>NC_060110.1:14230000-15480000 GCF_021155765.1 Diprion similis | reverse complement strand
ATATATATATATATATATATATATATATATATATCAAGCTTTAAAATTTATGATTTTCCATTTTGTCCTAAATCCACTTTGCCCCCTCGCACCTCGCCCACCGCCACCACTGGATCTGCTTTCTCTCGTTTACCCCATTTCCCTCATTTCTTTGTTCATGTTTTACCCTGTACCATCTCTCTCGACGTGACATGCGAGGATTACATATTCCGCTTTCCCTTAGGTGAGGCCCCGAGGTGAAACCTTCAGTCAGCGGTTCGGTCCGTACCGTATTACATTTTGTTAACGTTTCCATATCGGCGCTGAGATTATGGTACCGGCGAGGCATAATATAAAACAGACATAATTTCATCCAATTTTTCCTCTCCTTATAAGCTGCATTATACTCTTTCGGGACTCACAATCAGCTCCCTTCGCTTGTTAATTCCGCCTCATATTTCCGTTTCACCAAAAATATTCCGCACAGTATCTACAACACGTGATAGAAACACCCTTTTCGGATATCGGCAGGTAGAATAGAACAACAGTTCGTCATGCCCCGAACCGAGCCAGCTTTTTCAATTCCTGTCCATTTCTCTCTACCTCACTCTATTTTTTCATCCCTTCCGTTATACAGTGGTCCAAACGGGACAATCAATATCAAGCTGTTCTCGATGGAGGAAGCTGATGAGGTGAACACCAGGACAACGAAGATCCTGCGATAAAAGACGGATCACGAAGTAATTTCACGTTTCACACTACGTCTGTCTTTCGATTCAGCTTTCCCCCATACTTCCCTACAGCTGAAAACAGCGTTAGAAAAAACAGGGTGAAAACGGAACAAAGTGCCTTGTTCAGTCTAATAATCAACAATAAATTTCCAATCTTCTTCAACGACGGCGCAACGTTCGCGAATCGACAATTTATGCGTCCCAAGATTTTGGCGAGTGCTATTTTCGGTCGAGCATCGAAAACGTTCGAAGCAAAGACAATAACCCTCCGGAGAAACGCGACGAGGGTTTCACCCTCCGCTTCGACGGGGTACGCGAAGTTGGTAATTCCTGTAAACACAGGCATTTCTCTAAAAGGTGTAGAATTCTGATGGACAAGATTCGCTGAGGGTGCGGTGGATGCCGACGAAATCACCGCTTTCGTTCCCCGACGGTATTGATAAGAGCTGACGTCCCCCCTTCACTGCTTCCTCAATCTATCATATTGCAAGACTTATGTGCATCATTCATATGCTTAAACCAACGCCGCTCCTGCATGCTAGGTCCACAATATACACCCAATAGCTGAGAAAAATAGCTTCTAATATTTTCCGGTACGAGCTTTCTGGCGAGGCTTAAACCTGCAGCACCACGTCTCTGTATATACCGTGTTATGGCAATGCCTGCATGCATACGCCAAGCTCTGAGCAATATCGATCTCTCGTCACGGGCCCAGGTCTCAACGAGCGATAATTCTTAGCCTCTACCTCTTTTACCAGCCTACCAACGAAACACGGCCATCCAGTACCTACGCCTTCGCACCCCGCGGGCAGCCAGACCCTATATACGATATACATATATATATATATATATATATATACATATACACATACATACATACAAGGCTTACGATAGCGTGTGGATTATCTAATATCTTACCGACACGCTAGAGGCGAACCGAACTAGTCCTGCAGGACTTGAGTCTTATGGAGCTGGTGCAGTATTAGCGCCGTGATTGCAGGTTCAACTTTTTTTTTGGTCTAGATTTCCGTATGCCTATTAAGGGGGTGCCCTGGTCGATTTCGACGGCGACATATATGTCTCGAAGTATCGAAGTCCGTGTATCTCAAATGTGAAAAAGTCCTTAACAGTCCCAGTCTATCCATAATTTTGAACAAAAACACTACAACTCATTTTCATTTGATGCAGAATTAAATAAAGGGCGTACAGGGGACGAATTTATTATTGCGATTCCACAGAATCCGTGCCATAGTGTTTTTGTTCAAAATTGCATACAGAATGGGGTTGTTAAGCTTTGAAGATATATACATGTCAACGTCAAAATCGACTAGGGTACCCCGTTAATAGGGTCAGATATAATAAACGTCTATTTCGGAATGGTTTACGCTATTTTGGGTCAAGCTGGTTATAGAATTAAGCTGGGAAAATTATTGAACCGGAAATGAAATTCAAGTTCTCTTAGGCTCCGATCTTCGGCCTGCATTGCGATGAGAGGATTATCGATTTTCGTGTAGCACGTGGCCCTCGAAGCATACTTACGCAAAATGCTGCTGGATTCGTTTCTGAGAGAAGCAGCAAATAGAAAAAAAATAAATAAACAAATAAAGGAAAAACAACCAACCATGAACATCTAGGTCACTCTAGGACGCCTTGAGTATAAATCGAAAAATTATTTGACATTTCGTGCGAGATAATTTGTCAAGAATGAAAGATTATTCTTGGTTCATACCGTGTAAAAAAAAACTCGGACGAAAATTACACCCGCACAATTTTCAGTCTTTAATACGACACTAATTACCATAACCTTAGCTATAAAGAAGGTAATTAACGACAGGATTTGCCTGAAATTTAGACGCGATATCCACCGTCTTAAGCTCGAATAAATGATAAAATTTCGAAATAATCAACCCAAGTTATAACTTTCTTCATTACTCCGGCTATATAATATGGTGCATCGTAAGCGTAAAGCCGCTTCAACGTTTTGTGCTGACGATGAGCTGTCCACCGTGTTTTTCTACCCTTTAGACTCTACAGAATAACACCATCCCATTTTTATGTTGAACCAAAATAATATTAGCAAAATTCAAACAGGAACAAGACGGATTTTTTAACATCCTAAACAATGCAACTGATCTTCCAATAAAGCCAACGACTTGTGATAACTACGGTAATCCGTTTTTTCTTGCTTACCAATCGTCCAAAGGTCGACTAACAAATAAAAAGCCAATTGATTTGAAGTACTGCGTATAGAATATACGACTGTTAATTTTGGTAATAATTAAATTCTCAACACAGTATTATTCAAGCGTAAAACTTGCATCAACGAATTTTCAATCGGACAAATATCGAACCAGAAGTAACCGCGTGTGAACGATTCTTGTATGGATCTAAACGTAAAGATCAAACATTTCACTGTCACCTGTTTTCATGTTGTTATGTTTTCTCTGGTCGCAAACAGTGTACGTGAAATGCAAAGCTTAACCCTCGCAACAGGTGGGCCGTGACTTGCGCCCTCAAAAGTTTATGTCCATTGAATATACCCAGAAAGATATACCAGCCATTAGCGCACGTGTCAAAGTAAACGGAAGCTGCACCATAGAAGGCGTGACTTTTTGATAAGCAGATCGATACTGAACGATCAATTTTTGCCAATGGAAATTGCTTTCTTTCGCGAAATCTTTTATTGCTCCGACGGTAACATTCAATTGGCGTTTAACGAAGTTGTGTAAACGAAACGCGAGTGTCACGCGACGAAAGATTTGGAAGTCGAGCAAACTGCAGGGTCACCTTGAATGTCAGAGGAAACATTCCCCAAATGGAAATAGATTCATCAATCTGCATATTCGAAACGGTGCGAAGGAAACGGCGCTTTTACCCTGATCGCTCAATATCAATTTTCTCACTTTCACAATTCTCTTGCCTGCCGACTCGGTGCTTCAGCTGCTAAGAAAGATCAATCACGTCTAAAAATCGAATTAACTAAACCGTTGACAGAATAAAAAAAAAAAATTTTAACATAAAAGCAATTGCTGCAGTGAAATGCAGATAATTTCAATCCTAACCAACAAAAGGCATAAATCTATTCGATATACAAAAATGAGTCGAAATTATCGATCTGCAATTGCGAGCAGTCTATTCTTACCTTCGCAATCTCAACCCGTCACCGAATTTTATACAACACAAAAATTCAATTTCCCGCTGATCGTCCGAAAACTGTCAGACTCAACAGGCGCTGGTTCTCCTTCGATCGTAAGCTGGGGAACTTTGCCGTGAAAGCTCAAGTAGGTACGAAACGACTGTAGCAAAAGGGGTTGGAAAACCCGGAGGGCATACGAAGGTACTTTGAGTAGAGTGGACTTTGGTACATATAGGTACTGGCTTTACACAACCTAATTACGCTTTGCCACAGCTAGAATGAATTGAAAACAGTTCATCCTCCGGTTAATCCAATATGAACGTGCAAGAATTTTGCAATGATGCTCTTTCGAACCGTTGTACAATATTCGTTACATCGTTGATATAGATTACTTAGGTATACATACATGCGGGTAGAAATTGTGATTTTTTAGTGAATACACTGTGGATTTTTATTCATTTCTTCTCGCTTCTAAAATAGTAAAATGAACCAGAGAGTGATTGAATAGGTAAAGTGCGTAGCACCATGACAAAACAATTCCAAATACAAAGGGAATCGTTGATAGCGTATTTCTCTAAACCAGCATTGAAACTGTTATACTCGGCAAACTCGAGAGATGCAACAATCTCCAGACTCGTGAATAATCTAGTCCGGCGCTTCAGAGCATAATTTGCATGCTTTTTGTTCATCAACCAAATCTAATGCCCCTCTGTTGGCGAGGTGAATGTGAGTACAGAGTACACAAGTAGCTCCGAAAAGCGACAATAGACAGCAAATAAGGTACAAAATACGGGGTAAATCCATGATCGTTTGATTCACAAGCAAAGGTGTAATTGGGGAAAGATTCTTTTTCTTTTCTTTTCCTCTCTCTTCCCTTCGGCCGGTCATCTTTCATCCTGTACAGAAAATCGCAACATCACAGCTGCGTAGGCCCTTATACAGAAAGTAAAGTGGTACATCTGGTGCACCAACCACCCTCCGGTAGATCGGCGTTCGCCAAAAAGTGCCCACAATCAGTCAAGGGCTAAGACCCTGATATCCGTCAGCAGGAGAGAGCAAGCTATATATAGAGCGTGCCCCGGGCATCGATCGACGAACCTGGGACCTGGACGCCTGTGTGGTGAACACCGTCTCAACCCACCAACGAAAGCCAGGGGATGCACGTGGTCCGGGGGGTGCAGGATGCTTTCGTTGCCTGGTCGCGCGTATACCTCTACACAAGGTGAACTTGCTCGTCGGGACTTTGGATGCACCCCCGAAGTTAGCCTGGATTTGTCTCTCGCTCTCTGGGGTGCCAAGAGTTAACGCTGAAGTCAGCTGTGCTTACACACTTCACCAACCGTAGGTACCAAAGTACACACGACGTGCACTACAGGGATCGAGAAGTCGATATCAGCCGGTGAAATCCCGCCCCTTTCTTCCTTGGTAAATTAAGATTGACTTTTCTACGCCAGAGTTTTCTATATTTTACGAATGGAATCGCACCCCCTAATCCGCCGTCGGGTTACAATCGAAGAAATTGAATTACGCTTTTTCGTCAGGATTTCTTTTTCACTCTTCGTTCAACATTGCCTGCATGGCAACTTTTTTTCTTAGACTCTTGAACCAGCTAGCAAAGTTTTTAGCATAGCGGCTTACCAAAGACCTAATAACAAGTGTCGAGTAGGTCTACAATATTCATCGCATCTGCATATGCAAAGGATCTTAAAATTTTTTAACCCTTTCCCCGAGCGATCTTTTTTTCTACCCCGTTTTATCGAGTAAATATCATACATCGTGCACGGATATTCACGAGTTGAAGCGTAACGCGGTTGGATGCCGCACAATATACGTTGTGTAGGACGATGTATGGTATAAATATGTATATAGATACGCGTCTATGCTCGCGGATGTTACACAGGCTAAGCTAATTTGCACGGCTAGCTAATAGGCACCACGGCGCTTTGAATTTAGTCGGGTTGAATTCTGCATCAAATGCGGGGTATAGAGGCCCAAAATGAGTGGCTTAACGTTCAGCCTGCCGTCATCAGATACGTGGACAGAATATATTTGCTTTGTATTTTCCTCCATCCACGATTCAGGGATTCATCCCTCAGGATTTCGAATCTTTCGCAAAGACTCTGCATGTATGTACATGGGCTAAGCGGACACCTGCGGAATGGGACTAAGCAGTCAGCGATCAACTTCCCTTTTTCCTAATCTCGTAGCCTGACGAAAGTAAATAGATTTTGGCTCTAGCGAAGATTTACTCAGAGAGAAGCGGGCAACACAGTCACGCGAGTTCTGCTTCCCTTTCGCATTTTTCTTCAACATGTAAGTTTCATATAAAACGATATATAGAAAGTCACAAGTGTGTCGGGGAAAAGTTACTTAAAATTGTTGCGATTTCAAGCACAAAAAAGGAAATTTCAAATAGCAAATTTAAATTTCGAACTTCGGCGTCAGGTTTCACGAACTAATCCCTCACCATCCTTCCCGGATTTCCTTACGTTTATTCGAGTGCTGCATCTGCTCAGGACACGTCGTTGCGAGATTTTTTTGATTTTTTTTACTCTCTCAATCGTCAGCTGAGAATTAATTCACCTTCTGCGGCGTGGACTCGAAAAACGAAGACGAAGATTTGAATGCAGAGAACAGATTCAAGTTTAATTTCAATTCTTTCGACGGTAATGGTTTTGCTGCAGATTAGCGACAGAACGTGAAATAAAAAAGTTTTATTTCGAATGAATGCAGCATAAAAAAATTTATCAAATACGTATCGCTGTTTGGTAATTCATTCTGAGACTCGCGCTATACGCTTGTAATATTACGGTGATATCGTTTGTGGATTGTTTACCTTCGATAACAAACACATTTCGCACGATCGGTAGAATGAACAAAAACAGCTCATAGAAGCAAAACACGGAGGGACGTAGCAGCGGTCTGAGAAAAAGAAGAAGAAGAAGAGGGTAAAAATCGATGTGAGAAGTAAGAGAGGAAAAATACGCGAAAAAAAGTGAAAATGATGCAGACATGAATAAGAAAACAGCGTGTATAAAAGCAGACGTGATTTCCATGCGCCCGACACGACTTTAAAACACGAATAAAACACTTCCTGGCATCGGAGACATCGCGATTGCTAATTATTTGCTCAGGCATTTGGTCCCGTGATTCCAATGGAAGAAACCTTAGAAACTGTAACCTGAACAAGCTGCACACAGTTACGTAACAATAATGGAAAGCCTTCTCGATTCGAGTGAGTTGGCGAACGAGTTGCGATAGCTATGACGAACCCTGCTGAACATAGGTATATATACATATATACATGTATTGTATATACTGCACAAATACACCGAAGATCCTGAAACTCTACAGCGCCGTTTGATTCCGGAACAATTAAGCCTGCCTTGCGATAAATTGTCGAGCCTCAGAGCTTCGCCGTTCGCCCGTATTGTTTCGATTCAATTCATAGTGAACTTGATAAAAGGAATTAATGACGTTGTTCCGGGGTTTTCTATGAGTAAGTACCCTAGAAATTTGGTAGAGTAAATTTTCGCGCGCATAATACAGGGTCAAACGTTGATTGAAGTTCTCCTCTCCTCGACCCTCAAAATCAGAGTGCAAAAATCCGCAAGCTTTGCCCGAACTTTGCACATCACCCGAACATATGGAATCGAGAAATCTGGAGAACGGGGAAGAACTTTTTCATCGAAATCTCCGTAATTTTCTTCGACAATGGCAGACTGATTCGACAATTTCGGGAAAATCGTAGGGGGGAAAAGGGGGGCTGCAGCTTCTGGCATAGAACCACCTCACCCTGGACTCTGAGACGCCGTAACCCAGACTCGGGGGCGTCTAGGGGTAATTTAGATCGCGGGACGTCAGACTGCTGCGAACATCAAAGAGTTGATTACAATGTTAGCGAGCAGCCCTACATGTGGGGCGATGTGGTATCAACCGGAGCATCGCTCTCCCAACACCGTCGACGGTCACACAGCTTGCATACACGTGTCACCCGCCTCCTCAGTCCTCATTGACCCCCGATGGCCAAGCTAAACTCCGGCTGATCCAATCAGAACATCGCCCGACGTCGTCGTACTCGTCGTCGCCGCGTTCTACAGTTATCAAATATCCCTCCTGCAGCCGCAAACGCTGTTTTCATGCGGTAAGCCACGGCTCGATGGCTCGCCCCAGTGAAAACCTTCAAACTCTCGGGGGAATCAATTATTCCTTCTACACCGCGCCTACCGTGTTATATATATATGTATACCGTCGAAAACACGAGCAACGGTAAACTTTTCCGTTAAAATTTATCCAAGATATTCGTCAACTTTTCTCAACCTTCGTGTTTTATGTAATATAATTTATACCGATTACTGTTGGGTAATTAAAAGTATCGGATTTAAAAAAAAAAATTCAAAATCAATTGAGCGTAAGAAATTTCATTCGGTTTTATCGGTGAAATTAAAATCCTACAGTTACTCAGAGATTCGTTTGTCAAACGATTTTCGTTCGACAATTTATTCGATTGAAATAACGAAGAGAGAGTTCGATAAATTGTACGTTCTCTCAGACGACAAGTATCATCCATACTATCGATTCAGCAAGTATAATTGCAGTAAAAATTTAGCGAACGCAAAATGAATATGTAATTTGGTAGAGAGTTACTAAACGATACTTCGAACGACTTGCGATAACGAGAAACTACTGACGTCCCCTTTTCCAAAAAACTTATCCGCGTGATGTTCAACGTATGCAGAGACAAGAACAATTCTATCACTTTGCCAAATATTGTGCCGATATTATACGATATAAACCAAAAAACAAAAAAAAAAAATGAATATACAAATAAATAAATAAATAAATAAATAAATAAAAATAAAAAAATTTACACCGCCATGAATTCGCCGTCCTTCACGTGTAATTCTAACGAACCTATATAATACACTTAACACACGAGGCGAATGCCTTCCCCTAATCCCAGAGGATTGGGTGGCCGGTGTAATATGACGGGTAGAATTAACGGGAACCCAGATGGGAATCTCAGGAGTGCAGCGGTCACGTTACGAAGGTGGTGATCCGGGGTGAATCATTCGGCACGATACCCTAGTGCTTCGTGTTGGGTTGTGCGTGTGGAAAAGCGTCTGCGTAAGACGCAAGGTGTAAGGTCCGACTGCAGGCAGACAAGCTGTGATTGCGTATCGACCGTGGCGCACCCCTGTCAGTTCCTAACTCGGCGGTTCCCTGAGGCCTGTGCCAATAAAGCAACAGGGTGAATTTGAATATAGCCGGAAAATCGAGGAAGAGATATATCCCCCAGGTTCTGTCTCGTAATGCGTTGACGAAACTTTTGTCCAAATGAAGTTACGAATCAAACACGTTTGGTACGACTGACGCTGACGCTGCTATTGTTACGAAAGAATTAATAATAATAATTCCTAACGATTTTCTTCCAAAAGTTACAGCGTATGGCCTGAGAAAATGTGTCAGGAAATACTGGCGGACTATGGAAAAAATGTGGCAGATTTTATGTCTAAAATGAAACAAGAGGAGGATTGTTTTGCGAGGAACAATAAAGTGTTTAGTTTCAAATATCTGGTCAAAGAATGAGTAAATATATATATGTACTAACAAATGTTATAATCTATAACTTTATATGAAAAAAATCACAATAGTCGATGCATGATCGGAATATTAAATGTAAAGACAAACCAATTAATCGAAATCTTATATTTTTTTAAACAATTTTCTTCCCACAAAAATACTATATGAAAAAAAAAATTAGTGTAAGAGCATGAATTTATAGGAAAGCGTAGCACGACGCTTGAACCGAGTTGAATTGGTTCTACGATCTGCGAAAGCAGTAGCAAACGAAGAAGTCGAAAGCCTGAATAAAAATACGAGTTACATTTCAGCTAGTTAAATAATGCCAAATCGCGACTATCGTTCACACCGAATTCATTGAATTATTCAAAATGCATAGGTATATATAACACGCGTGGCTCGAGACCTGAAAAGATATCATTCGGATTTATTAATCCTTAATTTGCCTATCTGAAACATGCAAGGTCGGCTATATCCATTGTTTTGTAACAACTAAGTTCATAATATTCAGAGCCTCGATTAGGGAAACGAATGTATATCCGATGGTATCAAGAGTTTAACGAATACCCGCCCGTTGTGCGTATAATCTGGCACGCACCAAGTATGACTTTGTGCACAGGTATTATATTTAATTTACGTCTTACTGGAATTACTTGTATATCCATTACACAAGGGGTCGTTAAATTTTCCCGCGCACGCGTTCATGTGGAGAAAATTATCAAGGCAAGCTTCATATTCCTCGAGCGAACGGCAGACTCTGAACGATAATCATAAGCCGCGAGCAAATTTTTCCACAGAGAGGATCGAGTAGCATGACCGCAGCAAGTTCGCCGAAAGTTTAATTAAATAGTTTGATTGAGCTTACCGCTGACACGCAGAGAAGAAAGACAAGTACCGGAAGTCCCGTTAATTGAGCTCTGGCGCGAGGTCGAAGACTTTTTTAATCCAACTCTCTCGTTTATTTCTCACCTCCAATATTCCATTACAAAGTTTCGACAGCGGCTTTTGACGCAAAAACAAACATTATACGGCGTTTTTCATCCACGTGGATGAACATGAAAAATAATGTACTATCGGTACATTTATTTTCTTTACCGAGTGTATATTTATTTGATTCTTTAGAAATGAGTTAGATACTGCAGAAGGAAAGATTTTATCGGAAACGTGAAAACTCATCGCGTTCAACGAATAATAATTATTTCACTGAACATTGCGAGTTTCATTTATTCAATGTATACATGTATGCGTGTTTTTACAACGCATTAGGGATAAATCGTTCGTTTGAGTTGCGACGCATTTTTTTACATTTCCAGAAATTTATTTATTCCAAATTGTGGATTTTGTGTCTTCGACCCAATACAATTTGCAGCTAATTGAATATTGCGGATTATTATTCATTTCAAAAGCTTCAACTGTAGACTAAATCAACAGTAAGAAAATTTTCACGCCAATTTTTTTTTTTTTTTTTTTTCATCGACAGGTACTCGATTATTTGCACGCAATAAATGTGGAACGCCTGCAGCGTATATTTATCTTCGGATAAAACATGGTTGGTACGAAAATCAATCACATCGAATTGAGGATTAGCTTTGCGAGTTCGTAACCGGTTTGACAATCCTCACTCTGAACCAATATTTTTTATCTCTTGACGCACGACAAGTCAGACGCGACCCAACACCATTTTCCACGGTTGTAAACTTCAATGCGTCTTATTCTCATCCATACCCACCACCCAGCGGGTATATATCTCAGTTATACCGGCGAATTTCTTCACTTCTATTTTTATATACATGGCTCAACTTTTACCACCTTTTACAAATCCTGCTCACGAAGCAATTTTCAGAATTCTTATTCTTTTTACAACTATAATTTACAAACATCGCATGTTCGTGAGTAGAAGGATTATACGATAAGAAATAATCATCTGTAAATATATTGTGAACATTTTAAGTCGACAGCTGAAAAATTTTCCAATTTGTCATACTTTCGATGATTAAGAATCTCCGTAGGTGGAATAATAAAAGTTAGCTAGAATTCTTTCCAAACACTTCCAGTTTCCACACTTTCTGTTAATACTGTATTTTCGATTTTTTCTTCTTCTTTATTCCTCGTTCATCTATTCTCTTTACTAAACCAAACCTACATTCAATTATTCTTACTACCCGTCATAAACTTATGGAACTTTATTCCTAGTCATTTCGCTTATGCTCTGCGATTTTTTTTTTTTTTTTATTTCTACGAGTATGAAAACTTTCACATCCGGCCAAAAAATACCAGGTACCATTGTACGAGTACTTTCACGATTCACTTCTAAGTTTTAATTTCACCCACACAACGGGGATTTGTGTGGCGCAAGGTGTACAATCAATTTTCCATTAACCGTATTGATTTGCGGAAACCTATTCAGTCCTTCCGGTCCGAACCGCTTTTAGCTGTTCGTCGTTTCTCGCTGATTTACTTTTAGTGTTTCCACTCGAAATTGTTGACGGCTGATGCTTATCTCCGCGATTCGGTAATCAACTTCATGAGTGAGCGAACCCATGAAGAGGGAATCCGACGCAGCTGGGTCCGTCGGTAATTCACAGGACTACAATACGAACCGGAAATCGGACCGTGCAGAGAGAGGTATTAGGTGTATTCGTAATTTGTCACCCTCGAACAATTCCTCTTTATCCCCGGTATTCTTCCGAACATCTATTAATCACCGTTTTCATTTTGCTGCTAATTTTACGAACTCGACTTTTGCTCCTGACAGCTAGAGCGGCCGCGCTTTTTTGCCAAATCGAAATCTCACGTCACGTTAATAAATAGTCCTTTACTTTCGCGACGTCATTTTTCTGCTCGTTAATTTTTCCCTCCTTATATTATCTTGCAAGCTCAATTGTTAACCGAAAGTCAATTTACCCATTTGAAAAGTGTATATATACCTACTATTTTATTATCGGGCCCATTAACGCAGTTAGAGCTGTTTTACATCATAGTTTCATCGCGACTTGGGAAACTTTTCAAGTAAATTACCTCTAAACTGCTATCGCATATTGTCTTTCTCCGATCAATGCTACCTGTAGAATCTGAAGCGTTTAGCGCTACTCGGTATTTCCGTATGTTAACCTCTTTTCTGTGTTGAATTTCGATGTTTATCCGTGTTTATCCGCTCTCACATATGTTTAACATACTTCTCCCTCAGGCTTTCCCGTTTTACCTACTTTGAATTTTGTTTCTACTTATTTTTCGACTGAAAAATTCAAGTGCGGTAGCACTTGTAGCAGACTAGAACGCTTTATACATTCATTCGTTAAACTGAAATATACAACTCATTTCTTCTTCGGTATACTTTCAAACTTTTTTCCCCTCGTGATTAAACAACTTGTTTCTTTTTATTTTATTTTATTTTTCTTTATTTAATGCGCCTTAATCAGACCCCTGCATTCGTTTGAAAACAAATTATGAGTATTTTCTGCACGTTACTGTACACTGGTTCAAGAGAATTCCACTCAACTTTTACATGAAAACTTCGCAGGCAGGTGTAATTCAACGGATAGTAATCAAGGGAGTTATTTTTTTTTTTTTTTTTTACTATCGTACGATTACGTAATACAAGCGAAAAATATTTTATATACCTATTGCAGTGTTCCTTATTTTATTTATTTACTCGATTTACTCTATTTACTTATTTTATTTACAAATTATCCAAGTAACAAACCAGCAGATAGAAATAAAATTTACGATATTTCGTCAAACTCGAGGCGCTTGAATTTCGAAATTCTTCAAATGCAAAACTGACGCATTCACAATATACTCGTCCAATGCCTATTGTAGATCCCTCTCCTTTACCCCCTCGCTATTCTTTGCTTCCACCCTCAACCCCCAACTTTTCCTTGTAACCAACACACCTGAAGGACACCCTTGCATATATCGGTACGGCCTTACACAATCTGCAGCCTCCCTTCCGACGAAGTAAGTAACAAAAGGATGTCGAGAACATTGTCGAGTCGAGTGGATTGCTCTGGACTAATACTTGTTCCGGTAATTTAGACTCACAGAATGACATTTCCTCCTCAACAGTCGTTGAAAGTCCTCAGACGAGCAGCAAGCTTTGAGATTACTTTGGACCTGATAAAAACTTCGCTTGCCGATCAAGATACCGACTTTGTACCCAATCCAATTTATACGCAACAGGTATTCTATCTATATATGTGTTTAAAATACTACAAATATTGCAAATATTTAATTGTCGACTCAGCATTGTGCGGAGGAAGTTTAATTACGAATAATTTTCGTGTACAACATGCGATAAGAAAATGCTTTATACGCTACGGATAGATCGGTAAATCGTAGTAACAATTAATAGAGAAGTGGAGCGACGGGGTAGCAAAAATTGGTCTTACTAAATACAAGCGAGTGTATAACGAGAGGAATTCGGTATGGTAAGTGAAAGAATGAATTTTTGCGGTATGAAACTTACCTTCCACCGTCTCTGCAATCTTCAGTTCCACTTGAGTGTTAAAAAGATCGGGTATCCGTCAGCTGGGCATTCTATTCTTCCTGTCGTCTTTTCTATTCCTCTATTTTAACATTAATCACCACCGACTGCTTACCACTATCACTGATTTTCTGTAATAATTTCATTATTTATCACACGAACGATTGTTCGATATCCACTAAAAATTCACTCGCGCGCACCGTTAACTAAAGCTACGCAGGCTACGCGTAGCGCCTGCAAGCGCCGCACGGTCGCTACACTAACTGGCGCTTTCAATTGAATTTCGAACTCCGCAAGCTCGTAACCAATGAAATTGAAGCCAGCGCCTGCGCAATCGCGAATTACAACCAATCGCATAACGCCAAACGCCGTCTCGAAGACCCTCCAAATCCCTTAGATTTCTTTTTTTTTTCAACCTCGGTATTTTTTGTTTGGAACTTTGCTCCGGTCGGTGGGATTTAGAGGACAAATCGTATGCAGAAAGCATATTAGATTAATTTCTGGCGCACGATAGTTGTGTATCCATTTCACGTTTTTCAATAATATAATAATATTAGTTTCACCGTTAAGTGAACTTAAACTAATACAGAAGCTGTTGGGTCCTATTATCGCGTAAAATCAATCTTGTAGAGAAGGAGGAGAGTTCGGAGGTAAATGATCGAAAGTTATGAAATATACTCGTACCAGCCTAAAACTCATTTCGAAAGAGTAAACAAGAATTAATAAATTCTCACAGGATAATTCTTTTTCCCTTGTTTGTCAGTCTTTCATTTATTATAAAATCAAGCCTCATTTGTAATTTCCGCACAAATGCCTGAAGCTATAATAAGTTACACCGTCCATAGGAAATAGCCCTGCATTATCTGAATATTTCAGATCAATACCAGCAGGTAATTAGATCACGCAATTTTCAAAATTACACCCCATATTCACTGCATCACATTATAATCGGATCATTAAAAATTTATCGTAATGACATGCATTATTCATTCATCGTTCACCCACCGCGTGAGTTTTATAACAGACGATGCAATTGCTCGCCGTCATATTCAAATCAAATAAACAGTATACAGATACGTGTATAATTATATACCGTAGGTATATCCCCAAGAGTGTCCGAACAAATTATTCAATGCGTCGACTCGGCACAATCCGTTTCGACAAAATACACGCGTTACTGAAAATGTTAATATCTAGAAACGTGGAATACTTTTTTCGTATTAAACACGATGGTAAACATTAAGTTTAATCGCGTAAAATCGCATCGGCACACTCTTGCCTCTCCGAGAGATCCAAGGCGACTGCCAGTGTACCTCACAAATCCTTTTGTTTACTGTTGATATCGGCAGAAAGCGTTCTGGCGACGGCCTCGTTGGTGTAAGGGAAACGGACGTACCTTCTACATCTTTGTTTTCCTCGCTCTATTCTTCCGAGAATGAACCTTCTACTAGATGCGTCCAAATTAGACCATGAATACACACACCGATCGAGGAACAAGTAGTAACTGCGCGTTATGGTCAGCCGTAGGTTTCCACCCTTGGATGTATGTATGTACTCGACGTGTAATTCCGCGGTAATAAAGAACTTCACAAATTAATGCCGTGCATTGAAGGTAAGGAAGTAAACCACGGGGGACTCGACTGTACGTAAAATGAGAAATGTCGAAGAGACTTTTTTTCTCCCAGCGCAATGAAGAGCACCAAAATCAAATGATGCGACGCTCAATTACTTAACCTGTTAGCCTAGCGTACAACAAACATATGCATGGACAATATAGAGGAGTTATTAGAAGTACGTCCAGACTCCGGAGTATATTTCCTGATGCTGTAACGTGCTGTTTTACCGGAGTGTGTGACGATCAATTTATACATCGTGAAAGTTCCTTTTTTATGTACTTGATGTCAACAAACGATAGACTGCCAAAGCGTATCACCAAAATTGCTTTTTGGTAAATTGCTTATTAGCTGAGCGCCATGTTTCCGTGTATACAATAACGAATGTATATGTGTATAAACACGAGCACTTACGAAGTATCCATAAATGAACGTTAATTTATTCGATAAACTCACGATATAATAATGCAGTAGAAGCATTTCAACAAGCGCACCGGCTTGACCGTAGAAGCAAACTCCCCTTCGTTTCAATTGCCTGTCGACGCTGAGTTTTTATTTGACATGATTCCCAGCTAAACGAGGTAATCATTTGCAGTTCCGTACGGTGAGGCGTGAAGAGGCTCCTACTCGACCCACGTGACCTGCATTTCCCCGGAAAGCCCGGAACCTTTCGCGGGGCGATAAACACTCCCGTCGTTTCTAGAGGTCCTTTCGACTCATCAGCCATGTCGAAGGTCAGCTGTGGATGGCTGATATTTCTAATGATTATTTATAAATAGGAAATAAAAACCACGGAATACATAATGTAATGTCTAAATGTATGGTTCAAAATTTCAGAATAAAGCCGTCATGAACAGAATGAATTTTTAGTCAGCGTGAGCTTTTTTTTTTGTATTGACCTAATCCTCGAGAATTTTTTTCTCTTACAGTGTTCATTTAGCATTGTACAACACTGGATTAAAACGCCAATTCAAATTTTGAAAAGATAATCAGAGATGAACAAACTGTACAAAAACCAAAGTTGGCAAAAAAAAAAAAAAGATTGTGATTGAAAAAAGAGCCATATCGGTCCGATAATTGTCAGAAATACAAAGAAATATAACTATAGGTATAAGATACACACAATATATACTCAAATATTGAGCTGATTCAGTTTAATGAAAAATGTGCCTTGAGCCAATTAGCCCGCGTAAGTAGAATTAATCATTGCACCGGTAGCAACGAACGCCATTAGTTTTGGTGTTAAATTGTCTTGATTAGAAACGTATAAATTGTACGATGTCAACAATAATCTCCAGCTAATTCTTACGCGACTGGAGCGGATTATTTACACGGCGAATCCATTCATTAGCTAACAAAGGATCGATATCTCGGGATACCGATAATCTTTGGATGAAAATTACTCTGTTAATTGCTCACCCAATTAATCACGGTTGAGGAACCAATTGTTACCTATACTCAATAACAATGTGTCTCGTTGGGAATGAATGGTATCAACGGCCAGACAGCCGTCTGTAAACCGAGTGTGCATCAAATCTGTGCGGTTCTGCGCGTCCACATTATACGGGCTAGTTCTCTCTACGGGAGTCGAAATTGTTAATTAGGAAGTGATACCAAGGTTCAAAATTTTACGATATGTTTAATAATAATTATCGATAATTCGAAATGCATGTTCCTGAATTGAAGTACGTATTTTTTAAAATCAAAGCAGAGATCAGAATTCAACAAATTAAAACAGTCAGGGTCAACGATTGAACAACAAAATATATAGAGCACATATCAATAGGAATTTGAATGATATTTCTCGAAAAAATGTATTGTACCACGAACGTCACAGCAACGATAAAGAAAAAATAATTAAATCTACAGAGTCTGCGCTCAGCTAGTATGCAAAGCTAGAAATGACAGAGTCCCGATTTACAATATCAAAACCTTTTTATTTGTACAAATAAAAAAACAATTTTTTTTACACAGATTGTTATAATAATGATTTGTTTTAATTTATCCTCACAAGTATTATAATTTATAAATAAACATTCAATTGAGAATATTTATCATACACTTCAAAAGACTATTTCAGTCCCGTTTCCGCGTTTAAGAACGGTAACCGCGCCAGCAGTGACGTAATATACAGCTCGTAAAAATCATTTCAAGTGATATAAATTTTTAATTTCATAATGTGACAAATATTTCATTTCACACACACTAGACCTCCAATTTTCTAAAAGGGAAGCTTACAAAATCATGGCAGTATATGCGCGCGCGCGTGTGTGTGTGTATAGAATTTACACCTCACATGAATGTTTACACCCCATCGACGTAATGAGGCCTACGTTCCGCAACTTGAAGAGAGGTATCGAAGAAATATAATTATCTAATACTTAAATTAATATCATCATACCGCAAACAGAAATTATAAAAATCAATCTAAAAATTCCATAAACATCTTATCCGACCGTCTACGGTAATTTTGTACTTGTATATTCGATTCCATTGTTTTATACATTGATTACTCATGTCAACCTTTGAAGAATTTATTATTAAAGGCAACCGTATATACCTTATAAATACGTGCAGTAAGGTATCCAGTTTAATTGGAATAAGAAACTTTATGCCAATGCAAAGTTTTTCACACGAATATTACAACTTTTCCATGTTAAGTGTGACAATGTAATGTATGTGGTGCCCCAACTATATTGCCTTGGGGCTACCTTGACGAACTTCTGAATTAACTCTGATAAAATATTCCGTTTTTGCCTCTGTTTCAAGACTCCAGGAACATTTTATCTATAGTTGGAGCAATTGCAACAGTTTTACTATTAGTCTAATAATTACGAAATTACAACCCCTGTCAACATTCCAATACCTTAAACGAAATGAACTTAATTACCTATAATTAAGTTATAATAGTGCTTCAGCATCAAATTATGATAATGGTCCACGTGATAAACAATATTTAACAGTATAACTTTTTTAAATTATGTTAACGCATCTCTCAAATTCATTAACAATTGATATACTGGCTATGCTGCCAACTTTATATCCAGCCTTCTCAAGATTTTGAATTTTTCAATCGACACTTCATTATTACTATTACTTTTTACTCTCAGGTTTCTCATTCATTTTTCATTTGACACCATGCTACAGGAATCTCGCAACATTTCCTAAAGTCACCAACTAAAAGTTTTAGATTAAGATAATTGTGCGGCAAGCTGCTCCTCCTGTTGAATTTTTCTTCTGTAATTATCCAGCGTGAGTTGAATTGTAGTTTCTGAATATCGACAGGCTTCAGCACCACAGGTACAAGTAAATGACTTGCACTTTATAATCCAGAACTTTTCGCCATAATCAAAACTGAAAAAAGGAATTTCGATATATTTATATATATATATAATTTAATATGAATAAAGATGTTGCAGACAACGAGAAACACAGAGTTCACGATAATACCGAGTACTTCAATAACTTTTTCCGTTCACGATAAATATTTACTACACATAAAGAATGGTATTGCATACGTTTAATGCAGAGTGGGTACGTTTGTCCAAGACTTACCTACCTTGGATGAATTGAAAAGCGTGGTATGAAGTGATGATATGACATGACATAACACGATTATGGGTTTTTCAAATTAGTTCAATAATCGCCATAATTTGAGATCAGCTGTATTCTCAGAATCATGAGTGATTGCAAATATGTAAGTGAAAATTATTATGTTACGACAGTTCATATCCTGTGACACAGCAATTGAATACACTCAATACCACATCTACCATGACGACAGAGAGCAAATGAAAAAATTCATCAAAATTTGAAGTGGTGTTTCTATGTAGTAATGATCTATTATGATGACGAAATACAATAATTATGAGGCAACGAAAACAAAAGAAAAAGCTTTTATTTCACACGACAATATTCGTACAAACATCACTGCCATTACTGCTTCTTTAACAGCAGGAACAGTTCCGTTTAACGTACCCAAGTTCTTCGTCAGCATCAATATCTCGGTTAGCGAAGAATGCAATCCTTGGAAAATGAAGATCTTGGTGCTCAACGAATACTCGGACAGGTAGAAGATTAGGTGCACAAGAATGGTTTATGAAACGAGCAAGATTACCGTAGCGTCTTGCATCTATGCAGTACGTTTCTCCGTCCTAAATGAAAATAAATAATTAGACCCTTGTAACTTTTCACATGTTTAAAAATGACCCTTCAGATTCAATAAGATAATCATGGAGAGACTTATTCTTATGTATTATAAAACGAAACTCATTTGGAATCAGCAACACCCTCAATGAAATTGTACGCCGTCCCCCTGTCCCCCATCTCCCTGTTAGTGGTTTCACGTGAGTTTAACCTAGTTAAGAATGCTTCTAAAACTTTAAGAATCACTTTTCTGACTTTTATTTCGTTGAAATATATTGAGTCTTTCAGGCGAAAAGTGATTCTAAACAAACGTATACCTGAGTAAAGTCGATTCTGATCCAACCAATTCTGGAGCGTCAAAAATAATATTGGTCGCACTGGTGTGTAACTTATATCCGTTGAGTAACAGATGCCTTATTGGCCAATGCGCCACAGCCATTGGTTAGAGGCTGCCAAAACCCAACCTTATTTTTGAGCCGCAAAACCAATGAGGGTCAGAATCGACTTTATTAGGGTGTACATTAGGGTGGGTCAAAAAAACCGACTATTTTTTTTTTTTCACTTTATACTCTGAAAAATCGGTTGCTTTACACCTCTATAAAATACTCACCAAATATGAGCTCTTAATTTTGATAGGAAGGTCCTCCGCTTTATAGTTTTCCATTTGTTCCTCAGTATTAGAAACGAAAATTTATATCTCTCTATTAAATGTTCGTTAAAAAATATCTCTCCTCATATTCTTGTAGGAAATTGAACGCTCTACAAAATAGGTCTCGTATAATTTTTCCCTAAACCTCACCGTTTGAAAGATATCAAAGGTTTTTCGTTTCTAATACTGAGGAACAAATGGAAAACTATAAAGCGGAGGACCTTCCTATCAAAATTAAGAGCTCATATTTGGTGAGTATTTTTTAGAGGTGTATAGCAAACGATCTAATCAGATTACCCTCTTCCTATCCGTAGTAGGGTGAAAAATAAATTTTAATGACCTGACCCCTAGTTTAAAAAGGGGTAAAATAGTTATCACTATGAGAAACTTACTCTGTTGTCCAGGTCAAACAAATAGGAGTCATCTTCGCGATGATCGGCTTCAGAATCAGATATGATTTCTCCAACATATTCACAGACGTAAGTCCCTTTTAGAATGAATCGCAACGTTCTTAGACCCCAACCCTTTCCTTTAGTCCTAAATAGTTGAAACCTTTGAGTTAAGCCATGTTGCACCACCCGATTATTACATGTTATACGATTACAATCGCAAGCCTGGTTGCATTCAAACAACATCGGCGGATCTGAAATGTAAAAAATGTACGGATACCATGTGAAAAAAGTTTACAATCAATAATTGAATCTTATACAAATTCATCACCAACACTCACCAGCATAATTGAACTCAGGAATAAGTTTTCCCTCTTCGTCATACCAACATCTCAGACTTATATTCCCGCATAAGCATTTCTCGGAACTACAGTAATCTTCGCAACGGCAAGATTGCAGCGACGTTATTGTACGATCAACATTTATACTACTTGTAAAACAATTTTCTGTAACGTATAAGAAATCGGTAGGCTTGTCTTCAGAGTCATACCCATTCACACACTGGATGGGATTTGTTTCTTTGCCTCGTGATATGTCACTGGAAATAATTTCATCAAATGGCAGTGTAATATATTCAGCTGCCAAATATATTATGCGAGTAATAAGTGGAAATATATATTGTTTGCTCACTATTTATGAGCACTTTCTGTATCTGATGAACATCGATTCTGCTGATAAATTATCCTAAACGTCTTTTTGAAATTTGTTGTGATTACTTGTACGTTCTCAGATAATACTTACTTCGACAATATTTTAACTGTAGGTTCCCACATGTGTTCCGTTAACTCGTTCACTTTTGCATTCAATCTCAACGCTGCCATAGTATCGCCTTCTGATGGACAACAATTTACAGCAGTTTCTCCAGCTGTATTTGTTTCTCCAATTTTAGCACCCCGTGCCAAAAGTAAAACGCTTACAGCATACTGATCTTGCCTGGCAGCGATATGTCTAGAAAATAATTACCGTATGTGATTTTAGCTATGTTTCTATAATTCAGAATTTATTTCGACTCTGAACGTTCTTGCAAGATTGATCTTCAAATATCCTAATTATTTTTCGCTTTTTCCAAGTTTTCGCATTTTTAAAAACTCCTTTTATCCACAATTACAATTAATAAGTGATGTCCGGATATTATAAGATCTTTAGACGATAATATCAAGCCACAAGCATTATAATTATACTCACTTACTGCAAATTCATGTTAAATGACATATAAATTCAGTCTAACTTCAATGACTTACAATGGCGTATCCCCGTGAACATTGACAGCGTTGACATCACACCCTTGGTTTAGTAAGAGTTCCGTAATTTCTGAACTTCCACTGAATGCACTCCAATGTAAAGCTATATTCTGCTCAGCATCTCTTATCAAAGGGTCACATCGTTTTTCAAGCAAAAATCTAGCTACTTCTGTATGACAAAATTCGCAAGCCCAAATCAAACTCGTCCAACCGCCATCATCCACTGAGTCTGTTGGAAAAAAAAATAATATGGTAATCATCTTATTCGAAGGTACAATGGTAATGTGTAATGTGCAAAAAAAGACAGTGGTTTAACACTGAAATTTTTTTCCTTTCCCAGCTCAGCCAATGACCTTTAATTATTTAATGCTTAGAAATGTTTTTAATTACCTACTAGGGTTCTTGGAACCTTGCATTCAGCTAAAATGATTTGGCACACATCCAAATGCCCAGACTTAGCTGCCATATGCAACACTGTCATACCATCTTCACCTTTCAATGTTACATCAGCTCCTATCTTAATCAAGTATTTTACAACATCAACTTTTCCCTTTGCGGCAGCTAGCATCAACGGGGTTAGCTGATTTTTATCCATAACATCTAGCTGGGCCCCTGCTTGTACCAAGGTATGGACACACGACAAATGACCTTTATCAGCCGCAATGTGTAAGCTTGTGCGAAGAGCATAATCACGAAATGTGTGATTAGCATTGTAACCACATGCTGTAAACATAATTGTTCATCTTCCTCACGATTCAACCAGCTTATAGCACATGATAATGATTTGGCCAAATCTCAACAGTACTCTATCAATAATGAAATAGGGTTCACACCACTCAATTTCCAATACTCACCTAATACATTGACCAACTTCTCTAAATCTCCATTTTTGACAGACGTATATAGACTCATAATCGTATAACGTTCTGGTCTGTCAGCGTTACAATTTGGTTGTTGAATCTTAATAGCTTCCGGTGGGATCAAAGGACTGGGAGGTCTACCCGCCAGTTTGGTATTGTCTCCTTTTCCCGTAAAACTCATTTTTGCAGATGGTAACTTAGAAAACTTTCTCCGAGTTGGTATGAATACAGGTTTCCTCATTGCTCTCATAGTAATTGCTACATCGTACGACGAACTGTCGCAGCCACAATGAGGACACAACGCTTTTTTATTAGGGTATATCTCACACTCTCTGTGGTACTGATGCCCATTTACACACTGGACAAACCTACCCTGTGTACAAAATAGTCCACAACTTGGACAGCAGTTGTGTCTAAGCAATCGCTCCTTATGCATACGACAAAGTATTATGAAAGGCACTCTGGCACTAGGTCGGCGCATTGCAACGTCGTTGCTATCTACTTCGTTGCAGCAGCCTACAACTTTACTATCTATCGAATCTGTTGCTGTACAATAAAGAGGGGCCCCAGAACCTGTGATCGTTACGTATAATTGAGAACGTATCTGGCACAGGCACAATAAAGAGGGTGTATAGACCTGCAAAATAAATGATGTTTTATGTAAGTAAATATTATTCATAAAATGTCCCACATGGATAATAGATACCCAACAACGACTATCGGGATCAATTAAACCATGCCAAAGAAGAGCATTAGGAATATGCAGAATAACAGCAAAAATGTTGTTCGTAATTGAAATTTGTACCCACAATCTTCAGTGTAGAATACAAGTTTCAGAAGATGCACTGAAATATGCTCTCTAGTGCTTACTGCTTTATAAGATTCAACTTAATTTCCATGTGCTGAGATGACTGAATTTCATTGCAAGTCATTGACAAAGTAACAAAATACTGTAGTATTTTCGAATAGCTTTTAGTGACTATCAATGTTTAAGGCGATTCTGGAATTTGTATAGTGACTGCAGATACTGAAAATAAGTAACTACTAACTTACAACTCTCAATAAATTCAGTTAATAAGTACTAACTTCATTCAAAATTGCCGTGGATTCTGGTTTTGATGCTTGACCCTCGGCAGGACTTGGACTAGGAACCATACTACGCCGAGTTCTTTTTGCCGGGACTGTGCCTTCTGTAAAAAGTGATTGGAAAACAATTTAACAGTGCTGATAATGGAAAATCAGAATAATCACTATGGACTTGAAACTTTTAAATATACCTAAAGCCTTTACATAATATTTCACAAAAATCTTTTTATAATTCTCAGTGCAATGAAAATGTAAAATCTAAATCATACCTTCAGGATAGTCGTTGTTTTTACCAGTTTCTGCAACAGATGGTGATCCATCTGAAATTATTTACGAAACACTGCTTATGTAATTATTTCGTATGTATCAATGTTATTCGTATGTAATAATGTACGAAATAAGATGCGAGTTTGCACCATTCACGCTTTCATTGTACCTAAAATCTTTGAAAGTTCAATTTTGTAACTCACCTTCATTGAAAGAATCTACTTTAGCTATTTTTCTAGCACTGGTGCTTCCTTTTGGTCGGCCACGTTCTCGTTTACTACGACTGATGATAGGTTTCAAAAAAGGTTTATCACTTTCAATGTTCATGGCCATGTCGTCTTCTCTCGTAGGGCTTGTAGAATGACCAGAACTAGTCTGACTACTATCTACAGTTTTTGTAATTGGAGACAACTTTGGCATTCCTTCAAGATCCATGGAAGAATTCTGTGGATCTTCCGAGCTAATATCGTTTGGACTTTTGTCCGACAAAGTTGTGTTGTTTCTGGATGAATCCAAAGAGGCATTTACATCTGATGGCATACCATTTATGTCTGTCACATTCCGAGAATTATCAGTTCGATTTTCACAGTTTTTTTTATCGGATTGCTTATTCTGATCTTTCCATTTAACGATTTTTTTAGGTCTTCCGGGTCTGCTATACTTTTTCTCATTTTTGAATTTTCGCTCATCAGTATAATTCGATTTCTCTTTACGGGCCATCGCACTCTCCAGTACAGTACTTTTGAAAGACTCTTTGCACAAACGACGAGCGGAACGTTTTGGTCCTGCAGGTCCTGGCAGCTCTTCCGTTGAATCGCTGTAACAAGTTTTTTTTGGAGATAATGCTATTAGTTGATTAAATTATCCTCAATAATCTATTCAATGTAAAGTATAAAAAAAACTTCATAAACCTTAATAGGTCGCATTCTGAAAGAATTAAAGCATCTCAAAAATATTTCTGAATAACATCTATGATAATAATTCATTAATCTTTCCAAGAACAGAACTGTTGAAAGTTGAGATGTTTGAGTCTTGTAAACAAAGAAATGCTAAACAAAATAGAACATCAAATCACCATAATCATCCGATACAAAGTTCTTTGCCAATTATCCTGAGACTATACAATATAAAATCCAAAGAATGGTTGATCTGATTTCTAAAACTGAATGTATTTACCTTCATTAGACATAACTCTGCGATAGGCGACATCTCAGAAATCAGAAGTTTGAGATAATATTCAATTAAAATAGTAACATTACCTTCATTTCAAAATATATATATTCCTGATTGATTATTAACATTATATTGTAAACAAAGATAGATCAATAAAAGCTGCTTGAAATCTTATTACGTATAAGCCTTATAATAGGTAATAATAAAATGAAAAGTAACCTTAATGCTCTTAACCTAGGACGTCCTACCCTTCTTTTCTTAGGGGGCGAATTAGGTTCTGCTGTTTCTGTCGTGATTTTACTGAGCTCTGGAACCTTGACTTTCTTGCTACTCGAATCAATCTTCTCAGAAGATTCTGATTCCTTATTTTCAATCAACTCCATGTGAGGATTCACCGTCTCTTCTTTCACTTTTTGCTCCTGGTTATCCTCATCTTTGATTTTGCCTAGTACCTCCAGATCTGCTTCAATTTTTTCTTGATTTTCATCCGACTTATCGGCAGGATTTGAATTTTCATCAGAAGTTTCAATTTTCACCGAAACACCACCGATTTGGTCGCAATTGGTCAATTCATCAGGAACCAACTTGAGATTGGAGGAACAGCTGGATATTTTTGTCTTTTTTCCATCATCCGTGTTCTCGTCTATTGTTCTAAATGTCAATATTATTCTTGGTATAGATTCTTTATTCGGACTATCCTTTTTCGAGGTAATGTCCTTTTCGGGGCTGTGGTCATTTTCTTGGACTGCTTTTTCAGCAGGATCATCTATGACGTCTGGTGCTTTGGTTCTGGTAGCCTGAGTGCACTCTTCTGATACTTCATCAACTTGTGTTGGTTCTTCATCAACGACCTTGGAATGTTTGAGAACCCTCTCATGATCCTTAAGGATACTATCAACTTTGTTATTTTTCTGTGTCGTATTTTCAACATCAAGAGTTTTGTTCAAGCTCAGGCTTTTGTTGAACTCGTTCGTCATTCCTTCGAGAATTTTTCGTATGCTAACATTGTCCTGAGCCACGTCTTTGCCGGCCATTTCTTCATCTTTTCCACAATCGGCACCCTCAGTTGCTGCTAGTTTACTCATTTCGTTATCTTTTGTACCGGACATTGAGGAAAACGTTTCCACTGCAATTGACGTGTTAAAAAATACCAACCAAGCTTAGTCACATGGCGTAGAAAATACCACACATTTTTTCATCGACACCAAACACCAGATATGATAAATATGTTCATAAAATGTACCAATTTCTTACGCGTCTTCCGCAGCTATATCGCTAGCGATAAATGTACAATGCACAACCTGTCCTATCAAACTGACGTTTATTTCAGCTTTTTAACATAATTTAACCACAAAAAATTACACAACCATTCACCGGAATGCGGAACTTTATTTCAACTAATTACGTTGCTAATTTGTTGCATATTCGAGTGGATTGTTACCCTTCAAATATCTCCGGTGAAAACAACTTGCTCTAAACTATCTGGTCTACCTCGGACTAACGGGTGGCCATATTGATTGCTTCAGGGACGTCCCAACCGCACCGCACTTTATTTTTAAACTCTTATTCGAAAGTGTTGAATCCGATGTATCCCATAGAACAATTGCTATTGTTACGAACTTGTGATAGTGAAAAATTTTATTTTTACAAGAGAAAATATTTTACTTACTGTATACAGACACTCAAAATTTAATCTTTTAGATAAATGACTAATTAGGTTTGTTCAAGCGAACGTGAATGCCAGGTTTTCACGTATAGACTAATCTAAAATTATTACTCGGTCGATGCACTACTGATTATAGCTACGAGGTTCGAAGAGATCCAACCGTACTATATTACATATTTTTGTCAACTCGAAATTCCTTGACTACCGGAAATTTATTATACCCGATTATCTACACAGCTCATTTTGTATTCGTTTTGTGTGTACCGTTATTCTGCTCGATGAGAATCTACAAGATTTATCGTTTCTTCAATCAAAAGGGCAAAATCATCCGTATACAATGTTGATTGTAACTGTCGGTTGCAATCTTTGCGGGAGAAATCTAACACTGATCCTTTGTTTCAACTCTAGAATTAATAAACAATGCAAGATAATATTGATGATTTTTAATCATTATTGCTCATTTTTTACAACTCCCCGCCTTCCAGTATCACCGTAGTTTATTGTAAATATGTTCAACGTTCTTTGAATAAAATTATATACAAAACGCTCATGCAAGCAATGCCCATTTACCACGATGGAAACGGATCGAAAATTGTTGATGGCTGGTTCTAAGTAAGGGATTCAATTTGTACATATTATTTATTTTTTATTGTGTAATATACATTGCAACAAGATTAATGACGCTTAAGTGTCTCACTAAACGAAAATTACGTAAGAAATATCGCCCATCTAGTTACATCGAACGAAATTCATTTTTTGCTTTTTGGTTTTAGATAAAAGTAAGCAGCTATCAGGGCAACGGTTGCGTACGTCGCCTTGGCCACCTGGAAAATTCGAAAATAATTGTCACAAATGAAAACAGTCAAATCACTTTTTCTTTTCCGTATTACGTAAATTGGTAAAATTGAAGGTTAGAGCTGCAGAGGCGGCAGACTTACATTAGCTCGGCCCCTATTCGTCTGGCTGTTGAAATATTTCGACAGACCAGTAAATTTCGATTCATCCACATTCGAATCTCCAGACATTTTCTGAAATTATTACAGTTTATCAATTGCTACGTACTAACCCTACTTTTATTTCATTCGATCAAATATCTACCGATCAGTCTTTCTGCGTACGGAACAGCCGAGAAATTGCTCAATGGCCGTCTTGAAAATTGACATGAGCACGCGATGTATACGCCATTCCCGAGTAACGGCAAACTACAAAACTATATCGAAGCATAGCATTATTTGTATCCCCGATATAATAGCGCTCTCTGATATGAATAGGTTTTTCAAACTAACTTTCGACGTAACTGGATGGTAACCGCCAATCTGTTACAAAGTTACATTTTCTGTCTGCTCTACAGTTGATAACACAGAGCAAACTCAAAATAGCGAAGAGCCACTGTAATGGTCGAATCAAAGCAAATCGCATACACGAACAATTGATATAGCTGCGGCACGAATAAACAATTAAGAATCTCTATGTACTCAAACTTTACTGCAAAACATTGCAAATATGAGCAAGATTGAATTTCCATCTGATGAATAATAGGCGCTGGTTCATTTAGGTCACTGGTCAAATCTAATTCTTTGATTTTTCAGATCTCAGATTTGGATGAAAACACAACTCTGCATTGTATAAGATTACACGCATACTTTAAAAGAAATATAATTTCAATGAAATAAAGACACAACTTGTATTACGTTAAACAACAAAAAAACGCATTGAAGAACTAGCATATCCAATGTATAAATAATCTTGCAAGACGTATATATTGAATTAACTAACTACATCAGGATGGACTAGACACAGAACTTGATCATTGCCTTGCAGGAGTAAATACTTTAGATATCCGATTACAGAAAGTTTAACATGATTGGAAAATAATTTTTCCAATCTATGATCCATCTTTCGACAATTGAGTCATAGTCCTCGCTGGAGATTATGATTACATTACGTTTTATCCACACTAAGTTTAGGTTGTATTTTTGATCTTTTTATACAAGTAATAGATCAATATTCCTGCATATGTGGCTTTTGCTACCTACAATTCATAAAAATTAAAAACTTGTTAGTGATGTTTAAAATGTAGTAGCAAATAACAGTAAGATTATGTAATCACAATCACTAACAACACAAAACAAAACAATTGCAAAACATTCCACTATATCAATCAGAGTTACTCACATTAGTACGTGCGTGGTTAGTTGTAGAGTTGAAATGTTTACACAAATTGAAGAATGATATTCTCTTTTTGTGTAAACCGACTACTGAATTTCCTTTGCACTCTGACACCATTTTAGTACCATTGTTTGGCAATGACAATGGAGAACAATTCACTGATTGCTTAAATTTTCCTAGTACAGGTAACTTTGAAAATAACATTGTCTTGTCGGTCATTGATTTGAACCCATTGGTCTTGGTAAAATTGCCCTGAAATAATTCAATACTGATTTTTGTTCTTTCTCATTGGTAGAATTTCAACAAATTTTATGAATTAGCTTGATATTTGTCTGCATTTATGTGAATGTGTCTCTTACCAGACTAAGTGAATTCAATGTATTTTTAGCCTATCTTAAATACTTAGCGTAGTTTAATAACAACATGTGTATATACTAAATTCTGGAGTGATGGATTCAAAAACAGTGTAGTGCAAATAGATTTCAAGGGGCTGGATTTTTTTTTTTTTTTTTGTTGTTGGTTAATTTACACATATATAATATAAAAACATTAAGAATTTATTCTTTGATTAAAATTATTCTCACCTTAATAGCTGTGTAAAGATCATCGACAGTAATTTTTATTTTTTGAGTATTGCTTTCTACCACTGCCATCAATTTCTTTCCCAATATAGGCTCTTTGATGGTGGTTTGAATGTTTTTGAGTAACTCTTCAGTTAACTTTTTAATTTCGATGACTTTGCCATCTATGTACGAAACCAAATTTTGAAAATCTCTGTGTGTCATAACCTGTCTCTGAAAGTCAATCTTGAGGACATGTAAATATTTGAGCGTGTCATCGGATAGTTTTCGTATTTTTACAGAGTACTCTTGTAAGTTGGACTTTACTTTGAACAATTCTTCTTTCGAATAGTTCTTATAAGTCTGTAACTCATTGTCATGTACATTTTTGGCCTTCTTGAGTATACCATGAAATAGTTCTTTAATTTTTATTTCTGACACAATCACCAGATTTTTTATTTGAGATATTCGAAATTTCAATTTCCACTTTTCATGCACGTCAGTTTCCTGGATATTACAAACATATTTAATAGATTTTTCCATGTTTCAATAGTTCACATATTAAATAATGTTTTGTCCGGGTAGATGAGAATGAAAAGATTGTTATATTACTTTTCAACTAATGATTTTCATTTTCACAATCGTCAACAGTTGGTAAAGTACTATTCATATGAAAGTAAATGTATTTTGGTGGTGAAACGAAAAAATTCAAACCTTAACTGCTGTGCAAAGAGTATCCATTACACTTATAACTTTTTTATAATGACTTTCAACCGTGTCTATCAATTTTTCTTCCAGTTTGGGATTGGTGATTGTTTGCTGAATGTTTTTATTCATTCCCTGTGTCAGTTTCCGCGTTTGATTAATTTTTTCTTCCAAGTACGTAATTAAACTTTGATATTCCTCATAAGTTACGATCTTAGTTTGCAATCTCTTCTTAAAACCGTGCAAACGCTCCATCAATTCTTCAAATATTTTCTGGATTGTGATATAATACACTTTGAACTTCCTATCAACTTTCGCCAATTCTTCTTTTGAGTAATTTTTACATGCTTGTAGCTCGTTTTGTTCTAAGAGCTTGACTTCGGTGACAATTTTTCCGTAAACTTCGTTGATTTTATTTTCAGTTTTACATACGAGTTCTTTCAGGTCATCATAAATACGAGTCTGCAAATTGCCACCAAGTACTTCTGTATAAAATGAGAAGTAATTTAATTTTCCATAATTGGGCATTCAACTTAATAACAAACAGATTGAAAAAAAGTTCATTATGATAGTTCAATTTTACGTATTTATATTTTGTTGGTCAACATCTCTTTACATTATTTCACATGAGCTATGCAAAACTAAAAAAAAACCGAGAAAATATTAGTACATTCATAGAAGGTAATGACCATTCGCTTATCTCACTGAGTGTTTATTACTTATATAGTAAGTATTCAGTATATTTTAGTTATTATCTCTTAAATCTATTTCCGAAATTTTAACTTGAACAATATTGGTATATTTACGTTTATTGGAAAATAACCCATTCACGTAAGTGATAAATCGCGAAATATAGGTGGTAGCTGTCGATTTCAAACTCTGTACCACAGTTTGTTGTTTTTTACTGGGGTGCGATTTAGCTCCATCACTTTTGCATGGCTTTTCTTGCAAAGGATCAGACATTGTGCCCTATGGTACAGTATATTATTTATTATTAATATATATTAAAATATAATGGTCATACTTAACGAAGACTACGATTCACAAGAGATTTATACAACCAAATAACTGCATGTCAAATGAGCTTGTCATTCCTCTCTGTATATTTACGTTGGAAGCAGCTTTTGTTTAATTAGTTTTTTTTTCCTTGGCGTTGTTGAATCTTTGTAATCACAGAAAGAAATTTTCTCATGTAATAATGAGTCAACTAAAATATTTTCGACTTCGTCAAATAACGAATAAAATCTCGTAAATTACTCTTTTTCTTTGGAGACTAACCTAATATAATGTCAAATACACAGCTTTCAATTAAGTACTTCATGATAGTGCTGTAGCGTAACTATTACTATTATCACAAGTTATAAAAACTTCATCAATATTTGAATATACCTATAAAAAGTCCTATATTGTCTACCTTGTAGAAAATTATACTTTTTTTCCATAGATTTACTCTCCCAAATTTTGCATTCTTTGCAAATATCTACTCACAATCAGTAAATATTTTAACAATATTCTCTGTACGATATAGCACGCTAGATTAGTTAATAACAAAACAAATAATATTCTATACATCTATAAAGTAAAGTTTCTTTCAATTCTTAAACTAAAAATAATAAAAGCTGCGATAGTTTATTGACTCAAGAAAGATTTTCAATAGTTTGGCACGTAACTGAAATATGCTTATGCTATGTATAAAATTTATATAACAACTATAACTGTGAGTGCTTTCTGATAAGAAACCATATTAGTTCTGTCATCTCGTACACGCTAAAACATCAGCTGGTTCGTTGGAAGTAAAACTTAATTGGATGAAACGAAAAACGCTTTGACATGATTCATGATACCCAATACTCGTCATCTGGCTTATAAGAGGTGATGATTTTCTGAAAAGTAGGAAACACATTGTGTTATATACAAATATGCACTGTGGCTGTGTTACGACATCCGAGTATAATATTAAACAATAAGGTAACTATGTACCATCAATCCGTACAAATTTGAGTCGAGTGGTGCCTGTTTTTTTTCACGCAAATTCTGAATCTCTTCTTCAGAAATGACTTCCAAGCAGAACATTAATCGACCTAATGACCTCAATGGGGTCAAATGTAAAACACCTTTAATCCTTTTAGAATTTGTCATTCTAGGTAAACGTATGTTTGTACTGAAAGAATAAAAATATAAAAAATGCATACCCGTTACATCTGGCATATTGAATAAACTGAGGAACTGAGAAGAGGGTAACTCCTATTTTGAGCCTGTTAAGTTATCAGAATTACGACATAAGATCCACATTTGATGTTGACGGTTCACATGCCAATGTGAGTTAGATGCATTTCAATTATTGGAGAAGTCAAGGTTTTCTATTTCAATAACAGTTTTGGTTTCAATTTGCAGAGGATTAACTTTCCTTGCAGAGAAAAACTGCAGTAATGCCCTTAAATTGCAGTTCTCTTACTTACTTATTCAGGTTGCATCTCTTATCATTTTAGAATGTTATCGTGTATTTAATTGTAAATAATTGCATAATTTGAATACTTACCTATCTAATTGGGTGAATAAAAACGGGCTTTGAGATCTATCCACCTCCAAGAAATCAATGTTTATTTGTAGTAGTTCTAGTAAACGTAGGATTACATTACGACTTGGGTAGCTTGTGAAGGTTGAGATAATTTCGTCAGTACAAACCCATCCTTCATTTCTAATATTGAACAAGTAGATCACTTGATAATTTACCTCTGAAATAATTGACAATAAGATCAATAATGCACACAAACGTAAACACTATTTTGCCACATTTTTTGTATTCATTGAAAACAAATATATGAGACATGATTTCATTTGAAGAAATTTATGTACAAAGATGAACTCACCAATTGGTTTGAAGACTTTGGTCAGATCTCGAGATGAAGTGGGTGGAGAAATATTATTATCATTCTCATTTCTTGTCTTTTTTGATACAACTCTTAATGGTACAACTGCTGCGGGTATTACTTGATCATATTTGGGTGAAGTGGCAGTATCTTCTTCAATGGAACTTAGAAGTCCATTTTTTGTCACGTCATGATTATCTGTACTTAAGCTCAACTTACCCAGGTGCGTTGATAAATCACAGTTATCATATTCAGATGAACGATTAGAATGAGAATCTATTGGTGCTTCAGGTCCGTTAGAATTCTTAGAATGTTCTGTATACTCTGTGAAACCTGAACTATCTGATTGCGTTGTATCATATGATGAGAACTCTGAAATTTCACCAGACATCTGCGAATGTTGGCCGATGTTTATGTTTGCCTTGGCCTGATGTGGAGGTATCTGTGAGTCATTTAATCTCGATGATAATTTTTTTTTATCAAAGTCTACTCCTGTGTTTGATGGTGATTTTGTTGTGGATGCTCCAAGCGGAACACGAGGTGTTTGGTTGGTTTGGTTTGGTATATAGAAGCGTGAATTATGATATGGATTCCAAGACTGTGAATATTGATGTGCATACGGAATGTTAGTGAACTGATAATTAGGTGCTGGATTGACAAATGGAGGTCTATGCCAGTTGGATGCATGGGTGTAGAATCTAGGTGCACTGGGTCTGAACAATGGTAACTGCTGGATTACTGGTGGATGTTGCATTATATGAGGTTGTTGTGCCCGGTATGGATAATTTGATCCATAATGTTGTTGGCCGTATGAATGTGGTAAGTGTGGATTTAAATTGATAAATTGCAGCTGAAGATGGTATGGAATAACATCAGGTGATGTGTTAATATCTTTGGTATCACAGAACTCCAGATTATTATTGTTATTCAATGTTACATGCTGGTTAGAATTTTCACAATTAGCATTCCCGTTTTTAAATAGGTTCTGCCCATTTACCGAGGTTCGTGGACTCTCTTGATTTGGCGTCGTGCTATATTTATTGTGTCTCTCCTTCCTATTACATATTTCTTTATTTCGGGCTCCTGTACAGTTGTCAAGTTCAATTTTCATTTCACACGTGGTTCGACCACTTACTGGTGTTTCTGAACTGCCTTGAGAAATTTCGTCAAGATGATAAGTCTCTTGATGCTGTTTAGACCAAGACAATAATCTCGGGACATTTTGTTCTACATCAGGTAAAACTTCTTCTTGCTTCGTGAAGTTTTGATCCATATTTTCCTTCTCTGGAGGTAATACTGACGTCATCTTGGCTGCTATTCTCTGTCGCAAATTAGCGAGTCTTTCTTGTTTCAACTTGATTGTACTTTGCTTGACCTGTCGACATTTTGGTGAAATTAAATCTACGTTGTACGAATCATTGATTTTTACCACGTTTTGCTTGTGTGAGTGTGAATTTAAAGTGGTTGTAAATATAGTATGGTTATTTGTCATTGGAGTTGATGATGATGATGTTAGTTGACTGTGTGTGCCTATATTTTTCATTGCATGATCATACTTAGGTGAAGTTGATGTTTCTGTTGGAACAAATTGCAATTTGTCAAACAAATCAATTTCTGTAGCTAATCGGATTTCGTTTATTGCAGTTCTAGAAGTATCAGATAGCACTGGGGAACTAAATTGTGGTGATATAGGAGACTTGTTTTTATTTCTAAACACCATCTGATTAGTATCAGTATAAGAAGGCGGAGGGGCCCTGTAAGTATTGGTTATTATTCTTGGAGTTGAACTTTGTAGATGATTTGGTGAAAGCCTGCGATGCGGAGTGAAACTACCATCAAATGTATCAGTATGTATTTCGGAATTGGATTCTGAAAAAACGGAATTTTGATAGCTCGATGCTTCTCCATAAGAAGGCAGCGCACTTGGATCATTTTGTGTCGAGTTTACTGTGTGAGAGAGTCTGTTGTTTTGAAAACTTACCAAGGTCGTTGATACAGGAGTTTGTTCACTACGCTCGTCATTTTTTGTATTTGTTTCATTCTGTTGTATGTCATACATCACTGGACCACTTTTGTAGTAAACATTTGATGTCGGTTTGTTTAGAACAGTGCCAACATCGGTTGATTGATCACATTTAACTTCTTTGATCTTGTCTTTGCAGGCAATGACAGTCTTATTTATCAATTTTGGATTTCTTGGCGGGATGGGTGGTTTTTCAATGACATTAATAGACTTTTCCGCAAAGCTCTCCTCTTTTTCAGTCTTAATGTTATGTGAAAAGTTTGTCGTAACATATTCTTTGAATGGATTTGTATCATGAAATTCCCATTTTGTAAAAGCTCCGTTTTCGTCACTGTTCACACAGTTTGTACCAATGATTTTCTGGTTTGCATTTGAGAATGTGTTCTTATACGATTCATTCTTTTCTGGTGTAGAGAATTCATTTCCGTTATTTACATGTATTGAATGTTCATTCTCTGTAAGCTTAGAGAAGTGACAGCTTGTGCATTCATTTGCTGTTTTTATATCATGACTTTCATTCTGTACGTTCGACTGACCTGTGGCAGGTAAGTTTGAGTTTTTATCATAAAAAATTGTGGGGCCTCCATTAGACAAACTTTCATTTAGATAACCAATACCAAAGCTATGGCTATTTACATGTGTGGAATTCAACATAGCAGGTGGATGATTGTCATTTTTTGCAGGAAAAACTTGTTCTTCATGTAAAAATTTTTGTGCATCGAATGTTCGAAAATTAGAATCTTTGTTACTCCCGCTTGCAGTTTTGTCTGAATTAGAGAAAGGTGTACTGCTGGTAAAACAAGGGAGATTAGGCTCGTCAGTATTCACGTTTGTAGAATAATCACTTGATGCTGCACAGCCATTTATAGTTGTTGCGAGGTCTTCATTATTGTTTTCCTGATAAGTTTGAAATGGATTTGTAGTTGACCGTTGCATATCTGAATTTTTAGTTGTAGATGGTGACGCTGTTGTGCAAGAAGTATTTTGCATTGTTTGATTAGTAGTGTGGACGTTGACATTTTGCAAAAGAAGCTGATGAAAAATTGTTGTTAATTGCAAATATATTTCCCATGGCTTTTTCAAAAGTTCCATGATTGCTTCTGACGGTGGTACTATGGGATTGTTATTCTCATTTGCATCAGAGGAATTAAAAAATGGAGAGTTTCCCATTTCAGTACTGGTGTAGTCTTTGCCACTTAAATATTCACTAACCAAAGCTGCAAAATCTGAGGGTTCCAAAGGTTTTGTGAAACCTGGTGGCGGTCTCACAGATTTCGCTGAACTTTCAAGTAAAATACTTTGGGGTGAAATTAGCGGCACATTTTCTGTCCCTTTTATTGTTTCTTGTAGATCAATTTTCCGGTCATCTAGGTATGAACTCTCCAAGGCAACGGTATCCCCCTATAAGCATTTTACAAAGACCAAATAAAGTGATCATTTTGATGTATGACAAACTTATGTAATTGTTTTGTGAAAATCGGCTTTGATAATTGAATATGGGAAAAATAATCACTTCATGTGATCCTTATAACGGTGCTATAGAATTAAGGTGCAGTAATGAAAGCAATAACTGTTTCCTTTACAATATATTTCATTTATTATCAAATATACAAAACATTAGACTATGTTTTGGAACAACTGAAGAACGTAACATAAAGTTATAATTTTTCCCACAGCATAAGTAGAATAAACTGTTAATAATAGCTTCAAATGTATAACTAGTTGAACAAAACTCAAATGAATCATTATTTAAAAGGCTGTGATTTTTTGTGAATATCATTACAAATATTCATTACCATTCGATACGTTTAACGTTACACTTGCTAATTGTATTTTCATGACGCAATAGTTTATAATACGATAATTGTAAGCGAATGGACATCACCTTCCATTTGCAAATAAAAGAAAATTTTTTTAACTAGTTTTTTCGTATAAATTAATTAAACGAATATAATAACAAAAACATAAACATAGTTCAAGTTTTCAGAAGTAAAAATAAGGGTTCAAAACAAATCTGAATCAGAGTATTGCTCCCATAGCACGATTATCTGTGAGGTTCAAACAATTAAACAAAGATCACAAATTCGTTTTTGGTACTGTTTTCTTCGACGACGAGTTAGATAGTTACCAGTAACATAAAGGGTTTAGCGATACAATAGTCTTTACGGTTTAGATTTTACTCAATATGGAAACAGTTGCTTTCACTCAACACGATTTTTTTTACTGGATAGACATGTTGTGTCTAAGGTGAAAACAAAACCTTTCTACCATCAATAAAATAGAGATATTTTAAAAAGCTGCCATTCATGAACTTATAATTATATTGCACAAGAAATTTTCGTGTTTTGAATAAAAACTGCATTGAGAATCATTTTCACTGTCTGATTATTTTTCCAATAGAGATTTGATTTTATTAAGAAATGAGAGAGACAAGCTGTTACTGCTTGAACTACTGTCATTCAAAAGTAAATTATCATTGTTTAAAACCGGATCAGTATTTATTTGTGTAATATTTTCATTCTGAAGCTCGTCACTTTTATAAAACTTTACCGTCAATTGATGTTTCTTGATTGATGATAAAATTGGAAGTCTTTGTGACTCGTCTTCAATAGATTCTGTATCGTCACTAGAGCATAATTTCGATTCTCTGTCAAGAATTTCATACTTATTTCTTAAGCGTGGATCGTTTGAATGTTTGGATACGTTTCCACCTATAGAATTCGTAACAAGAAAATCTGAATCTTTACTTGAACTTGAAGTATTTGATAAGTCGGCGAACATTTCTGAATCAGATATTGACTCTTTCTTTTCTATTTCTTCGAATGTGTCGTCATCAATTGAAGAACTTGTTCCTGACATTTCATTTTGTGATGTATTTGCTTTGCACTGCATAGAATGGTCGATTTGTTCAGAATTGATATTGAAACGCCTTAGACTTGTTTTATCTTTGAAATTTTTCAACATTGCCTGCATGGTCATTGTTCTGTTCCTAAGTCCACGAATCGGTATTTTTTTGTCACAGGTTGTGGCTACAAGTGTGTGGTTCTGATATTCCATAGATGTTGTATTGAGACTTTTTACATCAGAAATTTCAGCAATAGAAATTTCATTTTTTTGTAACTTATGTATAATTGGAGAAACGTCATCAAATGTGCTTTCATTTTCTGGAATGGGACTTTTGTTGCCAGAGCTACTAGGTACTGAAGTTGTCGTTTGATTTTCGTTGTTATTGTTAGAAGTTTGAATTAGTGTATTCGCACAGGCAAATCTATGAGACTTTTTGATGTGTTCCTGAGTATCACTGCTAGGAACTTTTTGGTCCACAACTAACGCTGTTTGTTTCCCAGGTTTGAGTACATTGTTTTCAACTAATTCTGTGCTGTCAAAAATTTTATCATTGGAATTACGACTCTGACCATTTTCCGCAACGCGAACCTGACCATACTGCTTTTCATACGTTTTTTCAGTAATCTTTTCAACATTAGGTTTATCTCTGAGACAGTTTGAGTTGCAAACATCAGCCACTTTAGAGTTATCGGTTACTTCAGAAATTTTCGCTGAATCTGGGTTGCTGATTGCGCTTTCTAGTTTATGCATAATGCGAGTCATGTAATTATCCTGACCATACTGCTTTTCATACGTTTTTTCAGTAATCTTTTCAACATTTGGTTCATCTCTGAGACAGTTTGAGTTGCAAACATCAGCCACTTCAGAGTTATCGGTTACTTCAGAAATTTTCGCTGAATCTGGGTTGCTGATTGCACTTTCTAGTTTATGCATAATGCGAGTCATGTAATTATCCTGACCTTTCATGAAATCTTGCCATACACCATGTATTTCCCAGTCTTCGCTATCCTCAATATCATCCTCATCATTGACTATAGGCACATAAGCCTGAGTTTCAGTTTTAGGCACACATGTATTGATCTCCTTATTATATCCTGACTGTACAGACGTGTTATCAGGTGTTGATTGTACTTGAATATTTACGGTATCACGTGGTAAAATATTTCGTGGACTGGCTAAGATTTCTTCATTATCTAAAGTTTCAGTATCGAAATTTCTCTGTAATTCAATATCAATTTTTGTTCGAGTTACGAATGTACTATCAATTTCTGAGTTAGAATAAGACCGACTAAGGTCGTCAGAATCCAGTTCAGAAGTGTTACTAGAATGATTCTGTAGTTCTACTGAATCATCAACTTGCTCTTTTGTTTCAAATGATTTAGATATTCGACTAGAGTTTGAAATGAAACTGGTACCTTGGCAAATTGAGACATGAGTCTTTTCTTGTTTCTCTGTAGGGTCAGATGTTTCATAGCAAGTGTCCGGAAAATCTAAGACCTTCATAACTGGCTTATTACTGCCTGTAGTATTGCTAGAAGTACTTTCTGTCAAATTGCTTTGGACAGTCCTGTTACTGATCACCGATATTTCATCTTCGTTTTTCAGAGTTGAATCTAATTTTGCTATTCCATCATGTTGACTTAAAACTTCAGCTTTGCACTTCTCTTCTGATCGTTTATCTGACTCGTGACTATTTTCAATATTTGTAGATGGTATGTCGCTGATATTGATATTCGTATTTGGGATTGGGGCATGCATAGTTGGTGATACCTGATCTCGAGAATGATTTGAAGATTTGACGAATTGTTTTGTAAAATATACTTCATCTTCACACGATGCATCTTGAGCTTTTGATAAACCAATAATTTTTTTTGAAGTATCAGTGAAATCTGTGAGATTCATGCTGCTTGAAGTTGGGGCTAATATTGAAATGCTATTCGTATCAACAGTTTCGCTAGAACTTTCAGAGGAAAAATTTTGTCTGGAAAGCAAAGGTACATTTTCCTTCTTCTTGCTATTCATATAAGCGATCGTAGTTGAAAATCGATGTTTTGGTAGTGAATTAGATGTCTTACAACTCTGATTAGTATTTTGCAAAGCAGCTGTGGAACAAGCAGATTTATTCAGATTTGTTTGTGAAGCATTACTTTGAATTTCAAGTGAACTTTGATCAGATATATCCGAACTACGATGGCCCATATTTTTCAATTGTATAATGAATTTGAGGTCTGGATCTGATGTATTTTCAGATGCAGCACCCTTAGATTTACTTTGTAAATCTCTGCCTCTAAGACTCTGCAATATCTCAGGCGATGCAGATACCTTCATTAAATCGATATCTGATTCTTCAAAACGCTTTCTTCTCATTCTCAGTAAAGGGGTAATAACACCTGCTTTATTCTCAATGTTTCCATCAGGCGACCACCACAATTTTTCACCATGAGCACTGTAATAATGATCTTTGTTATTTTTAATTGCATTCAGAAAATAATTTTTGGCCGGTATTATTTGCTTTACAGGAGATTTGTCGACAGGTTCATCAATTACCTCTGCAACCTTAGTTACATATTTACACGGCACAGATCCTTTTTCAATATCGTCACTACACCTATCACTATGTTGACATGTCGCAGATGTACCTGTAGCTTCTTCACATAAATTGAATAATGGAAATTCAGAGATAGCTGATGTTTTAGCTCTTACAATTGGCTCAATTTTCTGCTTAGTTTTTACTGCAGTGCGAATTTTCGACCAATCAACGTCGCCCGTTAAACCGTGACCTCCAAAAAAACTTTTAAATGAACCAAAATCTTTCAATTCAACAGAATTTGGTTCATGTTTGACACATTCTTCGGATGAAACTTCATAATTATTGCAATGGTCAGTACAGTCTGATTCATGTGTCCGCTGTTCTACTGAAGACGCCGCTGTTGAACTATTTTCAACTATCTTAACGTTGGTCTCTGCAGCACACATTGAATCCAGTTTAGATTTAAAAATCTTATGGAATCGATTTTCATTCATAGACTTCCGAGAAGATTTGACAATTTCCGATGCCGGAAGATTGGGCAAACAATGTTTTTCGTTTGCAGTGCTGTGTTCAGAAGTTGAGTTTTGTTCAGAGTCAACATCATTTCTGGGCGAAATATTATCTTGGTTTTGTCCTTTCTTATATTTGGAAAATTTTGTCATCAAGCTTTTTATAGAATTAGCAGACTTCAGTTTTAGTCTAGAATTAGAATTAGATTCGGATTCGGTGTGTTCAACGTATTTGTTGTTCACGTGCAGATTTAGTCGAACCCTTTTTTTTGCATTTACACGGTTTTCGTAGTGATAGTTTATACATTTTACGTAATGTCTAAATACATAATTTGAAGGCCTATTACGCACCATGCTACCAAATTCCGCCAGTCCTTTATGTACCATCCAGTCATTTATATGGTCATCTGTTTGTTCTCGTGTGTCAACCAATGATATCAGCATTGAATTATTCTACAGGAATAAAAATTATTCATAATTATTTTACAAGTTGGATAGTAGTAACGAAAAATTCAATTCGAAATTCGGTGCAGGTAGTTAAACGAAATTTGTTACATTTCACAATTCAAATATGAAGTAATACTAACACAGTTCATGTTAATATTTTTGTCAAATTATTGTGAGTCGAATTTGGAAATTAATAAGCATCTTACCTCTCTGTCAACTTTATTGACGATAGCAACTAGAGGTATATCGGCAACTTTATCCCAAAAATCTGAACTTGCTCCTCTTGTCCAAGCATCGTGTTTTAAAGGTCTAATGTTGTACAATCCACAAGGAATTGATTGAGCAGGCAAATTTGAGAATAGTCTATGTAAGAACCTCACATCTTCTGATGGATACGTTTTGGTTGTACCATAATCATAAAATATCAACTGGAATAAAAATGTTCATTATTGTTTTCAGCTGCACTTTAATGACGATGCTGAAACTTACAGCCATGGCTTGCATTTGAATGATTTCAACATACAAGCTTGATCCTTTACCAAGTGTTATGGCTACTAGTTTCAGCATTAAAAATAAATGCTATGAATGGCATATTACTCATGAATAAATAAGCTTTCATCTCTTGCATGGTTTTTCTGAAATTAATAATCCTCAATTTACCGTAACATCTCCATCTGGTTTTACAGTTTTGATTATGGCTCGATGCCATTTATCTTCAAACATGCAAACGCAATTCAAGCCTTTTTCTAGTATGACGGTTGGGATAGTATAATTAAGTCCTTCTCGCTGATAGAATTCACTGAAAATAAAAATGGTGTGCTTTTGGCAGACATTCGGCAATTTAATTATATTGCAAACTATTCAGCAAAATCTATGATGTTTTACATACTGAGCTGGGTGTGAATTGATCAGTTTTGTGTTAATGTCTTCAAATAATATTTGCAAACTATGCACACAAAATGAAGACTTTTAAATGCATTTGCAACCAAGTTGGATCTGAACACTTTACCAAAATTATTAGACATGGTAAGTCAATTTTGAAAGTATAGGATAAATAATGACATTCCAGTTGAGACTTATTTTCTCATTACTGACCCGGAGTATATTTTCACAACATTTGTCATGATTAATTGAACATGTTAGTGGCAATATATACACATTTTATTATACTACCAGGCAAGCTATGTAAGAAAAACGGAGTCCAGAACCTTGGGATTTTGGTATTTGAGCACAAATGGTTGCAGTTCTTGCAAACAGAAAATCAGTAACGGTAATAGACTGAATAAACTTTGTTCCTGAATACTAACTGCATATTTTCCATTAGCTGTCCCAATTTCAGGCGTTTTTTCCGTAAATGAACCCAGAACAAACTGGGCGTATAAACTTCTGAAACAAAAACTTCCAGGTGGTGGACACATCCATCAGAGGGAAATTCTGGTATCCTCTGTTGACCAACACTTTCGCCATGGCTCATTACATCATGGGGTATCAATTTTTGTGATTCTTGTAAATCCTGTGAAACAAATATAGAGCTAATTAGTTTCAATCTTCTTTATGAAAATTCTGGATTGCAAATTTTTGTTACGATTACATAGGTTCACTTTAACATAATAATGAGAAGATCAGAAAAACGTTGTATCGTAAGATATTAATATTACTGCATAATTACATACCAGTGTCGGAGGAATCGGATCGATATCCTCGTAGTCATCATCAATGGCATCTGCCCAATCAGAATCCTGCTCATCAAAATCAGTTTTTTTGATATTCGTGGGTACGGGTTCCGTGGCGTCGTACAATATGAAATCACCGCGATTATCCCATCTACATAGGTGGAAAATACTCGGAAGGCGGGATGCAAGGTCGCAAACACTTTGAAACCCGAGTTCTGCATAGTCCAATGGAACACTGTATTCATCCAAAAATGTTTGCGGTAGATCGGCACACCATATTCCATCTGGATGTTTTTGAATTAATTGTTGCAAACGTGACTTTAATCTGTCGTTAATTATGTCAAATTCTTCGTCGTCGGATGCATAAGTGCTGTAAGTTAATTCGTTCATAGCCTCTTCGTCTATATTATTATTTCTTAGATGTAACGTATTGGTCTGCGATTGCCTTTGTTCATATGATCCTGCACCACGTGCAATAAATTCTGCCGAAGACATTCTTCCTACACCTTGTTCTAAACTTGTCCATGATGACTGCTGAGGCTGATTATCAGTGTCAACTTTGTAATTACCCATGGATGCACAGTGAAGCCTAATCTCTTCATCTCCAAATTCATCGTCATAAAACATATCTTCATCTTCTTCGGCACCAGCAGGGTAAGTGTTCATCACTGGTGTGCTGTTGATGCTCATCATAGGTTGAGGGGTTTCTGACATGTTTGATTTCCCCGCTTCAGGCCGATTGGGCGGTTGTGTGTTATGCTGTGCTACATTACTGGTAACATGAAGAGAAAGGCTTGGAAAAACCATGTTGCCTCTCGTGTAAGCAATATGGGACATGCTTGTCAAGTAATCATCAACATTCGTCAGATCGACTGTACCAGCGATTGAACGTGAATTTTGCAAGTATTGCACAATATAATCTTTCTTCACACCATTTGGCTCTCTGGTAAGTATACTAGCAATTTCTTTCTGCACGTTATTTGGTATAAATGGACTTGGTTCCCTGAGCCTCGGACAATACCTGGAAGGCTTGCTGGTTTTTCGACGTGATGAGCAACTTTTCTTAGCGGCTCTTTGCTTTACTACCAGATCGTTAACGTGTTTAATCTTTTCCGATACAACAGGGAACACTAAATGTGTTCCATTCGATGGCGAGAGTCTCACGTGATCTGGAATACTGCGCAAAAAGTCCAACACAGAGATACATCCAAAATCTCGATAGGGTATAGGTCTGCCCTCGTTTTCTTTATAATCTCTCTCTAGTTCATATATGGTACTGTCGCCTTTCCTTGATACCAGAAAACAAGCGAGAAGCTTCCCAAGGTCATCGCGCTTTTGTTGCATCGACATTTTGAGGCGAAATATTGCCAAATTCACCTACAATATTAACACCCAATTAAAGAAGATAAAGGAGAAGACGTTCACTACTACGGAAGAAAACGGGAATTTGAAAACGATGAGGAGTTAAGAAACACTTTTCTTGTGAAGCTATTTAATCTAAAAGCATGACGAATATAGAAAAACAACGAAAATAGACCGTTGTAGGTTGCTCAAATTTAACCTGAGTCCGTTACAACGGCCGTCGCACCATTTCGTATAAAATAATTCGTATATTCAAACTGTTCAATTATAACGCAAATGCCACGTGCAGAAGGACGAAAATTACAGAAATTACACTTACATGTTACTTCCAAGATTGATGCCTGACTATGATACAGCAACGAAATAGCTGGAAGCTTAGAAATTTTTTCTCAATGTAATTTGCACCGTCAACAAGCGTGGTCCAACAGCAAACGTAGTTTCGCAAGAGGTAAGTGTGTATTAACGCTGACCGAAAAAAATGTATTCTGTAAGCGGTATTTACTACACCACTGATATCAACCGTTTCGTAAAGCACACGTGCTACACAATACAAGTCCGAGGAGGTTCTGTGACAAGCGGCGCACTTCACAGCGTAGATGGTAGAATTGAATAAATGCGGCGAACGCTATCCAAACGATCCAAACCAAACCACATTTGCCAGGCGACTGGAGTCACACTTCAGAGTAGTTTAGAGACCGGTATCCGGTATCAAAAGAGACAGCTTCAAAACTTTGTTCCAAGCAGCTCCCCCCCCCCTGCTCAATTGTTTACGACACACGACGAATTGGCGGTAAGATTCTCAGTATTCCATTGGTGGGAACCACGGGCGTTGACTGACTTAGCGCTAATCACGTGTACAGACAGGTATGCATCTCCATTCCCAACGTATATTACTTAATGTCATTGTTCTTCGCCACTTTATTTATTTTTGAAATTTGCAGGGTCATCTATAGGTAATTCTGACCACCGGTGCGATTTACACAGTTAATTGTATATTCTATCTGGATTCCACACGGGCGGCTCTCTCACTCAAGGGTGAGACAAGAGATGTAGGGTTGGAAATAACCGCAATTACGCGCGTGTATAGGTCCGTTGATGGAATCTATTCCACACTTTTATACCTGTATGTATACAGTTTAATCATAGTGCTCGTAGTATTGTGAATCAGTAGTGAAATTGGCTATGAAATCACAATCTATTCGAGTCACAGCAAAAGCGCACACCGCAGAGTGTGGGTACGATTTCCCTAGTTTTCCTGCCTTCCTATTGGTTGGATACTAGGGAATCAGCATGCAGGGTGCACATCTTCATCAAATTGGTTTTAAAAACCCTATATCCCAGTTACCGACGGACGCAAGGAGGCTTGTTCTGTCGGGCCGTGTTGATCGCTAGTTGAGCGCCGTCTGAACTCTGCCTACTTTATGTCGAAAAGTTAGAAATTATCAGTGGAAATTGTGTGGTCAGTTATGGTTGGCTATGGCACTGCTGTCAGTTCGTGCATGGATTTGTGTAACGTTTTGTATTTTTTGATTACTGTCAACTGCTGAGAGAATATGAATCTGTCCAAGCATATAAAACACTAGTAAACGGCTGAAGAGATGTTTTTACTAACGGAATCGATTAAACATATCTAAATAACATTCCGTGTCGATGCATAATGGAAGACTACGAGCTGCGTTGAGGTACATAATTTACATTAAATGAAAACAAATGCGTTAAGTTGCGCATGCTAGAATCGACCCAATATTCCATTAATTACGTCCAGTGATGTTTAAATCGTCTTCAATTATCGTTCTACCATGACTATTCTTGTTGGTGTCGTATTAGTATGTATATACGCGCTGTAATAAACTTTTGAAGCTTCTAAGTAAATGAGCATATTTTTTTATGTACGTTTAATTTTAGAGCATTGTAATATTTTAACAGAGCTGTATTTCAGGCTGCATTAGACGATTGCTGTTTTCAAATATATTCTTACTGAATAAAATTATTGATTTATATAATTATTACTTGCTTTAAAGTAGTTAAAACAATGGTACTGAGATGCTATACTTTGTGTTTTGAATGCGAATATAATTAATTTTAAGTTATTTTCTAGACACCTTAAATAGCATTTTTAAATAGAATAATTTTTTTATCCACAAGTATTTTTGTTCACTCAAGTTTATGCGATATTATTTTATGCATCGTGTTGAGTTTTCATTCATAATCAAATTTTTCTAGGTTGGATTAGACGCTGAAGGATATCAGAGAAACAATTGCCGCAATTAGCACGACTCTTAAACACTTCTTCCCAAAACAATCTGACTTGACTTTTTGGGAATCACCATATTTGGCTGCACGCAGTGTACTCTTTACTTCATAACTATACCACCATTATTCTGCATTCATGCATGTGCATTTTACACATTAGTATTAATTTTGTGCCAAACACCGTACTACCTATTTCTTAATTAAATTTACATCGAAACTTATTAAAAATCTATTGATAATTCATACAACTTTATTCGCGAAAGACCCATTTCAATTTGGTTAACTATTCATTTAATATCCAATACTGTACCCAAACATTCGGCAAATGTAAAATCACATTACACACTACATAAGAAAAGGATTAAACTGTATATAAAATAGTTTCACAGAATTGTCACTCGATTCGATACGTACCCTTGTCAATAAACACTCAACAATTTCTCATAGCAGCAGTACTACAGAACATTACATGTTAATTTTTACCTTTTAACAAATAAACCGATATATGCAATAGACGACTACCTCTCGTTTTTCTTTCATACCTTAATTTCCCTAAGTTTACTTTATGCATCTACTTTATAGGCATGTGATAAGAGCACGAGACGATTTCAACGACTTTGGTTGTAGAAAAATTTTCGCTTGAATATCATGTCCAATTATCTTTTCGGAATGGTGTATAATTTTAAGAATCCGTGAATATTTCCTGCATGTTTCGCCTGGAGTTTTACCTCTCTGGAATCCAGTACTGCTCTCGTATAAAACTTGTGTAAGAATTTCGCCGGTTTATCTCCGAATTTTTTCCATCCTTTACAAATTGTTCTTGTAATTTTCATGAATGTCCAAGCACATGTATAAGTGATTGCATCACAACTTAGTAAACCCTGAATGCTCGTCATTTTGACTTTTTTTTAAACAATCCAACACACTACCTACAGCAGATATGTTTTGGAATTGAACCTGTGATGCGAAAGCTTTAAATTAATGGCGAAATTGAAAACGATAACACTTTCTGTAAAGTTCCATAGTGTAAAAAATATTACGAAGTCTCACTTCCTCAAACGTTCTACTGTAACATATACTCGTAGTACGATGAAATCTAGCGAGCAAGACGAAACCCAATGAATTATTCAGTTCTATATTCCATTAATTAACATTTCTAATGAACCATTGTAATATTCTTTGATAAAAAATTCAGCTGCTAGATTACGATGTAACGAGATCCGGCTGGTAAATTTTTGCTTTACACCTACGGTTATTCGTTAAAAAAATATGAGCAGAAAATCGAACTGTCGGCTTCTATAATTAGGGATTAATATTAAATAACATTAACAAATGGTATCTATTCGTTTGAAATCGGAGTTAAATTTGAATTTTCACTCAGTAAAATGGATCCAAATAATTTCGCGCTATTCAGAGCGGGTACTAGACTGCAGATATAAGAAAAATTTGATCAATTCAAAGTTTCAACTATTTCGATTCGAAGTGGTGTGATTTTGGAAAAGTTTTGACTCGTTAGTACGTTTGAAAATTTGAATTTATAAAATTTTTTCCAGTTCACCGGACATATTATCGATTAGAGCCGCATGCGTTTTGTCTCGCGGCACATCCGCAGTTTATACTGCACCACAATACATATAGTATTGTATATAGATCTAAATCAATACCTAACTCAAGGCGGGTGTACGTACAATATGCTTGCAACCGAACTATATACACAAATTGTAGCGGCTATAAAATCAAATTACACGGATGTGGTTATAGTTGCGATACATCGGTGCATTTCAAGCGCGTAGCTCATGCTCGTTAATCTTATGAACCGGGGACTGTAATTCAATATTTCCTTTGTCGACTGTTATGGCAATAGCATTTGGCCGTTTCGAATCGAGCCCTGATAAGACGAGGCGGATTTATGCCGAGCCCCGTCTATTTTCAACTGCTATTGTTTCGTTAGTTAACGGTAAATCGGTTCTCTTTTCTCTATTATCGTCAGTCGTTACAATAATAATAAAATTCTATTACTTATCGTTACGTTGATCAAATTATGACATTTGCTTGTCGAAATGCGAAGAACTTACTGGGTACGTTGGATCCGAAATTTGATTTACTTCACTGCTTCTAGGAAGATCAATACTGATTTATGATTTAAAAAAAGTAACATATAACAAATAGACATTTTCTAAAAGTGTTCCTGTCACCCGACATGAAACCCACTACAAAAGCACCTTTTCGAGTATTTTTTACCGTCGAACAAATATTAGATACGAATCGAGTTATTATTAAATCTCAGGTATAGTATAACGTACGATGTATTAGTTATTCGTGGAGATGAAGTTTTTGTTTCTCCCTCGCTGCGCAAACAATTATGTGTAAATTTATTTCTACACGTTAAGATAAACAATTTTAGGAAGTATATTTGCTTTCTAACAGTATATTCCCAGTGTTTATTTATAATATAATTTATTTAAGATAAAATTTTTGGTAATTTACACTTGCTTCTCGTGAAGTACGGCTGATCGTAAGTGTAACCTGTTTCCTCACACTTACACAATGCTGAGTAGTTTTTTGACAACTCATCATTTTCCATTCTAAAAATAAGTGTAGGTCCTAGATTATTCGTTCCACTTCAGATATCGTCAGCGGTTGGGAAGGCTGTGAAAGAATTGTCATTGTCATTGGGATTTCAATTTATGGCAGGGCACATCTGGTGTGCATATTGGCTACATTCAGGTATAATCGCACCCCGCTGTTTACAGGGTGACGGTAAACCAGGATACACGGGAATATTGCGGGATTTGTATACCCACCGATTGGCAAAATACATATTATTTTACTTCGGTATTGTCGGGTTTTTTGGCATACATTCTGCTTGTATTTAGCAATTGTTTAATAACGATCCTGTATGCGGCAGCCCAGAATTTTATTTTTAATTTACGAGGAAGGATCGTCTTTACTTCTCTAATACCGCTGAAAAACTATAAAGACTGTTCGGACCCACTGGCGCCTTGAGGGGCCCAAGGGCTTCAGGTTTCGACGCTTGAGTCGCAAAAGCAGCGTGAGACTTGAGAAAAAGCAGATAACCATATATCGTCTAAAGAGCTCTCTGTTTACGTTCATATTTCCTCTCCGGAACTTTCCACGTCGATTCGTTTTTGAACCCATGATCTTAAGGGAACAAAATTCTAGGTATTAGTGATTCAAATGTCCAATAACCTTGAACAATAACTTATCAAAGAACAACGAACCTTTGACGTATAATAGGTATAATAACATCGTAATAATACTGCCACCACAAAAATTTCCCTCGGTAGTTATACCAATCCTCTCAAAAGTATGTCCCCTTCGCCGTCCTTCCCTTAAGGGGCTGAAAGTGGGCTTCAAGCACCCTTTCACTTGGCCGACCCGGGGAAGACCATGACGTGTCGACTAACTAAAATTACGTGCTTAAATTTTTTTTCACAATGCGCTCTCACCAGCTCATCGATATAACAGGTATCCAACACCAGGTCGGCAGTTTCGCCTGAAGAGAATGTTCAATGAATGATAATGGCTTTTGACAAAATTGATAAAATCATTGGATATCAAGTGAAAATTTTTCCCTCCAATTCAGGCCAATTTTAGATGAATTTGACAATTTTTGATCTTCAGTACCATTGGAATCATAATTGCGTCTTATAATCGTTGATCACTATTGCACGCCAACGTAACTTTTGGTAAGACAGATTCAGAAGTATCGGAAGTTGACGAATAAGTAATAAATTCAGACCCCGGTTACGTGACTACAATTTTAGCATTGTTCGTTACAGCTATTGGAAGGATTTTCATTTCCTGTACTTCCTGGAGCAGGAAGTTGAGCGGAGGCTGGCGTATAGCGAGATCAACAAGCATAATAATATTATTATTGTTAGATTAGGATACGCGAAAAAATCGATAATACAACCGCGATCGATTTTTCCTCTAAAAATTTCTACTCTTCCAACTTTACACCGTAAAAAATTATACACACCTATACATATGCGCGTACATTCACAAGTGTTATTATACACGGTGCAAATATGCTGTGCACGTCGAGTTAACTAATATATAAGGTGTCCATAAATAGGTGCAGATTTCTACGTGATCTGGGTTTGCTACTTCGTGTTTTGATGTTTGGTCTGCACAATATATATTTTTCCAACGTGGTGTACATGAATGTTCAGTCAGTATCGAATGTTTTTTTACAGTTAATAAACACATTTTCTCACTCCATGAGAGGATTGTGCTTGAAAAGTCGCAAAATTTCCCAGCCCACCGTGAAGGTAGGTATAATGTTGAGCGAGGGTGGCACCAATCGCAGGTTCACCTATATGTTTACATATATATGATAATTATCGAACAATGAACTACCCCCGTGTTCTTCGAATTAAAAAACAAATACATACAAATATGATGTGAAATATTTGAACGTGATTCCTTTCAAAGACAGCTTTTACACCTATTAATATACATGAATATTTTATTACTTCGCATGAATTCATCAATCACGCGCAGAGAATTCATTGTCATAGTAACAATCGGAAGGTGATAAATAATTCTTGTCTGCTGCAGATATACACCTGTGCTCCGGTATAAAATCTGACGAACGGTTATATGGAGATAACAATAATTTAATTTTCCGTATTTTGATTCAACTTCCTGTGATTTTGTGTGTGTGTAAGATATTTCCCCATAGCATGGTGGATACCCCTTCTCTCTTAGCTCTGCAGGCTATGTTCTCGAATTATCGGACTGCCATCTCGACACAGCGTTATAACGCTGGAAAAAGCCGTTCTAGATTTGCTAATAATTAATAACTCGGATCGCGAGCACTGCAACAAGTCGAGTTAGTCTAGGTTTAGGTACGTTCGTATAAAGCATTTTCAATCTTCAATATTTTTCCCACATGTGATATAATAATGAAAAATCTGAGCCGGTTTGTGAAAAAAGCTTTAGCGTAATCAGTAAGCTGTATTTACTGAAAAAACTCTTCCGAATTGTTTCATTATTTATTCAAATCACACTCAATATCATTAATCGGTTTTATTTGTCTGGTTTGATGTTGAAATAAATAAAATTGTTCACCCAGTAGTTGTTATTATTAGTTGATGTGTGGGTAGTTGTTCGTTGTGATTTCTATTACAGCCTCGCCTATCTTCGCTCGTAATCCACGGTTTACGAATAAACTTACTGTGCAGGTATCGAGATGTCTAAGCTCGCAAGCTTTTATGGGCTGGTCGGCCTCGGATCTCTATGCTTGGTATTTTTATTCTTCAACCAAAGGTACGGCAGCCCAATGAAACATCGAATACAGCCGATATTAGCTGTGGGACGATCCTGGGAGGTGAGTTCGTGCTTGACATAGAAATTAAAGGCTAATATTAAGCCTCAGGGATATAAACCGTATGCTCACTAGGGTGTTTCGTTTAGAATCGACATTTCTTTTCTGCTTATACCTGAAGAACTTGTGAATAGCAAGAATAAAAAATCCTAGTAGAGGGACGCATTTCTTGCACCCAATTTTTAAAGGTCGTTCTGGGAATTCAAAGCCCCTCCGTCCACCCCCAGTTAAATATTTTACTATTAGAGAAGATGTCGTTATTTTTAATTGTTACCACTCAGTCGCATTCAATGATACGAACTTGATCCTCGAAGCATTTCGTCGAGATTTAATTATTTCGCTACAAAACTGGCAATTCGACGAAATGTTTTTCCATTCAGAATTAAATGATTTCAAAAGAAACATCCTAGTGATAATGATTTAATTTGATCAATTTGTGCCGGAAAACAAAGTCGAACAATTCTATAATCTTCCATCTGCACTATTAGTGACTTATCTGTAATACTGTGCGGATACAGACCAATTAATCGATATCAGAGATCGGAAATCAGTGTTATTACTCTAATCATATTTATGCGATAATAAAAATTATGTAGTTGCCTTGAAAGCAAAGTGTAGAAGCTTCTGTAATTTCAACCTGAATTACATATCCGGGTTTCAATTAGCTAGTACCGGATACAAAAGAACCGACCCTTTTCAGTCCTTCATCCTACATTGGGTTGTTCCACTTAAAGTAGAACCATCTAGCAGAGAGGCTCATCACCAATTGCCTCGGAGCAAACTGAACAATAATAATAATAATAATGTTAAATTTAATTAATTTTTACCCGATGTTTATCGATACAGTTATTCATTTTGTATCAACGTGATGAACTCGGTCTAAAAGTCTTATATATTGCGTAAAATCGTTGTCAAATCCAATGAAAATATTTATATTTATGTCAAAGGACATAAGAATGTTAAGCGATTTTTCGAGATTATTATTGGAAAGTCTAAAGTATTTGAGATGAAAGTATATTTGTTTTATTTCAATTTGTATAAAAGTAGTTGGGTATGTGGGCCGAAAGACAAAATGTAGTAAGAAACCAGCCAAATGTGTAAAGTACGACTAGATCGAAAAACGTAGAAGTGATTGATGATTCAGCCTGCGATGGAAAAATTTTGGAATCAATGAGAAAATAATCAACATTAAATAATATAACGTCTATATATAGCGTATGTAATACAGAAATCGGAAACATCGTATGCGCACTTCCTTTAATTATTATGGTCAAGTGTAGGGATTTCTTTTTTCGAGTTTTTAATTACACACATCAGCGAAAATCCAGTAACTTATCGCGTTAGTGTCTTCAAATTCATTAACTTGAAAAATAAAAACGCACGTATTATCGTTCGAATCATTCAATAGTTTTGTGCACTTTTTCTTTAGGATTTTGAAACAACACCAGAGCCCTATGAATTTGAGGAACCAGTATCGGTAAGGCACCTTCGACATATTTTATATCGAATGTTTTTTCCCGAAAGTGATAATATACCTTGATTGTGAGTGTGCATGTGCGTTTTCAGTCTACGATTCCTATATATGTATATTGTGTTTCTTTTTGGTGTGCCTTAAGCTTATAGCACAGAAGTAATTAAATTGAAGAAATTTATGCAGTAAACTGATTTTACCCGTCGATCGTTGTCCGTTTCTAGATCCGATTCTTTCCAGCATATATCCAACCCGTTCATATGCACGTTTAATCGAATATTTCGCTTACCTTAAAACTGATGTTTTTGTAAAATATTTCAGTTATGGTCTGTTGTTGCGCGAATGAAAGTAATAGTTGAAAGAATTGGTCATCATCTTCAGCCAATACTCATTGACGTGACATATTATGTATGTATATACATATAAAGCAATGAGATTGCAATTTTTCGTACTGTTTGTATTGAACCGTTTTTGTGATGCGTGTGTGGAATTTGAACTGACGAATTGAATACAAAATAACGCGTTTTGATCATGACTATTTTGACTGGTCAATATACAGACATACGATGTCCTGTCGATTACAGAATTCAGCTGTCGTCAAGGAACCTGACAATTCGATTGCCACCTTGAACGAAATACACCAAGTCCTTAATCTGCAACGAAGAATGATTCGCGACGAGATGATAGGTTACCAATATCCCAATGGCAGATACAACAAAAGTGCCAAGTAAGACGATTCTCTCTTTCTTGCTCTAACTCACCACGTAAGATATCGACGTGTGAAAAACAATTTTTGAACTTCTTAACGATACATGCAATTCCACAACTCTGTCATGTCTCAATAAAGATCCGTATTGTTATATATTGCAGAAAGCTTGACGATTTGGTGATGGAAAGAAATGGAAACCCAATCAGAAGTGTCATTATTACAACATGGCGTAGTGGAAGTACGTTTCTCGGCGATGTTCTCACCGCACATCCCGGGGTCTTCTATCACTATGAACCGCTTTTAGATTTTGATATTGTTCAAATTCGAGGTCCTCCCTTGGCCAGCCAAGCTTTGACAAATCTTAAGGCGCTACTGAACTGCGAATACGAAGATTTGGGTAATGCATGCTTCGCTGTTGTTCTTAATATTCATATACTTGTAATAAACGTAAGTCAACCTCTTGTAGTGACAGTTTTGTATCTCATATTCTCATCCATTGTCTAATAAGTTAACATGTTACGCGATGTCAAGTCGTTTCCCTACTTCAATTGCATGTCTCTTTAATACGCTTCAGGTTTAAAAAACTTGTCAACTTCCTCCATCTTCGTAGTTTGTAAAAAACATTAATATTCATGATAATACAGTCGCATTTTTGCATTCACATGATATTTCCTCTGAATCTGATAGATTGAACTTGAAATTTCCATACCCTCCAAGACGATATAGTATAGTATCAAGCATGAATAATATTGCAACTAATCGCTTTAATCCTGTAATTTCAGATCACTATATACAATTTGGAAGGGGCCATTCTTGGCTTTTGAATCATAACTCACCACTGTGGAAGCAATGCCAAGCTCACAGAAGAATCTGTTATAATCACAGATTCCTTAGCGGAATGTGTAAACTTTTTCCATTCCAGTCTATGAAGCTTGTCCGACTCAGATTACGTGTTGCACAAGAACTTCTTGCTGACGAAAAGTTAGTAACATATTCAATCAAAGACATGATAACGATATCTAAAACAGCTCTTGCAGAATATCATTTGCATTCGCGATTCAGAAAATATCAGTTTTGTGATATGACTTCTATCTTTTTCGCGCGAAAGCCAAAACAGCAGAAACTTGTCCAACAGACCTGATAAATGTCATCATTTGACCATCAGAAATTGTATTAGTACGTGATGGATACATACACCACAGCCACTTCCATTTGCTTAGTTGTGTAGTTCATAGTAGTTACTGTGAGTGACAGTAGTTCCAAGTTTGAGTGCTTATATCTCCGAAAGCTGTTACTAAATTCCTGTTTTTACCAGCTTTAACTTTGTATCGTTACTTAAATTGTGTCCGCTAATGTACAAGATAATACTATATTTTTATATAATATTGGTTAGCACTGATTATCAGTTACTGATTTGTTACAGATCATATTTTATGAGTCATACGACCATCCGTTTAGCGGCAGTTTTAAAATTTGAACTATTCGTTAACATGTTGAATGCGTTTTGGTCTATTCTGCTAAACATTTCTTTCTTTGCGGTTGTCAATTTAAGTGAGTTTGGCATTTACTGCGTTGGGATTGTATGCAGCAAGACACTTACTAATCATCACAATATCTGAACCTCAACGTCACTCTATTGCAATGATATGAAGACTTTCAATTATTTTTCAACACTTTGAATTGCTTCCAATATAATCTTTGCTGATAACCGTTTTTCAGATTAGCTGTAAGATTGATTCTCTTGGTAAGGGATCCCCGTGGGACTCTCCAGTCGAGAAAACATCGTTCTTTTTGCCGAGAAAGTCCGGACTGTTCAGACCCAAGTTTACTCTGTGCAGATATGGTGTCAGATTACAACGCCGCGGTGGAATTGCAGAGGAAATATCCCTCCACATTTAGGTAAGTAATTTTTTTAAATTACTTCGTAATGCTTTCGGTGTATTACAAACGATGAAAGTGATGGTGGTTTCAGGGTGATACGGTACGAAGATCTGGCTGTTGAGCCGTATAAACACGTGGAAGAACTTTTTAAATTTTATGGCCTCGACTTTCACCCGAGTGTGAAAAGGTTTTTAGACACTCATACAAAAAATGACGTCGGCGGTGTGTCCAGTACATACAGAAATTCGAAAGCGGCACCTTTTCACTGGAGGGCGGATTTAGAATTTGAAGAAGTCGAAGAAATTCAACGAAATTGTATTGTGGCAATGAGACACTGGGGTTACGTGCGAGCAATCAACGCGTCTCATCAAAGAGAATTCAATCCCATAACAGACTATGTACTACGTTTGTGACACACTGCGTCGGAGTCTGTAGCAATATCAGAATGTTATTTCAAATTGAATGTACATCTCGAACGAGAGTTACAGATTTAGCAGGTTAGTCAAAGTTATTAATAGCACCAATTTCTTATTATTCAAAATTTGACTACCGTACACACGTCCTTGTGGTTTCGTAATGCGTGTACATTATCGTATTACGATACCTCAAAGATTTATTTTTCCAAAGGTAAAAGTAAAGATATAACTAAAAAAGAGAAAGAAAGAAAATACACAAAAGATGTGGGAAAACAATGAAAGAAAATATGACAATATCATGACACTTACATACAGTCAAATGAATTTGTAATTTTTATTCAATCATGGTTCAACAATGTGTAACTCACCTTTTACTTTTGGGATCATACGTATCATAGGTATATTATTATATAAGCAGTATTATGGGCGATTATTTTTCCTGTACATGTGAATCTACTTTTTTCCATGAACAATTTTGCACCGTTAGATTAAAACTCAAAGTCAAACTACGTAAAAGCTTTGAAAGTGCCCTTGCGTATCAAGCCTTGCTACCAGTGTTTATTATCAGTATTATTCATACATTATGGAGGAAAAAAATATGGATCTCACGTGGCAAACAAGCACACACAAAAAGACACAAATTTACGCGATAAAGATCAGGCGATCTCGCGACGAATGAGACAAATATGACAAATTATTGATGACGAATAACGAATCGGATTTTCAGTTGCACCAAGTCCGAAATTTTCGATGCTCTTCGAGGATGTTTTATTTACTTTATTTCGGACATCCACAATGTCCCAACGATCACGAAATTATTGTATAACTATTAATTCAACGATTATTCAATGTAGCTGGACTGCAGAATATCGTAGCCTAAGTTAAGATTATTTAATTTTACCAAGCTGTGATTACAGTCAATTTTCCTCATACATAAGTCGTGTAATTCGCGAATTTTTAGATATTTCATCTATTTTGTAAGTGTTTACAAGTCTATTATTATCAATAGTTTTATTTAATCTAATTTTCCCAAAGATGAATTGTGCACAAAACGGTACACAAATCACTCAATTGTTCCTTGCTCGTTCGGCACATGGAATCATTCATGCCGTATCGCTCAATTTTCGATTAAGCACTGAATGCACTGATTCAAATAAATAGATATGCATCGTTTCTTCGACGTGAGAAGAATCCTTGATTATACACACGGAAAACATATCATTGTGACAGAAATTTTTCCGGACCTCATTATTTCTTGTTTGAGCCCCAAATAATTACTTGGCACAGTTATGAAAGCTTTATTAAGCACAATAAATTTCAAATTTTACTAGCATAACTGGCACGGCATATATAGTATGATTGAAAGTCATTTGACGAATATAACTGAAAGTTACACGAAAAGCTTGCTAACACTTAAAATGAACGAGTGATCAAAAATAAATAAATAAATAAATAAAGAAAAAAAATAAATAAATATTTTCATGATAGAAAAGTAACGAAGCACGCGAACATTCCTCTTATTCTATAATGCTTACAGAGTCCTGCGTCGGTAGAATAAATTCAATTAAGGCATCACCCAACATTAAATGTAATTTTGTAGTATTTAAAAACTTCGAAAACGCAGAGGATGCAACAATTCCTTGTCGATCATTCAGAAGACAGCCAAATATCTTCAATGTCGTAACCGTAGTGCCTACCCTAATGATCTATTATTGTCAAATTAATCCGAGTACCTATCCTAATGTAACAAGTGTATGGTGTCTTGAGGTTTTTCGGTGGAAATTTTTCGGAGTGAAATGGTGATCGCTAATCCGCGGCGAGCACAGATTAACACATTCCCTTCGTAACACGGGAATACGATTAAGACTATAATAAACTAATCACACGCAATCGTTGACATGACGAAAACTTTATAAAAAACGTGTTTAGATATATTACCTATAATTTAGGGTATTGCCAATTGTTGATATAGTTTAGTTACCATCTTTCATCCATGCACTGAATATTTTTTGGTGATTTATTACGAGTGGCCTAATCTGCAATTGCTGAGAAACGGGAATAGGAATTTCAAGATCTAGTAATGTGCAAAGTAATATTGGAGTGGCCCCGTTTTGCGTCAGCCTATAAAAATTGTAAGTTATAAATATTGACGGACTGAATTCCGTGACAAATTGCATTTATACTTTGACCGTGTATATGGCTTATCGGCTATACACAATATCACCAACCGATATTCAGAGCTTTGCGACTTTCCTTTAGCATGAAACGATATGTTTTATGTCATTTTAATCATTATATTCGCACATTCACTATTATTAGAAAGTATTACACGTCATCTTGATATATATATTTGATTTTTGTTTTCTTTAGAGAAATATTTTACGATAAATGTGTGCGTCTGTTCACCTAGAATATTATGTTACGTACTTCTGACGTGTATACAGGATACGAACTTATTGTTTGTAATAAAGTTCGCCTAAGTCATGTGGAGGCTGACATCTAGTTATTTATTATAATTTACGCAGTAATGTTACATCGTCAATTTGTAAACCTAGCGGCATCACACGTGAAAATGTATTTTCCTCTGGTCATGTAGTTTGGCGATTCACGATCACAATACATAAAAGGAAAAAGAAAAAATTAAAAAATATTATACCAAAGTTAGTGGTAAATTCGTTGCGACGAGTGATATTTGCAGGTAGTGGCAGAATGTTATACAAGTAATTGTGACATGACGTTTATATTGATTGTTGAACCGTTAAAATTGTGGACTGCAATGTGTACTGCAATGCACCGCAAAAATAATTAACTGTATCAGTCAAAGTGCAGAATAAGTGATGCGAGTTCAGTCATGATTTTCAATAACAAATGTGCAGTATCTTTCGTATATGATATGCTCAACAATTAAATATCATCACCATCATGTCGATTGTACAAAATTTTAAAGCACAACTTGTATTTGCCATCTATAGACAATTAAATATATACATTTGAAAGTATATGTGAATTTATTCATCGATCGTTACGCATGCAATATTCATATCCTCACGTTCTAGATAAGCCTGTAAAAAATTTATTGTATTTTGCGATTACTCAGTTTTTAACTCCTCTATTGAATAAGCGTTGAACTCCTTGCATATGCAAGCGATTTGAATGTCAAGTCTATCATCCAGGGAGGATTTCGCAATAGGAAAATCAAGATGGGAAAGATTTCGTTGTAGCAGGCAATTGCAAGCACATATAAAAATAGGCGACGACTAATCATAATGGACTTAAGGATGTCTGTCTACAGATTTGTCTTGTATTGCGGAAATGACGAAATGTTGTCTGAAAGGTGTCTTTCAGAATGTAAGTACCGATGAGTGCCAGACAGATCAAGTACAGCTGAGAGACAAGCAAGAAAAGTTTCCAACCTCTCTCACTCGCTCTATGTAATGTACCGCCTTTGAAAATGTAACGCGACTCGATCACCTTTACCTTTGACCAACCTCTTTCTGTGCCAACCCCACGACCTTGGGGCTTGTTCTAGTTAATGTAATTATATATTTCATTATCAGTGAGTAGGTTCCAATGGTTCCATGGAGGTATGAAGTATGTATAGCTGCGGTGGGCACCTTCTCGTGTTGCCGGTGCTTCAAATTCGAGGGGCCCGTTAAGGATGTTACCCAGGTGGGTCAGGGGATGGTCCTTAAAGCATAAAAGTGTGGTTGCATTGTTTCGAGAAATTTAAAATTGGTTAATACTGGAATTATACCATGTAGGACTTTATGTTTCCCTGCCTACGTCACGTATTCGGGGATTCTGGACCGATTCCTCCAACGTTAATCGAAATTTAGGGCTGTAGACGCTGTAGTACATATTTACTTTTCCAGAACAAAGATAAGTTCTATTTCAAAAATTATTACGGCTATATGAATGACTTTTTAGGTCATTAAACATTCGTTATGACAGTTCGAATCAGTAGGTGGGCCTCGTATCGTTAATTCATGTATGTACAGCCGCGTATGACGCATGGTGATAAGCATACGTAACCCCATTTACTATTTGCCTTCTGAAAGCCAATTAATAAGTCTTTTCACAACTGCGTCAAAATGATATATTTCCGACTCGACTGCAATGTAATGGTTCTCAGCTTGTTTTAAAAACTCATTTCAATTTTAGAATTATTTATCAAGGACGTTGCCTACTCCCGGCGCAGCAAGCTCTTGCAGACGTTCACGCGATACAAGATTTCTCCGTTATTTATAAAGATATCGAAGTTGCTCTGGAAGCATATTAAGGTGAAAAAGTAATCTGTGCCGTGGAATTTTCCGAATTTTGAAATTCTTCTTCAGAGTCGTTTAAAACGGTGGCGAAGATGAGTGCACTTCCCGTGTTAATGCAACGGTGATTAATTTTTTTTTTCGAAATTTCACGAAATGTCCATTTTACACTATGACTAAGAGATGACTTTGCGGAAAATCTGTCACCTTTTCTACATCTTGCAAACAACTTGGTGCTGTCTGGGAAGCTCCCCTCTTCTTCTCCGAGTCATAAAGGGAATAGAAGCTTTTGAGTAAAATAATTCGAAGCAATCGCTCATACAAATGCTAACAATGAGTTCAATGATAGCTTATCATTTCACGCGAATAGTAGTAGTGGCAGTACATGTTGTTAGTAATAATTAGGGTTAACTATTATTTTCGTTGACAATAGCTTACGAGGAGACACCAGCATTTGCCCCACGAGTTTTGGGATGTAACTTGGTAGGGTGGTAGTAGAGACTAGTATTAAGTAAACTGTAAAGGCTTTAGCTCAGATACGCAGCCGTTTCCGAGATATTGTGGGTAGAAAGTTTTGCAACTGGTTATATGACTTAAACTTCAATCATGAAACTTCGAAGCACGTAGCCGTGCATCGCGCATCCTGGCGTACCATCCGTGCGTCCCGTGTTCAAGACTCGGTCTGTGAAAGCTAATTTTTTTTTTTTTTTTTTTTTTTTTTTAATTCTTTTTTCTCCCCAATTTACTTCAGACGAACATACAACACCTTACAACGAACCCACAAATGCTGTTTTTTTTTAATTAAATACTCGCTAGAAGTTATAGAAGTATAATATAATACTCTGCCATATTATGCGATGAAGTCGAAGCAGCATTCATTCAGTGCTCCTGGTCCCGACAGTTGAAATGATTTGATTATTTTTACAATGAATATCATCCAAACGATTGTACTCGTTTACCAGCATAAGAACGACGTCTTACACTTATTGAAAAAACAATTAAGATTTTTTAAGTAGATATGTAAATAATAGAGCATTGTTACATTATACATATTATTTCGTTATTATATTATGTTACATCCCAAAACTCGTGGGTTATATGCAGATGTCACCTCGTTAGGTGCAGTCGCTTCACTCCCTCCACAATTATACCACTTATGTCAGTTTATAAGTTGACGTGTTCAGTTTTAAGTAAAATTCGCTTGCATTCTGGTCATACCCAGTCTCGTTCCAATTCCTTCAAGTAATGCGAGTGAATGCATAAAGTTAACGAATTTGTGGATTGAAAGTGCAGATATAAAAGGACACAGCTTGTGGCAGATCGGTAGCTGACGTAATCCGAGACATAATTTGTACAAATTTTCTAAAGGGCTATAGAATAAAAGGATTTTCAGATTGCAAATGTTCTGAGTTTAATTGTGCCCAGACATTCAATTTACAGTATCCGTATCAACATGTCGAAGAGAGTTAATTTTTATCGACTACTCGGTTCCGTTTTTCTGTGTTGCGCATTTTTTTTCTTCTTCGTCCAAAGGAATGGAAGACCATTAACAGATTTTGATCAACAAATGTCTCTGCAAAGATTTTGGAAAGTGAGTTTAATGATTCCTCATTCCCAAATTCAACACCGACTTTGCCAGATAGTTGACTCAATTTTAAGCGAAGAATTGCGATACAGGGGCGTATACTTACGAATTGCCGATTCGGACTGATTTGAGAAAATTAATTTCTGAAAATACAACTTCAAAAAATTGAAATCAACTACCGACTCTTGAACGGCTTTCAATATTTGAATTTAAATTGAAAGATACACTGCAGATTCGAAGATTAAAGTGGCTGTATCAGGAGCCTGTATTATTTCAGTCATTCCTAATTAACATTCAACAACATATGTATAAATAAAGTACAGGTATATAGATCTTGCCAACAGAGAGTATAATACAAATTTTTCTAAATCTTACGAATAATAGTACAACCGAAGTGGTTGTTTAGTTAAAATTATTAGTAATGTTGCCCTGCGTACAGAAAAAAGATACTTCGATGAACTTTTCTTTCAAGCCACATTAACCTGAAGATTATCTCATTAATTATACCGATTTAATGACGACTGAAAATAATGTGGGGTACTCGTGGTATCGTCAATTATCACCTTGGCCATTAGCTTTCCAAGCTGGTCTTGAGGAGTACTATCATGTTTGAAATTTATAATTAACAAACATTCTTGCTGTAGTTGATCAGCTACAAACAAATTGAATAATCATCGTGGCCCTACTCAAATGACAAAAATTATAAGCCGTGAATACCTGGTAACAAAAATATATGTAGAATGTTGAATGGTAAACATAAATTTCAACACTTTGTTTCCGGAACTGTACCTGATTTAGTATTAAATAAAACGAATGTTTTATATATTATATTATATTGTTTTCTTTCCGAAATCAGGAGAGCAGATCTGTTAGAAATCAAAGTCTAAATGTGTTAGCAACTAACACTGATCAATTAAAAACTATGTAGATACTCACGCACGTGATGAAATCGTTTTGCTTTTTATTTTTCGACTCGTTAATATACATGTATTTTCTTTTAATTGCAGAAGGTAGATGAAATCGAGAAAGCTGATAATTCAAGTACTACTTCAAGCGAAATACAGCAGGTCCTTGATCTACAACGCCGAATAATTCGCAATGAGATGAGCGATTACCAATTTCCGAACGGAAGAGATAAAAGTAGAAATGCCACGTGAGAAAACTGATTTTTCACTGTATTTTCAAGCCCTCTAATGCCGCAGCAATCCATAGCGTTACCATTTGTATATAAAAATTAATATTATACTGCAGCGAGCTGAAAGACTTATTGATGAAGGAAAGTGGAAACCCGATCAGAAGTGTCATTGTCGCACGCGTTCGTAGTGGAAGTACATTTCTAGGCGATATTGTCGCAGCACATCCGGCGGTCTTTTATCACTGTGAACCACTTTTGGACTTTGGCACCATTCGAATTACAGATCCACCACTGACTAGTCAGGCCTTGAAAAATCTAAAGCGACTACTAAACTGCGAATATGTCGATTTGGGTAATGCAAGCCGTGAAATTATTTTTCCAGAACCATCGAAATACATCTCAATTGCTATATCAACTTCACTTCTTTGACCACAATTTTTCCGAATAGTAATGGCTGATGACGTTGGCAAGATTGACCAGCATGGATGGTTGTCAAAACCTTATGTCACCCGTTCGTTTATTTGTTTCTTTCGTAAAGGTTCCGAAACTGTAGAATAAATTTGGATCCATTTTTTAACGATCTAATGCCTTGCAAGGCAATTTATGTCTGTTTTATGATGTTGCGATTTTCTGTAACAAAGTGACGTACCTTCAAGGTATATCAAGTAGCAACCAACAAATTTGTAACGACTCCCGTCACCTTCCTTATCTGCGGAAAATTCATAGTCGAAAACAAGCTCTGACACTTTTTGCAGTGCATATAATTCACTCAACGGATGAGAAATTTCACCTGCAATTCTTTCATACTCAAAGACGGTATGTCATGTATCACGAAGTCTTGTAACTGTCCGATTTTTGCAGATCACTACATAGAACACGGGAAGACTGAGTATTGGAATTTTAGATTTAATTCGCCTCTGTGGACGCAATGTCAAGCTCACAAGAGCATCTGCTACGATTCCAGATTTCTCAGTGGAATGTGCGAACTTTTTCCATTTCAGTCAATGAAAATAGCCCGCCTGAGATTGCACATTGCAAAAGAACTTCTCGCTGATAAGAAGTTAGTAAAATAATCGATTATTCTTACATCCAATATTTTTACTACAGTTTGTGCGCACGATTGTTTACCAGATTGGGTGTAAGATTGGTACTTTTGGTAAGGGATCCCCGTGGGATTCTTCAGTCGCGGAAACATACTTCATTTTGTTCGAAGAATCCGGATTGTATGGATCCAGGTTTACTTTGCGCGGACTTGGTATCGGATTTTAACTCCGCGGTGGAATTGCAAGAGAAATATCCCACTACATTCAGGTACACGGTTTGATAAAATTATTGTCGTTTCGTTATTACGGAAAACCAGAGAAGCCATGATCTATAAATGCCCCCGTAGTCACTTCCAACATTTTTGTTAAATATCATCATAAAACTTATTACATGAGAAACACTTTTCAGTAAAACATCACGATTCAAAGTAGTCACCCGAATTGAATTCGTACCCCTGAAAGCATGGAACAGAAATGAAAAGATATGATACATTATATATAAAGGTGTATTAGTTCATCATAGCTTTTCCAAATTCACATATGAAAATTCAATATTGTGTACTACAATTTTTTGAAAAATTTCTCTAGTGAAGCTTAGAAGCCACGATACACAATTATAAATCATGTTTGAAACAATACAATCCAGTCGATTAAAAATGACTGACACCAAGTCGATCTAGAATGACCAATGCGTGACTAATGTTATGACAAATATGGTTTTTATAGGGTGATACGATACGAAGATCTCTCGGTTGAGCCGCATAAGCAGGTGGAAGAACTTTTCAAGTTTTATGGACTCCATTTTCACCCAAACGTCAAAAAGTATTTGGATACTCATACGAAACATAACGTCGGTGACGTATACAGTACATACAGAAATTCGAAGACGGCTCCCTTTCACTGGAGAACAAATCTAGAATTTGAAGAAGTCGAAGAGATTCAACGTACTTGCTTCATGGCAATGAAACACTGGGGTTACGTTCCAGCGTTGAACGCTTCTCATCAAAGAGAATTCAATCCCGTAACAAACTATGTGCTGCACTTGTAAAACAGTTCCGAAGTCTGTGAGGACATCAGAATGATTTTCAAAGCTGAATTTGTAATATACTTCAGACGCTATCCCTATACAAAAATTATATTTACATTTAACAATATAGATACGGTATATCTTTGATCGCTTCGTTACATTTTGTGTGTAGGGTCTTATGCCCTGATTTTAGTTTCATAATAAAAAAGTCTTCAGTTACCGCCATGCACAGCAAAAGTTGCTGTGTCACTCGAACTGCAAGATAAGTGCTACGAGTCCGGCCGTCATTTAATAAAACGTCCACTATCGTTCCTCTGATCTACTCTACAATTGATGGATCACCACGAAGATGATTTTACAACATTGTAAACTTTTGTAAAAGTGTCCTTCAGCGCACAGTCTCAAGTCGCTCTGAGGATGCATTCCAAAGCTGCAGTCCAGACACATCAAGTTCAGAAGTATTGCATTAGTTATGGATTAATCTTGTGCTCTGTAGGACGCACCTATATATTTTTATATAGTATATATATTTTTTTATGTCATTTATTAAATAAATCAGCTTTGATTTTGTTCTGTCTCGCAATTAAGCGGGTGCTCTGACTGATTTCGACCCTAACGTACGGTAATCTTCACATATCGAAGTCCTTGTATCTCAAACATAAAATAAAACTTAACAGCGGCATTCTGTACTTAATTATGAACAAAAACCCTCCAACATATTTTTTTTATTACCTAATTTATATTAATTAAAACCTGGCAGTAATTAAGTGAAAGAAAGTCCAATGGATGGCACAATTACACATCAGAAGCTGCATATTTCGGGGAAAGGAAACGGGCCTAGCTCTACTTTTCGTAACAATAATAACGTACTTTTTAAGACCTTTATAAATAACTCTAGCTCTAAGACAATTCGATGTAAACCCCAGCTCCACGTCTATTCCAAAAATATCCGTCTCTCTTTGCACTCACTTCTTCGTCTCTCTTACCCGGAAGCCTTTGCATTTAATCAGACCAAACAATCTCTCGCACATTCTATGCATACCTGACTATCTCCTCTCATTCCCAGAACTATTAGTGTGGACTCTGCTTTATACACCCATTTACGCTTTGTTCGGCTCATTCCAACTTCATTCCACACTTCGTCTCCGCCTTTCGAACCACTCGTATCACAGTAACCATCAAACTGGTATTCTAATCACACTCACATTTGTTCAAACCTACTTCTCGGCTTCCCGGCCATTCCCGTAATGTTATAGAAGCGAATAAACGTACCCAAGATCATCATACTTTTAGTCCCATTTCGTGTGTGATAATTATTTGTGGTATAAGTACAGTGAATTCGAAATTGCTGAACAAACGTGCATAAAAAATTCAGGTTCTTCTGATTGATGATTGTGCGTTTTTTTTACCCTTTTTTCGTTACATCTTTATTCCGGATCCTCTGATTTACTGTACGTAATTTACCTATGGCTTACGAGTGAGTTCACCGTTTTTACGTTAAGATGTTCGATCGGGTAATCTTTTACGGGCTAGTCGGCTTCGGATCTTTATGTTTTATGATTTGGTTGGGAGTGGAAGGATCCCAGAAGGTGAGTTCAATGATGGTTTTGAAAATTATATTATTCTTCATATATCATTATTCATTCTATTATTATATTATATTTGTCTCACGGTCGATATAGTGTTATGTAAAAATTATTTGGCAGGATACATTTGTGATAGCTTTTTCCCACTTAACAATAACGCGGAGTTCTTTTATCACGTGTGCAGGATGTCGTTTGTTGCTTATAATCTCGAATCTCTTAACTATTCAAGTGACAGCGAATTGCTCTAATCTGGCGGATTTCATAAAAAAATAACGAAGATAAGTTCACTAAAACTGTCAATATCGCGCAAACAGACCAAACAATACGAAATCGGAGACTATCTTTCATGAAAGAAACGAACGAAAATTACCCGATCTATTACCGCATACACACGGACCCTGATAGGAAAGTTGAGAATTATAGTTCCATTTAGAATCAAGTTTTCACGGATGTTTGTATTTCTCACTGATAAATTGAAAGCCACTTACTCAAGTATGTGCCGAAGTCTTTCTTTGTCGATTCCCTAAAACACAGGTGATTTCTCTTAATCGCAGAACGCAGGTGAAGTCGAGAGAGCCGATGACTTAATTTCTACGTTAAGTGAAATACAGCAGGCCATCGATCTACAACGAATCATCATTCACGATGAGATGATAAATTACCAATATCCTAACGGAAGATATAATATAAGTGCAAAGTACAGCAATTACTTTTATACTGTTTCTTTACAACTTCCCAATTCTACAGCGTCTCGAAATTCATAATTTTATAATGATAATCCATGCTGCGTTACAGCAAACTCGAAGACCTGGTGATTGAGGAAAATGGAAACCCGATCAGGAGTGTCGTTGTATCAACCTGGCGTAGTGGGAGTACATTCTTTGGCGACATCTTCACGGCACGTCCGGGGCTCTTTTACCACTTCGAGCCACTTTATGATTTTGGCATTAAAAAAATTAGAGGCCCTCCGCTTGCCAGTCAAGCTTTGGAAAATCTCAAGGCACTACTTAGTTGCGAATATGCGAGTTTAGGTAATTCTCATAGGACGATATTAATTTCATCATTATATACCGTGTGTAATAAATATAGGTCATCTTCCTATACCTACTCACGGTTCTGTGTCTGGCAAGTAGCATCCAGTGTCTCATACTCTGCGTCCGTAGAATATATAACAGGGTTGCACTTGCAACTTAAAGCCATGTCAAGCAAGCCATTTACCATTTTCACTCCACACGCCTCTCTAATGTTTAAAATGAGGAAAATGTTATAACTTGACCATCCATCTTCCAAAAGATGCTTCGACACATTTTGCATTCATACCTATATATTAATTGGGGTAAATTCGAGCAACAATAATTGTATTTTTGATGACGATACATTATGCATGAAAATAATATTCCAGTTGCATCACTTTTTTCAGATCACTATTTAGAACATGTGAAAAATGAATCTTGGATCTTTCGGTCTAATCCACCTCTTTGGACTCAATGCCAGGCTCATCCAAGCATCTGCTACGATCACAGATTCCTGAGCAAAATGTGTAAACTTTTCCCATTCCAGTTCATGAAAATTCTCCGCCCGACGTTGCAAATTGCACAAGAGCTTCTTGCCGATAAAAAGTGAGAGAAACAATAATCAGTCATCGCGGAATCTCTTATCATCATTTGATTACTGAAAGAATCATTAACCATTTTTCAACCCTTTGAGATAATCTTACTTGTTTGACTTACACTGACAATTTTTTTCCAGGTTGGGTGTGAGATTGGTTTTTCTGGCAAGGGATCCCCGGGGAGTGTTTCAGTCAAGAAAACATCGTTCGTTTTGTCAAAAAAGTTTGGATTGTTTAGATCCAAATTTACTTTGTGCAGACATGGTATCGGATTACAACACTGCTGTAGAATTGCAAAAGAAATATCCCTCCACATTCCGGTAAACACGTTTTCAAACTACCTTCATATAGTTGCATTCATTGGTTACAATAAATCTTTTTCAAGCACGATCCAAATAAATTATTGCAATTAAAATTTTTTCCACAAAATCTTTTGCATCGAGAATATTCACTTGAATTTATTCATGAAATGTTTTTTTCTACGAGCTTCTACTATTCATATACGTGTGCTAAAATTGTACAAATAACGATTATTGCAGGGTGTTACGATACGAAGATCTATCTCTAGAGCCATATAAACGAGTGGAAGAACTTTTCGAATTTTATGGCCTCGATTTTCATCCAAACGTTACGAAGTATCTAGATACTCACACGAAAAATGACGTCGGTAATGCGTACACTACGTACAGGGATTCAAAGACTGCTCCTTTCCACTGGAGGACGGAATTAGAATTTAAAGAAGTCGAAGAGATACAACGAAATTGCTTCGTGCCGATGAAATACTGGGGCTACGTTCCAGCGGTCAACGCTTCTCATCAAAGAGAATTCAATCCTATAACAAATATGCCTCACTTGTAAAATGTTGTAGCGGAGACTGTAACGATATCAGAATGTTATTGCAAGTCGAATCTACAGATCGAATGAGACTTATATTACAAATTAAGGGGGGGTTTAGTCGATTTCGACGCTAACGTATATATCTCGAATTTGCCAAGTTCAAGTACCTCAAATGTAAAAAAGGATATAACAGCTCCATTCTTACATGCAATTTTGAATAAAAGCACTCCAACACATTTTCATTGAACGCAAAAATAAAGAAACGGCATGATTTCTACGAAATCGTGATATTATATTTGGACTTTCAATTTTGAAATTATGTATGGATTTTTTTGTTTTATTTTATATGTTTATACTTGTTCTTTCTTAATTTCGTCTATCTTATGATAAATTTTGAATTCAGCTGTCTACTTTATTATCCACGTGCGGGATTGCGCAACAGCGCCAATTCGCGATAGGGAAAACGACGTGCGAAATACTTCAGCGTTGCAATCAATTGTGTACACACCCCTTCACTGGTGTTCTCTAGTTTTATTTTCACATAAGTGATTCTTTCATTGCTCGTCACTTTCAATTGTGGGCTGGTGATTTTAACTTTCTTTTACGTCGGACAATTAAGAGGCAAAATCTACATGATAACGAGCCGTATCTTATTCCACCTGCAAAGTGGTAAGTGGGTATGCATATAAGTCGAACGGTTGAATTTTGAGAGATCGTCGAGCTGATAGAGCCACCTTCATAACCTTAGTAAACTTCACCACTACACTTATACTTTGGAATATGTTTGTATATATACTCGATGATTGATAACCGTAAAAAACCATATGTGGAAATAATTTCCAGGAGACATTTATATCAATCATTTACAAGCCTGCCTTTGAACGCTGATTTTCTCTTCAATAAATTAAATGATCATGATTTTGTCGACTTTCCAAATTTATCGTGCATATGATATATATCTTTACTTTTTCTCAGCGGTAATCTTATCTCGCGTTCACGTGAGCCGGTGTAGACGTATTATAAGGTTTTCGTCTGTCACCTCGCTGCCTGGCTGCGGAACTTGTCAATGATATCATTAAAATCATAATTGATCTGAATTATACCGATAAAAACGGTACACACGTGGGAACTCTCGGTACAAAAATGACGAATAGCTGAAGTTTCGTGCACTTTGAGTTCGTCTTCATCACTTATACATGATACGATTCACACAAAATCAGCTGTCATGACTGTAAAAAATTATCACGCGATGAACTTTAGTTTGTTACTTAATAATTTCACACCGATAAACCGGAGAAAAAATCGTTTGAGCAAAAAAATCCTTCACAATAATTGATCTACGATATTTTTTCCATTCAATTTTCACTTATGTCGAGAAGCCATTGTGAATATGTTTAAATCCGATTATACAAAAGTTTGGTTTAACAAGTGCGCCGCATAATTTTATAGTGAATAATGTTCGCAGCTGAATAGTAACAGTAAAGTCATCAAATGCAGACAGATGAAATACAAGTAGGTACTTGAAAGTTGTAATATGACGATCACTCTCGAAACTAAAATCAGATAAGAAGGTAACGTGAAAAATATGTCGCAGCCGGAAGTCCGATTGAAATTAGTCCCCCACCAATAAAGGATTTGACCTATCCGATTGCGATTTAAAAATAACGTGCCCCTCTTGTTCTCCCGAGTGATTAATAAGTTATATAAGCTTCGGAGAAATAATATTAGAAGCAATCGTTTTCGCGGAAGCTTAAATCTGCTATTTTAATAGTTTCTCGCTATAACGTGTGATTAAGTCAATGGAAATAAAAAATCCATTGCAATGGCTTAGTGGTACTTTTTCATCGATCTGCACCTGTGTTTCGATAAAATAATTTCCGCAATCTGCTGATGAATCATTAATAATTCGTTGGTATTTGAATTATTTCTAGGCCACACAGGTACGGAAAATTCGGAATTATTAAACATACCAACGTGAAAAATATCGTTACTCATTGTTACAGATTATGTTATGATATGGTCCTCTTTGGTGTTCAATTTTTGTTTCAGTTTTACCAATCTTCCACGTGTAATTTTCGTACAATTTTCAAAAACAAATTTACTGTTCCGGTATCGCGATGTCTAAGCGGGTGCGCTTTTATGGGTTTGCCGGTCTTGGATCGTTGTGTTTTGTGTTATTATTCTTCGATCAAAGATACGGAAGCCCAGAGACAATGGGAGATGAAATGCAACGGTTATCAGGAACGGGGGGGTTCTGGCAGGTGAGTTTAATTACGTACCAATCAGCCGGTTTACCAAGTTTTCCAAAATTCACCATCACAATTCATATTAAGGAATTAATTTGACCAATTTAAGTAAGTCAAACTCTAGTTTGAACAGGGCCACATATAATCTGTATCTACTTTCCCGATAACTATCAGCAATTAGATTACGTATAATATACGTATACGTGTAACTTGTCTATGTTTTGCGGATGTAGACTGATTTTAAAATTCTACACATCTTTATTTTTTACAAGTTCAAGACAGTTTGCATTCGTCTCGGCACCCAGCGTTCAACTATAATTATGAGTATGAGTAGACGGATAGATAAATTTTTTTAACCGTCTAATGGATTTAGTGGAAATAAAATAATCTGCCCCGGCTTTTGAATTTCGAAGAAATCACTTGACTTAATTCGATAAAATCTGACAATGAACGGGAAATCAACTATTCGCCGGCGATACTCCCGAAAATTTATAAAAATTGGCGCGATATAATTCGTTTAGACGAACGCGAACGTTCCGAATTTTCAGCTTGCACTCACAATCGCGTTAAATTCATTCGCGACGCGGTTTTCAGATTTTTTCGAAATTGACGAAATTATATAACATTTTTAGGGCGGAATATGCTGCAATTTTAGGAAATATAGGAATTCAAGGGCATATGCGCATATGAAAATATGTCGATTCAAAAATCTAATAATATATAATAATAGACTAATAAATTGAAAACCACGAACTCACGCACGTGATGAATTTTTTCCTTTTTAAACTGCCAATGCACATAAGTATACTTTCTTTTAATTACAGAATACAGGTGAAGTCAGGGAAGTCGATGACTCACTGGCTACATTGAGTGAAATACAGCAAGTCCTCCATCTACAACGAAGAACCATTCACGATGAGATGATAGATTACAAATATCCTAACAGAAGACATAATATAAGTGCCAAGTAAAGCAATTACTCTTATAGCATTTTTTTCTAACTCCTCAATTCCACAGCATTCTGAATTTTACTATTTGCTAAAAAAAATCTCGCTATCTATGTTATATTCTAGTAAACTTGAAGACCTGTTGATGGAGAACGATGGAAAACCGATCAGGAGTATCATTTTAACAACCTGGCGTAGTGGGAGTACATTTCTTGGGGATATTCTTGCGGCGCATCCAGGGCTTTTTTATCACTATGAGCCACTTTCAGATTTTGACATTGTTCAAATCAGAGGCCCTCCACTTGCCAGCCAAGCTTTGATAAATATCAAGGCGCTGCTGAACTGCGAATATGCGGACTTAGGTAAACCATGTTCCACTAGTAATTTTATTTGCACTTTGAGTAAACGTGAGACATCTTTTTAAATCCACAGTCTCACGTTTGTCAATCAAGTCATTAGCTACTTTCATTTTGAATATCTCTCTAATGTCTGAAATGTGAAAAAGTTAATAACTCCCTTAATCTTCCGCGAAAAATGTAGCAACACATTTTGCATTTATACATACATGTATCTCTGATGCTTGGGTAAATTTTAGCTGCGATATTTGTACTTTCGAAGTCGATGTATAATATGCATTGAAATGATATTATAACTAATCATATTTTCCAGATCACTATGTAGAATATGTGAAGAATCAAACTTGGATTTTCAGACTTAATCCGCCTCTGTGGACGCAATGCCAAGCTCACCAGAGCATCTGCTATGATGACAGATTTCTTACCGGAATGTGCAAACTTTTTCCATTCCAATCAATGAAGCTTGTCCGCCTGAGGTTACGTGTTGCACAAGAGCTTCTTGCCGACAAAAAGTAAGTAAAATAATCAGTCAGACACGTATTAGCCATCACGCTCACTTGCGATTCGAGAAATAAAGAGACGTTTAGTGATGATCTGTCACTTTGAAGCCGAATAACGCCGTAAAACACTACGAATTATTTTACAATCTTTTGAGATATTTTTCCTCCCACTTCCACGGACAATTGGTTTCCAGATTGGCTGTGAGATTGATACTGTTGATAAGGGATCCCCGTGGAACACTTCAGTCGAGAAAACATACTTCTTTTTGCGAGACAAGTCCGGACTGTTCAGATGCAGGTTTACTTTGCGCGGACTTGATATCAGATTATAACGCTGCAGTGGAACTGAAAAAGAAATATCCCTCTACATTTAGGTAAGCAAATTTTTCAAATTATCTCTGTTCAATGAGTAGAGAAATTCGGAGTAATTATCGCTTAAATGACGTAAATCTCTTTTCTCATATTTTTTAATAAATTTCATCACAATCAGAGCTTCTTTAAAAAAAATATTTTTCTCTCAAAGCATTCAGATTAGTTGAATTATGGGAATGACAAATATAGAGCAGAATAGGAAAAATTGAAGAGATGACTAGTTCATTACAGTATTTTAAAAGTTACGCGTGAATTTATAATAATTATTTATTATTAAATGATGGTAAACCTTCGGAACATATAGATGGAGCACTGTTCGACGAATTTCACTGGAAAAGCCCTACACACCATTGAAATAACGATAATGTTATCATTACAGAGTGTTACGATATGAAGATCTGACTGCAGAGCCGTATAAACATGTGGAAGAACTTTTCCAATTTTATGGACTGGATTTTCATCCGAAAGTTAAAAAGTATCTAGATACTCACACGCAAAGTGACGTTGGTAATGCGTACAGTACATATCGAAATTCAAAGACTGCTCCCTTTCACTGGAGAACAGATTTACAATTTGAAGAAGTTGAAGAAATTCAACGAAATTGCCTTGTTGCAATGAGACATTGGGGTTACGTACCAGCATTGAACGTTTCTCATCAAAAAGAATTCAATCCAGTAACAGATTATACAATACAATTATAATATACTACGCGGAAGTATTAATACCTCGTTAAATTTAACGATATATTAATGTTATTTCAAGTTTAATATACATCTCAACCAACAGTTACAGGTTTAGCAATTTTCCAAAGGTCAAATGAATTAATTCGTATTTCATATATTGCTTAGGTATTTACAAGCATGATTTGGAAATTCACATGCTGTGTACATACCGGGACCATCTCTAGAAACTAAACAGGATCTGCGCATGCGCGAATGTAAATCCGCCGTCCGTGCAGTCTGGCCACCCCGAGACCCTGCTGTCAAACTCTGTTTCTGTCGGCGATGTAGTTCACATGCATTTTTGAGGTTAGAATCTCAAGTTATTGAGATAGTCACTCGGAAAGGCTTGGGAAGCATTTGTTATTGAAAATTGATTGTTCAAAGAACGGTCGGAATTTAATGCTGATGCTCTTTGAAAATTCGTCCTATTCGATTGAAACAAGAAATCTGTTCAAATGTTGGGTGCTTGGAAGAAACGAAGCAGGTAGGTGGGGACAATTTCATTGACAAAAATCATTTTCATTACTTCATACATTAAGAATAACAATGAAATTTTTTTCTTTCAACAGAAAATACAGCCAAAATAATAGCATCTCTGCTGTTAGCTGATGTCTTCTCTTCCCATTCAATTCATGACACATGCAGAGATCATCGGCCACTTTTGTTGGTTGGAAAAGGAAGTTGTAGATCTTACGGTTTCTTTCAATTTCAAATCTAATCTAAAGAAATCTAATCCGAAGAGTAAAACTCAGAAACATTCTGTGACACAAGTTAAAAATCAACATTTTCAAAATGTGCCTCAGTAATTAACTTTAAGGATAATCATGTTTTAGAGTAATGTTCAGAACATTCATATGAAAATATTGACTTATCGGATTCAACATTGTACCCCTTGTTCCTTTGAAACAAATGAATATCTAATTTTCACTGAAGTCCATGAAAATATTTACTTAAACCTAAATCCAATACAATATCTTGTTCATAGTGCTCCGAACATCATCCAGTAACATGAATATCCGGAAGGAATCCCTCTGTCGCAGAAACCGTTATAAGGTTCTTTGTTTTTAACTTGTGCCACTAGATAACTTTTGCATTGCAGATTCCATTTCCAATCTTAGGATGAGATTTTTTGTTTCGAACAGTGTTAACATGGGATGCAGAATTAATTGTAATAAATGGAGATTCACAAACTCTCAGTTTCAATGAAGGACCATTGTAAGAGTATAAAATTGAATCTGGTTTCAAGCTTTCAATAAGTTACCGGATGACTCCCTGATAAAGATTCATCATAAAAAAGTTAGCCAGCAAGTAAGTCCTATTGTAGACAAAGTGATCATTTGTAATGTGTACTAGTAAGTGAATGCATTCCTTAGACCTTGCTGGGGTTGAACGAGGCTCAAGCACGGATGATAGCTGCAACTAGCTAGTCAGATGATACTGTCGATTAATATTGATTTTAAAGACATTTTCAACTGAAGTTATCCGACATTTTTAGATTGAGATTGGTTCAGTTTACACATCAAAATTCATCCTTGGAATCTGATTTAACACTTGAAACACTATTCATCTGAATTGAATACCAAGAGAGTGAAAAATAAAATATCAAAACTGCCGAAAATAACATTTGAAAAATAATGCGGGCCAATAATACTGCTTGGATTACAATGGTGCACGGAATGATTGCTCTGTAAAATTAGTTAGCAGCAATTGTTGAATAACAAACTTTTTACTATTGGCTCGATAGATCTAAAATGATGGAATATTCAAACACCATGATCTGTAGTGTGTCGTGCTCTTCAATTTTGCCACGACTGATGTTCAGAAGGTGGCGATGACCAGAAGAAATTCCTTCGGATACCTGTTGTCTAATGGAACAACGGAACAACCAGGTTCGATGGTTGGAACGGTGGCACCAATCGAGAAACTAGGGTCCTAGCCACCAAAACGTTTTGACCATCAGGTAAGGTATGATTTTCATCCTATTATCCAAACTTGAAACTTCAAGTCTGTCAGAACAAACGAATTTTATCATTGAATACATGTGAAAATATTGTAATATGCAAATATCATAGTATCAGAAATTTACTTACACGCTTCAACGCCTGACAACTTTAGTCTCGCTTCGATGATGTTTGTTTCCCACCTGAAAATATTAAAAGATATTATCATCAGACAAGAGCTTCCAATTGTTTTGAATACCACTAATTTTCAATAAATTGCGACAGAAAAACGAATTGCTACTTTTTGCACTCCTAAGCTTTGTGTTTCAAGATACACTATTTCTTTTATTCCTTGTTACTGATTTTATTTTAATATTTCATGTTCATTGGCACTGATTACTGGCTTCCGGAGCACTGCACTGTAACAAATCTACTCTGGAGCAACCTTCTACTGGGTTTCAACAATCCATTTATTTGTAATTTTATGTAAATAAAGAATCTGTTTGAAATAAACAATATTTTTACTTACCTGCCTCAGTTTGTCTAGACTCCCACTCGTTGATGACGTTCCACATTTAATTTCAGATTTCTTCTTTCAATAAATAACTGATCCAATTTCTGTAGCTTTTGATATTTGTTTCTCCATTGACGTCTTTATTGTGTCGATTAAATATCTTCTAATATCAACTACGGTATTGCTGAATGACACTTTTCGTAGAAAATTCACGATAAGTAGGAATAAATATCAACATAACCTCAATACGCTACTTTACGCTCGAGATATTCAGAGCCTTGTCACATTTCGTGTACGTTGGTCGCCTTGGTTAGCTGACGAAAATTACTCCGCGGGGCAATTTCGCTGACCAATGAAATTGAATCATTTGGCGCATGCGCAGTTCCTGTTTAGTTTCTAGAGATGGTCCCGGTATAGACAGAAGTTAAATTACGCAAGAATTATGAATAGCGTTTTACTTTCAATTCACTATCGGAATTCCGTAAAATTGGGCGCTTCATGTTTCACCGAATTTTTCGTTACAAGCGTTACCGAATTCTTTTCGTATCGTTGAGTTCGATTACTGATGTTTATTTATCACATATCATGTTGATACTGAAGACCATATATTGTCGATATGTTATAAAATACTACCTACCAGTATTCTTTAGAGTCTTAAGTATTTAATTTATTGTAAATCTGTGCTACGTAATTTTAATTTATATATTTCTACGTTGAATGGAACCTAAAATGACTGATAAAATTAATTCTGCTCGATTCAAAAAGATTATTCTGCATAATTGTTCTTGTATAATTCATGAAGAGATTGATAGCCACAGTAATTTATAATTAACGTGATAACCAGAGATCTTGTAATCACCATTATTTGTAAAAAATAAAAATAATGGTTACACGAATTTTTTATCATTCAGTCCCCAAATCAGCTCCAAATAATTCAAAAGCAATTCTCCCTCCTCTCCCTTGCAGAAACTATACTTTTTTACAGTCGACTGTAATACCGAGTATGATATTTCCCCACTGATTTTCATACATTGGATATGAATTTTTCTCTCTATTTGAAATTCGTCTACTGTTTCTCACTGACAATAATAGTGAATCTTATATTGCAGCAAGAGGAATACCGGCCAAGAACATTTTAAAGTAGGTTCCAGTTTGGGCGCATTCCTTTAAGCATTATCTCGTCAGTTCCTGAAGGGTCACTCTGTTATCCTTATCTCATTACTGAGTAGCACCCCTACCAACGAATGCTTGACCCATCCTCCATGGTCTAATATCAATTACTGTAAGATCGCCTCCATCGTCTCGACCTATTTTATCGCCAGCCACGTCACGCCTCGCATGTGTTTTAGTCTCGTTACAATATTCTTTTACTATTTTGTTCAGTTACTGCTTCTTCTTACGATACGGCTTTTCGGTCGTGTTTTCCGGTCATAAAGACGTTCTTTACCGCGCACTTGTCCGCAAGCCTCAAGTTCAACTACACGGCGGTAAACACTACCGAAGTGGCGAGGTATACTTTACGTTTACTCGATAAAGAAATCTTGATTGCATCTCGGTGGTAAGATTTTACGGCCTCGTGAGGATTGTGTGTTCCTCGGAGTGACTTCGATGGTCCCGAGGGGCACAACCCTCACTTGGTTCGCAAAGTCCTATTTTACGGCGGTCCTTTCTCTTCTTTTCTTCTGTTTCGAGGTAAGGTATTTATTATTTCTTGGGTAAAGTCACGAATTTAGTTGAAATATGTATGGGTCATATTGTATGGACCCAAAACTATAGATTAATAATAATAATAACGTAATTTTCAAGATCCTTACGAATGACTGTAGCGTACAGACAATTCTACATATACATAAATATCGAGCATTTATAGGTTGTGTACTCACTGCTCAGTCTTACTTTGCACTTGTACTTCGTCTTCGTTTTTATCTGGTTTGAATTTTCGTTTGAATATGCTAAACAATTTATCTCGCACTTCTTATACACGGCTGACTATCTCCTCTCATTTCCAGAACCCTCAGCCAGCACTCTACTTTCTGCACTCACTCAGGCTTCGTTCTGCTCCTTCTAAGTCACTTTTCATCTAGCTTTTAAACTGTAAACTTCGCATTCGTCTTACCAACCAATCATCTCACAATAAACATTAAACTCATATTCTAATCATACCCACATTTATTCAATCCTATCTCTAGACTTTTTGGTTATTCACGTACTGTAGAAGCGAATCAACGAACTCAAGATCGTCACACCTTTGTTGCCATTTCGTGTGCGTTAAATAATTACTTGTGATATGAGTGTGGTGAATTTGAAATTGCTGAACAAATCAGCATAAAAAATATAGGAACTCCTTGTTACTAATTGCTCGTTTTTTAACCCTTTTTCATTAGATCTTTGTACCAGATTCTCTGATTTGCCGTATGTAGTTTACCGACGGCTTACGAGTGAGTTTACTGTGTGGACGTTAAGGTGCCGCTGAAGTGACTTGAAAATATCAAATCGTGACGTCATAAATACGTGCAGCGCCTCTGAACGTTGAACGGTGAACTAAGGCCGCTGATTTCATTGGCTTGTTCTGTTAGATCCAACCAATGATGTCAGTTACAGATCGGAACATACTTCTAGTGGACCATAAACGGGCTGCTGTCACATGAAAAACGCGTATACGAATCGAGCCATGTTTACAAAGAAATAACTAATAGTATAAATTTTCCCGGATAACGTGTGTGCTTTTGTACGTGTGAATCTCCCTGGCGAGGGTGAAAGAAATTGTGGAACAGTGCAATCAGTGAATATTCAACATGCGGTAGCTCCGATCGGCCATGTTTGTTGTCGCGTGATTTTATTCACTTCATCATTCTTTATTATAAACATTATCAGCGATTTGCCTGAGCAGTGACTGAGATTCACACGTACACTATTATTCAAGCTACGATTTAAAATATTTCCGAGTAATATTCATACTCTCGTTATCGCAGGATTCGTATAGGCGTTTTCACCAAATTTCCCCGCTTCTGACGTCACGAAATATATATATGACATGCCAGGTCAGCGGGGCCTTAAGATGGTTTACCGGGCGATCTGTTATGGGCTAATCGGCTTCGGATCTCTATGCTTTGTAATTGTTCTTTACGACCAACTGTACGGTAGCCCAGTGAGAACCCGAATAGAAGGGTTAGTAGAAGCGGTAAAATTCTGGGAGGTAAGTTTTTTAAGTTAAATGACAACAGATTATTTTGTATTTATTCAAAACCATACGTAGGCGAAACATTTTCGTTCATAGTAATCTCGCTCCACGCACGTTCACAAAAAGCCGTATTGAGTTCGTGCATCTGTGAACAAATCTGTGAATATTGACATTACTAGTAATGTCCGAGAAACAGACTTTTTATACTTGTCTCACGATCGATATAGTGTGTGAAAATTATTTAGTAGGATACATTATTGATAGCTATTTCCCATTTAAAAATAACGGGGAGTTCTTTCACGTATACAGGATGACTTGGAAAGTTTGAAAATATGTTATGACGTATAATATTTTTGATACGATAATCTGAATTCGAGTATAGTATGAAACGTACATAATTGATATACTTTTACAGCGAAGTAAAATATTCGTGTGACGAGCAAATAGAATAAATAGTACGAAATCGAATACGATCTTCCATTGAAAAAACGAATGAAATTACCCGGTCAGTTACCTAATAATATGCAAGAACCCTAAATGAGAGTGTCGAGAAATATAGTTCCGTTCAGAATCGAGTTTTCATGGGTGTATGTATTTCTCACTGATAAATTGAAAGCCGCTTGCTCAAGTATTTGACAAATTCTTTCTTTGTTGAATCCCTAAGATACATGTAATTTCGCTTCATTACAGAAGACGGATGAAATCGAGGAAGCCGAAGATTCAAATTCTACGTTAAGTGAAATTCAGCAGGTCATCGATCTACAACGAAGTACCATTTACGAAGAGATGATAGATTACCAATTTCCTAACGGAGGGTATAGTAAAGTGCTAAGTAAAAAATTTTCTATTTTTTTTTATCAAATTTGCATGAAAAGAAGGGCTTTACGTATGTAGCAGATTAGCGGGACAAAACCGGCCAATACCATTTGGCTGTTGTGAATATAGGTTCGTGCATGCATCACCACAATTGTTTTACTTTCGTCTGTTGGAAAGAGTTTCGTTCATTTTCTTCGACGGTTTGCCATTAAATGGTAAAGTTGCTTCCAACAAAAGTGCCACGCTAATCCCCACCGCTATTTATTCACTTGTTCAATTAATAAAAAGTTGCCAATTGCGACGAGTGTCAAGTTTGCAGTCACACGAATCACACAATACATTATTATACCATTTCTTTCCAACTTCCCGATTCCACAGTAATCCGAATTTTACCATCTGTGAATAACAATCCGTTTTATATTGCAGTAAACTTGAAGACCTGGTGATGGAGAGCGATGGAAATCCGATGAGGAGTATCATCGTAACAACCTGGCGTAGTGGGAGTAACTTTCTTGGGCGTATTCTGGCGGCGCATCCAGGGGTTTTTTATCACTTTGAGCCGCTTTCGGATTTTGACGTTGTTCAAATCAGGGGCCCGCCACTTGCTGGCCCAGCTATGACAAATCTCAGGGCGGTGATGAACTGCGAATATGCGAACGCAGGTAATCCATGTGCCACTACTAGTTTAAAATGCAATTGAAGTAAACGCGAGTCATCTAATTGAACGTACATTTTGCATATCTCTGTAATGTCTGAATGACCGTAAAAAATGCAGTGACATATGTCGCATTTATATACGAATCTGTCACATTTAAGTGAAGGGCATGGCATAGCCAGATAAGAATACTAAAATAAGACTCAACCTATTGTGTTCGTACTGGAGAAAAAAAATTTTTGCTTTTGTAGGGTTCGTAAATGTCGGTTATGCACCTTCGTGCCACTACTCCCAATGCAGAAAATAATAGATCAAGGGAGGTATCGATTTTGAGGGAGATACACGATTATATCATGACTGAAAAGAAAAATTTCTTTCTTTATTTCGCGAGTAATAGGAAAAATGTGATTTTCAGATGCTATATTCTTATTCTGTATATTTATGATGTATTCTGGTTCATTTTTTCCAAATACTTAACGACGAAAACATCAATTAAATAGCTTTTCAAATATTTCGGAGCAAAACTTGATTTCTAACAAAGTAAAGAAAATTGGAAATGGCCATTCCAATGTATTCCTAATAAGGTACAATTATAAGACTTTCGGAAAATACTGGTTTTCTATGTGAATTGTAGACTCTGAAAAGTATTTCGTAATTCTTTATGTCTACTGCAAAAAATTTTAGTTCTACAAATGCGGCCATTAGCGCCAATGAATTTACATGTAACGTTCGCTCCTCTTTTTCCAGAGTTCATGAGCTGTTTTCCCCTCACAAAACATGCCCCAACCAGATCTCAAGGTGTCAGAAAAAAATTTCCTTTACATAATCTTTCTTTCCAATGAGTTCTGAAGCTTTTGGCAATCGTTTATACCATAAATCACTGCGTATGTACGCCAAAAGGGTAATATTTGAAAACTTATTATTGCTGTGCGCCAGAGCTTCAGCCTTGATTTTTTGCTTTCGATCCGATTCTCAATGGAGCGTTCGATATTCTCCCAATGAAATTTTTTAGAGTTAACGATGAAACTGAGGTTTATATTTGCAACGAGTTTTTGAATTGATATGGCGAGATCTGACTTGAATTTAGAGGTCGTTTTTATATTTTTTCCAATGTGCATCTATACATCGATAAAATTTTAAAAAAATCCTGAGTGACGGAACATACAAAACCAGTGATTGAATTAAGAAAGTGAACGAAAAACATTTGATGTAAGTTTTATAATTGTACCCCAAAAGGAACATGTAGAAATGGCCATTTTCAATTTTCTTTTTTTCAGTCGATATTTGAAAAGCTATTTGTTTGATGTTTTTTTTTTTTGCTAAGTATTTGAAAAAAAATCAACAAAAGTCCATCATGGACATCCAAGTTGAAAAAATTTACAACCGGAAAATCACATTTTTCGAATTACTCAGAAAATGATTAGGTTATATAGTTGTAATTACGAGGAAATTTTTTTTTTAGTAAGGACATAACAGGTTGAGTGTTGCTTGAAAACTCACTGAGGACAGTTTTAGTATTCTTGTATAGCTATGCCCGACAAGAATATATATGCGCTTTACTTGAGTTGCAATATTTGTACTCTCAAAGGCTGTATAGTACGTGCATTAAAATGACATTATAACTAATTATATTTTTCAGGTCACCATATAGAATGGGTGAAGACTCATCCTTGGATTTTTCAGGTTAATCCACCTCTTGGGACTCAATGCCAAGCTCACGAAAGCATCTGCTATAATCGCCGATTTCTCAGCGAGATGTGTAAACTATTTCCATTCCAATTAGTGAAGCTTATACGCCTGAGGTTACATATCGTACAGGAACTTCTTGCAGACAAAAAGTTAGTGAAGTAATCAGTCCGACATGTATTAACATCTAAAACAAGTAACCATTGGAACCAGCCATCATGCACACTTGCGATTCAAGCATTAAAAAGAGGTTTAGTGATTTCCTGTCGCTTTGATGACGAATAACGCGGCTGACGGAACAATTTTGCAGTGTGAATCTCATTTCCGTTGAAAGATTACTTCATGTGATTTTATATTCATTTATACCCCACACGTGGATTTTTAACTGCAATCCATTATCCGAAAGGAATTGACTTCGAAAATAATTCGCTAGTCTTTCAAGTGCATTTGATTTCATGAAATAGTTTATTACGCACCCAGGGAGGGAAAAATGACTATTACAAACCACGTAGTTTGGAATAGCCTTTTTCACTCCCGTGTGACGTATACTATTTTTCACCATCCCCTGCATCGGAAAGTACAACTTCGCGTTTAAGCGAGGGGCCAAAAGTTGTGCATTCCGCGCAGGTGTGGTGAAAACTAAATTTCCCCCTTTTGCTCTGGTATTTGACTGAACCCCGTACCGTTTTTTAAATGGCAAAATATCGTTAATTATTTGGCAATATTTTGAATTTCACCGGCTGTCGGTTTCCAGATTGGCTGTGAGATTGCTACTTTTGGTAAGGGATCCCCGTGGAACTCTTCAGTCGAGAAAACATACTCCTTTTTGCCAAAGAGGTCGGGACTGTGTAGATGCAGGTTTACTTTGCGCGGACTTAGTGTCAGATTATAACGCCGCGGTGGAACTGCAAAATAAATATCCCTCTACATTTAGGTAAGCAGATTTTTCAAATCACCTTTGTTTTAAGAGTAGAGTCGCAGTAATCATACCGTATGGACGATTCGATAGTTACTTACGTCATTTTTTCTCACATTTTTTAATAAATATCATCACAATCAGATCATTCTTCAATAAATCTTTTGTGCTCCAAGTATTCAGATGAAATGAATTATTGGTATGTGAAATACGAAACAAAATGGGAAAAAATGAAAAGACAACTAGTTTATTACAGTTTTTTGAAAGTTAGGTGTGAAGTTTTTATGGTTTTATTTATTATTGAGTAATTTTGAACCCTTGGGATAGATAGTCTCACAAATCTCTTTGGACAAGCCCCATCCCATACACGACTCAAATAATGAGATTATCATCATTACAGAGTGTTAAGATATGAAGATCTTTGTGCGGAGCCGTATAAACAAGTGGAAGAACTTTTTCAATTTTATGGACTCAATTTTCATCCGAACGTTAAAAAGTTTCTGGACACTCATACGAAAACTGACACTGGTAACGAGTTCAGTAGTTACAGAAATTCAAAGACCGCTCCCTTTCATTGGAGACAAGATTTAGACTTCGAAGAAGTCGAAGAAATTCAACATCATTGCCTTGTTGCAATGAAACACTGGGGTTACGTGCCAGCATTGAACGTTTCTCATCAGAGAGAATTCAATCCAGTAACAGATTATACAATATAATTATAATATACTATGCCGAAGTATGTAACGATATGAAAATGTTATTTCATGTTCAACATACATTCCAACAAACAGCCACAGGCTTAGCAATCTAAGTATTACAATATATATGAATACAGTGTATCGTTTGATATCGTGCACCAATAAAAAGTTTTTATTGTTCTTTAACGAGCCGATCTTTCTCCCAATTCCTAAATATAATTACAGTGTTCCAACACTATATACAAAATCGGGCGATTCAAAACAGGAGTTTACTGTAGTACTGTACTACTTGTGACAATATCAAAATTGTTCAAACTCATAAATTATAACTTATAATTGCTCCCTGGAAAATTCCAATAAAAACTACGAAACCGTGTTTTCTCAACAGCAATCTGGAAGTTATCAGTTTAAAGGTTTTTACCGCGTGACAATTTTACGTTTAGAAACTATTCTTTTGATAGAAGAAAATACTCCAAATATATATGTTTCTATGTATTTTTTTTTTTTAATTGCACAGAAATACATTATTATTGATTACAGAATCCGATACCCGGGGATACTATCTTCATCAGAGTTAAGTTTCCGTTAATCTGAAACATTTCAACGAAATTGTCCACATATGGTCTAAGAGATACTTCCTTACATATTAATTCAGACGAAATTCAGTCAACATTTTATCTTCATAGGTAATCATTGCGTATATTAAGTCATCATTGTAAAAAAATAAAAGTAATTTCAACTTATGTTCAAATTTACTTACTAATAAAAACTGGAAACCAGCTTCTGTCAAATCAGATGCATGTCGAAAGAATTCAAGTCACTCGTTGAGACCTGAAACGATACAATTTTGTGTGAATAATTTGAAAGACCTCAAAGAGTTTTAAATTTATTATGTTGAAGTCAGTGAGGGCACGACGAAATCATCTACTTGATCATCTTAGCGTATATACTTGTAACATCATACTATTTCCAATCTACTCTTTTTGGTTGAATCTCAAGATACTTTTTTGGAAGATATAAAACTATATTCGGCGCTCGAAAGATGGGATTGGAATATCAGTGTGGTCATAAAATTTGAGATTTGAAATTTCCCAACTTTTCCAGCTTTTCCAGTACGACAATTAATTCTTTTTGCTTGTCCGTTATTTTGCATTATACAGATAATATTTATTTTGTTACAAACTCGTGACTTATGAATTATCAATCCATGGCAAAGGTGGCGCGGGCTTCATCAAAATTATAAATATACACTCCATTTCAGTAGAGGCAGTGCCTTGCCCCATATCACCTCAGGCACATCATAGCCTTCAAATGCATAAAACGTTTTTGTAAAAAATATTTCCGACTTTTGGTTGAATACACTACATTCTTAGACTTTTCTAGACCGTACCAATTCTCTGACATTTTCTTGGTTAACCAATTTCTAGATCTTATGTCCACCCTGAATAATTGATCTTCGCGATATCTGGCAATATGATGAATAAGTTTACGAATAAATTTCTAGACACGCGCAATTACTGCGGCCTGACGCGTTTGAGATATTGGTCACCAAATGAATCGTTATCATGGTAGTACATTTCTTCAGATTTTTACTTACATTTTTATCTGGCATTTCCATCGAACGTGTCAAATGGTCCTCCTAAATAGACACAACAATGCATATTGTTATAAGTTTGAATTGGAAAGAATCAATGTCGATATTATCCACCAAATTATCAGAGAGGGCAAGTTATAATCATACCAAATAAATGGTAATATTAGCGTATATTATTGAATCATCATAATTGCAGGGTAAGTAAATCTATAGTAGAAGTAGACTTTAGAAAAAATTCTTCAAATTTCAAGTGATAGCGCTGTAATTTGAGCAATTGAATTTGCATACAAGAAACGATTACATTTTTTACTGAAGAAGTTAATATGTGCTAGGTAGATACAGGCCAACTTTCACGATTGGAACAATGCACTTACCATTTCGAGAATTATGTACCTCCAGGCAGCTTGAGGTAGTCCTGTAAAAACAGATAAAAAGACGCGTAAGTCACAATAGACTTTGCAAACTTCTAAGAGCTGATCTAGTGTAACAATTTTCAGTATACAACATTTCGCCACTGAGCAATCTGATTGACTGGAGCGTTGTTGGATTCATCATGATATTTTTAATAACGGAAAAGCATTTTATTCACTAAGCATCAACATTTAGAACTACATTGAACCGCGGTTTTCCGCTGTGTCCAATTTCTATTTCAATGAATTTACTGAGAAATGCTGTTTTCTTCAATGAGATACTCACATTATTATAAATGATGGAAATGCCGCTCTATGCAAACTGCATTTGGATGGTTCTGAAACATGGAGAAGGTAGGATATTATTAACTGATCGATAGGGATGAATCACGCGTATAATGTGGAGAAATTTAATCAGAATAATTGAGACATCAAATATTTTCAGTCATATGCTTGTCAATAAATCATCATTTAATAGAACTGTTAATATGGTAATCAAATCATTTTTAAAACAGGATATTACAATCAATTACATAATTCAAGCTTTTGAATAGTGTAGACTTCAAACGTTATTTACCTCAATTTCACCTTGTCTCTGCTGCCATTGACAGTGCCCGTTCCAATCGAATTCATGATAACCCTGCATAACAATACGCCATTTTATAAGATACAACACATTTCAGTGATGAGTATTAAATCTTCATTCTCGTTTCAGTGTTAATATGGTCACCACAGTTGAGTAAGACAGGGATAACTAACATTATTCATCATTGTAATCAACATATCTATGCTTCAATCAAGAGACGAATAATTGCAGGTTGAACAATAAACCAGAATATGTAGTAAAAAACATTTCTAAATTCAATACAATTGAATGGTACAAATTTCATAGAGGTGAATTGGTTTTTAACAAAACTTACCACTATAGGCTGAAATCAGACTTTTTTGTAGTTATTGATCCAGGGCTCTAATTGACCTTGATATTTCAAACTGCAAGAGAAAAAAAGTGCGTGAGAAGAGAGTATGAACACCAAGAAGCAAACTGTTTAGTCAATTAAATTCAGGCAGTACAGTATCACCACATAATTGTATGACAGGGATAACAAGTATTCATCACGTTTAAATATTCGATATTTTCACAAAAATTTATAGCAAATAATTTTAGAATACACTGAGTTGCAAATAATAACATGTCAAGTGTTAAAATATTGTGGTATTTACCATTTGCATAAGTGGGTAAGAGTTTTTCTTCACCATCTGAATCCTCCTCCCTGAAAAAACGAACACTACATATAACAGCTATAATGAGCACATTATGATGCTGTAACAACTAATGAGAGTCAGGGTTAAATATGGCATCACGATTATCAGACATATGCTTGTCAAAACATCATTCAGAATAGGTAATTGTATAGTTTTACAAGACATTGATTTCAATGGATAAAAATTTAACTATCAAAATCTCAGAAGATTTTTACTGAATCACGATCTCACTGAAGTATTTCAATTATTCAACAATTTTACAAAATCGCTTATATAATTTCAAAAACTTCGCATGAAATACTCACTGTATCACGTCATCTTTTTTCTTTTTCGCTGCAAATGTACAGTCATACGAATCTGTGAACAATAATTAAAATTTTATTTGAAGCAAGAACACGAGTATGCATTCTAATGTGTGGAACTTTGAGTATTCAGCACATATAGTAATCAATCAATCACAGTAATCAGACTGGGGCGATATAAAATTCATCATTAAAAAATCTATATTTGAAAGTGTTGACACACCAAAAAAATGTTGTGCAATTATTGCAATGAAAAAAATATATCAAAGAATATAAAATACCTACTCGTTCATTTTTCTCAGTCTGTGGAAACTTGCAGCTAACTTCCCTCATGGTTAATGATTCTCTGCAAATTGATAATTGTAAAAATTAGATACTGAATGCTATCAAATGAATTAGAAAAGATAAGTAAACAGGACAAAATCATTGAGTAAACCAATCAGTCACAGAAATCAGACTGGGGCGGTATAAGCTTAATCATGTTAAGAATTTGCATCAAATTTCAGCAGTTTATAAATCTGGGGAACCAGTATCTATAATTTCAAAAGTAATACATGATAACTTTACCTAAAACTGACTTGAATATTTAATGGTATAGAAATGAACGTGAAATTTCAATTTTTTTTCTCTGACGACGAAATGAATAGATCAAGGTAAATCGTTATAAAAAAAAAATCTTTTGAGAAACTTATGTCAGTTGTTCTGATCAGTAAATAATCCAGTAAGGCGAGAACAAAGAATGAGCCAATTAACGTTCTGTCCCATTATTTCAAGTTGTAAAATTTAACCAGTGTCGCTTTCCACTTGAAATAACGGCCATTGGAAATCACAAGTACCGGAAATTTCGATCATACTTTCACTCGACAAATTAGAATAACGAAAAATTCATCAGAAATACGAAAAAGACTGCATAATTCTCAGCCAAATGTTTCAGAAGCGCGTGTTCAGAGGATTTGCAAATTGATAAATCGATGCTCGGTACAACCAGAGGATGGCCAAGCCTACAGCGCGTTACACGTGGCGTCGCGGACGAAATGTGTAAAAATGATGTTACAGAGAATTGAGGGAAAATTATGAGGTAATTTGCAATTAGAAAGCATACCTTGATAGATCAGCTACGTTGTGGAACTGAAAATGCAATAGGAAAAATTACTAAGCAAACAGAGTCAGTTCATTCTCTCAGAGTAGAGTACACATTACACGTGATTTTCAGGTTTGTAGTTATAATCATACAACAGTTCATACGAACGAGACAAATATTTTCATCATTAGTGATGCGTAGATAGCGGAATTATAATATTGGAAATTGATTCAACGGACGCTAAGAATTGCTTCGAGTATGCTCACCTGAGATTTTGGATAACCTCTCCTCGTGGCGTCGCTTGATGAAGTGACCGATGAACACTACGAACAGGAAGACTCCGAAAACCGGAAAGAATCCAAACTCGCAACGGAACTGTTCACAGCTCGTTCGAGAAAAGTCTGAATCGACCTTCCGATAGATCGATGGTCACTCCACGAGTCTGAAGTTGTCGAAATTCAAAATCTGCGCCACCCGGCACCACAGATGTAGATGGTATGTATGTGTACTACATGAATATGGATACATCAGTGCAAGCCGGCACTCACCGAAACGGACGCCGATTGCCGGATGTTGTAGCGTAGCGGTCGGGATAATAGAGCTGTTTCAATGCTGTTTAAGCCGATGAGTATCTGTTTATGACGGAATAAGATATAAGTTCACAGAATGAGGACTTTTATACCCGAATTTTTCTTAATCTGCGTCATTTGTACGTTGACTGAAACGCAGGCGGAACTTAGAGGCACAGGTAGACCTTTGCATTTTTGTATAACCTATATTTTTATTTACATTCGCGTACATCATTAATGCTATTACATTTTTAGTCACTTATATGGAAGATGGTGACAATATCGTAAAAGAAGTGAGAGGATTGCACATTTATTGCTATAGAGGAAGGCCGAAATACTTGATTCATATATGGCAAACTGTACTGGTGAGATAATTCTTCCTAGTAAAATTAATTGAAACTGATGTAGCGACAAATTGTACCTGAGTTATGTTTTCTAATGAAACGAAATCAGTATGAAGCTCACCTACCCGCATGCAATGATTTTCTGAAGCTTAACAGTATTCGTAGTTTGATTATTATTTACTATTATTGATAGATGAATCTAGATGTGAACGGAGAGTCGTATAGTCAATACGATGGTAACATGCCTGCGGAAGTAGTGAAAAAATTTGAAGAACATCGATCTTCGTGGTCCATAAATTTTTTCAGTAGAAAGAAAAAGGAAATCAAATTGAATCCATTCCAGCAAAGTTGCATTGGCATTGATACCAGTCATGAATACAGAATATCTGTAAAATTGATAGGTGAGTATTTTTGATGAAATAATTAATCTTGGACTTACCATAAGTCAATATGAACATAGTGATTCATAATATCGATGAACTCGTCCATGTTGTATCAGTATTATGAGACATATAACGTGATACAGTGAAATAATGTTATGTTATATAACTAGGAATCGATTTTTGGAAAGTCACGCTACTGATATTGGGTATCCTGGTATTCCTCTTGGCAAAAAAATTGAGCTATGATCCCATATTTTATTACATATGTGGTATAACGCTTGGAATTACAACTTCGTTACTTGTGTTTATATACCTCATTAGTAGATTACTTCCCAAAGTAAGTACATCTGTCCAGAATGTAATTTCAGCCATTTATTGCTGTCTCCACTTGTAATCTGAATAATCGTTAAAAAATTTATCGACGTCTTTCTAATTCATCTACATATATGACTTTGACAGGGAAAATCTATGTATTTATTAGCTGCTGGAGGATGGACAGTCAGCATTTATCTTGGACAACTGTTATGGGAAAATGCCCGAATGATTGTTATGCAGTATCGTGAATATGTAATTTGGTATATAGTAATCTCTTCTCTAGTAAGCTTTATAGTCTGTTACCGATTGGGCCCAGTTACGAACAAACGTACGAAAAAAATCATACAATGGTTTTTACAGGTAAATATATCATTAAACACTAGTACGTAGCCAGAACACACTCCCAATATAAAATCAGTATTTATATAAACACATTTGTTTTACTATCGATTATTATTTTTCAATGCAATTTTTCATCACTGATCTGTTTACTTTTAAATTTCAGGCATCAAGTCTTTTAATGATATATTGTAGTAGTTATTTTGACGAGGCTGCTGTTGGAATTTGCATATTGTTAATTCTGGGATACAATTTTCCACATGCCTTGATGCAAAAGGGTAAATCTTATTGGTGAGTTTTTTTTTATTTATGCAACTGATAAGTAGTTGGTGCAAAACGTATTTTCTCAAAGTTGTTCAGAAATGGAAATAGAGCAATTGGTTATCATTTCTCAAGAATTGTGATGCCATATAGATTCTACAGACGGCTTAATTTATTTACTAATTAGCTCACACATCTCAATTTTTGAATAAAGTAAAAAAACCCCATTCTGTCTAAACGTATAACTCCAAAGGATTTTTCTTTCTTTTTTTAGACCGAGCTCATTCTGATCGGATTTTGTAACTATTTCGAGATTCTCCAAAATTTGCATAAAGAAATATTGTTGATTTATATTTTATAATTTTGTAAAATAAATCGTGGCTAAAAACCAAAACTTTCCTGTAATGCTGAATTTATTTGCGCCATACTTATTCAAATATTAATAATATTTCGAAGTTGTATTTGGAAGTCGAGTATAAAATTTTTCTAATATGTCTTTTCTTTTCTTATAATTCGTCCTTTATCAGGAGAGCACGATTTCCTAAACGCCGAAAATTACTTACTGAGGATGAGTATCACGAGGAGGGAGTACGAGAAACAGAAGTAGCACTAAGTTCTCTGAGAGAGTTTTGCTCCAGCCCTGAATGCAACCAATGGAAAACAGTTCTGAGACTTAAAGATCCCATAAGGTTTTTTATTGCCAAATTTCATCATTGTTAGACTAGTAATTATTGTATTTGACCCCCCTGAATTTCAAATCTATGCTCCCATTTATCGAAAACTCATAGCTAATATGAAAGTATACACGTTAATCATAAATAGATGCTATTGTAAGGTACGCTATATTTTCAAGACATTTACCGAGTAAGAAAATATGATGTGATGAGGACTTGAAATGATTTACCTTAGTTTATGTGGTTTTGATTATGAACATAATGCACTTGCAGATATAGAGAACCAGATATTACTATCAAATTTTTATTGAATTATAGATTTGCTAACTTCATGGAAGGTAATTCACATTTGGCAGATGACGAAGTGTTGCAATACGAGACTGAGACTACACGCCTGCTAGAAGAGTGCGAATATACCGATGATGAAGGTGGTTTAATACTGACAGATTCGGATTAGGGCTCAATGCTAAGGAAAAAAAATATTAGTTCTAAATTAGGTAAGAGTATTTCTTCTGGCTGTCTTAGTTGAGTGTACAAAACAGAAAATATGAGTAACTTCTGAGAATCAAGAAGCTGTTTATCAACTGAAGAAATCAAGTATTGCATTATGGTGAAAGAGTAAGATGTGGAAGCGGCTGAGTATTAGTGAAAATTTGAAGCTTACAGACAAGAGGATATGAAGTGGCAAATACGGTCTATACTACTTTGTGTTAGATCAGATTTTATGTGATTGGATTTTTATGCTCATATTAAATTTAATAAATATCTTTTTAGAGTGTTTTAATTTCCAAGTTTCCATGTACTTGACCTGTCACATTATAAACGACTGACATTGTAATATAATTATGAATTGCATTTGTAATTAAGTATTTATTGTCAATTAATAATTCGAATAAAATATATTTTTTATTAAAATACCGGTTTCCTATAATCCTTGTAGCCCGGCACGTTACATCATTATTGTATGTAATGATGCAGTAACAAATGTGAAAAAGATACTCAATTTCTTGGAAATATGGTAAGTAATTCCAACCCTTCGTTCTCATCTATGCTTGGGCGTTTGAAAAATAGTTCACGCAACAGTATAGCTTCCATGGAAGACTCGTCTAAATCACGTTTGCTTTTAATCTGAGTAGTTTTTGTACACCTATGGGAGTCTTGGCTAGTTTTCGAAACTTTTAATCTGGAGCATGTGTATATTTCCGGTCTAAAAATTACAAAGTATGAGGAACTCAGATTACATTACTTTTGACACACAATTAAACAATTCTTAATCGTTACAAAAAGACTCATGATATACGATTGGATTTTTCACATATGAATTTTTTTAGATAACTTACAAGTTTTCCAGGGTTTCAGTTTGGCAATCTTTGTCAAACTTTAGTAAAACTTGATTCATCATTTGTTGATTCACCGGTAGTAGGTTCTGAACGTTTTTACTATTTTTTATCTTTTTTATCCTACCCTCTAGAATTTGGACTCTCATTTTTTGATTCATTAATGCATCCTGTAGATGCATTTTGTCATTTAATAAATCTTTCACAGTTTCAACAAGTCTCCTCGATTGTCTTTCCAATGCCATTATTTGCTGCGTTAAAAGCTTTAGTGCATAAGATGTTTGCAATTTAAGTTTGTTCATTTCTACCCTTGTCGACGATAGCTAGAATTTAATGGTGAAATAATGTTACAGAACTTTAGTAAGTCTCATAAATGCTATAATTCCAAAAAAATTGTACCTGTGAAACTAATTTGTTTTTATCACCTTCCGATTGGTTATTAAGCATCTGAAACTGGTTTTGTAATGCTTCGTTTTCTGCCCTGCTAACTGCAAGATCAGCTTCAACCTTGTGTTTTTCTTGTGTGCACCTACACTAATAAAAATAAGATTATATAAATTCGACCGAGATCACTTTTAACGTAATGAACCAGAACTTGATTATTTGTATACAGTATCAACAAATATAGCAATCAAGTACTTTTTCACCTTGCAAGTTCAGAAATGAGCTGCGTGATCTTCATTCGATCAGCAGGGCATAAATCTTGTATATGTGTCCCAGAAGACTCTTTTCCATCCCCTCTACATTTTGGACAGGTCGCCTTTTCCATTCTTATCTCTAGAGATTCATCTGTCAAGCCATTGTAATGAAAAATAAATTATTATTGATGAATTCAAAAAATTGTACATATTTTTATAAAAAATCGTGTACAATTCGATTCACCGAATATAGATTGGCAATATGTAACATTTTACTATTTAAAATTACCTTCTTTAGATTGGTTTTTCAAATATTCTTCCCTTGCAAGTTTCAGGGTTTTCTGTTTTAATCTTGCCATCCTACGTATGTACATGTAAAGATTGTGAAAATATGCAAAAATGACATTGCGGTATCTACGGCTCAATTAAAGAACTAAAAATATTATACGTACTTGTTTTCTATACCAACAAATGATTTCGTTGCAGTTTTCTGCATCTTGATTGAAGCGAAATTGCTAACATAGTTGTAAACATAAGCTTTATAAATATTTCAATTCTCAACTCTAGCATTACAAACTGATAAGACGATTTTGCATCTCTACTGAAGTTATTTACGCAAAATAGTTGAACGTGTAGGTTTTATGATGTGAAATTGTTTATTCAAACCCCTTCATTAAATCATAAATAATTAAAATTTTCCAAGTAATTTTTTCTTAATAGGTAGTTTAATACATACAATACAATTCAAAATGATGTATACAAATAGATGAATGAATTTTTGTGCATACCAATTAAAGGCTCAACAAGTGTCATATGAAAAACTGAAAGGTATACCACTATAGATCAATAAATCATTTGCACCATCTTCGTTATTCATTCCATATTAAAAGTAGGTAATTAAAATGTGCAAAGTGTTACAACCTGGCAGAGATTCATTTTGTGTATAAATTTTATATTCAAATCAAAGCTGGATAAAATTTTTATCGTCGACGCAGTCAGAGTTCGGATTCTTAGCATTATTACATTACAGAAATAAATTACGACTGTGACTTGTACGAGCAAGAATAACTTAACGGAAAAACTTAATACCTGTGGCTATGGTGAAATTCATTTGTTAATGTATTAAAACATTAGACTCACCAAAATATTCTTTCCATTTAATTTAGTTCTAAATTTGTTATAAAAACATTTAAGCATAACATTAATAAAGAATATTAATAAAAGTACCTTCAAGGCAGATTCTTCAAGGTAGTTTACTTGGCATAAGGCACCACGTGATCTGATAAATTTGATTGTCAATTGATGGTAACATTCAAATTAGTAAATTTAGATATAGGTATTAACGATTAGTCATTGGCATTAAAATTGTCATTATATACGTTGATTTGTGACATTTGTCTCTTTCAGCGAGCACGTGAGATTTTCTTGCTCTTGTCGTTTTCAATTGGTGGTGGAGGTCCTTTTGCACTGAGGTGACGATTATAGAGGCTGTAATAATAAAATAATAATTATCATCTATTGTTCAGCAGGATATTTTACTTGAAAAATTTAACGTATTTCCATATTACAGGAACTTGTAGGTTTGAAATGAGGACTAGAAATCCACCAAAATCAACCACAAATCGATGATGGATGAGTGAACTGATTAATGGTTATTCATTTTTGTATTAGACTTACTATCTGTAGGTTTCCGAACGAATATAGTCAATCACATGAGAAATTCCTACTTGCAATTGATCTCCAATAGGGGTAACCCAAGGATTGAATTCCATTCTGAACACTGCTTTGTTACTCACCAAATCTAAATTACCTGTGATTAGGTTTAAAAATATCATTGTTACCATACATGTCATCACAGGGCTAGTCATCTACATCCTGCTAGTGAAAATGAATAAATAGAAAGAATTCCCGAGCTCAGCAATATGACATGGCAATTCAAATTTATAGGTAGTTAAGAATTACTCAGATAAGAGCATGCTAATATAGTACACCAGTGGTGGTAGAGTATCAATTTACCTATTTCTGGTGGTAAAACTGTGAGTCGATTGCCTTGAATGTGAAGTTCTCGAAGTCGGGTGAGTTCACCGATTTCTTTAGGTAGCTCGATCAGATCGTTTTCCCTAAGCACAAGCTGTAAAATAAATTTTTATTCGGTATACTTTTCGTGTTTTATCGGTGTTGCCTACAAGTATTCTCATTTCATACAGTATAATGAAATTATTACAATCTGCAGATTTTTCAACTGGCCAATCTCAGGGGGCAGGTACTCGAAATCATTATCAGCAAGATACAATGCTCTCAAGGTCTCTGAAGAAGAAAAGTAAAATTAGGGTATGCATTGTGCATATAATCAATAATAAATTAATTATTGTAATGCATCAAATTCATTGATTACCCATCATAAAAAAGTTTCCAGGTAAATTTTCTTCGCTCAAATTATTATACGTGAGATCCAACACCTCGAGCACTGGGAAGGCACCAAACCCTCGTGGAAGGGAATCTAATCTATTCATTCTGAAAAATAACATAGAATACTGTTTAAACTAGATATTTATTATCTGTTTGTGTTCTTTTTTAGAATAAAAAGGTTGTTATTAAATAGCAGATAGATGTTGGTATTTATTCAGCGATAAAATATGAAATTGATTCAACATAAGAAGGCAGGTTATAAGTTCAAAAAATGTTGCATCAAAGTTATCGTCCTTATCATCATAGACAAGCATTGCAGATTTTATCTCCAACGACTTACAAACTAGAGGTTATGTGGAATATAAACAAGAAATATAAACAGAGCGGATATACCAAGATCAAAATGGTGTTAGTTAAAAAATACAAACGTAACTATGTACATTTCGAAATATCATTTTATCGCGGCGCAGTTACGTACCCAACGTTGAGGATTCTTAACTTAGGCATTTGTGATAAGGAAATTGGAAGTTCAGTGATGTGATTATTGAACAGGTTCAAAATTTCCAAATTGATTAAATTTGCCAAACCAGGTGGAACAACTGAAAAATTATCATTCCATTATTTGCTGTGACATGCATAATACGATAGGATCGAACAGCTTGGCAATATATGTATTTTCTCTATGTATGTACCTTGAAGTTTATTGTGACTAAGCGTCAGCCTGGTGATCTGCAGCATATTTACTGAAAAAATACAATTCAAAATACAGGCAAAATTAGGAAAAATGAAACGATGGATTAATGATAATTCAATTTCCATGTTATAATATATGGTGATTGTATGAAAAGTAGGAGCAAAAAATAGTTTAAATAAATAATAAGATGATCTGAAACTTATGATCAGCTGGATTTAAAAACACTGTTTTTCCGTAATAAATATAGGTTGTTGAATGATACATAATATATGGTTAATGAGTTCCTGTGTTGTCAATTTTTCCTGAAATGATCATCTAGAAATTCATTGACAAACACATAAAAACCATAGCAATACGTATTTGTATAAATTGTGTAGGGCTGTCCACGCCCATGAGTATCCCTAATGGCAGTGTGTAGTTTTATTGGTGCAAAAAACCAGTCTTGACAAGTTGCCTAATTTGGCAATGATCAAGTGAAGGATGCAAGTGTATTTTACTCACGCAGTCCAGGCATTTCCTCGAATGTGGAAATGCCCTTATCAGCCAAATCCAGCTCAGGATTTTGGCTTTCTCGGGCCTCATCGATCACTTTCTTTGCTTTTGACATCCTCGAATTCGGAATACACGATACTGGAGTCTGATTCATTGCGCGCGCACACACACGGTCATACGTATTTTCAGATCAGAGAATTATTACTTACGCATGTGCATGAGCTGTTGCAGTCGATAAAACAGAATTTGCCGTAGCTTGCGATAAAACGTAAGAGATGTCGCGTAACGAGGTGAAAGAAATTGAGAGATGAGTACCAGAGATGAGTAGGTGAGGACGATTCACGTACGATTTATGTATCTTACCATCGGAGACAACGTTTGCAATTAACCGCCTAATTTGGATCACAATCATTAAATTATTACTGACTTATATTTTTTGCTTCTGACGCATGAATAATGGTTTCATTCATACGTAGGGCTGCTTTTGTAAACTTCACCTGTTTGCCCGTCAACCTCTTGGATCTTCTTCATTACACAGCAAATTTCGGTACAACTTCTTGTAAAAGCCCTTTGTAATTGTTTACAGTTTTATTGCCGATTTTAAATCGTGATATTATCAGAATAGTTTTAATTTAAGTGACTCTGTGGCATTGTTTCAGCTAATTGTTTCTTATTGTAGAATTTGCTATTGTTTTTTCCCCCACCCTGTAGTTACTTTGTATAAGAATATATTTCATACCTCGACAATTGTAGTACGACAACATTATGAAAAATGGAGGCAATACTTTCTGTGTTCCTGTATACAGTACAGTAACGTACTTTATAAGAGTAAAATAAAGGCATTAAAGTTTTTTGATTAAATTGAACTTCTGGTTTTCAGCATGTTATCTTATTATCAGCACATGGAAGTTCTTCTCCTTCCGCATTATTAGATACATGAAATTTCAACAACAGTAAATTATAGAAATTAATCTAAAAAATTAATAAACGAACATTTCTTGAAAAATGTTTGGGCCAGAAAGTTAAAAATCATATTACAGTACTACAGTAATAATACCGTAATATTAATTATTACAATCATGTAAAATATCACAACGCTCAACATTGGATTGACAAGTCAAACTTAACTTATCAATTTTCTTGCGTGACTTCTTAAGGTAACCCAAACCATTGAAATGGTTATAGTTGCTACAGTAACGCCTGCATTTCTTTTATACAACTCTTGGGATGTTCGAAACAAAAGGTTGCTTGTGTTATGATACAATTAGCGGAGTCGTCGGAAAAACTGGATGATTTCTTCAAGTGTCCGCCAGAAACAGACAGAGTGGCAGGACGAATTCGGGAAAGGTAAATATTAGGTAAAAAAATACAGGGTTTACTGTGCTTGATGCATTTATGTTACGAATACTTCACGTAGTGTGATTCCGACCTTGGCATTGAGTGATAAGAAAAAATTGAAGTAATATACATATGAGAAAAATCATTTCAAACCTTCGGTATTAACTATGATTATTTATTACCTACAATTTAATAAATTATTATTTTCTAGCAGTAACACTGGTATCGATATTTCAAAATTGTCACATTAATACCTAATTTAAGTTATTAATTAATAGCAAAAATAATGAGCTGCATGAATCGCCAGAGTAACTATCCTTTTCGAAATATGTGTATGTCGATACAGTAAATGCGCGAAACTCAAGGAAATATACAGAACTGAAATTATGCGATGGAATCTATAAGCTCCTACTCAGTATCTAAATTTCATAAGAACTAGCATTAATATATCTGATACACCCTTGTAGTTCGTTGCCAGTAATTATTATTAACAAACGACGCGTTACATTGCCAATCGTGAATGTTCACAATATTAATACAATTTTATGAATTTTTTATAACATGATAATATATCGTATCGAGCTTGCAGATTTTTACTTAAGGTTGAAGAACGGAAACTGATTACTATCACACACGTTTGAAGTTAAAACATACATACATTATTTTACACACGCACTGACACACGTGAGCCAAATTGAGTACCATTCCAATAGTAATATACACGGTATGGATTTAAATACAGAGAATGTATAACACCTGCCATTTAGCTACATAACAATTACTATTCTATTTATATACAAGTCGCTATTATACAGCTGGTTGCACCAACGGTGAAAACTTCAGTCAATACTGAATGCAATGTTTAACAATCAATATATTTGAATTTGAAAATATATCATTATAGAATACAAAATTTGAAATTTGTGACGAACGATAATTGTAGGTTAAAATAAATGATTAATATGATAGTAAATGTATGTACCGGTTTTCTTCTGTGTAGTCAAGATTTTCAAGTCAAGTCTGATTTGATGATTTGTACACAATTATTTTCAATATCCTACGAATTTTAATTAACACCCGTAATACTTGATCACATCAGATTTTACCTTCGAACATGAAATTTTTTAACAACATGTATATGTATATATTGTACGTGATGGAAAGAAATTGACGTCACACTTTCGTTATAATCGTTTTTGATTTATTTTTATGAAAATTTTGACAGATGCGTTGGTGCATACACAGCTTCCATATTGATTAATAGTTTAACACTTATCAGTTTTCACATCTGTCCATGTCGCATTGTTTTATAACTATTATTGTTTGTTACATTTGAATATCTTGCTAAATATTGACTAACTCTCCATTTAGAAACACAGGGGCCTCTTGTGCTTCGTTATTATGGAAGAAAATATTTATTTTATTGTTTAAGCACTTTGTTGCTTTTTGAATTTTAAAACGACTTAAATTAAAACTTACTTTATGCAGCTATGCGTGACTTAATCATATTTTGAAGGAGCATTTGTCTAACTTATTATGTTCAAGCTTTTTTGACATTTCTTTAAATGGTAAATAAAAGGATACTGTTAAGGTTCAATGTTTAACTATAAGATCTTGAGGAGAGAATATTTGCAGATTTGTAGTTCGATTATAAATTATAATACATTTTCATGTAACAACAAAAATTTTGATATTCTTCATCATTTTTACAAGAATTATTTGTATAGTCTGATACGCTATGAGTGGGTACCGAGAAGTAACTTCTTTTTAAACTACAGATACAGTCTTATGTCAAAATCGAATCATCGTAGCAAATTACATTCTCGTTGAGGTTCCCTTGAATGTGTCGAGTAACTTAAGGAACCATTAGATACGAGTGACAAATACCATGAAAATTACCTGCCTGCATGTAGCTACTGATAACCGTACTAAAAATTTGTAACACTATCACTTCGTTTCATGTAGACAGTTCGTAGATATAGACTATAAGGTATTAAGAAATGCTATTTTCAGAGATGAGTACGTTTCTACGTCCAAAGAAATATTGAGGAGATGCTGCTTGTTGGTGGATACTCTCCGCATCTAGTGTATTTTCTTGCAGTTAACATTTTCAACCGAAATGTTATGCAAAATTCATAAATCAGCATTTGACTTAATCACTATTATAGTCTTATTACTACCTGGGCTCATAAGCTTCGTACACCAACTCTGGCACCAGTGCAAGTGAAAACGTTGTGACGTGGCGCGAATGTTGGCGACTCGTCAAATTGATTTTGTGTTACCTGTTGTTATCTTCCATTACAACTTGCTTAAATACTCCAGCTGGCATTTGACTCTTTACCTCGTGACTGCCCAGTGCCGTGGTGCCATCTTTTGCTATGAATAGTTGTAAGCCAGATGCTGAAAAAAACAGAATTTGGGATATTTCGACAAATTTCACTGCTTTTTATATAACATACAGACTTACTTCGATTTCTGATTAGAGTAACGAACTTTGCACTTTAGTTCGTTTATGCGGTAACTTAAAATCTCTTGTTTAATATGATGAAACATACTCACTTTCTGCACTTTCAAGATCCGATTGGTCTAAATTCGTCGCTTTCAATAGCTCATTTATTAACGAATCAGCGTTTGGCCTTGTCACTTCGACTCTGCATAGAATGGGATTGATGTTGCCATCTTCAGCCTTTTTTCTACGTTCAAGTGCTGCCTTGGCTCGATCCAAAGAACCAGTTTCACTTAGACCAGAACCACCAGAAGGATTTCTAAAATTTAGTTTTGATTATGATCTACTTCATTATAGTTAAATGTAATGCACTAATATCGACCATGTGCTTACAGCTCATGCTAAACAACCGTAACTTATTGAGGGTGCTTCTATGGCTAAACAAAGTCTATATTTAAAGTATGACAGGTGGAAGAAAGCAGAAAATAATAAATAATAAATAAAAAGGCCAACACTTTGATGGGAAAAAACAATCCAGTACACAAAGAAGACTATCAAAATGTGATATCGGAGTGAACGTATGAGCTAATACAGATGAAATGAACATACTACGATGTGAGCGGAATACGTACCATTATTATATGAGTATCATATATCGGTAGTAAAACTGTTGGTTTCTACTGGAAGCATTTCATAAACCCAAGCAACTAATCGAGCATAGTATTAAAAGCATTAGTTTATTGAAATTTCATGCATAATTATATCATGGTTGTTGAAGAACATCAGGTAATGGACAATAAATTTTCATAAGATAAAATGATAAGCATTAGCAGGAAAGATAGATCAAATTTATTGAAGCCAATACTCATTGGACCTGAAAGCGACTTCCAAGCGATACAGAAGCCATTTTAGTTGTGTTAATTTATTGTAATCATGTGATAAAGTATTCTTCAATCGATGAATCAGGTACATATAAAGATAATTTCTGGCAAATCCGTTGCAATATGAAAGGAGGTAGATTTGATTAAGCACTACAGCCATTCACTAGAATAGAAAACATATATACACAAGGGCATGGACTGACGGTGGGGTGACGCTGTTTCGTCTATGCGCAGTGGTAGTAACAGTAGCCTCAAGTATTTCCGAGGGCTCCTCAGAATCCGGACTAGTTGCTACGGTGGCGAGTTTTCCACCAGCCCCGTCCAGTAATTTCCTATGACCGCCTCCGATACCCCTGAAAGGATTCAAAGCGTCCTAACTAGGAGCATCCACCTGATACGAATTGGCACCGTGTAAGATTGGAACACCCAAATTTGATCAATTTTCATGATTCAAGGTGTTAATCTGCTTAGTTTAAATACTGCGAGTGAACAATGGGTAATTTTTTTGCCAAGTAAGTACATATGGGAGTAAATTTAATTGACCGGATACTTAAAGACATGAAGCCACTTTTTTGGATCTTTGGTGCACAAAACTATAACTTCGATAAAAGTATTTGAGGTGAAATATTTTCCGACGATGTTAAAGTTCACTGTACTATAACTTAGGTAAACATTGCTGTAAGGATATTTGACAGCAAGATTCAAATGTTGAGCACACTTATAATTTACCATCAATTTTAAAATAATTATCCAATATTATTTACTATCAAGTGTCATATCATGCCAAATGAAAAGACAGCTACAGGAGGAGAAGCTAGAATAAGATATCAGCTTCACCCAAGTTCTAACAACTCAAAATTCAATCCTCGATATTTACTTGTTGGCATTGTATATACATGTGTGGCAAAAACGAAAAAATAATCTGCCTCAGGTTCACTTGTGAACAGCAAATTTTGAATCTGATCAATATTGAGATATAAAATAAGTCTGATGCAACCACATATTCCACATGATTAAAAGTAATAATGAATTGAGCTACATTACGGTTGGATTATTGAAACTAACTGATGTGAAAGGCTGGCATGGAAATTAATTAGCATCAAATAATATTAGCACAATATGTGCTATTAGGCGTATTTGAGCTACGTTACATCAACTTTCTGTCTTCAAAATCTCGCTAACAAAGACCTACAAACTACCGATAAGTGAAAACAATGTTTGTATACACATAGAGAGTACTGTTTCTATACCTGATTCCTATTTCTGTTCGTGTTGTTGATGACATGATGTATTTTTAGTAACTTGTTAAAGTATGTAAGTAACAAAATGTTCAGAGTATGGTGATGGTGTGAATGATTTGTCATTAACAGAGGGGAAAGAAATTATATAGATTTAAAGTATGCTGTGTACATGAGAAATCCATTTCTAAGAAAATGCATGTTGCAGAAAATCCGAGAGAAAATCAAATAACAAAGCACCAGCTACCAAGTTGACCTGAACACTAGTAACTGACAATGACAAAGAACTTATTAGAGGCACTTATTTACTACTTATCAATGATTGGAACATACACTTGTTACCCAAAATCTGAAGCATGTATACCGCTCTTGATGAATACAAGGTTAATTCAAATTAATCATAATAATTAGATAAAAACTTCAGTTAATTAAATCCTGAAGCATTACCGAAGCGTGTTTTGATTTATAAAATACTGCATACTTTTCACTCTAAATTTGCTTGTATGCATGTAATCATTCTAATATCTCTTACTCTAATAATATTTTTGCTAACAGAGATTGCAAATGAAAAAAGCGTCCGCCGGATTATATGTACGATGATAATGACATAAACCTGTACTGATATATGGAATGCAAATAGGTGCCTAGAATACTATAAGATACATGGATTTATTTTGAACAGTCCGTAATCAGCCGCTACATGTCGAGAAGACTAGTTTACAGAAACATGAGAAGATATGATAATTTGTGAAGTAATATAAATTATGTATGTAAAAACAGAAAGAGCAAACGAAAAACCAAATAGCTATATGCAAACGAATTGGAAATCGCAAATAAAACCTACCTGAGCCTCTGAGATGCTGTCGCCGAGAGTAGCGACGCTCTGGGAGTGTCAGGTCTATGAAGAGGATCGGGAGAGGAAACAGCCCTGGCTTGATTAATAAGAGTTACAACTGGAGTGACGTTACTCTTTTCTATACAATCGCAAGTTTTTGAAGTACGTCGCTGCTGGTCGATACTATTGATAGATATTCTATTTGGCGGAATTTGTACAGATTCTTTCGAGTTTGATTTATTTGACTTACTTCTTTGAGAAATATTTTGCAAGTTCTTACGCAACATGGTAGGTCCGTTAAAACTAGACAATCGAAGGCTACCTAGTCGATTGTTGTTTTGAACATTATTGTTATTGTTTTTTGTTAATTGCAGACCCGTGCCGTTTGGTACTTTGAAAATTTCATTGTCAGGAATATTGACGTTCATATTTACGGCCGCTGAATTCACAATACTCTGTATATTCTCGATGTCCATCTTTCTAGATGAAACTGGACTTGAATTAGACCAAAATTCGTTACAACTAGGGTCCATTAAAGTTAGGGTGGGAGACGGAGGAGACATTGGATGAGTTGATTCGACATGGTTGTAATTTTGATTTTGAGGAACAGTTGGAAGGCGTGGCGCCCATACCGGCCATGAAGGTGACCTACAAAGATCACAACACAAATCTTCAGGCATGCAAAATCATAAACAACAAGTAAAAATAACTTTTTGCTTTGATTTTAAAAAACAAATGTAAATACAACGGCATCCTTTTAATCACAGGTATGTACAAGTTCCACGTGGCTATGAAAATGGAAAAAAAGAAAAAAAAAACTAACGAGTCAAATACACATGAGTTCCAAACATTTAATAACGGTGATATAGAATGTACGTCTAATTATTCAGTAGCTATTAGTGATCCAGGCAAATAATTGTGCGCATGGGCCGATAATATATTCAGGCTTGAAATCATTGCGTAAATTCAATTTTGTATAAAGTTCTGAGCATGAAAATTTGATACAATATAATATGAGGATTTAGCTTTTGATTTGTTAACTTTGTTAGACACAAAATTTAAATTGTACTAGCAATAAAAGATGTGATATTTGTATAATAATTACAGACAAATGCTGCTGCAGACCATTCAAAGATAAAGCTAAGTAGTGAAAAAATGGATATCCAGCCGCGGACAACTTTAACATATAGTGTACTGGTAGCTTAAATCGTAACAACTTCCGATAAATAAATGAAGCTGAGGTGAAAATATCATGCTAGGTAAGAATCACATTCTGCCATTTATAGTTAAATAGTATAGTGAAAGAAAATAGTAAATTTCCTTAACATAAACGGATAATAAGAGATAGTGTAAGAATGGCTGAATGAGGTGCGCTATACCGTAGCTTTATGCCAATGCAGAAAAGTAAATGGTTGTATATTTAGAAAAATAACAAAATACGTATGAGTGTGAGTTTGTTAGTGTATGGTTCATTGTTGTTAGTAAAGGTATAATAGTTTGTCTACACGAGACACGCATGAGATTAATTTGCGAAGAATGAGTTTGAGTTTGAAATATTAATTATGTACACTTTTGAAATTAAGATCTATTCGCATGAAATTTAATAATCCTCCAGAAAAACCCACTATTAAAAGATTGGTACACAAATTGATAGCATGTTAAAAATGTGAAGCGCAAATGTCTGGTTTTTTTTCGCATCAAACATAAAATGGAGAAAACTGAAAAATTCTTAATTATTTGAAAGAACAAAGGGGTCATAGAAAATTTACCGTCACCGAAAATTGTTTGAAAAATTGGTCTGACATTGAAATAATTAACTGAAAATATATTATCTTGGAAAGCAGAAAGGAATTGAACGCGACTGCAATCTCTTGAAAATACGTAAATAACTATCCTGTGATTTCCCGGTGGATTTAACATGTTTCTCATAAGGTAGCGAAGTCACACACTTCATAATATGTTCAATCAGTATTATAGTTCTTCATTTGTCCAACACTTAACTATTTCCAGCCGTTTGTCACATGACTTGGAATGAATCCAATCATTCACCATGTGATTTGTACAGATTATATGAAAAATTCAATCTGTTTTAACGAGAAAACTTTCTATTGTCACATTATGGAATAGAATCTAGTTCTGTTTCAAGATTTCACCTGGATCCTTTCCTTCGTTCGTTTCAAATATGAGACACTTGTTTCTTTAATAAAGATTGTTCTTACCTAATATGTCCACTATCTCCACTGCTGCTTTGCCTGCTGTGCTGGCTGTGTGAATTTAGCGATCCATACCCCGAACCTTTACTTAGCTGACTGGTGTTACTACTATTTCTCGAGTGTCCAGATTCTGTGTGAGCTTCTGCCAGTGTTTCAATCGGTATTGCTGATGTAATAACTTCCCCTAACGTCATCGGATCATTCGTCTCCGCACTGCCTATTAATTCTATTAAAGGAAAATTATGCAATATTAATAGGGTGCAAATTTCCGAGGTATTCTCCAAGCTTAAAAACTAAGGAGATTTACTTGCAAAATTATACGAGTAATTCAAGGAGAAATAATAAAATAACAACGAAAGCCATGTCAATGCAAAGAAACATAAGAATTGTTTCAGATATTCTTGCATAAATGTGATAAAGTTTGTTGTGAATTTCTTTCTTCTTCTTCTTCTGCAACAAATATATATATATATATATTCAGAGACAGATTAACAAAGCGAATTGTATTCTTTTTATCAATGATGTTTCCAAGAAGATAACAGTTACAAGGTCGCTCATCTGTAAAACACCTTGAGTTAGAAAGATAACACAACACATTCGTACATGTTAAGGTGTTATTCTTCAAGACCATTTCGGTATCTTGAGATTTGTACGGTGAGGCGCGAGTAATCACAGCTTTCAATACGTCACAACAATTTCGGGAAAAAAAAGACATAGAACATTCCGTCCATGGCTTTGCGTGTATGTTAAAATTAACAAAGCTGAAATCTAAGTTACCAGAAGGGAACAGAGGTGCTCTTTTCTTCGGAAGACTGCCAAATCCACTACTTGCGCTAGCTATGCTACCTGCTAAGGATCCACTGGAGACGTAATCTTCTCGGCTGCCACATCTTTCCGGTCCGCTGCCTTCGTCAGATCCGACTCCCGGTATACCAGGAACACCCGGTACTGCCAATTGTGTTTGCTTTAACGACGGTGAGGGTCTGAGAAAAAAATCAATCGCGTTGTTACAAAATACATGCATTAACATCATCGTATGAAGTGGTTCAGGAGATGACAAAAAATAAGGTAAACTCACACTTTGAATAAAATATCGCCCGACAACATATTCATCCGGATTGCTACGCTGAGCATAGAATTGTCTTGTCTGTGTCTAGCGTCGTAGCCTTCCAGTAAACATCTTCGCCTCGACTGACCGGCACCAGCAAACTCCGCAAGATTCAAGTCTGTGAAACCCAGCTTTTGGAAGGACCTGCCCCCTTTCAGCTCCTGGAGATGATGTAAATACAATTTTTTTTAAGCAACGAGATCATCAAACCGAGATCAATGACCGTAAGATTAAAAAATACTCCGATGAAATTATAATCTGATACGAGTGTTGAAAGTTCAAAATGAGATAATCATGTATTTTCAGTTCAGCCCCGATGGTCGAATATACAATGATTAATCCGGTTCCAAGTAATCATTTCAACTTGTGTGTACTTATATAAAAATGTGGCACTCGGATTTCTTACCTTTCTCACTGATATCCTCAGAATACAAGGATCAAGAATACCCGTTGAAGCGTTGGCGCTCATTTTGCAGAGAAATTCAAACCTCGCATTCCATCGTACTGTGTGCTCTTGGACCTCCTCCCTGCAACAGAGAAGAATAAAAGAAATATAATAAAAATTTTCTGTAACAACATATTCATACAACGATGAAAAAGCGGCAGCAAGTCGCTAAAAAGAAAAAAAGGAACTAAAATTATTTACCCTTTTACCCGCTGAAACTTCTCCGTTGTTTTATCAGACGTGAAAAAACAAACGCGAGAGAAAAAAACTAAAGAAGGTATGAAAAAAAGGGATAATAGTTACTCGATTAACAAGAGCCTCGCTTAGGATCTTATCTTCAGTTATCAAGTCAAATAAACGTCTGCAAATTGCACGATGAATCATCATCTGAGAAGTGATAAGTATACATATATTAGATATATCTATAACGAAGTTGATTACGCGGTCGCATGATGTTAAATGGTTTGCAAATGACGGTAAATAAACTTTGACAAGAAGATTGTCTACGACAAAGCGACGAACGCTCCGTAAAAGAACCACGTATGCTCTTCACGTCAGAAAATACATTCCCCTGAAACCTATAAATTCACAGCACGCTTGCAGCCCTGAAACCTTTCTCACCTCTTGCTCTCAAATCCCACAGCAACATATTCCACAAGCCAGTATGTTCCGACTTATATCCACACAGTTTTGTTTGAACTTCAGTCACTAAGGTCGAAAGAGCACCGGAGTTTTAGAGTACAAAAAAAACGACACGGATGCAAAATCTAGCTATATATACATATGTATATACACGTATGTCACAGAAGCAAATGTATTATTCAATGGAATTGATGGAATATCGATTTGGCATCAGCCTAAGTATGTGATGCATATGTACAATTCATGCCAAATATTATACGTATATAATGCATATTATCTTATATTATAATATTATATTATTAATTTATATTATAAATATAAAACAGGTGTATTATTATTCCGTGTTTATAGTAAATTGTATTTTCTGTAATTTAAAATATACAGTCCATCCTTATTATTAACACGTTCCATTTTTTGTCACTGTAAAATAAGATCGTGTAAATTTGTTAACGGAATACTTTATATTACGTCCAGTAGACGAGAAAAGAAGCAATTTTTCAAAGAATTGAGACGAGCCACCGGGCAGGGGCATTTTCATTCAAAGACTTTTCATCATCTTCATAACGTGTCGCAGCAGAAAATAATAAAATACACACTGATTACTCTCGCGAGAGTTTGCAGTGAGTTATAGCCAGCAGCAGCAGCAGTACGGAGTCTCTTTTAACTTTTTCCGTCGAGTTTACAAGTTTAAAGGGTAAGTATCAACATTTTTTTACCGAGTAAAGAACTTTCGCAATCAGTTTTCTTTGGTTTTTTTTTTCCTGTATAACTTCATAGACCATCTGTTCTCTCCAACAGTAATCATAGACTATGAAATACACGATTGTTCGTTTTCTCCGGCATTCATTTTCTAATTGTAGTTTTATCTATGCAATTCGCTCACTTATTGGATTAATGTACATACTGACCTAAATCATATCAGCAGATCCATCTTAGAAAAAACTGACCATGGTCTTCGCATCTTAATCGGATTCCCTAATCAAGATTTAACCAAAGAACTTGACACTATTTGCTCGAAAGAGAACGGGGATTCATCAAGTTGTTTTTGGCTGTGTTTTTTAAACGCGTCGTCCGATTGCTTTGGGACCGGTATTAATTCCTTTAACTCGAAAAAGTATGTTGCTATTAAAGTGTATAATAAAAGAATCGATTCTATCGTTTTTGTTTTGGAAAATTACTTAAAATTTTGTCCACGACAGATGAATATGAAAACAAAGTCATCCGACGTACAGAAAAAACTGATGAAAAAACGCGAGCACCTGATCAAGGCATGTGGCCAACACTTTTAATATAGTACCTACGATTATATATTCTATACATTTTTTGCATATGGCTCTTCTAATATTATATGCACGTTAAAAATATATCATGAATACGTTGAATGAAACACCATCATGCGCAGTAGGAAGATCCGCGTAATTCGGAAACCGCGTGAAAAAGAAATATAATATATAAGTGTAATCGGACTTGGGTGTTACGCACCAATTGCGTGTTAAACAGACATTAAGAAATCGGATACTATTCGTTGGCTGCGTCGTGAATTAACATTCAGGAAAGACTGTGTAACACGCAAGTGTAGGTATAACGTGTGCATGAAACGTCTATGCCGATATGTTCGAGAAACAAGGCAACAGTTACATAGAAGATAGAAAATAAACGAGAATGACACGGATGCGAAAAACAGTCCTCCGATCGATGAAACACGTCATAATATACTTATATTGTTAACGATGATCAACCAACGCATGAGTCCCGTTATTTTATTCAAATCTAGTATTTTCATTTGCATACGTCATTGTTTGCGTCTAAGAACCACAACGTGATTCGTATACGGAGACAAAGCATTAATAATTAATCGAGGTTACGTAGAGAACGCTGATATAACTGCATGCCAGGCATTATCGAAATGAAGAGGAAAGTAATGCATGAAAAAAATTAAGTAAAATAAAGAATCATATTTAATCTGGTGCAGCTGGCTTCCAGCGGGCAGCCAACAAAGCCGAGTAATTATGCACTCGTTACGGAAAACGTACTGCATTATACTAATATTATATATATATATATAATATAAGCACACGATGAATAATGATTTTTCTTGCCTCGATAAGAAGACGTTGCAATAATTGACAGTTTGGTTGAACAGATGATGCTTATGCATGAATATACGTGAAACACATGAGCACGCGGAGTCGGTGCAACAGTTATTCCGAGGATACCTTATACATCAATTCGGTGACAGATTTATACATGTATAATTGGTGTAGTATATTGATTCATGCGTTCAGCTGAAGAAGAAAACTTGGAATTGTCCGCCTTGTAGGTAAAAAATTAGAAAAATTCGCAAAAGTGATTTTGCAGAATTTGAAAAAAAGAAATAATCGATCATATATTCCATGAAAATTTATTGTGTTATTGTCATTTTTGTCACATTCATATCACACTATTGTACTGTTTAATTCGTTTGATACGGAGTTTAAAAACTTGGCTAAATAATAGTGAAAATAGAGTCAAAGACCTCGAAAAATAAATCAAAACAGGAATAACTTGAGTCGTAAGATACGATGACAATGCCGGAGAGATTACCGAATGGAAAATGGTATCAAGGTCGGTATATAGATAAGAAAGAACATAACGTCAGTTTGTATAACCAACTCACAATCAGTATGAGTAACCGACTCGCGCTTCACCTTTCTTTTAGGAGAGCGAAGTTAATTATCGATAAAACTAAAGTGAAAACTGTCATTTGAAATTATTTACATAATTTAGGTTGCAAAGAAACTTTATCTCAATTGACTTGTACTTGGGCGAATTGATTCCAATTACTGCCGCCACTATTTGCTTCTTCACCTCTGCATCGGAATGTCACCCCAAGTTTAATTAGCTTCTATACGTTCACAAGTAACAAATTGAATTCATCAGTTAACAATTGACTGAATGACTTTACCGAGTGATGAGAGGATCGATAGAACGCAGCAGCAGTCAATGACTGATACGTTGACTCTTAAACTAACCGTACATAGAAACTACAGAAATCTTAAGAATTGCAACACTTTTATAGAATACGAATCTTGATTTTGTGCCGTTTAAGCGCAGAATATATTCAAGGCATTTTAATTAACACAGTTATACTTTATAGATCGTGGCGCGAATAAGAGATTTGGGTGCAATTACGAAAGAAAGTATAACTAAGTAGTTACGCTCTCGTTTCTCTATTATTAAAAAAAATTTGTTCAAGACGTAATTTCCTTGCGGGGTTCTCGGTTTACTGTACCATAATCCGGTAAAACAAACTAATGCAATAAGAAACCCGGCATGATTAATGAATCACGTTTTTTTAACAAGATTACAACCGCTCAGCACTCGAGCGCCTGAATAACTCTCGAGGTCCCCTCGAGCACTGGATTATCCCATTAGAACTGGTTTTGAAATTTTCGATCCGTTTATCGAAGAGTTTGATAAAATTATCTATGAATCCGGCTTTTTTTCACACTCAACGCTGCTTCTTATAATATTCAAACGCGATCGTTGGTGAAAGCTAATAAAAATACAAAGACGACACACCCATACAAATTACCATGTTGAAGTTAGTGACGTTATCGTAACGAATCATTTTGTAAACCGTAATAAAACAACATATACTCATATTTTACTCTTCGTTCGTCCAAAGTTATTTTGAAAATATGAAAATGTTGATTTATTCCCCCGTTTTTGTTACGACAACGTTACTAAATTAAATTTTGTTATAAATTCCGGTATCGTGCATTTCTTTTTACCGATCGATCTACAAGATCATTGATTAGTTTTAAAGATTAATAATAAAAGAATAATACAAAATTGTATATAAATAGACTAATATTCGTAGATAGTTATACTTTTCTTCAACTTCATTCGGTAATTAGTTTAAATGCGTGAATACGTATTGCACGTTGATAAACGTCTCAATGTGTGAAATTACTTCTAACGTTGATTCATTCGCTTACTTAATACGATCTAGCATGCTTGTTTCGTCTCATCTTCTCAGTTCGTAAACAAAGAGTCTCAGAGATTGTGAAGACGGAACCCCTATGTTGTAAATTCAATAATATATTCCACCAGAAGGAGACTACACCACTGACGAATGTTGTATGTACGAGATAAAAAATAAAAACGATATAAAAAAAAATATTCAAGAAAAGATTAGATCCGTTAGAAGTATAGAAGATAAAAAAATCTACATAGCTATGATGTACAATTGACAAAAGAAATCGACGTGACGATGCAAAGAAGAAACCGCTTAGAGCGGTTCTCCCAGCGTACAAAAGATCTGCACGGACAGATGAATGGATGATAACCACCTACACAAGTGAACTAGAGTCTAGCTAGTATCCAAGCGACACAGAATACAAAAAGCGACGTGACACTGTTCCGAGGAATATACTTATAAGGACGACCGCGTTTTATATAAATTCACTATGCGTATCGATAAAAAGGCGACAACTGTTGCAACAAATTCGATGTCTAAATGTTTGATGAATAAAAATTTTTTTCACCCAACTTTTTAATTGAAGAAAAAAAAAAATAGTTCCAAGCTATACAATATTAGTAACAATAAGTAAAATATAAATCAATTTTAACTATTGTGTCCAAGACTCGGTTCGTACAAATTACTCGAGTTACAAGTATAAGTACAATCACCAGAGAGTCCAGCGATAGAAAAATCATGCGAGAGAAGTTCCGTTCATGATTTTTATGCTTGTCAAATTGAGAACGGAAGTGCGTGAGAATCAAGGACGTATTTGATAACCCGCATACGTAACAACGCGCCCCCGACACTCGTCGAGATTAATTATTTAACATAGTATTGCGCCTTCTTCTCAACCCTCGAATTCATCCATTGCACCAATCTGGACGCCAGCCGAGCCTCGAGAGGCAGAAAAAAGGGTCTCGAGAGTTGGGCGGAACACCCGTGGTGATTTCTGTAGTATAAGCTAATTAGTTTGTTCCGTGATTCGGTCAATGTTTTCCCCCCAGCCGTGGTTCTCGTGTTTGGCACGGGTTCACTTCAGGGGATGAAGCGAATGCCGGTATTCGCTGAAGGTGGTGGAAGTACGGTAGAGAGCAATGGCGGGAGGTACTTTAATTTCAAAAACGTCGTTCGCTCTTTGTCTCAGAATGATTTATGCACACGCAAAAGCAGACGCTGCCCACCTGCAGATCTTGGATAATTGTTGAAGATTTCAGTGTTAACGGATATCGTTGATACAGAAAGTTGTTTGAAAAATAATTGGCGTCTTTTTATCGTAACTGCGCGAAGAAGGTAGTCTGACGGTATTTCGAAACCGATATTAAGACCGAGAACTAAGGGTTGAAAAAAAGTTTACTTGATCTCTCTTAATTTCATCACCGTAGGATAATGAAATTATTAAAATTACATAATAACAATTGCAATCAACGAAAAATCAACGAAAATAATTACATCAACGTGTCACGTATATGATTCTCTGAAAATAACCGAGGCTTATATGTTTAGTTTAATGATGAATCATTCAAATTTATATTTAGCGTAGACCATGCAAGAGCTAGAAGATAGTATATATTTCGTGGAGAGAAGTCACGTGGAGGATTCCGGACTTCCGTATCCCGCTTCCGACGAGGCAGAGATCAAATTTTTTCGAACGATACACGAAGCACAATCTTTCAAGTACGATAGATCCATTTTTTGGAATTAATTTGATTTCTGGAGGATAGAGATTCCACAGACTTCAGACGAAAGAGATCTGTTCTGTCAGTTATTCTTTGACATGAAAAATATTCCGAGCGCTATCAATTTTTATACCAGAAATCATGCGTTTTATTTTTCAATTTCTTTGGTATATGTATTTATTTTCTTTATCAATGTTTACACATCTCTTTGAGCGATGCGAAGCCAACACGAAATGGTTCATGTATAATTCAAAGCTTGATTAAACGATAACTCTCCAACTGTTATTCGTATGGCTCTCGGTTGAAAATTTGGCGTCCCTCAAAGGTGGCAAATGAAACACAGACTCCAATTCATTAACCATTGTTGGACAGAATCCGCATGCGCATGGTACGCGTATACACGTTCAAACGCGTCGATGTGTTATTTTCGGTTAGTTTGATACTTGATATTCCTCGATATTGAAAAAGCGGTCATCAATCAGCAAAATTGTATTTATTCCAGATGGGACAAACTTTCCCGAATCAATACATTCCGCAAGTATCGCTGGAAGGCGAAAATATCTGAGTGTCAAACAAGAAACTTGTCCCAGTGGAGTTCGTCCCGAGGGACATTTCTCGATCCTTTCCCAAAAGTTTTTCTAGTTTTGTCTCAAACTGCAGCACGGAAGGTATACACACGTATTGAACACCTGCTGTTGAAAATGGACTGAAAAAAATTCGTTGATCGCTTTGTTTCTTCTTTTTATTTTGTTTGTTTGTTTGTTTGTTTGTTGTTTTTTTTTTTTACCTTAAATATGTGCAGAAGCCAAAATATTCCTGAGCCAAGCCTCATCAACGTAAGTAGTATATATGTAAATGTGGCTGCCAACAGTCCTATGTCCTCAACATTTCTCTGCCATGTCGCCGAAGCTTAATTGAATATAGTAATCGCAAAATCTTAATTCAATATTTGGACGTGACGTGACGTGACGCGCGACGACTGTTGACGTCTGCATAGAAACAAAGTTGAAAAGATTCTATACCGACTGTTCAGTTCTACGCAGACACGTTATTATGAAATTAATCAATTTGACTAGGTGCAGTTCGAGCGTCTGAAACAGTATACTAATATAATAATAATATAAAATGTTCGCATGGTGGACGGTAGTTCCACAATTGAATGTGCATGCGTCAAAGACCTATAACAACAACTGGGTACTGCTGTAAATGGATTTTCATGCAATGCCTGGCTGACATGCGATGGATTACGCGACTTGAAATCTGACCATAAAATATACCCCCAATTTATTTTCATGCGAGCATTAATGCACGCTCACTTTTCTTCACCGAGTTGAAAAAAAAAAAGAAAGAAACCTCTTGGATTTGTAAAAAAATAATATAAGGTAAGAGTTACATTATTTATTCGAAAAATGAGTTATCGAAAGATATCGAAGGCAACGAAAGATATTGATTAATTGGCCAATCGATACGTTACGTGGAATGAAATATAAACCAGTATATTTCATAAATTATACATGTGCAGCCCAGGCTTGCCAACTGTCGAGATATTTGAAATAGTATACACTATTCGTACAAATCGCTACACAAGACCAACGAGAGAGTCTGCAGAGTGAAAGAAGTTAGAGTGTGTATACAATATAATACTTTAGCGGTGGGCAGTTGCCATGTTTTATTACGTTATCGTTGTACCAATGTTCGCGGGATGCACAAGGTTCCGTCTGTCTGGTAGGTGTTCAGTAGCTAGACGATAGAACAAAGGTGCGTGCGAAGCGTGTGTAACAAGTTGAAGTACCTTTCAAGAAATCTTTAAGACTTCGAGGGTAAAATTATGAAAATACAAGTATACTATAGAGTAGGGAGAAGGTGAAAATCATGCCATAGAAATAAATAGTGGTGCGTCGTACAGTTGGTTAACTACACCGATGAAATTGGATGAAAAATTGGTCAAAAATTAGTTTAAAATATCGAAAGCTCACCGCAAAAAAATGTGCATTGAGGACATTGAAATTCTTATAAGATCGTAGAGTGTGAGAAGGCCATTGATGCCACGGAAAATAGAGTACTTAGTAGTAAATGGTGTAAGAAAGAAACGTCTCCGTGGGACGTGGAGGTAAAAACATTGAAATAGAAGAGAGACGATGAAGAACTAAAACCGCGTCGCTTCATCGCGTCGTCGGGTCAAGGGACAACCTTCGACCGTCCTTGTTTCGTAACACATCCTAGGCTCCACGGAATGTGGATGAGGGCACGATGGCGAGGAGCGATCCAAATCCTCGGAACGAAATTTTATTCCCAAGTATATATGCATGCATAGTCGGTGTCGGGACAATAGCGTCTGTAGATGTATGCACGTCAGTGGATCGATCGAACGATACATGTGCAATGTACACGAATGCAGGAATGGCAACGAACAACAATTAACAGACGCCGGAGTTGCGACGGTACAAGGCAGAACAGTCATAGACTCATAGAGTGAAAAGAACGACAGTGGGAGTAGGGTGACATGGTTTTTCAAAAACTTCACTCGATATGCTCCAGAAAAGTAATCATTTTCACTTAAAGTTAGTAGATAGTGATTTTGCACTGCTTACTTTTTCCATTGATGTCAATTTCAAATAGAAATTCTTTACAGAAGACATTCAATAACTTACTGAATATATAGAGTAACTATACGTACTGCAAATTGTGTGGAGTTTACTCGCGATAACAATCCCGTGAATACAAATTAATTTACACTTCATATACTGCATCGTATCTGGTATATGTCTTGTTCCGAAACTATAGGAGAACGCTGGTTAACACCTACGTTGAAAAGGTGCTTCAACTAAATTATAGACATTAGGTATGTAACAAAGGATCAAGAGTCGTGATCTAGTTCGGATAACTCTGAGGAGGAACCGCGTGACGAGGTCTTCCGTTTAGAGAGTAAATAATTACGTCTGAAGGTTTGTTTCTCGAATCAAACTGCTCTAATAGACGACAAAAGTTATACGAACGGATAAGCGGTGTGATTAAATTACGTCGGAAAATTAATGTTGTCAATTGATGTCTCAACGACGTGAATTAAATTTCAAACTTTCAAAGAAAGAAATGCAGGACAGGTGCCAGAGGATTTGAAAATGAAATCACCGAGTTTAGTTGGATTGAAATATATTCAAAGCTATGCAACGACCACGTATACGTATACATAACGCAATGCTGCGAAAACATTTCGCGCCAGCTGCTAGTGAATTCCATTCTCGAATGAAATTCCGTACAGGCAACGACCACTTGCAGCGTTCTATACAGAATTTCGAAAAGCTACACATTTTCTGGGCCGGTTGGCGCGTACGGATTTCTAAAATGGCGAGCGTCGTCGATCGCATGTGAAATCGTACGACGAGCGTCTGCTGTGCATGTATACATAAGGTAGGAAGACAGTGAGAGATGGAGAGCAATGCGATGCATGGTAAGGCAAGGCAAGGCATGGCGTGATGTGGCGCCAGATATTACATGAAACCGTAGGGGGGCACGATGGCTGGAGCGTCGATTCGTTCTTACGGTATGACAGTGCCTGCGGCAAGGCTGTCTTCAAGGTTGTTTGCTTCATTTTAAGCAAGTAAGTTTTGTAACGTTTTTAGTATATAGAGAATTAAAATTCCAGTGAATACAGAACCGAGCCGAGAAAATTTCTGCGGCAATATTATATCTACTAAAAATTTCCAAGGAGATGAAAAAACGAAAACAGGTTCAAGGAGTTGTAAGAAAAAATGTTCGCTCGTTGATCAATTGGCAAAAACTATAACTCGATCAATTTTTTAACGTGTAATACGCGTAGTTGTGTAAACTGCTTATATATATACATATATATATATATAAAACTTTGAGACCAGCGGTAAAGTATAGTCTAGTTTATTAGTAGTCAACGAGTCGTAGGTAATTTTACGCGTCGAATGGATAGGCCGATATACCTGTTTTATGTAATGTTAAATTCTTCAGCTCGCATTACTGTGCGAAAAAATATACAGAAGCAAAAGACGGTTTCTGGTCTGCACGCGTGGGTTCCAAGTATAATCCTTCTTTATTCCGAGATGAGAACAATGCTGCAATTAACAATAAACAGCCCGACATCTTACGTGAAATTTATACTTAACCGTCGTTGGATATTCGATCATCCGTATAATTGTTACGTATACGTCTGGTTAAAATATTACACATGGCTACAGTAGCGAAAAAAGAATCGCCCGCTCGACTTTTTACGAACTTCATGCATCGCCCAAATTCGTGCGATAGTTTTGAACTCGGTCTTCAAGGTTCGTGCGTGAAAAACTTTGAAGACTTAAAAGATTGTAAAATGACAGAACGGAACAAGCTTCCGTGTCATTTGGAGACAGCAAGATTGTTATTATTAAAATACGTTTTTCTATTGAATCTGTAATACTGTACTTATGCAGATCGATATTATTTCTCTCAAATTCTTCGCGAATTGCAGTGGAAACAAACCTGTGCAATAAAGCTAAAACACAAGCCGAGGGAACGAAGTAAATGTTAAAGAAACTGTCGGACATGAGTTTGATGTAAGAAATAAAATGGTATAATTATACCTAGTGTACAATTATCCGGGAGAACCTCGAATCCACTTATCGTCGATCGCACGACTTTCCAAGTGAAATTAGCGGTACTTGTTATAGTTTCTGCATACAGGTACGCCGTAAACAACACTCATTTATAATTTTCCTCCTCAGTTAGTTTTCAAATTTCAACAAAGACACGAACTTTCGCACCCTGCGTCGTTATATAGGTATATAGGTATACCTATTATACGTATAATATTCTTTAGTATATAGTAATTCACGAAACGCATGCAGAATGCGAACAACTGTTGTACGGATTCGCATGACAATGACATGGCAGAGATATATATATATATATATATATATTCTACGTGTGGGCGTACAGTGCCATGGATGACGAGAGTGTATCGATTTGGCCGCAGTCGCATTCAAGGTACGTACCGATACGCCATTCATTATTTCCATCCATTCGATGCTGCTGACTTAGATATGTCGGATAATGTTTGTTTGTCAAAAGATTTTACCATTTTACAGCCCGCTTCTCCACTTCACGTGCATCGTACATTATTTATGTATATGAATATGTATGTATACATATATGTACGTGCTAGCTATAGCTATGTCGATAAATGTAGGTAAATATAACTAGAAGCGGTGTGCAAACATAATTAATCTATATTTAGTCGGTTAAGCATGATGTCCGGGCAGGTAAGAAATAAGTATAGTCTGTACGTACAACACATGTTATGCGATGCTAAACAGTTTCATCGCTTGTATAATATACGTGTTTGTTATTTGCATTATCCTCGCGGCAAAGAACTTAGGGGATATAATATTGTAGATACAGCGACGAGACTGTAAAGGCGATAATATGCGAATGAATGAATCTTATGACGCTGGATAGTCGAGGGAAAACAAGATGTTTATTCACGTCGCGTAAGAAACGATTAATTATAAGCAAACGATCAGTTGCATCGAGGAAACATAGACGCGTTCGGTAAATGAATTTGAAAAAAAAATTTAAAAAAAAAAAAACGCAGCAAACATTTTCAAGAAACTACAGTAAAAAAGAAAAGATTACGTAAAATTAAAATACGAGTCACATATCTGCGTGTATAATAAAAAGGATAATTACCGCATTACGTATTAAAAACTTCCAATATTACCTACGTCAATAAAATGATGCGTAAACGAGTCAGTCTTACGCGATAGTCTTCGATTCTGCATAGTGCTAATCCTCCTTCGAGTCGTAAAACAATAAGGAAGAACATATGAGTATATAAGAGTTATATGCTCGTATAAAGCGATAATCGTTGAATTGCGTATGCAGGCTCGAATCAAATTGCAGACGATCAATTGTGTAACTAAATTCATTTGGATTACAATCGATTTTACGTAATAAGATGGAGAAAATCAAAACCGTTCACCTTACAGACGTTTATAATTTCATCATCTACCGAAGACGCGTGTTTTCAAATTGAAGAAAGTGGGAAAAAAAAACCCTCGACGCCCGACGACTTCAACACAGTCTTACGATTCGTCACAGAAATCGCGACGATCGAGAAAGGGAAACGCGGAAGTAAATTTCCTGGATGAAAGGCTATACGACATCCATATTGGTAACTCCGTTTCCGGCAAAGTGCGGTCAACCTGTAGTTGGGATATCTTCAATTAAGGACACCCCACGACCAATAGCAACCAAGCAGTGCAACGTTGCATTGGTTAAGCCTCCGTGTAGTGTCGTATAATCTGCATTCTGTGTACGTTGCAATGATGATTGATACTACGTGCAACGACTCTAATAGTAAGTTGCACCGTTGCACTATTTCGTGAAGTGCCGAAGAACCCTCGATAAGTTAACGTACAAAATAAAATTATGCAATGGAAAAATATGGATATATATGTACATATAAAATGGCGAAAAATTATCCAAATCAAATTGCGTCATTTCACCATCGCAATCTCTTGCATTGACGATTTACTTCTTACCTCTTTCCCTAAATCTAACGATAAGATGTATTATACACATCGTTTCGACCATGAAACTTTCCTGTAACAATAAGCTTCTTGTCTAATTTGATTAGATAATTATTTCCTCAATTGCTTAGATACTCGTCTAATCGCCCGCCCTAATTAAAGAACTCAGCAAAATTCTTCTCCGTATGGCGGTGATGACGAGATATAAAGAAGATTGATTTTTTTTTTGTTCGTGTATGTGTATCTGTATCTGTGGCAAGCTAGTTTTCCGTAAGACACTTGGAATTGCGTCGTCACTCTGATCTTGATTGCGTTATCGAGGAGTCGATCCTTTCGATCAATTGGAAGACCAAGGAGAGACAAAAAGGAGAAGGAAAAAACCGTTCCTCCGGTAGAAATAGACGCGTAGTATCGAGACGGGGTTTGAAGGGAGAAACACTCAGCGGCGATAAATCTTTGGTCACATAATACATATATACTATATGTATATATGCGGTATATATGTACAGCTACATAAGATGAGTGATCTAAAAATCGAATTGTCTAACGAAGGCAATTCGTATCATTGCAAATGTTTTCTTCCCCATTCTACAACATATTGTATAATACGAGTACGATAAGCATTACGATGTAAAAAAAATTAATTGTAAAAAAAAAAATATATATATATATATTCGTATTCATTCCGACGGTTCTATACTTGGGATTTCTAATACTGTCTATACGCTTTGAACTTTTTACATATATGTATAGAATTTTCTATAATTCGCTTTCACACGTTTTCAAACTCCTTTAATTAGATTTTTTTCTTGCACTCCACGATATTTTAACCACTCTACATCGTGTGGACATTTAAAAAAAAAAGAAAAGAAAGAAATTTCAATTCCTCCGTATATCTGCAGTACTCTTCTATATATAACGTATAACCTAAAAAACAAAAAAGTAAAAATCGATTGTATATACATAGGTATATTATACTTCAGTTTCATTCACCTAGATAGTGTAAGAATGGACGGTGAAGCCTCAGGAAAATCCGAGGCAAGTAAAAGCTTGACAAAAGCTCGGTGGTACGATGGCGAAATGCCAACTCGTACAAACTTCACATATATATAATATATATATATACATATACATGTATATTCGTGCAAGTGCATCGTACTCTGTTCGGCTAAACAGCATGACCATAATATTTGTTCGATATATAAATTACATAAACTGTCTTTTCTATCGCAAAATATATTTCTGAAAGTAGTCGATTAAACTTTCGGAAATCGAGTCGTCCATCCGAGATTCTTGGCCTATATATGCAAATAAGTAGATATATTATCTGCCACCCTTGCTCACCTGGGTGCGCATAAACGCGTTGATGAGATTGTAGTTGACGCGATTGAGCAAATGCAAATCGATTTTTTTTTCTTCCTCTTCTTCTTCCTCCTCTGCATAAGAGAAAGATAATCTATGCAGGGAAATGAATCAACTGTAAGGCTACAACGAGTCAAATAATATCGTTAAAACGATATAACGATCTCCACTTGAACGGACGACGTATTGGAGTAAATTTTTTGGGATAATTTAAAAATACTCCGTCGTGTTTCAAAGCGGAAATCCGCAGCTTTCAAATGCGTTTCGATTCAATCTGCTCCGTCCATTACTCTAGTCGCAATAAAACATTAAATCAAATCATCATTCTTTTCCACTGCTCTCACCTTATTGGCAGTCCCCCTTAAGCCCCCCCGATCCGAGAGAAAAGATTAGATTCAAGATTGAAAACGCCGAGCTGACAAGAAGACTTGATCGCCTCGCCTATATGGGGATTTGTAAACGAATATACATACACGTGTATATTCGGAAGAATCCACCCTCCGCAAGGAGAGCCGATAAGCAATTCTTTAGGAATGAACGTGTCTCGAGGTCTATAGTAACGTGTAGATAACCGTATACCTCGGGTGTAATCTTTAACCAATCTCTTTCCATGCAGAGCAAACGGTCGAACCGAAGTGTGATATAAAAATTTTGTCGCTATAACCTCTCGGCAGGCAGGGTTAACCTTGGCAAAAATTCGATGGAGAAAACGTTTCGATGCTGCGATTGCTGCGTCTGCGTGAAACGCGGATCTTGATATTGGAATAAAACTTTTACGAATTTGTACGACGTAATCGGAGGGCGATAATTTGAAATACATAGGATTAAAGTACGCATGTGATACGTGAGTGGCGGAGGATGATGTTAAAAAATCATAATGGCCGATTTGTGGAAGGACTAAAATATCGAATTTTCAAAGACGCGAGGACATACAATGAAAATGAAAATTTGAAAATTCCAGAAATATATAATAGAAAGGTTTAAAAAACATAGAAGCAAAAAATTTATAATCAGTACACGATTCTACATTTTGGCATTCTATATTCTGATCTCTATTTTTCTCTACTCTTTACACAATTTGTTAAAATCTATAAATTAGATTTATGGCCCTTCCATTTTTTGACCTTACTATTTTTTCACCCCGACTCCGAAAGACGCGGATCCTTGAAAAGCGGATCAGTTTTTATTTTCAAGTTGTATACATAATCTTGTAAAATCGATAATCGGCTTATAACAAAGTAATTCGTTGCCTCTCGTAGCGTCGCAAGTATTTTAGTGTAATAGCGATTCATAACGAAAAATTACGGAAGCACTTCATTGGTTTTCGAGTATGGTTTACAAGAATTTAATATATTTACGATATATGTTACGTTGGGAATGAAAGCGTTATATGCTCGAAGTTAGTATCGCTACTTTAACAACGAATGTTCAGGAAAAATCTTTATTTCGCGCCATTATAGAATTGTCAGAAATTAAGTACATCATACTGAACAAAACCTACGAATATTTTTTAAAAGCCAAATTTTTGAAAGTGATCGTAAAATTGTAAAATAACAAATGTCTTCCCGATGTTTCGTAACGTTAACGTTACTTACTTCAACATCGTTGTTTTGCTCATGTTTATGGCTGTTTATATTTAGTAAATTAAATTTGACTCGCCGTCAAGTGAATGTTATCGAGTTTCGCAACCGTTTCGTTCGCCATCTGGTTATTTTATACCATTCATTTCCTATCTCGCTGTGGAAAACGCAATTTGAATATGTGAAGTTTTTCCTTTTTTTTTTTTTGCTTCGTTTTGTTTTTATTATTTTTTTCATTTTATTCTGCTTTAGAAACGGGGCAATAATAACAAGTGGAACCATGACAGAGTTATAATTTTCGTTTGCATCGCCTTCAGCATGGTGGTAAATATAACGTTGCGTAATACGTGTTCGCGTAGATCCGTCATTAATACGCTCTCTCTGGAGGAAAAGTATTTATTGCGTGTCTCGTGTACAGATTTTAACAAAATAACAAGCACATATAGCACGAGTAAAAAAATTTCACCTGTAAGACCAGATCCATTCGTTTATACACGTAATAATATTTCCTTAGATCGATGTTATAAAAGCCTGTATAAAAGTTTTTAATGAAAAAACGTCTCGTGAAAAATAATGCAGCGATATCGACACTGGAGATTGATTAACGATATAGTAAAACGAAGGTTGCATTGATCCGTTGGTCTGACACTGAGAATATAGGTCACGAAATTTGCACGAAATTTTAACGATCATGCCGCCGTCGACGCGAGGGAAACCTCTGCAAAAAAAAAAAAAAAAGAAACAAAAAAAAAAAGTCAAGCACCGCCTGACGCAGATGATAAAAGCATTTTTTTCTTCACTTTTCAACTTATCTGTCTCCCTCTTTTTCACCCGGGAGTTATTTCTCTCGACTGACGTATTAAGACGAAGTGAAAGAGAAAAGAAATATTTAAATCAAACAATGAAAGGATATTAATTTACCAATATCGAAAGTTGAATTAATTAATTTTCTCGAATATTATTGCGAACTTTCTTTGTCACGAGATCTGAATATTGCACGCTCGACGATCCGCAAAGCTTCTAACGCACAATTTACAAACACGGATTATATATAATTAACACAGTAAAAAGCTTTCGTATAATAAATTTTCTCAGGGATAAACCGACAGCTGGTATCGTCGAGCCGATTCAGACATCCAACACCAGATTCTGAAACGTAGATTATTTGTCAAAGATCCAAGCCAGCGGAAGGGATTCAGAAAAAGATAAAGAAAAAAATAAAAAAAAAATAAAAATCGATCCGCGGAAGAAAAGTTGATATGAAATATTAGACGCGCGTGAAAAAGCAAAAAATAGAAATTGATGAAAAAAAAAATAATGTTCCGTCCCAGCTAACGACTATTAATGCCAGATGCCTGTATACGTACTGAAAACATGTAACAAGGCTAGAATAACACATCGAGTTGAGTTGGTACAGCGATGTGCGAGTAAAAACTAATACGATATATGTAATACATATACGCGTATATATACATACATGTGAATGCATATAAAAGAGCGTACGTGTGTTGGACGCGTCTGTGATTATTATTATAATCATCCGGAGGAATTTATGATGAAAAATTAATTATCAAGTGAGTGACGATTACGAACACAAGAGAGCACTTGCGCGGCTAAGTCATCTGTTTTATGTATTATTTTTTTATATTTACTGTAGCGATATTAATTCAAACTGCAGGCTAACAGTAGCCTGAAAAAATCGACTCGTCTCAGTATTAACCGCGAAGCGATCATGTGTGTACGTACACGAACTGTCATACGCATACAACCTGCGGTGAAACTAATCGTGGTAACATAAAAATTTACGTCGCGTTCTTCGTGAGTCGGTTTTCATGAGATTTTGAATGCGATAAAAAAAAAAAAATTTTTTATAAAAGAATAAACACTATTTTCCAAGTGTCACAAGTACAAATGTCACACAGCAACGATGGCTATGATACCAAGTCAGCTGCTGAAATCGCTCATCATGTAAGATTATTTTTTACAATTATCAATTATAATAAGTGTTATCTTTCCTAATCAATTGAATCCAAAAAAAAAAGAACTTCTAAGATACCACAACTGATTGATGATTTGCACTTTGTAGCGTGTGGTTCATTTTTAAAAAAGAAACATCGAGAGAAATCGTTTTCACTGTCCCTCATATCAAACAGGTGTTTAAACACTTTACAGCGAGTTTTTTCCCAACGAGAGTGTAAAATAAACGGCGCGCAAAAAGAAAGAAAAATACCGCACATCGACGAAACTTATAATCTTAAATGCAGCATTAAAATTATCTCTCGCTTGGTCAAGCTGTGACATATTTATAAATAAAAATAGAAAAAATTAAAAAAAAAAAAGTCGACGCGAACTAAATTCACGTCGTCGCATCGTCTTATCGATTCGTGACACTTGCTCGTGCGAGAGATACACACTATAGGTACATGTATGTATAACCATAATTTTGTCACTTACTACCGTTTCACGAGTCATCTCGGTTGTACATACATATATTTGCATATAAAAATTACTGCGAATACGCGTGTAGCAAAATAGATAATATAACACAAGGCACGAGCCTAGGCACGTACCTACTACGCGTCGAATCGATAAGCCGTAGTTTATCCTGTAAGATTTTAACGCGAATGGTGGTAAAAGACGTTAAGGGTCGGTACTCGGTTAGCAATTACCCTACACTTGTCCCTTGTTGGGTTTGTACCTGTATAATATTATTATATACCCGGTGTCTCGCCGCGTTTATAATAATAACCTGGAACAACGGTTGGTATCAAGATACAGAGTTTCAAAAGGCCATAAATATATATATATATATATACAAATATTTTGTTTCCCCATAAAATCCCCTGCAGTGTCTTCAACGACTGCATTTCACTAACGCGACACGCATCCTTGACCTTCCTTTTTTCGCAAGTAGGTATGTACGGCGTATGATATTATATTACATTATAATATTTTTCAAAGCACATGGTATACATATGTACGTATCATGGGTGATATTATATAATCTGTGTGTCTACAAAGAAAATCCATTCTCGTTTTTTTTTTTTTTTTTTTTAAAGGTCCGTGCAGCCTAACGATTCTATGTTAAAAATCGTCTTTCAAAGATAACAAATTCATCCTTTTTTTTCTTACGGCGTTGCGTAATCCTGTACACATACATAATAATAATAAAAATCCCCTGCTGCAGATCTTTACCTACGCGGTCTTCTAACACGCGTTCAGATTGTAAGTTCTAAATATAGAAGACTGGGTGGGGCATGATGTATACGAGCGTCCGAATCTCCCGAAAGTTTCTATACCAAATAAAATCGGCAACTACGAACCACGCGTAGGTGCTGTGTAGAACAAGTGAAGAGGAGGATTAGGAAAAAAAAAAGGCTGAAAGTGTTTGCAACAGAAAAGAAAAGAAACAAAAAAAAAAAAAAAAAAAAACGGAGAAAATAGTTGCGAGACTTAGAAACGACGGGAGAATTAAAAAAATAAAAAATAAAAAATGGTACCTACAGCTGTTTCTCAGTCTCCTTTTCAATATATACTCCTCGGGTCAGCTATTTATTTTATTTCTTACGACTATAATAATGAAGGAAAGAAAAACAAAAGTGTATATTTACCGAATGATGTTTGTATAATTATAAGACAGACACGCGAAGTAGAGAAACGGACAATTAGACTGTGCATACTTGATTCTGGAAATTTAACTCTAACGATTGTTGAAACAAAATTGTCAGTCGCTGGAGGCCTAAAACGCTTACGCAAACTTACGTAAAAATTCAAACGGCATAATCGAATCATTACATTAATGAGACCAATAACCGCATGTGTATATTGCACATATATATATTAAGTTTCTCAGCATTAAGATGTATAAATAATTTTATTTTACTGCAAAATAATGTCCATAGACGGCACGACATATATATATATATATATATATAGAGATATTCTAGGTATAATGACGATGAATTTGGTAAATTGCGAGTAAATGCAGCATTAATTAAGGACGTCACCCCCTTTGCGGTTGACGGGTATACATATAGGATATAGTCGCTTTCAGCATAGCTAACTATGCCGCAAATGCGGTTAGGCGAACACGATTAGTTTGGAAGCGATATCGTCCGCGTTGCATTGGCGAACTCTGTCTCTCTCTCTCTCTCTTTCATCCTCTTTTACGCGAATATCTGCGTTCTACTATTTATTTATAGCCAATTATTAATGTAGTGTCATTATATAATTATTATATACAATTTTTCTAACCAATGTTGTTACCACTGTTTACAATTTTTTTTGCCTGAAGGTATAAACAAGGTATAGATAAAAATCTCCCTCTCTCTCTCTCTCTCTCTCTCTCTCGCTTTACTGCACTTTCGTCATCCCTCTGTACGTTATACATAACAAGAGGGGAAAAGCCTTGTGGGTTCTTTGCGCATATAAAGTAATCGAGGGTGAGTTAGTATAACGGCAAGTTAACTCCATATCATTGAATAACGCTAAGAGACTGGAAACACAAGGTAAATTATAAATAAATTTTCACTTTTATAAAGAGTAACACATATCATGTTGCATCTAAATATAATTCTTGATACGCGGGCCAAATATTTACAATTGTTATAGTTTTCATGTAAAATGATAAAAAAAAAACTGGTATAAAATCGAACATTGTAAAGTCACTGTGCAATAATTAATTATCGTGATTGTTTGAGTGAAAAATTCAATTTTCTTCAAATATTGCGAACAATTATTTGGTATTTATAGTAGAAATGAGGGTCTCGCAAAAAAGAAACTCGTTTCAATTCCTTCATCAGGTTCAGAAATATCGATGACAGCTGTATACAAATTAAACAAACCAATTTTTATTTATCACCGTCTCTTTAGCCCTTCCGATCAAAAGCTACTATCATTTGCGTGAAGTATGCAGAAAAAATTTAAGCGAAAACTTTTTTAGGAATGTTAAACGAAATATGAAATTTCTTCATTTTAGTACAACAATCGATAACTTAAAAGAAAAGAAAAAAAGAAGAAAACAAAAACACGTAAATAACGATACTAAATGAATATTAATTAACTTATCTCATTTGACATACTCAAGTGACACACTTGTATGTCATTAATGTTGAAAAAAAAAGAACGTTAGCTAAGAAGAAATCGTTACAGCAAAAATGGCACGATAACTTCGTCCCTGGATTTACCACAAAAAATGATGTTAAGTTTGCAAGAATCATATTTCGTAATTTGATTATTAATATATTTTAACAACGAAGTCACGTGGCACCGCATTGTTTTTTCTTCCTATCTCAATCGTATAGAATAAATCTATCGTCAAAAGCTATGATTATAATCGAAAATAGGTACAAGCTGTTAAAATAATATAATATATTTAGGTACATGAAAAAAGACGATCGCGTTCAGAGAAAAAACCAATGACCACGGTATAATATCGTGCATGCTTAGGTATTTATACACATGACTTTGTTGGCATTCGCACAACGATTAAACACAGAACTGACCCTATATGCTAAGAATTTCGTTTGAGTACATACCTTCGTTGAAATAAATTCTAAACTTCGACGTCGATACGCGGAAGATTATATACATGTAGATATACGGTATGTATAGACAATTCGCATTTGTTATGCGGAATACGAGCGAGAAATATATACCTCGTTCCCCCCTCTCGACGTAGTCGGCCGTATACGCACAAGTTTTTTTTAAACATTGACGTAACATTGAGAACGTCGTTGTCGCGCGAATATGGAGACGACTCCGGACTCGAAGATAAAAAAAAAATAATAAATAATTGCAGCATGCTGCAGGTGGTGCGATCGTGACACGTGAATAGATAAAGATTAGCTCCTCTAGCAGAAAATAATACCTAACAATTTTGCGGAGCTTAATTTTACAGCAAAAAACAACGACGAGGAGTAGAAGCGGAGGACGTTTACGGTATTGATATCACAATCGCGCTGGAATCCGCGAATACTAAATCAGCATCACCGCGAGCCGTCATAGCCCCAAAAAAATCTCACACTATTGTCTATATATGTGATTAGATTAACACCGCGAAGAGAGAATTCTCAGATAGAAGTAAGCATCGGCAATTACCGCAAGGGTTCAAGTTCGTTCGAATGTCGCTTTAATAATCGAATTTTATTACCACTGTTAAACGTGAACGGAATATATAATCGCCCAGCAAGTATACGTATAACGTAAATTAGACACGTGTTCGGATGTTGTTGGTTTTTTTTTCTCTTCTCTTCTCTTATTTATTTATTTAATTTTTTTCCCCCACATCATAAAATAGACTTGGGATATATGATATGGCAAAGTGTCCGCAAGTCCCGCACAGAGAGAATAATTATTGACAATTTGATGTTGTTAATGAAAATTTGATTTATCATCGTTCGATATATGTTACATACGAAGCAGGTTACATTAGTCGATAAATGTAGTCAAGGATAATTAGATTCTGCATGGCTAGTGGCGTATGATAAATAATAAATTATGCGCGTTGCTGCAAAATTATACTAGGAAAAAAAAAGAGCCGTGCGAGTGATATTCAATCTATAGCGATGCGCGATAAGAGAAATCTGTTGAAGAGATCCTTCTTACATTAGTGGATTCGTATAACTGTAGGTACTTCAATTTGTCAGAATTGTAAATTCAAAACATTCTCGGTACATGATACTTGACTTTCTTTTAATAATAGTATAAATAAGTGCCGGAAAACAGAAAAAAAAAATGACCAAATGAAAATTTTATATTTTCAAAAATTGCAAAGCTGCCCCAGCAGGTTTTGAAAATAATAATTATAAAAATTGTGCTGAGTTGTGCTAAACTTGTGCTAACTTGTTTTTAAAAAGTGGTGGGCCACCTTTGCAAACGTTAAACGATGACCTGAAAAAAGTTGAGACAAAAGGCGGTTATCCGATAAGAAATCAATTAAATTTGTGCATAGATACGCGGCGAGAAAAATACATCGATCAATAAATTTACATTTAAGACGTAGAAAAGTCGAGGCGGAGAGAAGCTCTAATTTTTATTGGATTTTAAACCAAGTGATTACTGATCGATCAAATCATGCCCTAAAGTGCCTTTACATATAAACATAGTGTGCATTCTTAAATAAATAATCGGAGTAAGTGAAAATGTCGTTAGCAGATAAAGAGAGAAAAAAGAAAAAGAAAAACAAATTGAAGAGAAGAAAAAAGGGAAAATAGTGAACAACGATTAGTAATAAATTAGAGCGTGTAATGATATATTTATTTTTTTCTCAGTAAAAATATTATTCGTATATTCGGCAAATTTCAATCCTTATGAAGAATATATTTTTACATATGTAAAAAATTCCTACAAGTGCATCATTTTACGTTATCGATCAAGACGATTTATCACGACGTCACTGATATTATAAGTGAAGATAAATCGCCAAACGTTTTAAACTAAATATAGCAACATGCCTATCTTGAACCGCATTTGTTGTCTTGGCAATTAACATGCGCAACAATAAGCGGTATCAACATCGAGGATTATAATCGTTGGTGCAATATTCGGCTGACTAACGAAACAAACAAACAAACAAACAAACAACGGCTCCGAGACCAATGCCAGGGCTTTTGACCCAGACGATGGAGACATTGTTACGTCAAAGTTGTCTACAAATCAATTAGCATCAAGAATAAGCGTACCTAAATTTTTATATGATTTATATTTGGTGCTATAACGTATAGCTTTTTTCACTACGGTCGGCGAGCATTCAAATCATCAACTGCAGCCAATAATAATCAGCACGCATCCATTAAATATACCGAATTACGTAGCAAAGTAATTTTTCTAATTTATCTTGTAGAAGCAAAAACTCGTCCGAATACGCGGCGTCAAATTTAAGGTACAAGACGTTGGGACGATCATTCGGATGACGTTATACTCTATGTAGTGTATATCACAGGATGATGGAAGTGGATCTAAAATAGCATAAGTCGGGTCAGTGACGTAATATTTGGATGGCTCCGCGATGATGAGGAATCAGATATACATAAGTTTAATATATAGGTATCCGGGAAGAAGTTTAACCGGAGATTATAATATATATCGGGTTGTTTTCGAGTGAAAATTCGTCGAAGCCGGAATTCCGATTACCGTGCGTATGCAATATATACATATACATATACATATATATATATAAATATATAATGTCTGCACTGAATCATTTGAGATACGACAAGATATAGTCAAGTATGTGAATTTGATTTTGGTATAACGATATCGATAATAAATTACCGATAAGAGTTGACGGACGAGAAATCTTTTCTGCCCATAATAATACAGACCTAAGCTTTTTATAACGAATTCAAACAGAGAGGGAATTGAGAGAAGAGAAATCTTGCCGCCTCTCTGAAATACCGCCGCTGCTGCTGCTGCTGCTGCTGCTGCAACTCGACGAAACGGGAATATGTGACGTACAAAATATATCCTCGAGATGCCGCGATCCTAATTACGCAGGGTTACATAACAAGAATCGGTTGACCAACGATCGACGGAAATGGACAGCAAGCAGCGTGGCAGGTATCGTGAAATTTCGATAGCGGAGAACAGCTGAGGCAATGACCGTAACAAACGAGCGGTATTTTCGTCGGTCGTTCTTTGGTTCTTTCGTTCTTTCGTTCTTTCGTTCTCTTCTTCTCATCGCGAGTGTAAAACATGACGGCGAGTAAACTTTGCGAAATGAAAGGCAAAACGCCTTGTTGTGCGATCTTTGGCGGTGAGAGTCTGTTGATAGAACTGCTGCTGTTGCTGTTGCTGTTGCGGAGACATCTTGAGAAGAAACTACAGATTTTGTTGCAAAAATTTTGCGTTTCATCTACAAAAGGTTTCTTCAAATCGCGAATTATGTAGTACATAATTATTATTTTTATTAGAGTTATGCAGTACATAATTCGCAATTTGAAACCTTAGTTTTTTATAAATTTTGTACACTGCGATATAGACGAGAGAGCGAGAGTGAAAGAAGAGAAGAAAAAACGTTCAAGCACGCTCGCAAGCACGTAATTCCTGAGAATTAAAGATTATAAAAAAAAAAAAAAAAAAAACAAAGTCGTTATGGTCAGTTTTCAGGTTATTGAGTAAAAAATTTGCGACCCGTTTCAATAATTTTACGAAATTCACAAATCATTATTTTACACGAAATCGAGTCCCGCAAGATAAAACCTCAATTTCGATGTGCCCAAAAACGCGTGAAAGGTACAATGATACGAAAACTAAAAAAATTCAATTACCATTCGTGTGAAAAAAATTTCATTTGCTTTCAAATTTCTAAACCAAGATTTAATAACTGTTATATATATATATATATATATATATATATATATATATATATATATATATATATATATATATATATATATATAACTGGTTTATCGTTGATAAAAATCAATAACTTAAACGCTAATTTAAAACTCGGTCAAAAACGATTTTATAACAAGTTTGCTATGCAAGAAAACATCATCAATATCGCTCTAAACTGAATCCCAGATGCCAGTTTTCATATGGCGAAAAAATAAACTATTTCTGCATGCTGACTTAGCGCGATTCGTCTATATTTCAAAAATAAGTAGATACGTTAACGACAAGAAACGCAATGCGGCTATGACTTGGGGGAAAAAAAAAACAGAATAAAATTACGATAAAAATAATCCCAACCTCGATATATATATTCTGGACAAATTGTGTGGGCGAATGAACGCTTCCTTCAGGGAAAAAAATTTCGCCAAGAATTTCATTTAGGAATTATTGTTACAGGAAAAAATATTCAAGGGCAGATGCTCAAAGACGCATTCTCCTCGCACATTTCAGAGACAATAATAATAGCGTGCATGTCACCTTTTTATTACAAAGCCAGCTACGTGTGAACGTTTCTTTGTTAAATTATAACAGAGACAATTCTGCTCCTTTCATACACTCTCGCTGCATGTACCTAGACGAAAGACAAACACTCTTTGCGAGATGCGCGCAAACTGAGTCTTTTTTTTCATCCATTTTTGTTCCTATTATTCCACGAGAAGAAGACGACTCCGTAACTGCTACCGGCAATTTTCTCGAACCGAGAAGTGACTCGACAAAGTTTGAAAAAAAAAGTTTAGTCTAAGAAAGCAAAAAAAAAATTTACAAAATTTATACCACGTACTTTTGAATATAAAAATTATCGAACGTAAACTATTTATTTAAATCTGCGGCTGAAAATCATTTGATTAACAGTATTAACCGCAGTTCCAGAATTCATTTAATTCCGCTCTCAATCGTCGTTAAAGTTTTCTTTTCACTTTTCCAGTCTCTTCGCTGCTACGGTTACATACTTTCACATCGCGGATTAAGTTTATAGTCAACAGCTAAATGATCGAACGTAGCTTTGATGCACAAACGCTGTTCGAGATGCATACGTAGCTGTACTTTTACCCGTAAACGAGACAATATTTAATCAGTGTATTACACAAACCTGCACCGCTTTTACCGATAATTTAACATCATTATCCTCTAACCACTTGTTCGTTCGATCTTCAAATAACAAGACGAATGATCGACGTACTTTCCGGATGCACATGTGCGGAGCAACACGTGAATCATTAGCTATAATAACGGTGTATTATATAGTAAGCGAAACGTTTGCTGTAAGAGTACACTGCAAATACATGCATAGATGCAAATTCTACGGAGAATTTGACCACATTAAATTAATTCAGACTATTATCCACTTTGCAAGCTATTATATATATGTATATATAAATATATATATATATTTACATGTCACCGCTGCACGTGCCGTGTCGTTTAAAAACGGCAGTTAACATCAACGAAGTGTTTTTTAATCAAAACTTCCATATGTATGTAGCAAATGCAGTACTAACAGAAATAGCTACACTATTGGGAAAAATTTGGGGTTAAAGAGTGGGGGAGTGCAAAGAAAATTAACGTCAAACGTGTGTCGAATTGACCCTGAATGCAAAAAGTCTAAAAATGACATTGATCACGTCTTTTGGTACAGAGATTGAAGTGGGCGTCAATGCAATGAGGAAAAACATGATAAAATTTGAAGAGACAAAACGAGAAAGTCATCGTCCACCGACGCTTGACATTGAGACAAAGAGTCATTTCGCATTCTTAAACCAAGTCCAAGTCAGTCGGATATTCTTCAAGATGAATTAGAAGCAACGTATTTCTATACACAATATATGTATACGTAGCTCATGCAGCTACAGGAGTGGAGAGTAATTGGAATAAAAAGTAGGATTCGACACGGACGAAACGGTCGTCGGTTCTGTTTGGAGTACAAAGCTGAATTGTGGAAACGTCATAGTTAAGTTGAGCTGCTTGTGGTTTATTGGTCGCGCAATTAAAGAGTGCGACAACTCTGAACGAGTGTCGTGTCGTGTCCGTCCATCAAAGCTGTCGACGTTTCCTTGAACCTCGACGAGGTTAATTCTCAACGGTTAGAAAATTGATGGAGAAGTTTCTGCCTCGCGAAAAGCCGTCTCATGACATTCTCACAGACAAAGTCGCGAAGATTAAGTGAACAAAAAATAAAAGGAATATATTGCAATTATTGCAGATAACCTTTCATATATTAGTTATATATACAATTATGAACCTACGTCTGTCTATCGATACGATTCATTGCAGATTTCGAATGAGGTAGCGAAGTCCGATGATCAAAATTTGGTGAAAAACTTACAACTTCACTGCATTTTTCTATTTGCAAAAAGTTCAACACATTCGGCTGATAACTCTGGCTGCTAGCTTCAGATTTATACTTTTCTCTGATATAACTTGGAAGGATTTTATCAGGACGAACTCTGTTGATCCCTCGCGTTGAACCTATACTTCAAATTTGTAAATGTATCCGTAGATAAATTGTTCACACCCGATGTCCCTCCAGACAAAGTTTCATTCTTGTGAACGAAAAAGCGTATCTACGACACGTGCGAAAAGTACGGTTAATCTATTAACGACGAGGTGGTGGTCCATAGTCCACCACGTGCTGCGGTTAGCGGTGTAATAATATATGGTACGATGCTGTTGTGGTGCGGCTACACACGTGTGCAGAAGAAGCACGAGGCGCACGCACTGTATAATTCAGGAAGTGCCTATATACCTATCACGCCGTGTCGTTTTAAAACAACCCAGAAGTAACGGCGCACATTTTCCTTCCTCGTAACGAGGCTCCAGACGTTCAAAAATTAAGGTGGTGGTGCGAGACAAGACTTTTAAGTACGTTGTACGAATGAAAATTCTGTCAATTGTGATTCATCGTTTATACCTGCTATACAGGATTCGCTGAAGTATATATAAGGGTTGTTAATCAAATATTCTGTGAGCGCATGGATGTGTAATAATAAGGAGACGAAAAGTATGCTCTTTAAACTTTTTTTATCAGAGGAAATGGATTTTCAGAAGAAAGGTAGCGGTACAAATTTCACAATCAGACTCATACGCCAAAAGCAAATAAACAGTGAATAAATTAGACTGAATGCATAATGAACATGTTATTTAATTATGAATCAGTAAGTTTTTTTAGCACAGGGGTGCTGATGATGATTAATATTCGATTACCGGAGCAAATTTGCGAGTATCATTTATGAAGATCCAGTCTTATATTTTCCACTGAATAAATATCTTCCAAAAAACACATTCAAAGTAAATAATTGTGTTCGGTCATTTATCGAACTGATTATCGTTCACTTTGCGAGGTATCACCAGATTATTTTTCCATTCCTATAATAATTATTGGAATTTTCAAAAAGTACGTAAAGAGCACAAATTCAGGCGTATATGATTTGACGTTAATTTCAGAATACGTACGATTCGAGCAGGAAAACAAAGAACAACTGAGTACAAAGATAAGAGAAAATTGGCGTAAAGTAATGTTCAACAACCTAATTAAAATTCGGTTTTAACTTGTTGAGTGGGAATGTCTGTAGCTTGTAATTGCACGTCGGTTAATCGTAAGACGCAATTGTTTCCAGCAATATGCGGTTGCCGAATGCCATTTCGAAGGTCTGACAGACAGTTAAAATAGACAAGGTGACAGTGTAAAGTAAAAGAGCTAGACAGAGTTCTCTATTTCCTTAATCCTCCGTTCGTTTCATCCTCTCCAGGGATCAGGAGTTACAGTTTATTTAACCAGCAGCTCCCGTAGGAACGAGCTTGATTCAAATTTTCTCCTGTCCCCATATATGACGCGCGTTTGCAGTCTGACCACGAAAGGCCCAGAATTTCAAGCTGCGTGCGAGATGGAGAATAATCAGCTTTGTCTTCCTCCGTCGCCGCCTGCGCGATGTTTCTGAAATGCCATGAATATTCATTCAAATTTCCCACAATGTGTCCCCGGCATGACCTTCCATCCATCGAGCAGCCAAGAGAGGCGGGAGATTATACTGTAGGCATACCAGGCGATGAAGGAGCTTGACGAATTAATGTACAGGGCATTCCAGACGAATTCTCGACGAGCCTGAATGCCGATTAAGGGAGATTTCGGACCTTTGAATTCCACAGTGAAATTCACAAAATCGTATTTTACACTTCTTGCTTCTTCTTCCAACTTTCTAAACTGACGGTGATTGTGGTAAAAAAAAGTTATACGGTGAGTAGATTGCTGAAGAAAAAGTCAAACGTTGATATTACACGACATCAAATACTAAGTACTGTTCAAAACAGCAAAACGCTCATCGTCAGTTGAATAAACCTCTTCTACGAAATAAGAACACGGATAGTCGAGGAGAATTTGGTTATTGGTACAAGAAGCTCAACAAGATAGACAGACGATACAAATCACGAATATCGACAACCGTGTAACACAATGATCTATACCAGAAACGGTAGAAAAGCGATTCACGTTTTTCGAAGTAACCACAAGTCTGAGGTGTATAGTTTTATTCCTCTCTACGCCGAATGCTCGAGATGCGAGGACTCTGACCCAAGCAGGCATCTCGATTTCGCTAAAGGTTCGATGATCCTGGAAGAGCACACGAGGTCCTTGAAGCAGGTCCGAGGATCCCAGCAGCGTTGCAAGGAGCGAACTGCACGGACTTCCCTTCCCCCGTATAGTTGAGCAAGGAATAATCCAGTCTATGGTTACTCGAAAACACGCGAGAAGCGTTTTCTACCATCAAGATCAGTGTCGCCTTAAGCTTGTCGCCTTATTATGCCAGATTGGTAAATTCCTTTAGTCGTTGGTTCCGGTCGAGATTGTTGTTCCGCACGTCGAAGCAAGGTTAACATCAAAAACCTTGTATAATCTATGTTAAATATTTATCACTAATGTCTTCAATATTGGACACGTTCTACCAATAAACAACAAGTGAATCGTGCAATATCCACTTGCTTTTATCTGTTTGGGACACGGCCGTTTAGATTAGACCCCACAAATCACAAAATTTTGTGTCTTTTAAAGGCAATTTCGATGAAAGAGCAATACTTGTAAAAAAAAATCATCGTTAAGTTTTATCTTGAGCATTACATCGTATAAATCTACTCAATTTTTTTTAGACAAATTTTAAAAGCATTTCGAGTAATGACTTAAATCAAAAATTAATTGTTCTCGTTTCAAACGATGAAAAAAAAAAAAAAAAAAAAAAAATGAAAAAATACAAAAATAATTTCGACTTCGACTTCAAATAGCGATGATGCAGATAATATCGCGACGCCGCGTGCTTTTTCATTCGTAATGGTGAAATGGCTGGTATGGAGGCCGAGCATGACAGCCTTACATTGCCACCTGGTCGTCCTTGAGATCAATGAGCTATTTACTTGAAAAGCAATGAGACTCAGCGGGATTTTCTCCCGCAGCGACGGTATATGTATCATTACATGAAGGTGGCTGCTGCTGGTTGCTGCTGATGTTGCAAATGCGTGTAATTTGGAGCGCAAGACGCGTAGGTACAGTCACAGTCAGAACTTGAACGAACTCGTAATGAAAACGACAAAACGATGCGCATCATTTACGCGAAACGTGTATAATAATACTGCGAATAAATTGAAAACAGTCTGCCATCTGGCAAAACTCGTCGACATCATAGTACCATATGCGTCACGCTATGCAATTCCGTTCAGTCAAAAAAAAAAAAAGAAAAAGAAAAAAACACACCAACAAAAAAATTATTCACCACCAATCAGCTGACCGGCTCTACATTGCAAGCGTTTATTCACGTATCTAGATATCGTCTAGATCGTACATTTCAGCGTTCAGGCATTGAATAACATCACGACGCGTATGTAAAGCGTTGGTCCTTCGTATAATATATAGGGTGTGAACTTTGACGTGCTCAGGAGTAAATTTCGCTCGCAGCAATGTTCACTGAAGAATATTTCCAGTGGTTTACCATATTTCATTTTCTTCTTTGTCAAAACTGAACAGAGTTTCTCGTCTAATCTCGTCAAATATTTGGTGCTAATGACTAGCGACGTAAGTGAGACAAGAGAGACAAACGATTAACGAACATTGCTAGAGGTGAGAAAATATTGACTAGGAAAGAAATTGATAAAAATTTCTACAAGAGATATTAATGCAATAATAAGCGTGCTCGTTGCATAACGATCGTCATCTCATTGTCAGTGGAGCGTCAGTAATGTGAATATAGTGGACCCCTCCTCTGACAAGTCCAACTAATATGAAGCCAAATCAGGCGTTTCCTCATCATCATATGTGAAGTGGTGTCAGATCCTCCGTTCAGAGATCACCGCTTCGTCGTACAGGGACAACGCAGACAGGACATTGTTCATTACAACTCGTACAACAACTATGCTTTTTTAATGTTTTTTAATGCTCTCTTATAACAATGACCGGTCCTTTTTATTATAGGTTTGACTTTCACCCCCGCCCCGGGGCGTTGAGAATTATCGTTCATATGTACTGCACCCTCCTCCACTTCCACTTCCACTTCCACTTCCGATTCCACCTCTTCCTTCTCTGCGATATTAAACACAATTGCAATCGCGCCAAGGCTTGGCTGTAAGTGCACTGAGTCGTAAAAAAAATTATGAAACCGAATGAATTTTACCGCCGCTGCACTCAGCGTCCAAGTTTATCTAAAACCATGGGGCGATGGTCAGTCCAGCTTACGAATGAATTGCCTATTACTACACCTCGGTTGAGGTACAGGTACGTAAGCCCATCACAAGCAGAATACCCAGTTTGCCGCCAATGAGTACGACGTACGTATATACATATAAGATTTACCAACTTTACCAACGACAGTGGTTCAAATTTAGTTAACGGAAGTGAGTTGCAGTACTCCACAGGCATTCGCGAGTTATTAAACGTGTGGAATTCCGATACATCAGCAGTACAGTAGCAGCAGCAGCAGCAGCAGCAGCAGCATGGTCTTTGAACGACGAACACACGGTATTGCTACAACTTCCTGGCCCAACGCCAAGCTCGGACTTTAAACGAAGAGACTACATCATCAGTCGGGCTTTACGTTAGACGCATGTCTTTTTTCCCTCTCGACTCCAATTTTTTTTTTTCTTCTTCCTTTACTTTTTCCTTTTTATTTCTTTCTTGTTTTTCTGTGGTAAGACCTATAACAATATTTCCTTGAAGGCGAGAGAGCGCGGAATGAAAATAGACGCGAAGGTGTTAATGCTTTCTAGTTTTCTATATTAAACTATGACCGCAGCTTGTTGCATTTCCCTTATATCCGTTTTCCTTTTCCTCTACAAATCACACGCGTAAAATATTTCCGCTCGATACTTCGATATTTTACTTTGCATAAGCAACGAGATCACCTCGTGAACTTGGCTCGACGTCGCCACGCGCCTCATTAACAATTCGTTGGTCGTGTCGTTGATAGCGGAATTCAAACGCTGCTGTGTAAACCTGCACAAGTCTCCCCCCCCCTCCTTCTCTCTCTCTCTCTCTCTCTCTCTCTCTCTCTCTCTCTCTCTCTCTCTCTCTCTCTCTCTCTCTCTTACTATTTCGTGTTGATCGATTAGTAAACAATATAAACGCCGTATTAAATTTCTCCCGCCTCGTCATGCGGTTCAACAGCATAGCAGCAGCAATTCTCCTCGAGATTTTTTTGTACCTGTAACGCATCGATAGCATATATAGTATTGAAGAATCTGCGTAGGTTCTTCTACTTTGATCGGCACATCGATTCGTTGTATTAGGAACAAGGCAATTAGCTCAATTAGCGGCATCGAATTACTACGAACACCCTCATCTCCGTCTCTCTTTCTCTCTCTTCCTCCCTCTCTCGCTGTCAAATCATAAATCAATAACTGGGTAATCCGCCTGCGGTGATTGGGGCTAAATAATTACTCATACGATCTGCGAATAGGTAATCGCGATTGATTTCGAAATACAAGTCTGAATTTGTTTATGATAACAAATCAATTGAGATAAATTCATATTTTATATTATCATATCATGTGACCTAGTTCGAAAAGAAAGACTAATAGGATCGAATAAAAGGAAATGATTAATAAATGTTATTACAAACATCGGTTACTTCCGAAACAATTAGACACCGCACGTATACCAACTAATGTAGTAACGACTTTAATCCGGTTTTTACCAACCAAGATACGTGATAATATTTATAACTGGTACTGTAATAAGTACATCACAATATTTATGAAACAAGCATACGTGCAGGTATATGTACATATGTGTCGTTAGGACTTGACGTACCGGTTATGGTCAGTTTCAACAATTTCCACGTATATAAATGTGTCCGGAAAGCTCTAGTTGGGAAACCAGTAAGTTCAAAATTTTAATTTCGCATGTATTTAAACGAATCGTGTTATTATATAATACGCGTGAAAAAATGTCTGCACTTTGAATAATGACGACGGAGATATTGCGGCGGTATAAATTACGGGTAATGAATATAACACGAACCCTTTATTTTACGTTGTTATTACATAACTTGCGCAAATTTATACTCGGACGGAAGTGCGACAGAGATATGTGTACCTAAAAAACAAAGAAGAAGACAAACGGGAAAAAAATTCTTCAAATAAAATAAAATTGATAAAATATTACGAATTTTATGCGATAGAACAATACGCGGAATTTTTCGCGCGCGTATTTCATAACTGTATTATATACAGAACTCAAAGTTTACAGAAAGTATATACATATATGCATCGTCTCGTGAAAAGCTAGAAAATTTATCACATAGTAGATTAACAATATTTAATTTGTCTAAAATTTAATAATGTGTCGATTAATGACGACTTGGCAAATCAACCGCAAAGTTTATGACGTTGTTGTAAAGTGAATGAAGAAAAGAAATTAATGCATACGCGGAAAGTTCAGAGTATAATCCTTGTTCCGTCACAATGACATTATCGCGGTCAAGGAAATAACCGCGCGTACGTAAAGGAAGAGTGAAGTTTAACGAATATTGGAAATTGAACTTTGCGCGCATTCGCAACGCACATATTTCTACACCATAAATTTAGCAAGCTTACAATTAATCATCGTAGTTAATTAATACATGACCACTTAAATTAGAACATAAATTTATCGAAGAAAAATAAGGAGCATCGGCACGATTGTCTTCGCATCTCTTGCAATTAGTTAAAATAAAAAAAAAAAAAAAAATAAAGACGATTGCAATCGAATTAAAACTATTCTCTGAACTCGTAACGAAATACAGACGCAGTCTCGACATTCGCTTTTCCGTTATTATATATAATAATAATAATGATGGTTCAAGAAAGAATTAAAGAAAAAAATTCTGGCAAATGCCTGAAAGAAAGCCACGAAAAGCCAAGGCAGCAGTTGAAGGTATTCATTGAAGAGCAGCTTGCTTCGGAAATACCTCTTCTCTCTCTGTGCTAAATCATTATCAAATGATTCATGCTGATCTGTATCATGATAGATATTATTTGCTTATCATTGACGTCTCTTGTGATACAGGCTTCTTGTACCAACAAACAACGACACTCATTTTCGCCCATCTGTCGTTGTTTATTCAGGATCAAGTCAGCCGTACCATCAGAGATTGATTGTGAGCTCAAATTGCGCTTTTATTTCCATCAAACGCTGCGTTATCATCGATGACAAATGTTTGTCAATCAATATCTATCAGCATGTAAATTGATTTTGCAAATCTTACTGATCTACTTAAAATTTCAGAATTTAAATTCGCGTCAAACTTCGACGAAATTTTTTCAGTCATCGTTGATCTATTATGTACCAACTAACTAACTCTCTCAGTAAAAACTTGAGGTACTTGTGAGCTTCTTGTTTATCGTCCATGTAACAATTCGCGCTAAATTCCAACCGGAAACAGTTGGCCAGCATGCTTCGTTCAGTAAAGATAAAAAACCTTAGCGCATGCATAGTTGGCTGTTTCTTCTCCCTTCGGATACCCTCGTGTATGGTTCGTGAGAAATAAAATAACTACGACAGTATGATACATATACATTTGGTTCGTCCTGAATTGGTATAACCGTCACCCGCAAACCATTCTCTAATAATGAAATGAACCTTATATATATATATATATATATATATATAACAATACTATGGAGACTAAACTCTTCACATTAATTGTAAAATCGTTCTAAAATTGTAAGTCAATAGTTTTTGGTTCGACGGTTTGTTACATTAACGTTACTAACTTCAATCTTGTGATATATACGAGCTTCTACACAGCGAGAAAGGCTTTAATAGAGCGGTGATACGATCGCATCTAGACGTAACTGTTAACGACAAGGAAGCCTCTGCGTACTTAAATTTTAGACGATTATGCTCCTCCTCTCCCAGAGGACGACGACTACGTGTAATATTTTGTTGTGACGAACCGACGATGAAACCGCGATGATAATATTACTACATCGGAGAATAATTTATTTCGGAAACTCGACAGCTTTCGAAAAATGATTTCACAGTTTCTGAGATGCGATGAACCCGATTTAATGTCAACGCGACTGTTTCACATACCTAATAACACCAATTTGCTGCTACGTTGAATGTATATACTAGCTTATACGTTTAAACGGAGCGCCGATTCTGAGAAATAAATAACTAATTCATATCAAGTATTACGTTATACATTCTACATGTATTACTTAATTATACACACAGATAGTGATAATAATCATACAAAATGAAAATTTAATGCCTCGGAGATATTTTTGCTAACATAATCGACAGAGATCTTTTTTTTTTTTTCTTTGCCTTCTTGATTTTTCTAACGTATAAAAGACAAAAAATTAAAACTGAACATTACGTAATACGAATGCATAATAATAATAATAATAATGATGACAAGAATAATTTCATCGAGGGTGTAGAAGCGGATGTCGCGGAAGAAGTTGGATTCTTTTTAAGGTGACAAATTAAATTCAAATTACGTATAATATTATAGGAAAATTATTTTCTTACCTAGTGGAATGATTGACGAATGAACCACCGTCGAGGAGACGAAGTTTTGCGAAAAGAACCGCGCTGACAAAGGGGACTGCGGTCAGTTCTTCCAAGCCCACTTCGACGGAGAATTTATACTTTTTCTTTTTCATCATGAAGGCCATGTCACTCCTCACTGGACACCTTACTTTGATGGTACTTCTCCGCGCACAATATTTCTCTCGGTTTTCTTTTCTCTTCTTCTTCTTCTTCTTCTTCTTCTTCTTCTAGTTCTTCTTCCGCTTCTCAACTCAACTCAACCGATTTCTTTTTCACAAGATAAGCTCACTTATACTCGTATAGGTTTACACGCGGTAGATTAACGAAGAATAATTCGAAAAAATGTTCATACACAAACTGTTTTACGATAAATTTATTATTGTCAACTTGTTGATTTTTAATTTTCAGCTTCTAACTACGTGTATATACATATATGTATAGTTATAGTTTCGTTTATATGCATCGATAGATCATCGAACATCGTCCGAATATTATCATAAAAATGATAATTGTTATTATTGTTATTATTGTTGTTGTTGTTGTTGTTTCTTCGAGTATATAAATACCAATATATACTTTTCGTGATTTATTTCCACGATGGTAAAATATTTTGATTATAAATAACACCCGATTGATTAGATATGTTGAATGTTTATAATTGAAAATAGAGTCTGGGGGGAAAAAAGTAATTTATTTTCACGCAAACACAGGCTCAGGTCCTACACTTTACGCTTCGTATTAATTTCTTAGTAAACATCGTTTGCAAGATTCAAGCGCGGAAACATTTATTAATTGTGTAACGTGAAACGTGATTTTTATAAAACCCAGGAGGCTAGGTATTCTGCTTTTGATTCGTAGCAGCAGCTCTTCTTCTCCTCGACTACGGTCGTCTGGTATATACCTTCAACGACGTCATGTTTTGCTGCAAGCGCTGAAAAAGAAAAACAATTTTTCAACGTTTAAGACACACAAGCCTTGGCACTGTAGTATACATATACATAAAAGCGGAAGAATAATAATAATAAACGCAAAAGTATCAACTCAATTATTGGAAGCGCGCTGCTGCAATATTGCCTTAAAAATAAAATCTGTATCGCTTCGTTTCAACTCACAATCGTATAGGCTTACTCATATTCAGTTCGAGATTGAATGATACAAAATTTCAACTTAACTGTTACGAATTGATATATTGAAGAGTTCTGAAGAAGATGCGCGGTAAGAAATCGAAAACGTTAGTAACAGTGAAGAATCCATTTCTAAGTTTACTTTAGTTTGGTTTACTAGCCAACTTTAGTAAAACTTAACTAAACAATTTCCAAGACCTCGAGACTTTCTATATTTCGAATTTAACACGGAATGTGTAATACGGGGTAAAAATGATGGAGTAGGACAAGTTTCTTCGTCTCTTAATTTGTGTTAATTTGAAAACGCTTAATTACCACAAGAGTTATTATCACCAGGACACCGTCGCCGCAATACGATACGTAAAACGATAATATTCGCGAATTACGAAGCTGATAATATGATAATAGGTCCAGTACGTATACGCGCCGGAAGTGAGATTTGCAAAGCGAACCTTCTAACGTTTGATACCCAAGTAACACAAAATTATACCCAAAATAGCAACAAAGTTTCAAACTAATTATAATATACCTACAATTATTGGAAGGGGAAAAATTAATGTTTGAGCGGAGGAGACTTTTAGCAAGTGCCTGCGGTAAATCTGGTTGTTATACTGCTGAGATATAAAAACTACTGTCAGAATAATTTTTAACCGCATATGAAAGTAGCAGCAGCATACACATTGCCGGTGTATGGCATGGGCATAAAAGGCGATTCATCAAACGTTTTGCCGTATCGTAATATTATTTCGCAACATGTTTTGCCGCAGTTTTACTCCAAAATACACACGTGTTGTTACATTGAGAAATTCCGCGAGGTGATCGTTCGAAAGTAGTAACGACGATGTGAAATATATATATATGTTGTGAAACTCCTCGACGTCGAGTCTCGAATCGCCATTTTCCCAAAACCGATTTTGTAGTAACGATAAATAACGATTTGATAGTTAGGAAATTTGTTAAATATATATTTGCGATAGTGAATGGATCATGAGTCGTGAGCTCGGCTTGGTGCTTTCAAAAAAAAAAACATATAAAAAGGAAAAAAAAAAAAAAAAAAAAAAAAAACTCATGCAACACTTAATTAATCTATAGATTTCTACGAAATAATGGACATGTCCAATGACCGAATAAAATCGACGGATGGCTTAACGTCTGATTATCTGGTATATATAGAGACTTTTCAAAGCTGTAAAACAGATAAGATAAGACCGCCCGTCTCCGATTTTGGTAAAATTTAAAGGTAAACAATGTTTATACAATTCACTCCGTCCGCGGAAAAGGATAAATCATGAAGTGTAATTGACATCTGTTATAAATCAAGCCGTGTATCATCACCGTGGTGATCCCTGTTCGAAAGTTCGTTACTTAAAAAAAAAAAAAAAAATTAAGATTGAAAAATTACATCGGTTATCCTTCTTCGGCGTTAAAAAGTTTCTTATTTACGAGAGAGTCGAACGCTTTGTCGATCAATCAAATTTCAAGAATAAAAGAATAAACCTAGAAAGCGTTGAGAATTTCTGAAGGATGATATTTTTAATCGGGTCAATATGTATGTATAACACATTATCGAATGATTGACAATCAACTCTCGATCAAAGAGAGGTGCAAATGATTTACTGTTATTATTATCCAGAGATCATAAACTGATGACCCGTCTCTTTTTCGAATCAAATGAAATCAAAAGACGGAGAAAAAAACGTCTACACATCTATCCGATGTAACTTTTAAGGTTTCGGAATGTTTGCCCCGGAGTCGAGCAAATATACACACACAAAGTTTGGGGAAGAATCAGGTCAGGAATTATTGACTAACGATTTATTTAAGACGAACGTATTCGACCTGCAGTATTTTTCGGATTTTCTATTTCTCAACGTCGGTAGTTTAATTTCTATTTCTTTTGTATCACTTTAAAAATAAGACATGCATCCACTGACCGATATGAGCTATCGCGTGTAGCGCGAGGCGACGAATCGTAAGTTGACCGTGAAGAAGATGTACGTAAGATTTGTTTTCATTACAAAAGCAGTAAGTAAGACTCATCTCTACTCTTCACTGCAGGTCGTGCTAATTGCGAGGTACGCGTAATTTGCGATATTAGTCTTACGTATCATTACGCGAATAAATAAGGACGCGTAAAAGAGAATGATAAAAAGTCTGGCTGAAAAATGATAGTGCGTGCAGTTGCAGGCGAATAATAAACGCTGTCGTGTTGTGTTGGGGATGCGGGGAGCACGGAAACACTCGATGGGTAATGAGAGAATGTGCAAAAAGTCGAAGCGGGAAATCGCCTGCCGAGAAAAGCGCAAAACGTTCAAATAAGAAATATGCAATTCTACGGACGAGCTCGACGGCGGCGGCGGAAGAGATGAACGCTCGTCAATGACTGGCTGCATCGAGGATGCGAAAATTGACGTTGGCGGAACGAAAACCTCTTGAAATTGCACAGTGTAAGCAAGCAAGCAGAGAGAGAGAGGGAGAGAGAGAGAGAGAGATAGAGAGGGAGAGGAATTATGGATGCATTTCCAGACGATTCCGTTAGACCTTATCATTGGCGAGCGCAGCTCGGAGGTTTTGTATTCAAATAAACGATCTATTAGATCCCACCGCCGCGCTGCATGATCTATAGTACGTTGCACGTTACGTGTGAAATTAAACTGCACGATGTTAATCAAAACAGCTCGGAGGAACAGCTGTCCCTTGACGGGTGGTGATCGTCACATTGCTGCGTATGTATACACGCAAACGCACATATACTTACGTAAAAGTCCTTCATGTTTCTCAATAATTTATAACCTCTGTACAGATATCGCGATGATGCTTAAAATTAGAGATAATACGCGTGCCCTTCGAGGCGAAAAAGCGAAGGAATTTAGGCGCGTTTGTTTGTTACACGGAGGTTCAAACACAGCGAGAATAAACGACCGCGTCTCGCTTCGTACGAATTTACTTTATAATCTGAAATATTGACAAATCCTCTCGATGCCTGAATTCAAGTCGGAAATCCAGGAGTAGTCCCAAGTCCTCTTACCGTTTTATTATCTCGGCTGTAAATCCCGCTGTGCACTTTATTCACCTGAGGTCAGCCGATCTCACACGCGATAACACGCCGCATTATCACAATATTACCGATAACGTTCGACGGTGAAAAATCGACGGTAATTACAACGGCGAATATTTCTACCGTGTATAATTCACTGCCACCGCCAAGCCTGGCTAGCTAGATCGGACAGAACGGAGGCCGACTGTGAACTGAGGCGCCGTCAGCGATGGCCACTCGCCTACCGCAGAGCCTCGAGCGGACTTTCGGCGAACTTCACACGAATCTCGTTCGCCGTCGATATAACTCAGCCGCTTCCAACAACATGGATTCCGCCGATCGTCAAATGTTTTCTAATAATTTCTCATCCTCGTTTCAGGGCTTTCGGGGTTGGTATGAGCATAGGTATGAGGATTGAGAAATGATGATGTATGACGATGACTATGCTAGGTAAGAAGAGAAAAAAAAAGAGGTGAACGCAAGTGGCATGGTGCTATTGCCCGATCAGATACGATGAAATACTCATTTGTTTTTTCTCATTGGTTTGTAGAGAATATCGAATTATATGCAAAACGAAAGATTGTAATTGAAACGTGTCTGCGATTTATGTATGCATATTTTCGAATGAATTACCATGATTTCTAGGACTTTGCAATTCTGCAGGCATTCATATTTCGGAACTGCTGAAAGTGAAACGATGTTTGAATTAATCCGCACTTACGGATTGTTGAAAGAGACTATCTGCCAACACTCGGTAATATTTGACAGTAAAAAATGTTTGTTTATAATGGATATGAAACTTTTCACCGGCGTGTTCCATGATCGACTTACAGATTTTAGAAAAGTCGTTTAAAATTCGCATAAACTAAAGCAGTCATGTTGATCTCCTCAGACTTCCGGCGCAGCCCGAGGCAAGCAATACGCATAGACGTCATAGACCATAGACAGACGAAATGGCGAGACACGGCCATTTCTGTCATTTCTGATTGTTTTTGTTTTTATTTTTATTTTTTTTTCATTTGCCATAAGAAACATGTAATAAGTTTATATTCAAAAGTACGTACAAAGAAATAAAGAACCCACTATAGATGATACAAGTATGCATAAAACCAAAGCAACGTCAGTGTATGCACAAACAAACGTGTGTTTCCATCTAGCGATGGATTGATCTTCGAGTTATTTGTCGGGCTTTCGGATACAAACTTTTCATATTTCTTTACGCACAGAGATTCCCACAATTCAAACCTCGGTGACTATTATCACCACAGAGTTGAAACCGTGTTTCATCATGAGTATCAAATGATCTGACCTACCTGCATCACTTGCAAATAAATTAGGTAAGTTTTCGTCGGTCGTTTCGAATCTTCCCCCGAACTGTCAATGTTTTGTTATTGACATTGTGGTTACACTTGTAATCTTACCTCCTACGAAGTTACTACCGATCTATCGAATTGTCAACAAAAATTTTTTTACACTTGTTACTTCGTTTCACAATGTGAATTATGACTGACTGAATCGTTTATCTGATCGTGGATAATGCCTTACGTTTTATGTTGTGCCATGTTACATGGATTTTCCGATTGTCAACATGCATAAGGTAAAATTCGTCATCACCTGTAGGCTATGTGTCAAACCCATTTGTCTTTATTTTCATCAGCAATATGTCGACAAGATCTAGAAGGTGAAATTGATTCAAGTCTTGACGCCTCTGCCTCAATTGCTCATGATTAAGGACGTTACTAACAGGGTGAAAAATTCTCTAATTATTTTTAACGCCTTGCTTAGGTATAGTTATGGAGGATAGCACGAGCGTAAAGTCTATGGAATCAGTAACAACAAGTGATGAGTACGAATTTGTTAACGAGAAGGGTGTAAATAAGCAACAGCAAATTTTAGAGCCACCGACTCTCAATATTGCTAATAACGGAAACTTGGAGGATCTGCAAAATAATCTCAGAGAGGCAAGTGGAAGAAATTGTTTCCCAAATGTCTACTTGAAATGGAAGTTAGATTACTGTGTCGTTAGAACTATTGCTGCAGCTTTGAATCGTATTAGAATATGTGTACTGATAACAGAGCATTGCAATTGCAAGGTTCTTCTTGCCTTCTTCTTCTGTTCAAGAAACCAAAAAACTACCAACAGAAACAGTTTCTTTTTGAGAATTCCCCATTTAATCATCTAAAGTTACGATTGATCAAGGTTGATTGAAAATTCAAGTTGCTACTAACACTAATATATTGGTTTACTATAGGAACTTCTTTCGATCAAGTTTGATCGATTAAAACTTCAGATACAATATAATTTATTATACTTTAAAATAACATCATTTTTTTACCATCATGCTATTAGGCATGATTTGATGTTTTATTAAAATTTAATTCTTAATACGGTTTTGCTTTACAACACAAAGTGCTTCTCGAACTACTATGTCCACACGTTTTTGTGGTCATTCCAGCTTCATCTATACCTAGCATCTTCATTGTTTGCTCGTGAATGGCTGGAGCAACTAAATCGGGATTGCGGCAACTAATTGGCAACAAAAGAGCATTAAATACCTGTATAGGTTTCGATTAGTTGTGCCCAAGTGGTTGTGTCAGCTTTATATATGTTGATCTATAAGCACGTTGGCAATGATCTTGTATTATCCTTACATTTATTTTCTCCTATGAGCTTCTTGAAGTCATTTGTATTCGTTTATCATATAAAAGTATTTTGATAATATTTGTATTGCTAATCATTCAAAATTGCCTCAAACTTCAAATCATGAGAGTTAATATATTTTGGTTTAAAAAATCTGAAATCCATAAGTGATTCCAAAATTAAATCCATGCGACAACCCTCAATTATGTGTTATTTTAACCTGAAGTCAAGACTGAATACCTGCACTAGAAAAATAACGTAATATATTAGAGTAACTAAGCTAAAACTGACCTAAATGTTTTCATTAATTTCTGAAATTGTGACATTTTATATTAGCAATGCCGATTGATTTTCCCTAGCACAAAAACTTGATTTAAAAGTGGTTCTTAGGAGAAAATATTTTACAGCATCACTTCCGCTTTTCCCTTAAGATTTTGCAGTACAGATTTTGTTTTTAAGCCGTAATTGCATTAACAATCATTGGCATGTAGCTATTTGAGTTCAGCACATCAAATGGGCTATTCCACATTTCACTATAGTTATTTTTTTAAAGCAGCTTTAAAACACGAAACATGTAATAAAATAAACTGTACGTAAAGTTACTTTGTGAAATAAATGAAAAATAAAGTCAATATTTTGCACATTGCATTGATTTTAAAATTATTTGTAATTTCATTTGCATTCTAGTAATCTATGAAAACACATTATAATTGAGCAGTCGTTTTATTTTGTCATATCAATCGTAAAATTGTGACATTTTGTTACAAACATTGCACAGCACTGAAAAAATCCCTGAGTAATGATATTGTGCAAGATATGAGCATATTATGAATTATTGATAACAAGCATTTTATGGGCATATGTCATATCGTTTTCAGTATTGTAATTAGTGAGAAAATTATCTGTAGGAGATACCGTCAGTCTTTTCACGTAAAGATGACTCAAAGAAACAACAAGCTGTCTCTCCAGCTCAACCACATGTGTTGTAGTTAGTTTCGTAAACTTCTTCATCCATTGTTATTTTGTATTTCTGTCTGACATTACGCCTTTTTATTGGCATGTTTATTTTCTCATTTTAAAACCACACTAATAACGTTTTTTATTCTCATTACATACCAACTGCATCTGAGTATTGAATATCATTCACTGAATTGTAATATATCTCTGCAAAACGTGTTTCAAAATTAAACCAAACAAGTGCCTCACATTAACGAAGGCAAAGTGTACGTTTTTCATCGGTTGCGAAATGGTTACTCTTCTGAAATGTGTAAGATCGACATATCGACGAGCCACACCTACTCTTAGTGTAAATTGCTGTTTTTACTATAAGAATACTTGAGTGAAATGGATAATTTTTTCCAACACTGAGATTCAAATCTGGGGTGTCGAAGTTCTTTGAGAAAAGTATTTTCAATGTGATTGCAGCTGCTTACCGAAGACTCTAAGATGGAAAATGAAGTTGAAGTGAGGGCTATAAGAGCTGAACAACAGAATGATGATAAAATACGATATGTTGGTCACAGTAAATTCTATGAAACAACTCCAAACATGGTAACTTCAGAGAAACAGGATCCAATGAAACCAGATGATTATGTAGAAGAAGGTAAGTTTAAATTAATGATCCTTGTCACTTTTCAGTATGTTTTGGTCATTGGATCAAATAAAATGTTTTATATTAGTGGATTGGCAAGTGGTGATAATCATTCTCTTATAGAAATATTTTCAGCATCGCACGTCCAACAGGAATGCACTATTTTTAATGGCGTTACATACCTGGGTGCTGCCGCAATAAATGCGCCTAAATCTGAAGCTGAAATCCAGCGCAATATGGGAATATTGTATGCTGAACAAGCACCAAACTTGGGAATAAAAGTATCTGTCTCTATACCTAGCTGTTCACAAGGCAGTGTTGTGTAAGTTGTCAATCTGAATACTTTGGAGAAGTAACTTCAGGCTTCACAGTTCCACCTTGTTCCCTCAGATTTCTCTGATTTTTATATTTTTTTTGTCGTCTGCTATAAAAAAAACTCATAGTTGAGTATTAATTTCGACCAAATGTATTTTAGAGTACACTATTTTCCATTAAAATCATTAATTTTAATCAGTTTATGAGGTTTTCCTATTTCATTTTACTTACTTGATTTTTACAGTAATATTGCCGCAAGATTCTTAAACCTCTCAAAACTCTGCAAATCAAAGCTGGTTGTGGAGTTGTATTAGCAATTATAATAATTAATTAAAATGCAAAGTGATGCATGTCATTAAATGATTCAACTTATTCTTACTTTTGCACTCTTATGTGTGAAGTTTCGAGGGTACATAAATGTGTTTAACATATGCTTTTATTAAAGACGCTGAAATTTTTCATACCCTAGTACCCGTAATTTTCTATAAAATTGAAAAGAACTGTGAAGTCTGCAATTGGTACCATAGCTTGTTTAAATATGGAAAATTTTTTTGTAATAGCTTATATGATGCTACAAATCAGCAAGCAATGGCACACTACGAAGTCCAGCGTATACTGTTTTATGCACGTGGCGAAGCCACTGGAATATGCGCAGCATGTTTTGCTTTTACATGGTCACATGGGGATACCTTAGAGTCAGCTATTTTCCAGTGCCATGTATTTCGCTGCGACATACCAGAAGCAGTAGGTTTAATTATTGTGATACTTTGTGTGAATGGTATAATTTTCCTAACAAAAGTGTGAAGAGATATGTACAAATGTGTATCGTCAACTTTTATGTATTGTTCATAATTTGCTGCATTTAAGTTACTTAGTCACTTGGAATAAATTAATTGTGCAGGTAGGTCAAGTATCGGCATGTTTTGCCAAAGCCTTTCAAAGAATTCCCCGTTCCATGACAAGTTCGTTGACTAGCAGTGATTTTAATGGATTTAATCCTGGCAATGAAAAAAGCAATTCCCGCGTTTTCATCTTCGAAGTTACAATGGAGGTAAAAGAAGAAGATGGAAAAGGAGGATTCAGCACAGTCCCAAAGGACAGGAATTGCTTCAAATTCAGATGCAATGTTGCCAAGCAAGTTTTTCTAAGCATTCAGCAAGTATCGAGCAAAGAAGGAGGTGTAACTTTGGAAATTGAAAGGTGTTTTGGAGTACTAGTCAGTCCTGGGCGAAATGTAAAGCACAGCGACATGCGTCTTCTCGAGATGGTAAAATAAAATAAAACTATGATTGGATTTATGTGTCGTGATGTTTAAATTGTAAGCTTGTATAAATGCATTATTTGCACATTTAATGAATAACAGTATTTATAATCGTCTAATATTACTAAAATCTCATCACAGCAGGTCAACCCAAACCCAATGGGTCAGGACAAACAATGCTATAATATCTGTGGTCTTTGGGATCCAGCTGATCCGGCTTTAGAGAGTTTGAATGTTGAAATACCTAAGGAGGGTGAAATTTTCATGACAGTCGCAGTAGATCTTGTAATTCGTGGGATAAGAGAACCAGTACGGTTCTTAATCGAGACACCCGTAAAAATTTTTCCACAGAATGAAAGATTTTGGTACTTTAACAAACGCCATTTGGTTCAACAATTTTACCTCAATTCAAAAGAGGTGAACAATTACTGACATTAAATGAATAACCATTGAACCTAGACGCACCATTCCGTTTAATACTCTTGTACTTATTTTTACTTAAACTATGTTATATATAAATCAATATCTAGTTGTGTTTACTCTAGATTATACCTGGAGATGGATCAGAAGTGCATTATGAAGTTCAAAGTATAGAAACGTCTGGGGAGTTGGACCGAAATCGATTGAACCTCGCTTTGAACCTAGCGTCCTTAATCAGATCACCATCTATTACAAGCATAGATACATTAACACCCAAGGAAGAATTTGATTCAGGTATCATTTTCTCTTTAGGGTTAAGAAAAACGAATTCTGCAATATGTCTATGTAAAGGAACCTTTTGTAAGAATGTGTAACTAAGTTTTTTCATCAGAATTCAATCCCATTCTAATTTTCAATTTTAGTTTGACTTTTAATATTCTTATATCATTCAGCAATATCATTCTCATTCACAGATGGAGATGAACCGATGTTGAGCGGTACAGGTGAGGTTTCGAAAGACTGTTCTGCCGATGAGTTAGCCAATTGGGCAGAAGTCTTAGATACGTGGCAGGTAAATGAACAACGGCCTAAGCTTCTTATAAAACTAACGAAGTTAGGAATTCCTGAAGCACTCAGAGCCCAAGTTTGGCAAAGGCTAAGCAATTGTGATAACTCGCAGGAAATGATGGACAAATATCGAATGCTGATCACTAAAGTATGTAAAATGACTTACCATGTACACAGTTACCTGAGCAATGGGAAATGCAGAATGTATTCTAATATTCACTTTCCTATATAGGAAAGCAGCTGTGAGAGTGTTATCTTAAGAGATATAAATAGGACTTTCCCAGCCCATGATTTTTTCAAAGAAACAGGTGGTCTAGGCCAAGACTCACTTTACAGAATAAGTAAGGCATATGCTGTTTATGATGAGGAAGTTGGTTACTGCCAAGGACTCAGTTTTCTCGTTGCTAGTTTACTGTTACATGTGAGTTACAATAGACAAATTATTCAATTGAATTGCATTTAATTTGGTATAAGTTTCCGAAAATTTCATAAATATTCTCCTTCTATTTTTCTAGATGCCAGAGGAGCAGGCTTTCTGTGTGCTAGTTAAACTAATGTACGATTACGGCCTTCGGGATTTGTACAAAGATAGATTCGACAATCTTCACATGCGGTTTTACCAGTTGAATCGTCTCATGGAGGTAACATTTTCATCACCATTCAGATTAGTTAATAATAATAACAACAACAATAATAATAATCACCGTCATTTCCCGGCATACTTGGTAGAGTATGTTCCCAGAAATCTACAGGAGACTTGTATGAGGCAAGGGAAAGAATGGATTAGTGACCATCATTATACTAAACATTATTATCGTATTGTATATCATATATTAGTTTATACAATAGATTTAATTCTAATTGAAATTCTATAATGGAAAATCATTGGATCATCTTAAAAATTCATGGTTATTTTCAAAACTCTGAATGGTGTAACAATATTGCGAACATAAAACTTGGAAAACGTTTTTTTTTTTTTAATAAATACTTTTGATTGCAGGACCAACTACCAGAATTGTACAAACATTTCTGTGATCGTGGAGTAGAAACTCATATGTTTGCTGCACAGTGGTTTCTAACACTGTTCACAGCGAGATTTCCGTTGTATCTAGTCTTTCACATTTTGGATGTATTTTTACTCCAAGGTCTGGACACATTATTCCAAGTGGCCCTTGCGTTATTAACGGTAAGATGATGATATTCAGGAACAAATTCTCTTCCTTTTTTTTCTTCATAATAAATTTTTATCCCTACATATCTAAGTTATACATTAAAAATTGTACTAGTGGAATGACGAATATTCCAACAATTTGGAAGCTGTTGGTCAACTTTGTGAAAATCACTTCAAAACAGTGCATGAAACAATATTAGAGAGAATAATTACAGATACTGTAATAATGTCGAGTGCAATAACATCGAAATGCATAATTGTTATTACTCATTTCAGCTGTGTAAGAAAGAGTTACTTCAGTTAGACTTTGAAAGTATATTGAAATACTTCAGAGTTCACTTGCCAAAGCGTTGTCGTAATGAAGAAGTTTCACGCTACGTGATGAAACTAGCATGTTCAGTTGCGTTGAAGAAACTGAAAAAGTATGAAGCAGAATTCATGACACTAAAAGGTAATTTTATATTCTATGTTTGAACTGCGTGTCTCCACCGCATCTCATGCGTAACTTTCCATTATTCTTGATAGGCTGTTCTTCTTCCTATTGCTTATTCTAATTGGTTGTGAGTGTAATGTAAGATACTCAATAATTCGTTTGTGACGAATTCACAAGTAACCAAGTAACAATACTATGTATTAGGTATCACATCACATACTTAGTAATTGTCTTGTGTACTTGGCCCAGTTGATTTTGATCAACTTAATTAGAACACCTTAGGTAAAATTGATAATGCGAAAGCATGGAGTTTCTTATCGATTACAACATACAAAACATCTATGTAGCCATCTCGTTAAATCTCCTACTACTACTGTAGCTAACTGAAGTTTTATCAAATCTACATGCTTGCAGATTATTTTTCTCACAAATGGCAATGACTTCCATATTCTATATTAACTTGATACTGGTTAGTTTCGTATGGTCCCAGATTTCTCCAATGTTGTTCCATCACGATAGCGTTGTATCAATGCAGCATACCATAGTTCATAATGTAGTTTTCCCTCATGGGCATGAGAGATGAATCAAGTCTAAAAAAATTGTTTATTCTATCATTCCTTCACAAAGATCTTAAGATTTTATACCCGCTTAATTATGGCAGGATCTGATCGAGTTTGGTGTTTTCTTTGTTTTCCTCGAATGTCAAAATTGTTGTTGCAAGAGCTGCTATTATGCTTGTGCACTTGAAAACTACAACAATGAAAAATCGTTAAGGTACTTTTTTACAAAATTTTTAACATTGTGTGCACTCTGTATATTCATAATTTGTGCTCGTTATTATGTCTCGTTATGGCCCAGTGTTACAATCACATGGCACAGGAACATCCGATATTGCTTAATTTAGAAGCGGAAGACTTATGACTTTGTGAATTCCTAACTTCACGAAAAATATGTTATTAATTCGTCCACTACTGCAACTAAGTAACTTCCACTTTTATCACTGCAAATTATCTCTAGGCCTGCATCACCTGATTTTACGTCACCTACGATTCATTGGCTCGCATTGTCATTGTTTTTTGTAGTTATTATTGTAATACTTCTACAGAGTATTTTTCCACTCAAATTCTATGAAACATTATCATTGCCTCGAAACACGTTAGTAAAAATTGTGTCAATTCATTTCGAGAAGCAGTTCTCTTCGAAATATATACATAAGCAACGATGTAGATCGATATAAGAGAATTTGGAATTAAAAAATTAAAATTATAGGGTTATTGTATTATAAAACATTTATAGGATTACGTTAGCTGAATAGTAATGAACAATATTATGTAAATTGTGGAAGAAGGTATTCAGAATAATCAAGAATCTCACAATTGCCGCCATGGGCTCTTAGATTATCCACTGGTATCTGTTGATTTTGAATGCTATAAATTGATCAAAGATCTCTACCCTTGTTATTATTAATGCAAGTCTAAAGCAGTCTTTTGTATATCACTTAGAAAAACGTCAGTCTCTATGATTTATCTTGTCCACAGTGTGTTTTTCTCACATATAATATGTCAGTGTAGCGTTACTTTGGCATTTAAAATTATCAAACCATTTTTGGAGAAAAAAAAGAACCTCGTGAGGTTTGCGGTAGAGCAATTGGAACGAGAGAATATAGTAGACATTGGGAACAATATATGTCGTAGTGGGTAGATTTCAAAAACGTACTTGATGATCGTCACAATAATAAGTGACCAAGCTAGTCTCGTAAGTAGATAAATAGTTTGTAGAGCATGCATGACCTAGGGCTAACTGCTTGTGTATGATGTCCTGGTATTAAATGTCCTAGTCCACGGTAAAGTACCCAAAAACCATTAATTATATAAGAAATAGTAATAATTAAAATATAGTCTTATCTACATAGGTATATGTGTGATATTTAAGTACCAGGTGTGTAGTTTGGAATCTTCGATCTATAAATTATCAAGCATGTCAGATGAATTCTATTAGCTTTCCATTTCTTAATCTGACATACAGGTGGTGGATTCAAGATCTTGCACAACATACTAAAAAATTTAATCGAAAAACTAACAAACGATTTAGACAGAAAATTATATTCCAGAACGAAATCCTGTCTCGGGTGCCAGCGATTCCTTGTGGTTTGCAGATGTAGCAAAAGCAGGGGATTTCGTTAAAATGCCATTAGACAAAATTGAAAAATATGGAAGTCAGTTATCCAATTTTTTTAATCAGAGATTTTCTAGAGCTGACACTTCCGAACTACTGAGCATATCACACATCTGAGAATCCCAAAGAAATAATCTTTTTTTCTACTTTTTTCTTACTTTTATACTTTAGACATTTTATATGTTATGTGGGATAAAATTTGTGTATCAGGTATTCACCGAAATCGACTCAGCAGAGTATGTGTATATTTCTCTCTTCGAAAACGAACAAATTTTCTAGGTATTTCTTACCAAGCAATAAGGATATGCAAAAAGTGATATTACATATAAAGCTTAATTATTTAAAAGGCTGGATAATTATGGATTTTTACCAAATTGGTAAATTAGGGTGAATAGCTTTTTTTCTTGCATTTCATCTACTTATAAGACATTCATCATGAAAAAAATCAACCTGCTTTTATATTTAGTAATCATACGGGTTGTCTTATGTGAATACCTATCAGTCAATTGGACACAGCCACTTTATCTGACAAAAGTTGCATTTCCCTTTGTTTATATTATTTATTACTATTTGTTGAAAATAAATAGCTTCGTTAGTACGAAACATACTTATTTAGTTCTATAAATTATTCCTTCAATCCCATCCCTACACATTTTTTATTTTTTTTTATTTTTATTTTGTTGCTTATTTCAGCATTTTGAAAGCGCATGGTGCATTTTGGGAATGGAGTTTGAATTTGTTAATGTTTAATATACTAATTTTATGTTTTGTCCTTCAACTATCGAAATCGTTATCCATAATTCATACGAAAAATTGTAGTGAAGTCTATTCTTGAAAATTAATAAATTACTGTAGAATTTCAATTATCTACTTTGTTTTTTTCTGATTTATTCAAACAATAGACAGAATTGTTGGATAATGAAGGATTTAGAAAATTGAGGTCACGGTAATCAGGGTTCTACTGTACTGTTCTTGTGATTTTTGGAGAGAATATAAAATTTATGAAATATTCTAATCATATTAGCAGAGGTTCATATTACTTTAGGTAATGTTCGTGCTGAATCAATTATCAGTTGACCCTTTCACTCAATTTAAGCATCCATAAATCTTTTAAAATACATTTTTAATATTATTATGAAATCGATAAAATCTTGTTATTAATTGCTTAAAAGGTGTATAAACAAAAACATTAGATGAGTTTACAAGGTATTCAAACCGATCATTAGGTCTCTGAGGTTCAATAACGTTCTGGGACATAGTTTTAAACCTGGGTCGATTCTACAGAAATCAGTTCTACAGAGCAAGTGTTCTACAGAATATGTTTTACAGACTCGTTTCTGCGGGAATATTTTTCTACAAAAAGGAATTTGAAATTCATATCAGGAATAATCCTACATGAATTGTTCTACCGAATATTTTTCCATTGAATATTTCACTACAGAAATTTTTTGACCGCATGCATGTGTGTAGTACATTCAGAGCAATCATCGAATCGTGGAAATCATACATTCAATCGTCAATCTCGTAGAATTTAATTTAATTTAATCAAAATTATTTGTGTTGAATTTTTGTGTGTTGTGTCGAACAAGTATTGTGTTGGATGTGTGGAATTAGAAAACTGTTCTGTAAAATAATTATCGTATGAAATATTTCATGCAGGATTGATGTGAATCTCGAATTCCTCTCTGTGTGAACATATTTTGCAGAAAAACATTGCTGTAGAAAATATTCTGTACAACATTTACGCTGTAGAATTGATTTCTGTAAAATCGATCCTCCTCCACAGTTTTCAAGTATAGGTATGCAAATAATTCAGCTTAATCAGTTATAATTATTTATTCTTTATTTTTTGAGTGGTTTAGCCTCAAGAAATGTTTAGGTGGAGTCTACTTCACTGTTGTCACGAACAATTCAATGCTTCAGGTCTAAATTATAAAAATTATAATGTTAAAGCTTTGGTATCGAGAAATCAATAGAAAGTAAAATTTTTCTGACCATAAAACATACTCGCCTTCACAGAACCAAAGATATCTATAGGTTCATTCCATAAAACACTTTGTACATACATGGTAAACGTGAACGTCATTCCCTACATACAATACCTAGTAATCAAATGCAAGGTGATCGTTAAAGGTGTATGTACACTGATAAGTCATAGCCAACACAAGACGATCAACTTACGTCAGTTAGTTATGTTTCTAAACTACATAGTGAATGCAGTGGTTATATACATTAGGTCTCTGGTGACTCTAAGAATAGAGAAACATAGACCTGTTATTCATAGCAAGGGTTGTTTCTACTTGAATTTGTTCTACAAACCAAATTTCGGTGATTTTTTGACTGGATTTTGGTTTAAATAGGGGATGCTTACATGTGAATCGAATCTAGAGTACTGCAATTTTATTACTTTGCAAGCAGTTTTATTACTGTGCACGGTCATTATTTCACAAAAAGAAGCTCTTTCAAATTTGATGAACCATTCTTACATAACATTACCTTAGAGACAAACATGATGCAGTTTCTGAATTTGTGATAGAAATATTACATTCAAACTTGACGATATAATTTTCTTTTATCACTAATGTCAATTCTCTTCATTTACAAATAGTAAAGACAATTGCATATCTTGCACTATATACACATTATTTTGCTAACGTCAACAGCAATCCCAGAGCTTAGCGATTAGTTTTGTTACTGGACAGAGCAGAACCAAGACCAACTTGCATAAAAGGCCGAGTATTGTATAGCTATGTACTTTAAGTATCACTTGCACTGACGCGTAATAAAATTAAATCTAATAAAATATTTGAAGGTCAAGCTTTTATAAAATAATTTACTACGTTTCTTGTATACATTGTACATATGCTATATGAGTAATTGGCAGAGATCGATTGTCCTCTGGATTTATTGAATAACTTCAAATGTTTCATATATCACGAGCTAACTTGACGGAGTTTTACTACTTGTAGCATTTGATACACTTTTATTATTGGTAGTATGTAATATAGATATAGTGTAGAAGTGAACATATTAATACTTGTTATAAAATTTCTGCTACTCTATAAACACATACTAGGATTTGAAGATGTGTTTGTCCATTGCTTCGGTAGAATGATTTAAACGCATAAAGTAAATGCAAGTAATAGTCAAGTTCTGATAATTTCAAGTAATGACAAGTTGCAACAGAAGAGCTGTAAAGAATTGTAATACTGATATACTTAAAATTTGTATAATTTGTACTATTCTATGATGAAAAATTCTGTCAAATAATAATTTTGGGAGTCTTAAAATCACATACATATTACAAGTATCTACGTGATCCATTTTTAAGAACAAAGAATTGTCTTTAATCATCCTATCCATTATTCATTTGTATTTTAGTAACACAAGTATAATAATAAATCTGTAATTCAAGCTGGATAGAATGTTATCTGTTAAACGACCACATTACCTTGTGGTTATTTTTAGCAAGATGAACAGTTTGGTTTCATATTATAGCACAGTACATAAATGGTAAAACAGCAGTGAACTGTTCAACTTTTGACTAGCCGTCTATTTAACACAAAGTGTTTTATATCATTTGACTTACACAGGATGTGGTTGAGATGTGCTGTTTAGAAAAAAACGTAGATAATACTAGTATAGGAACAAATCAAGACTTGTCAGCATTCATTTCACAAACATTATCAACATATTTTTAGTTCCTAAAGTACAAAAGGAATATTGACGATAATTATTACAAAACAGCGAATAAACTGCTGACTACAAAGACATAATAATGCCAATATTTCGTACAGAGGCGCAAGAAAATGCTGACGAATACAGTAATGAAGTTGAACAGTTACGTGGAGCTGTGGCGAGAGGTGAAGAAGAGAAGCTACGACTTGAAGCAGAACTTACACAGGTTAAGGAAATGCTACAGAGAGAGGTGACTAAGGCTTGCGCAGAAAATCGCCGGAGTGGTGTGATCATCGCTGAATACAAACAGGTAAATCACATGTAGGAATAATAATTTGGAACTTTATTTCATAATAACGAATGCAGGCAACTGAATCAACATAGAAAATCTTCATGTTATATAACGATTATGTTTTAATATTCCTGCTTACGACACATTACACATAAGATATTTATATTTTCATTTTATTTCAGATTTGTCAAAGATTGGAAGATGACCACAATGCAGCCAAAAGTGCGCTGAATGATTTACGTGTAAGTAAACAAAGCATTATGCAATAAAATGGTTTTTTGAAAGTGTTTTACATGATACTGCACTAAGTCACAGCAATGTACGAAATTCTTCAATTAAGTGAAGTTCGAAGATTTATTCGAGAGTATTAAAACGAATATATTGTTACAGTCTAAAGTTTCTAGCTGTGAGCAGTGTAGAAGTAGCATCGTGCAATCTCCCAAAGCGCTACCTGATTCGACGCAGAATATGGAAAACAGAATCGATTCAGTACTGCATAGAGCTCAGGAACGAGTTAGGGAGTTAGAATTGGAATTAGCACAAACTAAATTGGCTCACGTAGAGGCTGAATGCAGAAACCAGGTTCGTAAGACGCCTTGATTTTTCCTTTTTTCTCCCCTAATATTGATGTGTACCCATTAACAGTTATATAGTAGACATACGTCACAGTTGTACAGGTTTCTAAGGGTATTTATTTTTACACAGGATCTAACACATCAACTCCATGCCACTGCTTCCGAGCTCCAAGCTGCGAGGAATAGTTGGCCATGGCTCAGTAAAACTTTGTCTAGTATAAAAGAAGCTGCTAATAAACGTGATGTAGTTGGTCCCGGCATTTTGAGACGTGACAGTGCTCCTGGAGGAGACGTAAGACAGACAATACATTCTCAGAGCCGTGATAATCTGAAGGAAGTTGTCTGAATTGGTAAGTCTGAAATTTATGAGGAAATGTTATGCGATTATGAAACTGTATCGACTCAAAATATATTAGCAAAATGAGGATAGTGTGTGAAGATTTCCTTCGTGATTTAATTTCAGCATGTAACTGAAACCAGATTGAAGTCCACAGAAAAAATATTGTGCAGTGCACATAAAAAAGATCTGTATATGAAGTGCATGTTCATATAGTTAAATGATAAGCTAAACACATGTAGAACATAATTACACATGCAGGATTCCATAGTACATTATATAAATTCACATAAAGACATTATTACTAAAAAAATTTATTACAATAATGAGATTAATAATTTTTTTTAATTAAGCGCTATTATACCAGTAGAATATCGTGAAACAATATTATCAATATTGTTTGGGTAAATTTGTTTTGTAGTTGCCATAGTACATTGTTAATTCATTAGTAATTAACTGTAATTACTCATTTGATATTAAATCAACAATTTTGCACAGTTAAAAAATAATATAATAAAAACGTAATACATAGAAAACATCCAAGACATTAGAAAATACCATTATACGTGTTTTATAAAAACTAGTTTAAACATATTAAACTGCATACAATGGGAAAATATACCGATGGGCAGGTACTCTCCATTGGCAGTCAACATTGTCAAAGATACATTTTCACCATTCCTTTGGTAAAAATGGACTTACCATTCTGAGGCCATATTGTGAATCAGGTTTCAAATCTTGGACATGTGTATGTATAAAAAAGAATAACCAAAGTCCAATTTTCTGAGATTATTTCTTGAAATGCAGTCGTAAATACGATCCTTAATATTCAATCATGGGTGATTGACGATATGCATATATGTTTTCTAAGAGAGCTTTTTTATGGAGTGTGTGTGTTAATATATGACAAAGTCATAATGAGATATGTTACCTCGGTATGTCTTACACTTTCTCTGGTTACTACACTTTTTTTGAAAAATGATTAGTTTATTTGAATAGAATAGATTTAGTTACCCTGTCATTTTTTATTCATGAGTAAGATCATTTTTTTTTATGACCGATGCATTTCTTAGAAAAATGTCCATAAAAATTGAAACAAATACACAACAATTCTACTGTAAAGGTAGAAGGTTTATTCCAACTGAAAGTGACGTGAACGGCCACAGCCGGTCAAGAAAGGCCGTACAGCCCTCGTCGGGGATTTTACTGAAAATTAGTCTCCAGTTCTTTTATGAAACACTAATTCATGCCAAATATGAGGCCACACTCGCAACTATAATACAAGTTATCAATAAAAAAGTGATTTTTCAAACTGTATTCTGCTCTTTCAATTTTGAGCTCTAATGTGACATAGTTTTTTCATCAAATTCAGTTGCTTGGAAGAAAGGATAAAAACAGAAATTGAGAAACAATTTTTTTTTTTATTATCCGAGTTATAATAGCAGGCCAAACCTAATATTTGGTACAGATTAGTGTTTCGGTATGAGAAAACTTTACACCAATTTTGAGTAAAATTTTGATCAGGGGCTTATCCCCATTCTTAACCGGCTATGACCTTTGTGTACTTACGTGTCACTGAATCAATAAAGATGAGGTTTAACAAATAAAGTTGCATAATTGAAAGGTTAGTAATCAGTAGAATCCAAGTTCAAAACTAATTATTGTTTTCAGAAATTTTTCAAAACACGAGTAGTTCCAATAAATAGGAAATCCATTGAAAATAACCACATACTGCAGATACAACCAGACACATGATTATAAATTTCATTTAGAGTTAGCTCACTGTCACTGGTGTTCTAATATTTGCAATATCAAAGTATTCCAAAAAATTTGTAACAAAAAAATAAAATGACAGTAAATATGTGAGAACAATATTTGAAACCTTATTATGCAAGTGACTCTGGGTTACACTGATAGTATTAATATTATGATTTAAAACCAGTTAGATGACACAATAACTGTATATATTAATATAATAAGCAATCAACTGATCATATAAAAGTTACAGTGATTATATTGATACATGTTACCTTGTACAACTTGTAATTTTATTCCACCGCTATTGAAATAAACAATGCGACTGAATAAAATAGGTCAATTATTTACATACCTTAGTTTGACCTATTTTAGTTTAATGAAGCTAAAACTACAGGTAATTCTTATTTCCTTAGTCGTCGATATATGTGCATAAATATTTGGACACTTTGATTCTATCCAGTATCATTGCTCGAGTGATACAATAAGTAATGTACTGCGCTTGTTCTCTATCCATCCAGGTTGAGTAATTAAGACACATTAATCACTTTCTATAAATTGTCGGACACTATAATTATGCTATTATTGATCTTCTTTTTAAAGATCACCTGTTTGAAAATTTTGGTATTATAAACCTAGTATCTCTTGATATTATGTATTCAAGTGTTATTGTTTGAATTAAAAATGAATATATTTATACAAAATCTGTGGTAAATTTTTATTTTTTAAGTCCAAAGTCTTCATATCATTCAAGGAATATACAATGATATGTGAATTCAGTCTTAGAATATTTTATACATGACAACTTCTAAAAATTACCATCTGACAAGATTTACCCTATTCAGCTCTATCATTCAAATCTGAGAATATTATAATTAAAAGCTAAAGAATTATAGATTATATCAATTTGAATTTCGCTTTTATCCAATATTATCATAAAGCATGACGATAAAGTGATGATTGAAAGCAACACAGACTTATTATTGAAGTTCAATCATTACTAACGGTTTCAACTAATAATAAATCGAATCGATGAGTATCATTCATTTTAAACTTTGCACAAAGCATAACATATCGTAAATTCTGTTGGATGAGAAAAAAATTGAGTGCATCGATCATGTAACAATGAATTTAAAGCTTCGACATTTAGTACCTTTATGGGAAAATATATAACATAGTTTAAGTAGATTATTGAAGTACTGGCAAACAAATTTTTTCTCACAGTCAAATCAATCTAACAATATTGCGGCTGTCTTATAATATACAGCGAGCGAATTTCTCACTTTTATTATTGATAACTTACATTGCTGAAAAAGCTGCAATTGTTTAAAATCACAATAAAAATTCAAGAATCACAGATTATTTGATTTATAAAAAACATGTTTGTTCTAAATAGCTGCTAATTTTCCAAACAATACAAGTGTAACAAGCTGAGCACGTAACACAAGTTTTGATATTTATGTACAAGTATAGACATACAAAGCTCAATAACATACTTTTATGCAGTTGCAACATCTATGTGTTATTAATTGTTACAGGTCAGAAGATATTGGTAAATACATGTACAAATTATCTTTCTATGGAAAAAAGATCCAATGTTAAATGGCGTCAAGGTTTTCATAGATTTCAAATGTAGTCTGGCCCTAAACAATTACATTATATAGTAGATGATTGTATGGTTTTGTCGAGGGTTTTGTACATAAAAATCTTGTATTGTCTCCTTTTTATACGGCGACGCTAAAGCACATTGTAAGCTCAATAGATATTTTCAACATTCTCGATATTTATTCAATCTTAACCGTCTTCAAGCACAATACCTTTATTAATTTTATCATATCTTAATGACGTAAAAAAAAATATTAACAAAGTCGTATCTAGTTCTTTCATTTCAAATACAAACGAATGCACGTAAAAATTAAATTATGCATCATATCTAACAAATGTTGGAAATGATATAACCAATGATAATGAATTTCGGTAGTTTTCGAAAATAACTGGAAGTCTTGTGGATCAAGAGATTTATGACTTGCGGCGCCGGAAATCGCGATGTTAAATACTCAAGAAGAATACACAGATTTCGTTGGAATATTTTTTGCACATCACCTGGTTGTGAACATGGTTCATTACTTGGTACAAAGATTACTTGCGCCATCTTTTAGTTTTATTCGATGTATAACAAAGGTAGTAAAAATATTATAATATGCATACATAGTCTTTATTTCTACATATCAAGATTGAGGTCTCATTTGCACAGAATTTGTTAAACTGCCAATATACTCAAACCGTCGCAAAATATCTCAAATGTTTGGAGTAAATTTTGCAATTTTAAACTTTTAGTTGGCACTTGAAAGAAAGTCATAGAACGTAAAATCAGTGTTTAATAATCAGTTTCCAAAACAAAATATTTATACTTGCTAATTTAAATATCAGTTACTCATCCATCTTCAAATTTTCTGAAAAGTATGTGACTTCAATAAGAAAAGTCATCTGAATATATTTCAATATTATTACATAGGTAAAACAGTTGTAATAATCCTTGTCAAATCAACTTACCATATCAGCACAACTCTTTTCGTTCATTTTAGTAATCACGGATCACCACCTGCTCTCCAATCCCTTCTTGGATTCATGTCACTATGATCCTCAGTTTCATTGCTTGAAACAGAAGTGGCATCATCAGCATCGTCATCCTCAATATCGCTATCATCTTCTACCGAGCTGCTATCAAATCCCTCGTCGTTGTCTGCATTTACATTTGCAGCATCTCCACCTACAACAAATAAGATTTGTCTAAACTCTGCACATTGATCTTTGGATCGAAAAATAGATTTCATGGATTTGAAATAAGCTGAAGAGACTATTGTACCATTAAAATAGGTGATCTGCTGGATAATCATATCTACTATTAAGAAATCTCACCTGCTTGCGCTTGAAGAGGCAGATGCAATTGTGCATGTGCACCCCCAATATTTTCCAGATCTATGGGATTAGCCATCTCTAGTATTCTTAACAGCCACATTGGAAATCCATTTTGTAGCACATAAATATCGTTTTCATTCTCTATGTCATTTTCAAGTACATCAATTAGTGGTTGTAGATCATCTAGGTTGTCATTTGCCTCGAATGCAATTACGTTGTTTCCTTCATCATCTCTGTTATTATTTGCCAAGTCACCATTTTCAACTTCAACGAACTCGTAAAATCCTGGTACAGGTACTTCCCCAACACTGGTTGAATCTGAATCTGATATTCTGTCATTTGCAATGCTTGATAACTCACATTCAGGTGTAACGTCATGTGCAGAAGCCGAATTTGGGTAACCAGAATCCATTATTTCTGGAGACCAACTGTTAGGTGGTGTATCCAACGATTCTGGTGAAAATGATTTTGAATCTGTATATTCTGCCGCTCTCAAGGGTTCCGATTCGTATTGTAATTGATTTCGATCCTTTTTCATTTTTCCCACATTGTATAGAGTTACAGTTTCATTACTTGGAATTGATTTGAAGTTCGATAAAAGCACTGGTTGTGATTGACTTGCATGTGTATTAAAAATATCAGTAAGTGGTAGCTCTTCATTTTTTATTTCACTTGAAAAATCAAATGAATTCAAATGATTCGAGTGTCCCTGAAATGAGGTGAGTGAAAGTGAAGATAGATCTCTATCAGGATTTAGACATTCTGTTGTAACCTGAACTGTTGTCACATGATTACTGTTCTGAGGTTGTTGACTGAGAATTTGCGTTGCATTTAAGTCAATGTCACAATTTCTACCTGCATTTTGAACGTAATCCACATTTTTAATTGTGTGAACTAATTCTGTTTCAGCAGACATGAGTGGTGAACTTGTAGCCAGTTTCCTTTGTGATTCTAAAGTAGCTTCTAATTTACGTTTAGTCACATCAACTTTTTCCGATAAGGTCTTTGTGGAATCAGTCAAAGTTTTTGTTACGACGTATATGTCTAGCCTATGATCTGATTGACTAACAAAACTGTCAGTTGCGGTTTTAGAACTCGATACATTATTTATACTGTCGACGAAAGTTTCTGAAGTCATGTTTGCATTAAAAGCAGATGATTCATCTAAATTTGCAGTTAGGTTTGCCAAGTTACTATCTGACACTGCTATTGACGGAAGATGATCTGTATTAAAGGCTGGTTCGATTTCTTTACACTCTGGTAATAATGCAGATGTACTCTGATTTACCACCGCAAACTGGTATTGTATAGTCGTACTACCTTCTGTACGAGGATCCGAATGGATTTTTTCCATTTCTAAATGATCTTCATCTTCTGGAATATTTACAGAATAATCATCAGCAACATTCACTGAATAATTTCTTTTTTTCGTAAGTTCACAATGAAATTCAACGTTTGTTCTACCAGGCACCCGGTCACTGGAAGACAATGTCGCACTGGCGTTATCAAATGAGCTTATTGTTTGGTCTAAATTTGCATCGATATCTTCGTTTAAAGTGTGTTGCAGTGGAACATTCATTGTATGTTCACAATAGTGATCTGATGTTTTCGATGTGTGACTTATTGCTTTACCAGTTTCTCCTTCATCACTTCTCCCTTTACTAGATATAGTTGCGTCACTGTCAGACGCTGTTACTTCATTAGGATTGTCTGCAGTATCGTTTCCACCTTTTAGTACAACAATATCTCGTTGATACATGGGGTTTGTTTCTGCCACATACCATCTATCTACATTGCTACTTGCAGTACTTGCAGTTCCAGATAAACTGATATCGCTACTGCTTTGCAAAGAGAGTTGACTCGTACTTGAAAAAACGTTTTCAACAGTTCTTAACTCTAAGTAAATTGAGTCATTTTTGATTAACTTTTCACCTGTAAGAATATCACATTTTAATCATTCAATTCCTAAGCAATCTTAAAATTTAATTTAGCCCTAATTATGTGTTAATAATACCTTCGAATGAGGATTTTTTTTGTAAGATAGAATCATCTTTGGAGGAAATGTCTTTTTTCGACTTTTTTAGGACTTGCTCCATCACAGGTTCACGACCTTGAATTTCAGAATCTCTGCCTTTAATCATAAGGAATTGTTGCACAATATCTGGAGCGCTTTGGAGCAGAGGTACACACCTGTACTTGCCTACACTCTCCTGCTCTGAAAGTTCTTGTGCCTTATCGTTACCTGCCATCTGATTTTGATAAGAATCTGCTAATATCTGAGGTGTACTTGTATATTTTGGTTGAAGATCCAAACTGCAGTCACTTATACTTTTGAATGACATGCTATCTTGGCTTTTCATCCCTTCAAATCTGTCTATTTCTTTGTTAAGCAAATTGGTTTGTAATTTCTGAGAATGAGGATCTACACTATCATATGAAACATAGAGATGTTTACAAGTATCGCTTCTAGCTGGGGGGAAATCAGAGATGCTTAGATAGGAGCCTTCATTGTCAGTGTGTAAACACTCAATGCTTGTGCTACATTGTAGATTATGGTTGTCGTGACTGTAAGACGTAGATTCATTACAATTCTGTGTAATGCTATCAACGCTTAATTTCAAGTGCTCTCTGTCATTATTGAAAGATCGTTCATTTTCCAAAGATCTCTTTTCCTTTAATAATAAATGTTCATTATCAATCAGCAAACTTTTTTCACAAGATAACAGCAATGTTGCCTCTTCGGTTGAAACAGAAGATGTTTCGTTCACATCTGAATAAAAGTCGGTATCTAAATTTGCTTCGGTTTCTTTGCAGCTTGATGGAGAATTAGTAGATAGTATTCTCTTCACCTGATTATATGGCAGACATGTGTCTATTTGTAAATCATCAGTTTTAATATCATTTTCTGTTGCAACCAGATTGGAGCACGCTACTAATTCTGAACTGCATTCAGTTTCATCCTGCATATGTTGCGAAAAATTTGGAACAGGATTAACTAATGGGCTAGCCTGTTCATTTATTTCACAATTTTCAATACCCCTCACGCATGTTCCTGTATAACATCCTTCATTTTGTGACAAGCTTTGTAAGCTTTCTTTAGGTAAATTATGGTTTTTTATTGCAGACAAGGAGTGATCACCGTCATTCTCTAGAGACTGTAGTGTCTCTGATAAACCAGACACAAGAAGTGGTAGGGACAAGTTTTGTTGCAACGAATTGTGCATGTTACTAGAATCATTAGAGGAACCGATATTTGTGGGATCTGATTCAATCGGAACAGAATTACTGGACAGCTCTGTTTCAGCACTAAAAGTACTAGGTGTTATGTCCAACTGGTCTTGTGATGAGTTCAATAATGGATCTTCATTATTCGAATCTTCCATATTCAACTGACTTTCTGAACTATCACCAGGATTTTCTGTAACATGGATATCAGAGCGCACCAGGTTGTTCTCGTTCAGATTTAAATTGCTGCTACGAGTATCACTATGCACTTCATTATCCCAATTTTCATCTTCATCTGTATAATTTTCTGTATTTCTTTCCATGTAAGTATTAAAATGATGACCAGGGGGAGCGCCTACTTCCGAAGTATCCCAATCATTTTCATTTTCGTGGTGCCGATAGTCATTATCTAGAAAATCATCAACATCCCAGTCGGAGTTTGTCGAGAATCCAGATTGCGGAGGCACTAGAACGACAGGTCCATCTTCTCTATCTGCAATTGCCCACTGTGCTTCCTCCAGTATACTTCTGAGTATATCAACTGATATGCGAAATTTTTCAACCGAAAACATCAGTTTTGTCAGTGGGATTTCCTCTGCCAGCTCTTCCTCACGTGATGAAAATAAACGTATATAGTAAACAGCTTCGTCTAGTATTTTCTGTTCGTCTGAACGGTTATCTGTTCTGTACGGGTATTCGTGGAAGACAACTGTCTTTAATAAACCATCAAGGCCCTCGACTTCCTCATTTTGTGGTAATTGGGTGTGACGATGAAATACTGCCATTTGAGAACATGATCCCAACATTTCAGTACCTGGAGGCCCAGCGCCAATTCCGTGAAAGCTTACTTCATAATCAGGATAAAGTAAGATGATGTTGTTAGCCCTGTAAAAAAGGGAATTCCACATGACTATTACAAATTTGTGAAAAATGATCAGAGATAATAATAAATAAAATATTTTGAAGTTTGCAAAGTTTGCTGCACAAGAAAATTTAAGCACACTCATGCTATGAATGAAATGAATAACTGAATGTACCAATCCTGAAACTGTGCTCTTGTCCATTCAAACTTGTGGTCGGGATGTCGAAAGCCATTCCTGTTCTTAAATAGAACATTGAAATCTGCATTGGGCGTTGTTATAATAGCTACTTGGGGTTTGATGAATCCAAAAACATTGCGTGGAAATGTTTCCAATTCGTTTGCATGCAAATGTTCAATTCTGAAAAAAAGAAATGCAGTATTAACTGTTGCTATCCCGAGTCGCATATGATCAAAATTGACAAATAAACCTTATACCAGCGGACATTAATCATTCTAACTGATATGAATGAGAGAGTATGAAATTAACAATGACCTCAATAACATATACAGTACACGTAATTTTAATGTCTCCCGATATGTCCAAGAAAAGTTTTTCGCATAAACTGATTTTAAAAATAAGTGTATCCTTAAAACTTACAGTTCGATGCAAATAACAGCGTCAGAGTTTGCTAATTTTTTATCGTTGTGCGTGACACTACCCTCGCAAACATGGATTGTAAGAGGTTCAGTTCTGGGAGCAAGATAATCACAATGTAAAGGTGCAACCTTTGTCTGAAAAGTTTCCAGCAACGGCCTGTCCACGTCTACACAAATAATTTCTTGTATACCTTCTGTATTTTTCAAATGTATTGCAAAAGTGAGCTCAGCACAGCCAAAGTCTATCACCTAGAACAGACCAGAAAATAATTGAGCAGTGATATTTAAAGTAGTAAAACCAAAGGTGGAAACTTAGTTTATCGATGCTGAAATTTGAGGCCAGATTAACGAAGACTGCTGGGCAACTAACAATATTACTACGAGTAAAATTGTGATAATTACATGATATTACGTCTCAGTATTTGCGTTATATCTGCTATATTGATCTCTTAATGGTATTGATTATAGTTAACTTTTGCCATTATTCTCTCTAGTATTGTCGTCGATTCATATTGCTAAATAATGACGGACTGTTAGTTATCTATTACATCTTCCTTATGGTCGCAGCAAGCATGACAGGAAGTAGGATTGCCTTTAGAATGATTTCTACTATTCCGCAAGTGGTAGAAAGAAGAAAAATGACTGCATCAGCGAGTGACTTGGTTGTGAAGTGAAGTCTTAATAGGCTAGGTCACGTATCGTTTTACCATCGGATAAGAGTAAAGATAATCATACCTTTCGAATCTTCCTGTGGTAATGAGCGCTGACTAGAACATCATGTACAGCGTTGTATCTCTGGACGTATACAGGAGGAAAGAATTTCACTTTAAAATCCCCCACAACGTGTTCATCTTCAGGGGGAAAATCATAATCCGCCTCAGTGACGTTCAAAGGTTGATTTGTGACCGATATTTCTCCAGTTTCGCCGTAACGAGCATAAAAATTCCGATAAACATATCTCCCGAAGTAATAGAGAGCGTGGAACAGTACAATTATCATTTCTGATTGCTTCTTATCGCCAAATTTTACACCAACAACATCTTCGCACGTTGTTTGACAGTCACGGCAGAACGGACATGTTGCTTCGTCTGTTGGCGGTCGATATGCTTCACGCCGATTGGTCGAGGTATTTTAAACTAACCATAGACAGTCCTCGTTACTCGCAACGATACCGGCTGCTGGAACCAATAGTCGATCAGTTAATTTGACACCAGTTGAAACTGAAACCCGTGATTCTCGTTCGAACAGCATGTCTCGGTATATTTTGTTAGTTTAGGCTTATCATAGAGCGAAGGGGGTGAGACATTTTGAAAAGTTTACGAGGGTGAACGTGGGTGGTTATTGTTTCTACGGAAAGAAGTATTAAGCGAAACCAAGTTTGGACGAAACAGGTAAACTAGCAATTATTTGTAATGTTGAATTTTTTTTTTTTTTTTTTTATATGCCGATTCGGCTCCGAATTTACGTGAATTGTCAAAATGTTAAAACAAAAGCAATTCAGAAAATCGATGTACCAATGAAACTGATTGAGGCTCTTTCTTTCTCGATAACAAGCAATTTTGACAGGGTTCAAGTTTAACTGATTGATTAACTACGTTAATCTGTAATTACAAAAGTTTTGTGAATTGTATGGGTTTCGGTTGACACGGCTCGTGGATCCTTGACAGATGTCCTAATGCATTATATGTATATACAAGACACTCGGAAGCTCTCATCATTTACGACTTTGGGAGAGAGGAGGATTACAGACTGTCCTAATAAATTATCATCAGAATTCAGAATTGAATTAATTGAATATCAATAAATCGGTGTCGCTACGCTATATCCCATACTCTGACTCAATTCACGGAAATGTATTTATAGAGTAACGAGAGGACAAAATGGAAGATATTTTTCACCGTCCACACACGCAGTTGAGGCAATATACCCGAAATGACCAATACTGTTCGTCTTTGTCAGCTGTACAAGACGACCGTCGTAATATAGAAATGTGCCAAGTTCCGACAGTCATAATTAGCCTCTGGGTGGTGATAAGCTGGAACAATAATGTCACCAAGGATAACTCTGATCGAGTAGTAGCCCTAGTGTGACACTGATTCGCCTCGCGAGAAAAAGTTTCGGTCGAATAACCTGCAAGGAACTGTCTGCAGCACCTTGGGAACTTTCTTTTATCACGGGAGCAGTGATCGTCACCTTGGAATGACGAGGTTTTATCTGCGGTACAAGAACACAAGCCAATACAGCCTTACCATTCTGAGGCGACATCAAGCCTCTAGACTTTACAATCAAATAGTTGTTTTTTTTTTTTTTCGTATACGTCTGAAATGTTTTTCCAACTTTATACGACTAGGTAGCGGGGAACTACACCAACAACATGTTTACAAACATTGTTATTTCTTCAAGAGCTTGTTGAGTTTCATATCCTGCAGGATATAATATTTGTATCACCCTGGTAAACTAAACCAAATTGGAAATGCTATTTTCGAACTCTGATCTGTCGGAAGTACGATAATTGAGATAAAATTAGTTGGGAAGATTTATTATTCTAACGAATGTAACTAGTCGTTTCAACATGTGATTCGGAATTGACCACAAAATGATTTCAATCTACATTAATTCGGATTCGAATGGAATATATTTATCGAGTATGTTCAACATTCACAATGTCAAAGGAATATAGAAACGGACGACATTGGAATTTAAAAGGTATCGCAGTTTCTGTGCACTGGGATATTGGATCAGGTTTACAATGAATATTGAAAAAACTTTTTTAGACACAAAAAATGCTTGTAATGAAACATAATCTTCAACGCATAACGTCTTAACGTGCTGTTGGATAAAATGTTTTCGATTGCAATACAGAATCAGGTTCACCGCAATTTCTTCTGTTGTTTTATAAAAAGAAGAGTTGTATTTAAACCTTCTAATTTTCGGCAACTAAGTACATACGTAATCGTATCGTCAGATTTTGAGTTGATTTTCAACCTTGCCAGAATACATTTAAGGGGTAAATTAATCCGTTATACCGTTTCTGTGAAACGTTAGGATTTGGGTTGAGATTTACATAATTAATTGAAAAGTCGTTGATGCGTATCAGCCAACAATGGTATGTAATAGAGAGGCGGGGGTGCGCCTGAAGCAACCCCAACTTTGACTAATTCTCGACCTGATTTTTATTCAGATTTAAATCGGTTAAATTGGCACGGAGATAAGCGCTGATGAAGTCTCTGCCTGATGTATTCGTAAGTTTAAAAATTTCGATCACAGCGATTAATTATGGGCACCGAATTTAATGATTCGTAGTCTCAAATTTTACGCAAGCTCTTAGCCTGACTTGTTCGTCCTGCAATAAACTTGGAATCGAAAACAAGGTCGTGAGTCAGCCTGATTAGTCGCTTCCGTTCCAACGTAGGTATAACTTTAGCGGCCGGGGAACTGTAACGAATGAACAAGTATAGCGAAGCACACCCGTGACCCGATTTCATCACCGGGCAAACCAACCCCCGGAACACGAATGACATCGACGAACATGGAAAAGCTCGACTAGCTGTAGCGGTTGCTGTCACCACTCAACATCCCCTATTGTAGTACATCGTGTACACCTTACGATATACGTACGCAGCGTTCTATTGTATGCGTCTGTGTACCTACGTATGCACGAAGTTCAGGCAGTTTAAAAGTTTTATAAACAACACAGTCTCTGTGTGGAACATATTCCCAGGCTTGTTAAAGATAATTGCCCGTAGGTATGTCAAAAGTGCGCATTTAACGCTGACAAGAATTTTTTTAAATCCGTTTATAATTGTGATAAAATTTTGGAGTATAGGTATTTATAGATAATAATATCAGATGAGAATTACAATTAGAAATAATAAGTGACGATGTAATCATGATAAATGTATAGAGTATAAGAGAGAATCCATGCGATTAGGATAGATGGTAAGAGTAATGTTATATGCCATTCTTGAGAAATTTTCACCCGTCAGCAACGTTCGCTTGATCATTATTGACGAGCAGCCGAGCTTCAGGCTGACGTCTTCGTGATATTCGCAGCATGTATTTAAAGATAAACAAAGATTTATGCAGACAAATTTTCGCCTCGAATGCGACGACGCGGAAAATATCTTTGCAGCGTACTTTCGGTAGAGGATGAAGTGGGAAGTAGAATTTGTGCGGGGTGTTACTAGATTTCGATGTTCGATTACATCAAATTATCCCGCATTCGTTCGAGGGCTTCGGTTGAGCTTTCATCAGGCGGGGTAAAAATCCCGAAGAACCCCTCCACGACAGCACATCAACCCTTCCTTCATTATACGTGGCGAGTTTCTCGATATTCGCATTTCTCTCTCGCTGTTTTCCTGCAGTTGAAAGTTTTCTTCGCAATTTAGTATGGGCGAAAGGCAATCCTTCCCTTCTCTAGGAGCACGTGCTATTCCAGGCCATTTCCGGCGGGGGAAGCGCACCGCATAACGTAGCGAACGGTGCAGCGGCGGAACCACGTGTTCGCCGAATCGATAATGCATGTTGTCCTGCGGAGGTCGCTCAACCCGCGTGGGGTCAACTCGTCGTGGGCCAACCACCCCCAGCCGTAGGCATTATTCTCCATCCCGACTTCCACATCTGCGCTCTCGGCTCTCGTGTATTTCTACACAAATCTAACATTCCGTAGAGTTTCGATCCGACCAACTTTCGCCATGAATTTTCGTGGCGTCGTCGGTCGTATAGGTCTAACGGTACCTTTCATTGTTGGAATATTCTTTTCAACTTCTTCTTTTTATTCTTATAACGTGGAGATTTTTTTTACTGATGGAACACATATCCCGACATTGGCTGCTTTGATATTAATATCATTGTTTTATATCCTCATTGAAATGAGACCGAAATTTAATAATGTCATGGAAAAAATTGAGCTGATATTCAATCATTACAATTGTTTGCCTTTTCGTTTTCTTAAACTAACTTAAAAATTTAACTGTGCAATGCAGGATCATATTAGACGTAAAAATCGTATGACGCACCCGGAATTGTTACTAAATATTTTGACACCTGGACAGAAGTATAAATATTGCCCTTGTCGGACTCTCGTCTTTCAGATTGATCAGTTGTGAAAGAAAATTGTTGCAATAAAAATTATGTCTTGACCCAGCGAAGCTGCAGCCATTGTAACATTTTCCTTGTCTCGCTAAAATATTGTGTCATCTCAAAAACCGTGCAAATGATATTGTTTGAAATAAAACTCATATATTCCGTTTACATAGTTATTTTTTTAACCATAGTCATTCAGCAACGAATTTTACGACCCATACAAAAGTCCCAAGTATTTGCATCTGTTGTTAAGTACTCAATTTTTCACAAGCACTATCGCTCTAAATCTTAAATATGACAAATGGTCCCCACACCCGATCTCTTAGCTAAAGTCTCTCTAGTCTGTCCCCGCTCTTCTCTGATTGTCTGCACCTTTAAAGGCGCTCACCTTTTGAACCCGTCGTATAATAATTCACATTGTACATAATTAGGCTAAGCGTAAGACTAATTCCAGAGGTGGCAGGAATGCAAAAGATAGATAAAGTTTCGAGTTTGTATAAGATGATCTAAGTTTTTTCTTTTCATAAGTCTTTCTGGCCGTAGTGTTGATCCGCGATGGTAGGGGTGAGGTGAAATGATGGCATTTCGGATTAGATGGCACACTATGTGCCCAGCTATCGCTATTTTTGAACTCCCGAGTTCGCGAGATTTGGTAATGTTATAACAAATATATACGTTGAAATGCGGAGACGCGCCGAGTGGATTGGCTCGTCGAAATTTTCGAAATTGCTCATCTACATTACTGTCACCTTACACGGGGTGAAATTCTCCGGCATCAACCCATGCAGCGATGGCTCATTAGGACGTAACGGTACTTAATTAGGTCAGGGAGCTACTTTGCCGTTGCCTGGAGAACTGATATTCACGTGACCTATAGTCTAAGCATCCAGCGCGACTTCTTCACTTTTGCAATTCTTTCGAACGGCCACCGCATAAAGTTAGCGTATAGGTACGTAGAGGTAAAAAATGCTGCGTCAGTGGCAGAAAGCAAAGTACCTGGCTAAATCTACCGTGGCACCGTTGGCATAAGCCGCGGGTATAGTGTCGGCTTACGTTCGCAGACTTGGCTTTTTCGCGTAATGCAGGTTTTGGGGATGCGGAGGCAACGCCTCGGAAAATATCTTTTGAAAAATCCGGCAATAACATCTCGAGTTTACCGTCGTAACGAAGTCTCCTTGATTTTTTTCGAGCAATGTGTTGTACACGCCTGCAAACCCTAGAAATGAAATACCATCATTGGAGCATATTGTGTAGGTATTATCTGGTTACAAACCCATTAACGCGGATCGATGTGTATAGGCCAAACGAATCGCCATCCTTCGGCAGTTTAACACTGTAGTAACCTTTACGATGTCCTCCGTCTCTGACATCATCGCCATCATGTCGTAATTCCATTTATAACGTACGCACATGTTTCTTCCGAGGTGAAGTTTTATCGCCGTAGCCCGACACGCTGGCAGCGAATTTAACTGAACCTGGAATCTATCAACCCGTCATCGTCCCAGGATATGCTGTCGCGTTTCCAGCCGGTACTATCAAGGAGAAACCGCGCTATTTCCTTGCGGTCGTGGTGCGCATCAACTTGGGTAACTAGGCATCCCATCTCTTGACTATACGCCTCCTATCTCCAAGAGGTTATAGACAAAGCGTAACAACGTACGTTCTTCCATAAATATGGGGTACTGGAAACTCTGCTAGTAATTCACAAGCATATTCAACGGCTCGAATCGTTATTGCTATTGCCCACTTCTTTTTACCCGGCATTCGCCCAGCGATGCAAACTTCTTTAAACTGAATCCTGTAGCTCTTTCATCGTCACATAAAATTAACGAAGAGTAGGAAGGACAGATTTAATTATCACTTCTATGTCGCGTAAATGCAAAATATTATACTGTGAGACCAGGGCAAAGAATTTTAATTAGCACATCTGAAGTAACGAATTCATTTGTGAAATAAAAAATCTTTCTAGACACTTGGCTGAATGCGTCTAGACGCGTTACTATCATGCAGGATCCGAATGGGTTTGAACGTAAAGAAACGTGTCTTGTTGCAGATTTCACGTGAAACTTTTATCGAGGATTCACCCTAAATGTTATCACGTTCAAGGAAACTCATAACCGCATGTAGTCTGTATGCCTGGCAACACAGCACAGCATCAGTCCCTAGAGAAGAATAAGTACGTGGTCGCTTTCGGACTTATTCAACGCTTTCGGCCATTGCCCTGTCCAACTTCGTATCAACGTATCAATGACGTAGAAAGCAAAAGCATAACACAGAAATACAGATGTTTATACGGGGAATACAAGCAGTTATCCTCCCCTTTTTATCTGCAACGAGAGACATTTCTACTATTCAACACGTCTTAGGGTACACAGTGTCGTGGAGGAAATTCCGAGAGCTCGAGTATGTAACTAGCTACTCGGAATTTATTGAGTTGAATCTACGAGGTCACTTCACTCTCAAGAAAATTGATGCACGAAAAATGATGTGAATTACACAGACAAGTCATCATGTGTTCCATGCAAAAGTTTGTCACTTACTCGTGAAATAAAAATTTTGTCTACATTTCTCTAGTCTGTTTTTTTATTAGCAAAAGAAAAATTCGGTGACCCTTTGGATTGACTCTCTAGGCTGTAGCCATGAAGAGATCTTCTCTCGGATGTTCTGCTGCGTGTATTATGTGGGTTTGCGTATAGAGTATAAAATGAAATTGAGGATTCTGATTTCGACCGTAAAAGAGGGCTTCGAAATATGTCGAAACCGTTTCTCATTAAATAATTTTCTTTTCTCACCGTCCCGCGGCAGAGGGTTAAAAAAGCACTTAGGAACACAGAGAGGCGACTCTTTCATCTCTCGCAGGCTTGTACCTACGTTCAATTATATTCGCGCCCGCGAGCAGCCTTTGTTCGTCTAATATCCGCGACTTTACGACGTCCAACGAGATTCATGTCTTGACATTAAGTCGATTTCAGGTCACCTGGCAATATCTTTTTCTTAGGGCCAGGGGGCTGAGAGAAAAAGAAAACCTACCAGCCCTTTCTCTTATAAAATTTCACTGACGTTGCGTGACGAGCTTCTTTCTTTATACATGATATGTATACACCTACACCCGCGTATATATCTACAAACGTATGTGCGCTTGCGTGTGCCCGTCTTGTTTATCTAAAATATCGGAAGACGTCCGTGTTTAATGGGGCTGATAGCCCTGGACGAACAGAAAGTCCGTGTAGGTCAAGGCGATCGCCACTGTGTACCGACCCAATTCGAAGTCTTGATGTTTTGAGAATGCGACCTTTTCGGCATCCTTCTATCCAATTGTACGGACGTTTATTTTATACATGAATATCGGTGAAAACAGAACATTTCGTCAATGTTTCTTTCGCTCCATTTTCCAAGTCACCGAACCCTTTCCGCTGTTTTAACCTACTAAATAATGGTTACCTTTGAAAGTATCTGGCTACTTTGGCACCGAACTTGCCACGTGAACACCTGTCGCTGAGCCAAGTATGGCGAAGCTCTGATAGCGATAGCAGTATGTCTATTCCATTTAGGATGCATATGAAAATGTAGTTGCAAGGTACAGAAATAGAAAAGCAAATTCACAACTGAGAAATCTTATCACTGTGAATATTGACTAACTAATGTTTTCCGGCCAGGTAAAAAGATTTTTTTCAAATATAATTGCGATTGATGACATCGTTTGTTCGAATATCGCGTATATAGGTAATACCCACGGCGCTAGACCTTCCATCTCGGGTGACCAAAGTATCCAAAATACGTTGCTCGTCTATCCTACTCTTCCCTAAGTGCTGTAGTTTACCCTCACCCGTTTCTATGGCCCTGCTAATAGTCTTATTAACAAAGCGCAGGCGTACTTAATGCCATTTTCAGACGAGTGTTCAAACAATAGCCTAGTAGGACAGGCATCCATGGTTGTAAGGCTAACGTTCCACTTGCATATGCTTGGTTTCAATTTCTGCGAATGAATATATAATCGCACCGCGTAAAATTACTTCTCTTGTCGTTCCCCGTGTGCTTGCATATTTAAAACTCTCGTGACACCAGAGACGAGATTTTTACTGCAGTGTCATAATCATTCAAATGATTCAGGTCGTACATTTCACGCATGTAAAAGGGAGTATATTGAAGTTGGCACACCATTGGCGCTGAGGAAAGCTATAAATTTTCGCGACACTTGAGCGACTTAGCCGCAACGATTCTTTTAATAAAGTTTGTGTAAGTATTATGGGATATCACTTTTCTGGTCCCATATCGATTCGATGATTCTCTTTCTTTCAGCCGAGAATTTCTGTCTAGTTGGTACACGGGAATAAAAAAAGAAGCAAGCCGAACAGGGACGTTACGTGACCAAGCAATCACTTTGGTCAATCATTTTCTTTTTATCCTCCCTGGAAGGTACAATAAGAACACGTACTGAACTTCTTTTCAACACGAAAATGACAACATGAAAAGCACTTGTTGGTTCGGGGATTACACAAGTATTGACGAAGCACTTGAGAACTTGCGATTCATTAGGCTTCAGGTAATACTGCCCTGGACTATGCGTATCAAGATACGTGGAGTTTTATTGGTACTACAGTACTCCACGACAATACGATTCGGAAGTTCTCATCAATTTGTGGAATATATTCGGCGAAAGGTATTCTAAATACCTACTCTAGAAGTCCTTGAAAATTTCGCGTGTACGCGGATGTGTCCTCCACTACAGAACTTCCTTATTTTTCGTTCCTCAGTGGGCCGAGGCTGGTTTTCATAAATTTTACATATCCGGTCTAACGATAAGGATCTGGTTTACCGTCTTCAACTTTCAAGCGATCAGGTCTGTCTCCGACAACAAGACCTTCATCACCCTGATGGACCGCACAGGTTGGTTCTTATTGCGATCTCTCGCTGCTCTATGCTTCTAAAAACCCTTAAAAAAAATTGTTGGTAGTTGGGATCGGCCTCAAAGTTCGCCTCGTGGAAGATCATGACGTCAGCTGTTAGCAGAGGTTCCGACTAGACAGTTTCACGAAGTCCACAGACTCACGTTTCGGGCGCGCGTCCTTGGCAGTAAAACACACTCTGACTTTGACCATAAATTTTCATATTTTCGTCAATTTATTCGGTTATATTTTCACTGCAAGCAATTGTTTGGCATAGCTGCAATACTGGCTGTAGCCGAGAAATGTACTGTGGGTAGTATACATCAGCATAACGCACAGCGACGGTAATACGAGTTTGTGAACTCGAAACCCTACCTTGGTGCTTTTGAACATTACGCTAAGGTCAAGGTATGTATTCGCGATACCGCAGGTGATTTATTTCAGAGTTTCGCATGGCTGTGGGAGCATTTAATTTTGCAAAATTCATCTGCCAAACAAACACACAACCTGCAACTTGTGTAATTCAATTTATTTGTAACGAATAGAGGAACCGGGGCGGAAAAACCTGTACGTTTATTTTCCCTACCAACGTAAAACCTTTTTATCATAATGCGATGTTTCGCTTTGCCTTAGTCACGCTTTCGTTCAATTTTCCATGCACTGACGGGAAATTTCATTTACGGGAAATATCGGATTATGAGAAAAGCTTTGCATACTGAAACTTTATGCACGTAATGTAGAGTAAATCCCATCTGCACCAGCAGCTCGCTACAAAATCGATACGAACGATCCCGAGATAACGAATGACCGTCCGGTCGTTTGTCTTACGTGGCTACATACTTCCAAACTGTATCAGCTTATCACATTCAGCTGTTCATGCTGTTCGCCAGAGTTACGTTGCTCTTTTATACTATCCAATATAATAGACCGCGACGAAACAGCACACTAATCTAAACTATTCTGCCCTGCAGCACCAAAAAACTCTTGTCTATTCTGTTGATTTAAAAGCCATAAGACTATTGTGACGATTTTTCGGTGCCCACACCCAGCTCGAGATGAAATCCGATTAAAGTCAAACTTAGCGATCGCAAAGCAAATGGTTCCTCGTTTAACTATGCGTGTGATATTGATCCGTCAAAGTACGACGGTGAAATCCCTAATTCAACCGAAGGTAAGCTGTACGCTGAACTTGTCTTACCGGAGGTATTAGAGTTGCCTGGTTATCAGAACGTGGTGGAGACGCGGGTACAATCATTGGGGAGTTAAGTTTCCGAATTTAAGTTTTTCCTTACTTTATCCCCCTTTCGGAACGTGGCATTCAAGAAGTTCGGATATGTGTTCCAGCCACAAAGGACAAGGAAGACTTATTTGTTCGCCACGTGAATGGTGAAAGAAAAGAAAACGAGAAAAAAAAAATCGAACGAAACGGTGTGTTCGAGTCGAAATTTTCGTCCGCAAATTGTTTAACAAAGTGATAATTAGATTTTTAATGGACTGCTGAGGTTTCTGTAAAATTATAATTATTACTAAGGCACGGCTGCTCCAATCGTAATTCTGAATTTTTTTTTATCTCCTTGGCGAAATTACCCCCTTAATTTAGAATTGTCTGGAATACTGCTCGATATCCTCGAGGGAATGCTGTTTCAAAGGGACCCATTTCCACCGCTGCTGCGCAGCACTGCAGGTGTACGTGGGTAGGTGGATGTATATATTTGCAGTGGAATCTCTCAAGATCTTGAAATGTTATTCTTTCCACAATATACCGTCATTCAACTGAAAAGCCATCAAACAGTCAAGTGTGGCTCCACGGTGTAAATGCTGGGGACTCGCGTAATTCGAGCGTTGATTGCGGTTAATTCGTTAGCAATTTAGCCTGGCCTTGACAAAAGCTATTAATTAGAGAGCTAAAAACTTTCGACCCTTCCATTGCGGAAATTCTCTGTGTAATATTCGAAAAAGCAAGCGCCACTTATCACGATACGAAGCGCTGTTTTGCATTAGGTACGCACCCTGCCAATTCCGCCCTCTCGTCTCAACTGTCTGGAGCCAGAAACCAGCCACTTAATCCTATCCACCATCCAACAACTCTGTAATAGGAGTACCACAGATGAAGTACGTCAGGTCAAACCACCCAGTCGGCTAAAGGGATCGCGCGTGAGAATCCTTTAGATCAACTCACCCCGTTCCGAAAAAACGCCCACGTTTTTCCACGTGCGGTGAAAATGGCGCTAACATCATTTCACCAGAGTAATTATTCGACTCGAAATTAAAGGTCAACCGTGATCCTGACGGGGGATTTCGCATTCTGCTGATCTATTATGTATAGCCAACTTGCATTGGGAGGATGTGCTTTCGCAATCGCAACCAGTTTTATTGGGATCATAAATCACGTGGTTGACGGATCACTGCTCGTTAGGTTGACGTTCTATGCGACCGCGCTAACTCGTTCGGCTGAGAAATTTTGCATCCGGAGTAATCGAGCGTGGGAAAAAGATAACACAGTATACCTTCGTCGAATATCGTAGGTAGAATAGAAAATTTTTCTCACCGCGTGATGATTGTCTGCGGCTTATCGAATCCACGGTTTTTACTGTGGTGTAAATCGAGCGAAAACTGAATTGCCAAACATAATGGGGATGATTTTTGGTATGAGATATATGAAACCCACGGGTTCGCCTATCTCGTTTCATCCGTTGTTCAGTCACTGCACGTTCATCACGTGAGAAAATTCAAGGCACAGATCACGCGTTGAGCTATTACCGTTGTATATATATACGAACGTATAAGTTTCTCCTTAATTAATTGATCGAGTGATTGATTGATTACACGCGGTAGCATCAATTCGAATCAAGTCCATTAAAATAACGAACAACGTTCCTCGTGCTCGACGCGCACCGACCGTAATCTGATCTCTGATTTTGCAACTGGTCTCTGGTTGGGATCGAAATTCGAACGATCGATCGGATTTCACTGCTTCACCGCAATCATCCAAGTGTTAAATAAAATAATGATTCATCAGCTCGGTGAATCATTCGGGTACTCTCGAAGAGTTTTGCCATCACGAACGTTGTTTTGTTCAGTTTCAACTCTCCTAGGATCTTTCCCCATGCGGGAAATTGAATTGGCTTCTATATCAGTTGCGAAGAGCTGAGGGGAGAGGTGCTTCGTTGCCTATCTTCGAGGTCTATCCAATCGTTCTCTTACATTTACACATACGCCTAAGGTTCGCCTAGGTGTGGCGCAGCACGGAGGGGGTGATTTATAACACACGAAATTATTGAAATCGGAAATCCAAAATATCGCGAGTGCATTGACTCCGCTTTCGCCAGCTGAAATTCGAATTACGAATAAGAACAAGGTGCTCTTGGCCGAACGACGGCCCTACGCAAACGGCGTTAAGGGTCGATCATCATCGTACATGTCATGTTGTTATATGCTATCACATATCGGGTGGCATAAACAGCGCACGGTTTTGTACCCTGTACTATTACGTCTCGTGAATCATATCCAATGTGGTGTAGGTATTATGCAAGACACTGTTCACTAATAACACGATGATTTCTTTATCTTGCACGAATTTTCTCGACACGTGTATATTACCTTTTATTTCGTGTAAAATACTGCTTAGATATTGGCAAATATTTCCGTGAAATTTATGGATCTTGGAGCAGCGGCTACTTTTTTTTACGTTGTTACTGACCGAGTGATCGAGTTAGCTTTGTGTGCCACCAGGTCTATTTCAGCATATGAGAACGGTGCGTTCTACGTATAGTGTTTACGAATAGAGCCTCGTGGCGCAGCAAATCGAACCCCAAGGTTCCTCCTTCCTTGTTTATACGGAAGGAGAACAAACGACGCCCCCCCCCCCCCCCTCCCCCCTGCTGATCCGAAATTAAAGAGGACCTATCGTATTGACGAGCTATCACGCTGCGGCCCGTCCAATCCTCGGTAAAACAAATTGCCGTTAGGTTGCCGCAGAAATCGATAATACCAGTGTGTGGAGAGAGTGGTGATGCATTCGGGGGTAGATTTTATCTTCGACGCGGTATATATTCAGCAGAAATTTACGCAAATTCGAGAATATTGAAACTCGAGTTTTTGTAACATGTAGAAATTTCTTGCGAAATCAGCTTTTACGAAGCTGAAACTATAACTACTCGATGGTATTCAATCTACCTCTGTCTCTCCGTGAGCGGTAAAAAGTTCTTTAAAATGTAGAGTATATGGGCATGCCGAAGGTAAAACAACAGCGTCGATTTATGCAATTTTCCGATATAACGTTCGCCACGCCTGCTGCGACCACCTATATCCACAGCCTATACACGACGCCAGGAAATTTCCGAATACTTTTACCCGTAAATTCTCGTTTATCAGAGGAAATTCCACTGAGGGGTGCTCTTCCCCCACTCCCCCTTTTACTCTCTCTCTCTCTTTCTCTTGCCAATCCTGCCAACAAATAGTCAATTCTAACGATCGGTAGTTAAAAGTCCCTCCTTAAATGTGATGAATTTATAGAACGTGCTTTCCCTCTGCTATTATTCACGATAGGAAGTCAACGCAGATGCTAAAAATAACAGCAAATATCTGCCATTTTTTGTCTCTCAAACGACTTATGATCAATTGATTATTTTACATTTCCTAGATCGATAGCAGCTTCTGCTTTCAGAGCAAAATATGTGCCACGATTGGTAGTGATCAAAATCATTTGAGAATTGAAATAATCGATGGTTCAAACCTTTCGTCCCGCACTTGTTGGATATTGAGTACTTTGTCGTATTTCCAATGTCTTTCCAGAATCAAAGAAATTTTTTCTAATAAGCGTTAATTTTAATTTGAACAAAAATTATCTTCGAGTTCAACATACAATCGCTGCCCCTCCTTGACGTATCAATACAGTTAAATTAACGCTTATATTTTCGCCCATTTCAGTCGGAAAATTTAATCTCTTCAATGTCCCGAGACTCAAGGTGAGTATCTTTCGGGCGCGAGCCTTTGTTTACGTGCTCCGATTTCGGTATCGCGTATCTACAGTGTGTCCTTTTTTTCCATATCAGCTTAGGGCGTTGGTGTTCAGTTTCACATCGCTGTACATAATCCAGTTCAAAAAGCGTTTTTTAGAGCTTTGACAGAGTACTTGTCTGAAAGACTGCCGAGAGTGTTCCGTTTAATCTCCGCATCTTCCCATCGCCTCGAGTTGTATATCTAGATCATAAAATCGATACCTTCCTCTGATCCGCGGATGCTTAACGCTTAACACTTGACTCACACGCCCTTACGCCACAACTCCACGTGACGAAAGCACGCGGAGCTACTGCAATTGCATCTTCGAAGGATAAAGTGATCCGCCGATCGCTGTTAAACCGTAAAAATTAAAAGTCACGGTGTTTGTAAGAAAGTCGCGAAACCCAATATACCACCGTGGAGGGCAATCAATTTGTAGGGCACATATGTGTGCTATCCAGCGGTGGGCTCGATGCAGGCGGCGGGTGTTTCGAAGGCTTTGAAAAGTCGGGCGTCGGGGCGCCTGCAGGGTGTCAGGACGCCTGCGCCCGACGCTGCCCCAGAATGCCGTCCCAGTGTGCCAACCGCACCGTGTCAACGACGCACGCCGGCCAGTGCTGTCTTCGACCTCTTCCCTGCAGGAAGGTCCGCAGAGCGTGCAGCTTCGCAACTTTCTCTATACTTTCCTCCTCAAATATTTCGCACTCTCTCTACCGTCGTTGCATAAATTATTACCATCTTGACGAACGTCTCCAAAATATTTTGCACACCTGTCGTACAAACGGCTTTCGACACTCTTTTTCTGTTTAACGCAATTACAGAAAATCTGGATATCAATTCTGCCCGTTACTTCCGTTTCTTTCAAATTTAATTCTCTACAGAAGAGTACGAGATGCTGAAGTTAAAAACGTTTTAACTTATCGAGAAAATTGTGTGAAATCAAGGAGCAGAATAGCTGGTGCACATCAGTGTTGACAGGACACCGGTACTCGAAACCGGGATCCTCGTGAGCGCGTTGAACGCAGTCGTGATTATTGAGACCTCAAGTAAGCTTGATATCACCTTTTCACTTAGAACTTATTTAGAGCTAGAGTAGACAGTTTCCAGACAAGCCCCAAGTCCTTTTACCCGTAGTGAACCGGAGCAGGGATAATCCGCAGGGATTCAACCGCGGCGTAAATAACCACCATCCCCTGTCACATGTCGGTCCCTCCTTGTTTCTCTCTTTTTGAAAATCGCCTCTTCTCGGTACGTGCTCGTATCTCCAAGCGTAAAATTGACACCGAGTGTCACGTTGCGATCGCGTTTACCGTCCTAAATGAAATCTCGCCTGGAGATACGAGTACTCTGCAGTACTTGACGGACGAGATAAAGTTCCCCGTTTGAGAAAACGACTCTCCTCATCTCTCAACTTACTTCTCATGCCGCTGCAATATCGCCATGTGCTCCGGAAAACGCGTTCATCTTCATTTTCTCAAGTCTAATCCGCCCGGGATATCCAGTCTGATCCACACTGCACCTTGACTCAGACCATGGCCTGGATAAAGCGGGTTAGCTACCCGCGACCCGACGGCGACGGCGACGTCGCTTCGTCTTCGTCAAGTTTTGGCAGTTTAGGCGGGAGCGGAAGCATTGTTGTCGCGAATTAGATCCTCGGAGGAGGTTTGCTATGGCTTCAACGGCAACGAAATGGTCGCGTGGTGTCCCATCGAGGGTGGCGAGAATGAATTTGGACGCGTAACAGCAGCCCGCTTACATTGTAGGTCTCAACACGATGGCACATGGCTACGTAATACGTATCTGTGGTAAATGGGCGCAGCGTATAGCCTGCCGGAAATCGATTCCCCCTAGTTTGAAGACCAACGTTTGTCCGCCGTTTCACCGGGCTGTCTAAAACAACGTCCTAGTTCAGCTTGTTGCGCACAATTCAACACGCGTTTAAATTTCGTGTCAGCACGCTGAAAGGCGACCGAGTAACCCGAATTACCGAATCCAAACCTGATCTGAAGCCGACTGAAAACGGCGAAGGTAACAGGATACGAGCCGTGCGACGCAGCGTCGGAAATATATTTTTTTTTTTCCAAACGGATTATCGGACGGGTGAAAAATTGCCCACGTGGCTGTGCGGTTTCGTCGGCAACGAGGCATCTGAATATTGATTGGGAACGTACCGGCCTCAGTAGGTTACACGCGAGTTTCGTTCAGTAAGTTTTCATCCGAAACGCAGGCAGGAGGGTGGCTGAGCGGTGAATCGGGGTGAATCGGTGCGCTCGCGCCTCCGCGAGGCGGAGGTCGTTCACCCCGGAGAAGATGCTTCATCTCCCGTCTACCCCTGCAGCATCCTCTGCTCCCCAACGGCGCCGGGAAGCGTCGCGCGACACGTTTTCACCCACTTCAACCAAAACTGTGCGATTTCTCGGCCTCTGTAACCTGGGAGAGAGGAGAGAGAGAGAGAGAGAGAAAGAGAGAGAGAGTGGAGTCCAACCGTTGCAGATATATCTGTTCTACACGTTTCAGGAAAATAGGTCACTCTCGCTTCCCCTCGCCCCTTGATTGCGCAATATTTTTACGTCGCGTTCATTTATCCCCTGACGAACCCTGCGGAACTTCGAAAGAATATATCTCATCTCGAAAACAAGCGGCGCAAATTTTTGCCCAGTAACTCGATGATCGTCTTTTTTTGCCCCTCGGTAATTAGGCGCTTTTTTATATTCTTCGTACTTCATTTGCGATGGAAATCAGGCCTCGGTTGTATTTTTATGTATTCCTGGACGAGACGAGCGGACGCGAAATTTGTTTCGATTCCGTTCTACCACAATGCATGCGAGTGATGTTTTTTTTCGATGAAATGAAGCTTTTTTAATTTGTGCGAAAATTTTTCGCTGTCGGCTGGAATTAAACCTTGAAGGTAGATTTTAATTGCCTGAAATTGAACGAGCAACTATTTTACTCTGTTTCAGGAATACTGCAGCAGTTTTTCGTCGAGTGAGTTTCTGCGTATCCTCGCGAAGGAAGAGGAATTGAAAAAGAAAACTCTTATCCAATCAATATGAAAGTGTGTTACGATTCGCTTTCAAAGATATCGGGATTGATGTATACGTGATTGGATGAGGCGCACAGCATAAATCCTTGTGAATAAATGAAAATGGTGAAAAATCAATAAATATCAGTATAATAAATCTCTTATTGTTGTGCGGGAGCCAATTTCTCCTGAATTGTGCTTAACGATAAGAAATCAAGCTTGTGTGTGGCGCTAACGCGAATTACTCTATCATCACTTTTTGCAAGAAGTCAACTTGCCAATAAACGAATCAAAAAGGAAGAGAAAAGAAAAAACTGTTTTCGACTTTGATCCGAATTCCGAGCCGCGCAAACACCGAACGGGCATCCGAAACGAGCGAGGCTTGACATCTTAACATTTCCGAGAGATTGCTTTCGGCAGTAACGCAGAGGTGACAACTCGCGGAGCTACCAAAACAACCAGAACAATATCGGCGAGGAGGAGAGCGACGCGCGTCTTTTGAGAAATCGGAAGTGCGGATCGTGGAACAAAGGCACGAATATGTCCTGAGTCCTGATGGGGCGCTGCGCACCCCGAGAACCAGCAACTCCCCGAAGAGGGGAAACGCCGGAGAGCTTTAGGAGAAAAAGTGATAGAATTGACACGGATTACTAAAAGGGCCTCGTGACGGAGGGGCTTCGCACAGCCCTGGCGCGGCTGCGGCAATGCTCGGGTAGTTCGCTGCCCAACTCCCCAAATCCACCCGCAACCCCGGAACACAAAGCGCACGTGAGTATCAACATCGAGCACCACCCGTGTGGCGGGTTCAATTTTTCCCCCTGAATCTGTTCCGAATCCTACAGTTTTTTCGCTTACTCGTGCATGATTCATGATCGATGAATGCGATCCTGTTTTCGAGTTACATTTTTTCATCAAGGCTCGTTCCGTCGTCCATCTGGCCTTATTTTCTCAACCATCGATCGATCAATTTACTTGTCACGTATTGCGATGCCCGCCGTTGTTCTCCCTTGACTCTGTGCGAAAACCACATGCTGACCACGTCTTCGTTTTGGTTTGCGCAAAAATTTTCAATTTCAATATAAAAAATTTATCACCCTATACTGCGTAATACTTACCCGAAAAAGCATTCGTCGAGGTGGAGACATATACAAACTAGGTCGTCCTTGTGATAGCACAATTTGCTATAAAGAATGTCTAGAGTAGAAGTATAAGAGTGAACTTGTTCACGAAATGCAAATATCAGACGTATTAAAGCTAAGTGTACGCGGTATCTACGTGCAGCGTAATATTCGGTGTATCGCGTCTAGCTTTGTATACATGTGGCGCGAGCTCCATGCTCGACAGAATAATCTATTCTATTTCTACAGTGAGATTTTATTGATATTGTTATCGCTCTGCTGTGCATTCTAAAGGCAGAGAATATTTTGATAAAAATCTAGTTCTCGATTCTCCTGAAATATGTTGCAAAGCTAATGTCTCACAGCGGACGATAGTCGAGGGTCAGTGATTCGAGTCAAGAGTACAAAGCCTGTCATCAGTCTGCGAGAAAGCCTACACTATCCGACTGATGCCAGTTTCGAAGCTTCTAGCTTAATTTAATGGCAAGTGGAGACGTTTGATGCGTCAGTGAAAGGCTTTTGAGGCGAAGCTTTTAGGCTCAGTGGTAGGCGGAGTGGAACTAGTCCGTTTGAAAAATGTTGGAGCGAAAATTTGAAAGGAAGTTTAATCGGCAAAACGCATTGAGAAGATTGGATCATTCCCCCTTCCTCTATATTTTTTCAGGACAGACTACAGATTTCAAGGCCATTTCCGTCTTACCTGGCATTTGTAGACTCGAATAATTTTCGCTCTTATTTTCATCACCGACACCGCAACGACGATATTATTTTTGGCACGAAGACGTTGATAGTTTTATGCGGAGAAAAAAAAAAAAAATTACACGCGTTGGCGTAGCGAATCAGCTGCCGCAGTCTTCCGCAGCTCGGTATGTGAATTTATGCGAACCAATTTCCATGAAACTTCCATTGTTCGTTTTTACCCGTTGTAAGAGTACCTAATTTACGGCTCTGCAAGTAATTCCGAGACCTTTAAATACCTGAAGGTTGAAGCGTTTAAACGACCACGTTCATTTGTTTCCGTTTGCAATTTCGACTTCATTCCTCATCGCGCATTCAAAATAATATATGTCACATATACATATATATATATCCTGATATTTTATGAGTTCTTATGGGTCTGCAGTCCTGATTAACGAAAACGGCAACCTCGTCATGTTATTCAAACAGTTAGTAACGAAGAATTAAGGTCGAATTCAATTTCGATTCTAGTCTTTTCCCAACCACATACAGTTTAAATGGACAAACAGCTTTCACGCAGAATTTTTATTCGCACGCGTGTAATCTAATATTTTACCTCTTACTTACCTATTATCACCGTTGCCCATCGTTCCCGGAAATTCACACCGAATTATCGCATTTACTCACGAACAAGGACTCACTGCGAGCACATAAAGTCGGCGTCGTAACAACAGCGGATGGAATATAGGCCGCAGACCCCTTGGCGACTGGCCCGCCGTAACTGGCAGCCACTACTTGTAGTCGTCTGACTCACGCTCGTTTCTACTGCCGGACCAAGCATGGCGGGCACTACTTGTGAAGCCGGCCCAAACTCTGCAAGTAGTAGTAAGCAGTCGTCTGACCCGTGGCGTTCGTTTCTACTGCCGGACTTGGGAACGAGATGTCCGAAAGACGTTGGGCAGACGCCAGGAAATCCCTTATATTGCAGTGCAACTTCAACACTTTTTAACTTGAACGGCATCTGAGAGTGAAGTTTTGAAAAATACGGAATAATTGATTGTTTCAACAAATGCGTGAATGATGTCAAAATCTCGGAATACGTGGATCCCAATGGGAATTGAAGAAAACTTTTCGGAATCACCTTGTAATACAAATGGAAGTATCGTTTAGCACCTGAGAACACTTGCTTTTTTCAGAATAAAAAAGAACAAATTTTCAATTAATGAAAAGTAGGTTTTCTCAAGTGGAAAACTTTGATTCCAATTCGATTTGGATGGGGTTGCAAAAAGTTTTATGGAAATACACGCGGGATCCGCGTAGTCTGAGGTGAATATCTAGCGCGTTTTGACTAAATTCTGAGACCCCGACTAATCGAAGGTCGAATTTAACTTTCTCTGTAGAAACTGTGTGTCTTTCCAATCGGTGCAGTGACCACAACGACTCACATTTTTGTCTTTCTTAGGATTTTTTACAGGGACTTTCGTAACTGTTTCAAGTAAAAAAAAGAAATCTCGATTTTACGCATCACGAGTATGGAATTGTTATGAATATGTGTTAAAGTTATGCAACAGAGCATTAATTATTCGTAAATTACGTGAGTATAATTAATTACCCACGTCAAGGTTTTACCCCGGACCTTATAAGCAATTACGAAAATGTTGGGGAGGGGGAATTTTGTAGGTGTGGAAAATTTTTGTCCAAAGTTTACCCTTCCCGACCGGCTTATCAGCGTGCAAACGACGACGGCGGGGTCTCGGGGGAATGGTCAAATAGAAAAAACACCGGACCACGAATTGTTGAGATTGAAATCAACTTGGATTTACATCGCCTAACGAATTCACGGTAGAAATTTATTGCCTCTTGTAAGCAAAATTTATCGAACCGATCGAGACCGCGGTAACGGAAAACGAATGCTTACTTAACATGATAGGAAAATTCCCGTTAATACATATCTACGAGCCGCCTGGCTGATTCTACACGCTGTAAGTTTATGAAAAATGAAATTATACCAACGACACAACAGAATTGAGAAACACTTATTTTACCTACACCTTTGTCATTCGTGTTTGCATATGTAAATTTGCAAAGTTCGATAAGCGGTCCATATATACATATCAATGATCGTCACGAAAGCTGTTTGATACCAGTTCTAGCATGCGGTGTGAAATTATTCACTTAGATTAGAATTGTAATTATTATCGTTGTGGATGTATATGTGAAGAATAAATCTATAACGCATTTGAATAAAGAGAATTTGAAAATTTTAAAGGTGATCATCAGATTTGATGATTTTTTAACGTAAGTTCTCCGAAAGAGAATTCTTTTTTAAACAAATTTTTTATAATTAATTACAACATTTCTGATGTGAGACCAAGAAGAGAAACTTCCCCAAGATTTAAAAAATGGGATTGTAAGCTTCGCAGTGAAATCAGATATTTCTTCACATTTACTGTTTACAACAGCTAGTATAAATTATCTCTTCGGACTCCAAAATGTCACGGGGAGAAAATCCCGTACCCTACGTTGCCTGCTATCTGCCTACGCCACCCCTGCGAGGTTGTAGATTAGGGAGGCATGTATATTTTACAATGGTATATTTTTCACGTCCGCACTTTTACCAAGCCATCCAGCTGAAATGATCCTACGTGATTCGTGGTCAATATACTTGTGGCAATTTTCAAATACAAAAATCGAATAACGGTACCTTGTGCTTTTTATGGAGAAAAACATTGTTGGACATTTTTCATTTCAGCTAAGGTGGGAAAGAATTCACAAACTTGTAATACCTTACGCAAGCAGCAAATTTATACAGCTTTGCGGGTTTTTTTCCACATTGAACGTCAGCCAAGATTGAAAGATCTCAGAAGTTCCCTAACACCGTTTGCTCCTTCTGTTTGTACGTAAATTTAGTTTACTCACGAGCTAGAGAACGGGTCTTTTCGGCGGAGCGTTGTCCTTGCAAACAGGACCGCTATACCGGACCATAAGTAAACGTTAAATATTTTTTCTCCTCGGCGACAAATTCCAGTCACAGAATACACATCTGAGAGATAAACGCGTAGACTTCGTATGTGTATCACTGAACATTTTCTCATTTTATTTTCTACGACAGTGTGAAAAGTGTTTATCAAATTCGTACAAACAATCCCCCTTCAAACATTCACTTTTCTTCATCTGTTCGTTGCTGTGTTTACTCCAGTCAACCGGGAGTGAACGAAACAAAAAAGAGAGATCGATATATAAAAATTGACTGGAAAAAGAATAACAGTTTCTTTCTAGAACTCCGGACGGAGAAAGCGACTTCTGCTAGTTTGATACACTTGAGAAAGGGGTTTCTTTTTCCAATTTGCCAGCTGTCGAAGTGGGCGAACGTCGTGGAGGGCAGGGCGAGGCCTAAACAGGGGAAATAAATTCAAAGTACACAAAAGTGATCGATTCGTCCTCCGGAAATTGAGTACGTTGTGAACGTTACCCTCCAATTATTAGGTTACTCTGTGTGTACTCCGAGCGCTATGTAGAGCACTAAAAGTTGCAAGCGACGTAAAACCCTTGTTAATTAACCAGCTCCGGGATAGTTAAACTAATTTCAACCGTATATATATAGGTATAACGTCGAGTAGGAAATTAAAACGTTATACCCACGCACCAGCATTTTACGCTGTGTTTTACGGTACATGGAGGTTCTCAAAAATAAAAGGGTGGTGACGTGGTTTTTGGATGCCTTGGAGAATTCCGAGACTCCGTTTTCCGCCGCGATAAATTTCCTCCTCCGAAGGTTACGACTATCGCGGTTGCCGCAGGTATCGGGCACCTCCAAAGCCGATCGGTGGTAATAAAACTGAACTTGACTTTTCAACGCGAGGTTTACACCGTTTGTGGAAAAGCGAGTGTTTTTTACTCGTATTTTTCTTTCCTCCTTATTTACTCTTTTTTTTCATTCATTTTCTTATTCAGACGTAGATTTACTTTGCCTTCTCGAGCAAACCGGTATTTCAAAGGGTTGATCTCTGACCTCTCCAAGGTCAGTCGAGGGCACGATTTCTCGGGTTATTTCATTTTTTTAGACGTGTGTTTCTTACCTCGCAAAACACAGCTGTGCAAACATGCACAGTCGTGTCGCAACTATACCGTAATAAAGCTGAGAGAGAAATGAGAGGAAAGAAGACTATTCTCGTGAATTGTTACGCGGTTTGGCTCCGATGAAACGAATGTTTATTGAATTGAACGAAAAATACGGTTGGGTTGAATTTATGCTACCGGCGTCTCATCCGCGTCGTAGGAATCCAGGGATGGAGCGGAATGGGTTTGCAAATCAGTCGGCGAGGCTGCAGGATCGTTCTTTCTCTAAAACTTTGAGTGTTTCAGTAGCATTCTCATGATCTCAACTACTGCCGAGGCGGAATGAAGACGGCGTGGAGAGCAACGGATGAAAAGGGTCGACGCGTTCCGTGAGAATATTGAAGAATATTAAGCGATGTCTTCACGGCGGCAATTCAGAGAAACGGAAGCAATAACGGTAGCAATTTCCCTGCACTTCGTGCGGCAGAAAACCGTATCCCGTATATTATTTCTCGCGAGTAAAGGGAGCAAGTTAATCTTGTTTTTAATTTGTCTGTTTGCTTTCGATCGATTGTCTTCGCTGCAGCTGCGCTGAAATATTAGATTACACGGAGCTCGTGATTATTCTGCTTGTGCAGTTTTTCATTAGCGTACAGAAATTCGGCAAAATCTCTCCCTCCCTGTATATATAGGTTAACGGAAATATTCTCTTCATTCGTGTAATTTTTCTGCTCAGGTATTATGTATACATTTTCGTCATACTGGATCGGAAAAGATATCGACGTACATGTTCCAAATTAATTCCCCGGCTCTTTGGCTTTGGCTAAATGCGGCGTCTACGTGACCTGGCCCTCGCTTAACCAGCCACCCCAATAACGTGAAACGAATAAAAGACCACGGAGCACTCAACGTTATGGTACAGCCGGATTGAAAAATAACGGCACGATTATAGTGTGGGTTCAGTCTGTTTTGCTGGGTCGATGTAGCGGAGGAACTTATTCCAAGGTTTTAGCGAAGACGTGTTTTTCGATTCGCGATATCTTCGTGCTACGATGCTGCAATTCAATGCGTAGTAATACGTATTTTTATATTTATTTTTTTACTAGGCACGCTATTTTTTGTGGTATTTGATATTTACATGAAAATTCAGATTCTTACGGAGTAAAAATATTTTCGATATCGAAAAACCGTTTTTAACTGCATATTTACTGTGAAAATTATATTCTTCGTGGAATGGGATTTGCGTAACAAATGAATCACGTTTTTTCTCGCAATACACTGGGCTTCGCTACTTGGGTTCATCAGGCCCTCAAGTAATCTCGGTAATACACGTTTCTGTCGCTTACGGTTATCAATGTCACGTTAAATGAAACGAAGTTACAAACAATCCGAGTTCTCATCAGTTTTTCAGTATCGCTTTATATTCGCGGGTTTAATTCGGAATAACTTCGTCTGAAATTATACATAGTGTGTTGGTTTATGAAATGATACAATATATTGTAAAAAAGAAAAAAAATTGTCAATACACTCAGCGCAGCGAAGCTAAAATTACCGAGTTATTCTTTTGCACGAAAATGGCGAATAAGCCGCAGGAGTGTCAATAAAGGGTTTCGAAAAATTCGGGAAACGATGAAAAAAATAAAATTAAAATTGTACGATCAACTTCCCTTTCTGTTTAAAATCAGATTTTTACTTCGTTCAACATTCATGCCCGCAATTGTTCACGCGTGCAATCCGATGACTATACATAGTCTTTGAAAGCTTGTACTGAAATAGTTACGCGATATTGGACGCCAGAGAGAATGTGTAATCCAGGAACAAAACAGTTATTTGATTATCATGACGAGCATCGTACAAAGCGCACAATGAGCCGTATTTGATTACATCCATACCGCGTATATTCCTGATTTGAGATCCAGGTTAAGCACACAAACGAATCGTTTTTTTATTTGCATAAGCCAGCTGCGGACGATTGATTTAATATTTATGGCATCGGACTTGATCCCAAAAGGAATATACCTGCAATTACCTTCGAAACTACCTTCGCCTCCTGTTGTTGACCGTCTCCTCAATGATATCCCTGAGCCATTCACGGGCATTCATGTGTGCATGCTTAGCTGTCAAACTTGATAATTGCACGATGATATGTGACGTGTTTTTAAAAGGAAACTGCACAGACGAATTATTCAGAGTACCTGGAGCTCGTCCAATGGTATTGCGGAGTCGGCATAATAGTTCGTTTAATAAGCTCAACGGATGATTAATTGCGGTGTGCCTTTAGAGGGTAAGGCGAAATCACCGGGAGATAAATAATTGATCACTCTGTCTACCTCCCGCTAATTCCTCCAACCAACAACCCTTGGGACCGGGAGAATTTATTATGCTTCAGATGTGTCTGAATTTTTTTTTTTTCTCGTTTTTTTTTTACCCCCTTAATTGACGTAATAATTCGATTTACGCCGGCTTTTCAACCCGTGGGTGAATCTTTGGTATTGTTTAAAATGCGATATTTCCTTTTGACTTCCCACAGTGGGCGAATAAACATGTAATCTTTATGTATAGAATATTAGGCATTTCTTTTGATCACCTGCATTTTAAATTCGAACCGAAGGATAAGGAAGATGGCTAATTTGCCTGACTATAGTAAAAAATAATTGAATGGAAAAAAAGTGACATGTTGCGAAAATGATCACTCCAAAATCGTATAATAAAAATAATTCCCTGCGATAACGGAACGATCGCTGTTTATTCACGTGTAAATTTCGCCGACAATTTTGTTCAGTTCTCTCTCTCTCTCTCTCTCTCTCTCTCTCTGTTTACGCGCAACTATATTTGGCTCGCTAGATTAAACGATGCTATTAAGGTTCTAAATAATTCTTTGTCAAATGTCTCTGCTGCGTGGGATACGCATTTATCAGCAGAGCCCTACCACCAATTCTCTCAAATCCGTCTGACCAATGAATTACCTCGTCCACATTTACCTAACGCGTCGCACATGTACGAGCCTGATAGAGTTATCATGCTTAGGGGCAGGTACCTGGGTTTTCACAGTTGCTCGTTAGTCGAAGCAATTATCTAACAGACAAAGTTTCGAATCCGACAAACAAAGTTTTCGTTTAATTCCGAGTGACACCAGGTACTTACAATATTATTTTTATTTTTACCAAAAGTCGTGGATTATCTCGTTTGCAGCGAAAATATACATATATATATATATTTTTTTTTTCTAGTTATTCGATGTGAATGTATTGAACATTTCACAGATAATACAATTTTGATACTTTTAAAACGTAGAAAAAAATAAAATAAATCAGCTTAAAATTTAATTATCCGCTTATAACGTTGCCGAAGTTATCAATGATCTTTAGTATCTTATAATTTGCTATTACTTTTTTTCAGACTACTCCGATATAACCTATTATATTTTTCAAATTTGTAGACTTATTTGACACTGTTTTGAATGCAACAAAAATAATACAATTGTAAATTGACTTCAAGTTGTACAATAATTTGATTTGTAATTCGTCACAATTAGGAGTTTCCAAGCATGATCTATCGACAAAACCTTTTACTTTAGATCTTTTTATTACACAGTTTTCCAAACCATTTGTAAACGGCAGCCTCCGAAAATCCGACGGCGATTATGCCGCAGCATCGCTACATAGACTTTGATTAGCGAAACAAGAGCGAATGCGGAGGATTCCACAAGGATTGTCGGGGAGCTAGCTTTCATATATTTTACTCCTCCATATTATTTTACCTCCGAGAATCGCGACTCCGTACGTGACTCGTCTGCCGCCATAACGGTTGATGGAATTTCTTATGCTTATCTGGCTTGAAAATTTTATATCCGAGCTTTTGTCGCGGATGACCGTTCAGCCGTTGGATCAGAGATACACCGTCTCGTTCTCATCGAGGCTCTCATTCCGTCGAGCCTGCGTCGGCCTTTGCACGTCGGAAATGCAAATTTAGTGGAACGCTGGCAGCCGATCGATCCGGCGACAATACGCCATTATAAATTGGCTCGACTGTGTTTTTGGGATGTAGAAGTACCGACTGGTATTCCACAATATTACCTCCAGCGCGTTAACGAGGAGGAGTAATCGTTCACGTATTGGAATTCTTAATTGGCAATCCGGGTGTTAATCTCAAGTTGAAAACGTTGGACACTATCAGCAAACCGCATTTTGTCTCTCCGATTAATCCTTCGTACAAGTGAGCCGCCGAATCTGTCATCGTGCAGCTGTTCAATCGTGATGTCAATGCTGTACGTCAAACTGCGATTATTGGATTTACATACAGTTAAAAAGCTCCGGTGCCCCACAGCTTCCGTGTTCAAACATGCTTTGCAGAAATCCAATCAGGATGTATGTCTAAAACTTTTTTTAACCGGGTTCGAAACGATTCTAAGGTCGACTCACTTTCCCCGAGTTTGAACGGTCTCCAGTTTGTTCGGGGATGTTTAATAAGGCGTCTTCCGTGATATCGAATTTTGTGAATACTTTTCAAACAAGAGGAGAATAACTTTGGAAATTTCTCCGCACTTTGGAAGTGTTGCTTAGGTCGTTTGCCAATGCGTAGGTACACGTGTACCTGTCGTCTGGCCGCTAAACCAACTGAGAGAAAACACAAGTACACAACTTGGGCACGAGGTGGGCTTCAGGGAATCTAGTGCCGAGATTCCGTTAACCGTGATGTAGATACTTTGAATCATACATATATTGAGAGGCGAAATTTCGTGATATACATACTTTCGTGGGAATCCTTGACGTATTCGGGAATTCTCGTCGCCATGAGGACTAAATTACGTAAACAAGGATTGTTGATTCGTTGAATCACAGGGCGCGATGCAAATTCTGCATCAAAAAACTCCGAATGAGTAATGAGAGGCTCAAACACGGTTTTAAGAACAAAGCAAACTGAACGTGGTCCTCCTCGTTTCGCTGACAGTCACTGGTCCAATTTCGTTTATTTCCTTTATTTTGCTGATCCTCGTTATTCAACTTGAGGATTTTTTACCGTTACAGAAAGAGAAAATGAACTGGAGACGTGAAAAAAATATAACGAAATAAACGTGATATGATACACAATAATTTGCATAATATTTTGAAACGAACGTTTGCAGGGCGTTGAAAATTCGCCTTTGGGATCATTGATTTTTCAACCCTCTCTAATACCTCGTCGCGAAATACGCTCACGTAGGTATCGGCCAGCGTAGCGGTTGAACGACAACCAAAATTTACCACTTTGTCTGCGGAGCTGTTTCTCGAGCGCAGCACTTTACACGTTACGTATAACGTTGCGCATCACGTACGACCTACATATCTCTCTGCTGCTGCGCTACAACGCAATATGAAACGGTACGTGCACTAGAGATTTATCGTTCTGATACATCGTACGTTCTTGTTGCCACGTACGCTGAAGTTACAAGTTAGTTTGTCAACTGGTGTGTGCGTGAATGCATGATTGAATTTCAACCGTTGCTTTATTCAAACTTTGCATTAAAAAACCTGAGGGTAAATAGATGTTCATCGCTATTGTGGAATCAGGAATACCATGAAACCTCATGGTTTCTTCGCGTGAATTAATATATTGATGGCTTTGTCGTGGAATGCGTGAATCTCGACGACGAATAATAGATAAATATTCATTTTATACAACAAGATTACCATTCTTGAATAAACTTGGATCATCGACTTTTACATATATATAAAACTGTTACATACGTAACGAGAATAGAAAAAATATATACTAAAAGGAATAAATTACGACGTCTCTCAAGACGAAGTGTATCGCCGGGGCGAAAAAAGCTTACGAAGCGTCTTGGGTCTACGGCAGAAACTCTGAGTTGCTAAACCAAGCGTTGACTCTGAAATTCGATCAAAGAAATTTCACTTTCCTCCAACTCTCGCTTGCCTTGAGCATTTTCATCAGTAGGTATGGCTTGAAAATTCAGGTCGTTAAGACAGCAGAGCTGGTAGATTGATTCGGGTATAATCAATCGGCGCACAGTCTTGCCTATCAGAAAATTGCAGTCGCCACAAAGGAATTCACAGATAAAATTTCAAAGGCAGAGGGTAGCTGCCTCAGTCTTATCGGTGCGAGAGCCCCGAGTGGTTGACGACGACGACAACGACGACGACGACGACCTGACGAGTTACCAGTCAACCTTCTTCCCCGCGAATTAGCGAGGTAAAAAGTAGGTTTAAACCTTTTGTCACCGTGTTCACAGGGATGTCCGGACAGCCCTGGCAAGGGGGGCGGGGGTGGCAGTGGAAATGGGAGTGGGGCTAATTCGAGAAGGCCGCAGTCGCCGCCGTCGCGGCATCAGAACGCCGTGTCCCACGCGTTGGACGGGGACTCACTGGCCCACATGGCTTCCGCCTTGAAGAGGAGATTCCACTTCAAGTCGACCGGCGGGAGTCGCAGCTACACTCGCACCGTGCCGAAGGTGGTCGTGATGGGCAGCAGTACGGCTTCGGAAACCACCATAAACACCAGCACCGACAGTACCAACACGATGGTCACCATGGTATGTCTGCGAGTTATAGCGAGGAGGATTTTTAGTAGAGTTAAGCCTTCGGCGATTATTTTGTCGAAGGGTTGAGAAGTTCGTCGCGACAAAAACTTTTCGCTCGAGTTTAAGTTGATAAAGTTTTTGGATCGATGGGTCTTTCCGATAAAGAGATCATCTAGTCTTTGTATCGCAATTGGTCCAGTAATCATATTATATTGAAACTTAGGAACTTGCTTTGGTACGATCTTACAGCTGACGAAAATTTCTCGCGTACGGTAGGAGAAGAAGCTTGCGGATTGAAGGGCGGTTGAACATCCTTTCAAGTTTAATGCTTAAGTCAACTTTGAATGTGCCTGACATTGATACGGACTGGTTTGCAAAATAAACAACGAACACATGGCTGAAAGATAATACAGTTTTATCTTTATTTTGAGCTTTGGATATTCACAAAATAGTCTATAAGTAGCTATTCAAAATTGTATTAGAAACCAAACGCGTCACGCGAAAGGATGGCTGACCACTTAAGGAGGTTGTTTGGTCAAAAAATGGTAAACTTTATCCAGCATTTATCAAGTATTTACAGATTTCCTTCTCTTTTCAGTTATAGTAAATTCTATGTTGCCATTTGTTGCAACGTTGTAAAATTAAATATTCGACGAAGCTAATCCACGTTGTAATAAAGTTTTTCGATATCGAATTCGTACATTAATGGTCTTTTGAATAAAACGATCCATCGTAAGGCGAAATCAAACAAACCTACTAGTTTTTTTTTTTTTTTTTCAACAATTTTAAAGTGATTGAAAATGATGAATCCCTGTTGTGGAATACTCCAGTACTTTGTATATTTGTATTTTAGAGAGATCCTCGGAACTTGAAAGTATAACAACTTGATGAATACTCACAGTACGGCACTCTCATAATAGAGTAGTTGCACCAATTTCGATCACCTTCTTAGTTCTACCTACGTGTCCATCAATTGACCCTCTTGTGTCCATACCCATTTCGTGTAGACGGCATGCTACAAATAGAACAAAAGCGTAATATCGGCTTTTGATCGCTGTAAACATTGATTTTCAAACAATTAAATTTCAATGATCAAAACTTTCATAGATATTTACTGCAAACCATGTTACTGCGATTAAATCAATAATTCAACACTCCGTTCTCAGTACCAGAAACAACTAAAAACCTTCACCTTTACTACCACATGGCTGGTGAAAGAAGGCGTACTAGTTTTACAAACGATGCCTCCACCAAAAACTTGACAGGATTTGGCCAAGCAACCCCCTAAAAAATAAAGGCGCGAGTATAAGATCGAGAGCCTTACAGGTGAAAACTTGTGCTCCAGGTCACGACGACGGACGGCGAACAGGCGGATGATAGTCTGGACTACCTGGACGGAACCCCGGAGATGTCACCTCCCCCAGTCAACGCCCACCCCAACCCCCAGTCCCAGAGCTCGGATACCGGCTACGGTTCGTACCCAGGTGCGAACCATTCGGTGAGCACGACTAACTTGCATAATGCCCAGAGCACACCCACCCTCCGACACTCGACCGTCACGGGCATCCAGATCGAAAGCTCGACCAACTCGACGGAAAGCCCGAAAGCTCCGCCGCCCACGCCCCTCATCGGCTCGCAGCAGGAGGCCAGGTTCACCTTCGTCAGCGGGCGGACACCCCCATTGCCCGACCTTCGGGTAACGGACTTTTTTAGGTGAGTTTCTGGAAACCTCGTCACTTCGTGTCAGAGTGTGTTTAACTGCAAACAGCATCCATGACGCGGGTTGACGGCGCAAAATCGGTTAACACTAGACGTACGGAATGGGTACATCCACCTTCTGTCAGTTTTCATCGTGTCCCGAGGCTGCGAAGGCTAAAGATTTATCCCGTAAACTGGTTTGCCAGATTTTCATCTGCACTGATATCCATTGTCACAACTTAAGGGGTAACATAACTGTAATAACCTAAAGAAGCACTTTTTCACCATTTTTTTACTACATGGAAGAAAAGGTAATAAGATAATAATATTTAAGGAAGTTATGAGGCATATGTTTAAGTGTAATACAAAAAATTATAGTCAACAGGTATCAAAAAATGACGACACATTGAATTCTACGGGATTTTGAAAATATTCATTCACGTGTAATTGGCGAGTATCTAAATAAAATACGTTAAATTTTCGACACACAAAGCGCAATCATTTGTTAATAAATAATGTTCAAATTACCTCGTTGAAAATCCCCTTCGTAAACATGTAGATTAGGTAATTATTCTTCCACATTTAAATTTGCACCAGTTACACTGCGTGTCGCAGAATTCAACGTGTCTCCAGAGAATAGCTCCAGTGCCGCCATTTTTTAACATTTATGGATGATAATTTTTTATTTTATACTTAAATACATCCCTAATAACTTGCCTAAATACTATTACTTTATGACATTTTTTTTACATAAAAAAAATAAGGGGGGAGGGGGTCGAAAACGCACTTTTTTCATGTCTTTTCAGCGGTTTTACCCCGTAAACGATTAGGGTGATTTCGGGTGAGATGGCTATAGGTAAGGGATGCCCACAGTATAGTTTCTCACGTACTTTGCTGTATGGGACTGTATCTGTATTTTCAAAATTACTGCAGGGGTTGTTTAATCACTCAGAAGATGAAAGATGAAGAAAATAATTTGATCTTGATAAAATAATTGATGCTCAGCCAGATTATTTTTCTCGCGCTGATAAAGCTCTCCGTTGATCGGCGAGGCTTGCAAAGCGGTTGTGGGTACGTGCTTATCGGCAGAAAAACGTCCCGTGGGTCGTATTATTAAATGTCTGTTACTTCACATTCATTCTCCTTTCCCCTATCTCGGCCAGGGGGATGTTATTATTATCGTAAATATGATTGTAATGTTTTCTTTTTCCTTTTTGCAAGATAATCGGGTCTTTCTCAACTCTCGGTTTTTGTTTCTCATGTATCTTGTAGCCTGCAAGGGATGGAAAAAGGCGAACAGCAGAGAATTGCGAAACAGAGGCATCCTTGGTTAAGGCTATTAAAGCTTATAAAAATGTAAAAAGTTGCTCGAAAGCAAGTATAACTCGTTTTTTAGAAGCCAGGAAACGTGGAAAATAAAATTCAAGAGAAGAAACTGTATGAAATAAAACGAAAAAATATAAGAAATCAAACAAAAAAAGAAAAAGAAAAAAAAAGAAAATAGAAAAAAATTCAGACAATTCTAGAAACTCGTGTTTTTCCAACATTTCTAAGCAACTCGGCGTGTTTCTCGCCGGGATATAAGCTTGACGTCACTGATTTGCAGAATGACGTGGGAAATGGAGCGAGTGTTCCGGAAAAGGTGAAAATTTTCTACTCAAATTCCAATCACCCGTGCCGTTACCTGGATGCTCAACCATCACGCGGTAATTAGTTTTAGAAAAGCTGACAAACATGCGAGATTCAAAAATAACTTTGCACTGCACTATATACTCTTCCATTTTTTCCATTCAACGGAAAGTTCCATTATCCCGAAGCAAACGCGAGGCTCGCAACTTCGCTCTATACGCTTGGCAATCTATTTTTAGCGAGATACAGACCGACTTCTGAAAGTTAATTTTGGAACTGATATGTCGATTCTCGGTATGCTTGCGATTTCTGATTAAATTATCTACCGAACAACCTCAACGAATGGTTCTAACCATTGTCCATCCAGAGAATTGTTTCGTCGTTAATGCAAAATATAGTATTTCTGCTTCGCGATTATCGTATGACCCACCGTACTGCCCATGGTATATAATAAATGTCTCAATCAAGTGTTCCAAACTATAATCATAGGTATAGATTCCGGTGAATTCCTGCTTTGATCACTTAGATAACATTTAATCGAAGCTAGGCAATAACCGTCGATCGTGGTGAATTCGGAAAACGGGTTTCCTAGGCTAAGATTGATGCAAAAATAAATGCGGAAATGAAATTGGAATTGAGAAAAGAACTGGAATGAAAAATGAGAGAAAAAACTAAACGTTTGACGTTTTCTTTGACCCCCTTCAGTACGCCTGTTAGAGGATCCGTCGACGCTGGTCAGCCGGACCCGAACCAGATCAACTCGCTGCTGACGCTGGTCGCTGCGAAAGAGAGGAAAAACTCAACGGCCGGTAATAACAGCGGGTTAAAAAACTCTCAGCGATCGGAGGGTGAGAAAAACGGGAGTGAATCAGGAAAGGGAAATCAAAAGGTCGTCAAAGCCAATATCAACGTGACGACGAACCCCTTGGATATTACTTTGTGCAGTGGGCAGACCCCATCCAACGCCCAGGCCTCAACCGGAAGTAGAGTTCGCGCAGGCAGAGCGGCAGGTAATTTGCCGATCTACATAGCCGTATATAATATACATGAATAACGCAGATTAACCGCCATTGCTTCACGCTGACCACGGTCGGCTCAATACATATTATTTCGCTTTGTTCCGAACTCGATTATCGTACCATGAATGCCGTTGAAACATCTGTGAATGTACATAAGAAATTAATATTCGCGATATCTGGAGTAAAATTATTCATCAGTTCAGTATAAAAGCTTCGCAATTTAAGGGTATGTCATAACAGTTAAACAGCTGCGTGCTCGTAACTGAGAATTGTCAATAAAAGACAGTTAATCCAGATGCTCGCGCGAATAATTTATACGAAAAGTAATTGTTAAACCGGTTTCACAGAATTTTCACCCGTCCAAGGGTTAGATAAGTATCTTAAAGTTGCGGAAAATAACTTGTTCACGAATCAATGCGATAACCTTCGAAGAGACGCAACAGTTGAAAGTGTTTAATCGAAGTAACCGAATTACAGACGATCAAACTGTACGTGCACCAAACTAGAGATTCTTAAAACGATAGTACCATTTAATTTACATACCATTTCTACGCATGGTTCTTTATACTCTATTATTATGTATAATTTAATTTGCAGTTAGTCCAAGTCCTTAGTTAGTATAACTGTATCGTTTCTGCTGAAACCGCGCCAACAGCCATGGCTATATGTAATATGTATACCTGTAATACGTTTATAGTTAACTGAATTCCAGATAAAAAAACAATTTATTGATGTTCTTTCTTTCAGAATGCCATCCCCTCGTTTCAACAATTCATTCATGGGTCAGGCTATTTTTCCCGTTTTGCGCCATAGGTATAGTCCGGTAGCTGCGAGAAGATCGCTGAAACCCGTTGTTCCTCCACCTTTTCTTATTCTTCTTCTTCTTCTTCTTCCACTTCTGCTACTTCTACTTTTACTTCTACTACTTCTCTTCATTCCTCTTCGTAACGGGTATCGTAGTATTGCCTCAGGGTTCTTCTCGCGGTGCGCTAACAGTATAATGCACTGTTTTCGCCCGCCATCAGCTGACGCGGCACGAGATATTATGATTGCATTTCTCAAACATTTCTTTCCGTTTTATTTTCTTTTCAAATCTTATACCACATCACCGCTCACATTTAACACATCTCATCCTCTTTCATTCTTCCTTGCTTACTTTGTTTGTTAATCTTTCTTTCTTTCTTTCTTTCTTTCTTTCTTTCTTTCTTTCTCTGCCACACCAATTGACGAACAGTTCACCTACACTGTATACCTATAAACCGTTCGCACTCACAAACACCATTTGCGCTATGGCTTTTAATTTTTATATTCTATTTTGCCGCCACGCATATTGTAGTGAAATAAAGAAAAAATAAGAGAGAAAAAAAACGAACACTTCGCGATGACGATGCCGCCTCACACCGAAGGCCTGATTATGAAAATAAAAAGGTCTACCTCGCAGACGTGCTTGAGGTGCAATGAGTTTAAGCATTGAATAGAATTGCGATATGAAAGAAGAAAAAAATTGTGAGGTTGGGGAATCCATTTTAATTTGACGAACAATCGTGTTCTCAAGGAGTTGAAAAAATAAAATGAAATGAACAAAAAAAAAAGGATATTACATTGTGTACGTAAACATAATTCAAGCCCGTGTAGAAAGGCGTATCTTGGGCAGACGCCTCGGCCATGCTAAAGCAGGGTTATATCATCGTGGATAACTAACCCTCTGCGGTTATTACCGTAAATTTTCTCCCTCCCTCCTCTTTTCACAAAAAGGCTTGTGCTTTGTGCTTTCGGTGTGAAGCGCACCTTCGTCGAGGACTGAAAATCACGCGTAGCATGTGACGGTGTGTCGTGTAATATTGTTTATATAATACCTATACAACTTGTATATCGCACAGGGTGTGCTTTTTAGCGAGCGATTTTTTCTTGGGTTCAGTTGTAAAAAAAAGTAGGACACGACGTTCATATCCTCGCGCTGAAGGACCACCCCAGAATCCTTCACGTTATACCGGCGAGATAAAGGAGACGGTATTTTTTTGGGGGAAAATTAAATTATACGCTGAGCATCGTTCATTTCATTTGGCAATTGGAATGAATTAAAAGCTTTTTTAATTCTCAACAACGTAATTCGCAGATTATTTTGTGCCGTTGCAGTGTTTTTACTAATTATTTCAGCGCTTCTCGTTTGTTGCGAATGGAAACAAAACCGCTTTTCGCGATAAATTTTTCCCCGGAAAAAATTACCTTACGGAACTGAGCTGATCTTTATGAGCTTTTCCCGAGCGTTGAGCAGCGCATGCAAACAAGGATCAATGCACCCGGGGATTCAGGGGTCGGTTTTCCGGATGCGCGCGGTACTTGAACACGAATCGCATTAACTCTGGTTATTTGATTAAAGGCACAAGTAGCGGTAGCAACAAAAGGACCACGCAAGCTACCATTGTTGTTCAACAACCGTCTCTGTCCCTGGACGCACCTGCGGCGACGATACTTCTTCGGCCGGACGCTGACATCAGACGACGCGAAGACAACATGCGTCAACTCCTCGACGTCGCCAATACACTCACGTTGCAGGAGATCCACGACTTCGAGATGCGGTGAGTTTTACTCTGACGAACATCTACACGCATGCATATTTTAGAGAAATATCGAGAGTTTACCTGTAAAGTTAAACTCTGCGAATTGCAGCAGTTTGGGAAACTTGCAAGTGCAGCTAGAATTTCGCTCTGTAGCCTGTCGGTAATTAATCAAACACGTATCGTGGATGTAAGTTATTGCTAGGGTGCAAGCCATTAAATGTGCGAATTAATAACATCGCTAGGGTGATTGGCAGGTCGAGATTAAGCTTTTGTTAACTCGGATCAATTAAGGTAACCGCTTACAGGAGCGTATCGTAGGAGCCAGGAACATGTTCCGCTGGGGAAAGGGTGCGGAGGGTGGCGAGTCGGCTCTAAATTACATTGTTTTACGGTCGAGTTTGCGAACACGCGACGGTAACGGCGACTCCTATAGTCGACGACCCGCGACTATCGCTTCGAAGGATCTCCATTCGTCATCGTCGCGCCCGAAAGGACGTCGCCTCACGAGTATACGCGTCTCCCATTCATGAGAGGAAATATTACCAGGCATTCCCATCCCTTCCATTCCCTTTCGACTCGGCTTGGCTCCATCTCTCCCTCCAGGCCCAAGACAGATTTAATAAATGGCTATCGGCCTCCTCGAAACAATCTAATCCGAGCGAAATTTGATTCCTTCCGAAAAATCACATTCCTTTACCTACACTTACGTATCTACCTACACGTCCTACACCTACACCCTTCTCTGTCGCATACAACCGTAGGTTGCTATTGATTTACGAAGGGAGTTATTGCCGTTTTCACCTTCGGCCCTCTATAGAAGCTTATACCGCCTTACGTAGCCACTGCTCGAATTTCAACTCGCGGCCTGAGATATCACTGGGGAAAAGTTCGTTAGAGGGGGAACCATACCTTTCAATTCAACTTCAATTACTTGAAATGTTTAACGAGGAACGCTTCTCAATCTCCAAATGCGGCGAGGAAAGACGATTTTCGGTTTCAGGTCGTCTCGTTACGGTTTGCGTCAATCAAACGATCATTATTGGGCTTGATTATTGCGATGATCATATTCTTTATAATCCTCGCCGTGCACGAGGGTCAAAATCTCTGTTTCTTGGCGTCGGTCGTCTTAACTTGATCACGGTGAGTCCACATATTTTCATAGAACATACATTTTTTTCGGATCGAAGGTTGGAATAGCTTTTTCGTGTTCGTTGGAATCTCCCCGACGATATATAACGTGTCAGTGTTGCAATTGTAAAACCTTAATTGAAATTGCAGAAATCCATTTTTACCCGTGGTCTTCTAGCACAAAGCGACGTAACGAGAATGAATTCAGGTCGAGTAAGACGCTTGAATTTTCATCCAGTTGCAGAAATACCTCTTCGCAGAACAAAGCTTCGAATAAATTTCTCTTTAACGGCTCGAATTTACTATCACTTTGAGGGAAATTCAAAGAACAATATGATCCAGCTTGAGTTATTTCAATGAGGGGAGACCGAGGGTTCTTTCTTTATTCAAAACCGTTTTTGCAATGTTCAGAAAATCTTTGATATTAAACTCGATGAAATTTAGCTTGAAATGAAAATTGTAAAAAATGTATGTAATGTCTCGTTTTAATTTTTTGATTCACGAACATCAATGACGGAAAACGTTTTATATACACACATTTGTGCATATACGGGAATTATATTATATCCTGACAGATTTCGTGTAAAAAATAAGAAAAGTTAATATGCACAATAAATAATGCCTGTCGATATGCCAACATGTATATTATTCAGCGGGGTATATCGTTGGCCGGAAAACCCTCGTTCTTAACTATATTTGAAACAAAGGTATCCTCGCCTTTTCCATGGCTGTAAGTTCTGCGATCATGACGACCGGCTTCCACGAAATGGAATCGCGATATTCAGATACGCTTATTCATATTTCCAATCAGCAAAAAGGTCACAAGTTCTTGGATATCGTTGAACTCGGCAAGCTGCAGAGTTCAGAGTAATAATCGCGACACTGTATTCCTCGAACGTTTTCAATCTGATATTGCAAAGGGCGAAAAGTTGAACTCTGCAGCCATTGTCATTCCCCATACATAATCGACCAAGTTTCGTACTTCGGCAATGGCTACGAATGTTTCACCGAACTTTATACATCATATCAAAGTTTCTAATTACAAGATATCTCTGTCTACTATGCTGCACGTACAAAGCATGCCTCCGCGTTTGGCACGCGAACTGGTATTTAAGTCCGACGATCGATAGCGTTGCACCAGATCGAGGAAGATAGCAACGGTATTATATAATTGCCGCTAAACAGCTAGGGAGAATTTTTTTTCTTTCTCTCCTTCTCTCTCTTTCTCTTTTTCCTTATCGGCGATTCATTACCATCCCCCGTCTCGCGATCGGAAGCTCGATCATCCGAGGTCGGATCACCGAGAAACGTGAAAACCCTTCGAATCACGCTGGATCTATACATAGGTCCAAATCAGAGCCGAGGATCGATTCCGTGTACTTCAACGCGCGAAATTGTGTGTTGCGTGAACGTTGTCAAAACATCTAGAATTTCATACTGGGGTAAAAATTGATCCGAAAGCTGCGAGTCTCTCAAAGAAGGTTAAATGTGGTATCGGGATTTCAAACAGAGTCGTGAAAAATTCCCACCGTCAACAAGATCGTCTAAGGATGATCCAAGCGTGGAGTAAATACAAGGATAACACCGCGAGAGAAGCCCCGAGAAATGATGCCACCCCTGCAGGTGGAAATTGCTCGATATAACGCGAAGAATAGTATAGTATTACATCGATCAATCGAAGGCAACGTCTATCTAGATCTGGGTAACGAAGCGCGCAGCTCCTGTCTCCGAGGTATGCTCGATCCTCGACGAACAAGGTGGGCTCACCCTCAGCGGAGGAAGTGGAAAGGGTGAAACCGGACCGTTAGTCCACATCGGTTAACTTTCGCCTTAATTGGCCGGAAATTAGAGATTTCTTCTTGGATGTTAGACAAGACTCAAGCTGCGTAACTCGACTGAAGCAACTCATCCAGCTGCGTCGATACTCTGCACCGTAACAGAGATGGCTGCGTGTGTTTGTACGTCTGGTCGTGATACCGCTAGGCACGTGAAAATGTGCTCAGGAAGAAGGACTCCCTTCCGGAAATTACCATTTGCATGCAGTCAACCGGGATGATGGGCCGCCACAGAGTGGAGAACGAGGGTCGCTACTCGGTCTGAGAAAAGGGCGGAGTATGAAACGGGGGTGGATTCGTCTTCAGGTATACCTGTGTATTCCTTGAAAATTTCGTACGATGGGCCAGCGATGATTCTTGTTACTTTCTGCGGGGTGGTACACCGTTGCGTCTGACAGGTTGACGGAAAACTCGGGAAAAAGACTTTCGACAACTTGACATCGGCCCCTATAAGCGGGAAAAGTTAGGTCAGATTTATAGGTGCTTTACCGTATATGTATAATAATGCACGCCAGTCGTCGGGCGAAAAAAACAAATAGACAGAATATCCGGAGAACGAGGCTATACGCGTTTTATGCGAATGTTACCGCAGAGAGACGCGGTGACGACGTTTTTCCATAAAAGTACTCAGTCGAGTTGTAAAAGCTTTGAATCAAAATGCATGAACTTACTTTACGGTTATCTGCGCGTATTTTATTTTATTATTATTGATTTTTTTATTGATGAATGCACACTTTCAGCAACCTAAATTTTGCATACCTAAAGATTTGGAAAATTCAATCGATCGGTTTGCACTCAAATTACTAACCAAGTAAAATCGTCGTTTCCCTGTTTAATTCTCTTCCAAATACTTGTGTTCAACCGACTATTATTTCCGTTCACAATTTACGGACGTTCAAAGTATCATGTCAGCTGTTATTAACGCACGGAATACCAATAACGATAGTCGTATACCTCGGTGATCATTCAAACGATTCAACGACCAATCGTAATGGAATTCTGGAATCACAACCAAGTCTGTAAAAGAAACTGTAAATCAATTTTCACATCTTTGCGGAAGGGATTAGCGAACCTTTTTCGACTGAATTTTAAGACTTTTTACTCTTCAGACATTGGATCTTCTGTCGCGATCGTGCTTACGTAATTTTGTATAAGTAGATGGTTGTAAATGGAGAGTGTCAATCGTACACAGGCTCCGAATACCAAAAGCATCTATACTTTGGTGGACATTAAAATTATTCGACAAGAATTCGACGGGCTGTCGTTTTCGGAATTAAACAGTTGATTAAAGGGGTGGCGTCACGGGTCTCATTTAAATTCCAGGCTCAATTTAGTTTCTTTCTTCTTTCTCTCGCTCCTTTCATTCTTTCTTTCTTTCTTTCTTTGAATATGCCTCTCTGGATCCTACTTCGACGATATCCATGCGATTCAAGCGTTGACCCGAACCTTTTCAGCCTTCGCGATTAATGCATCCACGGCTGCCCGGGAACGGAAAAAACGAAATCAACTTGATAAAAGGAATCCACGAACCGTGTATTCCGAGCTTTAGCCCGCGGTTTCTCCGACTTTCAAGCACAGCAAAAGTGTAGCACGCCACGTTCAACCGAACTTTTATCTCGTTTCATCGCGTGAGCAGGAAACCTGAATCAATTTTACCCTAAACGTGTTTCAACGCTCCACGTGGGTAAAATCTCACCTGCAATTCCAGTTCGGGAAAATAGAATGAGCTCCCCGCTGGTTGTATTTCGTGTATTTCGGGTCACTGCAGTCCCTCGTTTTTCACTCCCTAATCCCCCTCATCCGGCGCTGAAGAATTTATGTCTTGTAAAATCTCGTATCGAACACACATCTTTCTTCGGTATATTCGGGTTCGACCGTTCGCATGCTGTTATTCTCTTCCAATATACACCATTTGACGCTCTAGTGTCCGTGCTTTTGAAGTACAAAGATAATTATAACGGTGGTGATGATAATAAAAGTAACAAGAGCCTCGATACCCGCCTACGCTCTTGAAATTAAACTGAAATATAACGGCTTTGCCAACGATAATAAGAAAACCCGTAATGATGATAACGATGGTGATAAAGGTCAAGATTAAACTCACATAGCGTAAAATGTCAGGAGATTTGGGTGCGGCTTTGTGCACTTATTTATATTAGCTTAACGTATTCAAATCTCCTCGGGGAGACCGGAGTCTCGTTGCTTCTTCAAGAGAAGTGAACCAATATTTGCTATTTACATGATATAATACCCAGGTATCGGATAGTAAACTCGAGGATCACTTGGTACAGCTTGCTTCCGACTCACGATATTACCACTGAAATATTATTATTATATTTCAGCGGATATTATTCACCGCCATTACCACATCACTTGTTCAATTTTTTGTCCTGCGCTTGAAGACGCCGCGCCGTATATCTATATATGTATGTATATATATACATATATTATATGTATACTGAGGCTCGTTTACACCTTAGTGTCGAAATTTAATTTTCTCTTTCCCTTAAGGGTGATACCCGGGAAAAATAATTTCGCAGATCTTTTACCGAGATATCGTCCACAATTTTCGCACCCTCTATCGATCCTCGACACAAGGTTTCACTTTGAGCACTTTCTTTATTGTGAATCACTCCGTTCGCTAATCTGCTGCATTTCAAGGTTGTGATAAGCTTCGTGGAACAAGCCAACGTTGGTTGTACTGATAACCCGATGAAGAATGGGCTGCGGGTATCGACTCAAAGTAGAAACGAAGCTTGATAAGAGTCTCATTGTTCGCGAAGAGCTCCTCTGTTCCGTATTTTTTGGCCATTTCGATGTATCAGATTATATCCAATACACGCCGCGTTTCGTTAAATTTCCGCGTTTTTGTTTTTTCCTCTACGAACCGCTGGCTAATTGCACGCGTAGGCGTCGAGCCTGTAGGCGCAATACGGTAGATAACAAGAGAGTCCATCAATTCTCATTCAAACGCGTTTGCCTACGAGTTTTTTCCGTGCGTTGACGCCACGGCGTGTCAGCCCCGATAGGGATGTTTACTCGGTAAAAGCTTTCGCCTAGTCTCCACCAGCAGGGCCAACTCGTCGCTGTGCGTTTAGTGGCTCAAATTTCAGAGCTAACAGGTAACCCTAGACCGGAGCCAACCCCTGCGGATTATATATTATAGGGTGCTGGAGCCGAATATCGTATCATTTATTTATTGATTTATTTAACAACGATTTTGTTTACCTAGTACCCCTGAAATCCGTTGCTCATAGTGGTAAAATCCCTTAATCGACGTATCGTTTTTCCATTTAGATAACACGTGAATTAGCCAAGCTTTATTTTACAACGCTGCGTAGTTCCGGATAATTTAAATTCGTGTCCTTGAGACTGTTTCGATATGCGCAGGATCATTGAGAAGCTGGATACCCAAATTAATTGAGACACGGTTTTATCCTATGGTTCTACAAATTTATTTAGAACCCACATATTCTTATTAGGAAAACCCTTCCGTTACTGCATTGTTACGACCGATTTAGCCAAGTCGAGCTTGCTGAGATCAAAATTAAATAGTTTCCCGCTTGTTGTCGAAACGAGGAAGTAATTATTCAGCAGGGGATCAGGGAGAACGTAGAGTACAATCGAACACCGTCTCCAACGCACCGGAACGAGGTAGCATATTCATGATAGCAAACGGCGAGGGGTCGATGAGCTCCTTAGTAAACCCCGGTTAATTGTGTTCCACGGACTTGGTGATAGCAGCTAAGCGAAGGAGGCGTCTCTACCTTCTGTGCAATTGGGGTGAAGGTTGAGAGCCAGTTCTTCCGGGATCCATCGTGACTCCGCAAACGATCACTCTCTCAAATGACAAGCTGTGAAAGCTGTGAAGTTCGATCCAATAGTGTTAAAGATGATTACTAGCTCCGATTCGAACGCGTTTTTCATTGCGGCTCTAGAAAATATGCGCGCCTTCATCCGAGCTATGAGGAAATAAAATATAGCTGATAAAATGTCTCGCCGAAGAAATTCAGAGTCTGAATTGAAGTGTCCTAGAGAGCAGCTCTCCTTTCAAGGGATTATCTATCCACACAGGACACAGGTATAATGTATATGTATATACGTATGTATTATATATAGGACTACCTGCCACTCAGCATTCGTTCGAGTCACCGCGGAGTCTGAGCAGTACGCAGGGTAAAGGGCACGGTTTTATGACCACTTTAAACTGGAATTTCCCCCGAATCCTAGCCTGGAGCTTTTACTTCAGAGCTTACTCGACTGACGGTCGAGGTATCGAGGCAAAGCCGCTATCCTTATCTTCCTTAGGCGGCGTACAAGGGATAAGGAGAGTGCGAGTAGATGCGGGGTGATTCCCGCAGGACCGTTTGGGATTTCGCGATCACTCCACATTCGAATAATGGCGACATCCCCGAGGGCGGCAGAGGCGCGATGCTTCGGGGCAAACTTCTGGCGTTCGAATCAAGCCGGCTGGGCGTTAAAACGTGAGAAGCGATAGAAAGGAACGAACGTTTCGAAAGTTGGGCGCAAGACGATCTCGTCGATCCTCGATGTGGGTGCAATGGTGGCGATTCCTCTTTGAAAGCCTCCGCGTCCGACAGAGAAATTACTGTAAGCCATATCAGGAAACTAATTTCAAGTTTCCTTCGACAAGCCTAGTTATTACATACCTTCTTTTTTCTTCTTGTACTCTTCTATATCTATTCGGGATATGAACGTGCTTGGAATACTTTATTGTCGAGCGTAGCTGTGCACCACTTAGGCAACAGCTGGAACGCTTATAAATGACCCGTTTACTTTTCCCTATCTTGAAAAAGTTTCCCAGTGTCTACTGCCGATGTTAAGAAACAAAAATCCATCCCCTGCGCGGCTTAATACATCGAACCCAATTTTATAATCAGCCAATCGAATTTATATAGCTCAAGCCTCGTCAGCCACAATTATAAATTACGGTCATAAAATAACTTTCGTAGCCCAGCTAATTTCTGCGATATTCCATGGACGTAATTAGGACACCCTTGTAGTGGACGTTGCTTGATTACCTCGCCTACCATAAAGTAAGGGGTTGAAGTGTCGTAACGTCGAGGGTAGAATTTGTCACCAAAAGTTTCCCTCTGAACCTGTCAATTCAGCAGAGTCTAGCATTTACTCCTGACACGAAGTAAACGGCGCGTTTACCTGCTTTACGAATTGGGATTTGACTTACGTGTTTGATACTGATTCTAGAAACGAACAAACTCAAATTGGGAGCGTAGAAGTGCGCGTGTGTAGTAAATGCAGTTTTGGCAATCCTTGATGCTGCACGTTCCGAAACGATTATAATAGACATGCAGTTTCGTCACGATTGAAATGTAAAATGAATCGTAATTTGGAAAATCCGTATTTTCCGTCACATCAAAATTCTCTTACATCCCCGCGAAACGTGAATTCGATGGTGTTGCTTTCTGACGACGAATCGACCGGCGCGGGAATAGTTCGATAAAGATACGCGAGGGTGAAAAACAGCTCGGTCTGTACGTCAGGGTATTTCGACCACTGCTTACCTTTTCCCTTCCCTTCGGGCCCTTTTCCTTTCCTCTTATTTTCCTCAGAAGAGTGTTTCGGCCTGATTTATGGCGGGAAGGCAACAACGTAAAAATTAAGCTACCCAGAGGTGAAAGGGGAGCACGTTTCGGAAATGCGAGTCGAGATACCGACTCGGCGTGAGTGTTCCGCTTATCACATTAGAATCATACCCACACCGCTTGCACAACCGCCCAAAAGAATTGTAACGGGGTCAACTTATTCCGTATTTCATACCAAAAAACCGCCACGGTCGTTTCTTCCATCAAACTCAAAATATGTATAATACATTGTTGCACATTTATTCGGTGAATTTGATTCCAGGCACGGAAGTCCTCATCACAGCAGGTCGCAATCCGTCAAGACACCAGGCAGCCGGGCGTCGGGACGCCCGAACTACTTGTGCCTACCTCAGCAGCGTTCGCGCGTTGCTAGCATGCCTAACACGGGTGTCGAGGAGGAGTATTACAGGCTGAGACACTTCAGCATCACTGGGAAAGGGATTGTGAACAGAGGAGACTCCCTAAAGAGTCGAAGATCCAGGTCCAACAACAGCGTCGCGTCCAGCAATTCGAGGTAAGGTTCTAGTACGTTTCGTAACGTCTTTACCGCGGAAAATAGACGTTTAAGTATCCGGGGATGAAAAATATTATAGGCGTCTGTTCGTTAGCTATTCACGGGTGCAAAAGGGTCTCTGAAGTGGAATTCACTCGAGAGTGAAACCAACCTTATCCCTGAGAAATTTTCGTTTCCGTTAAAATCGCTATCAAGCTAATAGAGTCGGAGCTAATATTGTTCATGGATGTTGCAATGAAATGTTTTGCAATGTGGTAAGCGTAGCACGACGGAGTAAGCAGGGGGTTTTGGAGGGTAATCGTTACGCTGGAAAATGGAATAACTTATACGGAATAATGACCTACGTAGGTGGACGGCTGGATGTTTTTCAAAAGGGTGACATGAGCGTGATCGTGTTCCTATTACACCCACGTTCGAAGAGAAATCTTCCTAGTGGAACGGGAAAATGTTGTAGGCCTCGATTTTACCGCGTGAAAGGGAAACGTGGCTAGTCGAAAGTCCTGAAACCAGTTGTTGGTTGGAGATTTCCTGTACAAACAAATTGACAGCGGGTTGGATTGAGCTCACAAAAGTTCGCGGAATAACATTCGCTGTGCTCACGCACCCTGCAATCAGTCCAAGCGTATCGAGCATATCGAGGGGAAGATTAATGTAACAGAATATCCCCCTCGTCTGCATGACAGGGGTGAAAAAAAAAAAAAAAAAGAAGAAAGAAAAACAGGGTATCATCCAAAGCCAAATCGATATTCTTTCGAGCCCGAAATTTAGTGCGTATTCGATTTCTTCGACTTTGACGAATAGTGATTGTTTTACGATCACTTGAATAAGCTGATACATTCGGAAGACGCCAGGCTTTGCCAGGCGCGAAAATCGATGTGTTACGATTTTCGGTTAACGAAGTAATAAAGGATCGCTGATATTTCATCGGAACGAACAGTCGCAAAAGAAACAATTGTTCGACGGTCGTAATGGCAGAAAGTTGGACCAAATCTTAGGGGAGTTGGGCGCTACATATCACCTATTCACCCATTAGCCGCACCCGTTCCAGGTAATTAATTAGTCACAGATAAGGCAACCGTGAACCTGCGAGCGTCGCGACGCCCTTGGAAGGCCGTCGGCGAAGGCACGGAGACGCGAGACGTCGTTACCCACGACGACAGTTCCCTGTTTAACTGATAACTACGTCTTAGGAAGTAGTCGAAGCAATGAAGGGCCCGATCAATATCCGTTGCACAAAAACGATTTTCGGAATTTGTTAATTAAAACGATATTGATGTCGTGCGATCAGGTTTCGTTACGCCGTTAAGCCTGACTGGTTATATACCTAATCCCGTGCATATATGCTTATATGCTAACATTTCAGGTGTTTAGGGTGTTTGGTAACAACAACCAGGGTCCTTGCGTCGTGCATATTTTTAGAAGAGCGATACGCCGTGCCGGATTTAATGAATACACGGCCAGCGGTGCGCGGTATCCGGAAACCAGTGAACCGATGGAAATTGGAAGCACAAAGAGCAGTTAAGGGTGAAAAATGAAAAAAGTAATAATAATCATCGTTATATGTGTGGAAAAAGTAATGGGGAGTGACGAAATTAAAAATATAAATAAAAAACAGCATAAAAATACTTCTTGCAGAGTTAACTATTCTGACGGTAAAATTTCGTTATACTTGGTGCACTGCGTGACGTTTTATACAGCCTGCAGAGTCTGCACACGAAGGTATTCATATACATACGTGCGAATTTGCAGTTGTTGCAGAGTTTGAGGCTTCCGTCGCTCGCGGGACCCGGAGGCATACACCCGGTGCAATCGGTAACTTTTCTTGTTCAATATTTAATCAGGGAGTGTAGAAGCTTTGAATCGGTTCCGCCGCATCGTAGAGGCTACATAATTCTTTCGGATATTTAAGTAGTACGATGAACAAAGGGCTTCATCACGCGAGGCAAGATTAGCGAGGTCACGTGTATTGTGCAGGAAATTAGAAGTTGGCTCATTTCCGAGAGCAACTTCGAGTATATAAGGGAATAAAAACAAGTGAGAAAAAAAACCATAAGTACAACGTAAAACGGTTTCGAAACTTTGAGAATTTCCCACAACTTTGGAAACAAGTCTGTTTTTTGAATATATATTCACTTTCCATGTTTATGAAGTGAAGAATCTCTAATTAACTAATTCCCCTGAAAGCGGTGCTGAGCCAAGTTATGGGTATACAGGCAATGCGCAATTACACGGTATCTTGGCGTAAAAATGAATTCAGCGATCCGAAATACCCGGCAGAAGAGAAGCGTGAAAAGCAATTTTCAGTCTCAGCGAATAATAAGCAAGTCCCGGGACTTTACTCGGGGATATGAAAATAAAAGAATTGAATATTCCGGGAGGTGTAGGTAATACACGCAGACAGATCCGTCCATCCATTTTTCGAGATCAAGTACTGAATTCAAAGCGTGCCAGGATTACCGAGTTTGCGTATGCCAACTTTTTACGCCATCTCTGACAGCTGTCGATCCAGATTCTAATCTATGAACGTGAAAAAATCTCCAACATGGCGCAATCGTTAGCACCCAGACATCTGTTAACAATCTGGTAAAGTAATTTTTCTTTTTTCATTATAAAATGCGTTATAGAATGAAATTTTGTAAAAGCCTGTAAAAAAATATCCGTACTTATAATTCAAAAATATAAAATAAAAACTTATCACAGTAGGGCATTTGAATGAAAAAAAAACGGGAACGCGATGGATTCACGTTTTTCACTGGATCCGTATTTCCTAATCTGCACAGATATTTGTAACGCTATTATTATGGAGAGACCGATTTCAGTGCGTGCAGCCAGCCGGGACTACCGATTTAATTTTTTATAATACAAAAACTTTTGTTTAAAAAGCAATTTTAAAGTTTTAATTAACATTTACCCAGAGAGAATTGAATATTTATTTTCATAAGCCGTCGGCTAAATTGATACGAATTTCATGAAACCGTGCAGTCAATCTTTTCTGCTTTCACCCAAGTTTCCCAGATATACCATGGAACCCATAATATTGTTGATATTCCGATGAGACTATGAATTAAAGAAAAGACAAACAACGGTACCGGAAAATCACCAACGAATCAACATCGACTTCCGCGAGTAACTGACGATGCTCTACATCGAACGCGTGAGTTTACGTGTGACACTGAGCAACGTAGACGCACGTGTTGGACCTTAGAGCATTGCCTGATCCTTCGAAAGCAAACGAGAAGACTGCGAAGATGATTTGGCATCCAGGGAACTCAAAAAAACATTTTTCATCGGTGAAAGACATTGAGTCGGCGTTTACACAGAAGAGAAGATGGATCGCTGGTATCCACTATTATATTCACTCTGCGAACTGGTCTCTGTCATCGATGGATTGAAGAAGTGAATGCGCAGACGTTCCGTGTTATTTCAAAATTCGGTGGAAATTTGACACAACGGGTGCATTCGAATATTCGATTCGCCGAGACTATCTGTGAATTCAAAAATTAATATGTTGAGATTAAAGTTTCTCCTTTCTTCCGGATTTCAATCGGATTTTTCCTGTTTACACGGCAAGCTTTGTAATCATAAGTTGCCAATTTTTCCCTGCATCGAAGTATTCACTTCGTAAGAATTACTTCGGTTATCGTAAATAACCGTTTCCAAAAGTTCATTTTCTAAGTTCACGGATCATCCGATATGTCTCAATCCTTTACCGGATGGTGCAGGACTCGGCAACAACAAATTAGCGCGTATCATGGTTCGGAGTGCGCTTATCATTATCAAAAAATTTAATACCTGCGCGACCTTCCAGAGGACGTAACGCGTTGCGTCGGATGTATTAGACGAGGGTGGAGGGTGGTAGGTGGGACGTTCATTATTCTACGGGGAACATACTAACGTGCTTTCAATGTAGGTTCGTACATACATCAAATATATCTACATATATAAACTGAGCTTGGCTCCGCGAAGATGAGGGTAGAATAGGATGGGGCAAAGTTGAGAGGGGTCGCAGCTCGTGCGATGAAAGAGGACGGTTTTGATTGGTTCGTCACGTTCGCTCCCCGGTGTAACTGTCTAATACACCAGACCTGTTCGCGTTTGTTCGAGTAGGGGATCAATACCGCTGAAGAGTGCATTGCAGTGTCGTCGACTACATCTACGTATTACACTTCAATTGACCCGTTAAACGAAATCTCATTCTCCGTTTCCGGCGTTGACTTTTCTTCCACGTATTGTTGATCGAGACGTCCGTGATAACACTGGTTGGCAAAAAAAAAACCTTTTTTTTTCTCCTTCTTATTATTGTGTGCAATTATAATAGATTTGATGCTCTTGAATCGAAATATATCTAGTAATAAAAAAAATATGTACCACGTATACTTTTCATGTAATGTTTTTTTTTCTTTCGTTTTCTTTTTCTTCTCAACGTTATTTCTCTCTACAAACTATGATCAAACACCTATGACAGCAAGAATATTTATAAAAAATTTCTCTTTCTCTGTCAGTTCCGACTGTTTTTATATCTACAGATACGATTTAATCAGATTAAAGTAGTGTGAATGGAAAAACAAAACATAACGAATTCTGAATTTTTACAAGTAAAAAAAAAATCACATCTCGTGGAATATACGTGACAGCAAAGAATGGGAAACAGATATAGATTCGACACGTTAAAACTTTCATATTTGTAATATTTTTTTCTATCGAAGGAGGATCTCGTCGCAGATCTGTCTAATAAACTGTCCATAGGGAACACCGTATTCCCAAGACGTATGAGTGCAGTTAGAGGGGGGGAATATCTCGTCGAAGTTGCGTCTTTCTACCGCAGTGACGTCGACGAAATCAGTCTTTGATTTGCTGAGGTTTCTTTATTATAAAAAATAACTCCTAGGGCTCACTTTCGGTGATATCGCATTAGAGCTTATTTTATGAAAATCGATTTATAGAGTGCGAATTTGCCAATCTCAGATCGAGCCAAACTCGCTTATACGGCAGAGAAAGACCTAAACACGTACAAGTTTGTGTCACGGAACCAGCGTCTGTCGGTTTGCCACTCTCGATTTTTAAATATTTTATTGACCCGAGAGTTCGATCTCGCCTCCGACAAAAGCGGGCACAGCTACTCCTCGAGGAAGCTTACGGTTACGTGGATCACCTCGTGGTTGGTTTTCCGATACTCCAAGAAAACTCGCTGCAGAATACAATATACAGATATGCACGTGGTGGGAGATGGAGAAATGAAGAATAAAAATATAGCAGACGAACTTCCGGTCGACACCAGCGAGCTTCCCTCTCACCCCTTCCGCGTTATTCACGATTTTCTTCAGCCGATATAATTCCCGAGCCGCAAAAACAATCTTTTTCTCGGACCGCTGCGGACTTCGTCGAGTGATCTATACATTTTCGTAATTAAATTACACAGGTCAGTTGATTTTTAGTTCAGAGGGAACTGTGATCTCCCGTTTGGATTTCGCGGCCGCCTTGAAATAGCCTACAGGCAGGGGGAATCAGGGCGCATCACCCCCGAATAGAATGGCTACATTGTTGATCGCCCCTGGTATCGAGTTGTTTTTTTTTCCTCTTTTTTTCGCTCCTTTTTCTCTGCCGCTATCCGCATTCCCTTGGCTCAAATTCCTCTCGGTGGTTTCGTGGCTCAGCACGCTGGGCCACGCTTTGCGAACTACGGCGCTGTAGACGATCGATTTCCTTTTTCTTTTTCTCTTATCCTTTTTTTTTGTTTGTTTTTTCATTTGCTCTGCGTCAACAGAGAGCAGATCTTTCGTTATATATACGTAAATAAACATTTTTTGCACTCGTTCCGTATCAATTATTCGTTAGAATTGAATCGAACAGGGAATAGAAGGAAAAACAAAGAATGAAAAATGAACACAGAATATTAAAATTCACAGCCCGATCGGAAGCGCGATGGAAAATGGAAATTTATGAGCCCCGTAGGCGATATATGGCTTTGTAGGTATCGCTACACCAGAAGGCGCTTCGAAGAGGCAATTTCGCCGGTCAACGAGATTAAAAGGAAAAGCTATAATTTTCACCCCGCAGCAATGCGTGCGCACAGTCAGGTTCTTTTCCCAGCTGCATCCTGGGGGCGTAAATGCAGAGGCCATTTGCTTCGTAACTGCAGCAAGCACGGCCGACAGGACGAAGATCCTTGGATTACACGGCTCGAGGGATTCGCTGCTGGATGGAATGCGAGATGCGAACACCCTCGTGATCGTACCTACTCCTTATTTTTTACGTTTTCCCCGAAATTCCTTGTCTTAGGCCTCGGGCTCACTGGCCGCGAAGTTAAGCCTGCTTCTGTCTAAGGAAAGGGATGACACGAGGGCAGATAAACGAAATAAAATCGAGGATCCCGCACTCTTGGCTTCCGATCCAGACGCAGAGGGCGAGTGTCTGTTTGTGTGTCTGTGAGGGGGGGGGGGGGGGGGGGAGGGGGGAGGTCAATTTCTCGTATCGGAGAAATTGAAAGGATCACCTAAAATTGTTTGGTTCCACGAACTTCGAGTAAATCAGGATATACGAAAGCTGATTCCTTGTTGCTTTCAGGCCTTTCCCATTTTCCATGCCTCGATCAATCAAATGAGAATGGCTATCAGCTATCGGATAACTTGAGTAACGCGTGAGAAGAAGCTTCGATGAGAATTCGTCACGTTACAAGTAATGCGTAGAAAAGTTCATAATATGTTTCACCGGATGATTGTCTCAGAGGGTGATTAATTATGATTACAGCACCGAACATTTGACAGCTTCTTATCCAGGCTCCGCGCGGACGTCGGCTGCAGGATCTTTGGCAAGTTCACGGGAGAGTAGCGCGTCCCAAGGACCTGCTCCGTACCGTGTTTTGATGCTAGGCGCTCCTGCTGTTGGCAAAAGCTCCCTGGTCTCCCAGTTCATGACATCCGAGTATCTCCATGCCTACGACACATCAATAGGTGAGTTTAATTATCCTATTTTCCGGATCTACTTCTCTCAGTCTGTGAATGTCTATTAATCTTACGCATCATCAGTGTACAGCCTTTCAAAAGAGACTTTCACACGCTTGCAGCTTCGCTTGAACTCGATTCATATTCGTTCGCTGCATGTAAAATATGCTTACATGTAATTGAAACTAGCTATCGCATAGAAATATTCTTCGACTGAATATAAATTAGTTTTTTCATAGAATTCTGAGACATCTTTTACGTCCGTCTCCCAAGATGAAAGGCACTCAGATTTCCTTACTCTGTTTTACGCTATTTGAGGTGGAAGAAAAATACTCTCATACCCTCGAGATTTGTATCGGTGCGTGCTTCTGTATTTTTCCCGGTTTATTATGCGGGATGTTTTATTATATCCTTGAGCAGTGTGTATAGCCGAATAGCGCGATATATTCTTCGGGTCCATAAAACGTGGTCAATACCCGGACAAGTCAGCCTTGGAGTGATAGCGACACGGAGCACACTAGCCGGGTTTTATATTGTATAGAGGGCATTCAACTCGGTTTAACCAGCCATAGACGCTAGCTTGTTAGCTTTTTCTTTTTGTCCAACTTTTTCCCGTGGAAATCCGTATATCGTAACAGCGGAGATCAAGGCGAAGCGATCGAGCGGGGCAAAGTGCATTTCCCGAATGTTTTATCGACGCTATGGAGAGTATCGTGCGTGACGAATTTCACGTAGAAAGTTTGTCTCGTGGTAGAGGATAAAGAGCGATGATTGGTGAAGGGAAGAAAGTTTCGAAGAACCTGTGATGTTGCTTGTTTTTTTTCTTTTTCTTTTCTTCCTTTCGTCGTTAGTAGAATATCCCAGCTTTGAACCCCACGGAATATTTCCATAATTCTGCGGCGCTACGAGACACGACTGAGTTGATTTCGAATAGTAACACCGTCGACGTGGATTTGATCTCGAAGAAACATTTGTACGTCGAATGCGGTTCTGAAGGGTTGAGGCTCGATTGAATGGAGAGCGATTGGCGCAATCAGAGTCTGAAAGCGATTTATTTATAAGCGAATTTACCTTGTAGGTCAATATTGCAGGGTTTCTATTCGCAATGTTTCTTGTGTGTTTCTTGCTTGCATGAAAATTCTTAGCGAGGCAGCGGCATCTGTCTGTGAGACTAATCTAATTTCCAATGCTCAATATCGCCGCTAATTCTATATACCGAGTTTATTTTTCTTTATACACGAAGAGATGAAAGAAGAGCAAAGACGAGGCTGTACGATAGTCTCGGTATTGAATATGCAATATTTCACCACTCGACTGAAGTCGCTTGTTACCTACAATTTATGGTGCAACTGTTCGCGATCTCTTTATCCTTCGGTATTATTTATTCCTGAGGATGCAATTAAAAATCCTTTCTGCGCGTATATAAAACGGAGTGAAGAGTGGCGAGAAAAGTTGAAAGGGTAAAGTTATCCCTCGAATTATAAACTTCCTGGCAATAATATACGTCCGTGCGGTATAAGTACTACGAGAAGATTGCTTTCCGCAGATTATGAGATTCTACTGTCATAAATAAATCCAATTTTGCCGTCTTGTCTACCGTGAAAATACACTGCATGTATATGAACTGTGCACACATCCGTGTATATCCACCCTTCATATGCTGCAATTCAAACAAACGCGTTCAGATTAGCTACGTGTTTGAAGAAGGTAACACTCAAGTTCTATTGATTGATTTAACTAGTTGATCGACGGTAATCGTACTTCGGATAATTTATATTAGGTACCGTAAAATGGGAAACACTTATGTATATCTCTCGCTTTTTCGCCACGTGTTCGAAGGCAGCTATATTCTCAGTTTAAGAAAAATTCACGTCCTGAAAACACGTTAGTCGTATACTGCGACGTTTGCCAAGGAGAATCATTCGATGAAATGAATCTCAGTGAAACGACTCCGTTTCTTATAATGGATACCTACGGTACAAAGAAACTCAAGCGTCAAGCACAGCGGTAAAAAGTCCTACGGAAAGACGTCGTAAAAAGTTAAAGCTGTAACGTGTAGAGTGTTTCGACTGCTGTGAAGATACTATCCGAGCACTGATCAAGGCAGAAACCAATCTACGTCTTAGACCTAAGAATTTTGGACGAAGATTAGGGCGTCCGTCAAAGTCTCGTTGCAAAAAAGGTTGACGCTCGAGCGTGAAAGGCAAACATCAATTTTATTTTCGGGGTTCACAAAACCCGTAGAAATTTCTCGATTTGCTTACGTCTAAGTCTGGTGTTCTTGATTTATTTTTCTCCCCTTTGATTCGGAGTCTTACCAAAGGAAGACTTAGGGAAATGGCTAAGCTGACAAGTCCTGACCTAAGCTTCCTTCGTCGTACGGTTGAATACCGCAGACCCTTGCAAGGGGATCCGAAAGTTTCGCAGAAGTTGATTCTCGGGGCTGTAAATAGAAAACATCCAGACTTCGTACCAATTTATAGCTCGATTTTTTACCGGGAAACTGTAAACAATGATCTTTCCAGTCGGAACGGTTACATTTAGGTCTTATCCGGTTGTGCGGGTCTATTTTCTCAATTTTTATCAAAATTCGTTCGCGATCGGTTTATTGGAGAAGATGATAGAATCCAGGATTTCCATTGAAACCTTCAAACATAAGTAAACTGGAGCTGGAAAGCAATCGAAAACTCGAGTAGAATACGTGTGCTCTGCTATACTTTAATTTCTTCCAGTAAACATGTCTTCCTTTGTGAAAGATCCGAACTCGTCTTCGATCGTAAATTTACATCTTCAATATACTATTGGCACAAGGAATGATTAGAACAGCAGAGTTTCTCCATCAAAGGAATTTTTTGCCGATTTATCGCTCTCCCAATTTTTCTTTTTTTCCACGGAAATTGATTTTTTTTTTCACATAGCAATAAATTTTTCGGTGAAACTGGAAATAAACGTTTCAAATGTCCCGATGAAACAAATTTTCAATTTTAGAACAGTCAAACAGATGACAGAATATCCATTTCGCGTTGCCGCGATGTTCAGACCCTGCATCATCCGTGTGGCACGGCGGATAGGATGTTACGTAGAGTTCACTTCACTCGCGTTTCAACTTTTCGTCTATTCTGGAATATTTTTGAACCAATATTCGAAAAATAAACGCAGAAAAATTTCGAATTGTGAAAATAATGTTCAGCTTCGAACGGATTCCTGCTTGTAATAGCTTCAGATTACGGACGATTTTCCATTGGTCGATCTATTCTGAGACACGGGTTTGTATATCGTACCTACTTGCCAGGTTTAAACCGGTCGTTTGGTGTCTGATTCGGGTTGTTCATCGGAGCGCGATTTAATTCCGCAGTCACACTACTCTGAACAGGTCCCAAACAAGGGATTTCCGGTACTGCTGAGTAATTAATTCGGTGTGTAACCCGGAAACTGCAGAACGATTGCATGTCTCGAGGTCTGATATCAGGTGCAAGACATAACTGATGCCTCTGCCAAGTATGAATGCGAAGCACAGTGTTAAGAAGGCGTTTCTATATACCTTTTGCTAAAGTTCCAAGTCTCATACCTAGTTCCGACTTAGAACTACGATGACTCGTTATTTCCGTTGCGATCAACAGAAAATTGTATATACATGCGTACAATTCACGTAACAACAGCTGATCCAGTAAGACGTGAACTGATTTCCACTGATTATAAACGAAGGCCAATAATCCCGAGGAAAAACTAAATAATTAAAATGGACTAAAAAACCGTAACAAGCGTAACTTTTACGGTGGAGTTAAACAGCCGAGTAAATTCGTTCTTCGTTAACCACGCTTATGGTATTCATGTTCTGCCGACTACAGGCCAAGTTTGGACGAATATTGTCAACGTCTTAACCCAGTTTTAAACACACCGTGCCACTGTTTGCGAAATGAGGATCCGGAAATCCACGCAAACGGCCATTTAGACACGCGAACAACTCGGCATATTTACCACCGGCTTAAACGTTTCCAGAATGCAGAGCTCGAGGTGCATGTTGATGCATGCTAATTATCCAACCGAGTGTCAGGCATTCTTTGAGTTTATATTGTTTAAATCCGCTGACGCTTAGTGGGCATAGAATAGATGTGACCTGATGGATGTAAAAAACAACTAGTTTTTTTGAGTGTAGCTAAGAGTGGTTGGATTGTGAGTAGCGGTGTGTGTTACAGATGATGAGTCTGGGGAAAAGACGGTCAGCGTTCTTCTGGATGACGAGGAATCCGAGCTCACCTTCATCGAGTCCTCCGCTGACGTGACTGTAAGTACTTCTTCAATTATTGCCAGCAATTCTTCGTTGCACAATAAACCGAGCGTATCGTGAGTCCAACAACGTGTGTACTTAACGACGAAGTCGTCGACTTACCAATTGTCGAATCACCTGCTCGACTACCTTGAATCTATAACTCGGCGCGAACACCCGCCGGAGTATGCGTATCGAGCGTTATAAAAAAAGAAAGAAACGGCAGGTAAATAGGGAAAAAATTGACCGAGTAAATCATTGACCTAGATTTTAGTCCCATGCTGAGGCTTATACGCGCCTCGATCAGTCCCCCTCTTTGATTAATTTTAGCTCTCTCACGCTTCTGTTACCCCCTGAATTCTTCTCGAACCTGTCAATAAAGCGATGGGTACGAAAAGGGAAGCAGAGGTTGAGCCTCTACTATTTTCAGCTGCGACCGGATTCTGTTCAGCAAAGGGTGAAAACGTGCACGACACATCTGTCAGGAGTGGAGGACTATATAACACCTCGCATGACGGCGTGACGATTTTGCGCAGGCGTATTTTTTACGCACTTCGTACTGTTGGAATCATACGTACTTCATACAAGACGGATATCATCGGCGTCACATGTGGCCTGATGAATCTGTGCATCATATCACGTCTCTGTATTTGGCAACTCTGTTCTTTTTCTGCAGACGTCAATATATTTTGATCTTGGAAATGTCCACTAATTCACTCCGAGAAAATTCCATGCTATTCGGATAGCGCTATGGAAGCCCGCGAGATGGATAGGAATGTCTTCTGCACCCTCGCGTACTTCGGTTATCGAGTTACAAATGTCGCTTTCGATGTTTCTTCCATGGCTTCTTTTTCCGATTTTTTTGCCTGTAAACATTATTTGCAATATTATATCCGTTCTCTTGCAACGGAGTTTAGTAGCCCCGTAATAAAACACTCTATTTGGCCTTTGATTTAAAATTGTTGGCGTAGATTCATGAGGAATAACTTCAGAAATATTTCACTAAACAATTTATTTAGAGAATTCGGGTTTAAAACGTCGGTTTGCACTTTGAAGATGGAAAAGGATAACGTATGAATTTGACAGATAAAATTTAGTCGTTACATTTCGATTTATTTGACATGAGCACATGAAATCCGAATCACGTTCAAGGGCGAGGTGGTGAGGCTAGGAAAATTTCCTTTACGACCCATTTTGTTACCCAGTCAAGAGCAGTGGACGTAATTTCATTTTCCTACAGCGTTAATGCAGTTAGGATGCAATCACGTGCCGAACACGAGAGCGCATTTATAACCGACTAGTTGACCTTACCGTGAGCACATTCATTTCGTCGCCCACACTCGCATCCTAAATGAATTATACATTTTGAAAGCACGCCGAGTACTTAGGTGCCAGTGATTCACCTGCAGAACCACTCTATGAACCTCGATCAGTCACGCAATAATGACATCTACTCGGCTCGATCCTTCAGTTTCCATTACAACGAATAATCCAACCCCACAGGGAATCGATTCTTTCGTCCAATCATTTCCCGACATCGAATTAGAGCTTTCAATGACAGTTGGAAAGAAAGTTCTACCCCTAAGCTAGCTGATAAGCATTCCATTTGAAATGAATTCTCCTTAGTATTGTATAAAATAATATTAATAAGCTCAAACAATCCCGATGCTTAAAACTGCAGATAAGATGAAAGAAACCCGAACTTGTGAGAAATAAATTAATCGCGGAAAATATTATATTTGCGGGTAATTAGCGGAGAAAGTAATCTTAGCATCCAGTAATCGTATTTTGATTGGTTTCGTACAGCCAACCCGTCGACGGTATTTTTATTTTTTTTTTCTGAAACATTGCATGTATATTGTCGATGGAAAAAAAACTTGTCGACGGGTTGGCCTGTATATGTATATATGTCTGTGTGTATATATAGCAGCAGCAGGATCCCATTCCATGCAGACTAATTAAAAGAATTAATCTAATTACGCTCGGTCGCACGCTTCTCTCAGACCGACGGCGAAGGTCTTGCCTGCTAATTTTCCCGTGTCTCCGAATTTCGCCCCGAAGGGATATAAGAACTTTGGAGTGCCGCGAACAGTTTTCAACCTGACGTTATAGACGGGGATGCTGGCGAATGGTTATCCCTGTGTACCTATACCGAGTCGACCTAACCTGACTGTAACGCATGTAACGAGTGTTATATAAATATTGCGAAAGTTAAAAAATAGGGTTAAACCGTCTGTGATACACTCTTCTTGTGAATTCGCGATCGACTCGATTCAGGAAAGTTTGAACTGTCACGGGGTTACACCATTCTTTCAAGTGTACAGGCGTGTCCAATAAAATTTAAGCAATATACGACGGAACTGCGGGAGGAAATAACGTGAAAACTTTACTACTGGGCTATAGCTGCGAGAAAGTTTCGACCGTATATCATACACGCTGCGTTTTATGTGCGTGAATGGATATTTGATATGCATGCATGCGCGTATGCGTGCTGTGTATTGGCATACAGGGTATATATACAGGGCACGCGTATATATACTTATTTTATTATCTTCCATTTTCCACCTTGAGTATAGAGCCCGCCTCTTCGCCCTTAGGCGCTGCCATGTCGCTGGGTACACGTGCCATTTATATACTTGATGAATATAACGTATATATGGTGTATTCCACGCGTGTGTATTATATACTTGTGTCTCTACGGTGCGGCACTTGAGACGTCTGACTTCGTTCTCTCTGAGGAAATTGAATAACTCAAACACCCGGCACTCTACTCATCAAATTCGCCATATAAGTGTCGATATAAGTGCCCACGTATGTATAACACTGCCTTATATGTATTATACGTGTTTTGAGTTCAAAGTAGTCGCTGCAGTTGAGCAATAGAAAATTTATTAACAACTCAAAAGGTCGTTTATCATTCTTTCTCAAGGCTTGAACGTACTGTTCATTCGTGTATAACTTCTTGGAGAGACGATCGCCTTCTGCACCGTATCGTTGTACCAGAAATAAATTCTGAACCTGACATCGAATTTCAATGAAATCCACCCTGTGTGTAGGATGTTTGGGAATGGACAGAGAGGGGTGTATCTGAAGTAGCATTTCGGCAACCCCGTTTGGGCAATTTATCAGCAATATTTTCTTTCTTGCAATTTTTTCGGCTCGTATTTCATTCTGCGAGTGGCGTTACCATCAAATATTCCAGAATACATGAAACGAAAGCGAGGCATTAACGTCGACACATATCGCTTTCGACTCTGTTCCATTGTCTGGACGATAGGTGATTTTCTTTCACGTTAGAAAAATCCGGGAAAGCTTCACCGAGCTGCACTTAGTTGCAATCTTGTGGCCGTCATAAATCAATCTGGGAAAGAAACGGGGGTAGAGCAATCGATACGATAGTTAACGCTCGATGTGGCCGATGCAATTCGAGAGCAAGAAAAGTCCTTCCACTGCACCTGCTATACGTGTCAAAAACATTTCGAAGCACGTTCAGCTCTGTCTATTCCAACTCATCGTAAACCCTATAGGAAACTTGTGTACGTATATCCATTATACCGTCTGGCAAAGAGGGAGTCGTTTGACTCCGTTACCACAACCATTTGTCATTGACAGCTCTCTGAGCGTTGGGCACAAATGGCTTTGCTCTTTGTACGAGTATCCTGGTGGCAAAGGACACACGATACGTCGAGACATACGCGACATACGTTCTCATACCAGCCTGAACATTGCTCGGTACGAGTGCACTTGTTTCTGAGAAAACTTATATCCTCGTATTTTCTTCACCCTTTCAAAGTGAATACAATGTGTGTACAGTCTCGAAATTTCGCAAACGTTTTAAAAGTGTATTCACAAATGGGTTTGTCTTGTTTTCTTTTAATTGCTCAATTTTTCAGAGTTACGAATTCGTATTTTATTCTCCATTCAACCCCTCCGCTCGTTACTACTTGGATACAGGGGCCTGCGACGTCACGTACGATCGTTATACCAAGTCGACGTTGAATATAAGTATTCGTTGGCTGACTGTCCCGTATCAGCGACTGCAAGGACCAAAGATGCAAATGTGACCTCCGGAAATACTCACTTTCCCTGTTGGAAGGATCTGGCCTAGTGGTCAGTCCCTCTCCGCGTGCATGGTAATTGCTCAATTAGGTACGTCCTTGATGCCCGGGTTTGACCGACCAATGGGAAGCTCTAAGGAAATTGAATCGCGTTTTTGAATCCTTCTGCGAGTGAATTATATTCACGGATTCATGCCGGGGTTGAACCATGTGTAACGCAATATGCATTCTTGTTTCGTGTCCAAAAAACTGTGAACAGAAACGAGTATTTCGTTGGAATGGCGCTATTTCTAAACTCCTTTTGAATACCTAACAGCAGCAGCTCTGTGCATTATTCAATTTTATTCGGGTGGTTTCAATGTTCTGACGCAGCACCGCGATTATGATTCAACTCACGGTTTCTCGAGAGTTAATCAGGTGCTAAAGCTTTCAAGGAAAATTGAATCGCGGCTATTGAATCCTGTTCGTTTCAATTATGTATCGTGATACAGCCGCTGGTTACGCATACAGATTTCGGTTCGGTCTCCCAACCTTGGATATAATTAGCAGCCTTGTACAACGCTCAACTATAGCCCAATTTTATCTTTCACGGCCGAATGGAACAATGCAAACAGAATTTTAACGCCTGAATTATGCCGGTGTTTTCACCCCCTGTGCTTTTATCGCATTGGCACACAATAGCTAACTGAAATAATCAACCTACTGCCTCGACGACCGTCCGATATGCCGTTATGTGCTTAATGCTTCACCGTCGGGCTTCGGGAATTGCGACGTTGACGGGTGACGGACACGCGTGTACACAACTGGCACCTACAGCCACGTCTGTGCTGCCATGACCGTGTACTCGAATTCATCTACTCAGCCACGTACTTGAGCTTGTTCCATTGATCTCCCGTAATCAGCGGCTGATCCACGCAGAAACAAATTATTGACCGTTGAAGCTTCAGACAGGCTTTACCGATTAGATGAAAGCAGGCCCTCATATTGTCACGATCGCCGTCACGATTATCGCCATAGCAGTTCGCTTGTTGCATAGGTACCAAGCTGATTAATTATCGTATCTTGCACATACAATTCCAGGATCTGCTCGGCTGTAGCTGGGTATGAAAAATGTCCGTGTAATTATTTCTACGAGAATACAAAGTATTTGTATAGAAGAAAAAACTACGCAGACATGATCGCTTGTAGAATATCGGTCGATTTTTATTGCAGCACGCGTCATAATGCCCATAATTCACGTAACTACATCAAGTTGGTGCTAACAAGTAGCGCGTTACTTGTATATTAAAACGTTCTGTGTCCGTATCCGGTTGCACTCCAGGTTTGCGGGAATTTTGTTTGATCCAACTATTAACTTCATGGGTCTCAATCTCCGTCCCATGTAATTAAATTAGTATCTCGCTGTGAAATTGCGCGTCCAATACTCGATGAAACTTTATCTGTACGATCGATACCAATCTTACTTATCGAACTGGCCTTTCAATTACTTAATTTGTTATCGGATAGTGCTCGACTTTGACTTGTATTCGCTTCCATCGAAAAGGTAGCTTAAGGACTTGGCGTGAGTTTAAAGGTTCAACTTTAAAGGTTCTTCGTGAATGTGTATTCAATTGGCTTGCAGGACCGCACTGTGGCGGGTTTGTCGCAGCTTTCTATAGGTATAATGCATTTAGATGTCCAACTAGGAGAAAAATGCAGGTCCAAAAATTACTCCAACCTGACGGAGTAGACGGACTCCGTATTGCGAATAAGCTGAAACGTCGAGCGAAGAAGTTTGTGCCTTGAAAACCATCCAATTTGGTCTTTTGAGGTATTTTGATCCCTAAAAAGCGTTCACGGAATCATAAAGCCGTTTTTAACCCATGCATGGAAAGATGTTGACAAGCCATTAAGAACCTACTTAATAGAAAAGCTTATAGGAAAACCGCACCTGCCGAGAGGCATTTTAATCCCGAATCATCGAGTTCTGCCGCTGGCACGATAAGCCCTTGGAAGTTGGGGAAAAGCCAAGTTCCCCTCGGAATGTGGGTGAGTGAATGCCAAAGTGGATTAAAAAGTTCAAGTCAAGCCCTGCCGAACTCGGTCCACGTCCATGGCTTTAATCTGGATAATATGCTATGCATGCGGAGTACACGTAACTACACGAAGCGTTTTCTTGAGCCAGCCGCTAATCCCTCCCAATAGCAGCTAGACACACGTCAGTTTTTGAAAATGAATTTTCCCGCAAATGTTTCTCGTTCCACCTATTACAGCTGGGCTTTGGCCCGAACAAACCGAAGAAATAAATATCGCGTGATTAACGATGGTAGCAAAAAAGGTCAACCAATTACCAATCAAATCTGGAATATCCGGGCTTGAACAATTTTCAACAAAAGCAAAACGTGTAGAAATAAGCCTACAAAAGCAGACGCGGTAATTCTAGATCTGATCAGACGTTATTCCTTATACGTAGGAAATCGTGTATCAGCATCATACGTACGGAAATTGCATTAATAATGCATTGAAACGACTCCCGTGTTATAATCTCTAGGTTACCACAAACGATGCGCATTATTGTAGCCAGTACGCAGCGTCGTTGATGATAGCATTAATGGTAATAGCAATTACCACAGCAAACCTTCTCCGCTCGGTTGTATCGCCAGGATTGCACAGGTATGTTTCATTTAAGCACCATCTATTAGAACGCAACAAAGCGTCCAGCAACGGGTCACGATATAAAGTCAATATTTAATAACCAGGCAAGACTAGGATGAACCCGCCGTCCGCGATTAAATTCATGCTCACATGCCATTAGCTCGTTCCAACTCACGTTCGGTATGAAATTTAATATCGAAGCCGAGTCACCATCGCGCTAGATTCCAGGATATAAGTAGGTATACATATACATCTATTGTATCGCTTGTATAATAAAACAATTTATGTCCGAGTATTACAGGTTTATGACATACCCACATAGGAGTGATATTTTACAACTACAGTATAACCCCATAATCAAACTCTTCCGAAATCTATCACTCAGTCTGGTGGGTCCACTTTACCAGGTAAAACCGAGTTCGTCAAATTGCAAATTTTTTCCCCACAGTCGTTTTCAATTACAGTGTGTGTGTGAATGCGTGTATGTAACTTTATTCGGGAACATTTTATTGAATTTCTACACTTGGTAATGAAAAAAACTGTGAACTCGTGCGGCAGTGGAAACCTTTTTTCAAAAAATGTACCATTTCAATTGGAATATTCACGTAGGCGTCAGACTGATGCCACGCTGTGTCGCTTTTGACAGATTCATTTGGGCTCGAAGACCTCTGGACATGATCTCTTCATTTACCTCTAAAGAGTATTCAATCATGTATCGAAGCAGTCAATTTCAACTCGTTTGCCTCCCCGTTTCGTCTCTACCTCAAGAGATTAAATTACAATTTGAACATAATTGCGTTGAAATATCCTGCTCACTGGTATTCTCTCTCGAGAATTCCGTCGATTATCCTACGAATGCTCGCTTCGACGAATTTTTGTTCTGCCTTGGGGCTATTCACCGAATAACTCGAATTACTTACATTTCTTCCCTGCACGAAAGAACTCTCTCTCCAGCGTATCGTTGAATCGAAATTTACTCGTTGAGTATAAAGAATGTATAAAAATTGTTCGACGTAAGGGCGCAAGTATAAATTGCGTAGCAGCCAGCCATTCTTTTATCCTTGATGCTTTTCTTCGAATACGTACGACGCTTCGCATAAGCAGTTTTCTAATTTTTACTGTCCAAACCACCGTCAATACTTACAATTTATCACAAAAACAACTTAGATGGAGCCTTAAACTGTCTTCACATTCAGGTAAGCTTCATCCAATTAAGACTATCCGCTTTGTAGATCACTCACAGCAGATTTAGCATAGGCCTCAGTATTTCATAAGCTCAAGCAGCGAGCCACAAGCTGCGTAACGCTGTTCGTTTTCGAGTTCGCACTTCCTCTCGGAAACACTTCGGGACACCAGATGAACAACCCTCTCTAAAACTTGATATGTCACGGTGAATTTCGATACCGGATTTCAAGGATATCCGATGAACGATGCGGTCTGTCTTTCACCTTCAACTTTACGACATCCAGTTTACTTCTATCACGTCTACTTGTAGCGACGAACGCTGCCAGCGAGTCACAGATTTCGAGTTTGAATTCCTTACGCTTCAAAAGCCAGACGATATTCTCTGGCAGTAACTGGTCTATCGAAAATATCTAATTTCACGCCTTTAAAAAAAAAAGGCAAAAAGTGTGAGACGATAACCGAAGTTGATTCAGTGAAACGTACCTACTTGTTTCTCAGAGTGCGTGACGGAACATTTCAACCCCCATTGTCACACCTGGTGACATGGGGTTACATCCAAAAGCGTTATGTAATTTAGAAACGATCCCAAAGGGAAACAGCAGTCCCAGACAGCGTCGTAATAACAGGCGACAGGCAGTATAGGGAGGTAACCAAGGGTGGGAATCTCGTTCGTTGTAAGCGTGTCTAAGCACGTTAGTTAGCTTAGCTTCTCGCGAAGCTGCGAATCCAGGTAGTTAAAGTTGCTCAAATTGATGAGAGTAAAGCAGTGTTTAGTTATCGTAGAAAGTTCCGAGGTAATTGCAAGCGCTTAACTATATATCCACCAAGCTATGATCGGATAGCGGAAACCGCCATAATCTCCATTCGTGTCAAAGAATACGTAGTAAATGGATAGCAATTTATGGGTGGTAGCTGGATTCGTTCATGGTTCGCCGCTACTATATTCACAAATCCCCCCGTCTAATCGACCCGATATAATTAATCACGTCTCGTTAGCGAAGAATCGGACTTAATTCAATAAATCAAAACATCATAACCTACCTCTGCAGATGCGAAATTCGCAGTATTTGCGAGGAGTGAGCGAGTTCCGGTTGAGCTGAGATCCAACGGACCTGAATAAATAACGCGCAGATACTTAAATATTTCTCAGCAGCACTTCGCTGGACTGAGCTTAAGAGCAAGACAAAAGTTCCGCGCCGTATATATACGGCATCCTGAGCCTATACCCGGGTACTTTATATACCCACATACCATGACACCCGTCGTGTTTACTTCCGTCAACTAGTACACGTGTACTTTGCATATATTTGCAAATTCCATTTGCTCGAGTGGAAAATATGGCGAAGGCGACTCCCGCTCGAGTCGCCACGATAGAAAGGTAATTACTACTAAAGTAGTCATTGAAGCGTTGCCTTAAGAACGTAGTGCATCAATTGGTGAAAGTTGGACTGTTATTCCCCCCTTTTTTCCAGATGGACTACGTTCGGCATCAGTAGAAGTCCTCGCTGATCTACCATCTTTTCCCGTTAAATCATTTCAACACGAATTTCAGCAAACTGCAAACCTCTCAACGGCAGCGCTTTGCACTTGGTTACGTATGGAATAATCAACGAACCAAAGGACCTCTTGGGACCGAATGGAATCGAGAGTTCTCCAAGGAGTCGCGGGGAGGATTCTGATTAGATATTTCCCTAGATCTCTTTGGGGAAAGGAAAGTGTTTTTCACACCTCTTTGCCAAGCTTTCATAACGAGTTTGAAGAAACTTTTCAAGAGATTACCTCGATCCTAATGTGTCAAAACGATTTCCAGCTCGCGCCCTCCTACGCTCGTGAAGTAAGAAAATATCACATTATTCCCAAAATTGTGATACATTCTATTACTATGCTTTATGCTTGCTAACGTGACGTATCATCGACGCTGTATTTACGTTCACTATTATGTCAACTCAGCAATTAGACGCTCACGTGTTCGAGTTCCCATGAGTTGACAGCAGTAACTGCGCCGCACGGTTATATTCACCTGATTATCATTGCACACTACGTATGTAGCATGGACTACGTCGCAAGACCTGAGGTTTCTACCTTCTGGACGTAGAAACTCTCGGCATTTGCTCTGTCTGTGATGCAATTCAGTTAGACAGAGACAGAGTCAAAAGATAATTTCTGCAGGGAACGAGAATGAGAAACCTTTTCAAAGGCGAATCTTTAGTGGATCGAATTGTCCTATGTACCTAACGTTTCTTGCACATTTTCATATGAAAATTAATAGTCAAAGAAACAGCAAATACGAAGCTTTTGTCAACCCAAGCACCGGTTTCGGGATTCAAAGAGTTTAAAGTCGCGGTGTTCCACGATCAGAGTTGTTTGATCTATGAAGAATCTAATCAGAATGAAAGACCATTTGGCAAATGTAACTGTGGAACTACTGGCCTTGCTACGGATTATACATCTGTGCGATGCCTTGATCATGCTAACAGCTGTTGCAGACGTACTCAGAGGAAGAGTATTACGGGCAATTTGTATCTCATCAAATGCAGCCATTTTCCATTTCATTTTACCAGTATTCCTTTTAATAAAAGCGCTTTTGCGCTTTCACGAACAAACTTGATGCGTGATAGCGAGGCATAAATATTTGAATGGATTCAAGAAGGTGTGCAGAAAGTAACAAACAACTTTTGTGAACAAAGATTTGCACGTGATACCTACTGTTTATGCGGCAAGAACCTAGCGCCTAGCAACGAATAGCTAATCCTGACGTTTCTATCGACCTAATCTCTTCACACTATGCTCCGCCTACCAAACCCACGAGGTCGAATCGTCTGAACACTGACTGAGCTATTCCACTGTTGGCTCGAGGTGCTAATCGCAGTGTTCCCCGAACAAGGCTGTCTTGACTGTATATTGTCATGGCATGGCACTGAGGGTTTCACTACTACATCTTGCAGTTGAGTAATTTGATGTTCCCAAAATTGTAGGATATACACACGCTGTCACGTAATGGTATCAGAATTAACGTACGGATCACGAACACGTGAATGGAAAGCTGATATACTTTGAATAACAGACGTTAAATTGGACGTGAATTATAACTTGCGACAATTTGAATTGAAAACTATATACATACACGTAACCGCAGCGAACACGAGGAGTATTCGATTAAAAAATCGAAACACTCAGGCCGTATAAAAATTGTGTATTGTAAAATTTGACGCTCCAACAATTTAGCGAAGTGCTTCTGCGAATTTATGGAATGCCGTTCTATGTAAAATAAAATCATCTGAAACACGCTTTGACAGTAAATCGTTGTACCGAAGATCAAAGCATTCAACAGTGGAACATACGTGTGCATATTATGTACGAAATGGTGGATTCGGGGAACTCTTCATCCAATCATTTCAAATAACAATCGTTACAAATTTGTTTAACGTCAAGTAGATGCTGAATAAATCGTACCTGACATAGGACAAAGTAAAATTTTTAGAAGTGGAACGTGTAGATTAATTTCACATTTATTTACTTGAGAGGTTAAAAATTTTGAAAGGGTTACAAAGGGTTTGAACAAGACATTCCTGAATAACGTGCAACGAATCGTCAAGGCTGAAAACTAGGGCAGTTGACGGTTCGCAAAAGAAGGAGAACCTTTGAAATAGTGATCCGCAGAAAGTGCCGGGTGGCAACACATTTAAACTGAAAATTCTTGCTCTGGAAAATAAATGGTAATAAGCAGCCAAGTGGCAAGTCAGCATATCAACGCCAAAGGTTGCGCTATCTACTTTTTGTGCCCTCTTCTTATTCCGCTTCTCTTCCTCTTTGGGTTCTTCTTAATTGTGTTTTTCTTTGAACGATGGAAAACTGGCAGGGGGAGTAAGAGAGAGATGGAGTTGCGGGAGAAGTGAGCCACTGGACCATTAGGCATCCTCGTTTAACTTGAAACTCTGCTAGCTGGACTCCTTCTGCATCTGACTCTCAATCTTAATGCCGCTTTTTAGTCTTCGTTGAATTTCCCCGAACGACGCGCGATAAAGTTGTCAGTACCTACCCTACGAAAGTCATGGTTTTGTTAGTAATTCCATATCTCTGGAACAATTTGTCATTTGTCCTGATTCTCAGACCGGTTTGCAGCCAGTTTTTCATCGGCTTGGATTCTTTTCTGACTATATATTGTTGTTCTCCGAAATATTAATTCTATACTTGTACAGGAATCTTTGCACTTGTATCCATTTTTCATATTCTCCCGTATAATAAAACTTGATAATCCCATAAATATCTGCCTCTGCTACAATGCTTTTATTCAGTTAAGTGAAAAGATAATGAAACTTTACTTTAATCACTCATCCAATCTTCTCATTTCAAATTGTTATTAAATAACGGTTCTAACGTTTTCCGACTTACATTACTTTACATCCGGTTTTCCGTTTGCGAAGTGTCGTACCTTGAAACTGTCCTACGGGAATATTATGTCATATTTCATGGTAAGAGGACACACTCCATACCCTCAACGTTCACTACCTACTCTCTAAATTTGAATCAGTGAAAATTCAACGATTCGCAGTTATAAGTATGCAACTGGAAAAAAGCAGTGCATATACACTGACCATTCAGTGACTTTTCACCGATATTTCACTAATTTTCTCGAGTATTCCTATAACAAGCATCAGTATTCACTTATCGTACTTACCGTGGTGACTGCGTGTGCTGCCATAAATTCTCTCCAACAAATTAAAATCTGATCCTTGTAAAAACGGAGAAATTTTCAACCGAAGTTTTCCCAAAACAATCACAAGGTTGAAGGCGCTGATATAACTCTTGATAGCTGCTATCCCAAGGTTGAAATCGCGTGAATTTTTAATGGCTGTAAATCAACTGTGCCGACTTGATGGGTGAGGTCAGTTTATAAATAATCACTACACAGTTATTATTGATTTTTGAAATTTCGTTACTGCTGCTTGAAGCAAGGGGCGTACTTCGTAAAGTCCTACAACAAAGCCACTGTCTGTGACCAACAACAACAAAAACCAGCTCGTAATTCTCGAGCCAAATTTCTTGCAGAAATTGCGAGGAATTCTGTATTAAACGCAGTGTAATTCCTAGACGTCCACTCAGTTTCTGCCTCCGAGCCTTGACAGCCCAGCGAATAACCCTTCTCGGAACCAAAATTAACGAGGACAAGTGTAAAGCCTCAATGGACAATGGACGATGGCTCCCTGTAGATTATAATATCACGTACATGCTTACAGTACAAGTTGAAGGACACAAATGTGCGCCATGATGCGGGAAGAGAATCGTTGGTTTGAGCACACACGGATGGACGGTTATTAACTAACAATAAGGTAAGGGTGAACGTGACTGTGAGAACGGCAACACCTGCGCCTCATTCCTGCATGTGTATTTATTCGTTGAAGCTCGATCATGACCCGATGTCAGAAATTCTAGTCAAGCGTGCGATGGTATACTCGGGAATTCCGATGACCCGGATAGCGAGGCAAAAGTATAGATTTTCATGTCTGTTTGACGTCGATACATAAGATAAGCAAATTACACCACCGGATGAAATTCGGACTTTTTCTAGTTGATTCGAGTGTAGGGGAAAAATTACTGATGTTGAACATTCACCGCGTATATGTAACACTATTGTACGATTTTTTATACTTCCTTCTCGGTTAATTGCTGAGACTAGCTGTCTATCAGTTTATATTTATAAAATTTTTCGGGATTTGACAGAAATAAAACTGACGCGATGAAACTAGTGAGACATTTTTTTTCTAAGAAGGCCTTAGTTTTCAAATCACGAAGCAATATTTTGTACAAGTTTGCAGGTATTTGCCGGATAAATACTTTTCCCTGTACAATTATTACTTTACCAAAATCCGACGAGGCGTTAGTTCGAAATTGTTTTGGAATGCTTGGAAATAATTTGCAACTTAAAATTGCGGGTAGTTTGAATTTTTTTAATGTAAAGCTCCTCACGCATGGCGCGAAACCGCTTGGTGTACGTAAAGCGAAGTTACGCAGTGAGAATTGTCACAACTTCCATACTTAACAGCAGCTGGCCGTTTCTAACGATTACACCGGTAGCTGTAGATGTGTATTCCTATGTACTGCCAAGAGAGGATGAGACATGAGGTTAATCGTCCAATTATAAGCTAAGCCAAGAACTTAATGAGTCTCATTACATTGTTTCAGGGCCGATAAATATTACGATACCTCGATCTAAAGCTGGAGCAAAATCGTGCGGGATTTATCTCCAGCGAAAAATTTTATTTCACTTCTTTACAAGCCTCAAATAAAGGCTCTACGAATTCAGTCGTGTTCCGATACTTTTATTTCGTTGAATCGTACTAACCCTGGGGAACGATCATAGATCGCTGGTTAAAGTACAACGGCAAGGATATTGCCGTCAATTTATATACGGGATGGCTTGTCAGCTGGTAGAAGTTTCTCGAACGAGATTGAAGTTGAAATTCATTGTTGAGTTTCAATTACTTAAATACTGCAGCAGAACCCAAGACGTTGTAGACATAAAGGAAAAAGTAACCCGAAGGACTACTCGCCGTTTCAGATCTCGGGGGAACTGTGTAGAATCTGTCCTCTTCATTTTCTTCAACCATGCATTATCCGTCTACCAAAAATTCATCTTTACGTTTATTTGGAGTAAATTCATAACCGAATGAATTTTATAAGAAAATTGAAATCTGGTTACGAAGAAAAATGACTTGAGAGAAACCTGGTGCATTCGATGCATCAACTGGCACACTATACTTAACAATATAATTAATTCTTCTATGGAACTTAATTATATGCTCAATTAATTGATAACGTGTGTTGTGGCTCCAGATGAATTACATATTTTAAGTAAAGAACAATTCTAGAGAAACTGTTGCTCACTCAATTCGCATAATTGATCATAAAGGACCGAGTTTACAAAAATAGAACACACGATTCTTTCACCTTTTAATGAAAAGTTTAATTTGTTCCACTTTCTCTCTCCCTCTCTTTCTTCATCTTACTCGCGCTGTTAAATAATTAAAAGAAGGAAGACGATATCTGCGTTAATACAAACGTGAATTACGTAACTAATTCAAGTAAGGATTTTGCGGTTTATGTAACTACCGCGAATTATTAAGTAACCTGTGCCTTGATCAATTTGGTGAATAATTCATCCAATCAGTATCGCAGCACCGTTCTCACGAACCCAGTACTTTTCGGTTGGACGTTAGGCGTTAAAACTTGGATGAGTTATTTTTCAAATGTGATACGAACACGTGTCCTTCCAGACACGTAACATATTTTCGCGGATAAACGTGCAATCAGCCATCTCAAATTAAGGTCCCTTACGTCTCAACCGGTCAGGTTCTTATTGGGAAGGCTTTCCGGCAGCAATAAATAGTAAGAAGACTCATCTCTCCGTGGTTGAAGAAGAAGAGGAAGAAGAAGAAGAAGAAGACGAAACGCATGGACGGACAGACGGAAAGAAGAACCTGATACAAAATTGCCCGTCGCCGAGGGAGCAGTGCCAGCATTGTCTTGGTAGACAAATTGCGTCTCGTTGTCGTCGTCCTCGTCTTTAAGGCCTCCCATGGGACGTGTCCGCGAATAGAGAGGGGTAGCGGATGTGAGCCACTTCATTCGGCTCGTTCGACCCCCACGGTTTCGGGGACGCCACTCGGCCGAGCTATCAGCCTCTAAGCTGCGGGGGTTAGAGCTTGCGGCCTCGACGAAAGAGAGAGAGAGAAGAAGAGAGAGGAAGGGAGAGGAATAGAGAGAGTGAGCAATAAGGGCAGCAATGGCACGTGCCGTCATGGCGTCAGGCTCCGATGCCGCGATGAGACGCCACGCGCGATAGATAGGTGCATGGAGGTCCAACCGGGTTGTGTCTCACCCCGTGTCTAATAAGAGCTCAGCGCTATCGCTGTCGCTCACTGAGGATATATATTGTCGCTCGTAAAACTTGAGTAAAGACGCCGCGGGGGCGATTCACCCTTCCCTAGGGGATAACCACCGCCGAGGAGGTGCGCTGCAGGAGGGACCAACCGGTTGGCCCATGTAAGGTGAAAAATAGTCTTTCACGTCTCATCGAGATACTCTAAGCGTGGATTAATGTTCACTTGAATTCGAATTTGTAAGGGCGAAATCACTGAATTGGATAGCAGATTTTTAATGCACCTTATTACTGGTATGAATTTTCATTCAATTCTTAGTTTTCAGGGTTTCACCGAGTGTGGATTCAAATTATATTTCTGATTATTCTAACCGCCGTTTTGTTCGTTCGCTATATAGAACTGTTGATAAATGGATCGATGGATGAATTTTGGGAATGAGTTTACGGTCGAAATGAAATTGCACTCATGGACTTTGCGCCAGCATTTTAATACAATCATGAATATATTTTAAATGGGTTTTATATTTTCAGAACTCAGGTAAACGGCTTGCATGAAAAGTTAATTGACTTCTTTTTTCATACGCAAACTTTGAAAATACCAATTTCTTGTGTGTCTGAATAATTATATATTGCCTGGCGTCTTGAAATTTCCAAATGAATTTTCACAACAAATTACTAGTCGGTGTAGTAAATACTTCAATATGTTTAAAACTCGTTGTTTTTGTACGGTTTCAAACGGTTCCAATCAACCTTTTTAGCCAAGACCCAAAGTCAGAAGGACGCGGACGTTTCAAGGGAAGATCCGTGCATTTGGTATTTCGCGTTTGAATGGTATTTCAAATACAATTGGATATCGATCGAAGTAAAGTAGGGGAATAAAAGACTGCAAAATCTTGTGAGATCTTTCCAGAGTTCAAAGCGACGTTTTAATTTTCGGGGCATCGTTCCTATTTTTTATTTATTTCGGTATAGAGTGAATCCATTATCAGACAGTCGGTTATCAATAAACGACGTAGTCGCAACAGCCGTTTTCCTTTGAAAATAAAAGCGATTCGAATTTCCTTAGCTTTTACCATTTTCAGTAAGGAATTTTTCTCAATAAGGATAAAAACTTTTGCATATCTCGTAGATTGGTAGAAAAACGACAAACATGTGTGTTGTCAAAGTGGAGTGCCGGCATCAAAACTACCCTCCGGTAACAAACCAACCACCCTCTACAGTTCTTTTTTGTTCGCCAGGCCATATACCAATCTTCAGAAGTCTTACAGACTACCTACTTTTAGAATACACACCGACAAAAAAATCCTGACTGAACAGAGTCTCCAGACTCTTCAGTTTTTCGTTTACCGTATAAACTCAATACAGAAATCTGTATCACAGAATTATTCGAGAGATCACGTCTCCTTCAGTTATCGATCAAATACATTTCAACGAATACACGAGTCCCACTTTTCTACGACTGCAAGCTTTTCACTCTTCGACTACCCCGTCGCGTCTGAATGTTGCTCGTAAAATCGACTCACGGATGTTTTGATACTCGAAATTTCGTGAAGCTGGTGTCAAACGGGAACCACCGTCTCGGGAACCATTGTCTCTCGTTAGTTTTCCCTCGAGGGTGCCACCATTCTCCATCTCTCACCTCTCGGTCTCTACCTCTGATCGTGGAACCGGATAATGGCGATAGCCGACCGTTCGCACCCTTTAGCCGTCATCGGCCTGCTCCGTGCTCCTTTGCTTAAGACTCGGCTGCTCCGTCAATTCTGGTAATCGTAAGCTCGACGATTTCTTTTGTAGTCGTTCGCAGATTCTGCACCCTCCTCTCTCACGTCGTACGCATTTCTCGCATTTCAATGCGTTCCTTTTCCATCCTTTTCCATCCGTACACCGCCATTGCGAATACCGTCATATTATTTCTTCCCACCATTTCCATGCGAGATTCACCTCAGCTTTCATTAACTCCGCAAGCAGACTACAATAATAATACGTTTTCGCCTGATACGTTGTGACCCAATTTTTTAAACAACTTTGTTGCGTAAATTTACCGTCCGTATTCCGCGGAGGCTATACACATCTCGGTATGAGTTAGCACCTGTAAACACGTACGGGGTAGCTTCAGAAATTATTTGCCCGTCAAAATGCCTCGCCGCACTTCGGCGCGCGATGTGTTTTGCAAATTTCACTGCTCAGAAGCCCGACCTCCTGCTGATTTATCACTCGCAGGATCAGGCATAATGTATAGTAAAAAATTGCACGTTCGCCGTACAAAATTTGAATATCACAATCATAATCGTTTCAAAATTCTGGAGTCCTTGCACTTGCTCTCAAATTTCTGATGGCAATAAGTATAAGCAAACAGCACGCCATGCGAATAGATAGTTTTTGAAAATAAAAATTATACGATCAATCAAACCGGCTAGTCAAAACGACTATTAAAGTATTAAATTATTTTTACTCACGGCAAGTTTTATCACTTGTCTGTACTGTGCATCCATTTTATAGTAATCTCGCACGAGATCATTACGAATTTAATAAAACACATCCATTCACTCGTAAAATTATCCACAGTCGTAAGGCTGCCTCATACAATTGTGCCAGAATTTATCTAGCAACCTCCGTACCTAACAGTCGACCCTCACGTTCCTCCGTGCACGCGTGATATTTACAAATAAGACATACGCACGCCGGGAAACATGCAAAGCCACCCCTCCCCAACGAAAGGAGAGTCAGAATTTCCCAGCAAGCATCCATAATATGGGTGAAAAATTTTTACTATCGGACATCCATTTAATTCAGGAAAATTGAAACCCATACGATCCTTCAAATTTCACGGCTAGAGTATTTTCACTGCCGTATTTCTGATGCTTGTGAAAGGAGCGAACCGTGTACAAATCCTCTGTGAAGTTTCGTTCGGTCTTGAAGAAAGATTCACTGAATACAAACAGTATCGTTTACTCGAGATTTTTTATTTTTCATTTTTTTACCTCCAAATTATTCTACATTACGGTACGACCACCAGGTCTGTGATGAGAAAAAGGGGACGAAATAAAAAATAAAGGAAGGTGAATTTATGTGTGGCTTTATGGATATGTGACAGGGTGATATTCTCTTGTTTCTTCGGGCCACGAGGGTCGGTTTCTAAAGATCGATAATCCACCTTCCTGCACTCGGGCCGTTTCAAGCTCGCCAGTCTTTTCAGCTGATCCATAATTCGTCGGGAGTCTACCGCCCCGGTAGAGCCCGCAAGATTGGAATTATGTTATATTCATGTTCGAGCGTTAGTTTTCACTCAACTCACTTTCCGCACTCAGACCTCTCCGGTAATCGAGAAAGTTAAACATTAAACTTGGCTCTTAATCAAACTATACTTCTCTTTTCTCAACCGTATAAAGCTTTCACTACCTCTTTTTTCAACATTCATCATTGTTGCATTAAAATAACTGCTTTGTTTCAATTTACAAAACGTCTAGAGATTCGACGTTCTGTCTCATTGGAATAATCGCGAAATTCATGCACGTTCCTAGTTTCTCATTCCCCGAATTCAAATCTGGATGAAATTCCATGGCTTTTTATATATCACGTCATGTTATTGAATTTTAATACGTGGTACTGTGCTTCCAATAGAAAACGCGGTGTTTCGAAAAATTTGAAATCGGGTGCCAATAACTCTCATATACCTTTAGAAAAATGAATATAATCTACCAATAATTCACCCTAAGTTACACGGTTTTTTTTTATATTACGAGAATCGATCCATATTCATACATGTACAAAGCCGATGGGTTATCGATTATTCTGTATTGGTTGCTTGAAAATTCAATCAAACCTCACGTCGTTCAGTTGAGCATGTTATGCCTGGAACTTAGGTAACATTTTTCATATTGAATACTGTCGACTTAGATTTTAAACGGAATAAGATGTATTCATGAAAATATGCCGTCCAAACTCTTAACAATTGACTGTAAATTGAAATAATAAAAATGATAGTGAAATAACTGCAATGTTATTAAATATCAATACGTATATATCAAACTCATAAACGTGTGACTTTTTTTCTTTTCTCTTCGCCGAGGTAATTCAATCTCGCATTGGGTGAGTTTCAAGACTGTGCAATTCGTATACTTTACTCTAAAATATGCCCACTCGGGACGGATTAAATTCGTTCTTAAATCCTTTTTTGATCCGGGATTTGTGAAAGCTACATTTTACAGCAGAGTTTTTCCTGTCCGTTCGTTGTGTCTATAAAGACCATAAGACCCACGGTCATCCTGTCAGAAACGCCGGTCTTTTTATCGTCGCGCTCAAACCAGTTACCAGCTAACAGGCGAAGTAGTGCAATTAAAACTTTGCTCTCGTAACTAATTCCATTGTCTCTTATGCCCCCGTCGTTTCTCTAGACTCAATTGCTTTCGAGGATACAGCAGGGAGTAGTAACCCTTTGCGGGGGTTCTGGATGGTTACGGTTGTCGAGACATTTCAAACCGAGATAGTCCTTATGGAGAAATCTAAACTACGAACGTAGGTGCGACTACATAAAACTGCCTCGAAATTAAGAGTTCACAGTGTGCCAAGCTTTTAGCGGTAAGCCATGTTGCTTTAGTTCAACGAAATATAGAAAATATCGTTTATCTTAGGTAAACGGCATTATCGTCCCCATATGTGTTTTAGCAGATATAGAAGCGAGGTCTATCATTACACCACCGCATTGAAAGGCTGCGATATCACCAGGCGTAATTGAACGTGAAAGTTATTCACTTACACCCACCTAGGAATACCACTCGAAAAAAAAGTTCGTCATTTTAGCAGCTCGATAACTACCGCTGGTCAAGCTTGTTGTACGTGTGTATAGAGTAAACGTTCGGGCACGTATTGCAGTTCATACCCAGACTCGATGCTCTCCATAGATATTACCACAGCGGTGGGCGATTTTTTCCCTACATTTCTTTTTTTTTTTTCTTCTTTTTTCTTTTCACCCACGTGCAACGGCGGACGAGACCGGATTGATGTCTCGATTAAAGTGAAATAATGGACCAATTTCTCTCGCTCTACTGAAATTGCCAGATTAGACTGAAAGCCAGATGAAATATGAGGATTTAATTGATTCAGCATTGATTTTCTATGACAAGGTGGATGAAGAACAAGATGGTATGAGCACTCCTTGTAGAGGCGAGGTGTTTTACCCGTAATCCTTCATCCTCACCTTGTCTTGACATGTTTATATCTCATACAAAACGACAGTAGCTACGCCCGGAGAACGACTGCCAGGAAGACAAAAGCTGAACTGTCAAAAAGAAAGGACGACGGAAAACGGAACGGGTTTCTGCAACTATTTTTCTTCGCTTCCTGATTCTCGATCCGGCGTTCACGGGTTCTTCTATTTTTCTCAGTCCTCCCGATCCTCTGTAGATAGTTTATCTTACAAATCGAGGGTCAATTTTACGCACGATTAAATTTCCCGTTGAAGCGGGTGAGGAAGAAAAAAAGGCATAAATTGTTATCCTTAGAGGCTTTTAAAATTTCTATTGAATTCACAACGTAGAACTTTTTTCAAGAATAAATGAGTGCTTGTGTGATTAGGTCAACGTAATTACCGCGGTATCGTAAAAACGGAAACTGCGGTTAAAGTCGGAGAAAAATTAAACCCTGAAAGAGATAAAATATCAGTAGTAACTCGTAACCTTGTCCCTACTTCTCACGTTCGTCGTTACGACGTAAAAAATAAATTTCAATCCCCGTCCAGTGTCTACGCCGTCTAGCGACACATTGCCAGTGCATGTCTATTCCCTGGAGTTACTTCGAAGGTGCCGAATATTTTTTTTTTTTTTTTTTTTTTTTTTGCGATCAGGCATAATGTAGGTATGGCAAGAAATTGCACGTTCGCCGCACAAAATTTGAATATCATAAATATAATCGTTTAAAAATTCTGGAGTTCTTGAAGTTGCACTGAAATTTCCGATGGCAAAAAGTATATGCCGAATATTTACATCGCGTAACACGATGCCACATCCTTCAAAGTTTCATACACCGAATTGGTTATCAGGTCACGACGTTATCGAGCATATAATCGACGGACAGACTGCACAGCCAGCCGGTACTCTTTCAAAATATTCGCTCGAGTACGCGGACTGAGCAAAGCATTTACGGATGCAGACAGAGACGCCAGCGTAACACCATCGACGAGCAGATAGTGCATTATACGAGCACAAGTAGGGCGAATTCACCTACTCACTATACGGCAAGACGGTGTCGACGCCAATAACTTTGAAGCACGTCTAGCCGTGGTGGTGTGTATTAAATATAGGGGCTTGTCGCACGCCCCAGCAGAGCACATGGTTGAACGGGTGACGATGGTTGCTTGCCTCGGTGGATCGGCTGTCTGCCTGGCTGGATAGCTGGCTGATTGGTTAGTTGGCGACTCAGGCCGAACCCTCCGCTATCCAACCAAGCTTGTGTCTACGAGTTTGCTGGTCTAGGTGTGCCGATGGAGCGAGGAACTGTATCACAATCAGGCATGTATGTACGAGTTGAACCGAGACAAGTACCTGGGAAAACGTCTCGGGGTGTCTTTTGCTGGTTGGACGAAAACTTTGGATTGCTCGCTATGGCCATGTCGTATGATTGAGTCTTTTATACTGCTTATCGAACGCCAATTTTCAGTAGCTTAGTATGTGAGATATGGAAGCTTTTGAAATGTTCCTACAAGGCTTCGACGTAGGAGACGAAACACTCTTGCTCTACTTCATCTCCCACCCTTGTCTCTGAGGGTTCAGGCGTTACGGTCGGATGAGATTTACTACGCGCTCATCAATTTAGTATTCATGAATAGTTACTTTCTCTGGAGTTGACATGATGCCGCGGCGAATATGGACTTTTAGATCAGATGACAAATTCTTCGGCGATATCGGAGGTGACAAGTTTTCAGAAATTTATGGTACTGGTTTATCACGATTACAAAGTGCACGTCAATCTGTTCGTTGTACTCACGTCTGCCAATTTATCCTGTAAACTCGTGTTATCCTTTATAGAATAACTCCATACCGATACAACACACCTGGGTTAGAATTCTGTAAGGAATAGAATAGCATCGAAGTTTCAACTGTTTAGAAACTAGGGGGAACTATGACGGCGGCAGCTGATTCAAGTTGAGTTGAAACGTACCAAGTGATATAATCGTAACGATACAACATAAATTTATATATGCTTCCGTTATGTTATCTCAATGCAGGAAGTAACTATATCTATACAATACACGCTGGTACGCTGTATAAATGCAGGTCGTATAATTCGTTTGTATGGGTGATATAGTAGTTTTCCTACCTAGGGTGTAAATCGTTATGCTCGTGATGCTAACAATATTTTTTGTCCTACGAGTCGTAAAATTCGATCACATTGTACAAAAATTGCAAAAAATGTAGGAAGAAGAAGTTCGCATACGTGGGCACGGAAGATTTTTAACTAACCAAAAGAATGAACTGAATTCCATCACGTGATTTACAAATGAAAAATTGAATTCTACCAATCTCTATCAATCAATAGTTGATATTTGAATTTTCAAACTGAAAATGAAAATTGTTAATTATGCCTCCCGAAGCTTGGCCCGTATTTTCCGCCATCTCCTGACCATTAACTGAACTGACGATTCTCAGGATCAACTATAAATGTGGCAATTTAGATCCTTTTTGATTTCAAATACATACATGTGTGTAAAACTGATTTTACACCTGCAAAACCTACCGTAAAACTCCATTTCACGCCTAAGTAGGACGAAAAATTCTTTTCAGTATCGCGTGAGCTGAGCAGACGACTGGATAGATATTGATCTCTATATTTCTCCGTAAAAATTTGACCAATGTAGAAAGCAAAACCTCTTTCGCGAATAACGGCTATCCGATTTACGGGACGATATCCACGAGCCGTCCGAAAGCAAACAGTCGCGTATTTAGCGGGCAAATTGCCAAGATGAGGATCGTCGGTGCAGCGAAGCCTGGATGCTTTACGATGGACCCATCATCGCTAGCCAAGCAACTCGTAAAGTCTCGAATCACTCGCGTAAAATCAGCCTACGCTGTAGGCGCCATCACCTGCATCACGTATAGTAATAATCTTGTAGGATCAATGATTGGATCTAGAGTTAGAAACTTTATCGTGTGTGTCCTCGGTAAGCTCCTTGAGCCCGAAGATAATCGAACCTGGTTTATGCCTCGTGTATTCACCCCGTGATGTATGTCATGTATATACATGACCACACACTGCGAAGAGCGTCGACGAGTTCCGAAGGCGTGAATAAATCGGACGTTGGCAAAAATGCAAATAAATATGTAAATCTTCAAATTCTGTTGACGACGGTCGTTTTCGGGAAAGAGAGGCAGAGGGTCGTACCTTAGAGATTATCTATAAATTTTATCCTGCAGCTGAAATCGGGGAGGATGAGACCATGCTCGAAAACACCGGGCTTCATTTCTCGTTCGAGAATTAAATTCTGCAAATTCACTCAAGTCCATTTCTCGGTTATACACTTGAAGTCTGTGTGGAAGTAACTGGAACCTGATCGCTACAGATTCGAGTTCGTTTCATCTCCGTATACGTGTGTCACTTGGAGTTCGAAAAATAATTGTTTTTTCCGAATATCTTGGAGAAGAGTATGAAATGAGGATACGAAGTTCCAGAGCACTTCGTATCGATGAAGCGTTACGTAGCTCCACGTGAACCCTGCGCTCTTCTCCATAGCGAAAATTTGCTTTTCGCCACGGAGTGAAGTGAAATTCAGTAGGCGGCCATAGTACGGTTTACTAGAAGCCCTTATGAGTCAAACTTTAGCTAGATATCGCTGTGAAAAACGCTGACTCGTCTATTTTTTTTATTTTATTTTTTTATTTTACCTTGAAATAAGAAATTAATTATTGAAGAGCAATTGCAGAGAATGTATAATTCTGCTTTCCGGAAGTTTCCAATTAAAATTAATTAACCGATAAAGTAGCCGCGAGATATTCTCGCGAAGTTGGAAAATATTGCAGCTCACGTAGAGGTTATAAGCGGGTGGCTTCCGTCGCAATTCAATTCGTAATTTGGCTTCGTGTTGCGGGTATAGCGAGATGAAATAAATCTCGTAAGCCCGCTTTTACCGGACAAATAAGACGCTGTTCGGCACGTGACTGCCTTGTAATTGTTAAAAGAGTAATAAGGCGCGCCCCTATTCTCCGCTCGTTAAAGCTTATCCTCGGAAACCAGGAGGGTCACCGTCCGGGGAATCCGAACGTTCATCCTCGCGTGTTTCTACAGGTAAAGCCTCTCCTTCACGTTTCCCTTGGACCTCATGCCGGGACTTATAATTAGTTATTTATACGGCACGTTCACCCCTGCAAGAAGCCTCGCTCACCCTTCAGTTGATAATCACTCAGTTTGGTGCTTGGCAGGGATCCGAAAATGCTCAGAGCTCGACCATCGTGGCTCACAGACTTTTCTAACGAACGGCGTATAATCAACGTCCGAAGAGTAGAGAAGGTATTCAAACTATCGAGCAGCTCGAAAAGCTCGCATCGCAAAATGAGACGAAATTTTCCGCTAATGGACGTCTGCGCTGGCTATGTGAGTTTCAAAAGTGGCGGAGAGGCTGGCTCCGGAGTTTTCCTACAAGTCACGGATCTCATTACAACATTCTTTAGCCTTATCTTCTCCACACGTATACGCGTCGTCAAAGTACGTCTCGGCTTCTTCCGTGCTATTATATTATTTCTGTACTCTGTATGCAAAGTATGGTCTACACGGATATTTTTCTATCAGCTTCTCTTTAAGCCGGTAAAAATCCCGAAAGGAAAAAAACTCGGGCCTCGTTCGTATCCCTAAATTCTGCGTCGTTGATTTCGGATCAAAGAAAGGTCTGCTCGTTTCATTTCTCCAAAGGTGCGAGGCAGCCGATGCGGCTTATCTTTCACCCTCCTGCCTGCCTGTCGTACCTTCGATATATCGCGATAACTTTAAATACGACAAGCTTCTTTTTTTCTTCTTTATCTTCTTCTTTCTCATATTCAATTATCCTTCACAACGCAACGCTGAGGCTGATAAAGCATTTAGTTCCCTGCGCTTTCCCCGCAAATATATTCTTCAAACACGTTCGGATAGTCCGTTTCCTTCGGGAAAAACGCCGGGTAACATGTAGAATACGAGAAATTTCACTCGTGCTTCTGATATCTTCCTCGCAATTCTCGCCGCATTCCTCGTCCACCTATCTCTAGTCAGACCGGATCTTCGACCCGCGAAACTTGCCTCGACAATTCCTGCCTGCCTACCTGATGTTTCTTTTATCTCCCACTGGAATGCCGTTCGCGTCCCCGACGTTCACGTATCTTTTTTTTCAAACTGTGCAATCACGCTTCTGGTTTCACGGTGTTTCGTAATTAAATTTCGCAAAGCAGGTAACCGCTCCGTTTCTTTCCAAGTATAGGTACGGTGTTAATGAAACATTCAACGATTTAATAGGACGTTTCATCTTGCACAGGATACGCTGGAAAGTTATCACACAACCACCGCGATACCCGATCCTGGACGTTTGAAACCTTCTCCCTTTCAACCTGTGTAATACCTTGCTAGCAATTTTAAATTTCCTTTTACTATCTGATCATAATTTCACGTTCAACTTGTCAAATAATTTCTTTCGCTTGGCTGGCTCTGCCTCTTTCGAGGCGGTCACGTTTCAGTCTTAGATCAAAGTAGCGGCGATTTTCAGAAGCCAAATTACTCATGCTGCAGAAATTTGATAATCCTAAAATTAAGAGAGGAAAAAATGCTTTTTTGGTGAATGAAATTGAACCTACGTTCATGCGCGGGCAACTGTGTTTTAACACACTATTTCGCCTTGAGATTTATGATTCTGTATTCCACACAATCGGCTAGAAAGCTTACATCTATTTGGAATTCTACGTACATTTCGCTCTTACGTTTCTCCTCGGTATCACTTCTAGTGATAAAATGAAAAAATGATTCCCCAACTTATTTAAACCGTAGAATATTATTTCTAATTCACGCGAGGTTTCTAAAAACTATGAAACTATATCTCTGAAGCGCTCTTTGTATCGAATATTTGTAACAATCAATTGCGAAGGATCGGTGACTGTGCAGTTTTTGAGTTCGGCTCTACGATCGTGCCATTCGTGGCATTCGTGGCATTAAAAGAGGGATATTCTTCAAATTTGAGAGTCGGGAAAAGTATATATACCGTTTTTCCTAATTCAAGCACGGGTGTGCAGCTGAAAAATAATTGGATCCGTTTGTTGTTGAATGTTTACCACGCAGTGAAGTGAGCCAATTTAGGGATATTTTAACTGGTAACGAACCGCACGAAACGAACGTTTCTTGCGACCCGCTTTATAATTTTTAAATCCTCCCGGGAATAATAAGAGGGTGAAATTTGATGACTGGAAAGCTAAGAGCAGAAATTCATCCACGCAATGAAAATACCTAATTATAATCTTTCTAAATTATTGACTTTATTCAATACCAGCGAAAGGTTCTTTGACGCAGTTGCTCATCAAAGGGTTGTTCGTGCCTCACGTTTTCGGGGATGACGATCAACGATCATCCCAGAGATTGAAATTTAAAATGACTTTCAGGTAACAAAATCCTCATGCTATCATGAATACTGCTCAGAAACCAGGTTTTTCATATCCGAAGAGAGAAAGAAATATAAAGCCTTTCTTAAGAAAGTCACAAACATTTCCCATGAAGCACGATAATATCAGTCGTCCTAAAACTGATCAAAAAGATCAGAGACCGTCAAGTTACAAGGTACATGCAACTGTATTCAATGTTTTTCGTACTTGCACGTATTTTTCCGAAGAAAAGTCCTGGCGATCAGTTACAGGGGTCAGTTTTCCGCAGTAACTTTCAACCTAGTTACGACGCTCCGTGTGTAACGACATTGCGTGTGTCGTCCGTTGGAAAGCGTCGACCACAGCATGGTGTTGATGCTATTCAATTCGCAGCGAAGTGTGTCAGCTTAAGAGCTGCGTGCTTTAAGTTTGTTGAAAGTCAACTCACAGCCACACCGAGTCGGAACAGCACAAGAAATTCTTTACCGTAACGCGTCGGCGCTGCGTACACGTTAATATTAAGTTTTTAGGCCGAGTAACAACCCCTGGGAAACGTTTCGTTTCCCGGATTACGTCAGCGAGCTTGCCTGTCGACCAACGCCATATTCTCACGAGTTTCCATGGGGTGACACCGATAACCATCCCGCACAACGAGTCCAGCATCCCCTGGACGCTGAAATAATTGCCGTGCAAACTGTGCAAAACTTGCGTTGAACCACGTCGCGTCGATCCTCGAGACTGTAAAAGCATTTGCTGGGCTCCGAGCTTTTCTCATTGGTCCTCCAGGCAGTCGGTGCATTTGGCAAACGAACCTTTGTCTGTGTAACGTGCACTCCATTCAGCAGTCTCGAAAGCTTTTGAATTTCGAATTTTCCCAGTGTACGTACGGATGTACTCTAGCAAAGGCAAAGCGATTATCCAACTTCGTAGGATAAGCTCGATCCAGATCCGTGGCTTAATTCACTTGCATTTGCAATCTGTTCCTAGACTGTAGGAGAACTAATTTCAGCCATGTTGAAATTGCAGAATCGAGATACGGGGGGATAGAATGAGACGTAAAAACTGACCTGGATGTTCTCTTGCTGTATGCCGGTATTATACGTATACTCCTTATTATTATTTAAATAACTCGAAAACCGTAAAAACGATAGAATCAGAAATTTAGTCAGTTCTAAGCTGAAAAAATCTCCGCCGATTGAGATCAAAATCACTAGAACCAGTTGATCCATTCTCGAGATATGATTTTTTTTCATTTTACGAATTCTTATCTTTTCATCAATTTTTCGTAACATTGAAAATTTCAGAACTCTCTCAAGGACCGTAAATGTGTAATTTTAATTCTAAACCTGTAGCCTCTAATTTTCGATAAACTACAAATGAAACCATAGTACCTACATAGAATTTAGTCGAGACTATTATACTATCGTCCATTTGAATACTGAACATGTGTGAGTAATGTACATATATACCTTCAGGGGGTAGAGCGGGGTTAAATACAAAATAATCCCTCCACCATGTTTTCCTTAATTTTACATACCGTTGATTTCGTCTCATACCTGCTCCAGTCGAAGATTTTGAATTTCAACATCAGCCTCACCTTCGGGCCAACACTGTAGTACCTAGCAGCGTAATATAGGTATTTATTAGGAGGTCTAATTTGGAGAGAGCAGCGAACCCCGGCCAATTATTCAAGACTTGACTCCATGACAAGTTACAAAAATAGAACGCTTTTCTGAGCTTACAACGGCGAATAGAAGAGAGTGTTACTTCGAATCACCAGGTTTCTTCATCGAGATGAAAAAATCAAAGCTGTTTTAATAATTTAATAGCGTTTGCTGCCGCGTTCAGGAGTCGTTGGTTCACCTCTGCTCCGTGGCGGCTACCTGCTCCAGAATATCTTGTAATTGAGTCGTTTGTATTCGTCAGCTGTTGCCTTGTATCTAGCCGGTCGCTTTAATTAACCACCTAAAATATTATGGATGTAAGCTTTTCCTGAAAAGGGACGCGATGCCCGTGTAATCCTTGTGTGCGTTAGGTACGAATGGGTATGTACACATTATACATGTGCACATATGCGGACGTGACTTCATGCTCACGCAATTTCGATTTTATATGTCCGCAGCTATCATTATGCATTACGTGGTACTCAGACAATTCGATTTCCTTCCCAGCGGAAAACCATCTGCAAGCACAATCCTGGTCGGGATAAAACCCGGCTGGTATAAAGTTTTCGTAGCGAAAATTAGGAACACCAGAACGAGGAGGTTGGGAGATGCTTCGTACCCTCATTTTCTGGCGATTGTTTGTATATGTATGCGAAAGCTCGTATTGTACGAGAAAAAAAAAAGTTATAAGCGCTGAAGAGCTGGGAAGAGAATAAGAAAAATGCCCGAAAAACAGCAAGAATTTTTCTCGTCCCCCTTTTTGAATAAGCTGAAGCTGCCTCAAAGGAAATTAGTTTTTATTTATATAAAGTAATTGCTCGGGCTCGTACGCCTGGTTAGCTCACGTGTAGTGTCGTCATATTTTCGGCGAAACGAGACACTCAAATTAACCTAATTAACATAAATCTCAATTAATTAATTCAACGTAAATGAGGGAAAACAAGTTTAATGTGTGCTCTATAGACCCGAATTATCGTATGCCACAAGAAATACGGTCGCAAATTCAACGATCGAACGCAGAAGCGTCTTGGTTAAAGAGTTTAAAACTCTACAATTTTTTATAAATAATTTTTATCCCTCGACAATTGTCCGTGTTTAATTCCTCCCGCCGGAGCATTATTTTTTAAACCAATCAAGTGACCGCTGAATAAGCGTCGAGTTTCTGCTTTAGCCAAACGTCGTCCAATGTTCTCAGGTTCATTATAAGACTTTTGACAGTCCGCAATTTGGAGTAAGCTTTTAGCTGACTCGGGCACTCAGCAATCCCCGATTGCGTAGAAGCTTTCTCTCAGCTCCACTCCGGTCGGATGCAAGGATTTTGAACAAACGAATTCACGGCCTGTAAAACCCACGACGAGTTTCTTTCTGCGTACATATTGATCCCCGCACGAACTGCTCCCTTATCCGGTAAAAGCTCTTCTCCGTTTAACCACAAATTGCGATGCAACTTGTGCGCGATGCAAAATCGCGATAGTATCGAATCTCAACTTACCTAGACCGTTTCGTATTCTCGATCAAGATATTCTAGGTTTTTTTTTTCTCAGACCCTCGCGCAGTTATCTATGAAGCGCAAACCAATTCGAGACCAATTTACACTTCGTATTCTTCTTTCTATTCCTCTTGAATTCTTGTTGGAAGTCACTTCTTAGCCGAATAACCGTATCGAGACAGTCCGTCGAGGTTCAAATCGAATGAAAAAGATGCAGCCATCCGAAGAATGGTCGATCATGAAGGGAACCCCATTTCGGAACAACCGGAGCATCCATCCGTAGGCGTAATATATGCGCACCTTTGACCCACACCTGCACGGTACGCCAATTCTCGTCTGTATACGTACGTTCGAAAATATAGATATAACGCGAAATAAACATACATCAGCTCAAACGAGGACGTGTTTGCACCGGTGAACTTCTTCTTCCACCGGCTTTGTACCACGCGAAATTCGTCATGCGGAACGGAAATAAAGAAAGTTACGAAAGGACATATTGGCGTGGAGTATTCGGGTATTGGAAAATAAGGGTCCGGCTAAATTATTTTATTAACGATAGAGATCCGTGCATATTAAAGAAGGCATCCTTTTTCGCAAAAAACCTTATGACATAACATTCTTCGTGTGATCGTTGTAACGACGATGCCGTTTCTTTGTTATGTTTCAGACCGAGGACTGCATAGGAATCTACGAACCACACGCCTATTGTGTTGTCTATTCAACAATTGACAGCAGCTCCGTGCACGCTGCCGAAAAAGTTTTGCAAACACTCTGGCGACTGGATCACGTTTCTTCCAAAGCCGTGATACTTGTTGGGAACAAAATTGATCTCGTCAGGGGAACGCTCTTCTCAGCCGAGGGTAAGAATCGACCATATGATATAAGATAGTCCTAAACTCCCTCTATAGTTCGAATATATTCAGCATGAAATTGGGTAGATAGTGTTTAATATTATCTCAGCAGCGATTACCGTTCCGATCTAATTACATTCTTGAGTGAATATTTTGGTGAATTTATGGCACTCATTAGTCTGAACCGCATTCGGGTCACCGAGCTGTCAGAATGCTTGTTTGTAAATTCTCAGACATTAGAGACACAGGACAGAGGACGGAGCTGTTGGTAGTCACAACCTCGGCACATTCAACGGAGTGAATTATGGTCAGAGGCAACTGTCTGACGAAGGCGACGACGACGTGTTTCACGCATGAATAAATTTCCCCTCTTCCGCAAAGCGGGAATTCAGAATATGTTTGATGCAATTTTGAAATTATACGTAGAATGAACGTTGCGCAAATGTCGTTCAAATGTTACCCGGTTTACTTCAAGGCTCCAACCTGTGTTCTCGACGCGTGGACGAGCTGAAGTATTATTCAGCCGGTTGAAAAAGCACCAAGTCATGAAATGCCGGTGTTTTTAACAGTCGAATCGAGGGGTGTACCACTGTAATGTATGGAAGAAAAATACGTGGCCCCATGATATGGGAAGACTTTAATGAACGGTAATAAGGGATTTATTCGGGCAATAAATTCGCCGGAAGTTTAACGAGAGAGCAATGACGAGATCCTGACGGAAAAATGACGGTCACGAAAGGACATAATCGTTGCATTTACATTTCTATATTTTTCATCTTTCATTCGACTCAGAATTCAACGCTGACATCAGATATTGTGTAGGTATTGCGAGCTTGCACAATTTTAGATCAGGATCTTTGTCGAACAAGGGGCTGACGCGGGTGAGGGAATTTGACCACTAATAGATAGTTTGATGGAAGCGGAAATTGGTGGATTAATGGCGGATTGTCAACGGCATAGGAAGAGAATCTAAAGCCAGTCGAATGATTCGGCCTCACGATATAGGCGGGATAATCTCACACGAAAGTGCAAAATCGAAGTGAAATCGATGTCACATGTGGAGCCAGCTCTCGTAAAGCTTCTGAGTAAAAGATTATCACACGCTCACGAGTTAGAGCCTGACGATGGTCAGAGTTGAGATGGGCAATAAGTATCACCAAACTCACTTCAGTTATTATTCACCTGCAATTGACGTCGAAAATAAAATTCGAGTCGAGTTTAATCGACGTTTTATTCGAAATATTTCGGAAGCACTAAATCCGCAGCTGAATCCAGGCAGAACGTCTTTTCGCGAAACGATATTTTGAGCGAGGACCGTAAGCACAGCCTTCGCGGAGTTCATATCCTGACAGAAATTGCATGATCACGCCTCGTTCGCTTGTTCACAGTATTTTCACACCAAACGCGTTCTCCTGTGCTTTAATCTCGTGACTCCTCTGCCTGGAATTCTTGAGCCGCCGGCGCCACTTTGACCCTGTAAATTGCTGCAAAGAGTGTCAGGTGAAGCAACAGCGCACCAGCTATTAGGTGGAAAAGTGTGTTTGCGAAGCGGCCTTTGAGAAGAAAAATTTCTATATACCGTACGCTTGATTTCTGGTTAAAGAAAAAAAAAGATAAACCTGATTTCAATGATTACGCATTGGCAAAAGTTGACATTTGGAAAAAGTGACCCTCAATGTATAACCGCCAAATTTTCACCGCGTTGAGTAAATCTGATTTGCGCTCGAAGGCTCCATCGCCATCGTTAATTCCCTGACAAACTCGATCGTCGTCAGCATTTTCCAATACTGACTCAAATACTTACGCCATACGGATGAGCAATTACTCAGGTGTCCAAAAGCTTTTCTGCCTAATCCGAAATCAGGAGATTCCGACTAGGCGCCGGATTTTTCACTGAATTATCGTTTTTATCCCAGCATTTTCAGAGCTCAGTCAATATTCCCTTCAATATTCGTCTTTACCCAATTACTTCACGTTTCCTTTTTGCAGTCTCTAATTATACAGACGAAATTTGCTCTAGTTAATAACGTTTTTTTTTTTTTTTTTTAATTTTCACTAAGGCTAAAGTGCAGCAAAAAAATTGCTTTCTGTTGATTTTTTTCTATCCACTTTAAACTTATGACACTATTTCAGATATTGTCAACATATGGTCAAGCGTCAGTCACGATTTACAATTATGTCATGTTTGAACGCCCTTTGACGCCACGAACAAACTGCATCCTGCAGCAAAGCTCGTTGTATCTCGATAGAAAAAAAAAACAACTTTAAAACAGATTACGTTTCTAATTTGACGTTGTGAGATTAGTTTAAAAAAAGAACTCGCTGATATTATACAGTAATTTACGTTTACGTTTGCGTAGATTCTTTCAGATCGTATATCAAAGGAAAGAAAAAGTTTGTCAACCTTAATATGGAAAGCATTCAACTGAGGGATGATTTCGTTATTCGTTTCCATGAATTTTTTCCGATCAACGAGGCGAATGTGTGCGTTATCGCACTATAAAGCCAGGCTAAACAAGGCATTCTATACACCTGTATGGTTGAATATGTGCGTGTAAAATGCATGAAAGCCTGCAACTACGCCGCCTGCATCGCCCGGAATACCTGGCCGAGACAGATATAATAAAGCATTGTAGTTTCGAATCGAAGAACAAAGCAACTCGAGGTTTAATGAAAATTGTGGATTACCGTGAGCTGTTCAGCGACACGCATCTCTACGTGTATACATATACATGTGTATTCCGATGCTTCGTTGCATATACTATTTCACCAGAATACACATTACACAGTCAGCTGGCCTACTTCAGCAGTTCGAGGAGATTTTCACGGGATGATCTTACCGAATTTTTACCTTCTGTTTCGTATTTTCGAGAGCGCTTTTCGCTCGTTTGTCTGCATAAGCGAAAAATTCTCGTTGAATATTTTCACAACCGTCTTGTATCCTGCACGACGACCTGCAAGCATCGTCTGAGGGCCCCAGAAGCACCTGGCGCTCTTAATCTTTTATGTATGAAAAGGGGAGAACACCTTTCGACGATGATTTCCAGCTGCAGAAAACGGCGTCGATACGATCGCGTTTGCAGTGAGAAAGAGAATAGCCAAACGCGTAAATTTATATCTTAACCACTTTAAATCTCGCTACTAGGTATGCGTACTTTCAGTCTCGCTTTATGCCTGGCATTTTCTCGCTGCGCGCAATTCTCGCAATTCTGTTACCTACGTGTAGAAGTGATTCTTACAAGATTTCATTTGCGTGCGTGCTTACAGAAAGGGTGAGAAAAAACTGGTAATACTGTAGGTACCCTATACCACCGGGCGGCGAGTCTAGCCACGATAAATATTAGTTCGTGAGTGAACGTGCGGCTAATTTCGAAATAGCGTATAATCAATTATACGTTACACCGATGCAAGATAACACTCTTCAGTTAATGGAGAAAAATTCCAGTGCAGGTGGTGTACTCTCATGTGGTACAATTGAAGAGGGAAATTGAAATAGACTGTGAGTGACGTTGATCGAAACGTAAAGAATAAATTCTCAAAAACGTGATTGCAGTACAAAGTCATTAATGAATCTCTGCTATTTTTTCGTAAAATACTTGTTCGCGATAACCGATTATAGGTGCGGAATAACATAATATAAATGTCTACACTATAAATTTACGACTTAATAACGGATTAGATTGTGTGTTATAAAGTTGATGGCGATGTATTTGTTATACTCGTACTTATACAGTTTGGCGAGCAAGTGGTAGCGGTGATTTATAACAATGGAAAATAGGTACACAAGGGTAGAGCGCATGCTAACTTTTGTCAAGATCGATATAACTAATTTACATTTGTGTCGGCACGTTGAGCGCGAGTTGCCGCGTCAAAGTTTCTCGAAGATTGAGGAAATTGAGAGACCCTTATAGGGGTATCACATGCAGGTATAGCTGATAAGTATATACGTGGGTAAATCTTTGCTTTGTATTTTGCAGAGGGTAAGTCTATGGCGACTTCGTACGACTGTAAATTCATCGAGACCTCGGTGGTCATCAATCACAACGTTGACGAACTCCTCGTCGGACTTCTGTCCCAAATACGTCTTAAACTTGAGAATCCAGAACACGCTCGCGACCTCCTGCGCAAGAGATCACGGAAGAACAGGAACAGGTCACCCTTAGGATCCTGCTCGGAGAATAACTCGCCGAAGAAGTACAGGGGCAGCAGAACCAGCGCCAGTCTCAAGGTGAGGACACTCCTGGAGAAGGTCTGGGCTCGTGACAGTAAGTCGAAGAGTTGTGAGAACCTCCACGTCTTGTAGGGAAGACCGAAGAAGGCGCGTGGTTCGTGCAAAGTAGGCAAGACTTCCGGCGAGGGTGAGAAGAGAAGTCTGCAAGCCGGGGATCACGCGACACCTACTTTGGATGAATCTACGCGTCGGGCCCGCTAGTTTTGTTCAGGATACAAATTCACCGTCGCGATTTCCTGCTTTTTGGTACAAACGTACCTGGGAACCGGCTGCTTTTCACATCATCGGGCACTGACGATGAACCGAGGATTCGAGGGTTGCGAAACGTGCGTTAATTTATTTGACAACTCGTGTCAACCTATTTGCCTCCTCTTTGATCTTCGTCGCCGCGCATGTAGGGGGGGGAGGGGAGGGATTCAAAGCAGTTACTGAACGGGTTACGGAAAATTATAGGCACTGAAATATTCTAAACAATTATATTCGAGGTCTGTAATTATATTATACGCCTCGTGCAGAGAACAATAATACACGGCACGTTCTATCTCCAAGTTCAAAATGTAACTGATGACGAGGACGATACGAACGTAATATAATATATGTACAAGAAAATGGCTATACGTAACATCTGGAGAGGCTCGAAGTATTGAGAGTGAACTGATTGTGAGAGGAAAAGCGAGCCAAAAAATAACCGCTGCACAAAAGTAATTTCCTGAGTATATTTTGAACCCAATTATCACCCTCATTAAATTTGAATATACTTAAAATTTAGGTGCCCCCAATTGAAATATGATATAGCTAATGAAGTAGTGAATAATTGATCAATATCGAAAATTAATTGAAACTGTTGCGTGGAGCGCTGAATTTTTCAACACACATATGAGACGAGACCAATTTGTCAGTCGATATTTTCGATTAGAGGAAATTATATATCGCGCTCTCCCATAGAGTGATGATGAAATTTTTTCTTGCCTTTTAAAACCAAGAAACGCTGTACCAAAGTTGTAGGCACTAGTTTACAGTGTGTACGACTATTTTGTGATCTCGGAAACGTAATTACTGCCCGTGGGAGTCTCGCAAGACGCATTATGCAGACGCAGAGATTTCTCCCAGACATTGACATGGGGTTGAAAAATAGATGTGCAGAGTTCCGCGCGACGCTTCCGATACGTCATATATGTATACCCTTAATATATATACACATTATATACCCTTAGAGAACTTTTACAAATCCAACATTTAACCATATATACGATATGAATTTACACAATTTTTTACATTACGATTTTTGTACCTTGACGGAGTGATAATTTGCTAAGAATACTATATACGCGATTGTGAAGAGTTGACATTCAACGGCTAATGCGTGTATGATATGATAATACTTATACAATACATGTATTATACACTTACCTGAATTGAAGTATATACAACAAACGAGTTTTGGCGATATCTATATAGCAAATAAATGATGGCTTGAAGAAAAAGCAATTTTAGATGAATATTACATTCGGCGTGTGTATGCGGTCCACTAGCTTGTAAGTGAAACGATAGTCAAATTATTATTATCATTATTATAATTATTATCATCATTATTGTTGTTATTATTATTATTATTATTATTATTATTCAGATCGTTATTGCATGGCGCGTTTTCAATATTTTAGTAGACAATAGAAAAAAAAATATCTCTTATATCCGTAGACGACGTTTAGAAAATAAAATATGTCTGCGCCGTCGCTTTTTAAATCCGATAGCTTATACACAACAGAATCTATTCGATTTATCACTGTGTCTACTTGTTAGCCTAGAGTCAATGTTTACTTCAAGTAATGTCCAGAATTTTCGCTGTGAATCATTGCTGCACAACCTTACGCGGCCAGCAGCTCGTGCCTAGACACAAAAACTACAAAATTTCATTCTCGAGCTATCAATCTTAGAACTTTCCTCACCTCCTTAGTATTCAAATCTCGGATAATATGGGAAAAATCGCACAAGAAACCAGCCATGGCACGCGTAAGTTACACGTTGGCAAGGAAAGGAATAAATTATGTAAAAAATCAATTTAGAATTCTTCTGAAATTAGGTACCAGACTTAATTAAATATAGGTAAATGTTATGCGAAATAAACGACCAAACAGTTTCCACTTTTTCAACATCATTAATAATATTGCAATCTTACAATGGCTAATCTCAAATTTACCTTTTTCTTATTGATATATAAATAGTGAAATCAATACTGATCCGCAAAGTGAAAGGAGAATAATGCTTGGAAAATTTCGAAACACGTTCTGCAGACTTTCTTCCCTGCGACTAATACCTTAGAATTCAAATACTTTGCGGCCACGGTAACGCACAGGGTGTTCGGTACAAGAGACGGGAAGACAAAGAGAAGCAGGAGGGTGGGAGAACATTGTCACACTTTTGAATACTTCTTTCAGCCTGTTTTCTTTTTATTCGAGTTAAACGCATACAAGGAGGAGGTCTGCTTTGTTTTTGAAACGTAATTTTCAAACGCCATTACACAGGGCAACAGATACCTTTTATCCAATGCTTGACCACCGGTAGCAAAGAGCTGACGAAGTCACTTTATAACGACGGCAGAATCGACGAATCGCTTTGATTTCCGGTTCATTCAAACGCTGTTCAAGTATTAAATATCCGTGGCTTGCTTCGCTGGCACAAAAAAGTCAGCTCATTAGCGAATTTTGAATCATTATTGTTACTTATATGGCTCTACATTCTGCAGTAACTACCGAAGATCTACCGCATGTCAATGAATATTATACTTGGTGAATTAATTATTTATGAGGAGGCGATAAATATTCATTACTCGATAATAAATGTTTCTCATTGATTGTACGCCAGGAATATATTCAATCCAAATGCAAACGTGTACAACGTTTTACTATTGCACCTGCGATACATTGTTGCAACAGGGAAAATCATACGAGCAGGGAGCCGAATGAAAGGGAAACAAAATTCTGTTGCGGTGTCATAAAACTGTTGAATGCATGAATATATTAATAATACGGCGAAGCTGCAAAGCAAATATATGCTTGCTCGTTATAAAACCCGTTTAAGCGCAGACAATTTAACGCGGTTAGTTAAACTCCGGTTATATTACACGTATATTCTTGTGCTTGCTTATCCCCAGTCTGTGTATAAGAAAATTATAATGTATATGTATATATTTAATACGTATTGCGTGAAAAGCGAAGGATACTTTTTAAAGCTCGATGTAATCAAGAGTCGGGATTTGACACGCTTTCCGGGCATACTTCCGATATGAGTTGTTATATATATCTATATGGGTATAATATCCTACAGAAATGCAAATGGCTCCGTTAACGAGTCTAAAGTTATGCATGACAGACCAAAGAAAAATTTGCTAAATTTGCCAGAAACGTGTATTAGGTTGAACAAGAGATGTTCGAACTGATTGATTTCCATAGCTTAGAATCAAAGCACTTTTTGACGTCCTGAAAGAAATTCTCATTTTGACATGTCTCATCGTTATACTTCACTGTGAGTCTGAACGAGACCAGACTGCTGTAGTGATTGATTTGCAGCACCCAAGTTATACGGATGATTCAACCCTAATTTACATCCAGTGCTTGATACTTTTTAACGGACATCTAGATCATAAAAGCAGGCCTTTTACAGTTCTCGCATCAAAGGAGCACCTTATGGTTTTTGTCCTATCGCAGACCCGCGTCATTTTGGGAGAACTCTTTGTACCGACTCTACGTACGAGTGAAAAGCTCTTCGTAGTAGGCTCAGAAAATCATAAAAAAGCTTTGCCGAGAGGGTATGCACGTGTCCATGGTTGAATAAATAAAGGTCCATCAGACTCGCGTGCAAACGCGTGCCTTGTTCGTTTTATGAAAAGGCGATACGTCCGTATGCGTGGGGATTTATTTGGAACAAGTTGAAATGAATTTTGAAACTGGAAGGGTTGAATGGAGAAGTTCGGCGGTCCAATCAAGGCGTGCGCTTGATTGCTCGTTAATTAATGCGGTTGAACCCTTCACTCGCCTAGCTATTTCTCTCCCGACGTCCTCGCCATGATGCGTATTACACATACGCAGGCATGTTTGGAAGTGTATAGCTGCAGAGTCAGCACGCCGGTTACGCAATGCGGTCACCTGTCCAAACCACCTGTTGTGATCGGGTTATTGCGGACTTGTAAAATTGAAGAATTCTAAGCGATTGGGGGAAAGACTCGAACGATAGGTGCGGATAACGGCAAACCTACGCCGTAAGCTGACCCAGCTGCGAAAAACACATTTATTTTCCTAATGCGCGAAAAGAATCGCACGTGCGAGAGAAGGTGAGAGTGAGAAAAAGATGAAACAGTTGCACGCATCATCGTCGTTCAAAGTTATAAATGAGTCCTGTGGCAGCCTCTTGTGGGAAAAGCGATTCGAGCCGAAGGAGTACTTTTTCTCGCGAATAAAAATTCTCCCCTGCTGTAGACGCGACGGTGGATTTTTTACAGACTAAGTACGAAGCTGAAGCCAATTTTTATCGATTCAAACTCTTGAATAATTGCGTTTTTTTACGGCAGTCTGTACAAGCATAGAGTGTTAATTGCATGTATTACAAGTTTGCAGAAATAACAGTAAAGTTATTCTTCTTTTCCCCTAACCAATGGTGAGTTCAGGGCCACAAGATTGCTGGAAATTCTTTTCCTGCCCGTTTAGACCGCCCCTAAAATTTATCTCTGTACAATGCGCGCATGTACGAAGGCTTGTACAAGATGCTTCTTTAACTTTTTTACTCTACTCGCCTGACAGCTTCGGTGATCTTATAAAAAATTACGGTTCGGCCTCGTGCGCCTCGTGCTTCATTTTTCAAGAGTTTATATCAGAGAAAAAAAAGAATCCTGCTAAAAGTACAAAAAGTTTTCCTATCTACTCGTACCTGTCGTCCTCCCTGACCGTATAATCGTATATCTATAGGTATGTATGTATGTGTAGACTTATATAAATAGAACTTAACTTTCATCCTTCGATAATGAAGGCGATAAAATGAGGCTTGAAATTGGTTGCTGAATTCTTCGAAAGCGGCCTCACCTACCTTTGCAAGAGTGCTATCTATTCTCTTATTATATTTATTTATTATTATACTAATTGGACCGGATTATTTTCAAACAAATTGCCAAAACAATCGGGTGGGTGCTTTTCCTCTCTAATTAGTGAACGGATTTTTCACCCATTTCTAGGGATCGAAAACGGTGAAGTGTGTTTATTCAGAACACACCATCCCCGCGCAACGGGAACTTTTTTCAACCTCGTCAAGTGTGGGCATGGGTGTATACGCGGTTGTTTGAAAAACTCTGAGAGCTTAACGTCGACGCCACATGGTACCACACGCCGTAACGAGGGACCATCAATGGGTTCCCGAGGGACGGATTAGTAATGAGATATAAAATGAAAATCCGAACGAACCCAGCAGCTCGGTGCAAGGCTTGTATAGTAACGGCCGCAGTTATGATACCTGCTGTGAAATGTCACAGCATTCCGCTTTAACGACAGTTTAACTGGCTCACGTTCAGGGCTTCGTGCAGGCGTTTCCTGTCCGGTGGTCAGAGCGACGCCGAATGCGAGAGATTACAATATTCCATCAGAGCTATCGATAGATCGGAATTGCCAATTAATATCCGAACGTTGCGATACGTAGAGGCGGCGGATTAACGTGACGAACCTACCCAGCTAATTAATTCATCGGACCACGGGTTCGGAAAACGAGTGTCCTTCATAAATCGCGTAATTGAAAAGCCGCCGCCCGCCGAGCTGAAAGTCAAATTGAGTTAGGCGTTGTGGCAATTTTCACGCAGTGCGTGAGTAAGGATCACGCAGGAACCTTTTCATCCCAAAAACAAATCGTGAATTTTGCTTGACGTTCGCAAAACCTGCAATGCGATCATAAACTATGCGTGGTGCATTCGGGTGTCTAGTCAAGTGGCTCGTCTGATTTTAGAGAAATCCAATTACAGAATATCCAAGGGAAACACTTGATGATATTTCATTTAAAATAACCAGTTTGCAGACCCGAACAGACCTCGAGGTCTCTTTCCAATAGTCGGGCATTTTTTCCTGCCGTCGGTTCGTTTGGATGTAGCTTCAAATTTTATTCGCGCTGCAATGCGGAGAGATCGTTAAAAAGTTTATTCGCTGGCTACCGAATAAATCTAGAAATTCAACCCCCGATGCTCGCACAATAATTGGTTGTGTATATTGTACATACATGTGTGTCATGTATTCGAAAGGTTTTAATTCTGCGCAGAACTGCTGAAATCGCATACGGCTTCAACGAACCGTGACCATTTGCTGTTGACTATTTGCAAATCAATTTAGAAATAGAACGGTTACCTTTTAGTAATTTTCGAAATCATTGCAAAAATAATAAAATCATCAAGATATGTATTCCAAATGACGAGATTTAAATTACTTCACTTCACTTTCGGATTTTCCTGTGAGCAGAAATTAATTTTTTTTTCTCCTACCAATTTTCATGTTACGTATTTATATAAATAAACTGCTAATTATATTGAAAGGTTTCGAGGTCTGTGGGTTCTTAAAAAAATTTAAGTTTGCCATTCAGTTGTTTTTTCTTGGTTTTATCATATCAGAAAAATATATTCACTCTACCTGTATGGTAATTTCGAAAGAAACTTTGCATATCAATATCAAGTGCATGTGGCCAAGTGATTGTAAAATTAATCCTGATCCCAGGCGTGACTCTTCGACATTTTCGTAACATCTTTAGACTATAAAACTTTCCTAATCATTTCAAATGTTCCAAACTTCCTGCAGTTTTCACGGCTTCTTTCTTTCACCGCGATAAAAAGAGACGTCATTACCTTTCTTCACCTCCGCGCATAAAAACTTTGCTTAAATTTACCACTCTTATGCCAATAAATAATTATGTGAAAGAGAAAGAATTGTGATAATACGTTTCGTTGAAACGTGAAGATTCTCGGTTATCTTGGAGGAATATGAAAGAGTGACCTAAATCACATTTACAGTTTTACCTTGGGAACCTCGTCGCGCTGCTTTTTATTATTCATTACCGGGAAACAATTTCTTCGCCTTCCTCGTCGACACGTAACGCACGTATATGGTGCAACATTAACGTGTCGGGCATTCGGCACGTAACCTGCATAACGTAACTCATTGCCAGTTTCAAACATGGAAAACCTTCTGCCAATCCGCAATTATGCCGGCTGAAGAATTAAGAATCAACCACAAAATTCGGTGCATAACGCGCCCAGAAACCTTCTGTAACCTATAACCTGTACTTACGAAAGTGCGGATTCGCGTGACCAAACAGAAGCCAAACAGCCTGCCGCCCGAGGGGTTAATTTCCGGAAATGTCTGTCGTTCCAAAGTGAAGACGTTCTCGAGATAGGATCCCTTGCGATATTTTGTCCCAAGTTTACCCGGCTATACCTGCCTGCGAATAAATTACTGGGCCCAAGTTTACCCTTTAAACTTTACTACCCCGTTTCGAATATAATCGTATTAATCCGACGAGATTAAGCCCTGGGGTTTGTTCGCTACAATCCCTCATCTCTATATGCATACATGCGTCGAAATCACGGTAGAAATTATTGTCTCTGAACAGAACAACCAGCGATGAGAAATCCCTCGACGGTCTTACGGCACGAACTATCCACAATAATCTTCTCCTCTCGAATTGTTCCCCAGTGTTGCGCCAAGCGTGGCCGACTTAGCGTCGCTCTTACTACTTATTTTTTCGTCGGACGAACGTAGCGTGTTCCAAAGATTTGAACAATGCGCTAGCTTTGATCGTTTAAATTGTACTTTTGGCCCTTCGGACTCACAGCTATCAAGAGTTTCTCACTGTTGTTATAAACTTTTTGCACGCACTCAGGACACGGTCCCCAAACGATGGGTGACTTCGTGTTTGCAAGTTTTCCGAGTCAATGATACTGGGTCAATTTTATTTTTCTTCTTTGGAAGGTGCCGGATTGGAGACGTAACAAGTTTAAATTTCTTTGCTATTAGGGTTGACCTAAGAGTCTGGTAGAACGAAAAAATTGAAGAACAGAAGTTTAAATGCAGCAATTTAACGGGGTTGGATGAAAAAACGGGTCGTTCAATTCACCATTTCGAATGAATCATTTTGACAACGTGTCATAACAGTACGTGATCAATCTCGTTTGTCATTGAACCGAAAATTTTTTTTGGTACCAATAATGTCTGGTGGGGCAAATTTTACGTGTAATGATAAGTGTTTTGAAATGTGTTTCATTCATCATAACAATTCCTAGTTATGGAGCGCAATGTAGACGTTCTATATTGGTTATAGCATTATTGAAGTGTGTTCTGGTCAACAAGTGTACAATTTTGGACAAACAAGTAAACGAGCAAGAAAAGCTGCCGAAATTGAAGAATCGACTGGCACGTGAACTCCAGCAAGGAGTAAGCTTATATTCTAACATTATTTTGTTCTTATTCATGTTAAATACAAAGCATACAGAAATCTGAAAGAAATAAGTGGAAGGAATTCTGTAATGAAATTTATCCGACTGCTTCAGTGTGACACGCAAACAAGATTGTAAGACGTTTTGGGGAATAGACTACGAAAAATTATTCAACAATTACAATTATTTTACAATTACAATTAATTGCGTGATCTGACTTAGATAGTGAATAGAATTTACCGAATGTAACAGATATATGCGTGTCGATAAATCCGACTGACGACATTGAGTTTTATCAAATGAACAAACACAGTGTAAAGGGGCTACAAAAGAACGCTGTTTTGTCACTTGTATTTTATTTATTTCACTACGGAGAAAATTGCAAATATTGACATTCGTGCATGTATTTTATATGCACGACGCACAACGGACGCGTTACTAATTGGGGGTCGTAACTTTTTCAGCTGCAATTTATCCCTGCTAAAAATTGTAACTTGTCACCTTTCAACCTTTGCCATTTATTATCTCTCTCATAACCCGGATAAAAATCTGCATTAAAAAAGTTACGTAAATAATATAAATAAGGGTGGGTGGTGTGTTTGTTGTTAGACCGACGACCGACTTCTACGAAAAATTATTTTTTGTGGGAACTGGCTGGTGTTCATCATTTTTTCCTCCCCTCTCACTCGTCTTCTCGCCGACTCGCGTATCTTTTCATCATTTTACTTTTCGTGCACGCAATTCTTGATTATAGAACGGCCCTCGCCTTGTGACAAATTTATTAATTACGAAGGCCACAATTACGCATTTCCGTACCTGGTATTATCACCATTGTAAAACGGATGGGAAAAAAAAATTATTCACATCATTTTCATTGCCCTGCGTAACATGATACTTGGCGACTATAAATTCAAATGAATAAACTGAGCCGGTGCATAATTTATCGTCAATGTAAATGAATAAGTGTAATGATATTGATAAATTTAATGAAATGGAAAAACTGATTGATTACGAACAAAGTGTTTTGGGCTAGTGGATTAACGTTATGCCCAAAAGTCAAACGGTTCTCCAGTAATTAACTTGACCACTCGTGAATGGATCGTTTTAATCAATGCGCATGTATCCAATGTTAACAACTGATTTGGGCAAAGATTATACAATTCGGGTTCGCCCTATGTTCGCTGAAAATTTGCAAATTCATAACTGAGAACACGGGGTCAAATTAAAGGGAACAGCAGTACCCTGCTATAACTTTTCAGAACATCAGTTAAGGTGGATCGAATTTGCATGATCTTCATCGAATTAGGATGATGGATCTAAATTAATGGATTATGTCCGTGAAAATCGATGTGTTATTTCACGACAAAGTTGGACGTTTTATTTTTTATTTATTTTTTTTGTTGACGGCAATGTGAAGTAAAAAAATTAATGTTACTCGTTAATAGGATTTTCTATTTTTTATTCATCTGTACATTAGCTTGAGTGACTCAAGTCGTATTTATCATATTTTCAAGGTTAGAAATTGAAAGTAATATAGAGTTTCATGTAAACAATTTCATTCAGCTGCTTTATGTATAACATTTATATAATAACTTCCGTATAACATTTTCACCATTTGAAATTTTGCAAAACGATACATCTTTCAATGCACCATGTTTCATTGCCGGAATTTGAACGCGTTAGATTTACAACATATCGATAACTCAGATTAAAGGTATTTTTTTTCACCCTGCTTTCGCGAGATGTACGATGCCATGTGTTATAAGCTATGTAGAGCAGATCGAGTTGGATCGAAGGGAATATTCGGTAAATTCTGATTCCACGACCCCAACCGCAAGTTATAAGCCACCTCGAAAGTATGAGATTAAATTCACCGCCTTTCCGGAAGTCGATAACTCGTAGCTTACTCGCTCGATGGAATGAAATTCGACAGACTCCTTTCCGGTTTCGACACGACCCGAACTATTTTATCCCGATGAAAGAAAAAGTCACGAACCATCTTCAGCAAGACCGAAATTATCCTCGGCAAAAACGCAACCTGCAGCGAACATCGCCGGTTAATTTAAGATGTCTGATGATGAATAATTTTGGAAACTTTTTATAAGTTCAAGAAACCATCTCGAGACTTGCGTCATCGAGTTACGAATTGTTTTGGATGATCAGTGTCCCCGGGTGTCGGTTGTAAGCACGTTTCAAATCTGGCAGGCTTTATTCCTCAAGACTTCGAGTTGAATCCAAGATAATGGGATAGCGGTCCCAATGCGATCGTAAACGCGATTCGAAAGGCTGGATGAGAAGCTGAACGACTGTGGACTCGGAAATATATGAGATAATGGAGAGCTTTATTTTGCCGTTAGTCAAACCAACCACCCGCAGAACAGAAATAGAAAATCATTTTGATCCATCCCCGATCGCAAGCCCTGCATTTATGCTTCACAGCCCCCCTCAAAATGCAAAACAAAAAATCTGAACACCCACTTCGTTTCTTTCTCTCCGATCTCCTTTTTTTTCACACCTGTCAACCGGACAATAACGCTGGGCGCAGCTCGTATTTATAAGAGGCCTCAGGCCGCGACGTCGATCCGCGACGAATCTAGTCAAAGGAGTCAAACGAGTCAAATGGGTCAAATGGGTCAATTGGGTGTCGGTTTAGCCATCCGACCCTGCCGCCTGCCTGGGTAGGTACTCGTTAATTTCAGGGGCCGTATACTGGAACAAAAAAAAATCTAGGGGCTTCCCCGCCGGCTGTTAGCTTTCACCCCCGGCCCCTCCCCGCTCCCCTGACCTCCCCCCTCCGACACTCGGTGGGTATTCAAGTATTCGCACTCGTACCCACGCGGTGTGGGTGCAGCTTCGTCTGGTTCGTCCGCTCTCATCTTCATCCCCTCTCGCGTTTCACGAACAAGGAGAGAATAACTCTGGGACTTAAGACTCGGGGGCGAGGAGATCGTTACATCCTTTGGCCAAGATATCGATCCAGCTTAGGATGAACCACTGGGCGGTCGGTGAACCGCTCACTTGATACACGGAACTCAGCATCGAGACCTGGTTAAAGTCTTTTTCAACCTTTAACCCTCCGCCGACGTACGAGACTCTCCGCTATTTCGTCTTGATCTAAATTCTATTGGAATCAGGGAAGAATTGCTCAGCCATTCCATTGCACCGTCTGGAAATACCTTTTCGCCTTGTATTTGCTCAGTCTCTGCCCTTCGCCGCGTACGTCACATGCCTTATCGTATACCGCAAAGCTATTTCTAATTCGTCCTCTCGATACCGTCGATCCTTGGAATTATTCCCATCCTTCTCTGTATTTTCACCGCATTTTACCTGCAACTCTTAAAGACAGCTTTCAATTCAAAATTCTGTATGAAAAATTGGTCGGGAATGATTGATCGGGCAATGTTTCATTGATCCTTGGTACTGATGTATCTGGATACTTGTACAGATCTAAATCGATTTCTCATTACGATCAGGGCGTAATATCAGCCTATCGCTTCTTTAATTCGTCTGATAGGACGATTAAAAGGTCTCGATGATTCATTCCTTAAATTTCAAATCGACACACGTCGTACCTGTGGATTTCCCATCAAGTTATCTCAAATCAATATATGGAATGATTGTTTGTTTCGGCGTTGTTCCGAATTTAAATCTCCGAAATCTGTTGTTCTTCTTGAAACAGAGGTAGTTTTAACCTTGTATTTTATCGAGCACCTCGATATCCCGTGTGAAACTTGTGCCAAATACATTAATTCAAAACTTTCGCAGAGCAGGGTTGAAAGGCTTCATTTCATTTCAACATCTGCTGAGAATTATAATTGCAATGAGATGATGAAATCGTCGCTGTGGAAAGTGTAAGTTTTAATTGCACAACCTCGCAGGTCGGATGATTTTCCTGCTGATTAAAACCACAAACCCAGTACCACTCTACTTCTCGTTGTGTCATCCCGCTTCTCGGAATCTACCAAGTTCTCAAACATTGGTTGCCTGACGGATATAGACTCGCTGTGTTCCAAAAACAGCCGGCTTCCTATAACGTGCAGGTGTACTTTAACGCGAAAAAACCACATCAGCCATTGCACAGAAAAGATTCATTGATATTTATTAACCAAGTCTGATATTGTGGTCAAATATTACTTCATGAAAGTATTGCAGATTTGGGAGAAAAAAAAACACGGCGATCTGAATAATACTTCCTTGATTATGTTGTCGCGAAGTCTATTCTATGGCACTGAAATTTGTTCAATACTGATAATTTTTTCACAGCTTCATCCTTCATAATGAAATGCAGGATTTGCAACATCATATATTCACGTAAAGCCTTGAGAAACTATTTCAACTTACAAATACGTTGAGCTCAATTTGAATATCCCTGATTCAGCTCGTTTCGCATTTAGACAAGTCAATTATTCAGCTTGAAAGTGCATTTCTTGGCTTACGCTTCTGCTCATTGCCATACGTGGGTAGCTTTCATCGTAACTTGAGTCTGCATTTTGGAATTCTTTGTCAGTTTCCTAGTGCTTTTAGCTTGTCTGCTTCCTTTTCTTCTTTCTTCCACGTTTCGCGAGGAGGATATAAAATACTGGTATAATAGCTCACCGAATATGCAGTGAAATTAAGGGGTAAAAATGGCCTGTTAAAATGTTCTTTGACAACTTTTCACCATCGTTAATCAAGTTCCCCATTAATTTGAACCGCTAGCAAACTTTCGATGAAAAATTTAAGGACAAACGAGATAAACCACATGACGCGACGCAGGCTTTTGAGGGCTTACGTGACGCCGATTTAACATCGGTAGTACGGGGTAGTATCGGAGTTTAAAAAAAATTTAATTTCAGCTTCGAGTAAATTTTTATTCGTTAGTCAATATTTTTATTTTGCTTAATTCGCGCGTGCTCACAGTTACGCCCATGTAATTTACGAGTAAAATCCGACCGTCACACCCTCCCAAAGTTTTTACTTTTTGTATACAGTTTGGCTCTGGTTCATGATGTCAGCCTCAATTCTCGATACAGTTTCGTTACTGCAGGAATTCAAGAAGTAACTTTTCGTTTTTATCTGCTATCGCGAATTTATCGGGATATAATTCAATTTGCGGCCGTTTTTAAAATCACTTCAATTAATTTAATTTTTCTCTGTTGACATTAATCGATCGATGGAGGGAAACAGGGAGAAAGAGAGAGACAGAGGAATAGAGAGAATAGAATAGAATAGAATAGAATAGGATAGAACAATTTTTATTATATTAAGGCAGTGCACCCAAAAGTATATAAAGCGTTCATGAAGCCAAGAACCGAGAGAGAGCACAATATTTTAAAATTAAGTTGAATCTAGATGACAAATAAGTAAGTATCAGCGAGATACCTGCATAGTAAGAACAATATTGTGAAGTATATAATATAGTTACACTAGTAGGTGGTGAAGGAACACAGATCCACGACTAACCTAGGCTAGAACCAATACCGATATTACTGTTGCCAAAGACTATGAGGAGCCTTGCATATGTCGAGGGGGGGGATGACGATTCTCGAGCCGAACAGCTGAAACCAGTGTCGATTTTTGATAAACAGAAGTCCTGCATACAGGTACGGCAAGGTTGGAGAGGGATGCTCTCGATGACTGAACACGCGAGGATTCATTACAACACACAGAGAGAAAGAGAAAGAGAAAAGTAAATAACCCCGCAGCCGTATCTAAAGTAATTTCTTCCCACGTTACATCGCGTAATTATAGCTATTCGTTAGGGAAATTGAAAATTTCCTCACTTTATATGCGTAACAACATAATAACCGTCCAACTTTTCGACGATTTCTTTGCATGCCATTCGTGCCACGGCGCCGGCGTTCCCTCGTCAATGTAAGCATTATGCATACGTGTGTATACCAGCATATTATACGTATATCTACACGTGCGGGCGAGGGTAAAAGATTACGGGTCGCTGGTCGGGAGTTCTTGCAGGTTGTTGTTTGCATAGTTATACATACATACGTATACGAAAGGGGAAGTTCGGCGACCCTGAGGGAGATTCGCCTGTTCTTGAACTAGCCTTCAGACCTTCGCGTCGCGGCGTCGCCTCAAAACCCGTGTTGTGCTTGTCTCTCGAGGGATCAGGAAGGAACTACGCCCCCCACATTTATTCGACCAGCCTTCACTTACAGCCAAACATGGCGCTCCCGTTTCTAATTGATTGTCAGCGAAATTCTGTTTTGCCTCCCTTGATAATTGCCCGCACTCAACTAATGGGTACCATCAATTTCGCCAACGTGAAAATATCCTGGCCACATTTACACACTCCAGGGTGCGGTCCTTGTTTGCGCACGGATTTACGTTGCCGTATGTCGGCGCAACAGGTTTAATTCTACTTATGTTGTTGCGAGAAACGGAGAAACTCATAATAGAGACTATATTAAAATGACAAGTATTGCCAAACGGATATTGAGTACGTCGATTTAAAATTAAATCGATTAAAAGCTGATTGTGGTACATTACATTATGCATGATGCATTTACTCTCGGGTGAAACGTGGATGGATTTCAGACCAATCCTCATATCGCTGTTAACAAGGTAAATTAACCACCGTAAAAAAACGCTCGTCCAGTATCGATGAAAGAGCAGCAAATGGTGTAACTAGAATTCTCGGATATTTCTGTTTGGTAACTATAGGTGTTTCTGTATACACACAACCTAAACGGGTCGAGCTTTATCTCCGTTTGGAAACGAGCCAGTACAGCGACACTTGAAATACACGTTCAGCTTGCGAAGAAATTGCGGGGTCCTGCAGGGTTGGTGTAATTGGTATTGGAAGATAATCGTGTATTCGTAGAACCACTTCTGAGCCAACAATAGCGGTCTGGAACAATTTGCGATAAAATCTACACGTTGGCGAGTCTCAGTAAAAGAAACCACGAAAGCGCAACGTAAGATTGTTAGGATATTTGTCATTTTGCAAAATAGTTTACGTCTTCAAACGCGAAAGGAACTAGAACCATATTCGCTGCACAGTCGAATCACAAACTATAATTTAACTATTAATCTCAACCCAAGAAAACAAGTCAGTTTGGCCCATTTTTCATTTATCTGCACCCCATATTTCACCCATAACGCTTTGTGACAACATTTCGGTAGTTAATGTAATGCGCAGCGGCAGGGAAAAGAGGATTTTTTAGCCAATATCCGAAAAAGCGTATAACGTAAATCGATTTAGCTCTCTTTGCCTTTCAGCGCTTCAATTAAAATCGATCACGAACACCTGAACTCTGCCTTTTTTTTAATCCAGTCTCCAATCCTTATCCATTATCTCGTTACAATAATTATCACATCCTCATGGTATTGAAACATTTCGGTAAAGTCTCAGACCGTTTGAAAAGAATTTTAGTATTAAGTGGTTTCCCGTTCTATTCATAATCCGTTCTCGCCGTGTGGACGTTACAGCTGTCAGTTGGTCGTGGAAAGTTAGCCCAAGGGAATCCGGGAGTGCCTCATCGGCCAATTAAGGAGCGCAACTTGCGATGTGAGGGTCACGAAGCCATAACGATGTCGAGAAGATCGATTGGTCTATACTTATGCGGCAAGGTACTCTTTCAATTTCGTTTAATTTTCGTTGGTCACATCGAAATTTCGTTCGTACAGTGAATATCGTGGCAATTACTTCGGCAAGCATGTGTATGTTATGAAACGACCAGTGGGGGTTGAAAAAGGGGGAGGAAAAAATCAATGAAACAAAATTACACCCTCCGCAAGCCTTTGTGATTGCCGCGTCACTGGAAAATTACTTCAACTCGATTTAACTTTTGAACTTCTCTAGTTTGCTCCCGGAAAATCGACCTGCCTTCAAGCCACCCCGTAGCTCAGCGCAATTCTAATCAGTCTGGCATTAACGAACCGTTTAGCTTGACTTCAGGATTGATACTCAGACATGAGGGAGAGCCAACATTACACGGATCATAATTGCAAATACTTTTCTTAGGAGTTTCAAAGCTGTGCTCGAGTAAACTACTTACAAAAATTTCCTCCCTGATGATTCTACGTCCCCTTTGACACGACCCGTATAACCACTTCACAGCACGTACATTTGTATATAAATTGAACATTTATCTCGTCGAATTATCATCCGTGGGCGCTCTTTCAAAGTATTCGTTTGACCAGAAGTTTCACCTGATAATCTACATTGCTGATTAAAGAGATAGAAAGAACGAACTTTTTCTGCCCACGCGTACGACGGCACATTGTGAGATTAGCATTTACCTGCGCGAAAAATCTTGTCAGAAAATGCAGTAATAAACCTGAAACGCGAATGCAGTTTGCGCAAAATGCGTTCGACGAGCTGAATGACGTATCGTGACAAATGGAAACACATGATATGACAGAGTTTCCAACGCCCTGTCATTGAAGTGAGCTCCGATACCCCGAGGGGATGGCGTTACACACTCAAGCATCGAAACACGTTTTCTGGTTGGTATAGGATCCACATAATAATCAGGAGCTACGCAGGTTTCAATATGTGACTGATATTTATGCACGTATGTACATATACGTCTGGCTGCTTTTAGTTGCGAATAACATTGAAAGAACGTTGTCTCAATTTCAAGATAAATGTCGACAGTATCCACCATGCAGGGATAAAAATGAAAGAATTTCACTCGTTAAAGTGCAGTGATGTGTAGTAGCGCGGATGTAACTGCAGTCTTTATACATGAATATTGAGATCATACCGATCTTAGATATTTCAACCCTAAACTCTAATCTACAAGTTGCAGAATTTAGCGAGGACTGCAAAAGAAGTGTGCTTCTTCAGCGTCAATCTAATCCAATTTCCTAGAAAAAAAACGTATAGGTAATGCGATAGTGAGTTTTTGTTATATCGTGTTTGGCAACATACGTCGGTGAAACCGCGGAGACCAATCGGCGGTGTCGATGCTTCATTGATTTCTTAAACTCATACCAATCACAACCGTGTATGTATCATACAACACTATGTCACTATTCGTAGTGGCTGCTGATTCATGTAAATCAATAAAATGTGCAGCCCACATTCAACCCTAGCGCATTGCAAGCTCATATTTATTTCCTCGCAGGCACTATACGGGTGTGTCATTTACTTGCTGCGATTAATTATAAAAAAATGTAGCGCAGGGTGCGTTCGGCCCGCATGATGTAACCCGATGGAACCTTGATCTACGCCGTAGAATAGAACAGCCCCAATTGCACATCATCCCCCTACGTTATGACATTATATCTCACGGCGTTTACTGAACTTACGAAACGACCGGTTGTTGCTGCATTGCGACCGCTGCTGCAGCTGCTGCTGCTACTGTAACTGGCAAATTTAAGCGCCACTCGTTCATTCAACCCGAACACAAACATTGCATGTATATGTACCTAATTTCAGTACAGCGTAACGCGGTACGTATGAATCGACCAGCTTGTCCTAAATCCCGATTGATTAATTAACCAACCCCTGCTGTATGAATTGGCCCTCCAAATAGTCGGAGTTGCGAATTCTGTACACCTGTGTACGTATAACTCCCAATTATATCCTGTAAGCATGAATTTACCCGCCAACGTTATATCAGAATAAGCAACATCTACTTGATACCGGGAAATTGGGAAATTTGCGAAGTTTGCGAACTGCAAATCATGTCTACGGTACCCTTTCTGTTTTTAAGCATGCATCGCAGTGACCTTTCCTCACATGTACAAGAATTGGTATTCATTTCGGATAAGGAGATACCTACAATTAAAAAGTTGTACGCACTACGTTTCTCTGGCAGTTAATCAGGTGGAACAAATATCGCGTGCTGATGAAACAATTCGCTCTTTTCTCCAGCATCGTTAGATCTTTCATCGTTTGCTTGACGCAAGCCAACATTAATACCTATCAGCTTTTACGCGCAATATATGTTGCATAACCGCGCTCATTTCGGCCAAGGTGATGATCTATTTCCCAATCTCATACCCAGCCCGATATCCCCTGTATAATACGCCGTCGGTATAGAGTCTACAGACTGAAACAGGCCACGGATAATCCGCATAATCCACGCGACGTGTTATGCGACGGAAGCCTGTGGGTCTACTTATGGTTAATAAACATGACGGAAATATTGATATAAGACTACCTGCACAGGCACGATTTCGAATTATTTGTCGCACATTTATACATACCTATAGTTGTGAAGGCTTTGAAAACGTTTCGTTTACTTTCTAAAACAAACGCTGTGTAGATTATCCTCGCCGTGCCTTTCAAGATCTTCGATGTATGAGGATATGATACGCGGATTTAACTGAATAAACTGAAGATATGAGATGGCATTATTCGAACGCCAGATTCGGAAATTATTCTTCAAATTCAAATATTTGACATGTCATAGCGTGGGGTGGAAATACCATTGACAAGAGAGTTTCGACGGACCGGGACAAAATCAATACAACCGATGTTGATTGTACGTTTGCAATTTCTTTTCGATTGTACGGTCATTTCCAGTACTCGTTAGTCTTCGAGCGTCAGTGATTTGTGCCCAATAAAATGACAGCAAGAATAATTTAGACACGATTTCATATCTAGGCTTCTATGGATGCTTGAAAACTGAGAATTCAACTTGCAAAACTGACATTTACTGCACGTATGCGTTTGGTACATGAATTGTCGACGGTTAATTAATTCCAATGTGTAGAAACGAGAGGAGTTTAAAGTCTTGAAGCAAATTTTTAAAGGTAACAGTACAATATGATTTTTTTATTCCTGTTTTGGTACTACAATGTGTGATCTACGTGCTACTCAGAAATGTTCAACGTTACCTGATTAAAGTATAACTCGAATGAACTGCTTTAAATTTTTATTTGACCAACGTCAGGAGGAATTTTTTCTCATTTCTGTTTTAGCATAATTTTTTTTCTGGCGTAATAAATTCCTTCCGATATTTCTAATTATACCGCATTCACCTCCGTTTTGTTATAATAAATTGTAATAAGCAATAAAAAGGAAAATTGAATAATTTCGATCAAAGATTGACGGCATTAGCACGATAAAGGAGTGAATGAATCATGAAATATTAATAATACATGTCGATTGATGAGGAAAATTGAGTTTATCCAATTAAGAAGTCGATTGTAAAATGCAATTATATATCGACGCGGAAGACAAGCAATGAATAATGACTCGTGTCGTATTTATCATCAACTTTTCACCATACAATGAAGCATTTATTACAATCTCTACTCAAAGACCGACACCTGTTAAAACCGAATATACATGTACATATATACATATAGGTATATATACGGATAGAGAAAACGTGTAACCACACCGAAACGCAGTGCGCGTGAATTTGATTCAGGCTAATGAAAGCCCGAAGGAGCCTGAAAAGTTTCGAGACTATGAAAAAACGCGTATTCCAGAGCCCTTGCAGACAGCCATAATGTCTTTGATTACAAATTAACGAATAAATTAATTTATACCTGTAAAGTAAATATACAATAATTGTATAGTGTGATAAGATCGTATATGTGTAAGAAACAGATATTTGCGGACCATAGCCTAGCGAATAGGCATTTTTTTTAATATCGATGTTCGCTGTATATTATAATATAGTAAATTATCATATTACTGTAATTATATCGAATAAAGAAAACCAATCAAATATCTTATATATCTATATATCTATATTGTGTATATATATATATATATATATATAGATATAATATATATATATAAAGATATTCAAATAAACTAAATGTATCGTATTTGTACTATATCTCCGATATTCCTATGTATCCATACTTGTTTATTTACTTGAAAAATAAATCAATGATAAATGTCTAGTGATGGTGGTACAGCAAAAATGTAATATAATAATAATCAGAATGATGATAATAATGAACGGACGTATCTCAAAATATGCCAATTATTTTTCGTATTATAACCGTGACAACGGACAAGTACAGTTGCTTGTTTGACGAGAAATGTATGTACCACGCTGTCTGCAGGTGAATTACCAAAGCACCTGTGATGATTCAATTATTGTAATTAGACAAACCAATTTCACGTCCTCAGTCGCTACCACCAACTATTCATATGCCCATCGGCATTTTCTTCCGACGGTTAATTGATTTTTCGAATAATTAGCTTAATGAATGAACGTCTTCGTTTTACATTCAAGATTTATGCGACATTTTAAATTCACATTTAATATTATCCAAGAGAAGCAATATTCACAAACTTGGATAATCGCTTTTATATCTAGATGCGTTTTTTTATCATCGGGAATTGAATAATTCACTTTCAGTCTTCACAATTCAAATTACTCCAATGCCTATAATGCATCCTATGCCCATCAGCAAATAGAATTCATTGATATTGTGTATGCGGACTGCAGAAAATCAATAGCTTACTAATTAGTAGCTTACTAATTCTGTGAGAACAAATTGCCTACTGATATAATCTATGTGATCGTCTATCACCAGCCAACTAATTACCGCTTCTCTCATACCTATAGAATATATTACTCTTCCAACGAATAATGTAAAACAAAAAGATTATTTTGGTTGATATTTATTGTCAAACTTATACATGTGAATTTTTTTCTTTCCTTGACCGCCTAATAATTGTGTAATGAAATGCTGAAGAATTGACACTGCGAATATACTATCATTCAAAGAATACGATACGACATGTTTTAGATGCTAGTCAAGTGATGTTTTTTAAGTGCATACATACAGGAACGAAGGGAGTTGGGCTTGTAAAAATTTGTGTACAGCACATCAAGCATTCTTTTATACTCGCCATCAGATCAAATAATTGTATTAATAATAATAATAAAAATAATATTCATCAATTTGAAGAGTAAAAAACGGCATCATTTTTTCAAGAACACTTTGTACGTCAGATATAAATACAACTCAAATCTATTTCATTTCTTTGCTGTACTTCCTACACTATTGTATTCCTACACATACCTATTATACATATATTTATACTATAGTATACATATGAATCCTAGTTACCTATACTTCATTGTGTAATTTAATGTATCATTAATCATTTCACACTCAAAAGTGCATTGTATTTACATACATCTCGATACCTAATGGCAGAAACAAGATATTTGTATATGCTGCGTTGTATTATAATCTACCACTGTAAACTGCTTTATTCTCTGTGTGTTTTTTCCCCTCTTTCTCACTACTTTCGAGTATATTTTTTCCGCAGTTATACTTCAATTAAAAACTACCTTCGTAATCAATAAAACCAGCTCCGTGTAATAATTCTTTATACTTCAGATAAGTCGAGAAACGACTGATATCGGTTTTTAAAGAGTTTGAAAAAAAGGCTACATGGGGTTTTAAAATTCGTATTCCAGCGAATTTATTTTAATTAAACAATCCTGTAGTACATATTTTTCACTAGCGTAAATCTTCGAATTTCATGTTTATTTGATAAACTGAATAATTTAGTTCTTTCAATACTCATTGAATATGTTCACGATTTAACGTGAAGATACGTATGTACATATTCTGATTTACATTCAAGGTATCCATTGGAATAGGGAAGTCTCGCAGTGCCGACCAACCTAGAGTACCGATGGAAGTTAGTTATCGCTTCCCTTTGACAGACCCAACAACTTTTGTCGATACCAAAAGCTGATTCGTACTGCACGTCTCTGCCCTGAATGTCTTACAATTAGCTTAACAATCAGATATCACCATTCATCAGTCAATTTCTGGTTAGTGGGCTGCCATTGATGGTAGGTTTTTTATTAAATAAATTTTGCTTCATACGAACATAAGTATGAAGTGAATTGGTATTAAGAAGTCAATAAAATGAATCAACACTAGTTGGTATAATGGAAAACGAATTTTTCTTCTCTTTCTGTTTATCTTAATTCAACAACTAATCAGCGATATTGAATTGACAATTTCTTCTAACACCATTTGATACATGTCATTGCTCGTTTAGATCATTCACAAGGTCCTTTAAAAACTCCGTGCTGGGAGGTGCTGTTGTATAAAGACTTCCTGAAATCAAATTGAACACCAATTACTTGTTAAAAACTATATTGCTGACAGATATCCATGCTGCCTTCATACGTGGATCTGATTAATAACAGTCTTGTTCAAATTGATGTATTCTGCACAACCCACTCACCGATAAAATTCCTTTGATCACTATCAATTGAGATGACCTTGCAGAATCTTTTCTGTTCAATTTTAAATCCAAGGCATCTAAAACGCTCATCTGTTTTATACAGAGTACCATTTTTATGGGGGTTCAAGTACGGCTGTCCACTGAATGGATTTATGAAATCAGCCCAGTAGCCAATCATTTTGAGCTTAGTACAGATGTCAGATGCCGCAAGAAGGAACTGCAGAAAAATATAAGAAAAAAGAAACATTATGAATTGATGAAAATGAATGGTTGGTTCGGTAGTTTTGAGAAAAAATTTGGACTATATTATACTTACATATTTAGCTAACTTTTCAGTTTCAACTTCTTTGCTCCATCTCATTGTTTCAAGATTTGGTTTTTGACTGATGGTCACGATCGTTAACTGCGGCGAGTTTATCTCCATACATCCAGGGAATAACTCGGTTATACCTTTTCGCAACAATACTGGGCATTCTTGAGCCACACAATGTAAAATTGGTCGACTAGATTCAAGTAAAGTATCGTCAGATTTTTCCGGTACAGATTCATACGTATCTGAGCGTTGTGGACAAGAATTGGCGGCTTCCATCAAATTCTCAATGCTATTCTCATCATCTAACACTATTGAACGCGTTTCCACCTGAGCCGTTGTCGAAGCATCTAGCCAGCCAGGACCAACACTCCCAGGTAAATAAAATCGGAAACCCCTTGGCGCCAATAATTCCCAGTTGGGATTTGCCCCAAATACAGTGTTTTCCACATCTAAAAAATACGCAAACGTTGAGTTTTTTTTTCCAAAAGGAGAATATTGGAGTGGCATGAAAATTAGTCTTGGCAACTTGCTGAGGCTGAGTAAATTTTTACACATGATCATTCTTACTCTCAATTGTGTCATTCAATCAGTTGTCAATAGTTTGTAAAATCAGTACTTTCTAAAAAGTTCTGATCGGAACTGATACTCAATTTATCTAACAGTTCATTGTAACGTGTAAACAACATATTCACTTCTCAGTTCATCTATGAAGTACCACTTTATGATAAATAATGTGTATAAATCCTTGATTAGTACATTCTGAGTTATGATTGCATTTTTATTAGTAATTTTCATATAATCTTGGTTTTTGCAAACAGGATAAAACAAATTTGTCCTTAAAAGATCAAGTTTGACATCAAATTCATTTTCCAACTATGATCAATCCGTCAATGAATTGCAATTCTATTAAAAGAATGACTGCCAAATATGACGCGTAATGATGAATGTCAAGTATAATCAAAACTTGAATTATTTTCAATGAATATATCAACACTTGATGTTAAATGTTTTAATAACCTCAGATATTTTCTTATTGCATCACTTTATCCATGCTTCATCAGATACTAATATTTGTAAGATAAGACCGAATGAGCCGAGGATCCAAATCGTCGAAACATTAATCGGTTCTGACTAAATATATGTATTTAACATAAGGTCGTAAAGCCAGCTGAGGTCATATTGCCAAATCTAGAATAATGTTAGCCTGTTTTTCTAAGGTCAGTGATAGCGCATGAATAAAGAGTAAAGACAAATGAAGCCCTTTACCTTCGAGCGGTTCGTTGTTGGATTTAACAACCTTGTATGTACTTGTATTCTTTTGACTGCGTCGTGAGTACTTAGCCTTCAAAATGAAACTGACGGAGGTAGAATTGCAATTCCTTTGCAATATTTTGGCGCAAAACATCTAGAATAATATAAAATTGGATGGGTTAGGTTATGCCTACTGAAATCGCACCAGTTTCTTGATGAGAAATTTTTCTAAACAAAATTGCTTTGCTATTCCAGAGGTTTCTAAATGAAAAATTTACAAAAACACAATGTAATATGCGCCTTATTACCATTGAGGTGTAATTTTACATACTAGATTTAGATTACGTATCGAAGACGATTCAACTACCCAAGTTTACTTTCGCGGAACTTCATTTTGCACATTGACTGAAGCTTATCGACGCTAGATGTAGCTACGTGTTCGGAATTCAAACAAACCGGTCACGTGACTGTGATACGCGCGTGTTTTGAACTAGCAACTCTGCTATTTGTATATAAAAATACCCTAACCGTGGCTAATAATTTACGAAAAGAGAAAAAAATTTCCAATTTATTTTATTAGTAATTGTCCTTGAACACACGCCTCGGTAATTTGTTTGTAGAATGCAGGAAGTATACTTTCTGGCAGAATGGAGTTGAAGCTTTTCGTCCGTTGACTGAAGATGTATATTCGATCAACGCTTTGGCTGCCAGCCGCTAGGATTCCTCAGCTACCTGTTTTGTGTGTTGTTTTTATATAATTGCTTATCGGCCCTTATCCGGGTACTGAAAAAGTAAGTTTTTTAAATGACTAAAAATAGTATAGATCCTCACTTAAGCTGCCAAACAATTGGCAGTACATCTCACTAGTTGACATTGTCTTCTTCTATCTCAGCATTTCGGTGAAGGAAATGGAACCCTTGAGGTTAGAATCGCCACGGTCTTACGGTTAGCGGTAATAAAGAAATCCGAAACTTCTTCATTGATCTTCACTTATTTTATCTAATAGGTTAATCTATTTCAGTGAAATAAAAACAGAGTGTACACCAATCTACCAATCTGTATACTCTGTGTTTGAGTATATACATTTCTTATTGAAAACAATATTGCGCAAAGCATTCATTGTTCCTTTATTTATAAATTTTAAACATTCTTTGGATTGTTTGTTCCGTTCCATAGACTGGAGCTAGGAAACAAAAGTGCAATGAAGTCGCCAATTTATTTATACGATTATTATTGTATCGTTTGAAGGTATCATTCATTTTATATCTATGAATCCTTCTAAAACTTTATGCGAAACGATGGATAGGTGTGAAATTCGTTATTATTGACACTGTCTCATCGGTAAATTTCAGCCATGACAAAGACCAAGTCATTGGACATAGCCAACCCACTTCAAAATGACAAGCTGAGCGTGAATGAGAAGATTCTTAAAGAATGTCACAATCTCTACATAGAGCCGGAAAAAGGTACCATATGCGCTTCAGAAATATTGAATGATATCTGCTATATGAAACTGTGACTTCGTGTTCTTAAAATCTAAGTGTTTCATCCTGGTTCTTCAAGCTCTGGTATTTGAAGTACTGCAAATGCTCATTCGATCATGTCTTCTTTCTATACCTGCAGGTCTAATTCATATAGCAAGTCAATTTGGGTTGAAATTACTTGCCCCAAGGAAAAAAATAGTCATTCTACTGATCGGTAACCATTCTGCCGGCAAATCATCATTCATCAACTGGTGAGTGAAAATTAAAGATCTTATTGAAAAGTGTCGATTATACCATATTAAATTATAAAGCAATGTATCATTTTGATAACAGCAGAAGATCAAATAACTAATGTAATTGTTATAAACAAGAAATTTGATTTCAAATGTCTTTTCACCTGTATAAATTAGTCTTTATATTCTTCCATAGTAAGTCTTTTAGTTACAATTATTTTTCTTTGAGAAACTAATTATTACTGTAACAGCTATTAATTTATTGCAATTGATGAATCATTTTCTTTATTAACCTTGATCGTAGCACAAATAGCACAAACAGTGGCTGTGCATCCTCACCTAATTCACTAGGAAACACTCTTAAAAATCTCTTTACACGTATAGAAAAACTTCCACACATGAAAAGTATAAACACTTTTTGTGTCCTGCTGCGTTTAGTTACGGCCTGAGGCCCAGATGCTTTGGCAGTTTTTTGCTGTAGTCAAGTGTACGCATCCCTTTTCTGAGCTTATCTCATCATACACTCAGCAGCTTTGGTGTCCCTCGAATTTGTCTACTGCAGGCCGTCTTCCGTTATCCTAAGTCAGTTTAAACCGTCTAAACGGATTAGAAAACATCTGCGACTTCCGAAACATTCTAATATAATCCTATTAACAAGTTGGTAACTTAGAGAGGGAATACGACTATTGGCAAAGAAGTAAAATGTTTAGTCTGAACAAGTATCGAAAGAACACGATGATTAAAATTATACAGTGTGAAAATGTATTAAACATATTATACTGTATTCCTTGGAAGTTCGGCAATATTTTATTTTTCATCTTTCGTAACAGACAAATATTGCCGAAGTAAAAACGAGGAAAGAATGAGAAAAAAAAAAAAAATTATTTCATTCTGCAAGCATAAAATTGTTTTAAAATCAGGGCAAGTGATCAGAATTAAAAAAGCTGGCTAACGTGCATTCTTGTCAGACAAATGGCGCGACAGCCAAATATGTAACAGAATGCAGCATTGAAGACCGTAAAAGTAACGCGCCGTACAATTAGGTGCGTACCTAATTGCCGCATTTAGTTCGTAATGATATCGGTCGAGGTCAATTGTTGGCGCGAACGCTAGTTGGCTTACGAATCAAAAAATTATGATCAAATTCACGATCGCGTTAATCCGCGAATGAAGATAAAACGAGTCTGACGAGTTCACCGGATTTTTAAGACAAGATTTATAATGCGCCGCGCCGGTTACACTCAGCGACTGCAACAGTTTTGCTTACAGCATTCTTACAACTCGAAATATAATTCCCACCGCGAAGCAGAAGGATCGGCGACAAAAAATTGACCCAATAGAATAAGAAGAGTAGCCGAATGGTGCATTCCAACATTCTGACTCGGCGGTGCAACAATATCCAACCGAAATTCATTGCCGAACGTAATGCTCGTAATAGTTACGCATCATCGGTATACAACGAAATCGGATAATTTTCCAACGTTCAATATTTGCGGAAATTCTAGTTAAACTTGACACGAATAATCCAAGCTTTGTCGTCGTTCGCGCAATTTTACAACATGACACGCACCTCAACACGTGCAACATTCCTCGAGAATGATTGTTATTTATGAAGAAAACCTTGAATTTTTTTTTCTTTGTTTTTTGTGGTCTGTCTAATTATAATATAAGGACTTAAACACGGACCTGTAAGAAACAGCTGCTACGATAAAAGTTATGTTAAATAGCATACTGTGGTCTCTCCACATCGATATTGTTTGAGGAAACTGAGCGTCAACTGTTTACTCAATGACGCAAAAACATTTACTCAAATGCGTAGTTTTTGCGTGCACGTATTAACTTGATATCTTTTTTCTTAAACCACCGGCTATCCTGCAGCAGGGTAGGTAGGTATACCGACCCGTGGTTTTCGTATCAGACGACACACTTCCGTACTAGATTGTTTCTTGGTGAGACCGCGAAAAACGGTTGGAATTATTTGTTCCAAGAATTATTTCCTCTACATGCAAACATAAAAATATATATAATATTTAAGGAAACCACCTCTATTCTTCCGGTTCACGCTTCATCTATCCTTGGTAATAAGCCGGAAAACTTTTGTACCCGGTGATATAGAACAAACTGTTGTTACACTCGCATACAGGTCTAACAAAAGCATTTATCGCTGCATTCGAGACACTGCAGCTGAGGCTAGACGGAATGCAGCTAACTGCAGATATAACGCAAAACGTTACACATAGAGTGTTTTACCATATTCATCAAACGGGAAATGCAAATGCGTTGTCTCTCGACTACATGCTCTCGTGGTTAGGGACACTGCCCTCTGACCCTATCCCACCCTCTCCCTCTATCGCCTGACGGTATTTTTCACTTACAATTAAACCTGCTCTATCCAGCTCTCAGACCACGATCCAAGAATTTTGATTTCAACGGTCGTCGTTATCGCTTGTCTTCGCCTATAATCGTAAGCTTGGCGCCTCGAAACCATTCGTATGCGCAAATTAAGTATATAGAGAAAATAAAACGATACACCGTTTCGTCTGTAAGCACCACTTATCTTCTTTCCTAATCATATCTTTTTTCCAAATTAATTCCTAATAATACTTCCGGTTAGTCACCGGAAATGTCGTTGATAGTTCTTGCTATTAGCCAGCGGTTGTTAAAAAAGTAAGCCTACGTAAGCCGCAGATGTATGTACATATTGAAATTGTAAACTTACAGAATGGGATAAACTCTACCGGTGTGAAACTCAAAAGTGCGATTAGGAACCGGGCTGCACGTTGCAGGAACGGATATCATATATCCGCAGATGTATTCTGGTGGTAATTTATCTATCGCAGCATTCCTTTGTATTATGTATCTCGTACAATCTCGACTGTCGCTCATTATATGCCCGATGCATGCAGTGGGTATACGTGATCGAGATAAAGTGTCAAAAGTTCCAGGGAATTCCGACTGAGATTATATTAATGAGTAGGTTGGACCTTCTCTACACATATACATATACCTATACCAAATTACGATATCGACCCCTAAAATTTTCGTCTTATCTTCTGCCCGTGGATATCTCACATCCGCTAGCATTTATATGCCAGCGTATTGGAGTTTACGGCTGCTAAGTAACTGCAATCAACCGTATATATATGCCATATACTATTTTTGACATTATCATTAAATCGCATTAACCTGGACCAGGATATCCTGTCAACGTGCTTGTTACACAAAGTCTGTGTATAAATTGTGTAACCGAAAAACGTTTAACTTTGTATCACATGTATAGAAGTCCTGAGATTAATACGTGATTCCCCTAGCCTTAGACACCTGCCCGCTGCGCAAATTCCCATGCACATTTGCGGCGCATCAGGTAGAAAAAACAATCCATTGCACACCTCCGTCGAAGCCGATCCCGAGAGCCCCGAGTTACATACCAGTTATACATACGAGTACATACACGTATGACTGTACCGCATGTGTTATAGGCATAGATCAAACGTGCAGTCGACAAGTCGTTGAATTCTCCATGTAAAAAGCATCGCCGCGGGGGCCTGAAAATCATCGTATATTTGTACAACGTGTACGTACGTATATGTACATATAACGTATAGCGTTAACATCCTCTTTAGGGGGGCCCTTGAAAAGCGCGCGAAGGTAAGCAGCCTCTTGCCCCTCTCCTACCTCTACCCTCATCCCCATCTGCACCAGAACAGGACACAAAGAGCCTGCGTGTGTACATGCGTATACAGACACACATACGTACATACATACATACATACATACGACATCACCACGTGCTTTGCGCAGCGTTTGTCTCGCCCCCGACCCCGCTCCGGGCCTAGGAGATTCAACTCAGTTTTATCTTGGACACCATCCGAGTCGTTTGCGGTTGCGTGGCCCTGCAGCAGAAACGGTGCGATTCTGAATATCTGAGCAAATTTTGTTATTCGTCTCGGCTGTAATATAACATATATACCTATACTTGTATATATACATATACATATATGTATACATATGTTTTTTATTTTTTTTATTTTTCTATTTTTCAACAACTCGCACGCAAATCATGTCGAGTCGACGCAAATCTCCAAGGGTTATCGAAATTCTAGTGGACAAGTCGCCCTCCTTTGCGGTGCCCCGGCAAACCGCATCTGCTGCTTGCCGGGGAAGGAAAACTTGTGATATTTGAGTGCGGTTTTGCCGAGCTTATGCAGTGACTCATACTATTTTAAAGTAAGTGACCGCACTGTGTGCGATAATATGTGAACCTACATGTATTGTACACTTTATCTTCTTGACCGCCCTTTTTTCTTATCCTTCAACTCTTTTTTTATTTGTATACGCCTGCTTAGCCATAAATTATGTTATTTTACTTGGAAAACTGTGATTTGCGATAACGCGGAGGGTAAACGTACATATATATAACACATAATGCAATCGCCTTAAAGCTTGCGATATTTTCTTTCCCGAGTATTCGTCTAATCTCGCTCACGCAGATGTAATTCGTCGTACATACGCGCACAGCGCCCACCAAAATTTCAAATATGAAAGAGAACAACGCGCAGCTCATATGTGATGTATGATATGATGTATAATACCTACTGTGTTATACGAGAATTGTTCGCATAATTTTAGAGTCGGATAGCTTCGGTTTCTTACGTTCTGTTTCAGTAAGTATATCGATGCATTACGCCGGGACCTCGATTGCTGCACAATCATCCGTCACTTATGCATGTAAGATTTTACACTCATTTATTTCGTTACACTTTGATGTACTGTACATATTACGTCAACTTTCAATAATACGGACTCGGATGCAGGAATGACGAAAAAGTCAATATCGAGCTTACAGTCAATATCTTCAACTCCGAATGCAAAAGGCTATGTAACCTCATGTGTAATGCATGATTCACGCGGAAAAACATTCTGTGGCATAAATAGATATGTATATATGAATGTGTTGAAAAAACATTCGTTCACTGTCACGCCGTGTGCTGCACCGGCCAATTTTTATCGAACGATCGGCAAGTCACACTCGATCTCTCGAGTTCAAAAACCTCGAAAAAAAATATATTTTCGTTATACATTTTTGTATGACCGAACGGAAACTGCGCTCAAAGCCGGAGCATCTTTAAAGTCGAGAAACGCGAGTGTAGACTGCAGGTATGTTTAACACTTACGCGATGAACAATGATAATATATAATACTTACCTTGGCAATGTATTGAGAATACGTGAATAATTCATTCGTCAATTCATACGCAAAAAAATACTGCGTTCAACCTAAGCGTCAAGGTTCAAAACGGATTGTTCATACAGTTTGCTGTGTTACTTCTGTTACTATGTTATTTGAGCTATCTATATATTTTCTGGTGAAAAGGCAACTCTGGATTTTTTTTCTTCATCGCCAGTATTATATTCGGGCCCATAAACTTAAGGAAAATGAGATTCACTAATAAGCGCTTGGACCGTTGGACGCGAAATATTTCAGCGCTCAAACCATTTGCCAGTCAACGTCAAGTCGTCAACGACATAGCGTGGCCTTATTCTCCCGTCAAATCGACCGATAATAATTGGGAACTCCTGGCTCCATAATTCGTTATAATCCGGCACATCCAACAATAAGACTGTCATAGCCATATCGGAGAATTTTACGTACGCCGTACGTCATCGACTGTATTTTTTCTGCGGAATTATAATCATCATGTACAATACACATGCGTTCCTTCTTTCCTATTACAACATCGTGATGCTATAATGCGGCTGTAGGATTGTATCGATATTCTTATTAGTAATTAAAAAGCGTTTCATGCTTCCAGCTTGCTAATTATATGATTTAAAGATCCGATAAATATTCTGCTTTCTGTTTACTATTATGCATAAAAGAGTACTAATAATGATAATTTGATTAAACTGTAACGCAGAGCTTTCCCAAAATCTGGTGGAGACTGAAATCAGCGCGTCCCTAATATAAGGCGAAACGATCAGTGGGGCTAGAAAACGCATTTGAATGATACAGTTGTTGATAGCTTTATGTAAAATTTGCTGGTAACTTTCGTGTACCTACATATATACATACATACATACATACAAAGAAGCATTGATGCGTATATGTATAAAAATGGTATACTGATTGTGAGTTTCGTGAATTCTCGCATTGCCGATGTTCATACCGTGGAATCCGTACAAAGGCTTCTTCGAGGAAACTATAATATAGTATAGTATAGTATAGTATACACACACATATATATATATACACACACACACACACACATGTGTAGACCCAGTGTTCAATTTTTTAAATTTCTATAGAACGCACTGAATAGACCATCGTGGGCCTTGCCGCCTTATGAGCGTAATGGCCACACATGGGTTCGGCATAAGGCGAAGGGAGACCGCATAATCTAAACATTTTTTCTTATCTTTTTTTCAAACTTTCAACTCTATTTGGGCGTATAATAAACTGCAACGACGGCGCTACACGTTGTTTTTCCTTCACTTCTACAGGTCAGCATTAACATTGTAAATTTCTCTCCAACCGCTGGACACTGGTTTATTTATGTCCTCCGCTGCACAAATATGTCGTGCTACTACTAACCTGTCTCTTAGAAGGTTAATCGAACTTTTTTAACCGCATCAGAAATTCGGTTCAGAACGAAGCTTACAACGAGTTACACGCGTTACACGTCTACGTAATACTATTAAACGTTGAAATTACGAAACTCTGAATAAGTACGGCGTCAAACCGCCGGTGCTAATGCCCATTTCGATAACTGTGTCCAGCTTCATCGACGTTTAAGAATCCGTTGGATTTTTCATGCTGCAATTATTTGTGCCAGTTTTAGTAGGTATTCGCAAACTAATTGGCTAATTATCGAACGATATCTAAACGAGTTGCGCTTCTGACGTAACACTCGGAATATTTTGCGATCATGATGATCCATCGCGAGCGGATCTCAACCCCCTCGACTCGAGCGTTCTCGAGTCTCAACATGTGGGTCAACCGTGTCGAGCCATGCATGTTGGAAGCTGGATGGAGTGGCTGGGGGCTAGTAGGTACCTTTGGGATTTTTCAAAAAAATAAACCGTTTCCCTTGGGTCTAGCCGGGATTTACGACACGACCGCTACGCTCCGTGTAAGGTATATTACTATATGCGAGAGAAAGATGAGCCTGCACGCTGCAGCTTATAGTCGCCTCGAAAAGGTTGCCCACATCTGGTGGCGCAAGAAAGCGTCGTTACCGAGAATCTTCATGGGAACCCTTCTCCAAATGCTAATCAGTCATGCCTTGTCACATATTTTCTCCCTTTGTTCCCGCTTCAATTCTCGATTTCACGTACCGCGTACCTTTTTATACCATTGCAACTATGTAGGTAATGGCATGTATGGCTAGTACTCTTCAATTTTACCCTTACGCAAGCGACTATTTACATGAATGACGGATAATGCCAACGGAAATGTGCAGTGTTTCACGTTAGTGTATGCAAAGTATAGCATTATACGTGTGAAATGTGCTTGAGAAAACAGGAATGTCAGTTTGAACCATTCAAGCCACTATAAATATCAGTTGTCGTGGAGGCAATATACTGTACTCACAATAAAGCCATACGCCGTTATACTTGACGTTGGAAATTAATGAGACCAGGGTATGTTGACTTTGACAAATGGAGAAATTACAAATAAAACGTTGAATTTTTTCGTTTTTTAAATTATAACAGAGTGGTTTAGTATTCGGAAATGGTGACGAAGTGAACCTGCGTACCCTGGATCGCCTGCAGGCAGTAGTTTTAAATTCACAAGAAGTGCCTAATACGGTGTTGACAAGTTCATGTTTTTACAACAGATACGGGTGTATGTTATTTCAAGCCCGCTGACGCATAGTTATGGTATAAATAAACGTCATTTTGCGCTCTAATGTGGCCGTAATTTATTGTTGAAACTATAACGGATTCATAATCACTATAATTCTCATGTTATAAATAATATCGTGATATAATACGTCAATATTAACTATTCTCCGTTATATCGTCGCATTATTCGTAATATTCTAATCAGCCGTCAATCCAGAGGCCAGAATTTCCTCTTTGTCGTCACATTATCTCTTCTATAGTTAATGTCGGTGACTCGCAACTGTATAATAACGGAAGCTGGAGAACGATATGCAGGTTATTTTAACGATGTGAACAGAAAACGAGTTTCATCACCAACTTGCAGGCGTGAATCACCGCACTGTGCAAATTGATATTATTCATTTTTTCCCTCATTTTTCAACTTTACATCCGAGTTTTTGTATCTCTTTGTCTTTCATAATTGTATGGCAAGCAAATTTCTGACAAAAAAAAACCTCTTTGTGATTACTCAACGTGCAGTTACATTACTGTGCGATGTATTCATATATAAGATAATTATACAATTTCAAACGAGGTTCAGATTGATAACGTTATATCGTAACGAAACATTTGGAAAAAATTTACGATTTTAAAAAATTTTCTAATGATTTTTTTATGTAGCTAAGATTTCGAAATATGAGTGTGTTTTGTTTCGTCATGGTTTACTGAATTTCAGACCATTCCAAAAATGTGAGATAACGGTTTTTCCTCAGCATGAACCGCTACGATAACGTTACTAACTTCAATACGATAAATTCAAGCCTTGTGACGTTTTTTCTCTGCGTCGTGAAAAAACGCCGTCCCGATGGTACCGTCATTCCCACCTTCCGAATTTCATTCTCATGTATATTATTTACCTAAATTAGTAATAAAATAATTCAATGACTTGTCGAACTCAAAGCTAGCATTTCTCAATCAATAATATTTAAGTTGAACGCTGGTTAGCAAAACAATGAATGATTTCATATCCGTACAGATCACTAGTAAAGTCAATATCGTAACGCGATTACTGCGATTTCGAAAGCCACGATCACAAGGTATACGCTCTCCGTATACGTAAATCATGCGATCCACAATAAACGCATTCAAAGTGGAGTTTACCATATTTAACATTATTTATACAAGTAAAGATGTAAGATTACGAAGTACGCCGCATGTTTCCCGTTTCTCGCTCGCCAGTTCGACCGCAGCGATAAATGCCAATGTGGCGTACGTTGCACGCATTGAAGATAACAAGTCTGTTCCACAAGCCGAATCAGCGTTTTGCACGTTCTTATTATTCCACCGATGTATATTATTTCATAGAAAATAATTACCGCTGTATTTTATTCTCACACCGTTTGCAACGTTATTGAATCAATTCACTTTGTTCATTTATACTGCGTTGATCGTCGTTAACTTAATTGTATAAAGAATTACAGTCAATTTTCCCATTAATTATTCATCACTACACTTATCGTTTTTATTTCGAATTTCTTCTTCTTCAATAGCAAGAAAACGTAGACGCCGCAACGTATGTAAATCGTGGTTTATATGATGTAGTAGACCTTACATATAAGTCTTGAAAAAAAGCGACGGCATTTATTATCAAACTTGACTGTGATTTCAATTTCTGATTCAAAAAGGACGACTTTACCTGTTTCCTACTTTTTTCGAATATTTACGGACAATATTTTGACTCTTTATATTTTGAAATATTTCGCCAGATAAGTCTTAAGTCCAACTTAGTTACAATATTTTTTAAATTTAGGTATGTCGAAGAACATGTGCAAAAAACTGGGGTCGCAATTGAGACGCAAGGTATCTGCCTCGTGACATCAGGCAAAAGGCGAGAATCGTTGATGGGAAATGCAACGTTACATCTTTACCCACACTTCAAGCCTCTCCAAAAAATGTCGGGTATGTGTTTAAATTTTTTTTAGCATATGTAACTGTTCTTGCAAAATTATTCTAGAACGTCTCAAATTGAAATACAATAAAGTTAATTCTATTGCTATACAGGTGTCAGGTTTTCATTTCTTCCATATATCCGGTTCATTTATCTTTACAACTTTTTCCTGATTGCTTTAAGTTCCCAATTAATAGACCAAATAAAACCATAATAAATACAGGAGGCATGCCCCCTCTAATTCAACTCTGATTGTCTTGGGTTTAATCAACATGTTCCGGTCAACAACAGTCATTCTTTCTCTATGCCATTTTTCAAATTTTTACCCTTTGCAAAAGAGGCGGTAAAATTTTTTCTATTCATTTTGTTGTGAATAAAAAAGAAATTAATATCGTTGACTGAAAATGAAAATTTATCAAAACTATGCCTATTCAATATAGTTCTTGCGACACTTTCAAAATCGAAATTAATGTAAATTTGTAAGTTTAATAATAATCGAAAATAAATAATGGTTCAAGATGAAACTGCGAATACCTTTTGAAATTGGGGCAACGATGTACGAAAAATATTATTGAATCCGTGACAGTTAGATTTGACCATGAGGGAAATTGACGCGAAATGCTTTTCAATTTTTTTTCCCTATTTTTTTTCATCGGATTTCAAGAATAAGGTAATAATAATAACATGGTATTGTTGTGCAACTAACAATCCGTAATCTTAGTTTCGCTTCTGAATCTTCAGTAATTATTTATTCACAAAATAATAAGCACCGTTTGATTGAAATTAAATAAGTGTTAGCAAGAAAATTAAAATAAATGTTACAATACATATTCGGAATTTACTATTTGGTCGTAAAAATCAAGACTCTTTCATATTTGTAATACAAAAATATTTCATTCAGTTGATTGATATTTTTTTTAAAACTTGTAAAGATCGGATAACCAAACAGGCTATGAGAAATGAGCATGCATTGTACGCTCTAACTTGGGAGAACTCAGCTAAGCTCCTGGTATCTCGGTTTGTGTGATCAACGCCCCTTCCTGTTTCCTTGCCTTGGTTAAAGTCAGTCCCACAATTTCCTGTGGGTGGAGCAGAGATTCCCATATATATTGGTTGGTTTTACACAAAGTTCTCATATTCGTATTGTCGCCCAAACTGAGTAGACCTCTCTTAGCTTAGCGTTGAAGTGCTGCCTTGAGGTACAAAGAAGTTAAAATCCTTTCATGTAGACATTGGCAAAGGATAATGGAAGTAAAAACGTGCACTACCCATCTCACTGTCACCGGGATTACTTGACATGGTATGAAATACTATAAATTTAAAAAAATTTCACTCCGCTTAGAGATTTATCGACTCTCTCACAATTTACAGTTACTGTATATTTTACTTGAAAATCTAATCTAAAACAACGAAGAATGGAGGAGCTATGGCGACTGACTTTAATCTATAGAAATAGATATATTTCTTAGGACGATCAACACTCAACTATAATCTGAAGAGTGAAATATTGGAGATACCTGTCATTCGAAATTAACTACAGTGCGGCTCATCATCGGGCACTTTGCTATTTTAAATGCAAGCTGCCTAGTGAAGGGCAACATTGTGGTTAAATACCATCATCGCCAGCGCACCTCAGATACCTTGCTGTTATTATTAGCATAATTATACGAGTCAAATATATTACACATAGCAATTTCAATTTTTCAATTTATTTCAATCAAAATCTTATTACTTTCAATTTATGTTATAGGAGTCCTGGATTTTTTGTCGACTGAAATTTCAACTTCTAATAAGAAGAAATTTAGTCTGGTTACATTTGTGGATACTCCAGGGCTGGTCGACGGTGACATGCAGTACCTATTTGATGTGAACGAAACAATTCTGTGGCTTGGCAGCATGGCAGACTTGATATTTGTATTTTTTGATCCAATTGGCCAAGCACTGTGCAAGAGAACCTTGAATCTAGTCGAAAAACTGAATTCAACAAATGCTGAGAAAATGAGGTTTTATTTATCCAAGGCAGACGATGCTGGAAATGAGTCGGACAGACAAAGGTATGCAATATCGAAAAAAAAACAATCATAATTACCTAGCTCTGGATATTAATAGATTTTAGTCGGTTGGGAAAAATTTAATTAATTACATGTCAGGAGATAGAAGATTATAAAAGTTGAGAGTATTTGTAGACATGCTGTCACTACCTTTATTTAATAATACTTTTTTGAATTTCAGAGTAATGATGCAGATAGTTCAAGAGCTTTGCAAGAGACCAGGATTAAACCGTACAGGTTTTGACATGCCAACAATTTTTATACCAGAATTGAACAAGCCTTCTAAATGTACTAATCAAATTGAAGAAATCTGTCGTGATATCGAGAAGACAATCGATAGAACTATACAGAATACCTTGAACACGTTGGAAAAAGATTGCAACAATATTAAAGCTCTAATTCGTCAAGGACTTTCCAAAGATGAAGCTGACAAAAACTACAATTATAAGACTATTTTACGCACTGCAATGATGGGAGGCGCTGCTGCTATCATGCCCTTCCTGCTGTGCTTACACCTCGTCATTTCTGGTCTGGGAACCGATTTTATGCACACGGTATTTGGCGAGGAGTTTACATATATACTACACAAATATTTGGTAAATATCTACGGTATAATATATCTAATCTGTGTTTCAATTTTTTAAATATTTTGTTCCATTAGAAATCTGTTATTAATTGTTGAGTTATCTGTTAGCCTTAAAAAATTTGAAAATTAATTCCTAGATATGCATTCAAAATCTTAATCAGTTCTTCATGTGTTTTTCTTCTTTTTCTCTTAGAGCCCTGTAAGGATCTTATGGTCGATTGTGCCTGCAAGTCAACAGTGGAACATATTTCTTCTGGTGCTTGCCTTGTCTGCTGTTTTGTTCCTGCTAACACAGTCATCCCTAGGTCTGAGAACAACATTGACACGCAAGCAGAAGCACTCGTATATTGAGATGTTAGAACATGTCTGCAATGTTGTTGTTCCTAAGAAAACGCAATTGTATTTTGAATACTTGGAACAGAGTGTAGGTGATCATGATTTGTGAAATTGAATATCTGTTCCTTGTGAGGTATTGATAGATGTATAAACTTCGACAAAAATATTTTATACCACGAACCTAGTATACAATTTATCTGACAATTTTTTCATTCATGTACGCCATTCATCGTTCTCCATGTTCATTGTACTAGATCTATGAAACTTTCAATCCAATCACAGTATTGACCTTGCTGGACGCAGAGTGAATTATTTTCCGAAATTTCGTGTTTATTGATTGCCAAAAAAAATTACTAATTGTATTACTTTAACGCCGAAGAATAATGATAGAATAATTTTATTGAAAACTTGTGATGTGGTATTAACAATTATTGTATTGTTTTATTATACTAAAAAATAATCTCAATTTACAGAGATCTGATTAATTGTAAATGACTACCAGTGGCGTTTTAATCACTTAAGTTGCCTGGATTTACATGACAAAATGGCGGCTACAGAAATTTAGATGTCAAATCAGGCATTTATTGAATTTTTAAATAAATATGCAATACACTGTGATTTTGAAATACAGCAATTTATACTCATGTTATTCCATCCTTTAATAAACACATCCCTAGAATCTATCACTGTGATCTGTATCTTACAGGGACTGAAGCATACGTACATACGTATACAGATCTCGTCATAGACACTTAATTATTGAAAATTTCAGCTTTCATAATGAACTGATGAACGCATATACATTTTACTGTCATATTGTTCTCAGAAAATATACATGCTTCTAGCAGAGCCCAACTTTTTATTTTACATCAAGCCTGAAACATGCAATCTCTAGGCTTTGATAAAAATCCACCAGAAACCGCTATGACTAATACAAACCGATATTGAAGTAATTGAAAGTACTCGAGATGTGCTCGAGATATAGGCTCACCCGGAAATTTTGGAATATATATCAAAATAATCTGAAAATATAAATTCTTGCTAATCTATTGTGTAAAAGCATGTCGAGACGTCGTTGGCAACGTTGTTGGTGATACCGATTATTATAAAACATTCGATTTATTTCTCATATACTTTGTGCATCTAATTGCAGTTACTATCAAAGCACAGCAATCATAATACATTTGGAATATTTGCAGAAAAAATGTATATCGAGATTTCTTTAGCGTTGAACTTCCAACTCCGTGTTATTGCGCAGGTATACATACACCGGAGCAGTTCATTAGCCGTCATTTCAAATTAGAGATTTGCGCGGCACTACAGACACATGTGACTCAAGACGACTGGTATGACGTGATCTAGCCTAACCTAACCTAGTACAAAACAATTATTCGTAAACATGGAACTGTATGGAACTTACTGGTAATATTAACTAAAGAAGCATGTTCAACAATAACTCCAGAGAATAGTACGAATATCTAATTTGAAAACAATAAGATGGAGGGCAACTCATCGACGGAAAACTACATCAAATTGTGTAAAATGCAAGTATTGCCTATACGCTGAATTCAAGCTTTGTTTATTATTGATACACATTAGCTAAGCGTTGCAGTTATTTAACCAATAAGATCATTTGTACAGATGTGATCTCAATGTGCACAAATATCTGTGCCCCAGATGTGGTATAGAATATTGTTCCGTCGATTGTTACAAATCTGAAAAACATTCAGAATGTTCAGAGAGCTTCTACAGAGGTTGTGTTGAGGAGGAATTAAGATTCAATGAAAAGGACCCAGAAACCAGGAAAAAGATGCTGGAAATTTTGCAAAGAATGCACGAGGAACATGCGAATGACATGGAAGAAATTGAGGAGCTAGCGCAACAAGAATTGGACTCTGACGACGATGAAGAAGTTAGTCACGGTTTATTTTATTACCTAATTTTAAGTTAACTTAAACTGCGACATATGTGGCTTCAACTTTACATCACTATAGACAAATTTCCCCCGTAGGTACCAGATTTATCTGATCGTTTACAAAATATCGATTTGGATGACGCTGATTCTGTTTGGGCTGCTTTGACTGATGGTGAAAAACAAGAATTTGAAACTTTACTACGCAATGGTGAGATGGAGAAATTGTTGCCTCCATGGAAGCCTTGGTGGTCTTACCGAGCAGATACGAAACTAGTGGAAGATCTGAGTAAAACAAGCAAGGCATTTGACTACAAACAAAACTGCCCACGGATAAAAGATATCAAACACTACAATGAGATATCGGTAATTTGTTATTTACATATGTCGGGATAGCCCACAGTTGTAGAGTTCATACGAAATAAGCTTTCCGAGGAAAAAAACTAAGTCATTTATTCTACTGAGTACCATTTGGTATACATAAATATATTGAAGTTTATTGCACTCTAATCGTGTGTAAAATTGTTTGTTTGTTCAGAAAGTGCCACCAGCTGAATGTGTGAAAAATAACATTTTGAACGTCCTGCACGCTTATGCTTTTAGCGCTTTATATTTCAATGGCGACCATCACAATTTCCCTAAGGAAGCAATATCTATACTTATAGAACTTTCTAATAATCTCAGAGAAAATGAAGTTTTCATTCAAGCTGATCTAGCCATTGAATCTGTTTCCCAACAAGCTATAAATGTGAGTATTATTTTTTTGTTCTGGTTCTATCCTTGTTATTCGTTTCAAATTTTTCCTAGGCTATACAAAGTGTAATTTTGACGAAATCGCTTCAACAGTTGAAAAGCATTACTGTTAGATAAGTGACGTCCAATGGATTAAGCTTCTTCATATAAAAACAATATTTCTGTTGATACACAGTGTCGTTCGCTAGTCGTTGACTCGGAAAACATAGTGGCGACAAAGAATGCATTGACTTGCATTCTGCAAGGACCTGAAGATTCCAACAAGTATTTCTACGTAAAAGCTGCTTTTTCTGACCTACATCAGCTTTTTTCAAAGTGTATAGAGTCAAGCAAACTAAAGAATACCTCTAGAAGCACCAGCAACGAATTCTCCAAACGATTTCCCGACCATGGTGCAATTTCTGCAACGGATATACCTCGAAACAAGTTGAAACTTTATTTGAAAAAAATCGAATACTATCTTTCTTGGGTTGAAAGCTATGGCTCGAACCTGTACACGTAGATTTATCATATGAGAATAAAATTATTTATATAAACCACATAGCTAATATTATTGACATGGTTCCTACATGGCATAATTATTAAGTTTAAATTTGCTGCAGACAAAACAGTTGTACAATACTGAAAATCCAAAGCATAACTATGCTAAATGATACCAGGATTAAAGTTTGATTATTAATAAAACCAACAATTGATCGCCTTGACGGTTTAATGTCTCCTATAATCATAAAACAGAAAAACATATTGCGGCTACTATAAAATGCTGAAAAATAGCAGATAAACGACCTCAGGATCGATAAATCGATTTAATCCTGTTAAGAATTCCATGCTAATTAAATAGAATATCATGATGTTCGAAAAGGCGCATGCGCCTGATTGCGATAAATGCGTCTGTGAGATAATCGGGCGGCGTGGGATTCAGTTCATCAGAAACGCAAGCACACAAGTTGTAGGTAGATAGTGCGCCTGTCTGTCTGCCGCGCTGACTGGCGTTGACAGTTTCGCGCAAAATGGCAGCTGATGAGAAATTATTTTTCTCAAATACTGTTCAACATTTGGCGAGATCATTGGCAGCGATTAAACCTACACCGTGGGAAAAGGTGAGCTTCAAGAACTATCGACCGTAAATTCAATAGCTAGACCGTAAATTAACCTAAGGCTTGGAGATCGAGTTAGGTTATCTTTCTCGTTCATCAACAAATCTCTTATGATTCACTGTCAATTTTAGATGACACATTCCGATTGTTACGTAACTTTTATTTATAGATAAACTTTTAGAACTTGAAGATTAATTCATTCGTCAATATAGGTTTCTTTATAAATACCCACTCCTAATTATAAATCAATAATTGTGTAGGAAAATTAGTTTCTATTTTTATCTATCGTTTCGTTATTTATATTTTTTCTTTTTTTTTAATCACATTACTGTGCGCTTAAAGCTAAGATAAATTTTCTGTAGTAGATATGCGCTTAATGAAATTCCATGCATAATAATAGTTGTTACTGATTCGATAACCCACAATTTCCTGTGATTACGACTTGCAAATGTAGCGTAAACAACAATTTCTTGCGCGTCACTCTCGGTTATACAACAATAGTAGCACACTTTATTGACGTGAATAATAAACACATACAATTATATTTTACCATTTGTCAGTATCAGCTAATTATTTGTTAACAAGTATATACCATGTAATTATATTAGGAAAAATATTATTTTATTATATTTATCAGATTATTTCAGAACCTGTTGAATGAATAATGAATAAACATGCTATTGACTCGCATATTATATGGTTAATGAACCTTAATTCATCCAAATTGAATCTGTGCCAACTTTTGTTCATGTTAAATCTTCATGCAGCTCTCTTTTCTCCTTGATGTTTTGTTCTTTTTATATTTTATTTATCAAATGAATATAAATAGCAATGTATTCGAAAACGAAGTTGCTATTACTGCATGAAACAAAATGAATGAATCATTTTTCTTCAAACAATTAAAGCTGAAATTAATTATTGTACTCTAGTATGGCATATTTTATCTTTAGGTGAACAGGTTATTCAAGTTATGTCCACAAGAATCAGCACAAGGTGTATACAGACTAGACCATCGTGGTCAGGATGCGGTCATTGCGCTGGGCATATATTTTTTAGAATCACATCTCCAGCACAGAGACAAAATTCTGCCTTACTTACTGAAGCTATTGAAAGGTCTTTCAAAAGCAGTATGGCTCGCTGAAGTCAAAAGTACTCCTAATGACAGGATTCCAATCGCTGAACGATTCAGCTTTTGTTTGAATACACTGCTTAGCGATATAGCTACCAAATGTGAACCGGTGAGGGAAGAGATCATAACGTCCCAAGTTGAGATTCTAGGCGTTTTAACGAACTTGATAAGAGGCTGCAAAGATCAGGATGGCACACGGAGTATGCAAGCAAAATGTGAGTTCAAGTGAGCTCAGCTTCACCATTGAAATAAACACTTTATTTACTTTTTTTGTGACACGAATTACCCATTTCATTTTCATTATCAGTGTCCCTCTGCAAATGTCTGGTGCCCATATTGATTGGACTTGCCCGTTCGATGGGACGATTTTGCAGTTCGGATCCGCCACTACTAAGTCGTATTTTTCCACGTCCAGAGCCTCCAATTCCACCACCGCAGAGTTTCACTGAAAAATCTCCGCTCAACAAGAAAAAAAGTTTCAACAATTTTCGTTCCATAATTCCACGCTCATTGAGTGGAAATTTGAATCCACATACGTTAGAAATATTACAGTTAACAGATGTTGTGGATTACGCATCGACAACCAAAAGGCCATCGCTGCAGTCTTATTCGTCAGTTCCTTACGATGCAACGACATACTTTTTCAGCAAATATGGCTCGAGTTTCAATCAATTTCCGCAAATGCGGTTCACTGAAAGCCCGGAGAAACGAGCTACTCTACAACTCAGCATTGTTCACTTGCAAAGTGTCCTGGCATTAGCAAAAAAATTACTTACTAAAGATGTGCTCATATTCCTTGATGAGGAAGCTCAACAGGTTTATAACTCTGGACAGGTCTTGGTATTTCCATACAAAACATTCAGCGAAACAATGAATCTAGTGATGGTAACACTACTCAGAGAATTATTGCAAAATCAAAGAGACTTACCAACACCTTTCACAAGAGATGTCCAAGAATTTGTTAAAGGCTTGTTTTTATCCGGTCAAACAGAACTACAATCTAGGAATCATGATGCAAGTGAGAGAGAAGATATGGACACAAATTTTCAAACAGTCAATAAATTCAAAGTAAATGTTATGGCAAATTCAGCTTGTGTGGATCTCTTGGTTTGGGCTATAGGCGATGAAACTGGTAAGTTGATTTTCGAATATATAAGGATACATAAATAAACTAAATACCAACCATACCAACTAAATCGCTTTATTATTTTTTTTATTCTTTCGGTTAAAATATGTCAGTGATACAAATATTTTCTGAAATTATGTAAAAAGTTTTTGTGACGAGGTATTCATTGAAATAATGAAGTTTGATTAGCTTTCGATATGTTTCCAGCAAATGAGGAGTATGATTTATCCGCATTGTACGCAGATATAAGTTCTATGCTGATCGGCGAGGGTATTTCAGTTCCCTTGTGTTCCGTTTTGAATGATTCCTAAACTAACAATCTGTTGTATTCTGTATCCTTGATTTAAGGTAGATTCAATTCATGTATTTCTCACAAGCAAGCATTTGTTGATCGCCCAAAAACTTGTGCATAAATATTGGTCAGCAAAAATCCAAGATTTTACTTCTGAATATCAGGTATCTGTATGTAGTTATACAGAATACAACTTTACTCATCTTTGTGCAATAGTTTAGAAGAATTAATCGATGCTGCTGTCTTGAATTGATCATAAAGACTCTTAGTTACTGTCGATTGGAAAGCTTCATCAGAGGTTTACCAATGGTGATTTCGCCTTAGCAGATTTCACTGTCGTAGACAGTTCTTGCTACTTTCTACATCAACAATCCCTGTGTCATGGAATTGTAGTAGTGCCACATAATTATTTTATACAGTTTACTTTGTTTGCAGTATCTCTCATCTGTCTGCCAAGATTACTATAAATTTTCATGATGAAATAAAAAGAAAACCTCAATGCCATGATAAGATCCAATTCTCTTTCTTTGCATCACGACAGTTAGAGGCGTGTGTAATTAGCATGGTGTACAATTATTTGACGCTCTATAAATTATAATGGCAACTACTGATGTAGTAAAATCTGATTTATTATGGGAATAATCGAACTTCTTTTATGAAAAAAGTAATGTAGATAAATAATAACTATATTTTACAATTACGATGATTAAAATTTCTCTCTTTTTCAGGTGCTGACAGTCTCTGTGGAAGGTTAACCGAGAAAATAAACTCTAACCACGGTCACAAATTAGTACTGGCCCATATGCCTTTGCTCATGGTTTGTCTTGAAGGGTTGGGGAAACTAGCTCAGAAATTTCCGAATATAGCTACGACCTCGATTTACTGTCTACGCGACTTTTTGGTTACTCCATCCCCTATTCTATCAAAACTTCATCGCCAACACAATGACAAACATGGCAAAGATCATCAATTCAAAGTTACAAGTACTTTAAATCTCTTAATTCATGTAATACGAGTAATACTTAGGTGATAAATGCAGCTTGAAGGTATCTAAATTTCTCTGGGAACTTTGGAACTCTGTTCAGTTTTCTGTTTTCATTCTTTTCTGTGTGAGTGCAGTGCTTTAGAATTCAAGATAAAGTTTTACTTTTAAGCTGCAAGCATTCCGTTGTATTATTTTTTATTGAAATAGATATTATCACGTGATATTTGATTTCAGTTCAGGGAAAGGAAATGAAGACAGTGGATACTAAGCAAACAGCTTCACAGACGCAAAGTGCTTTTGAAAAACTTAGAGATGCTGCGATTGAAAATTTGTGCATTGCCTTGGAAGCGGCTCACTCGGTTGATCCATTTTGTGTGCCTGCTTTGGTGGCAAGTGTTTCCAACAGACTATTCACAGCAGAAAAGAGTGACAGGTATAAATACTGTCCGTTAAGTATGTATAAAAATTAGTGTATTATTAAATTTAATGAAATATCAGTTGACCTCTCTGTTTTTTTCCATTAGTGAAACTTCTCTTATTTCGACTAACATCGTTATCATGTTGGGACACGTAGCAGTTGCACTGAAAGATACGCCAAAAACAACTGATACAATCCTGCAATTCTTCCAACAACGATTTTGCCGAGTACCAAGTGCCCTAGATATTTTGATTGTAGATCAACTAGGATGTATGATCATTTCTAAATGCGAACCCCAGGTTTATGAAGAAATAATGAGAATGTTCACTACAATTACTGTTGAATCAGGGAGTGCTGCTTACACCACAAATGATGAACGAAAACAGTATAGACACGTTTCCGGTGCCGTGATAAACGCATTGGCTAATATTGCTGCAAATCTCAAAGGAGAATCAGAATTGAATGATTTGTTAGTTCGATTACTCGAATTATTTGTACAACTTGGCTTGGAAGGAAAACGGGCTAGTGACAAAGCACCTAACCCACAGAAAGCTTCGAGCAGTGCTGGTAACTTGGGTGTATTAATTCCAGTAATTGCAGTGCTTATGCGGCGGTTACCTCCAATAAGACTCCCGAAACCTAGGTTATTGAAGTTGTTCAAAGATTTTTGGTTATACTGTGTCGTAATGGGATTTACGGCAGCAGATTCAGGGCTGTGGCCATTAGAGTGGTATGAGGGTGTGAAAGAAATTGCAGTTAAATCCCCATACCTAATTTCTCAAACTTCAGCTCGCTTGGAAATGCGTGAATTGCAATACACATCTGCTGTCAGAAATGATAGCGTGTCTCTCAATGAACTACAGGAATTGAAGTCACAGATACTCAAGATGCTAAATAGATCCAGCGACATCACAACATACGTAAATAAGTTACAATTTGCTCAGTGTACTTATCTGTTATCAGTCTATTGGCTAGAAACATTGAGGGTGACATACAGCCCGGAACCAAGCTTGCAACCGATGTTAGAATACCTGAGTGACACCGCTCTCCAAAAGGATAAAAGTGGGATGTGGCAGTGCATTTGCTGCGTCAGCGATTCAGTATTTATGAAATTCAAAGAAGTTATGCAACACAAGCCAAAAGATGAACAAAGGGAAAAGGAATTAGAAAGTCATGCTCAATTCTTATTGGTCAACTTTAATCACGTACATAAACAAATCAGAAGGGTTGCCGATAAATATCTCAGCACTCTGGTCGACGCCTTTCCACATTTATTATGGAATTGTAGAGTTCTTTGGAGTATGTTGGATATTTTACAAGTTCTTTCATTTTCGCTACAACTTGATCCAAACGAGGAAACACCAACTCTAAAAATACCCAGCACGCCTTACAGCATTCAATTAATGGATACTCGTGAAGCAAGAGAAGTGAGTAAATAGAACAGTAATTATGGTTTTAAAGTAGAACTATTTCTTGGGTAGTTAGGACCGAATATTTTACTTTAAAAGAATATTTTATCAATTCCTTTCCACAGTTATTCCAACTGTCGTGAAATTTGAAAGTTACTTTGACTATATTTCGAAGGTGTTGAACCCCGATTGATCATCTCCCGTTTTGTACTTGAGAAATTAAAATGCTTGAGAATATGGTTATTACTTATTTCAGAGTATAGTGAAAGATTTTGCTGCAAGGTGTAAAGGCATTGTTCAAGAAGCCATGAAGTGGGCGCCTCATGCAACCAGGTCACACTTGCAGGAATATATTAATCAGATACCGTCATCCGGAATGTGGCATCATGCTGGATTGGCATTAGCTACTGATTCGGTCTTGGAGTTTACTGACATCACCATTCACACAGCTCCAATTAATGTATGTATACTTACAACCTCGATACTCATTAATCTCTGTGTGTAGTTTTGGAGTCCTAAGTTATATTGAATGGTAAATTTCATGGTGAAAAATTTGGATACTATGAATTGTTTCCTTTCAAGAATTGCTGCTAAGTATGGTTTTTTCTGTTGTGTATTATAAAATTCCCAGGTATACGAATTGAACATCAGAAAACTTCATACTGAGTGCATTTAGAAATTCGATAATCAGGTTGCTTTTGCTACGTCATTACAAAGTGTTCGCGTCAATTGCCATTGTGTAATATTATATTAAAATTTAAGTCGAGCTGATATTATTAGACATGTTACGAACATTTGCAATAAACACAGTATTACACTTACAGCAAATATACTTGAGAGTTACTAGTAAACAAAAAATTTTTATTTTTGTTATAGACAAATTCGTTAGACAAAAAGGCAAGATACGTTAAGGGGAATAGTTCAAAACTAGTCTCTATGATGTCAATGCGATCACGTTATGCAGGTGAAGTTTCTGGAATGTTAGCACTTGATCAAGATGAATCCCCATCATCAGAACTGATAACCTTTAATGTGACCCAGAATAATAAAGTTATCAGTAAGTTAATCTCATCAGTCTGGAGGGCTTGCAGAAACAGAAGTGATTCTCAGCACAGAGTTGCTCTCTGGCGTGCAACTGCTCTGTTGATTTCTACGCCTGGAATTCATAGAACATTGTTGCACACAGTAGCATGTTCACAAATTGAATTATTCACCGACGATGCTATGATAACAGCAGTTGAATGTTGGCAATGGATACTAACGGCACGACCAGACCTGAAACTGAGATTTTTACAAGAAATGTTAGCTGCTTGGCAATACACCGTAGACAAAAAAATGGGTGTATTCTCTTTAGAACAAGAAGAAGTCAGTGCCCTAGCCGTTTACGAGGGTTGTCAGCTAGAACCGAATTCACCCTATGTGAAGCCTCACGATATTTGGGTGACATTCATAGCCGAACTAATCGAAACTGCAAAGTATTGTTGTCAGGAAACAATCGAAATGATTGCAATGCTAATCCATAGATCTTTGCCAATGGCTGTAGGGACATGCGAAGATCACTTGAACAGACATGTCGCTGCTGTTGGAGTTCGTTTCAAGTTGTTATCCTGTGGTTTGCTGCTACTGCAGGGAGATATCCTACCGAAATCATTGAGCAAGAATGTGCTCAGAGAGAGAATATACTGCAATTGTTTAGATTACTTTTGCCGGGCTCCGCAAACACCAACTCAAAGTATAGGTCAACTCAGCGAAGACATAACAACGTTAATACGATTTTGGCAAATAATGCACAGCGACAAGAAGTACTTGACTGCAAATGGAGTCGGTGACTTTGATCTCTATGGACCTCATAACAATTTGACTTCAACATTACAATCCGACATAAGAGCCTCTACAACAAGCAGTGAATTAACAAGACCTGTTACAGGGTGGATAAATACAGTGCCTTTATCAGCTAGTACAAATACTTTGAGTAAAAGAAGCTCTCGTAGTAAAAGAATTGTCAATGCTGACGTCTTTGTTAAAGATTACATAAAGAAACGTAATCTTATACTAGAGCTATTGGCTGTTGAAGTAGAACTATTGTTAGTCTGGAGAAATCCTGGAGGCAGACAAGATTTGGCAATGGCTGGTGAAAATCATATTGCTGAGTGGAGAGCTAAAGCAACAAACGAAAAAACATGGAGAGACTACACTAGGCTTGCCTGGGAGATCAGTCCTGTTTTGGCTGTGTTTCTACCAGTCAGACTGAAGAACTCTGATAGCATTGTAAGCGAAGTATCCCGTCAAGTGAGATTGAACCCAATATTAGTGGCTCATGTTCCTGAAGCTCTGCAATACTTAGTTACCACTGACACACTACTGAATGACGCACCTGAAGTGAGTATATTACTGGATTAACCGAGTATTTACTTGCAAGGATTAAGCTTCGATAAGACTTGAAAACTTACCGCATTCAGCCAAAGAACTGCAAAACAAAACCATAAAGAACAGAGTTCTAATATTCACTGATTCGAAATTATTGTTGTTTCAGCTCGTGTACATGTTAACTTGGGCCCGAGTTTCTCCTATTCAAGCTTTGGCTTACTTTTCACGTCAATTTCCACATCATCCAATTTCCGCTCAGTATGCGGTAAGAGTATTGAGCAGTTATCCGGCTGATGCCGTTCTATTTTATATCCCACAACTCGTGCAGGCTGTCCGGCACGATGCTATGGGTTATGTAATAGAGTTTATTAAGGCCATTGCTAAAAGGTCACAGGTATGCAAAACATGATACTAATTACACAGTCAAAGACTGTTATGTTACGAAGCTTGATAGCAGATGATATTATAAGTTATTTTTTAGGTGGTGGGTCATCAATTGATTTGGAATATGCACACAAACATGTATATGGACGAGGACAAACAATTAAAGGATCCAGTGCTCTACGACATTCTAGATTCTCTGATCAAAAGCATCCTCAGTGCTCTGTCTGGTCCTGCTAAACAATTTTATGACAGAGAATTTGACTTCTTTGGTAAAATCACAAGTATTTCTGGTGAAATAAGACCATATCCAAAGGGTGCAGAGCGCAAGCAAGCCTGCTTACAGGCTTTAAGTAAAATAAAAGTGCAGCCTGGGTGTTATTTGCCATCTAATCCTGAAGCTGTGGTTTTAGATATTGATTACAACAGTGGAACACCTATGCAGAGGTGAGTTGAAGAATTTTTTAGGTATCAATTTATTTACATAGCACATTCAGATGGATTGAATAGGCTTTCTTGTTAATTATTTAAAAATGATGCTGCCAAGTATAATTGGGAATATCTTTGTACTTAATTGTGTATAAATTTCAGTGCTGCCAAGGCTCCATTTCTTGCACGATTCAAAGTGCAAAAGTACGGTATCAATGAATTGGAGCATATCGCAATGGCCGTGTCTACAAATTCCAGACTTGAAAATGGAAGAGACCATCATAATATGGGTGTGGAAATGTGGCAAGCAGCAATATTTAAAGTAGGCGATGATGTGAGGCAAGACATGCTGGCCCTTCAAGTGATTGGGATCTTTAAGAATATTTTTCAACTCGTTGGTCTAGATTTATATCTATTTCCATACAGAGTTGTAGCTACAGCACCAGGGGTAAGAATTTTTCATAAAAATAGATGATTTAATTATTTGTATGTGTGCATTATTTTTTACATTTTTCATTTCCAACTTCTGCACAAAGAATATCCAAGATTTACCTGCATGTGTAAAGAATTAAAAATAATGTAATAATTTTCACTGCTTGCAACTTTCAATAATTTATCCAAAATAATTTTTCAGTGTGGCGTAATAGAATGTGTACCACATGCAAAATCCCGAGACCAACTTGGACGACAAACAGACATCACTATGTATGAATACTTTATCACCAAGTATGGAGATGAGCAAACTAAAGAATTCCAATGTGCGAGAAGAAATTTCATCAAATCTATGGCAGCCTACAGTGTGATCACGTACTTATTACAAATCAAAGACAGACATAACGGGAATATTATGCTGGATGATGAAGGGCATATTATTCACATAGACTTTGGATTCATGTTCGAATCATCTCCAGGCGGAAATCTCGGATTTGAGCCAGACATAAAACTTACCGATGAAATGGTTTACGTTATGGGTGGGAAAATGGAAGCAGCACCGTTCAGATGGTTTATGGAACTATGCGTTCAGGCATATTTGGCGGTTCGGTCAGTATACATATTAAAAATACAGAGTTTTACTCACATTCTACGTCTTAGTTTTCCTGGCATTTCGATTTTTTTTTCCTTCAGGCCATATCAAGAGGCAATTATTTCGCTTGTGTCACTGATGCTGGATACAGGATTACCGTGCTTCCGTGGTCAAACAATAAAGCTACTACGCTCTCGATTCGCTCCATCAGCCACCGATCGTGAGGCAGCTGCATTCATGCTCAATGTCATCAGGAGCAGTTTCCTTAATTTCCGAACTAAAACGTATGACATGATACAATATTACCAGAATCAAATACCATATTAAGTCACATGGTAAGTATAAGGCCAATTTAATTACAGTATTGTACAACAGTATCAAAAAAAAAAACTTTAGTAGGTATTTATATGATTTCTCCTGAAAGTGGAAATATACCTTAAAGCCACCCACAGTCTGAAATCGAAATATATGTGTAAGTGTTAGGTGCTAATATTTTTTAAGGACTGGTCGTACCTGCCGAAATTCTCCTGTAATTGGTTTCATTGAAATAGCTGGAATGGCCTTGCAATACTACACAGTCAAGAAGATCACTATTTTTTTCGTCAAGACCATTTTGTACCGTTCATATTAAACGTAATGAAACATGATTCAAATTCTTTATCGAATATCGGTTTTTAGAAATAAATTTCACTCCAAATACACCAGTTCTTCAAAAATATCACTTTTTGTGGTATATTTCATTTTAGTATGAAAATTTTGTGAAATTATTTAGTAAGTCAGCTGAAAACTATTTATTTTGGCCCTTAAACAAACGATGTATACAAAGATTAAAGAAAGAACTTGTGATGATTCCTTGTTGTTTGCAAGATATACGTCTCCGTGTAAGTACCTTCATGCAGTCAAATGTTTTAGCAAGACTGTGAAAACATTGCATATTGGCTCACATACAATATACTTCTATGTTTATAGAGATGATGTTTATATGTTCCACTTATACCGCAAGCACCAAGGAAGGCGAGTTCAGTCAGTTATTCAGTACTTCTTACATTTCACTTTTGAACTGTGGCTTGCAGCCTTCCAATTAATATACAGCCACACAGAATTGAATCTTCAAAATATCATTGTAAAATAAGGATATTACATCTTAGGTATTCATTGTTCAAAAGGATATTACTATATTACTGTTATCACTGTTAAATGAAATGATATTACCAATATTTATCATGTTAACGAGAACTGTGTACATTCCATTGATTTATTTATTGATTTACACTTAGGAATTGTTACTATGCAATAAATTAATAAAGATACTATCTATGTTCATCTCATTATCAGCCTATTTCGGCATAAGAAGTGCGTTAAGCATAATTTTTATCATTTTATTGATCAACTTAACAGGTGATTTTAGGATCATGTACAGATTTAAATAAGCACAACTTAATTTATTTTGGTCTAAAATCTCAGATATATTGAATTTATTATGAATCTCAGGCAGATTCTTTAATGTTTCACCTTGCTTGACACGGTAATATATTTATTCTCTCCTGTTTATGGTCCTTATTATTTAATAATAAATAATGTTCTTATAATTTAATATATTACAATTCTTGTGAGTAATTATTGTATGTACATACTAAGAAGTGGAAATTAAAAAGGCATATATATATGTATATACTTTATATGTATTTTCCATATCTCTTAGGAAATGTCAGAATTCATTAATTGAAGAACATACATTGACAATAACGGAGAATTCTAAATCCGTGGTGCTACAAATGAAATACAAAATGTTAAGGTACTTGAAATCAGTACATCTAATTCATGAAATAATTAATCAATTCACGTAATCGTGACTATCAATGGATCCTCACTACAACAGGCGATACTTAAAGACTTTGTTCATCTTTACGGCATTATTCATACAACACGTCATAAGTAATCAGGTTGGGAGAAAAAGTTCAAATTGTATCCAGCATCCAATGTAGTAATTATCAGCATATATTTATTTCGTTTATTTACATTCAAATTTCACCACTGTAATTCTACGCCAACTACCATTTCTTAATTACTTAATTACATTCGAACACTCTTCCAGGTGTGACCGGTTTAACTTCAGTTGATACTGCGCCACTAAAATTGCAATTAAAAAAAATTATATTACTTTTCTTTTACTTTGAGAACTTATCGATACAGTTAAAGTATAGTATTTGATATAAAAGAAAGATCTACGTTAAATGAAGAAACTTTTTTAAAGTACTTAAAAAAATGTACTGAAGGTTTTCTCTTCCAGTCTCGGAACTATACATAATAATCGAATTCTAGTCATATTGGTGAATAATTATAACTTATAAACAACCCTAGAGTTGTCGAAAATATGTTATAAGTGAATGACTCACGATGGAGCGATTTGGTGACTGGTGGGAATAACTGTTGGGGGTTTCACCTCACGTCTCGCATCCCTGGTAAAGTAGTAGATCTTTGAGGTCTTGTGATATGGACCACCAGGTATTTCAGGTGGAGGTTGTGTGCGGGCAGCAAGACAGTCAGCAAAGCGCAGAGCATTTACATGATCTTTCTGTAATCGAGAATTTTATACACATAGAGAGACAGCAATAAAAAATCGGTGATATTGAAGCAATTTGGCTTGATGTAATCGAACTTGGTGTATAATCATTATGTAAGCAATCAACTTAACCTCTAAACGTAAATTATGTCGTTATTTTTAAATATCAATCCGTGGGCTTACCCCACGTAACCATTTACGAATTAGATTCACCATCCCGGTGACCGAACGATGTTCAACGGCGCCAGGCATTATTGCTAATTTATGTTAACTCAAATTATGCGAAAATTTACTTCACTTCCAGCAGGAACTGTCAAATAACAAATCCTCACCGACGATCACAGTATTTTGAGATAGTGAACTCAGTTCACTCAGACGTCTGTAAGAACGAAGCGCAGTGCGCCATGAAATGGCCATGAATCAATTTCGGGCATGGGCTGCCGCTCTACATTGCTCTTACGCCTATGGCGTTGACTGGCGTTGACCGTTGGAGCAACATGGTTAACTTGGTGGTGTGCAGTTAACACATGTGCGCTTAGTTAACCTAAAAACCAACCTGAAAACTGCTGCAGATGATCATCATTTGAGAAAAACTCATACAAGTGCGGTGACAATAACGAAAGTGACAATGTCGAAGTCAAATCACAATGTGAGGGACCTGAATAAAGCGAAGTTTGACAAATGGTATGAAGAATTTCCTAAAACACATGACATCATTGCATCTGGTAAAACCGAATTGGAAATTATAGAGCTGAAAGATGAGGCTAAAAAGTGTTTGGACGCAGATACAGCAGCCTTCAATTTGAAACAATCGAAGTTGGGAAAGTCAGATTTTTCCTGGATGAAAACGTTCCTGTCCAAAGGTACAGTCGCAGACAAAGTCGCAGCGTCGGTCATACTGATTCAAGACAATCCTAAGTACAATTTGTCGCGGCTAAGTAATCTCGTCTCAATGGTTAAAGTTTCTAAAAAGAAACAATGCACAATGATTATAGATACGTTGCAGGAATTATTCTCGTCAGACTTACTACACCCAGACTACAAGTTATTTACATTCGAGCAGCAAAATTTTATCCTGTTGAGCGATAAGCTTTTCGCCAACAATCCTATCAAGCGAAGGCAGCTACTTGCTCATTGGTATTTTGAAGATCAGCTTAAGATGTGCTACTCTCAATTTATCGATGCATTAAACACTGTTGCTCACGACACGCTTGATGCAAATAAAGAAAAAGCTATTACCAATATGTACAAATTGTTGGCAAAAAACGCTGAGCAAGAAGAAAAGCTCTTGGCACACATTGTGAACAAAATTGGTGATCCAAGTGCTAAAGTTGCCTCCAAGGCAGTATTTTGCTTGGGACAATTGCTGGACGAGCATCCGAACATGAAGCAAGTAGTCCTCAACGAAGTGGAAAAGTTATTGTTCAGAAAAAATGTAACGCCAAAAGCACAATATTATGCAATCTGCCTGCTGACACAATTCGTTCTTGATGATGAAAGCAAAGAGGTAGCGAATAATTTGATATCACTATACTTTAGCTTTTTTAAGGCTTGCCTCAAAAAAGGAGAAGTCGACTCTAGGATGATGGGGGCTCTGCTCATGGGAGTGAATCGTGCCTTTCCATTCTCAGAAATGGATCCAACAAAACTGGAGGAGCATATTGATACTATATATAAAGTCGTTCATATCGGGTCCTTCAACGTCAGTGTAAATGCTCTCAGTCTGCTGCATCAAATCGTTGGTAAAGAAGATAAACAATCTAATCGATTCTATTGCGCTATGTATAAAAAACTCATGGATCCACATATTGGAACAACAACTCATCAAGCGATGTTTCTTAGTCTACTGTTCAAAGTTCTCAAAAAAGATACTAGCATTATACGCACGAAAGCATTCATCAAAAGAATACTGCAAGTTTCAATTTACTTACCTACGAATATGATTTGTGCTATTCTTTACATGATCTCACAAGTATTCAAAGCTAAAAAAGGTGTCTACATTGGAATGTTTAAAAAAAATCATGACGCTGCTACTTCGAGAAATACAAACACTGAGATAGTGCTCGATGATACTGAAGAAGGAATACTGAAAAAGGACGAAGCGGAAGATCAAGAAGAAGGAGAAGAAGATGAAGAAGAAGAAGAAAGCGAAGAAAAGGAGGAAGAAAAGACTACTATTACATTATCTAATGTTAAAGTAACGCCGATAGAAAATTTGCTCGAAACTGTGGAGCCGAAAATCGAAGTAAAAGAAGAAAATGTTAAAGCATATAATCCTTTTCACCGGAATCCACTTTATTCAGGTGCCAACTTGAGTTATTACCATGAACTTTGGCCACTCACATTTCATTTTCATCCTACGGTGACTCTATTTGCGAATACAATAATCAAAGGTAATGTATAAGAATTCAGAGTAAAAAATTTTCAAGCAGTTTAGGAAACAAAATTAATATGTCAGAAATTTTTGTACAAAGAAATTTAGAAATTTAAATGAACTGATGTATTAAAAATGTATACCTCTACATTCAATAATTATCTAATTCATTCTTAATTCAGGAAAACCAATCGTCTACACTGGAGACCCACTTCAGGATTTCACCTTGATTAGATTTCTTGACAGATATGTGTTCAAAAATCCAAAGAAATTGGAAGAAAACAAAATATTGATTAACCAAAAAAATCCTCTTGCTAAGCGTTCATCTTATATGGCGAAAGGTGTGAAGTCAATGCCAGTGAATAGTAAAACGTATTTAAATGAAGATGAGAATAAAATACCAGCAGACGAGTTATTTCTATACAATTATTTGAAGAGCCAAAATTTGATAACTAAAGACGATAATGAAGACGACGATGAAGATGATGACTTGGAGAGTGTAAACAGTGAGGAATTTAACACAATGCTGGATGGACTTGGTAAAGACAAAGATTTCGATGACATTGACATTGCCGGTGAAATAAGTGCCTCGAAAAAAAAGAGGAAAAAAGGTAAAAACTTATCGCAGTTACATTCTACGATAAGATTTATAAAATCATAATGAAAGGTGACACGATTAGATACAATATTTATGTTGTTTGTTTCCAGGAGAAGAAGAAAGTGAGAATGAATCATCAGATGACAGTGATGTCGATGAAGATAGTGATGAATCTATCGACCAAGACGATAATGGATCTGAAGAAGAGATACTAAGTGATATGGAGCAAGACGATGAAGATGACCTCGAGGGTATAGATGATGAGGATCTTAGTGACATGGACTTTGGTGACGATGATGATGATGAGGACCAGTCTGATGAGTCCTCTCCCCATAAAACCAGCAAAGGCAAGATGAGGAAAAAATCGAATTATGACCAAAACGTGTTTGCTGCTGCAGAAGAATTCGCAGAGCTTCTTGACCAGGAAGGTACCTCAAAATCTAAACACGGTGGAGCAAATACTTTGAGCAGTGTCGATAAAGCAGCGGTAAAACAACTGGACTGGGAAGAGAAAAGGCACAGGTGGATCAAAGGATATAATAAGAGTATAGGAAAATCAAAACCTAGGACTGGTTCACAAAAAAAGGGTGTTAAAAGATTTAAAAAACGATGACTTAGGATGGATTAATGTAAATAAAACGAATCAATGGTTCGTGTTCATTTTGTAAAATGGATTAAAAAAAAAAAACGAAACGTATCGCTTAAGATTTACTCACGTTATGAAGTGAGTTCTCGAGATCCGTAAATTACCTATGTAATTTCAATGTCAGATAAGTGATTTTTGGTGCATACTTGAACACCGAGTAAGCTACTTCAACGTCTTTCAACATTATTTCTGGTTACAAGCTACCCAGGAACTATGGGTTTTTTTCTTTGTTTTTCCAATAGCTAAAATTCATAATACATAACGATACCACATTACTCTATCTATTCAGTGATCAACGACTTTTTTCTCAATACAACCTCACCGTTCTAACATTCATCCCATGTATACGATATATCACAGCAATGAAACAAAAAAATGGTCGCTAACGATAATCAACTTAATAAGTTTCTTTTATATGTATATAAGATTAATGGTTATTTTTGCTACCGAAATACCCGGTACAATTATCATAACCATGTTTCACGTTCATCACGTTTTTTAGTAGAAACGCAAGTTGCATGCTTCAAAATTCAAGTGAAATAAATTGGACATGAAAAGAAAAGTAAACAGCCTTGCACGCATGGTGTAAGTTTAAAATTCGAACTCGCCATTGGCGTAGCCGTGTAGGTTGTTGAAATGTGCTGACCAATAAACAGTCACCGTTGGGCGGAATCTGTGCAGCGTACACGAAGCTGATTAGATATTCAGTATAGTCAGTACGGAACCTGTTCAAAATAGTTTAAATCAGGGGCAGTCAGAAATGGCAAATCCGAAATATGAATTAACGATAACCTGTAAATCACCGCGATCGCCACAATCGGCCGAGAAAATAATTAAAGAAACTGGGGATGTACTTGAAGATACCCAAAGTATTAAAAGTATGAGTTCTAACTTTTTTGATGAATTTGAATATGGGGATAAAAACAATTGCATTAATTCGAACATAAAAAATGATAATTTCGTCACTACAAAAGTAACACCGAAGGATACCATTGACCAGATACTCACTGATGACCCAGCTCAGACCATGAACGTAAATGAGAGTTTTGATATGAATTCGGACATCCAAGGAAGCTTGTGCTCTCAATGCAAATTCACGAATAGACTTAACAGCTACATTGAACGCACCGTTAATACTTCAGTCGGAATGGAAAAGGAGTTTCAAGAATATTTTGCCATATCTGAAACTAGCAGTCTCTCACCCATGATGAAAGGAGCCATAGATGTATTCGAACCTGCGTATGATGGTAAAACCAAAAATGGAACAAGGTATATTTTTCCAAGCATTTCAAATTCATCAAATCCGAGTATTGGTTTACAGAATTCTTCATTTGCTCCTGATTTGTTATTAGAATCAAATCGACCAAAAATCTCTGAGCAGTATTCAAATCAAACTGAAAAAACAGCACTGATACTTGATCAATCCCCAACTACAAACTCCGTTGAGATTTGCTATAGGAAATCAAGCAAGGAGCAATTAATATATTGTAAACGATTTCTTACCGTACCGATTTCTGAAACTTGTTTGGTAGAGTTTATTCCATCAAAAAAGACTTGTTTTCACAGTCTAAGAAAGTTTAAATCTGAAGATAACATCCCAGCTAAGCTTGCAGGGAGTGAGAGTCATAACAGAAACAAATCTTCTGTTCTACCTGACAAATTTATGTCAGATTTGATTGAACGATTTGGACCGATACCCTTCACCAAAGGCAACTGTTCTACGGAGATTGTAAAATGCAACGAGAATGTCAGTAATGCTGTTCTTCCAAGACAGACAGAAAACAAATGTTCTGACAATTGGAATAATGATAAAGTAAATACAGAAAATTCAACACAGGTTTGTGTGCTGCGTCAAACTTTCTCTACAAAATTAGAAGACATAAAACAAGGAGAGGTGGGTACGGACCTCGGACAAACATGCAGGTCAAATAATAACACATCGGTTGAAAGCTGTGATATTTTTTTAAAACAATTAACGCCATCAGAAAATCTGAATGTACAAGATATTACCACAGAAGACAGCAGTTCTACATTTAATCAAAGCACAATTGAAGAAGTGTATTTCATGGCTTCTAATGATAACATTGACTGCTCAAGCACTACTGAAATATTCCAAACATTACCTCAGCACAAAACTGATGGAAATGATTCACTGCAATGCACACTCAATGACAAGATGATCGGAGATACACGTTCTACAGAAAAGTTGATTGATTTAAATCTTCAACAACTTACCAACTCAACTAGTCAACCCATTCATGACGAATCAAAGAAGAACAATATCACCATTAACAGAGACTCAGGCAGCATTGCTGACATGATTAATTTAAGATCTGAAAATGATGAGATGCAAAGTCCATCCACTGATCCTATACTAAAATCTGATCCACATTTGTCTGTAATACAGTTGGAGGTCATCCAGAAAGAAAAGGAAACGACAGGGAAGACCATCGTTCTTATTAATTCTAGCGACGATCTAGCGAAAAACTCCGAATCGCTAAGGGATCAACAGCTCGGAAGTGAAAAAGGTTTGGGAATTTCAAGTAACTCCTTCTTAGAACTTTCGGTAGAATCACAGATGGATAACATAGAAGAAAAAGACACACTTAGAATGAAAGAAATCATTCCTATTCATACAAATAATAGCACCACGAGTTTCATAACTTCACAGAATTTAAGTGAGGAAAATGCAGAGACAACAAACAGGCAGCTAGCTGTTTTAGATAAAGTTAATAATAATGTTGCTGGAGAAAAAATAAATTTATCAGATAATGTGAATAGAGAATTTCCGATTGGGGAAAAATTTAAGAGGGTTGAGAAGGAAGATGAGAGGACATTAGAAAAGGGAATGCCTTCTAACTCGACCAACAATATCTGTACAAATTTTGGTTTGACAAGAGATGATAATATTCGGAGTACAAAAAGTCAGACACCCCCAGGCAATTTTACCTTGGATATGCTGTCTGAGTCACAATTCCAAACGATCGAAACGGAGGCTTATGCTAAAGCGGAAGAAATAAATGTCCAATTAAAGAAGAGAGCAACAATTCAAGGCAGTGTAAACAAACAAAATATATTCTTTAAACCTGAACAGATAGGTATTACTACTATGGACACGAACGATCTAGTGCTGCCCAATTGGGTGGTAAATCGAGCTCCTGAACCAGACTACGACAAGATGAGACGTGCCTTTCAGAAAAGACGACAGTATGTGAAAATACTACTTCAAGAAATACTCAGGCTTAGGTATGCAGTATATTTTAGTTTTTCTGCATATGATATAGACAACGATCTATAGGTCAATAAATTACATAGTCACATTGATCATGATTGTAAATTCATCGCAACATTATCATTTTCAGTACAATAGTTTCCAAGGTAGGGACTATGCTTCGTGCAGAGCCCGCAGAAAACAACTTGAAGCCACATGTGGACAGTGTTTTCCAGCTTCAAGACTTCGATTCTATTCACCGAGTACATAATAGAGCAGATGACCTGTACAATGAAGCTACTATTTGTGAGACTCCTAGTGATACAAAAACCAATGTTCAAACTTCTAATGCAGTGAAAGACCTTAAAGGTAAAGACATATTTTATGTACCACCATCAAATATGTCATTTCCAAATACCCCTAAAAATTTTCCTAACAACGTAAATAATCTGCCCAATAGTATCGAAGTTTCCACTAACACGGTAACACTTAAGAATAGTGTATGCACTGATATAACAGCAGGTCTTAAAAGTGAAAAATTTTATGTACCTCCGACAAATAAATCCGAATATGATACCGTTCCAACTATCAATCAACAAATAGATACAAAGTTGAAGGATGGCAAAATTACTGAAGCATTTGTGCGTCACAATGCCTCAATTATCTTTAGCTCCCTGAAGCAAATTCCGAATAATCATACAACTTATAAACCAGATATCAGGACTGTATGGCACTCTGGCCAAGAAAGTGGTGCCATTCCGGAAAAATCGTTCAGCAAAACTAAAATTCCAAAAAACAATCAAACAGTTCGACAACAAATCGCTGCAGGATATGAAATGCCACAGTTAAATTCAAGTGCTTCAGTTTTTACCAATAATACAGCATCCAAAAATGTTGAAGATGGAAAAACTAACATATGTGACTTGGATAATTCAAAACCAGTTAATAAGAACACAATTTTCTATGTACCCGATGAATGGTCATCAGTGTCAGGTAATCACGTTGAATTAGACAGTATAAAAAATGATTCAACTCGTTCTTATAAGTTTCCAATGCCATCAACATCTCAAGCTAGATCAAATGAACATTCAAAACTATTGGTCAATGATGTATGGGCCATGAACACACAAAAAGCACAATTTAATAGGAAAAATCTAGAAAATGTGCAGCCAACTATTAAAAACATTTTTTATTCACCTCATGAATCATCAGTTTCAAATAATACATTATTTACAAGTAAATTCGCAGAATCAGCTGGTACAAAAACAGACTTTCCAATACCTTCTTCGGCCCATCTAAGACCAGATCAATGCCTTAGAATATCTAACAGTAATGTGGTAGTCTCAGACACATTGAAGAGAAAAAATAACATTCATAATGCGACCAATGCAAAGCGTGCTCGTGAAAACACAATTTTTTATTCACCTGAGAAATTGTCATTACCATCAAAAGATTTATTCTCAACAAGTGATTTCCCGGAAATACACAATACAACAAATCCGAGACTTTCTTCATATAATTATTCGTTGCCTTCAGTCCACGTGAGACCAGGGAGACCATCAAGACTGTTGAATAATTCTGCAGTTTTTTACAATGGTAATAAGGATCAGGTGACAGATTTCAGAGAACCATATCGCCATTGAATGTTCTGCGGCATTTTATTAAAATGTTCATATACCCTCAAAGTCATCTTTCTGAAACAGTACAGCAGATGCAATTGATTAGATAAATGATTGTCACAAATTATAGCGAACTTTGTTCAAGTATGTTGTGTATTGGAACATTTTCTTAAATTTTGCAACACAAAGTGTAACCGACGACATAATATTACTTGCTCTAGAAAGTGATACCTACCATTTCATTGTATTCCAACACATGTTTCCTTATTGCCGAGGTATCAACCCATGTCACAAAGTCTTCCAAGTTTCTAGAAATGAGGATTATTACAATTAGTATTTTAAGAATGTCAATTTGAGATAGTTTGCAAAATTTGAAAATTTATAAATATCTATTACAGTTAATTTTATTTGGTCTTAGTATTTGCATATTAGAACTAAATTTAGTGTTTAATATCAAACTGAAAAATTACTTCATGTCTTTCAAATGTCAGGTGAATAAGAATTATTTTTTAGTTCTAAGAACTTTACTGTGAACCAGGAAGAACTCTAAAAGTATTCACAGAAATATCTTTTACGTTACTCTGGTACGTTATAACCTAAATACAATATGTATTATTGTCTAATTTTATTAACACTATTGTCAACTACCTTTCGTAAGTTAAACAATTATATTGCTACATTTTTAAAAATAATGCCATTTGATTTTGATTAAATTAGGTAGTGAATGATTTGAAGAGAAGTATGTACCTTGTTACAAGGAATGCCGGGTCCTTGATGACTTCAGGTCCAACTCGTACATGAGCTTGCTCGATTAGTTTTGTCGCCGTTTTGATGGTTTCACTCATTTTATTGCGAACCATAACGACAGCTAATCTTCTTCTACAAAAACAACTGGCTGTAACTTTCTCGCACAGAGATAAATCCCACTTGGTGGAAATGAGACCCATCATGTACAATTTTTCGAGCAACATGGCACTTTGCTCTATTCTGAATGGATGCTCAGCATCTACTTCCTTGATCTTCCTAGCCAGTTCTCGAATTTGTCGTGATAATTTGTTGTATCTAAAACAAAATAATTTTTTTACGTGCACAGAATTTAAAGATTAGAAACACAAAGTATAGTTTTAGGGAAACAACAGCTCGGGTAATGTCAATATCTCTCATCAAATAGAAATGTTATGAATGAATATTTTGATCATATGGAGGTTATATTGTAAATGACAGTTAACTCACTTCGTATAATCTTCTCTTTTTTGGATTCGGTACTTTTTCAAAATTTTAACCTCATGCAAGTTATTGTCTACCTCCCAAGAAATGAAGTCTACTTTTTTCAGCAACTTCTTCTCGTGATGTTTCAATTTTCGAACCATCTTTCGAATTCAAAAATATCACGATTTGCACGAACACGTGTTGTCTTGTCGACAGGCGAGACTGGTTTTCAGCGGAAGGCAATGGGTGCGTTCACTTAGGCGCTTGCGGCGTTCGGACATATATATAGGTACACACATACAACGGCGTATAAAATGCTGTAAGATGAGGTGGCGCTCGCAGCGCTCAAAGTGTTTCGAAGCGCCCAAGCGAACGCACCCAATCTCGACTTTGTAATATTTGATTTGGTCTGTACGCGGTGCCTGTACAACCTCGGTAGAAGCGTGCGTGGACAGTAGGAATTACGGAACGAAACCATCGCAGTAAACAACCATGGCGGATCCGTTGAGTTTGCTTCGCCAGTTCAACGTAAATAAAAAGGAGATTATTGAACGCGAAAACCAAATTATATTTGGTGAATTCTCATGGCCAAAAAATGTCAAGACAAACTATTTGACATACGGGTAAGGATCTCATCGAAACAATCTCATTATATTTCTGATATTACTTTCCAATCTGGGTAAACTACAACTGAAAATATTGTCTACTGTATAGCTTTTCGTTTAACTTTTTTTGCTGTAAAGATTGTTCAAGTTTTCACATTGCATTCATGTGTAGCTGACTGAAATCAGTGCTTGACAATCCTTATTTTTCATCACTATTTCAAAAATTGGTTACTTTAATGGCAGATGAAACGCGACGCAGACCATTGCTCAAAGAATTTGTACACGTACAATCAAGTGAAAAGCCTGTTCGCATGATGCGAATAAGCTCTGATACGTTGAGTAAATGTGGCAAACAAACGCAGTATAGTTGAAGTGCTCCCTTCACTTTTGCATTATTTTTCCACTGTTTACAAATTTGAAACCTAATTTCTACTAGCATTCAGATATTGTACTTTGATGGCAAATGTTCAAATATTATCCACGATGTGAAAAAAGAGGTTTCATTATACCTTCTCACATACTTTTACTCCAGTGATTCGCATAATAAACAAAACATGTTAATTGAATTTATTATTGTATAATCATGGATTTAAACACTATAAAATTTGAAATTGAAACTGTAAACAATTATCTATATCTATAATTATCCAAAACGATCGCGCAGTGTTTATATATTGATTTCAAATCGATTGATACAATTGGTCCAAACTCAGCGAGAAATCAGACTTCAATGACGTGATGAAACTCAAATAAGAAATAATAGCTTAATCATTGTCAAAATGTGAAATGTCATGAATTTCATGAATTGTCTGATTTTTTTTTTTATATATAAGAAGGTAAGATCTCAATTGCAAGCGTTTCAATGCCATGTTAATTTTTGGGTTTGTCTACAAATCGACGTATATTTTGGAGCCTGTGTAATTACTTGAATGTGAAATTCTAAAAGTTTTTTGGTTACATTTTGCAGATCTGGAAAAGAAGGCACTCCTAAAGAGTACTATACCCTTGAGTGCCTTTTGTTTTTACTGAAACATGTCCAACTCACGCATCCAGTGTATGTGCGGCAAGCCGCCGCGGAGAATATACCTGTGGTGCGCCGTCCGGACAGAAAAGATCTGCTGGCATACCTTAATGGTGAAACAGCCACTTCAGCCTCCATAGATAAATCAGCCCCATTGGAAATCCCAACACAAGTAAAACGGACTGCCGAAGATGGGCTAGACGCAGGACTTTCTAAGAAGCCACGTTTCGAGGAGACACACGTTCAGAAAGTAAAGGAACAATTGGCAGCGCGACTGGATGCTCCAAAAGAAGCTTCTGTCACAGTTGACAATATTAAATCTCTTTCAGAGGCAATGTCTGTTGAGAAAATTGCTGCAATCAAAGCTAAACGTTTGGCAAAAAAACGTACCACAATTAAAGAAAATGACGATATCGGCATGGGCTCGGATTTGCGTGTTATACTAGACATGGATGTCGATGATACTAAGGACATCGTATCTAGAGAAAGACAGTGGAGAACTAGAGCTACGATACTTCAAAGTGCAGGCAAAATGTTTGCCAAAAACATATTTGCCATACTTCAAAGTATCAAAGCTAGAGAAGAAGGCAGGATGCAAAAAGGGCCTACGATACCCGCACCAATGGTTACACCGAGGTCTACACCTATGCGCCCGTTGCCGCAACCAGCCGTCTACAATCGTTACGACCAGGAAAGATTTATTCGGCAAAAAGAAGAAACTGAGGGATTCAAAATCGACACAATGGGAACTTACCATGGTATGACGCTAAAGTCTGTGACTGAAGGTACCAATCCTGCAATAAGAAAGCCCACAGTCAATCCCGCTGCTACACCAAGCTCCGGGTTACTTCCTGCATCTGCTGCAAAACTAACTCCACAACAAGCAGCTCAGAATAAAAGACCAAGTAGAACACCGATAATAATTATACCCAGTGCAACTACATCTCTCATAACGATGTACAATGCCAAAGAAGTATTGCAAGAATTGAAGTATGTTAGCAATGAAGAAAAGCGAGCGCAAGGTGGTAAAAGGGAGAATGAGATTCTTCTTCAGCGAAGAAAAGACGGTGGTCTCACTGTCCCTTATAGAGTTGTTGATAATCCCCAAAAGTTGACCAATGCAGATTGGGAAAGAGTCGTTGCGGTGTTCGTAATGGGCCCCGCATGGCAGTTCAAAGGCTGGCCTTATGACGGAAATCCTGTTGAGATATTTTCGAAAAGTAAGATAACTAATTCAATATATTTACATCATTGGTTAATCTCACTTCGATATGTGATAGATCCTGTAGTTTTATTCTGTAAATAAGTTTTTCTCATCAAAACTTTTTTTTTACTTTGTAGTGGGAGAATTCAAACAGGTTTTTATATTATTGCCTTTTAGAAGAATGCCTGATCAAGTTTTATGTGCTCTTACTAATATGATTTCAGTTTGTGCCTTTCATTTGAAGTACGACGAAATGAAGCTAGATGCAAATGTTGCCAAGTGGGCAGTAACTGTTGTGGAATTGAGTCGCACCAAGAGGCATCTAGATAGAGCAGCATTGATGGTTTTCTGGGAGCAATTGGACAAGTAAGATCAATTTATGTATCAAATAGTGAAGTTCATAATTTCCCACAATTACAGAATATCAAAAGCTGTTTTGGCGTTCAGACTATTTTTACATTTATTTGAAATACATTACAGCATGCGTGTTGTCAAACTTTCGCGTTTTTCCAAAGTTTTATTATTATTATTATTTTGCTGTTAATACCAGCAATTTCTTGTAAAGTTACATGTATGAGGACTCGTGTTACCAACTTTGTTTAAACATCGAACTCGACTTGCAATGTAGTTTAACTCCGTTCAGAGTAGAACAGGGTGAGCATAACCAATCCCTAATAGATCAGCAGTAGTTTGCAGGAATAAACGGATTGGAAAAGGCGTAGAGCAGTTGACTTTTTTTTGTCAACTTTTTGTCTATGAAGAGAGAACTAGAAGTAGATCAAATTCTGAGAGTATGATTTCTGGTCTCCAGTACGTAAAAAGACCTGTAAGCTGTTGACTTTCTAATTTATGAGATACGGTGTCGTAATGGTTTCATTTCTGTTTCAGACATATGATCAAGAATAAACCACATCTGCGATTTTAATAACTGAACATGAACCGTGACTCTAAGCAGCCTGTACTATATAGATGATATGATCATCCACTCACAGCATACACATGCACCTATATTAAGTATATAACATAACTAATACGGTTTATAATTGTTAAAAAAAAAAGAGAGTATAGCATTATCAAGTGTAAATATTGGTATAAAAACGAATAAAATGAGTACATAAAATTATATGGAAATGTAGATTAACAAAAATGAAAATAACGTGTGTTAATATATTGTACCGGCTAAGTCGCATAATATAAACTAATTACCGTTGTGTATAACGATAAGTACTCAGCTAGTTATAAGTGGTAATAATTTTTTTTCATTCTGAAAAATTTTCTATCCTGTCATAAAACGTAAATGTTTTCGTAGCTCTGAATGGTTAGAATGGTTTGCGGCTAAGCTTGTGGTGTGAGGTCTCAGCCCGTGGAGATTGGTCTGCCATTTTTTCCTCTTATCCCCTTCCGGCAGCCGCTGTGTTTTCGTTTACGCGTGGCTTACGCCTATGTGTTATGTCGGTATGTATCTACACGCTTACTCTACAAGAATTATCGGATCGCAGTCTGCCTTCGGAGAAAGATCGTGGTGCGTGAATTGGGGATTTGTGCGGGGAAGAAATCAATCTGTCGAAGGGAAATAAAAGATCGCGTGGGTGCTGTAACGTAATATAGGAGTGTTTATTCTCTAGTTGAGTAACAAATCCGTTGAAGCGTGAAGTTTTGTTTCCTTGAAAATATGTCAGGCCAGTAGTGAATCATTTCTGCCGTTCCAGTCAGCGTATTTTATCAATCCAGCCATCGTCAGTTGCAGAGAGACAGGTGAACCACCGTACTTTAATCATTTCATTATTCCTCCTCCGTTATGACTAATGAAACGACTCTTAATACGATAGCGAGCCGAGTAACAACCCAGGGTTTTACATCCGCGTTGAGTGTACTACGTTAAAGGATTAGACCGGATCTGTAGGTTAGAAAACCCTCCGTCGTACGATCTGTCAGAGTTGCCTCGTTATCTTTATACGTCAATACCAATCGGCCGGTATATACAGTTAATTTTTCTATCACGTGTAAAATTGTGACCGGTAAACCTGCGCGGATTCTACGATATTTTCATGAATACATTTGCGATGAGATTGCCCGATTCTTCGATTAGTAATTTATACTGCCGGGATTCGTAACTGTGAAAATTAGCGTATAAATTAACGCACGTACAGGGTGTTGCAACTCGGACTGTTAGGGATTAACGCAATTGTTATACCAAGTTTAAACATACATTTTGAAACAGTTTAATTGCTGTTACCGTGGGTCATTGTACCACCCTCTCTTAACGCGCCAGCCCCTCCCCTCCTCCTACGAGTTGTACCCTGTGCATACCTATAGGTATGATATTTATACACACAGAGCATGCACGGTATACCTATATCTACGTATGGTTTAGATCTTATCGTTATATCTCCCTCTCTTTTCTATGGTGTTGTCGCGTTTTGGCTGATATTAGTCATGCGTTTTGCATGTTTTGCATACTGATTTGCAATTACAGTGTACCCTTTGTACACTGATTACCTATTATGCAGTTATACATCATTGCAGTACTTACCAGAGCGTACGATATGTATGCTCAGAGGCAAAGAATTTTAAAGCTATGGGATTAACTCTGGAATTTTAGGGTGGTAACAGATATAGTTTAAACGCTTACCTGTGATTCCATGGCGTTACCACTTTTCCTCAATTATTTACTTTCCTAACACACTTTATATTGATGGCTAAAAATAATCCAGTGTTGTAATCGTAGTTGCCTAAAGTTCATTCCCCTTTTGCTTTTCAACTCTTGCTTACCTGTTCACTGATGTAACACAATACTTTAAACTCTTATTTCCCCGTTATTCAGTCACGCTTTTATACAATCACTCCTTTCTTTGTGTGTACATGCAGTTTTGCTCTTCATTCATGCATATTTTTATTCGTGAAAATATAGACAACATATCAAGGTAAGGAAAATCTTGGAAATTAAACCATCAGTTGCTTGTTATCCAAGTAAAGTTTCCAATTCACATTGCAAAGTAACTGTATATTAGACATCATCTTGATGTGTATCGTTCTGCTTTATTTGGATACAAATTATTGCAGCAAAACTGCTTGGTATTGTGTTATTAACAAAAATACTTGTCACATTGGACGACAGAATCGAAGCTACTTATTGTTTAACCAAATCAATATTGTATTTATTCTCTAGCTTTTCAGTTGTTGTTTAATAAACATTTGTATCAGCTTAAAAATAAGACAAAAATTGAAGTTATCGGCAGAAACCATAATTTTGTATATTCAAAAATACTTTTCCTGAACAAAAATACCTTGATCGAATGTATTTTGTGAAGTGAAACTTTCTAATAACCGTGTAATGATAAGTTGCCGAATATGGTGCTGCCTTAGTTAATCACATAGCTAGGACAGTAGATGAAATTATAGTTTTCAAAGCGTCAATTACGTATTTATTGTAAATGGCAGTTGGAATTTTTAAATTCTGACACTAAATTTATAAAAAATTTATTCTTGATACTTTCAACACGACAAAAATGTGCAATGATGTGCCCTGTATCTTAAAATTATTTAAAATAAGAAACAAGCAATGGAATTATTTCAAATGCATTACTGTTTCAAACTATTGAGTCAGGTCTTGTTACTAAATTCAATTACGTTACAAACAAGAAAAATATTCATGGGAAATATTCAAGTACCATGTACAGTTAACTCGTCATTTTATCATCATGTGATTTTCTGTTCAGCATGTAAAATTGAATAATTAACAAGCTAAAATGGTAGAAGTGCTTGTAAGCCATTATAACGAGCCCAGAACAGTGGTACGATTTTCGTCAAACATTAGGGAGAAGTAACTATCAACATTTATAAACAAGCTTGATTTGTTGAAACAAATGTAATCCATACCAATCTATTGTTTATTATGTTTTGTCCGAACCAGCTGTTGCATAGAGTTTAGTAAACTGTATATCACTCCTGATGATATAACTGTATGTGTGGTAGTCAGAAATGGTGGATTGGGGGAATTTTTAAATTTGTGAACAATATCATAGTCCTACTGTTATATTTGCAATCACATTTAGATTTTCCTTAATACATGAACACAAGATTTTTGTTCTATTGTTTTTTGTAACTGGTAAAATGTCTTGAAGTTAGAATATATTATAAATGAATATGTTACGTGATAGTTAAAAGTTGATTGTTTGAAACGCAGGATGATGGAGGAACCGTTGAGTCGGGGCGCCTCGCCTTCGGGAGGCAGCAGTCTCTCTGGAGGAGGTGAAGTAGGCGCTATGACAAATGTGACACTGGAAGAACGCTTGCTTGATGTAACATCACGGCACTCGTTGAACTTGCTCCGAACACCACCAGCAAAGAAGGCGAAACGCGTCCGTTTTTTTCGTAACGGAGACAAATTCTATACCGGTGTAGTAATGGCAGTGACCCCTGAAAGATACAGAAGCTTCGATAGCTTGGCAACAGATTTGACAAGAGCATTAATTTCAAATGTAACATTGCCCAATGGAGTTAGAGCCATTTACACAATGGATGGAAGGAAAGTGGTAAGTGTCGGCGATCTGGAGGATGGAAAATGTTACGTTTGCTCTGGACAAGGTGAGACTTTCAAAAAAGTTGAATATTCTGCATCAAAAGTTCGGCGGGGCAGCTCGCTATCTGGACTTCCGCAGTCACCGGCTGGAACCGGTCGGCCGACTACTTCTGTTCCTATCTATGTTCAGGCCAAAATTGTGACGCTGATTAGGCATGGAACGAAACCTCGCAGGGTGTTACGGCTCTTGTTGAACAAACGAAATGCTCCGAGTCTTGAGCATGCTTTAGAAGCCATCACAGAAGCAGTTAAGTTAGATTCTGGTGCTGTGAGAAAAGTTTATACTTTGAGTGGTGTTCAGGTCACAACGTTGGAACAGTTTTTTCAAAATGACGAAATTTTCTTGGCTTATGGTACGGACAAATCAGCTCAGGAAGATTTCGAATTAGACTTTGAGGAATCCAAAGCCGTTCAAAGCTTCAGGAAAGGCCCTTGTCTGGCTAAGAGATATGGGGGTCCCATGCCTCCGATGCCGAAAAAATCAGGAAAGAAAGCTCTCAGCATACCACAAGTCAGAACACCAAGTCCTGTTTTCGTACAACTACCACTACCGCTCAGGATGCATTTTGTAGCTGGACATGTTATCGGAGATGGAAATTTTGCCGTTGTACGGCACTGTATCCAGAGGTGAGATTCGTAATGATATTGGACTTTGTTCGTGCTTTTACTTATCATTCCACTCGTACAATAATTATAAAGTTTTTTTTTTACATACACATATTAGAGGAGCTTCAAAATTTTTATTACTTATTTACATTTATTGTAAAGATATAGTATTGTAAGATAAAAGATGAAGATAACGTATTGTAAGATTTATTCAATTACAGATTTTTCACTTCATGATAATTCATTTTTAATTGTGGTACTCATCGTCAGTGCCATTCTAAAACTGATTGCTGTAATGTAATTTGGTGTCTTCTGTTTGTCTATTTCACTTTCATTTTGAAAGTCTGTTGTTTGCAGGAGAACTGGAGGAGAGTACGCGTTGAAAATTATCGATAAATATAAATGCCAAGGTCAAGGAACAATGCTGGACAGCGAAATTGCAATAATGAAACAAGTTTGTCACCCAAATATAATTAGTTTGATTGCCGAACAAGAAACAACTGACCAATTGTTCTTAGTCATGGAATTAGTCAAGGTAAAGACAACCTGGTTTCACTACTATTGTTCTCCTTCCTCCATTCTTAGAACTACGTTCCTTTAGGTGAATTGCTTTCTAAACTAAACCTTATTTTTTATCAGGGTGGTGATCTATTTGATGCAATTGCTGCTGCCACGAAATTTTCCGAAGCAGAGGCTAGCGTGATGATCACTCATTTAATATCAGCCTTAGCGTACTTACACGCGCACCACATAGTACATCGTGACGTCAAACCAGAGAATCTCCTAGTCGAGATGGAAGGAAGTCGTGTAACATGTTTGAAGTTGGGAGACTTCGGTCTTGCACAACTCGTCAGGGAACCTTTGTACACGGTTTGCGGAACCCCTACCTATGTTGCTCCTGAAATACTTGCTGAAGTTGGCTACGGATTAAAGGTAAATTAGTCGGTTTTTTTTCTGTTCCTCGAAATTTGAATATCTAATGAATTTTATGCATCTATTTGGATAAATCATTTGGCACCTTCAATTGGTTTAAGTTTTGAGAATAAACTGAGCATTGAACAGATTATGGAATGCCGATGGTCTGTGTGAGCTACTTAGGAACATATAGACAGATATGGATAGACAACTTTCCTCCTACAGTTACACCTACTAATTTTGTCACAAGTCAGCTGCGTTTCCATTTATGTGTCAGTTAAACTGTAAACTTCTTATATCTGATGTATTCGTATATATATTCTTGGGCATGTGTACTTGAAATTCACATGGATAACACTATCTCGTTTATACTCGAGGGTGGAAAATATTTGTAAATGGAAAAAGTTGTCGAAAAAAAGTGGAAAATGCTGTCAATTTAAATTTTCAAGACAGGCAAAGTTTCTTTGAATTATTAATTTTTTAATTACTTTAAAAGGTACTTGGTGATTTTACATGGATGAGATTTACAATTAGCTTCAGTCATTCACACTTACCTGACCATTCACCCTGTACGACTTATTCTTTTCTGACTATAAATATTCTTAATCATACATTAATCTGCCTACGCTTTATATGAGAAATATTCATAAGTATAAATGAAGTTGATTTTCGATGCAAAAGTTGAATGCTTGCTTTTTTTTATTCACAGATTGATGTGTGGGCTGCCGGTGTAATTATGTATATTCTGTTGTGTGGCTTTCCGCCATTTGTGTCTCCCGAAAATGAGCAAGAGGAGTTGTTTGAGCGTATTTTGAGTGGTCATTACGAGTACACAGCACCGTACTGGGACTCTGTATCTGAATCAGCCAAACAGCTGATATCGAATATGCTCCAGGTGCAACCGGAGCTGAGATTTAGTGCCGAAGACGTTCTGGACCATCCATGGCTTTCGGTAATTTTTTTCTCGTATATTTTTTATAATTAGATTCACTGGGTCACACTAGTTTATCTTTGCATGCCTGAAAACTCATACCTGTAGGTTATTTTTTTGCAGCCCTAAACGCCCATTTCGGTTACAGTAAAAACGAAAATTCTATGAATGGTTAATTCCAGTGATAAGTTCTGTTCTGTCTATACGCAGCTACATTTATCCCTAATCGAATACATAATACTTCAGCATTTTGTTGGTTAGTAGCTTGATTCAATAGCTTTATTTCGAGTACAGCTTTGACTCTCATTATAGTCTCTTACTGGCGTATACGCTAGGCTCTGTTGTAACGAACTTTGAACTGGATACCATTTTATTACCTAGCACTTATTGGCACGTTTCTTAGCTTTGCATTATAAGACGGTCGCACTACTTGATTTCAGATTATAAAGTATTTCAAGTTTATCCATTGCAAAATGTAAATAAGGTGACATATAATCTTGGTGTGTAAACTAAATGTGAGATGTTCTCCAAGGGTGTAGGTGTAACAAGATTTAACCGTAGAAAGTACTGAAAAATTGGGATAAATTGAGTACGCGATTGCAATTTATGAGACAAAATTATTAATTGCATATTTTCAGGTTTCAATTCATATTGTTGAGGGGGGAATTTGATGCTACAATACTTCGCATTTGTAAATTTTCTTTCGTCATATTAAGATTGTGGTGATCACTAGCTGAGCACCTTACAAGTCACAAAACTTTGTACATCAATAGTTATATCAGGGATAGTCTCCAAGACTAGTCTGTCTGCAACAGATTCTTCATTAGTGAAATATCGTATTCTATATATTTTAAATTTCGATAATGGAGCCTGATGCGGTTTATCTTGTAAACCGAACAGAAATTAGGGTTTTCCGAATCTTTTTTTTATTTAGCATAAGAAAAAGGTGTTATTTTGGTAGTTGCACTTTACGTATAATTTATTACAGCTTATAACATGTATTTTGTTTGCCAGTATACCTTTTCTTCAGACAGTGTAGACAGCTCAGCTTCGTAAAATTGCTTACGTAAGAAGCCGTTGATTTGATCCTTGGTTGTGATTCGCTTCTGTCATACAAGTCACGCAGTGCAAGTTCCTCGCAGCAGCTTTTGTAGTGGTTTGTTGTATCTGTAGCGGTATTTTCTTTTGTTTGGTCTCTGTACACTAACAGAGCTTTTTAGGAGGCGAGCAGACCACTTCAGCAGCTGCAGAACCGGCGGAGCAATACTGGCATAAGCAGCGTAAGCCGATAAGACAAGCCACGTATGACTTCAGCTATGACTATGGAACGAGAAGACAAGAATCTAGCAATAACACAGGAACCGATGGTCAATACGCCTACATGGCGCCCACTTCGTCTCTGTCAGACTCTGTGTTTACTCAGGGACGCTGGTCTGAGTTTCCAAAATCTCAAAAAACATATTGTAATGTTTCTCTGTCCGCATCGGACACGCACATCAATGAAATTGATTTTCTGAATGGATATTGTAATGCTAATGAACCACAGTCTCTTGATACCGCCTGCTTGGAAGACATTAGAGCAATGACAAAATCCATGCATGACTTAATGAATAACATAGGTCAGATGAGTGATGCCGATATCAAAGAAAGACCAAATTCAGCTTTAAATTCTGTACCGTCGGTGAACGGCGCCTTAATCCATCCTAGTTTCAACAATAAAAATGGAAAATTGACTACTAAAGAGAGAAATTATGGTAGCTCTATGTCAGAAATTGCAACACGCAATGAAAGTCCTACATTAAAATCAAACCGTCGTTCGTCTTCCGTTAGGAATGGACATTCGTTGTCTGACGTCCGCGGGAGAATTAGTGCCGGATCGAAATCTTCTAATCAGCGGCAGAAGTATGGCAGTGGAGGTAGTATTGAAGAGAATAAAAAAGTACGTTCACGGAAAAGTACTCACGCCAAGTCTGTCGAAAAACTTCAATCATTGAAATCGACACATCGTGATCCTTCAGACTGCTCGGGAATTTCAGATCATGGTATTCAAATTGGTAAACGTTATTCTGAAAAAGAAACCCATTCTAAAATCAATTCGCATAAAGCGCAACAAACTTCAAACAATAATGCATCAAAATTCACAAAGTTTGCTAAGACTAGGTATGTAGATACCGTAGATTTAAGTACCGGGTCCAATTATGATGGAAGATCAAGCTCCGATAATGATATTGAAACTTCAGATAGCTTTGTCAATATACAATTTGCAAAGTCAGCTCATTGTCAGAGCTCTGACTCTTCTCACAGTATCGAGTCCACGGATAGCTTTGAAAATGTTCAGTTCATCAAGTTCACTAAGAGTGATAAGATCTATGAAGCGAAATCGTCAGATCAGACTGGCGAAAGAGAAAGGAACCCTATTTCTAGCACAGATGATAAAAAAAATGTTTTAAATTCAAGTCGTATCCAATCTCCATTGGAACACAGTATTTCCAAATCAGCCAAAAAAATACAGAATACTAACCAGTCACAAAAAGTTAGTAAAAGTCAGGAAAGCGCATCGAAAATTACTGGAAAATCTGTAGTCAAGCGAAGGGAAAAGAAACCATCCCATATCAGTAACTCTACAGATGAACTCAGTTCAACGAGGAATGAAGTTCATAGAAATAAAAGATATAGTTGTCATACTCCACACGTGGGTAGAAGGATGTTAGGTGGGAAGGATGTTGATGAAAAACTTAACCAAACGTTGAGCACTGAGTACGTGACGAAAAATAAGAAGTCTAGTTCCACTGATGAGCTGAACGATACGAAGCAAAAACAATCGAATAAATCGAAAAGGTATAGCTTATATTACACGCCACAGCCCTCGCGAAAAAATTACAGTAGTGATGGTAAAGATGCAAAGAATTCAAAAAAACTCATAAACGAAAGTATCTCACAGTTGGGTAGCCAACAAACAGATTTTGGAAAAAATATGACTGAGACAATTACCTCGAGCACAAGAAAGGATGTAAAGAATAGAAAGTCGGTTTTGCAAACGACAACAGCAGCCAGCAGAAATAGGTCCAACAAACAAAGTATTCATATAAAACCGGACATCGGTAACATTAAACCAACACAGACGAAATTAGTTAAAAAGTCATAATAATTAATATACCGACAGTTAATTAAGAACGATCTCGATTAGGGGTGACCTAATAGGCACAAAATATCTGAAATTACGTATGTGACTGAAGAAAAGGAAAAAAATGTTTTAGAGTCGAACTGACTAGGAATCATAGGAATGTGGTAGAATGAATATTTTTTAATGACGTATGCGTATAAATGCTTATAAGGCCAATTTGGATTAAGGTCACGACATGGAAGTATTGTTTGTGTTAAAATAACTTATTTATTTAGATATCTTAATTTCAAAACTGACGGAAAATATATAGGAACCAAAACATGCCAAATGCATTTAAATAGATTTATTTTATATTCTTCCCTCATAAAACTATAATACAGCATAATACTCCAACGTGAATTGATGGTTAATCGTTAAAGAGTATAGGCGTCTAGGGAATTAGGTGAATAGCAATGTAATATACAAGAGTCCCAAGACTTGAGGCTTTACCTCCGCTGGGTTACAGAGATAAGTGATAGGGCACTAATTCACGATTAACTGGTTACTGTATGCATACAACGAGTAGCTGTCTCTTTTGCTCAAGAAAAACTCCGCCTAACGTAATTGCTAGATGGGATATTTTTATACAAAATTATTACAACAATGATGACTCTGAGCAATAAATGAAACGGTAATCACGGTATTGAAATGAAAACGCCTTAAGAACAAAATCATTCAGTGACGTCCTCGCTTTAGATCTGATCAAGGCTGTTGTAATTATTTATAATTGTAATTATACACATTATCACGAATATTGATTTCTCTGTTACCCAGAATTAGCTGGATATCCCGCATAGTACTTTTCTAACGCAAATTAATTTTTCTATTTAGCTATGTACATAGAGATAGTATCATGTAATTGAAAGAATACCACAGAGATCTGTGTTTATTATTTACATAACGATAGCTAATTTTTAGACGTGTATGATAGCTTGTGGTAGCCGTGATGTAATTGTAGTCAATTCGTGAATTGTACTTATAATTAATCAATGTTACTCCCGTGTAATTTTTCCTCATACTCGCCCGCGGAGAGCGCCAGAAGTATACTGTATTATTAATTTATAAATGATAATTTTTACGAGGAAGTGAATAATAAATTCTTGCTATTGTTAACGTACGCCAAATATTGCGGAGTGATTATACGGATACCAAATTTCGTTAATAAACGGTATAATTTTTTATATTAAAAACATAGTATACACATTATAACTATATAATTATCAAGCAAATTAGATGTTAAAAATTCGCTACGCGTATTACCTAATCCTATGATATAATATATCCAACTAAACTAAAACTAAACGTGTAAATTTATTGTATTAATTTTATTATCAAGAACAAAGTAATTAAAAGACAAGTACAACTATACATTTCGTTTCCGGCACCATCTTTACTCCTAACACTGTTCACTTTTCTACTCCCACATTGATTTCATTCAAGTCAAAGAAACCGGAACATTATTAACTCAATGTTCATCTCCGTCAAGATTTTCAACACAAAACAGATGTGTATTAAAGTGGGTAGCGCAAAATTTGTTGAAAAAAAAATTCGTAAATCCCGCAGTTTGTTATCGGCGGAGCTGATAACAAAAGTGCGCGAACTTGAGTTCGCTTTCGAGTCTGAAGCGCGGAGCGACAACGGCCAACGTCGTGTTTTGAATAAACCGACGTAACGTAGCGTTAAACAGGCCGCAGAGTCAGTACTTGACGAATAAAGAATAAACTGTGTCTAAGCTAAATTCTCAAATGCGATAGGTGGTCAGATTGAACGAAGCCGCTAGGCGGCCGGCATTTGTTTCGACGTTACGCAGCTGTTGACGGATCCGTTGGCACACCGCGGGCGCCGCGATGTCTAACCTTCTCGGTATGTTTCCACTCGGAGCCTTTCGTCAGTTACACGCTTGCAAGCGTGCGGTGAGGGTGCCCGCCCTACAGGCGCCCTTTACCTGCCCGACTTTGGGAAATCAACGCGTGTTGACAATGCGAATAACCTGCATATCAACCAGTGACAGTCGTGCCTAAAATCCATATCAGTAGTTTCGAGTTTTTACTAGTGAGAGTTGTGACATGTTTCTGTTTACCTTGGTGATCGGTGATTGACTGGAGCACCGCTATATAGGTAATTGTTTACTGTCAAGATTATACTAGATATTGTACGACAATTTCAACATCCATGTACACCGACTAACTAGAGCAGCCAATCAGATCAAACGACTGTATTGTGGAAGGTTATCATGTGATAGTTGCTCACAGTTTACTCTTAAACCTCGCACAATCAACTCGGAACGAATATATTCAGTTTGACTTAAACTAGGCGAGATATTCGAAACCGCGGAAGGGTGATCCTCGTGTGCTTCGTGGTTCGAAATAGCGGTGAAATATTATTTACACTACGTACTCGGCGCACCGTGCACCGCTTTTAGAGCCTAAATATATTATCTACTATAGCGTACTTTGTCAACATTGACAAACGGTAAGTGAGTTTGGGGGGGGGGGGGGGGGGGTAATTTTTTTTTATCTGCTTCGATATGTCTACCTTTTCTACAACTTTTCATCAGACGAAAGACTGAGAGTAGAATAATATTTACTTGTTCATGATATTATACTAGTTGTTTAAAAATTACGGATCATGAGTCATACGTTTCCAAATTTTCAATTCATTTGGCATATATTTATCGAATGATGCATAACGTCTGCGGATCATCAATTGCGAAGATTAATAGAAATTCTGTTCAACAATTATTGTTATATGTTAGGTGGAACAAATGACGAACATTAGTAAATAAAATGCCGTAATAAGCTAGTGGAAAGAAAAATTCTTGAACGTACCAGACGCCTGCACAGATAACGAAATTTTTGTTAATGGTCTTGAAAAATTATTACCTCTCTGATAATATATCACGTAAGTATTCACGTGATTGCTGCAACGATAGGGAATATTCAAAGAAAGGTCATTTCTCAAATGACTTGATGTAACGAAAGAGTTTCGGTTGAAATTTATGTTCATTTTTGAATAAATTAAATCGATCAATTAGATCTGTATTCGATATACAGATTAAAATCCTTGAGTACAATTTCTATTTATACATTGATATTGCATATGCTCAGTGTGTGTATAAATTTAGTAGGTACTTATTTGAATTTCAAATATTTTCGCGAGATACCGTCCACATTTGATGCAGATTTGCGAAGACTTAGTGCAAGATTATTCTTCGTTTTCTGTACCGACAATTCATTAGCAAGCGTGATAAATTTGTCTGTGATTTCTACCTACCTTTCTTACTTCAAATTCGGCTTATCGTATCGTTGGAAACTTTTAATTAACGAACCTAGTTTGCCGCTCCCGGCAGTAGGGCTTACTTTTTGTGGACATCGGGTATGTCCATGCGTATACAATATTCATACCTACGCGAGGCTTCACTTGTACCTATTCCTTGTATCGCTGAACACCGCGTGATCTACAGATTAGAAAAATCAGATAACCGTCGTTTCCATCTTTCATCTGGACGTGCGTTATCCGTCGCCCCAGCATCACGTGACACGCTCAATTAATCAACAGGGGAAATTAGAGGGTTATTAATTACCTACGGATACGACAGATCTGTTACCTGCATGCTTGGGCGTTGCCAATATCCGCAGACGTTTTAATTTTTTTCTTTTCTTCAGTAAAATTACGCAATACCGTTTTACCTTTTTCGGTACGACTCGTCGTGCCATATACGTGAGAACCGTCTAACTAATCGCTTATATGATTCATCACAAATTGTATACGCTGCTGGCAATACACTTTATACCTACCTTAGTTATAGCCAATGGCCGATACCACGAAGGAGCGCGTTTTGTTGATGTTTTCTTTTGATTATTTACTCTTACCGATGACCGAGAACAACGCGAATTGCTGGTTCCTGTTTTTATTATTCATTATATATGAACATCTTTCACGCGAATCAGTAGACTGATGAATGAATTCTGTGTTATGTATATTTTGACCATATATAATATGTACATAGTATTTTAGTTCGGGTTGATACGAGAGGGAGAACGAGACTGTATTTATAAGTTGTCACATTACCCTTCACGGCTGCTACGTGAAAAGAGCTGTAGTATCCAATTTGTCAAAACCTTTTTGAAAACGAAACTCATGGGGCTGAAAGTATTATACTTACATGGCGCTTTCTTTACCCTTGGAGACGTTGATGTGATAAATTTTTTTTAGTCATTCGTTTACCGTCATTTGCAGTCGAATGCATGAAGATTTATATATAATAGATGTATGTGCGATAGAAGTAAATTGGGATAATGTTCAGAAAAGAGAAAACTTTATGCCGAGAGAAGATATACATTACACCTCGTACTTTACTCGCCATTGGTAGCAAAATTATATGAAGTGAATTACCCATACAAAGCAAATGAGGCAAGTTACTTTATGACAACGTTTACGTCGTTTCCGTCAACCTCATGAACTATAGAATTAGACAGTATATAACTATCCCCCTACGATATATACATACATATACGTCATGCAGTAATTTATGTGCATTACGTGGGGTGAAATTAACGCGTTGGGGCATTAGAGGTTGGAAAAAAACTCTTGCCGGATTTAGGGATACATATAGGTAGGTAGGTCCGTAGTACGTCGGTATTACACAAGTTGTGAGAAATTTTGGAAACTGTAATTTGTCCTCATTTGCTCGCACGGTTCAAGTTTTTTGGTGAGGCATGCAGTTCACAAAGTGCAATATTTTCACGTTATGGCGGGAAAAATAATGCGAGGTAAGTGGGTAAATCGGCCATTATTAACGTTGGTATGCAAATAAACAGATGTAGCTATGGCTATAGCTTATATAGTGAAGCGAGGGTGGAGAAACGCGTCGAGTCGTTATCGCGCCCGATGCGTAAATCAAAGTCGCTTAGAGTGGAGAATTACTACGTCATTAAGTAGTATATATTTAGCGAAGTGTTTTACGTCGTGGCAAGAGATTCGTTGTCAACGGAAAATGCAAAAACTGCGTGTCATCGTCCGGCAGATTTGCCTGCTCTGGTGATCCAAAGAGATCGTGATCCCCGTTGGCTCTACGGTGATCCTGCCGCAGATGAATGCCATCGCATTTATCACTTCGAGTACGTCTACTATGTATGTACGAGCATCGCACATGCGAGCGAGGCGAGCTAAATGGACGCTAAATGGTCTGACGTGAAAATTATCGCGCCTCATTTGAACGTTATCCTTGAGCAGAAACCGACAATCACCTCAGACTCCGAAGTTGGTAATTAACCGAACGAAGGGCATTCGGGATCGAACCGATCCAGTTAGTTCCATGTTTCGTAAGGTTGAGGTTCTCTCACTTCTATGTTTAGTATTGCGAAGCATGGACGTTGAGACTGTTCATAATTGCCACTTAATTATTATTTATTTAACAAACTTTTGTAATAATCGCCTAAATGTTGACAACAAGAGTGCAGGTGTGTGCGAGTTTTATTCTGAATCCGGAGGAAAAAGACTGCTGTAGATAACAAATTATATAGCCTAATTTGGAATCAGAGGTACCTATTGTATAATCTTACGACGGGAGTGATTAAACACGTTGTAGTAAACACGTAAACACACTTATTTAAATCATTTGTCAGGTCACCGATTAGCGTCAATGTTACTTTTAACGACACACGCCTGCTAACAAACGGCGAACACAGAGCCTCGAAAACGATTTACGTGACACGCAAGTCGTAAAGTGATAAAGACGTCCGGATTGTGATGTAACCGCGGATCGGATGCAGGAAGGCCTTTGTCTTTCTCGGCGTCGATGTGGTGAACGACGAAAGGAAAGGCAAGGCAAGGCAAGGAAGGGAAAGCGAGAATTTCACCCATCGCGTTTGAAATTCCTACGGGACATCCGCACGGAGGAAAACCTGGAGCTGTAAGGACTACGATGTACAACGTCGCCTAGCCGGAGGTGCGTCGACGTCGTCGACTATGTTTGTTGATATACTTACACCCGGCATTTGCACACGTCGCGTCGGTAAATGCCTATAGGTATACTCATACTATACATATAATACGTACGACACAATACGACGAGGGTGCATTGCGGCGAAGGGAAAGGCGATATACTCGTGTTGTAAGGGGTACTAATGGATGGGGCAGGATGCCCACGACGTCGCGTGTCTTGTGGCATAACCATAGACTACAAAGGAAAGATAAAGATAGGGTTAATTTACTTACCCTTCCGTGTTTAATCGATGTTACCGTAAGGACAAGTACATACTTTGGTGTCGTAGGTATCATCTATTGGTTATCAATGCGTTCAGCATCGTTACTCTATTTCTGGAGACTGAAAGATAATTTGGATTCAGAGATTCAAGAGGATCTATATCTATGTCGTGTACGTATACGCATCGTAGGAGAAACTGTAAAATATGAAGTGATTACAAAAGACGTGGTATCTGATGACGAAAAGCTTCAGTAGCTCCGTTGGTAGTTTGTTGTACTCTTTTTTTGTCGACTATCATCGTTCCTCTTGAAGATTAACCGCCAAAAGTAGGTTATCCGAATTTATGAAGCAGCCCGTATCATTATTCTTCTTTAAGAAAAAAAATCCGTCCTACGTCGTAAATCATTTGACGCCGATAACATTTCGGATTTTTTTTTTTTTTTTTTCTTTGAACACGATAGATTTTCACCGTCATTATTTTGTTGGTCAATTGTTGAGATGGTTATAACGAGAAACAGAAGCAATCACAGAAACTGCCAAGATCGTAAAAATCTCAAAACGATATTGAGCGAGATGGGCTTACGTGGTAGTTATTCATGTAAAATAATGTGATGTCAATCGAATCGTTGCAAGTACGTTATTCAGTCATTGCTCGATGTCCGTACTGACGGTTTGGCACAGCGATTACTGCGTCTAGTCACGTAACATTTTTCGTATCGTATACAATTTAGTCATAAAAATTCTCTAAATTCCGCGTATACCTATACGTGTATAAAGTGTAGGGTGGATTTAACTCGACCGTGAGGAATTGTGTGCTTGTCTGACGCTTGGAATTCCCCTGAAATCAAGTCTTGCGTACATTATGATCCTGCAGTTTATAGCAGCAGCAGCAGCAGCGATTCGGGGGAGGAAAAATATTATGGGACATTACAGACCTGTTATCAAAAAATGGTGTGAACGTAATTGACCTTTAGCAAAATTTTTCTCACCCCAGGAGTTATTCGACTTTAAAGACCTCCTCTTCAGCGACTCGAAAGCTGGCACTGAATATTCTAACCGTTTAAACCAGCGCACGCTTATAGATATAACGAAAGTAAAACGAGATCCGCGCAGGGTATGCAGCATAAGAATGCTGAAGCTCAGTGGGGGAGGGGGAGAAAAATTGAATTGGTAAATTCGACGGACACGGTGTTCTCTACAGGAATAACAAATCGAATTTTCTGTCCTCCGGAGAAATCACAAAATCACGGAACACCATGGCGGGGGTGGAAGGAGTATTTTTTCCCGCCACTCTCTCCTCCTCACCCTCCTCCTCCTTCTTCTTCTTCTTTCTCTCCTTCTTCTCTTCTTCCGCTCCTCCAAAATATCGAGGGTTAAGCAAACACTCATGGAAGTGCGCAAGGCTCTCTCTTTTATACCCTGCATACCACACGCCGCTCGGCTTGGGGCTATCCAAGTGCCCACGAAGGGTTGAGGACCTGAGGGACCGTCGCCAGAGGTGCCGGATACGGGATTCTGGATCTTCCAAGCTGGATATGGATGGACTGCTCTCCTGAACTCCTCTGATAGAGATATTAATCTTTCCGTGCCCCCCGGTTAGCTCCGTCTTTCTCAGGATCGGCTGGCTTACGTGCGTCTAGGTGCCTTTGTGAGTTTCACTCTCTGTCACACTCTCTCCCTCTCTCTCTCTTCCGTCTCCCTTACCCTCGCACACGTATGAAAAGTGAAGTACCATATGTCTGTGTCCAACGGATAAACTACGTCGGGTCGGCTGCCCAAGTTTCGACTGTGTACCGGGGAGTTTACAGCTCGTGGGTGCGTGACCTCGCCTTTTTCATTACTTTTTCCCCCCTCTTCCCGTCATTTTTTCATTTTTTTTCTTTCTCCTTTGCCTCTTTTTCGTTGCAAACGATCCTCCATGGATAAATATAAAAATAAGATGATGGAAAATAATAAGATGAAGGAAAAAAGGGATGCACGATGTTCCCGACGTCCGACAAAGGGTTTCATTGAGTACGGACACCGTCGTTACATTTTTACGATTTCCTTTTATCCGCATAGTATAAAGTTCGCGAATTTTGCACCACTCTAGAGCTAATGGGGTCTTCTTATCGGCCCGCATCTATATTATTTCAACACCGAGGTACCATATCAATTCTGTGAAATTAAGGTCACCAATATTTACACTATACATATACAGATTGTTAGATAGAAAATTTTGAATCAAGCAAAGTCTTTGAAGTAAATTTGTCCGATACATGGACAGTTGCGATAATGCCTATACGAATACTACAAGAAAAAATATTGCTCAAATTTAATCTGCAGTCACATAATCCATATAATTTTTCTTGATCATTGTAGTTCAACGTTTACAGATAAACTTGTTTTAAATCATTTCCTCAGAACTCCCTAACGATTGTACAAGAATCAAAGATGTCAGTTTGGTAGTTAGGAGGAGTGCATTTACCGTCAAGTTCATTAAAATTCGCGCGCCTTGATCAAAGTTCCATTCAAGTAAGCCCTGCACCTCTTGACAGTCCCTCCGACTCCACAGGCATGTAAACTTTGTAAATTCAATCAGACCTGGTAAAAGTTTGAGTTCTCATTGCATAGTCATTACGCGACGTTCGTGCTCATGCGTACTGTACGACCTGAGTCATTACACACGTATACTATACGGTAATGAGGACAGGTGGTAAACCACGATCATACGCACCACGGACAAAAGAGAAAGAGAGAGAGAGAGGGAGGAGTGTATCGCTCTCTCCCCCTCTCACACAAAGAGGAAGGGGGTAGTGCACACCGCGTACGGTGTTGCACTCGGTTGTGTTATGGCATTGCGAGGGTGGGGACGATATCGATCCTCTGCAACGGGGAGTAGGTAGACCTTATGGTGCCGCGCCGTCCTCGTCGCCGGAACCCGGGCCGACGTATACCACGTGTGTCTTCCGTTCAAGAATTAAACTTACTTGTTAGTGCAGCAGAAAATATGTTGGAATGTCTCGATTCGAATGATTGTCTGCATCTTTTTCATTAGAAATTACAGTATAACGGTAGAATCGTTTGATGTTCGGGTTCTGAAAAAGGAGGAGGCAGGAGAATTTTTTTTTTTCTCAGATTGTATTTCATGCGTGGGAAAATGTAGAGTCGATTGGACGATCGAGTCTACTTAGAATGTTATTCGTATATCGGTATATATCAGACTTTATTTATTTATTTATTTTTTTTTGTACAATTTTAAAACTTATATCATATCACATTGACGTGTTAACAAGGTGAGAAAAAATGTTGCCGAGACTTGATTTTCAGAGAGTCTAGATTGTGCGTGTATATTATGTAAAAATACACCGTAAGCATTGAATAGCGTGTGCAATGGCACAAACTTTCGGATATGGTGATTAAAGCGATACTTCCGTTAGCTGTTATCCGAGAGTAGATATCATCGGGTCTTTCAATCACTGTCACAGTGTAACCCTCAACGCGGTGTCACCGTTGGCCGAAAGTATCACCATTAGATTGATATAAAAGCCCGTTATCTCGAATAGAAAGTTCCGTTTTTGTGTCGTTTTTTTTCGCTTCACCTCTAATTATTCTATTTGAGAACTAAATCCGATAAAATATAGAGCCCTGACTTATCGATGCTTGGCCATTAATTTATTTATGGAGCAATAATGTACCGAGCCAGCGAATGGGCAAGCCTATAAGTATATTAAACGCAATGGCTGCTGGGCAAGTCTATCTTGCACCCCGTGTCAGGCCTCATTAGACGGCATGGGACCCCATATATATTGCCTCGAGGGGAAACCCCACTTCGAGTACTGAACCGGAAACTAACGACGTGAACCTCTCTCGCGGCCTGCACTTCCGATATATCGGATATGGATCGAAGCGCTAAGCCATTGGATACATCCAGTGGAAACCAATTTGTTGCATCTTATCTCGTAGGCCTCGTAAATATTGCGAGGTATAACTGAAATTTTACGCATGTCAGGCTTTCGTATTCACAATTATTCGGAAACCAAGCGAATGAAAGGAAAACGAAGAAATGCGAGAAAACGAGATGGAATTTCAAACGCAAAAACCGGATTAGTTCTTTTAGACGTATCAATGCCAGGTCAATTTTCATTTCCGCCTTTAAGAAAATTGATACTTTTGAATATGTTATGTGATGTTATTATAATTTTTTAAACATACGTTTCTCATATACATTCAAATAGTATCTGTAAAAGTGAAGCAATTGAGGAACTCCTTCACAAATTGGCAATTGCGAGTTTAAGGATAGTGATAATAAATTCCATCTCACATTATCTTGCACCAAGTCTCTCCTTGTTGCTCATGTACTTGAACCTTGCAGCATTTGACCTTGTCACGTAGTCATTATTCCATAACATTCGAGGTACTTTATCTTTAGTTGCTGCAACAGGCGGGCCTCTCCGTTCTCGACCATTTTTATTGTACACCCGTCATTAATCACCGCCAATTCTTGCATGATTAACACGTTTTAGATTCGATTAAATTTTACCCGCGAGCACGTTTCATTTGTCTGAATTTAGTTGATTGAATTTTTCAGCTCTTCACATAAGCGTCCGTGTTACATTCATAGACGAGAACGTAATTACACGTCTAGCCATTAACCATTATCGTCTATCTTTTATTTTAGGGTTTCTTGTACCAAGATGCAGACTTTCATTCGATTCTTTGGAAAATACGTGAAACACTACACCAATAATAGTACTATTGAATTTCCTTCATGCGGATGGCAAAAAAATCTCGAAAAAATTGCCACAGTAATCCGAAAATTTACGTTAACAATTTTTTTTACGATGATGTACGACTATAACACGCTGTAGGATCTGCAGGATCTGCAGCGTGTAGAACGCTGTTAGAATCTCGAGGATATATATTCGACGGCGAATCCAAGGGAAAAATTTTGCTCCCCCGGTGTTACTCACGGCTTCCTAGCTCCCCGCAGCATCCTGGACAGGCTCTCCCCCGTCAATTGGTACCTGGGTCACGTACCTCTTCGTATTGACAGCCAGCCAGCCAGCCAGCCTGCCTTCCTGGTTTCCTGCAGACTCATGCTGGCGCGTTTCGCCCTCTGTACCCTGCCTGACATCCCTTGGACGCCCTTGGTTGCTGGGAAAATGGTAAAAATGGTGAAAATTCAGGAAACTGTGGTGGGTTAGGAGAATTCGAACAGAGTATTTGCAGAAATTTAATCATTTTGGAAAATGCTGTCTGTACAAGTTTTGCAGTATGTGGAAAATCAGGTTAAATTGTGCTCGGTTAGGTGGAAAATTTGAGGAATCGGAGATATTTCGAGTCTCAAGGTATATGAGATATTCTTGAAACGTATTCGCAGGTGACTTGTGTCACGTTTTAGAACGAATTCTAATGTTGAGTCATATTTATAGTGGCATGCGTCAGCGGGTTTTCGAGTATAAGGGTCGTTTTTTCAATTCCGTATCGCTTTTGTACCTTGGATTTCTCAATTTCGCTACAATTCTGAGGATCGGTATTTTACACGAGTAAAGGGATAAAAATGCGCTCTAGCAATCCTCAAAATACTCCATCCAGTTTTGGCGCACATTTCAAATTTCACAAAATCAAAATTACGATGTTGTATTAATTTATTTCTTATCTTTTACAAAGACGTCCTCAGCTTTTTAATAAAAAATTCGATTCCATGCCGCTTCAACATTTATAGCTTGTGGTTATCAAGGTCTGTGCCAAGTTTCAAGTCAATCATTTTACGCCTCGCTGTTGTACGAATGACACGACATACCGGAATTTACGCGAAAAACTTCCCTCAGGCTTGAAAATCTCTCTCGGTTGATAACACCGTGTGACAACAGATTGGGGAGATGTTGACGGGATCTTTGCACGTGTTAGAATCCGTAAATCGATGAACCGCGATAAACTTCTATAAATCGGCGAGTAATCGTGGCTCGGATTTACTGCCGTGTTCGGTTTACACGACCTTGAGATGACCAGAAGATCACAGCAGCCCCATCGGCTTCGTACTTCGTACGCGTTTCACCCCTCAAGGGTCGTGATGAGGATGACCTTCCCCGGCGAACGACGTAAAGGGCCGTCGCCTGGAGGCTGTAAATTGCAAGTCACCATATCCAGGCATGCAACACCGCCTGTTCGAGGGTCGACAAGCAACCGGAAGTCAACTGCTGCGATGTTATTTACTTATTTGTCTTCCTCGATATGCCCTGTATATATAGTCGAAGGATCTCGTAGAGCAGAGCTCGACGACTTAGCCATTAAGCCGGGTCGTCGGCTCGACTTATAATATATATATAGGTGTCCAAAATCTGGGCGTTACATCCCTCGATAATTTCCTAACATGTCATGTCCTTTACCGATTAATTATTATCCTTAACCAGAGGTTTTTGTTTCTGATTTTTCCAGGGATATCGCACGTTCACTGCAGTGATGTCCTAGCGATGAACCTGCAGGTCCAGACGGCGAGTCAACGTGCGAGGTGCTCCCCGCAGGAGACCGTCAAGGTAAGACTAACACGCTGCAGATCGTATATTTTAGTCACATTCTACCATAGCTGATTCCTTGAAGTTCTATTGGTTGTATGATATCGAAGAAACCTGAACACCCTCAAGTTTTTTATGACCAATTCCATAAACCGTATAAGATGAACGTGAGATTTCGTACGTTTATAGGATTATCCGTTTCTCAACGAGTTCACTAACAATTTCAAGATCATTATTGCATATACACAATTGTTATATCGCGATGTATACTTTCACACGTGGTACACGCGACATCAATGTTGGGAGTATAAATTTAACTCCACTTTGACTTTTCATTTCAATTTTTACCGTGAAAAGTCAATTGTCACTCATCATGATTAAAAACGAATTGATGATATATACGGTCAAACATTATACAAATAACAAAACAACATGTTTAAAGTATTTTGTGAAGATTATTTATGCGTTCTTAAAAAAGATCTCCAACTGATTATATATCAGCTGTAAACTGTAGAGTATGAAAATTGTTGATCTTCAAGCTTGACGCGTATTAAGTTACACGAAAATTATGTACAAATTCTGTAGCACCTTGACGTCAACAGTGACGATGCTGAAGTCGCAAGTTGTGGATTTTTGCATAAGAAAAAGGCAGCTCACGGTGCGGGGAAAAGTTTCAGCAAAGCGTCGGGTCGCGCGCCCTGAATATATTCCTCGCGTTAACCGAAAACAGTTGCGGTTGCGGGTTAACGCGGCCCGTGGCTCGAAAATGCGGGCTTAGCTCGCGGGGGCGGCTGCAGAGAGGTGAGAGATTTTTGGCGAGGGGTGGGAAGGGTGGTGGGGTGGAGTAGAGGAGAGCGGAAGAGGGTGCGGAGGACCACGCCCCGGCCATGAGGATGAGATGATACGCGCCCCCGCCTCCATCCCTTGAGATTCCCCAGTTTGCCACCCCGCGCGAGCCATCCCTGAGTCGGATAATTAAGGGTACAACAGGAGGCAGCCACCGGCGGGTTCTTCCGTGAAACAGGGGAAACTCGGAAACTAAATGTTAAATTGGCTTACGCCAGCTTACGGGCACAATGCCTGCCCTGGCAAATTTCCCTATTATTTCAGACATTATCTAAACGTTTCTCATCTTCTCTTCCGGATATGCCCGGAGGTACGTCGCGACGCCCTCTCGATTCGCGTCGGGATCAGGTTCTCCGGCATCCCGGCATAACAAAACACCGCGTATAACACTCGAGTCGATTTTCTTCTCTCGGATGACGCGACGGTGTGCGACTACATCTATTTACCTACATATACCCAGCTTCGTATCATTGTCCCGTACTCCGCACCCTTCGCAAATATGACACCACACTTTCGATGGGGCAGACATGTGCTCATTGTGTAGCCCTATACTTGGATGATACTTGCTGTGTATTGTACCAGGTACGGAGACGCGCTCAACTCGATTTAGAGAGATTGGATTCGGCACATGAGGCCATCTAGGCACACGTAGAGAATAGTACAGGGTGTTCTCAATAATTAACATCCACACGAATATAAATTGATGTGGCAAAAAGATTGTCGAGGGAATATGCAGGGATGTTATATAGTTGGATCTCGCAGGAACCATGAAAACTTTTGTGCAAATCGATAGAAATAATGTTCGATGTCAAGTGTGATTCGTTGGCATTCATTTTAGCAACGAAATCAAATTTATTGCAGGTGTTAAACATGTCACTTCTGAGAGAGATTTGAAAAGATAATGCGGATGTAGACATATTATCTAGATGTCGAATGAGAATATTGTCTAAAAAGTGAAAAAAAATTGTAGAATCCTATCCTACGATGACATATGAATTCTAATCAAACGCAGGTTCAAACGACGTCTGATTCCAATGCATTTATTTGACTAGTATCGTGTAGAAGGCCGGTTGGCAGTGGCAGCTGTCTTTACACGCGGACATCACGTAGGTTGGTTTATCTCCAGACTCGTCATCTCGAGTTTCGCTGACGAGAGCACAGCCGCCATGTACCCCAGCCATTTACGCTGTGCAGGATGTCGGTTCCTGGATTTCAGCCTAGGTCCTCACCGACTTTCTCCGATAATCGTTTTCGGGTCGTGACGGATTTCGCCCGGCTGACTCTTTTTTCACCCCACCCAGCTGTAAATTACCGGTAATATTAATCTTCGATTAAACCTTATCGCAGTTCGAGTCCTCGGGCAGGCAGGCAGCTGGAAAATTCGTTGGTGCGAAAAAGTGCCTTATCTCGGCGGGACCTCGGCTTCGACCGACGCCTCGCTGCGTCGCGACGCCTCGTGGAGCGCGTGAAAATGAGAATGGGGGAGACGGAGACGGCCCGGGTACAATATGCCGTTGCGACGTCGTCCCGACCCTCCCCAGCCATTCCATTTCCCGTCGTTCCGGACCGTTCTCAAACGGCGGAGGGAGAGACGCCGAAATGCCGGGCCAATTTCGAGAGCCGATAGCCTATCGATATCAAATGTTAGAATTCTTAATCAACGCGTCTCGGATATACGCGGAATTCTCTGCAGTTCTCGGAACAGCGAAAATCGAATGTGAAACGCCCCCAGCAGCCACTTTAAACGCGCTTTTCTCGGCTCCAAATGTTTCCTTCTTTCACCTTTTTCTTACTTTACCGTTTTTTCCCCGTCTTTTTGGGCTCCTTGTTCCTGGGGTGAAACGCCGGGGTCGCCGATATGTATCGTCTCCGAAACGCGTTGGAGTAAACTTGATCTCTCTCGACCTAAATATCACTCGAAATCCGAAAGGACGGACCATGCTCTGCGGCTCGGAACAAAAGTTGAACAAGATTGAATTATTCAACGCGCGGGGGGTGTATCTCTGCCTGTCTCATCCCTGATGTCCTTTTTCCACGAACGACGAGCTGCCCCTCGGCTGATCCCTGATGTGATGCCGCGCCGCATCCTGGGCTCTGCAAACTTGTCCGTTGGTCGTCGGACAACCAGACCACGTTCCTTGTATGTCGACAATCTTTGTGGTCAAGCTGCGGTTTCCCTTCAATGGCATTCGATGAATATGTGATGAGAGAAATGAAAATCAACATATAACAAGGAGGAAAAAAGAGAAAAAGAAGCCATGTTAAGGGAATTCTGTCCTTCGGAGGACTATCAAAATGAATGTAATATCCCAGTTTGTGCTCATTTTCAGTATGAATAAAATATCCGGGTTTTATTCTTAAGGTGTAACCAAAATTTCTCTACGTAACAGCGGTTCATTATGCAAATTCGATTCAATATTACCAGATAACAGTTCCAAGAAACCAGAGTAATTTAATAAAACATTGAATTATCATTGATAATGTGTCAAATTTCTTCAATAGTTATTCGATATTGTTGTTGAAAATCAAGTTTGGAATCAGGCCATGAATCGACTGTATATAATTGTATTTGAAAACTTTTGTCACGCAAAAAAAGTTTTCATAATACTACAATAGATTATCCGTCTCCTCCTCGATCACGATTTTTTTATTCGTTCGTCCAGTTCATGTCCGCATAAAAACGACGGTGCATATACCGTCGATCAAATCGTCACGCCATCTGGCGTCCCTCCATTCGCCATCCAAATATTACTCAGTCCTCCGCACGTCATTTGACTGACGCAGCTTAATATTTTGCCTTCGTGGCCAAAGGGTTAATAATTATTAGACACAGTTCGGTGAACTGCGCGGCAAAGTTTACATACAAATGTACGAATTTGGGGGCTGATTGTGAGTTCTCTATCGCGCGCAGAGTGGTATATTCGGATAATATAAATCTCTTATATACATATATGTCATTGCAAAGGACAATCTGGTGCTCGAATAATTGTTGCAACATATTATCGAAAAGATATTTTAAGGAAAAAAAGTACAAGTCATTTTTAAACATTCTTCAAGTAAAATTCAATGGAAAATCGTCTAGAAAATTTTTATTAAGAAAAGATCTTAGATCGTTGAATCTTTCAAGGCCTTAATATATATACAATTTTCAAAATTATGTTAATTGCAATTTAAAATCCTGTCAAATCGTTCCTTCATCGTTTACACGATTGTTGTCTTCGCTTATAGACTGTAATTTTACACTGAGCGGGTAAAATCGTGCATCTAAAAATTGTTCGATTTTACCAATTCCGAAATCATACAATCTCGGGAAAAGCAAAGTATTCCGGATACGTTTTCGAATAACACGTCACTAATTCAGCCGGTAAAACAGCGATCCTATAATATTGGCAAGCGCGTTGACTTGTGCGATGAAAGTTGTTCGGAGGAGCGTCGTCGAGTCGTTTACTGCGGCAGTAGTGCACGTAGGGTGTTAGTCAGACACGCGCCAAGTGGGCTAATCCAATAGGTTCCGCACGGCGTGAATTCGGCGGATAGGTGAATTTAATTCGGTTCCTGGAGCATCCCGGAAGTTCATTGCGGCGGCAGCCCGAGTGGCAGGATGGCTCGGTAGTTGGGTACATTAGACGCAGGGCTTGCAGCGAGGCATCGCACAGTAGTCAGAGCCGTGTTGGGCCCGACCAACCCGCAGGGACGCCGACGGCGCGCACCACTCGCTACAGCTGCTGTCACATAAATATCCCCAAACCCTCGGATTCTGGAGTCTCTCTGCAGCCCCTCGCTGGTAAAGTTGTACAAACTCAGCTATCGATTCTCAACTCTTATATTGCCGACCAAAGGCGGCCCCTGGAAGATGCTCAGATTCGAAAAGCTCAAAATCGTGATCCGAAGTTTTTACTGGGTTTTCAAATTCCCTGATAAGCTCTAATCTCGTGGTATAATGAAAGAAAGAAAAAAAAAATTTGTTGTATTCGTCGTTGTTAGTGTGGAAAGTTTACCTTTCGCTCTACGATATGCTTTTTAAGGTCTATAACAAGAAGATCCATTAGCTTGTAATATATAATGTGAAAGAAAAAAGTGAAGAGATTTTTATGATCTCAGTTTATTGGTATCAATTTCTTACTTAGAATCGATTGAAGTTTGAAAAAGATTGGCAAATTCTGTGCTCGAGTTATAAATTAGAAAAAACGAAAATTCTTATCTCAAAGATTTTGAATTTTCACAACACGCAGAAATGTAAAGGAGTTATTTCTTGATACGAATTGAATTTTTTCTGCTACATTCTGCTTTTCCTTCTTTGTCTTCGTCTCAAATCGCGATAATGAATCCACGCTAGATTGACGTTGTGCACTTCGGGAATTAGCAGCGAAGCGTAAGGGGAGACGGACAAGTTTCTTAATTGGCTGAAAGTAACGGGTCCGTTTTGCGCGCGAGTCTTCCTGAAAGATCGTCAGGTGGTCGTGGCCCTCGCTATAATCGAGGTCTCTCGCCTCTCCAGGACCCTCTTGGAGGGGTGGGTGGTGAGGGTCAGACTTGCGAGTCTCGACGGAGAAAATTTTCACAATTCTGAACCTCTGCAAGACTCGCCTGAGACCCTGGAATACCATAGTCTGAGGGTCAGGACACAGAAGCGTCACTTTTCGTTCGTTGAACCTTTTTGCAGACTTGTCTCTCTGCACCACGTGTAACGTTGTAACTCAAAGAAGAACGATACGTCCTTTGTTTGAGAAATTATGATTTCGGTTGCTAAACAATTTTTCCTTCTCCTGACGTTTTACTACCTCGCAGCAAATGTAGCCATGACGAGAAAAAAAAATATTTCTTAATTAAGCGTATATCGATATCCGTCCATTTGTTTTTGCTTCTAGCAAGATGTATTCGGAAACAACTATTAGCGTCTTGCACCGTTCGGGGGTGAAACTCCCTTTCAAGACTGTGGAGAGTGAATAATTGCTTGTGATTAATTATCGATGGCGCAGCTTGTACAGACTGGGTAAAAAGCTTGGAATGATAATTGCACTATATATTCTTAGGTAGCGAAAAATTATGCGCATTATTCAATCACGCGAGGACCTTGAAACTGTTCACATTACAGTGGGAATCGAGTTTTAATAAATGTTAATAACAATCGTTCCTGACCGTAGAAAGAAATTCTAACTGCAATTGACAAGAAGCTGATTTTAAGTTATACGGATGAACCAAATGTACCCGAGAAAAGTGATTCCAAATATTGGGTTGATTTTATTTCGATGAACATATCTAACAACGTCGTGTGCGCAAAGAGTTGAAAGTCGATTCACAGTTTCGCGATATCCGTGCTGTTTCTACGAATTTCTGCTTCCTATTCCAGTCTAGACTGCACGTATCTCTGGTCTCACGTACGCACCAACAGGTATGCCTGAGTTTCCTAACTGAGGAATGCGACCTTGATAGCTGAGAATGGCGGGTTGGATTTCACCGGGCGTTTCTTTTCCCGCTAATTTCCATGCCGAACGATTCGAGTTTGTTGGATTCGGATTCGGTGCCGCCTTGACGACACTCCGACACGCAGCGAAGCGTGCGTCAAACGACTCGGTTTACCGCATCGTTAAACCTCCGCAAACGATATTCTTTAATCTCCCCCTATATCCACATAACAGAGAGTCGAGGCTGCATGGAACCATTTTTTATATCAGAATAAAATTAACCTTTAACCGTGCAGGCTGCAGTCAAGCTTATATATTGCAGGGCGGATGGTTTATCGCCAACGATATTCGACCAGACAGACCACGATTCGTCTTTGCAAAAGACGTTTGATCAAAGCTTACGTTAGCTCGAGTCGTCGGAGATTCGTCTTCACCAGCAGCCCCATCCTGCGAATACCCAGTCGAGTGTCCTCGCGCCGCCGAGTGTCCTTCACCCTTAATGGAATTCATAACGAACGACAATATCACGGGGGTCTCCTTGCCCCCATTTTCTCGCTCCTTTTTTATTCAGCTTACTTTCCGCTCTCGCCTTCCGCCCAGGAAATTTCATCTCACGTGTATAAGGTACGTTGTGGATCGCGATACGTCTGTGCACCAACCAATCCTGAAATTCACAACAGCTCTCCATTGCGTAGACTGACTTTCGCCCCACTGCAGACCTCGGCGTTTATCGTCTGCAACGCGGCGCCGAATGGCGGAGGTCGATGCTGCAGGGTGTTGCTCCATGAGCAACCAACGCGATGTTTGCCGCTACTGCGGACCCTACGAGGTACATTTAATTAGAATATAGTAGGTACACCGGCGCCCGCCAACGTTCAACGGGGATGTTTTGTCAGCCGGTTTCTCGCCCCCCTTTTAAACTCAGCCAGTTTTAGCACGCGATGAAATTTAACAAAATTATTATCCATCCCTTCGTTAGGATCAGTGCGTGTAACTCTGTACATCGGTATAAAATTGATCAATGTAAATCGGTATTTAAAAAAGATCAATCAAGAGGAATCCATCTCGGTGGTCAGATTTCACGACGTGATATTTTTACCCGGCTTACGATAACTTCAACCGGTTGTGAAATATCGAATTCTTCACCTCCCTCATCCCTCACACTCCGCTAAATACGAGGTCCATTATTCGCATGGGTACCCGCTGTAGCGATTTTGACGTGGCTAATTAAGGGAGCACTTTGCATACCTACACTATAATGGGGATGGATACACAGGCAGGTACACTCGCAAAACTATCGCTGGAATGGGATGGACAAACTGTCTGTGCGTCGTGGGTGTCACCTAATTTTCAAATTTTTCAAATTTTGATATATCGGTCATTCGCAATATTGACCCTTTCAAGTTTTGACCTTCACCCACGGAGAATTTTGGTTGGAATTGATTTAGCTGAATCTGATCGTGTACGGATACATATTTTTTGACACGTTCGTCATCTTGATGGTCGAGAAATGTGACTTTTCTTCATCCGGTTGGTTACACTTGGCTTGACGAATTGAATTGAATATTTTAATAAGGAAATTATTTTGTCGAATACATCGTAGATATTACTAGAATAGATGTCGAGCGCTAAACTTTTGTTTCCATTAGCAAATGCGTATTTGTTTTGCTACGCGTAAGATGGAAGAGGGGACAAGGAATGGAGAAGATTTGGAAGGGATCTCCACACTGGATGTTTGACAACTGAATAATTAGGGCTGCCAATCAACCTCCGAATTACTACCGAGGGTGCAGCGGTGTCAAATGCCATGAAATCCCACCAAACCCAACAGCATCTGTGTTTGGGAAACGCGGTTTTGCAATAGCCATTTTGCCGTGGATAATCACTCATACCGAATGGAATTACTTTTCCTGACTGTAATATCGACGCGTGAAATTAACAAGAAAACGATCTTTTTTTTTATAACAAATGAGGGATAATTCTAATGTGTTAATCTGCCGCATAACATGGAGTTTGTTTTATAACCTCGACCGAATAGCGCCGACTTTTACTTTTCCGGCATGAAAAGTGAAATCGACGAGGCGCCGTCGCAGCTTGCGCGAACAATTTGGCTAATTGTAATTGTGCACAGCCGATGCCAAACTCAGCGTATTCCTGCCCCCATTATTCGAGAAGTATGTATAAATTTTCAGACTCGGTCGTTTACCCACGTGCGCGGAGGCCGCCCACGTGACGAATGCTGCGGCGACGAACGTACAACGACGTCGTTACGCCACCGTCCGCGTCGCGACGCCCACGAGCAATATATATCCTCGGTATGTGTTATATGTATAGGTATATACACCCGCGATACCGGCGCACCGTCATATATCGAATCACCGCGGTGTTTGGTGAAACATACATAATTCACCCTGCACGACGCACGTATAGGTATACAGACGTGGGGAAATTCTCACATTGGCAAAAATTTGTCTGCGTGTTATAAAGGGGTTTGAAGTTACACCTTTGCAGGCATCCTTTGACCCGCCTTGAATCGAACCTTTCGATGCGCAAAGGGTGGACAGTTGTTTAGTCGTACGTTTCGAGAATTGTCTTTTTCTTTGTTTTTTGAAGTATATAAGAAAAATTCAGGGATTTTTCATGGGTATAATACTTGAAAAATCATTTCGAAAAACCGTTCATAGCGAATGAAAACTTTGTTACCATTTCCTTCTTGTTCTACTGTGTTTATTACATTTTATTTCACGTTTTCATTGGCTGATTGATTGATTGTTTTCGCAACTTCGGATAAACATGAGAAAAATCCTCGAAGCTCCCGTTCACCAAAAGTATATTATAACAGAATTTTATTACCCGCTGTTTCGTCGAGAAGAAGACTCGTATTTTATTCAGGAAACCGGTGTATATGCTCGAGGAACTGCAGGGGGTTGGAAAGGGCGGGCCAAGGTGCGCGTGACAGTCGGCAATAACGTTAAGAAAGAAGAAAGTGTCTCTGGAAGTCGCAGCGGTGAGCCTCTTCAGGGAGACCCATCACCGGAAAAAAAACTCTCGTATTTATAGGCTGTACCTTGCAATCGCGACACGTAAGTGCAGGTATATCAATGCTGTAACCCCATAGCGATAGGGTGCGCAGATTGCGATACACGGGTGAACACGTTATTCATTTGTTGTTATTTGTTGCTCTAATAAAATCGGACGATTAACGAAATGTTTGAATTCCCGGCCACTTTTTCGCGGGTAATTAAAAGTGCAGTCCGATTGTTAATCAGCGGTTCTCAGGTCGTTGGCATTTGCGTTGAAATTGGTAAAAGCCTCTCGACGGTTCGAGACAATCCCTTAAAATTTAGAGCCTCGCCACCCGCCTACCCCGATACATATATATATATATATATATATACCTACACCTAGCTGCTCTTAGGCAAGCAGAAGCACCTTTATCTGACTAGTAATAAATAAGGGTCTTGATCAGGCCTAGAGAACTCGCCCCTCTACTACCGTTGCCCTGGCAATACTGCAACGCGATAACTTTTCTATCTCTTCCGTGGAACTCAGGTGCTCGGAGTCCTTTTTAGTCTTGTACACTTGTCGCGCGGAATGTTTGCTCTTATCGCCGTCAAAGCTCGACTTCAGGAGTGTGCTTTTTACTCCTGCTGCAGGAATAACTCGGGTGTATAATAAGAGAGGAGAAAAACGTGAGAAATAAAAAAGTAGAATATATAGAAGAGACTTTCGCTGTACGCGCGTTATTATATGATTTAATTAGAAAAATTAACTCGTGTGATGTTGCGGACGGAACGTGTAGGCTGTTTATGCTTTCAAAAAAAGAAAGAACTTCTTTTTGCCGCCGTCACGCCGTCTCACCCCTTTTTATCCGGTATACGTCGAAAAGCACACCTGTGGCAAAGTTTACATCACACGTGATATGTGATATCGTATTTTCCTGCAGAAAGTATTTTAGCCACGCCGTTGCGAGGCGGAGGGAGAAAAAAAAAATTAGAGACCCTAGAAAGAATTTGGAAAAGCACTTTTGTCAAGTAAAACTTTTTTCCCCTGACGTAACGTGAAGTCGAAGTATATTATATAATGTATTTTATGTAAAAAATAATCGCTACTACTATGTACCACCGTGAAGAGTTCAATTTCGAAGAGAATTAAAATTCGAAATTTTCTTTGGAGAGAAGTTTCAAGTTCGGATAGCGTTCAATCAAATAATTAAAAGAGTGACAAAAAAAAATAGTTTGCGTTTTCTTTCTCGGTGTGAAATAACCAAAAAACGATCAATAGTTTTAGAAAATTCAGTGAGCGGCGTTTTCGTATGATTTTTATAATTTTTGCTCCTCTGCCGTTTCGCCAGTGCTTTCCAAGGGTACGCAGGTATTACAGTAAGTACGCGAAACGCGCGGCAGTGCGTTTCTTGGACAAAACTTGAGCGTCGCGACGCCGCGCAAGCTCGGTAGGGCCACGTGGGAGTACTAACCCCCTGTATTGTGCAGGGTGCGTCATTCGAGACGACGAATTCACCGTGAAATCAGCAGAGAAATCTTGAGATTTGCTTGTACCTGCGCTGCTTCGCAGCATCTTTTCCTGCCCCTATCTTTTCAGACAGAGTATATATAAAATTGCCTTGTATAAAAGTCTGCCTCGTTTTTATACGGGGTTCATTTCGCGTGATATATATGTTAACATCGCGCATATAAATGACGTGAATGAATAAATTTCGTCTACAATATTTATAGATAAATTAACTTATTACCATGATTAAACACTTAGAATTATAATTTATTTGCTTCCCGTTTCGATTCACGCATCCGCCATGGGGGATACAACATGTGGGTTACTGTATCTCAGTTTCGTTAACTTAACGAATTGGGCACCACGTGCTTTTCACGAGCCACAACCGCTTCCGTAAACAGAGGGTAGACACGGATACATATATGGAACAACACGCGTGTTCTATTACGTCACGGTGACTTGCAGCCCCGTAAATTGGTCACAGCACATAGCTACCGCTTTATTAGCTTACCCCACTTTATCGTTTCTATGCCTGCATGGCACGCGTAGATTTTCATTCCGATTAGAAAGATTTTCGATACAGATTTTTCAAATCGGGTAGGTATTACTCACTCTGAGTGTGTTCATAAAGTGCATACGCGTGATTAAGTTCTCAAAATCAGAAATTATAAGAAATTTATAGATCCTGTTCTGATCATTGATCTAGTAGTCAAATTTGATTTGTTGGTTTAGATTATTAAAGTGATTCAGTTTTGCGACCGAGCAATTAATGGATTCGAAAGTGAATAATTAAAATAAGTAAAATTGGAATCGATCGATTCCTTTCCGTTAATCGAAGATTTCGTCGATGAAGAGTTTAATGTGAATTTATAATTCTGCATTACTTATCATCTTCTGCGTTGTTTTCGCGTTATAATTCGTCACACGAAAAATTGTATACTCTAAGCCAGTTCTGAAATTCATTTCAAACATTTCTCATTGGATATTTAAACATTCACAACACAATTCCAAATCGCTATCGAGTTAAGGTTGCATCTATGCAGGTAGCCGAGGTGGTTGCCGAGTAGTTGAAGTTCCCACCGTAAAGTCGGGACAATAGAATCGCAGCGGCGGGATTCGAATTAATGGCAAATCCATAGTCACCCTTTGCGCTGCTTGGTTCTCAGAGTCGCCGAGGCGACGAGTTCGTTCCTACGCCACTGGCAGCGCGCTCTGCCTTTTTATCATCTGCACAGTAGTTCCATCTCTGAACGAAAAGCGGAAATGTTTTCGGGGTGGTTCCGCGCTTTTACAGGGGTGGCAGGACGCTTCCTTACCGACAGGAAATGGGGGAGGGTTTCATCAATTTCCAAATGATTTAGCAATTAGGTAGCACCGTCGCACCGTCGCACGTTACTTATTGAAATATTTATCAGCACCCCTTTTTCAATGAATATATTAAAACGCGTATCCTCACCCTCTCGGAGGATCGACCTCAGACAGGGAAGAGAATGTAAATAAAGGTGTTAAAGTTTTTTTTTTCGCCTCTCGCCTCGACACGGTGTTTTACTTTAAACTCATTAGACCACGTGGTAGGTACCGTAAATAAAAAGAAATTTATCCAACCAATTTAAAAGTGCAACTTGTATACTTTTTTTTTGTTTTGTTTGTTTCTTCCTTTTTTTTTTTGCACAACTTTACCCAATACCACGCTTTATTACCGCAGCAGCCGAGTGCGGTGATACTCTCTCGTAAACCGTGACTTTCTCGTTTTATTAGTTTCTCAAGAGCGTGCAGCTGTGTATGTGTCGTGTGGAGACGTATGAAATTAATGCCTGGGTATTATTTCCGCCAAGTAAACAACCGTATCTGGTAACTTTTTTAATATAAAAGTAAACTCGGACCGCGCGACATGTTTCTGATTATTACAAGATGGTATCCCGAAGTGATTCGTATTTCCGAAAGTTTCCAATTCAAAGTAGAGAATTCAATTATGGAAAATTTGTTAGAATTTTATTAGGGTAATGAGATTGCTCAGACCATTAATTGATTATTACATATGAAAAAACTCAAGCGAGTCCGATTGATGCCTCCAACACATAAAAGAGGTAGTGGCTCTTCGGCTATATATATATATGTATACGTTTTTTTACACACAAGGATACAGTATTTATACACCTACATAAGTTAAACGACGCATAATTGGAACTAAGCCGTTTTCGGTAGATCGAGGGGGAGAATATAATCTTGGTACGGGAGTGCAGGCAGCATGTAACAGGATAGTGGGGATTATAAGTTGTAAGCCTCCGTGGCGAATCCATTCGTTAGCCAAAGCTTGCGGGTGACCGAAACCGGATTTTGATTCGACAAAATTTAACCAAATTTCTCTTCCCATATCCCCGCGGTCTGTGGTCAAGCTGCTTTGCCACCGGCAATTTTTATCCTTCCAATAATATATCAACGGTAGTAAAGATGTGAAACGGTAATGGGAGTCGCGAGCAATGACAATAACGCGCTGCAATTTGCGAATCAAAATAAATGGCGCAAAGTGTGTCACTTCAGACACTTTGAAGCCTGAACACCAATGATGATGTAAATCGTCATTCATAAATGGAGTTTGGATGTCATTCCTAATACGATTCTACACGATTTGACCGATTTAAATCGTCGAGGATACTTTACCAGGGAGCACACTGTTGGCTGTTAATTGACTTAATATCGACATAACGTCGACTTTTTCTAGTTGAATAATGGTCAGCCTCTGGATGAGTGTACTATCTGGGTTTGCTAGTTATGCATCTGTCCATTCTGGAGCTTGTTTAGATTTTCGAGGGTATAGGAAAGAGCAGATCGATGCATTGCTCGTCTGGCTTAAAGCAATTGAGACTTTGGAGTGACCAATAAGGCAATAACGTAAAGTGGATTCCACTTTCTCCACGTCGATGCTGAGCTTATTTCGCATCTCCTCATTCGCAAGCTTCTTTGTAACTTTCGTATTTTCAATCCTATTTTAGCATGATCCGCGCTACTGCACACTCCACATTTTAATACCGGTTTCTTCTTCGCGATTTCTCTCACCCGTCTCACTTATCTTCGCAAAATAGTAGAATCGCAGCCCTTACCCTTTATATATCACTGAGACACCGTACCAAGTGCTCCACGTAACGCCCTAAGGAGTATTTATTTCGCGACCTGAGACAGCTAAGGGATGATCTTTCACTCCCTTGTTCCTTTCAGCTCGAGCTAAGTTCCCATTCCTCGAGGTATACAGCGCAAATGGCAATGAGTCATAGTTCACGCGGATTTTCACACGGGATTTTACTGGTGTGTTTGTCTCTTTATCGTGGACACCTTTCTCGCTGGGATCTCGGCGGGTTCGCCTTAGCAAACACTGAATCGCGATTGGAGCCTGGTCCGGAAATGAAATTCCCTGATTGAGGATGACGTCATCTTTTGTCGTCGTTGTCGTCGGATTCTTCCTCACTGACTGGGCAAACTTGCAGAAATACTCTCACCTCCTCTCACACCGTATACTCTATACACTATACATATACGTATACATCGCCAGTGGAATTACTTCCTGTTATCATTTGCTATACTCAGGTTACCTATTTATTACAATACAAACACGGGTTTGTAGAATATCTCATCTGAAATCTAAATGAGTATTTTTAGAATGAACCAATAGTGTGATCACATCCGTTTCCCCGCTGGTGGTCTACAGGCTTGATCATTACTCTTCGCACCGATCTCATCAATCGTACATTCTAAATGCAAAGCTATATGTTCATGAATTTTTTATTACACCCATTTGGTCTTGATCGTCATTGGTTGTTCTTCGGGTATAAGGAAGGCATCGATATACTTATCTTTGTATCGTTTCAAATTTCAAAAACTCAAGTATTTCGACTTACGAATGATTCACGAGTTGAAAATTTACATCATCTGCAAGCTTTGATGATATTATAGGATTGAATAATCTGAAATGTCTCTGCCAAATGCCGAGCTGATTGCCTAACTGTCCTTTGTTCTACCCCAGGGAGCTATTTAATGTCGTTGTATATTTTTATCTGTGTGGAGTAAAAAACAAGGTATTCGACACATGGCCGCATATTAGCCGAACACGTGGTCGGTTCATCGGATACTCCTCCACCATTATGTAGATGACAATCGAGTTGATCCCTTTTTATAATTACGGATGACTGTTCTGATGTTACTTCAACTCCCCAATGCCACATTTCGTTTATACTAAATTCCAGTATAATAAAAAGATAACTCGTCAGAGAATTGAGAAATGGCAGTTTATTATACCGTTGAAGGTCCGCCCATCGGACACGTTTTTGTCCGTTATGTCGTGTATTAGAGCCAAAAACGCTGCACCGAGTCTCGGGGGTGAGTTTCGACGTCATAAATTGTCCCATCGAGCGACGCGGTGTATAAAAGAGCTTCGCTTTTTGTTTTATCGAATAAATAGGCTAGCCGGTTTCTTCTCTGCCATACATATAACGCGCAACCATGTCAATCGATCGTTGTGCCCGATTGCGTGCTCGTTTCAACCCCCCTGCATAATCATAAAATATTTTTCTTTATCTTATTATCTCGGCGTGGTAAAGCGTTCCTCTGATCGACGTCGAACATTGGGATGCAGAGATACTCTCTTTACGGAAATACGGACGAAGGTATTTGGAAGAAGAATCGAAATCCTTGATCAATCCGGTTAAATTATTCCGCCGATTTGATCCTCGCGTCGCCCTTCCCGCGTCCTGGCCGCAATTGGTGTCAAAATATTTTCAAACAAAAAGGCACCACCCCGCACCCTTTTCTCATTGTGTGTATATAACGCTCGTGCCATAACTGCAACAGTGTTGCCTCGCCCACGGCCAGCAGTAGGGGTCGAATCATCCCTCCTACGTTGGGGCCGTTCGCCCTATGGTATCAGATGAGATTGTATCCAAATGCTATTCATGAGCCACTGTGTATGCCTTCGTTCGACGTTGTGAAACCCCGGACACACACAGTGAGCTGTGTAAAGAGATGGAAACAACTGATATCACAAAGACATTTCTATCGCTGTCCACCTACCCTTAATACTGCCCATCAACGACTACATCGAACTTCTCGCTTAAATGACCATACTCAGTGCGAACGTAATCGATTTTCATTGTCGATGATGCCACACATTCTTTCCTCCACCCTTGTGCAATCGCACAACTCATCGTCAGTCGTGATGAAATGATAGGATTGTTTTCATTTGGTGTTTATTTTATTTTTTTTTATTTATTATCATTTTTCAAAGCTTGCCCTTCACTCAATCTTCACATACATATCTGATTAATGTGTATATCCATTTTCTAATCTAGTTTCCTGCTATACAATTTAAACGTGTTTCACTTAATTTCTTTGATATCCTTACGGTAAATATCGTGACGCAGGTTTCGAGTATCACTCCCTTCACTGTGCCAATAAACATGAAAGACGGTGTAACAGAGAGTGGAAATTTGAGCGTCTTATCAAGCGCAGTCCTTCGGGAGTCGTTGACCATTTTGTTCACGCTGCGTATGAAATTGCGAATGTGCAGGTTCGAAAGGGTGCTCCAAAGCCTGTTGCAGGGAAATTCAGTGACGCATTTCTGGTGGCGCGGTTTCAGATGTGAGGTTTGCCCTGCGTCGAGTCGTGTCGAAGGCACATGGGACGTGGTTTTCATGGGTGTTGCGTGTTTCAATATGGTGCATCGCACATCGCGCATCGGGCACCCACCACCCCGTACACATAGCTTGCCCCTGCGGCCCAATATAATTAGTTTTTCGCCCCGTGGCCATGATAGGGGATGGATGCGTGGCTGATGCCGCAAGGGCTAGGACCTCGGGCAATGCTGTTGCAGGCTCGCAGGAGCCGTAGGCGCCAGGACGATCGTCGAGGGTAACTTGCCGAGGGTCCTGCCGCTCCTGCTTAGCCTCGAGGCATAGTCAGTTCGCTGGGGGCACTCTTGGCAAGTGCATCTATTGTCTGGACGCAAGAGTCCGCGAAATACGGTTATGGTGTCTGCACTCATCGAGACCTGCATGAGCAGAGCCACCCTTCCTTGCATTCGAGATTCCGTCAAATCCCCGCCGTCACAACACGAGCTCGATGTGCAAGGATTACAGTGCGTGGTTTAGTGGTCTGCAGCCTTGACGGATTGACACTTGATACGATCGTCATCATCATCGTCTGCAGGAATATTCGACAAGAGTTGAATATACAATATTTCGTTGGTGCCATGGTGAAGTTGGTGAAAAGTGTATAAGCTAACGTGCAAAAATCATCATAGACACGTTTCGCGGCATGAAAATAGATGCTGGAGAAGCTTGATGATTATTTTTACCGGTAGATGCCTGTTTTTCCCAGAGATTTAACTCGGGGTGAAGAAATCGAAAAATGTACACCGAATATACGCATATGCAATTAGGTAACGGAGGAACCTTGGCAGCTGTTGGCTTTACATCTGATTTTTATTAGTTTTATCATCAAGTATGAGTTCCGGACGCATAGACTCATCGCGCACTAAGTGCACAACACACGGGGTGCAGGAGGTATAAAAATGGCTAGATGCAAGCAGAACTTCCGGTTCGACTCGGCCGTCAAATAGGGCCGGAGAACCGGAGAGGCGCAAAAATACAAAAATAAAAATTACGCGCGTACGCGTAAATTCTTTTTTATTCTTTAATTTTTTTTTCTATGCCACATGTTGTGCGTACAGAAATCACGGGTCCATTAACTGCAACGTACTGAAAAGTATACACTAGCGGGGCAGAAATACGCAAGTGTGTTGAAAAATGAGCGAAAAATATTCTATATATTTAGATATTATGTCGCGGAAGTAGCCGCGGCAGGGGGAGGGGGGGATGGGAAATGATGTTCTCCAGACGACGAACTTTTCACGTCGACTGGGACTCCCCCAGTGACGAAACTGGAACCGTAAAGCGACGCCCGGCGTCGTTTAGCGTCTCGTCGCACCCCACGTGCCCCGGACAGTCTATATTTAACGCAGACGTAAGGAATTGCATCGAGAGCGTGCAATACTACCAAGTTAAGGACTGCACCGGTGGTTTTGGACTGAAGCTGGTAGAGTCCTTGTACGTGAACGACGCGTCCTCGTCGCCAAGGATTTCCACGGATCCGGGGGCGACGGTGATCGCAAGATTTATAACAGATGAGAAATCGATCGCTGGATCGAGGCGGGTGCCGAATACCGAGGATATATTTTCGGCTGATAAAGAAGAATTGGCTATTCAAAACAGGCCCGTTAAGGATAATAGAAACGGAGGCGGTTCGCTGTCGAGTTTTCGAACGGGTCTTCAATCTCTGCACCCGTCTGACTGTAAAAAGGATCAGGTTGAAAGTTTATCGGAGAATGAGGAGGATACGGGGCGAGATCTCGGCGTCGAGGAAACCCTCGATACTGAGGGCATCGATGATGATCTAGCAAAGAGGGCTCAGATCTCGAGCCTTGTATCACCTATTCGCCCTCCGGTTTCATCCACGACCTCCGAATTGCCCTCGAGCAGGGAAAGCTTTGGGCTTAAGCTAACGCAGAGGCCGTTCAAGTTCTCGTCGAGGTCGAAAATCCTTGGGAGAAATCAAACGAACGAAAGTTGCGACGAACCTGCATCAAGGAAGTCGGGAATCCCTAGACCAAGAGTGAAAAAATCTACCTCCCAAAACTTTGCACTGCTTGGCAGAGGGCTGGTCAATTCAAGCTCGGAGAGTTCAGGCATTGGATCTCCGCTCTCTCCCCTCTCTCCGAACCAAGATACAGCGAAGCTCCCCGCGACTTCCGGGAGGACCGGAAACCCCATCAAGACTAGCGACAGCGCCAGTTCCGGTCTGGGATCACCGGATTCTCCGCTTTCACCGGATAGTCAGAAGTATTCGGCTGCGTATCTGATTCACGATCAGCTGGAAAAACTGCACAATTGCTCCTGCGAGAGACGACAAGTTCAGGTAAAACGAAGGTCAATCAACTTTCACGTTGACACGATATTGGCTCGTTAGTATTCCCGGTTTTTTGCTTTCCTTGTTTTTGTGTTTTTGGTTTCATTCATTTTCGCACCGGTACTCGATCATCATCTCAGTTTATCATACAGGTTTCTTAATTATGTCTGGCTATAGATATATCATTTATAATAGACGGATGTATGGATTGGTTATCTGCGAGAGTTCGAGGCTAGCTGTTAATTAGACACGTCTGTTTTCATAATTAATAGATCCGTTGCTCTATGCGAAATTCGGTGTTCGAATTGACCGGAGGGTAATTACAGAGTCGAATACACATCGGATGATGTCGTTGGCGAATTTAATTGCGACTAATGCTGTCGGATCACTCAGTGCAGTAACCAGTCTTTTTGATACCCTAGGTGAAACAGAAATATTGCGCCTTTATGAAACTCGTCCGTTTTATGGACTAGTAGAACACTGAAATGATTGAGAAAAATAACTCATTAGAAGTATTAATATCACTTTTCACAAAGCGAGTAAAAAAAGGTACCGTGAAATTACAACATTGTTTTCAGTGATTGGAGCTGTGGCTGTAAACCTCTTTCTTCTACGACAAAAAATTCAGTCACCTTAAAAATTGTAGGGACGAACTGGTCTAGATGCTGTAGCAAGGAGTCGATTCCAATGGGTCTAAGGTTTTTAGGACGAAAAATGCAGAGTGACTTTAGAAATTCGAAAAATCTTCATCTCCGTTCTAAGTGGTTAGTATATTAGTTGTTTAGTTGTCGTTTTCGAGTTCCTCGTCTCCCGTATACTAGGAAATGGTTCGTAATGATATTATGATTGATGATTAATATTCGTCGAATTTTAATTTATTCAATAAAGTGAATGTGAAGATTATTATTTGGTGAATACAATCGAATGTGAGGTCTGGAGATGTGTCTTAAGAAAGACTTGGTTTTATTGTTAGAAAAGTGAGATATGTGCTCGTTCAATGTTAGAATACGAGCGAGTTTAGAGACAAAGCATGTGAGTGCAGAAAAGGTGTGAGAATCTACAGTGACGGGAATGGAATTAGCTGAGTAAGGGCGATAGCGAGTAGCGTAAGGCTGGATGGAGATGGGGGGAGGATAGAGACTACAGTGTTCATATAAGAAATGTAGAAGAGTTATAGCAAGTTGGAGTAATACACCGGACGTAACGGATTTTTGAAATCGTTAGAATTAATTATCTCATACGAATTATATTGCCAGATCGCTGCTACGAATGATTCTTAGATTTTTAGATACACTGAATGATTTTGTGTTTCAATTTCTATCATGGATTTCTAAAAAAAATTTTTTTCTCTCCTAACTTCCTCAAACATTTGGTTTTTTCATTTGCAGAATCTTTGAAATTAAATTTTCATTGCTGACGGTAATTTGGCGAATTCACTCGAATTTCACCGTGACAATGAAATTAATCGCGATGTTTTGGTGGAGATTTTTCAAAATAAAACGGAGTATTTCTTAACCCAATAATTAAAATTCTCAGCGTATGTCAAGCTTTCGTCGCAAACTGTGACGAATGTGGTTTCGATAAATTTTATTGCTTTTCAAAGGTAAGGTTGCATTTCCGCGAACACACGCTTACCTCTCCATCCGTATAACAAGTACCAAGTTTTATTCGTAACCATAAACACGCGTCTAATTCTAAGTACATCTACGCTACACATGCTCGTATTTCTGACACGTGGGTGTGTCCAACGATATGTCGCAATACGGCGAGCTGAGAGACAAGGACGAAGCAATTCGATTTAGCGCACGTTGCAGAATCCCGCAGATTGGGACGTCCAGTGTTGAAACAGAGGCTATAAATCTTGTGAGTCACATTCGGCGACGGGGGTGGGGTTGGGCTTTTGGGGATGGGGGTTTCCACGTGGTGCTGAGGAATTGCCCGGGACTCGGTGACGCATCCGGAGTGCGTAGGCATGCGCGAGGAGTCGAGATCACAGGCATGCACCTCTCATTCATACGCCCACAGGCCTCGCCCCGAATCCACCCTCTTTTGCACCCTCGTCCCTTTTCTTTTTCTACCTCAAAAGCTCGCAGTTTCCCGAGTTACCGCGGGGTGAAAGAACCCCGTCTTTTCTACGCCCCTTCTTTTCTTGCTTCGTCGTTCGATGGCGCCACTGTTGCTCTGCCTCGTGCTCGATCTCCTAATCTGCCAAACTAGGTCAACCCGGTGCCAATTTTGTCCCTTTTTTTAAACCACACGTTAATTGCGTCTTAGATTTATTGAAATATTAACTAGATTCGAGAGCGAACTTTAGTTTCTTTGAATTCCAGAATTTGAGACTTTTATATATCAATACAACAAATTGACGATCGAAATTGTACAAGTTTTATGCAAGTCAATGACTAGAAGTATATAGACAATGAAAAATGATCAATCTTCAAGTCTGATTGTGAATAATTCACGTTGTATAAACGAAAAAACTTCTGAAATTCGTACGCAGTGTGTCATCAAGTTTACACTGAGAAGCTTTCGGTTGAAATGTCGAAGAATGGGACTCGGGGTTAAGGATCGCAATAAGTCACTGCAGTGATAAGCTGCACGAAATTCCATTCGATTCTTAAGCAACTGTAGGGCCGGGTTGCAATTCTGAGTAATTTTATGCCTGCTGGTTGGGAATTTGGCGATATATCTTTGACCGAGTTGCCGTTATCTTTGCAGCTGCTGAGGGCAAGGGGAAAAAAAATGATATCTGTAATGGGATGAAGGAGGACTGTGAGACAGCAGCTGTGGTTGTGCTTGAGGGGAGAAAATAAGTGCGGTAAAGAAAGTTGATTATGGGGATAATTAACGGACCTTTGATTCTCGGAAATCCTCAGACTTTTTCTGTTCCCATTAGTACCTACTCCGAATTGTGGTTTGCATACGTCTATACCTACGGGGCAAACGAGGGATTGCATATGGTGTAACGGTAAAACAAATAATAATAGGCACGCGGCGGCAAGTCGCAAAGTGATGTGTGTGTGTGTGTGTGTGTGTGTGTGTGTGTGAAGGCCTGTGCGAAAAATCAGTGTTTCGAAGAAGATAAACAAAAAAACAAACAAAAAAAAGAAAAGAAAAGACAAGGAAAGAACAGATAGCATCCAACAACTTTGTCCGCCTCTTTGCGTCGCCCAGCCAACCTCGAGGCGAGACGGATATGAAAAAGAAACACTAATAAAAAACGAGGGAACGCTTACGCTTCGAGTGTGCAGTCTGCGTTATATTCTCGCTTTGAACTTGCGTTTTATTTTTATTTTTTTATTATTTTTTTTTATATTTTGCTTCGTCGTTTTTCACCCGTCGTATGTACCAGAGCCAGTCGCTAGTTCGAAAATCAAACGATATTTTCGCACTTTTGATCCAGTTGAACTTCGCAAATTTTACAGTCTTTTCCTTGCATTGTCACGCCGACTGCGTTCTTTTGTGAGTGAAGGAATTGTGGCCTATACTCAATTAATTTGCGATGAGTGAGCGCTTACTCAGTTGACGGATCGACACATCGATGTCTACAATCGATTCCTCTCAGCTGTTCGAACCCATTCATAGCTGTACTTGTTGCGTCATACTATGTAAGTAGGCGTCTAGTGTTATTGACTTTTAGTTCGCCTCGGGGAATGACATTGACCGTGGGACGTCGTTGCCTTGGTTTATTCTTACCTCGACGTATGAATTATCGCATATGACGTAAGAAAAAAATAACAAAAGTGTGCGGTTAAAATTATTTACGACTCTGGATTATCCAAGTCGGTAGTTAAAATATGGGAAAGAAATTCTTCGGCTATATTTCATGATTAATTCTCTAAAAGAATTTAAATTTCTCTGTGATATTGATGCAGTTACTAGTCCAAACTTTTTGAAAGACTAATCTACGCAAAGGAAAACGATAACCATTCATATTCGGCGATAATAATAATCGATTGCACGAGGTCCTTATTGCGGTGTACGTTTATCTAAATTGTCGGAATTAGACGATTCACTCCCGACGATTTATCCGGCGAATAGAATATCTAAACGTATATCCTCTCCACTTTGCATATCGGTCCCGTAAAACGAAAACTAATATCGCAATTTTGCAAACCTAATCCCATAATGCAATCACCCATTCAGACCAAGCTCGAGAATTATACATTCGGAAAAAAATATTAAGCGCTCGGAGGATGAAGCGTGGATTTGTAAATGCATATATGGGGGTTTATTTCTACTTACGGTATAGATATATTTAATATACATATGTATGGTATGTGTATATATATATATATGTATACTCACGCGTATGTATGATTCGTCGTCGAATTATATTGTACAGCGAGGCAAGTAAGCCACATCATCCCTCTTATATATACGCGGGACCGCATAGAAACATATTGAACAAAACAACACTTATTCCGCGCGGCTTCGCTCCCCTTGAAAAGCGTTTCCCCCCGTGTTTGTATAAGCACGCTCCCCCATCCCAACAGGTGAATCCATTTTCTCTCGTTTGTATTTTCGACGTTTTCTATGGCGTTTCTCCGAGCGATTTGATAGAATTTTTTTTATATCTCGTCTTCTCGTGCCTCTTTTTTTTTTTTTTTATTTATTTATTTTTTTATTTTATTTTGATTCCCTTTTTTCTTTGTCGGAATGCTTTCTCGCTCGCAACGTTTCGGGTCTTTCGTTCGATGTTTCGCAACTTCCTTTCAATTAACACTAAATGTATTTCGAGGGATGACGGCGAATGAAATAAAAAGCAGCTGCGTATATACAGACCGAAATTGGACGACCCTCCGGCTGAATGAAACATATTATATTCTCAGCCATTTATCCTTTTTTGTATTCTTCCTTTTATGGGAGGGAAGGATCACCGGCGTGTATTTCGTTAAAAATGAAAACCTCCTCCGTTGTCCACGTTGCGTTTAATACCTACCTACAGGAATTATTTCAATCACTTTGAAATGCAATAACGTCGTCAAAAATTATTCTCCTCTTATGTGGACTAAACGAGGCGAATTCGGTTCGTAAATGTAACATAAATCGGATTAAAAAGAAAGGAAAAAGATGAAAAAAAATATATATATAAAAAAAAAAAAAAAAACGCTTCACGTTCCATCGCTTGCGATACGTCGCGATTCGCAAAGGGGTCCTGCAATACCGAATATATAATATTCGCGGAATAAGTTCACTTTCATGTGGAAAAAATGAGGCCGTAATCCCGAAGCCAGTGACATGGCAATAACGGTTTCCGTAAGCTACCCTCGGCAGTAAGGGAGGATGTTCCGGGTATCGCTCCTGCGACTCTCTTCCTCTTTGACGATGGATCCGGGCAGAAGAACCCACCGTCCATCCGGATCCTTTCATTTTCGGAATGAGATACCGTTTTCGCCTGCGGTGAGAACCTCTGGCATAAAGCTGAGCCGCGCAGGGTTGACAGGGCGCATTATTATATTGAATCCGTAGAAACGGAAAAGCTATATAGTCCCGGTCGACTGCGGGGGCGGCGTTTCTCTGTGTGCGAACAATACACGGGTTCGACGTGTAGACGAGGACGGTTTACACGCCCTCGATGCTGCGGTGTGAGTTTATTAATTATAGCGGTGACGAGGCAGCCTCTGGCTTGGTGCCCTCCGGCTGTCCATCCATCAAAACCCCATAAGTCACACGCGGAAACGCTGCAGGTTGCGCCGCAAATCGATAGATGCGGCGATCCGTTTAAGGAGCCGCATCCTTCGTGTTTTCTGGCCCGATTTGGTCGACGGATTACAAGTGCGAGCACTCTATTAGCGTCGAGCCAACATTTCTTTCCGAGTTCGAAATACCATTCGTCAAAGCTTTGCTCACGCGTGTAACCCTATAAACGGTATTAATCATACTAATGAGCATCGTAGAAAACACTGTGGAGCAACGGCGAGTGATCATATCGATTTTTCTTCACTGTGTTGGAAAAGAATTTATACGGTAAAATTATTATACTTAATAATAGTGGGAAAAGTGTGGTGCGATGTATGTGGTATTAGTGAATTTTCATAGTCGGTATACATTGACTTACGTAATTAAGAAAACGAAGCGTAGCCACATACATGGAACGAAGATTAAATCCTTAACTGCGATCTCCAGGAAAAAGTTACGTCCAAAATAATAATCCCTCCGAATCCGAACCACATGGAGTAATCATCTCCTTATCGACTGATTGCTCTTGACTCTGTTACACTTTGAGCTAGATGAAAATGGAAGGAAAAGTTCGACCTTAACAACCCTGTAATGATTTCCGTACAATTGTATGCAGGCGTATATGTATACATATAGGTATATACAGAATGCACACCGGCTATGGGGAATGTCTCGCGAGTTCGGGCAGTCGTGACGAAGAGAGATACGTATCTGCTGGTCGAATTAAAACCCCATATAATAGGCCCGGTTGAGTGACGTGTGCGTGCAACAGTATGATGATGGATATGGTTCGGTATCTCCACGCTTCTATGGGCCACCAACTTGACGGCGAAAGTTAGTTAGGCGGTTTATATACCTCGGGAAAAGTATAGCCTTCTACTCTCCCGTTATGCATGCACTCGCACCCCCTTCCCTTAACCCTATATCGTAAAGCTACGGGGTTATAGGTAGCCGTAGTGGTGCCAATCCAACGTGCAGGCGACGTCAAAATACAAACTTATTTAGCATGCATGTAAAGTCTTCTGGCACGGTGAGCATTCACCATAAATATGTATGCATAATATGGCCTGCGGAGGTGCCGTTCCGTCGTGGATATGTATATGGTGGGCATGGGCAGCCGGCGATACACTACATCCCCACTATATTTTCATCTTACCCTCTCTTTCTACCGCTTTTCCTCCTCTCTTGTCCCCTTGTGCAGCCCTCTGCAAATGCGTTTATAATATTCACCCCCGTTGAGTGGAAAGAGAGTCGCAATGCCGATCGAGCCGTCCATGGGGCGCTTTCCATCCGGTTTCTGATGGTCGGAGTACCGCGCTCTACTAATTCACCCCCGAATCAGAAATTCCGCCTTTCAATGCTACGTCGGATCCTCATGGGGCATTGGGACCATTTTCTGCTCGTCGGAAATACGGGGTCTGTCTATTTTACTTCGGGATTTTAACACCGATGTAGAAGAATTCCTGCAGGACCTTGAACTGCAGATGTCCTGGTACACGGAGTGAAATATTCATACGCGAGTGCGTTTTTCGCAAAAGTTTTACATTGTTTTACAGTTGATTTGCCCTGTGAAATCTGCTATCATTTGAAGATTTTCAGCAACCTAATTTCACCACCGACTTTTTAGCGTTTCGATTGAAAAGGTCAGGAGTTGAGTGCCCAAGCATCCCCTTGGAATGGGATTGTTCACAGAACTTATACTTTACTGTGCTAAAAAGAAAACCTTGTAAAAAGAAACTAAAAAATATTTAACCAATGACTTTTCTCGATGTTATGATAAATAAAATAGATATGATCGCGATGAATCAATACAGGTATAATAACTGTATAATAACGTATCACTTTCATGCATAAACAGACGGTGATTAGCGTAATTGACGACCAGTTGCGAGAATCGTTAGCGAGAGGTATGAATATATATAACCAATTTCGTTTTGCATCGCTTTCCGTGTCCGCAGTGAAAACACCGCGAACTTCAACTCGTCCATCTCGGCGCTTCGATTATACCGGGTAAAACGCCAAACGAAGCCAATTAACAGTTTATTTGTCATAAAGAAAAAAGCGTCGTACCGAGACAAACAATCGGGGAGTTATATCGATCGTTAAAAAAAGATGCAATGAAAGCCAACTCCCGAAGTTATTAACGGTCATGCAGCCAACGGGACGAGTTTTATCGAACCGAATTGCAGTAGTACGGTTCAGGATTACGCGGGTGGTGCTGGCACGATAACAGCAAAGTTTCATCCAACTCCTGCGGAAGCTGTAACTCTAACGACTCGAGCAATTCTCACAAGCCTATCACGAACTGCCGCTAATTGTAAAACGCCTGTAAACACCTCGCAGCCTAAAACCGTAACACAATCAATTCGGCTCAAATTAGCTGGATACTTCAGCTCCAAATTTTGACATCCCGAAATACGAGAGACCGGGACGCAATAATAACGCGCTTGTCACTGCAGCGTCTGATTGTGAGCGGAATTCGCAACAGTGGGCAATAATTGGCGCTTTGGTCAATAGACCCATTAGCTTCGGATATGTGGAATTCCAGGCACACGCATGGCCAATTCTTACTCGTGAATGTTCGCAGTTCGTGCAGAGCGAGTCACGGTGTGGGTTCATGGTGAACACAACTAGCACACGAGTAAGAGCTGCACTGCCAAAGTAGCGCGTACGTGTTCGCGCGCGCGCCCTTGCACCAGCCGTTCGTCCTGTGGACGGTGCGCTCCTTGAACCATTCAGTCCCTGCGGGGAATCCTCGCGGGAACCTCTTACCGTGTCCGCTCAGTGGTAGTCGTCGTGAAAGAGCGTCCGGTGAACGGAAGTGGTCGAAGGTGTTCGAAGGTGGTGGTTGGAGAGGTCATCGTTTATTGTTGCAATCTTTTTTTTATTTTTTTTTGGAAACTCCTACGGTACTTGTGGAGTCGGTGTGGGTAAATTTGAAAAATGGGCGTACGATGTCAGGAAGCTCAGGACTGAAGCTACCGAGTAATTATAGGCAGACAGGAACCAGACCCAAGGTGAAAACGTCTAAATTGACGTCTCCAAAGCCGGTCAGGTCCTCCTCCATTGCCAATGGTAATAATAATAAGCGGCAGGAAGTCGGTTTTCAATCACTCACTGCCGAGGCTCGCTGTCAGAATTCTAACGACAAACAGATCAAAGTTTCCTCGAGTCTGTCGCCGAAGAATTCTCCGAAGAAATCACCGAGGAGGCTGTATATTCCAGCCGAGGATCAAGATCAGGACACTAGTTTCTCACCGAGAAACTCGCCGAAACGTTCGCCGAAGAGATTATTACCTTCTTTGGAGGACGCTTCTCGACAGGTTACCATGGGACTCGCTTTCAAGCCGCAAAATAACTTTCAGGACGACATGCGCGACATGTCCTTCCTCGAGTTTGAGACCAAGTATACCCTCGAAAAGGAGCTTCTTCTATCCAGGTACGAACTACGAAACGAGTACGATGGCTGTGGTGGCCTCACGCCCACTAGGATGGGCGTTTACACCGAGCTGCCTGACCCTTGTCGTAATTTTGAAACCGTGACAAACTCCTGCCTGCAACCTGCTGCCGAAGGATTCAGCTTTGCTCCTGGATGGGCGTTGAACGCTGAACATTTTTACCAGTGGCAACAGCGGGGGAAAACCACCAAAGAGGTACGCTGCAGTTTTATGACAAACTGCATCGACGTGCAGGTTCACCATATTGCTGCTGCACTTGCGCGTATAAATGCTCAGTGAAGGTGGTAAGAGACCGTCAAAATTGGCTCGAAATTTTTATTCGGAGATACTTACTTCACGCGACGAATTTCATGCCCAGTGGTTTTACGGTGTTGGAGTTTAATTGAGGAGCTACTTTAATCACGCGTAATACCGACTCGTATCTGAATGTGACTCATTCGCTTCGCTCGTGTTGGCTCGATGCCAGATATTAATATTCCGATCGAATTTTCAATGGTTTCTATCTCTTTGGACGAGCATTGCCCCAGGCGAAGAGTGAAGGGAATATTATGCCTATACGCTTTGAGATTCATGTTTATCAGCTAATCAAGGTGGCTCAGATAGTTGATAGTAATTATCACTGAATTCGATTTGATGTAACGGAAATATCCACATTGGTTTATCACTAAACGGCAATTTATCACACGTAATCAATCATCGTCAATTTACTCTGAAATTATAACCTGTCCTCGAAACAGGTAATATAAACGGTCAAGTTACATCGTTACCGAACGAATATCTATGCATCATTATTTCTCATGATAAACACATTAGAAGAAGAAGAATATATTTAAAATCTGAATGTAAATCGTGACAAGTCAATATTTCCTTATATTGTCACGATCAATTAGGTACTTTGAATTTGATCGTTGAATTCGAATTGATTCATTTAAAAATATCGCAATAAATACTTACGTTGAAAAATTGTATCTTCCAGAACGCAGAGTTAAAATTTTAAGTTTCCCTTTATATATATATAGAGTGAGTGGCGCGTACGACAACAATGAGATTTGATGCGGTGAATAAAGCGAGCGAAGTGCTCGAAAGGCCGGTGTTAACATAATTGAAGTTATTCCAGCACCGAAGAGTGAGTCAATTAATATCGTTGGAATTCGCAAATTTGCAAGCTGTCAGTTGCAGCTCTTCACTCGGTTTCGTCCGCCTCTGGCTTCTCCGGGAGAGAACAACAATGACTTCTTCCCTTTCCCTTTGGGTCCTAAAAGCCTCAGGGAAGTCTCGGTAGGCTCGGTGGCACGGCTTTGAAACCCACTCGTTCGTTCGTTCGTTTGCATTACGATTCAATTCACTTATGCAAAAATATCCATATATATATATATACGTATAGTGTACACCGAAGTATCTCTTCGAAGTTCATTCCTGCACTCCGCGGTTCGTTTTGCTTTTCCTTTCCTTCGTCAACTCTCGAATGGCGCATGAATGAGCACGCGATCCGACTTACGGCTTACGGTTAATTTTAATGGAAATAAAATCGTCCGGTTCCTCATACACTTGCAGGCACATGTATTGCATTTTTTATTTACAATATAATCCCAGCTCAGACCGCTGCACTACGTGGTGAAAGCTGCTGTTTCTTTCCCGCGAGATTTCTTATTTTACTTTTTAATCGAGACACTTTCTGTAAATTACCTAAGCTCGGTACGACGCCTCGAGGCACGTTTGGGGTGGCTGCATCATCAAGGAAGCAATATTCTCTCTTCGGTGGCGGCGCACCACCGAGAAAATACACCTCAATTTATATCAAGGCTCAAAATTATCCTCACAATCACTGTGCGGTCGCCCGCATCCATCCATGGGGTTTACGTAATTTTCATTTATTTATTTCATCCAAGCGTGGGATTCTGACGTCACGAGATTCTCTTTACCCATAAAATATTCAACAAATTAAAACACGAACCTCGTGCAGCCGTTCTTAGAGGCGTCGCGTCGGTATTTCCATCTTCTACTCTCAAAATTGTTGCGGTTATTCGCACATCTTTGCTCGCATTCTCGGATGATCCATCCTCACAGATCAGCCTGACGATCTGGTCTAATGCTTATCGCCTCTCCGACTGCAGAGGGTGTTTTTCTTAGTTGGGCGGGCCCGTACTCGATGCATCCATAAGAGGCTGTAGAACCGTATGAATTTCTTAGGGTGGTTTTAGACGGGCTAATACAGTGCCCGAGGGTGTCGAAACACTTTGATCAATCCCCTGTCCGCGCTTCGTTGGTGTTTACTCTGAGGGCGACGAGAGCGGAGCTACTACCAGCATCTTACGCCGCTGCAGCTAGAGCTCGAGATTCAATATCGCGAAATCTCTACCACGCTTCGTGGAAGCAGCTTTGCTGCAATGCAGGCTATCGTACGCCATGCGTCAGATGCCCGGGCGATCAATCGCTCGGAAAAATTGACTTTTCCCGCACATATTGCTTCCAGCTAGCCGATTCTTCACCCCGAATGTATATGTACATATATATATAGATTAATTTGATTAGCAACATATTTTCTTTATACCGCTGTCATAACTTTTACGTTCCCCATCCATGGGCATTGCAGACGTATGATGGTAGCTTTATGGTACGCCTACCGTGCTTTCGTGGTCATGGAATGTGCAGGCCGTGCCGAATTTCATCTTACCCAAAAATTACATCTTGACTATGATTTTCTCTCGAAGTATAAGTTACATACTCTTGGAGAACGAATCTTACTTTAATTTCGCAAAAACATTTTTATCGGCAAATCTTCAAGTCTAACATAACAGTCTTATGCAAGATTCTTTGTATTAAAATAGTAGCAAAAATAAGGGAAACGCTAAAAAATGAGGAAGGGAAAATGAACGCTCCAACGGCAATCGCGAGAGCTTCAAATACGTCTGTATTTATCGCAATATCGAATATCAAGTTTCGCAAATTGGGAACAGGGCGAGTTGTTACAGGTTCCATGAGTCATTGCTTGGGCTGATTGAATCAGAGATCCATTTTGGGCGAAGATTGTCGGATGGAGATATTTGGTTCGCCCCGAGGGCTTGGGGTAGGTTATACTTCCCTGCAGTCGGGACTTGGGCCGACCTCTGACCCCGCTCCGAGACCGGGTCGCGTCCCAGTTCTAAATTAGTTGCTTCGATTGCCAATTTTCGCCTCCCCCAAGTTGAAATTCTATCCTACAAACTCACGGGAGCTCGGCACACGGCGGCGGCTTGACTTACGACCCTCTCTAATGTATACACGGACACGTGTATGGACGGGTATACAACTTCCGGTTAGACGCTGCGGCGCGTTTTCTTCTTATATCTCTCCGTCGAATGAATAAAAATGGAATCGCTTTCTTCGTCGATGTCGTAGGTCGTGGACAAAGTCAAGTAAGAATCGTCATTTTGTTTGATTCGTTCGTCATATTTATGAGAGAAATTTTATCGTAGGAACTGACGTCATTCGTTAACAACGGCTAACTCTCCGTTTCCGGGAACGAGGACGCGTGTCTCGGGGGCCATTTCTTATCTCTTCCTTGTATACAAGCACATGCCTACACAATCCCGTTGGATTTATTTTCGTTTTGTCATCGCTCTGCAGCCAACTTACACGGGCGATGCTTATTGTCTGCGAATGAAACGAAACGCATGTGCTCCGCCTTATTTTAGGCCTTGTTTTTCTGTTGCAGTCATCCTAGAAAACTGTTTTTTTTTTTTTTTTACTAATTTCTATACGTCGAGTGACATGACGTCTCAGAGAATTTAGAAAAAAAAAAAAACCGGTGACGTCACTCTTTGTTGCGAAAATACTCGGTCAAAAAACACTTTGCTTCGTCCATTTGTGATCGAAAATTTCTGCGAATGAAACAGAACGAGGCCTTGGAGAATTTGTGTATTTTTATGGCACCGGAAGGTACTCGGAAGATGTCTTTCGAGATTTCTAAATATAAATGAAACTTGGAAAATACGTAACATCCGAAAGAAAAAACTACACTTTGGCTCTATTTCTATGTCCGTTGTACGTATACAGCTCGGTGAAAGCTGTGACATTTTTTTTGGCGTATCAAGGTGGGTGGTTACAAAGTGGAGGAAGCAATCGTCGTTTGAATCAAGTCACCCGGTACATAAGTAGCTACAGTTTGTCAGCGTTGATCCTTGTACGAGATATACGTTAACCAGCAACTGACGAGGTTGATTAACGCGAGTGCATTTTCCACCCGTGTAGTTAATCCTCGTCTTTGATGGCCAAACTTCAGCCCCGAGTGTTCCATTTCGTAAACAACAGAAAGCGAATCAGCGCAGGTAACTCGATAAACCCGTGCAGTCGATCCATTTGTTCGGCTGAAAATCAAGCTCACATTTCCCATCGAATCCCCCGGCGTCGTCTGGGGGCTGAAAAAATAGACAAATCCGTCAACCCTCCTTCGGCGGCGGACGAGCCCGTGTAAACGGCCAGATTTTTTCTCCTCGTCGCTTTTTCTTCTTCCTTTTATTTACCGTCGTGGACAACCGTGTTGGCGAGCAGCTCGTCACCCCATACGGATAAATTACTTGTCGTAATTCGATTATCAAGGGCGTTCCTGGGAATGACTGGAGGAGAGCCGCAGATGCAGCCTTCAATTGGGACGAATTCGAGCGGGTTCAAGGGAGAGGAAATCGGGATGGGAGGGATTAGTCCAAATTCCGGTGGTCCTTTGCATCCCGGATGGGATTTCGTCTGAGTAAACCAATTTGGACATCTGGATTAATGGATTGTGTATCCCGCAAATTAGTTGTGCCTACTACTCTAAATTGATGCACTCACGTCGGAATACGACCCGAACCGCGATCTACAGCTGATCAAATCCAGTGCGTCATAATCCATTTTTTTTTTCATCAGACAATTAATGCTCACCCCTCAAACAAATTTCCGTTCTCAATCGGGTACTTGAATTATAAAGGGAAACAATTTTCAAGTCTATAATACATTCGAATTTCAGACAAAACGCGTTGCTCCTAAAATACCCAATTTTTAAAAATAATTTGTCATCTTTTTGTTCAGAAACAATTTACACTGTTACACCGTTTGGTAAAGTCAGCGCCTTTCTCTTATCGTAGATCTTAACTCGGTCACGTTCAAATTGCTGCCATATGGGGTTACTCGAGCTTCAACGCTAGTCTTAATAACGCGAAGACAGCAAAAGCCGCCAACCGCAGCTTCACAAAGCGATCAAAAGTGGTAACAGCTAAATATAGAAACGTGAGTTCGTTTCTCCGAGGTCTTAATGAGGCTCGATTGCGCATTTGCATCTCTCTACCGTTCACGCCGCAGGTTCAACGGTGCACCTTCTTTTCCCCTCTCTTTCTCCTTATTCTTATTCTAATTGTAAGTACAGCTCAATTTTTTCGAGGAGATACATGTATTTATACACCCTTGATTTCATGATTTTTTGTAAGTGACCCCTGCAGATTCCGATCGATTTTCGATGTGTACCTTAGAAGCGAATGACCCCCTACTTTTCGGTCCATATCTTCTTTCTTCATCCCCACGTGCAATCTCATGTGCGATACAAGTCTTTACAAAATCTACCAATGAACGGATGGGTGCGAAACTAGCAGAGCGAAGACGAGGGCGACGTCCCGTTGATCTAGCTTCGGGTAGAACCCTTGGGGGCCAAACCCTGCCTCGAAATGTCAGGGCTCGTTAGGACGAACCCGAGTTAGGGTATCTTCCGGAGGTGCCCCGTGTCTGTCACTGCAAGGCGGCCGAACAGAATGCAGGCGCGTACGTGAGGAGGAAAAATTATCGCAATTCCGTATTCTGCCTGCGGGCGAATGTGTGCCGTTGAGGACGCCCCGATCCGTCAATTGGATTCGACGTAGTGGGTGCATTCTGCGATTCCTGAACCCGAGGGCTGCGCTTGTAATTTCACGCGTCCGTCAATCACGGCTTGTAACGTAACAGGGAATCGGCGTCTTATAGTTTATAGTCCGAGCTTTGAAAATCGGTGTAAAGTTCAGTTCCGTCAGGGTACTCAGGACGGAAATCACTCGCTTAACCTGCAGCTACATCGGTAAATCGGGGGAAATCGTAAAGCTCGAAAAGCTTGTAACGGTAAAAGTCCCGCTGGTGTCGTCACGACTGACTCTGCTTCGCGGTCATATTTCAGGGCTTAACGATTATTGGAAGAAGTAACGTGCTCGGTTGTAATTATACGTCGACACGTAATGCTGCTACTGCTGTCGCTGGTGACGTCGAAGGTTTATTATACCCAGTAATTGTACGCACCTATCTACACGCAGAGCTCATGTGTGTGGTTTTTCCCAGCACGACAGTGTACGACGGTCAAGGTTTCAGAGAATTTTTTTATAATCTACATGTGGTTTGCATTTTCTTATAATTCCTTAGTGGAGTATGTCGTTTAGACTTTTTTTCTTCTGGCCGTGAACAATTTTCCTTTTAGGGAAATGACGTTTTTTTATCTTAAATACGTATCATCTTTTATTTACAACGACTGTTCGGAGGAATCAATACCACTTTGAATATGTCTGGAGTTCTTTTCTTTTTTCTTTTTTTCATTGAAAAGAAAATTCTCGCTCTCAGCCGAGTGGAGAAATGAAAAGTAAAAATTAAGGTCGATGACGAAAATTCAGGGCGGGTATTTAATCGTAGTTCAACGATTATTATACACTTATAATAATTATACGCACACAGTATGTCATTATAGCCGATACTTATAACCTACACGAGTTCCATGGGTATAATAAATGTGCATATCGCGTCTAGCCACTCTCGTGTCGAGGCCCACACGGGTCCAGCTGACAATGGGAGGGTTGGGCTCGGAGGGATCCTTCTGGACGACGTCGCGATGCGGTTCGGCTCGTCGCCGGTCTTCTCTCTCGCCTCGTATATACGGATGGACGCGTGTGTGTTATAATGATATGTACGTCTCACTCATTCATAAAACATGCCCACGTGGTCGCATGGCGCCTACCCGAGTAATGTATGTCCTGGTAAAAAGACGATTGTGAGTAAAATAGCGTCTCTCGAACCGAGAATTGTGTTACCCGAAGAAAAAAGAAGCAGAAATAAAAGGCAAGGGGGTGAAAGAGGGAAGGAGAGAGAGAGAGAGAGAGAGATGGAGAGAGGATACGGCGGTTCCCAAATAAATTATCAGGGCTGCTCGGCTGCTGCTCAGCCAGTGCAGGTTAAAATGGGGTGAAATTTCAATGCATTATACACGCATAATGCGAACTTGTTACCGCATAAATATTTATTCGGCTACTTTCTCCGTCTTGAACGCATACCGATCAGCATCAGCTCGCTCCCGTGACATCCGAATTCACGCGCGACCTTTTGCACCTTTGATATGTGAGTATGTGTCTGTATACTATGTATGTGTACGTGTATACGGATACCGAGGCATAAAAATTACTCGGTTCGGTTACCATGGCAACTTTTACCCGCGAGGGATGCACGTATTCCTCTAGGACACGTACTACGCGCACGTCCTGAGGGAAGAGGGCGCATCCTCTAGCTTTTGGGGATCGCTAACTAGGTTACAGAGGTTCCCAACCGTCCAGCCCCCCAGTCACCCGACCGTCTTCATTATCCCTCCGATTCTCTTCCCTCTGAACCTACCTACCGTATCCTGTGCAAAACTATATATACGTGGCTTATTTAACGCCGGCTTGACCGACCGATGGTAATATACCCTTTGCATAAATTTGTCTATAAGATTGCCTTGAATTTTTTGAAGCAGAAATTTCCTCTTGACGACGATTTTTGCCTTCGAATTCTATTTTTCGTTTCGTTTAGTATTCACGATCGTATAAATGTCTATATAAAGTCTTGTCGAGTCTCTTTATGACTATGTCCTGGAATGAAAAAATTCATCTTCCATTAGTCACGTGTCAGAAGGAGCTAGGAAACGGTTGATGCTTGCATAATCATGTGTGGTTATAAACGTAAATAGACACGCGTTTGATTAACGTTTTCTTTGTAACATTGCGAAGTACTGTAAGGTATCTATAAAAAATTGCTATTTTCCCGTGTTCCTTTATATTAAGGATGTTCAAAAAAGTATATTAGGAATGGCTTGAAACCTTGTTTTTCACTTGTCCTACTTCACGCGTAGGAAAATTTTATCAAACGAGCAAAATAAAAGCAGTACGAGGTAACGCAGATTTGAAAATTGTTCAACACGTGTTTCCGCTCAGCACACGTTGACCGATCGCAGTTGTCGTATTACGTATTTACGTGCACACAAATATATACGCACGAAGGACACACACAGTTCAAACGAATGCCTTATGGCCGCGATGTGCGAACTTTACAACGATATATGTACACTCACGGAGGCGTAATTGGTGTGTGTGTGTGTGTGTGTGCGTTTGCGTGTAAAGTGTATATAGGAAATGGGCACTCGTCCAGCTGAAAGAGGATTTTCTTTTTTTCCACATTTCTTTCTGTTTTTGCTTTTACTACTATCCCACTGCGTTTTGCCCCTCTTCCTGCTCTACTCTCAACTCCATCTCGCTTCTCCGTGTCTCTTCGCCCCGCTTAACCCCGTTTCATATCAATCCCTCTTTATCCAGCACTCGCGGCGTGATCCACGCTGCACGTGTGTAGGTATTATACGTTTATAACGTTCACGTGTACAGGAGGCAACGATCCCCTACACTCGAGGTGGATGGAAGGCGAACATGTGGCCTCTGTTACTACTTAGCTTTTTCTCTCCCCCTCCCCCCTCCCCCCTCTCCCTTCTTCTCGGGCTATCCTGCACGAGCTTTGGCTCCTCTCAATTCGTCCGTCTCTCCTTTCCATGTCCCTACGCAGGCCCGCCTTGTCCGTAGTCCCTCACTTTTTTGCGTCGGAAGCGCCACGTGCTCGTGCGGAGCTTTTTTACCCGCGCGTTTCCCCATCTACCCTCCGTCGGACGGGCTTCATTCGTCCTTCTTTTGTTTTTACGCGGGAGATTTAAGATCTCGCGCCGGGACTTTAACTCGAGGATTTCAGATGCAGGGGGACGACGGTGACAATAATTAGACGTTATCTAGAATTTGTAATAATTCTGTCCTTCAACACGCGCGATCGTTACAACTTGGCTTCTGTTTGTGTTTTTAATTCACATTCTTTTTTTATTCTCTTTCTCTCTCTCTCTCTCTCTTTCACCCTTCAATTACAAAGCCTCTGACAGGCGTCTTTGTATACATGTATGTATATGTATATGCTTATATGTTCACACGTGGGTCGGGGGATCACCCACGAATCACGATTGCTCTCTGCTTATAACCCTGCGGCTGGGTCCCTCGTTTTTCGAGTTTCGTCTGCTCGTCAATCTCTGTTATACTTTATTTCTTTACGAATTACGAGGGAAATGACCTTTTATCTCTAAATATGTTCTTTCTACGTCGTGTAAACAGAAATTTTACCTTAGATAATCACTGTCTGTACTGATTATAATTTTTTCAAAACGTTTTACGTTTTATACAGCATGACAGAATTTTCCGTTAATTATAATATTGGGCTTTATGCTAAAAGCCTTGTCAAAAATATTTCTGTTCAGCTTTCATACTATGAATACGTAAAATTTTCACGATAAACCATTCAAAGGAAGTTTGGAGATAACAGAAAAAGAAAAAATGCGAAAATAAATTTCGCGGATCATTCGTTAACGAAAAGTTTGACTTTGTGGCTACCAAAGGAGAACGGCATCGTGAGTTCGCGACGTTAAGTTACGACAATTACCGAGGCTCTTCAGTCGCCCGCGGGACTGTTCTGAATCGTAATAAAGTACTTGGCGCATGATTCGAATGATAATGGGCATTTCGACCACATTGATACAACAAAGAATAACGAACTTTGCACTCCGTGAGGATTGGATGAATGAATGTGCGGTAACGCAACTGCATCGACGAATATACGGAGAGATTGAGATCATGAACGAGAAATGATCAGGCTGGCTGCGATGCAGAGGAGGCAATTATTTACTAATTAATTTATAGCCGCGGTAAAGCTTCGGCCAATGGCTGTTGGTAATTCGTTAATTTGTTTTATTTCCCGGGTTGTTAGTTAGCCGCAGAAGAAGCCTAGAAGGAAGGCTGAAAGTTAGCCGCGCAGTAGCTGACTAAAGTAACGCATCTATTCCGGTAATCTTATGAAAGTTACCGCGGCTAGGCTACAGGCTGCTCTAACCCTAATCTCTAATCACCCAATCATCTGTTCGTTTCTCTCAGATGTTATTTTCGTTCGGTGGATGGAATGGTATTGTCCCAACGACGGCCTCTTCGGCTACGCCGGGGCCGAGACACCCGGTGCGGATGGACGTTATTATTTCTTAACCAACCCACGAACTTCACTAGCAGCTCATTTTTACCTTCGACTGATATATATTTCGCCTCGAACCTTCGCCTTTTCTGTCACTTTTTTGGACCCTTAACCCTTGGATCCTCGTTCTAATAACTTTGATCATATCCCCCTGTTTGACAATCTTGTTTCTTGTTGGACCGCAGTATTTTACCTCGCATAAACCGCGGTACCATTTTGTTGTATAATAAATTACATCATTTTTTTGAAAACATATATAATTCCAGCGATTTATGTACGTTAGTGCTCCTCAATTATTATGTTGGCAGTTCTTGATAAATTTTTTGAATGGTCGGATTAATTTATAATGTTCAGTGGCCATAACATGCTGTTACACATATATGTTTTAGTGACCACAAAGCTTTGAATTCAGAAATCGCGTCATTTGAAAAGTAATTCCGTTGATCTTATATTTCCTCGCGTTTCTTTTCTTTTTTCATAAGCACATCGGCGAGCAAGGAAAAATATTTGAAAAGCAACTGGTATTTCAATTTTTATATCACCAGAGTGTATTCTAAATATTCAGAAGGAAAACCGTAACTTCTAAAAAGCGTTAAAATCACAAGCATGAAGGAAGTTTAATTGCACATGCATAAAAAAGAAGGGAAAATTAGAAAGGACGGACTTGCAGCCAACTTGATTCAGCGGCACACAGGTATGTCAGTGTAAAATAATCGACGTCTCCGTCCTTTGCATCGCGACTATTATTTTAGGTCAATATTTTGACTGCCTGAGGCATCTGCACACACTGGCGCACGTCGACGCCGGGCGTCGCAGTGGATTCAGTCACGTCTAGTACGCCGCACCGTCGAGACGCACGTTCCGCTCGTCGCGGTCTGCCTTTGAAAATGTGCGCGCCGATCAGGGAGGCCCAAAACGCTATTGAAACCTTCTTAAACACTTCGAAGATTCGTAAAAAGTTATGAAACTCGGGGTTAAATGTATAGTTGTCTAATATTAATGTCGATTATTAAACTTCACGGTGAAATATTATATGAATACAAAAATTTCTTTATAAATATATTTATCGGTATTAAATTTTTTACAAGCCAAATTCTATCACACAGTGCCAATATAACTCAAGGTGAACACCCTTGAGGATCATTTTTTCCCTTTATATAATAAAAAGCGTGATTTCCATCAAGAACGACAGCGAAACTTGATTTCTTAACAATTCACGCATTAGGCATCGAAGGGTTTGATTTCATGGTGCCGTTACCGTCTCGTCCTTCGGTCACGTGGTTGCACCAAGGATAGCTGAGTTCGGTTGAGTTTGAGCCGTGTTGTTGTGAATGTCACAGTTGATCCGACGTCTAGATTGAGTCTAGACGGGTCGAGATCATAAATTCCGTTGACAATTTGGTGCTGCGAAGAGAGGCTGACCGAGAGAGGATACTGGTGCAACACTGTAGTGATTGCGGGTGCTTTTTAGGTGTCCTTAAAAAGGTTCGTCGGAATCATTAGGTGGACATTCAGTGCGGTTTGTAAGTGGCGTAGAAATATATAGAGCCGGTGCGGGACGAGACGGATGCCCACTTCGGACACGCATACCTTAGCGCCTTTAAACCTCTCAACCTTTTAACCTTTAAGCTCTTTAAACTCCTTAAGCCTTATCTTTATTGCACGGGAGGACACCGCGACACTCTCTAATATACATACCTACGGACATATCCGTACTCACACGCTACTGTCCACCAAACGTGGCCTGGCAAAGCCTCGTTGAAGCACCAAAGTCCGGGATTATGGCTTGCATCAGAGCTCCAAGGTCCGTACAAGGCTCAACCGACGACGTCAAGATCGACCCTACTACTCGAAACATTGTACAGGTATTTCACCCTCCTATCCTCTCGACGTGGGACCCTCGTGTCATTTACACTATCCCCAGAACTTTCATTTTAACCCAGTCACTCGTTATAGCTTTGCCGGGAAATTGCTCTTACCAAATACTGTTGGTATATTGCTAGGCCAAGAATGGTGTAAAAGTGTTTAAATGCTGACTATAAATTAACGAACAGAAGGACTAGCAATATTTATGCCAAGATACTTTTTATTTTACACATATTAATTTCAACTGGTGTGTTCTAAGAGATTATACTGTTTGCGGATATTTTCAAAAGCTGAACGACTGAGCGTTAAAGAGAAGCTGAAAGTTCGGTGTTAGGATCCTTTTAGCAGTGAAATAATTGATTCCTCTTCATTACACCATTGCGGCATGGAAGTAGTTTGATTTTTAACGAATGCACATCTCGGATGATCAATGAATAAAGGCTGGAACCACAGATCCATCAATTACTGCAAAAATGCAACGTTCCTTTCGGTTTATATATTATATATGTATATGTATACTGGCGTATCATTAGAAAAGGAAGTGACGCTCATTTCGAGAGACGATTTACATCCACCTAGCTTGCACCTCTTACTATAAAGTTGTCAACGCGGTTTGACTAGCAGGCAAAACCCATTGTTCACGTAACTCATTCGACCATCTGTCTTCTGCATGGTCTATAACGTACCTCCATCAACATAAGCTTTGGATCGTTAAATTCTGAAAAAACATGTTGATCAAGACAAATAGAGGGATGAGTGTTGACTTTTTTATTGAAACGTCTCAGAGGCGTTTATATATTTAGAATGGCTATTCGGTTACTGCTGCAGTAGATAAAGATGATGTTGTGCAAAGACGATGGCAAGTGACCAGTCAGCCTTGTTCGTGCCGCAATTGTACATTCCATTCTTCCAAATGTCTCTGTATGATGCTTCTTTAAAACCTTTCTTTAAAAAAAACCTCTCAGATCAAAGTGGGACGTGTAGAGATCATTTAACGCACAAATCCGCGCTCACCATGATCATCTTTGCGGTGAAGGATGCGCCCAGAGCGCAAAAATTGTGCAGCAAGCGCAGAACAGCGCACGTCTAATTAACCATCGGGAAGACAGACGTGCGGATGAGGACAATGAGGATTCGTCCGTTGTGCACACCTACGCGAAATCTACGACATTAGCACGTTGGGTTAGGTTGCAATAAGCGTTGTTCAGTCCTCGTCGTGGGTTCTGCACCGCTTTATTAACACCTACGGTTAACGTGCGGGGTGGAAAGGTTAGGTTGGAGAACTCGAGTGGTTGTTCGAGGATTTGCGAGACCCTCATCCTCTGTGTTCGAAGCAACGCTCGGTAATTTGAGAATCGGCAATGCGACGAGCCTGGATTCAAGATCCACTCGTTCTTGGGTCTGAAATTGTCTTATCCATAGTTTCTTCCTTTTATCGCGTAACTGTAGTTACCGTGAATTGTTTTAAGATTATTCTCATACCGAACAACGGCTTATTATAATATATACAAAACCAAGAATTCAACGTAAAACGCTGACTCAATTTTTTTCACAATTAGTTTGAACCAAGCTTTCCCTTGTATTTATTTACTTTTTTTTTGTTTTTTTTTTTTCGTTTTACGCAGAAGCGGTGATTGATCGTTCGCTGGTTTGTGCAGGAATGACGAACGTTGGAATTTCCGGAGAGGCTAAATTTTATATTTAAAATAACGAGAAGTGTTGAAACATGTTAGTGTGCCAGTAGTTCGTATAGCTACTGTGAGCTGGCTAATCGGGCTACTAACCACACCGTATCTGGTCGTAATTTCAGGGCCATTACACGCCAATAACATCGTCCCATAACTCAAAATTTTACACCCTTAACCTCAATCCGGTGTGGACCTTGTTGTCATACCTTCATGACCGAATTTCGAACATTCCAATCGGAGGAGAAGAATCCCTCGTTGGCTTATCCCTTTACAGAAAATTCTTTTATCTCTTTTTGATCATGCGCGATCAAGGAGCGTACATTCATCTTATTCGTTCTTTGGTCACGAGTCCTGCCAACTACTTGAGTGAATAATTTGGCTCCCGGACGTTTGACTGTGGAAAACACAACACAAGATGATAACGGAAAATCCTTTGGACTGCTATCAGATATGCATCTCAAGTCGAGGCAGTGTTCGATCGCTTCTGGAGGCATTCAGCTCTCTTTGAGTTGTATGAGACTGTAAATCCGGAGCAAAAGAGGCCGCCAGAGTTATCGGTATTTTGGTATTTACAGTGGCGATGCAGGACGCACTGCCTGCGCTTGGAATAATAGAGATTAGGAGTGACCCGAAATTATGAAGGAAGTGATCTTGGTTTTCTCTTTGGACGGCTCAAAAATAGGTCCGCCGTGGTGTGTACGCCGGTGACTAACCCCCCGTCCTCTCTTCCTCTCTTCCTCTCTTCTCTCTCACTTCACTCCATTTTAGAATACCCTCTCCCGCTCTCCCTATCTTTTGCTCTCCAGCTTCTTCCTACTCTGTGACACTCTCCTCTTCTCTCATCTCCGCGTATTTTACCTCATCTCATTTCATCCTCTCTCTCTCTCTCTCTCCTTCTTCTTCTCCCTTTAGCTCTCTTCCCGCCCGTCGCAAAAACATTGGCTCTTTCCCAGCACAATAAACACTACGAATCCAAGAGTGCTGATGCACTCCACGCAAGCAATACACACACTGCCCATGCATACTTTAAATACGCCTTCTGTTTTGGCGCAGGACCTTTACGTCTCTCGCACATTATACAGGCATATCTATAGATCGGCCAACGTCAGAGGCTCCCGACGATGTACATACAAGGCACAACACACAGCGTGTAGGTACACGCATCGAACAATACACTGTATAATGTGCACTTTATACCTGTATATTATAACCGGGCGTAGGTTTCATTGTTACATCCGTCGGTCTGGAGGAGATTCGAGATCGTCATCTTTTCCGTTGTTATTATCATCGTTATTATCGTCGTCATCGTCGATCTATACGTATACGACAGTATTATTTTGTCACTCGGTCTAGCGATGGAACACAATAGACAACGTCGGGTCGACTTGATTACATCGAACTTAATGCTACGCGACGCTCATACCGATGTATGTATTTCTCACTTGCGTAGGACATCTCCACGCAGTAGGTAAAGATGAATTATAAAAGTCCGTTACACATACAACCCTCGTCACGCCTACGCACATACATTCAATACTCGCGATGGATTATTGTCGTACCTATAGTTGCAGCAATGCGTGTGCAACTCGGTGACTAACAATAAGTATACCGAGTGCGTCAGGCAACCGCATCACTACATTCACAACGAGGGTGGTGAAGAGATGCATTGTGGCTGGTACGTTTTGTGCGCTTTCAAGGGTTGGACACCGTCGTCAATTCCTTTCGTTTCGACTCATTCAGTCCAGACGCGTGCTAGCTTTTTTCGATTGACAACTTCGTTTACTCACCGATCTGATATTTTTCCTTTTTTTCTTTCATTTTCTCACAATCATCTTGTAGACTTGTACCAATGACTGCGAGAATTAATTATCGCGACTTCGTGATTCGTCTGCGAGCAACGGTGAAGGAAATATGTTATTCCTCGTCTAATTTCACCATAAAACCAATCTTGATGTCTAGTTTATACTAATATATGTAATCTTTTGTCTGTTTACAATAAACTCGAGAACCAGTGAACCGATTTACGTGAAAGTCGCACATGCATAAGTTATGAAAAATTGATCCAATTAGTATATAACAATTGCCGAGTCTAGTCTCTTACATACGGGCCATATAATGCAGTTCATTGCTGTTATATTTGATTCCATTGCCGATCAACTAGCTTCCCATTCCTTAGTCCTGATCCGTTGGGCCGTTATAACGTGACCGCAGCTACCGGAATTCGTAACCTCGATCGCAGCTGGTATCTGCACCCGTAAATTCAGCACCGAGGTGCACCGTATCACGAACCGAACAGGTGATCATTACGTATCACGCTCTACAATTAGGAAAAAATTGAATCGTGCTGAGAATTTTTAATTTTGTATGCACGATCAGACTTCCTCTCGAGATTTCTCGGTATTCTCATTTCTTCTCTTTTCACTTCTCTGCCGTGATCAGCTTCAAGAAAGATGAGCCCCATTGGGCAAATTGAGGTGGTATTTTCTCGAAACGTGAATGTACCACATTTCGGTTGACGAGAACAAAATGTTGACGAAAAGTCAGATGCTTCTGATTCTCAAAAATTTCTGCAATAATAACGTGACGATTCGAAGGCTTACGAGCTCGAACTTGACCTTCCGCGATCAACTGAAAATTGTCGCCTTTCTCTTGCTTTCTTATTTTCTTCACATTTGATCACAGAGTCGTTGATCCTTTGCTTCGCGTCTCAATCGAGTTTCTTCGACATTGAGATAAGAGGGCAAATTTTACGAGTTTACGAACGACCGCTTGTTACTAAATCGATTCGCTGTTACGATTTGAGATAGTGGTGGTATCGTGTCGTTGATGTGGTTCGAGTTGTTGTTGAGAGGCAATGAGCCAGTTCAGATAAGTTACGGATTGGGACGCGTGAGGTTCCCGAACCTTCACTATACAGTCCACCTTACACCCCAGAACGTCAATTATGGTACGCACGCGATTGTTCGCAGGTAACTGCAAAACGAGTTGCAGTTTGCATGCTACATATTTACTGCCAATCTCAGCTGCTACCGCAAATCCTCGACATCTGCTGCAGCACCGGGTGAATAAAAATATTAATCAACTCAACGGTTCTAGAGCTCCATAAACACGAGATCCTATTCGCTGACCGTTACAATGCCCTGCTTGTACGAGGCCACTAAAGTTTACAATTAGGTGCATGCGTGCATACCTACGCGATTGATCTTTGCACGGTAATGTTCGATGTTTATTTTCTCATCTTGATTGTAGCTCCTATAAATTAAGATTAATCTGCGAATCATTCGTCGACTTCAATGTTACTCTTTTCGATCGCTTTTGTATAGCGTGAAATATGAATCTTTATTTATTCTTTAAGCACGATTGTTCTCTATGTGGTTAAGATTCCATGTGTTGTAACCCTCAGCTGAATTGTAGGAGAGAGGAATATTTTGTTAGTTCTTTCATCGCATATCCATATGGCATGTTATTGTCATACAAAGTTTGGAGTGTTGAATCGAATATTGAAAAACAAAAAAAAAAATACAAGAAACGAGTCACTTACACTATCACTATATAGTGAAATACAGCTTGAAACATAAGAGCCTGATCCATTAAAGAAAAATCTCGTTGTACGAAGCTGAGGCTCGTTTTTTCTTCCTCGCGTGACAAAATTCCGCCGGTTTATCCGTGCATGCGTCGGGTTACCGTGGACAACTCTCTGCAGAGGTCCGTTATCATCAGCCTTCTTAGTAACCGAAAACGATCTAGATCAACGTCTTACCCAGAATACTTAGGAGGACCGGATAGAGGCGATGGTAGTAAAGGAGGAAGTGAGAGAGCGCGAACGTTTCGTTTCTCCGAAACACTCGATGGTTTTATCCGCTTCTCTCTACCCCAAATACATACATATATATTTATAAACGCATATACCTTGCAGTTATATGCATTTGCGCTAATGAACCCCTTCAATTTTCTTGTTTCAGATATACACAGACTGGGCGAATCATTATCTGGAGCGAGGCGGTTCTCGTCGAAGGGTTGCGGACCTCCAGGCCGACCTCTGTGACGGAGTTCTGCTTGCCGACCTTGTCGAGGCTGTCAGTAAGTACATTAATATCGTCAGGACCTCTCGCAGGACTCCCAGGCGAGAGTAGCAGGTGGTTTATTGTTAGACAACCTCCGCGGAGGACCCCAAATGCGTTGTACCAACCGGCGAATCTAGATCTAGTCTTGACCGAGGCGCGAATGGAGTACATCGTGTTTCTAGACAGTGCCAACCTCGTGCCAGAATTACTCAGTTTAATGCGAATTTAAACAGCTGGCTTTGACACGTGCTAACAGTGGCGGTGATGCGTTAAACATATTTCTCCATTTTACGATCTTCGTGTAAAATCGATTATTTTCATCCTAATACCTGGAAAGTAGGGAGAATTTTTGGAAAGCTCATCGAATGAGATTGCAGGGATTTTTTTTATTCGGATTTAGATACGCGTAGGCTGGCAATTGAAAAGAAACAGAGGTTTGCCATACGCGTTTCTAAGAATTTCTAAGCACCTTCTAAGCCTGTCAGCCCTGCACTCGCGTCCCGAATAATTTATTGTTCCGTTTTAACGTGGCGATGAGGGTTTTGGTATATTCTTTCAACTAAATTAGGAAGTAACTGTGCATGAAACACTTAAATGGTAACCGACAGTTAGAGTTTATGAGTCGTGTGGCTCACGTGCTAACTCGTAAGCCATATGCCAGGCGTTATGATATGTGCGTATGCACCATCCTACATTATACTCATACAGCCATACATACATAGGCAATTCCACGTTTATTTGATTGTGTTGGACAATAGGTATATGCAGAGCAAGCAGAATGTTGTCTCGATTTGATTGTTGCATACCGTTTCTCTCTATTTCAAATTAATATGTATGTATACATATATATATATATTTTATAGGTCACTGGCCAATTAATTATATATTGATTAACAATCAACTCATTGTTTCAGCCAATCAGAAAGTAATCGACGTCAATCGAAAGCCGAGAAATACGCAGCAAATGGTGAGTAAATTGTTTCCTCTTCTTCAATCTTTATTATAGATAAAATTTTCTTGCTATTTTCGTTGTATTGTATCCATAGAATTTTATTCAGAGAGGTTTTAACGCTATATCGAAAGTTACATAATACCTACCATCCGAACGTGGAATAATGCTATCGTAGAGAATTTTTCAGTGCGAAATAAAAAATGAAAATAGCCAAGATAATTAGTTAATGAAACTTTTCATTGACTTGAGGCGTGCATAAAATTGAACCCACGGATCTTTTTTTGACGAGCGATGACGACCGCGGGACAAAAGGCGCAAGTTTATTTTAAGTGCATCTTGAGATTAGAATCAATATGCCGGGGATGAGAAACGGACGGGTAGACCGAAGACGATTAGAGAACCGGGCTGTGATCCCATTTAAAATGAAGATATCGGCCCGCCTACGGGCTCGGAAAAGCCTTAAAACCGGTGGGCGTTTGTTGGGTGAATCTTGAGTCATCGTGGGTATCGAACTAAGACGCATCGCCTCCGACTTGGGGTTCGTTCGTGAGATGGTTAGACCGTCACGTATAAGGTGGACGGGATGGGACCGGACGGGACGCCGGGTCCCTGAGGTGGACGAGGAGTACAAAGTATAAAGGAACCGAGAAGTACCTACACGTGTTTGCGTTTCCACTCGATCCATGGGGGTCCCACCGGTGATCTATGGGGTCTTCGGCGCGCAGCTGTGCGGCGCGTGCCTCAACCGAAATATCCATATAAGCGCCATATTTTTTTTTCTATTTTTAAATAACTACCCCGGGTGCAGTAAACGGTTCGCACCGAGTGTCGAGTACCGCTGTAAACATTGACGACTAAGAACGGAGAGCGAGAGATGAAAATCCTATCGCGCACCCACGCGGCTATAAATATATGCGGACATGCTCGTACGGAGACCTAAACATACGTATACTATGAATCTTTTAAACAGTCATCCACTACCATGCAGGTTTCTGTGTCACTGGGCTGAACCATGCTTAAACGTTGTGATCCTCGAGTCGTCATTTCACACACACGCACACACATACATAATTTTTAGCAGAGGATCGTAACCTGGTGTACATTTCTTTCTTTTCATGTATAATATATTTCACAAATATAGATGTAAAAGAGTGCGGGCACGTTTTTGCTACATTCTTATCAAGGATGGTGCTGGTACTTATTAAAGTCCGTTTTTTTCATATGTTAATTTCACTTTCACGTGCAAATGTGTGGAATGCTTCTGCATTCGAAATTTGTATGGATGTACCTAAAATATATTTGTAGTAAAAAAAAGTTCCGTTCTGACAATCGAAGTGATCGTAGACCTCTTCGTACTGAGATCCGATCTATTCCTCAAATATGATTTCAGTCTTTCATCAGCTAGTTAGTTTGAAATTAGACTTTTCTTCTAATTAAGACAGATTTTACTAGCCGCTGCAGATCGTTGTTTATAAATAATATTTGTCGCCGGATCGCTATGGTTATACGACAACGACCAAAGTAAACGGGGTTAGGCGAATATTTTCTGGACAGATTCCAACCGCCGGAAGTATCCTCTCGTAAGAGCCGGGCGACGACGCCTCGTTACCGCGATTACTTTCTGCTTCCAGTAATTAGCTGTAATCACCTCGTATTACCTCATACACAGCAAAACCGTTCTTCGAAGATTCGGGCCAGCAGCTCGGACCAGTGACACGTAGAATCTGGAAATATTTACAGACTAGAAGACGACTAATGTTATACGTTATACGTTTTGCGTATCCGGCTTAAGGAATCCAAGATGATTTTTATGTGAAATTGAATTTAAATGACAATTATTAACGTGATAATTCACCCATAATCAAATCACCAGAACATCGTAAGTCGCGATTTGATTGTTGATACAACTTTCATGGTCAATAATTGAGCGACGTAAGAGAGAAATGAAAATGTGTCATTTGAAGGTAAAAAACCGTGACCAAGAGTGTCGAATTGAATACTCAAACGCGACCTAAGGTCCTGACTACTAGGCTCAGCAGGAGCATAAAACGATGATTTACGATGTCGGTCTCGCGGGCGATGAAATTTTAGAAAAACAAGTCTCCGTAAAATAAAGCGCTAACAAGCCTCAACACAGATACACGGCCGCCAAGGCTGATTAGCATAAGAAATAGCGTCTCGTCGTATCTGGTAATTAAACTGTCTAAAAATTTTACTACCTTCAGCCGCGTAAGTATTCCGCTGATTTAACCCACCGCGTGACGCAGCTGGATGCAAGTCGACTGTGTTGTTACTTTATAGTCAAATGTTAGGAAGTACTTGGAACCTTACCGATTCGCGAATTTTCACCAGCAAAGGCGCCACGCTGTACAACGTTGTCTGTTATTAAACTTTACGCGTGCAAAACGCGAGACTTACGTGAGTAGTGTTTTCCTGATTGTGGTTCACGCACTGAATTACCACGCCATGTGACACGCAACCGAGAAACCATTGAGCTCGGTCGTTTCCCCACCCCCATTTAGCTTTTTGATTGTTTGGATCGATTTTTATTTTGCAAAAATTGCGCGAAGAAGAAATCAAGAAAAAGACAATGTTAAGGAAATAATTATCCCACGAGGTTGGACAAGAAAAATCGAGATGCTTTCGGAACAAGCGAACGAACGGCAGCGTCATCTATGGAGTCGCCAGTGGTCTAGCCGCTCTACTATAATCTATTTCTATTTCACGAGATCCTATGACTCACGAAGATTAGTCAACTCCACTACCAGAGGCCTTAACAAATTTTCTATTCCAATTTATAAATACGGTGGAAAAATGGTCAAGTCTCGAGTCTGGACGTACCTGCAGCAGTTTAACGGCGTATTGTATGCATGTGTGGTTGAAGTTAGTAAGGTTACTGTAACGATGTGTGTTCAGGAAAAATCTTTACTTCGAACACATCAAAGTAATCGGAAATTAAGTTTGAACATACCGAAGCAAATATATCCTTATTTTTCAAAAGTCAACACCTTGAAAGTCATCCTAAAATTGTAGAATAAAGAATTTCTTCCTGATGTTTCGTGACGTTAACGTTGCTTACTTCAATCTCGTTATTGTATTATGACAACGATTACCTTGCACTGCAGGAAAATTTACAGGATAATATCTAAATAATTATACTCTGCTATAGCGATGAAAAAGTCGGTGCCCTTTACCCAAGTACCGATGAACATGACGATCTGGAGCGAGCGATTTGGACCGATCTAATTACCCCTCGTTTCTACGCGTAATCGACGATTCCGAGCCTAACTGCCTGGCGATAAACTGTAAGAGGTAATCGCGATAACCTCGGACCGTGTTATCTTGTAAAATTAATCGGTAAAACCTGACTTCCGAACGATGCGGTTAAAGTAGTCGAAGCGGCGGGTTACACCTGCTGCACATCGTTAAAGAGCACAACGGAAGGTCATCGAGATGGTAAGTTATGCGGTTGATGAGCAATTGACGCTGCACACTTATACGGTAGTACAAGGCGTGCTAAAGTATGCTAGAGAGACAAATTGTTAATTGCGGTAGCTACACGCGTCTCGTCGCTAAGAACTTTCTCTGCTGCGCATATCAGCTACAGAGAGTTCCTCCTTTCGACGCAGCTGATGATGCCACGCTGCGTTGCGCTCTGCAATTAAGCCGGAATGCTATACAGCTGTATTTGTAATTATTGTCGAATTCAGAGACACTCCACCAAATTTCAGAGGGACACACTCGGCGAGAGTAGAAGGCACGAAGTGTGTCTGAGGAAAAAAGAAGAGGAGGATAAAAAAACGAGGCGAGAGGAAGTTGAACGATCGGAGAACCGAGGTCTCGCCGTTTTTAACCGCGTGCTTAAATTCGACGCGGTTAAACCGATATTTTGAGCGAATCGGATCGGATCGGCGACCTTTGGCGTCCAGAAACGATTTTTTTGCAAATTCACGACGCACGCAGCTTTGATCGATCTTTGATAAACCGGTACAATGGCGTAATGCATCATATGAAATCGTTGTGCGGAACCGATTGAATGCTATATAAAATTTACTTCCGTGAACCGGTCAAACATAACCCAGAACGAATTAACTTCACGTTTCGACGGGCCGATGGTCCGATTTTTGATAACGATTTTTCACCGGTCATTCCAAGTTGGAAAGACGAGTGTATATATACAAGGTTAGTAAAAAGTGCGGTACGGGCAGTCCTTCTTTGACTTGTTGCTGCAGTAGCTGGTATAACATACCTGTGTGAAGATCCACGTGACGCGCATCGGTAAATCCATTGCTGTATTCCAACCGCAAGTATTTGTTCGTTTCTTGGCCGTATAATCGACTTGTGAGTCCCTCGAGAAGAAGTCGGCCTATCGAATCGCGGGAAAACAATTAAAATTGACGCTGGACGGCAGCATGGATTGATATGATCTGACTCGAATATATGTATTTAATGAGATACTTATCGAGTAACGGAATTGAATTTTGTAAAAGGAAGAAGGAAGAAAAAAGAAATGATACAAAAAGTATTCTCTATCGCTAATGATATTTGATTGAGGAAGGTGGAAGAAAAAAAAAAAAAAAAAAAAAAAAACTGATGGCAAAGGAGAATATTAAAACCTCATGGATCGTTGCGGGGCTTACATTCATAATGGCCTACTGAACGAGGTAATTTATTTAGATTGCTAGGAGTGAGAAGGAGAGAGAGAGAGAGAGAGAGAGAAAGAGAAAAAAGGAAAGAAAAAATCACCCACCATATCCCACGTAAAATATACTCGTTTGCGCCGTTACTTCGTCATTTCTCTAACTCGTCTAAGAATCAGTTGAATACACAAGTTTTCAGGAAACACGAAAATTACTGCGCGGGCGCACGCGATCTCCTAATATCCAACCACTTGACGCATCCTCGTCAACGGATCTGAGTAGGTGTGCGCCTACAAGTTCGTCTGGATCTCTGATATACATATAAACTTGAGGTAGCGCAGGGCAATTTGCATAATTTCCTAAAGGCCGTACCTATAGTTGTTAATTAATCCATTGCTACAGGCGTAGGAGTTTCCGATCGTTCATTCCCAGTCTAGCGCGATCAGTTCGTACGACGGGGACGTTAATTTATGGAAAACTGTTTTATTGAGATTAATTAAATCCACTCCGTTCAATGTTGAGATTAATTCACGGGCCAACTGGCTGCGTCGCGCTATTCTTATTGTGGGCACTCGCGAGTTGGGACCGAGATTAGATGATGGGTCGTACAGTTAACCCGCTCATATACACGTGTCTCTAGATCTAAGATTAGTTCTACGTACGTGATTTCTCGGGATGATCTCCACCCGCAATTATCTCGCGGATGTACGATGTATGTATGTAAGTAACCTTCCTAGTAATTGCGATTCTTTACTCCTCTTCGTTGAAACGTGCGTCCATTGTAAACCGCGTACATACAGTCTATGTATCTGCGTCTATGACTGAGATATTAATTACCGTATTTATACCGCAGTCATCGCGGCACGCCGAGGAATGTTGATCTATTCTTTTTCGCTGACAAAGGTACTCCGTGCTCACGATGTTCTAGATCAGTTGTGTTGTCGAAACTTACATATATGTACATACGTGCAGACAGAATCTATACAGCTAAAAATAATATACACCTTGTCATTTTTTTTAAATTACCTACAGACGTTTATCTTCTCGATTCGAAGCGTAATTTTATTTATTTTTCCATCAGTCTTCTATTGCCTGATTTTTTTTTCTTTTCTTCTCTTTCTCTTCTTCTATATAACCTATGGGAATAGTCTGCGCCACGATTTCAACGTGTAGAATGGTGTGTTGATATTGGAATTATTTATAGACGATTTATAATTACTGCTGGACTTTTAATCCGCAATGGGAATTTATATTGTTTCACGTTTTTTTTAAGGACAAGTATTTAGTTTTTTTGCTGAATGCTCGACGTATTGAGGAGTGACGAATGATTGACGAAATATTGGAATTCGTGAAGATTTCAGGAAAATTTTCAACTTCTGATAAATCTATTTGAACACGGGGAAAATGTCGTACAGAAATTGACAAACGTTTTTTTTTCGTTTTCTTTTCTACGCAATCATCTAATTGCAAGAATCTAATTTTTATGATTATTCAGGAATGCTTTGATACAAAAATATTGTTACAACTATTAACTAGTTCCGATTTCAAATCCGCCATCCATACGAATCTCATGAAATTCATAACCTTCACAGCTTCCATTTTCATTCTCCTTCGATCGGTCCGCGGACACGAATGATGCGCATCTCGACACGTACACGCCGCGCATGTAGCAGCATGGATATTCCACTGTAGCCATTCTTCTGTGGCACTTAAGGATCACGCAGTGATTTCTGTAGGGTTATATTTCATCCCTCTTTATATCTCTCTCCGCTCATCTCGTCCCAAGTAAAGGTGTATGGCACATATACATATACACATACTCACATCATTCTGTATGCATGCGTTAAAGTTTTGTAGAAAGGCCATAAACGTATATTAGACCGCGTACCTATAGTACAGCGTCGTGTAAGGCTGCGCGTCGCCCTACAGAGCTTGTTATCTGATTAATATTTTGATTTCAACCGGGTGGTCTCAATATTTCTAGATTTTTATAATCCGAAGAGGTTGAAGTAGACACAAGGATTAAGGCCTGACTCTGTATATACAATATACATATATACATGCTATGCAGAAGGAACTCGGCGAGCCTCTATAAGATAAAGAGATGCGGACGCATAACGTTTGTGGTCGAAATACGGAGGCTGCACCAGGGGTTCGGTCACGGGTCTGCCACACCCCCGTGAAGGGAGAAACCAGGCCACCTGTGGTGCCGGTTTTACGGTAACCGTACATAAAACATTTCACTTCCCTGGAGTACACCAGAAAAAGGACAGAAAAAAACATGTTCTTTACTCTAGTTTTTTTCTTTACTTTTTTCTTTCTTTTCTCGTTTTTCGGATCGCGTCTAAAAAGGAGAAACAGAGTAGGAGGGGTCAAGGGGTTTCGCGATCGTTTAGTGCAGATTCGAAGCGCGGCTTCTCGGTGACGCTGCGTCGGCTGCGGTCGTCGTAGCTTGTAAATTCATTAGTCGTCAGGACCAATTAAACTGCTTTATTCGCTTTCCAGTTGTATAGGTATACTAGCGCACTGTTCCGTCGAGTTCTGCAGTCGTTAGGCATGGTAAATAGTTGGCAAAAAGTATAAATAAATATATATATATGTATATATATATAAAAAAAAAAAACTCCGTCCTCGAGTATTCTATCACCGTGAAGCGTTGAGTGCTCCAATCACGCTGTGTTGTGGCAAGATGTTGTACCTGTGGATTAAGTGTTCTCGACTTGAAAACACCCAAAACTCACCGGAAGAGCGAAAAACAAATAATGAATAGCACAGACTTGCGTGTTTTAGTTAATTGCGCGAGTGAAACATAGCAAATTAGACACTCGTAATTATTGTAAATTGTTCGACTTCAAAAATTTCGAAAAAAATGTTAGAAAATCCACAAGAAGTAAAAATATTTCTTAACCACTTTTGCTTCTTGCCAAGTATAATACCTGTGAGATCCTTCACAAGGATTTTTCATTACCTAAATACCGTGCAGCGCAGCGATGAAAGATATCGGAGAAAAAAAAAAAAAAAAAAAAAAGAAACAAAATTGCGAGTCATGGGGAAGAACCTGCATCCCTGTTTTCGGTATAGAAATTAAACCCTCGTTTTGTACGAAAAATGTAGGTATAATATAGTTTTGAAAATAGGAAGGATATTTTGAAAAATTTCATCCAATCAGCCGAGCATTGTGTTCGGAATAGGAACTCCAGCGGGAATGTTTCCTATTCAGGGTTCCTCAGGGCCTTGGGGAATTAGTTATAACGTATATCCGTAGTTTCCAGCGTGTGCAACGTGCCCGTGTCTCGACCGAATCTCAGCGTATGCGTGCCCAAGTGACGTCAGTGGAACCGCGATCAAACGTCCAATCGTCGGTCGGCTACCTGGACCACGTGACGTATACACGTTACGTTAACATGCCTCGTAGTGCGTACTCGACTTGCTCGTACTCTCTAGTCTCTTTTATTCACTATCACACGTGGCTGTTCCCCCAGCGTGTAAGTGCTCGGTAGAGAGAGAGAGAGAGAGAGAGAGTGAGAAAATAAGAGAGAGAGAAAGAGAGAGAGGGAGAGAGGGAGAGAGAAAACAGCCTTATTGGAGCCTGAGCCTGAGAGTCGAGTGTTTCACCGTGAGCTAGTGTGTCGCGAGAGGTCCAGTAGCACGGATGCTGTGTCCGATCTCTTCGCAACGGTCCGCAAGCGTGCGACTGGCAAGCTGACTCGATCGGGCTTTCAAATTGCCCGCGCAAATTTGCCGATTTTGTTTATGACCGTGTCGCGCCACGCGAATAAAATACACTAACTAAGCGCAGTTTATTTCTGCACAAAATTTACTCGCGTTATTAGAGATGCGAGAGAAATACTCGCGTCTGTGATAAATAAACTCTTTGATAATATTGGCCAAGAGTTTGTGGACCAAGGTTTGATGGTGATTGCATCGGCTTCGCCCGAGCCTGCAGTGCAGTTAAAGTGAAGTATACTTAGACTCGGAATCGATTACTACACATTTCGACGTTGGTCGGTACTAAGAAAGATCTCATAGACGACGCTATTCCTAGATAAAATACCAATCGGTAATCAATTTTAACGATAAGAAAAAGTTTGTGTTTCATTTGTAAAACTTTTGTCGTTTCGTCCTTCAACGTTCCTGGAGTTCTATATGGTGAATTGGCGATACATGTTTTAATCAGTAAATTGAAATCGAGTTGATCGTCGTCTCGAATGACACTGGATGCCAAACTTTATTACGCTCGAGAAAATTTGAGGAAAAGCATTTTCCGATAAACTACTTAAGTTCAGCTTATAACGATCGACGAAATTAGTTCCTCGCAGCCAGGATGACATCGTGCTTATACAGGTAATTGATTTGGAGAATATATACAATATTTTTAGTAATCGTATCGAAATACCGCAAAACAAATTATTATGCTCGGTTAACCGTAAGAAATGAATTAGAAAATTTTCAATTTACAATTTACAAAAGATTTCCAAGCATTATGTGGAATATTACATTGATATACTTCTGGTTGCGTGTTTTCCTTAAAAATTGTGTAAACTATGGAATTGTATGGTTTTTCGATTTGGCAAAACTGCGACAGAAGTCGAAAATTTAGAAAGTCGTTTCGACTACCAGAACTGTCAAGACAATCCGAGTTTTTGTTGTACTTGATTATCGATTGTCAAAGGTGAAAAATAAAAACCTATATTTGAGGTTGTGGATAACCGGATCATTTTTGGATTTCAATTGTTGCAAGATACTATAAGTTGAAAAAAAAAAAAAAAACTAGCATACCTAATTTCTAGTCTAATAAAAACAGCAAATAACTGAATTGATCGTTAACTTTTCTATCACGTACGTAATATAAAATGTAACCGAACATGCATAGATCGATTGAAGGGATTGAAAAGTGAAACATGGACTGTTCTCAAGTCTTAAACTGTGCTCACAGTGATCGTACATCGATTACTGAAAGTGAGTTACATGGAGTAGTGATTCGAATACGTAAAGAAGAGCGGTCTCTAAATTTTTCATAGAATTTTAAGAATTTCGTATGCGGACGATGACGCTTTTACGCTCTATCAAACGTTCGTTTTCAAGTGCGGCAAGTCGAGGGAGCGGGTGAACGTGCACCGACCTACTTGTGCATGTATAAAGTGCATATTGCGAACACGTGGGTATTTCCAAATCACGCTATACAGTCGTTAAGCAACGAACGGTGACCAGGCATTGACCGGTTGTCAATAATTATGTAGATTATTGTTGGACCACGATCAATAGCTACGGGCATGTTCCCCCATACTTTTGAGTAACATGCATTGGTGCATTGGTGCATTGCCGCATTGGTGCATTGGTGCATTGTGCACGGGATAGGCGGCTAATGAGGACACCAGTTTTAAGGTGTTTTAAATCCAGGTTTTATAATCGCTCTACTTGACCGGCAATCCTCGAACCTGTTCTATGGTGTGCACGTCGATAATACGAGCCCAAGCGAAGGGAGGAGGGCAAAGAGGACTGATATTTATTCCCGTATTTACAAGCTATTTCTGAGAACAAGGAAATAACGTGACTCACTAGTTTACACTCGGTCATGCGCGCGGCTCGACTTTTCTACGGGATCTAGATAAATATGATTTCTTTCGAAACGATTCGTAACGCTCAAACCTGCAATGCGTGCATCAACTTACTTCTTTTTATAGACGTGACGACTTTTACACCAACGCATATTACGTCCTTTATGTATCCACGTGTATATTCATGTCTCGGAAATGTAATGTAGTCTTTTACTCGTCTCTCCCGTTGCCTGTGGTAACTCAACCAAATTGGCTGATCGCCAGGAGTAAATTGATCGTTGGATCCAGATACACGAGCATACGTGATACGATTCGTAAACGGGAGGAATTGGCTTTTCTCACATCCGTTAACTCGTCCGCGGATTCTGCATTGTTCGAAAATTCAGCAAAAACCTGCAGCTTATCGGCGTTACACTTCGTTTACGAGGCTGAAACTAGCAGCTACAATTAATAGCCAAACGTTGTAATGTTCATCCAAATCAGGTAGTGGAGTTCGAAATATTGTGAAACACCTTGACTCACCCCCCCCCCCCCCCCCCCCCCTCACCGCCAAATACTTTTATAAAATTATGAGAATAAAACCGAGACGCATTTTTCTATTTCGAAAAATTTGAATGCTCTTGGGTGTTGACTCTGGCTTCAGGTTTATACTTTTTTTCGTTTCTCCTTTCCACGATGTTTTGGAACAGCATACACTGTGTATATTATCTATGCATGGAGGCGGTTGAAAAAAGTCATACTGATAAGAATCGGTGATACCTACATTTGGAAAAAATTGAAAACACTTTGTCGAGCATCGAATTTCGTTGTTGTTGTTTTTTTATTTCGTTTCTTTTTTCCGTAACCTTGCGAATCTCTTTGCGAAACAAACCTCATTCCGTCAGTCAGACTCGTTGTGTTTTACGTAACTCTTAGCAAAGTCCTTGGTGCGGATCACGTATTGTTATGACTGGTTGCCGGAGTTTACCGTGTCCCCGGGTTTCCGTAGAATGGAAATTGATGAAAAACTATGAGTTATATGCGTGCATATAATATACACACGTGCGAATTCCGCAAGGAAAGTAGCGCCAACCCATGCACGTACCAATTAGCCGCTAGTGCCCATGGCACGTGTGTTCCTCGACAGCCACTCCAGCAGCAGCCTAATGCACTTACCTTTCCGAGTTGGTATGTAGCTTGGTTTCACCGTGGGGCTAACGAGTCGATTGACTCACCTCGAATAGGCATCGAATAGGGTATACATACAATAATACGAGTGTACATACGTATAGATATATAACTGGCGGTATTATTGCACGTGCGAAATGTGAATTGAAACGAAATGCAAAGCCAAGGAGGCGAGAAGCAGCTGAGAAACCAATCGTGTTATTTAATAATCCAGCTTACATCGCCTCTCGTCTCGTCTCGTCTCGTTTCGTCTCGCTTCGCGTGAATGCTGCATTTCGAGCCAAGCCTTCTGCGGTCTCGTTAAGACCTTATCATGTGACTTAATTGTATACATTCGGTTTGGCTCTTTCTCGCTCGCTGCCACACTCCGTATATGCATGTACGTGCATTATATGCCAATTCGGGCAGACGTGACAGCAACGGCTCGAACCACACGACGATAATAATTCAGTATTCAGCGTACACGCTCGCTGGTATGCGTGCTCGTTTGTGTTTACAAATATATACGTATGCGTATTTATATTTGTGTATATATGTATGCATAGGCGAGGGAAGTTAATGTATGAGCTTCGTTGATTTAATCACCGCATCGAGAATACAAGGACCTCTTTAATCCTTCGAAGGCGTTCTTCGAAAGTTACACAAACTTATTACATCCTGTCGCTCTAGATATTTTTCGCGTGATATATGCCACGTTATGTTCCAATTTGTCATTTCGATGAATTAAACGAATTTGACGTATATTTTGTTCACTCTCTGGCCTGTATTCTGAAATAATGATTGATAGTGAATCTGTGTATGAGAAAACGATGCGACGTGGTGTAGATTGACGATTCACCAGGTATACAATCTTCACTCCAATACCATCTGCAGATATCTTTCGGTCTGAAAAACTTGGACGGTTACTTTCTGGCATGTTTTAATACCGTCGTCAGACGATCCGAACAATTGGAACATTGTTTGCTGTGGAAAACATGTTTCGGTTCGTCGGCATCGCCGCTAAAACGAAATCTAGTGAATTTGATACAGCAAAGTTGTGACGAAAGGCATAATTATCCCCCTTCTTCCTGTCTTTGCAAGAGAATAAATTTTGAGAGTATTTTGACGTTTGAAAGTGCGCATAGTTTTGGCATGGTCAAGGCTGAATAGCCGGTTAAATGCAACGATTAAACTCGTGCCACTGACTTATTGGACTGTCTCGACGACCAGAGAGCGGGGAAAGATTCATGGCATATCGGTCGTTAAGACAACCATGTCACGATCTCCTGGAATCTTATTTGAAAAATTTATCGCCAAGGCCTGATGGTGTCATGTGACAGGTGCGTGGGAATAATAGATCGGTCCATCGTGAAACGAAAAAGGATTACCAACATATCACACCATGTTTCAAGTTTATATAAATTGCCATCAGATTTAAAAAATAACGCATCTTCGCATCTAATTGTGTTTCGCAATTTAAAGTCTTAAAGAAAAATTCCACAGACTATCTTCACGTAATATACGTCAAGAGATCGAATTCCCAGGACAATTGACCGACGCGCGGATGAATTAGCCCAACGACCTCTGAAGTGAATTAAAAAGAGAAGGGAATTTACCTGTAGGTGTGTGCGAATTACCACACGACTCGGGATCAAATTAGTCTGAAATATCTCAGTAAACAGTGTTTACCCATCTACCTTGCTACTTGCGGGTGATCCGCGCCCCGGGCAGTCGTCGTTCCAAATGTACAAGACGAGCTCGAAAGGTGTGGCTTACACGATACTGTGTTATTCCATCACGTTCGTCAAAGCCACGTGACGTGTATCCAGTCTCTCAGGTGTGCATTTCGTCTCATTGTTGGGACCGTGTTACATACCTGCCATTAGCGGATACAACGCTCGTTGCTTTCAGCTATTTCAATTTTCAACTTGATATCACTGGGAGGTATCGATCGCAAACTCGATACCCTAAATGACTAATACAAATCTGATGCGGTTGATGATTTCATTTTTTTCTCTTCAAAGTATAGCAAAAACAGTCAGCGATGTGAAAACGAGGAAGGGTCAATTAGCTGGGTGAAACTCGTTTTATGGTCAATTGATCGCGGTAATTACGGACGGCTTTTGATTGTTGAAAATATGGAACGTGGGTAATACTAGCAGAGCCATGTCGAAAAACTCGTCCATAAGTTGCAGCAAAAGTATTATCGATGATCTTTGGGTGCCAATTGCAGTGTGCTCGGATTACACAATTGAGGTCTCGGATTTTTCTCATTAGAAAAATTTGTTTTCGATATTGCTCTCCTGATTTTTATTTTTACACTTAAGATATCAATGAAGGACTGTTTTACACGCCATATCGACATCATTTTCTTCGGAGAATTGACGGTTACGGATAAATACCGTCAAAAACTAAAGAATCTTTTTTTTTTTTTGTTTTGTTTTCTTTTTCTAAGACATAAAGACTTGCACAAAAATTCTCAATGTTACACATAATCAGCAACTGAAGAGCACGATGCTGCTAATATCTCGCACATGAATTTGTAGAAAGCAAATTTTAGCCGTATCTATTCCAATAAACAATGTTGACATTCGATACTTATACGATTATTACGCGTGCGGATATTCTCGCTTTTTCTTGAGTAATTTTTCGCGCTGCAAATATTACCGCATCACCGTTACATTCCGCGGTCCGTTACCCCAGATTCAAGAAGCCCGGACCTCTTCTTCTGTGCCCGCGTTCGTTCGTTCGTTCGTTCCTTCGTTCCTTCGTTCGTTTACTCGTCTGAGCTCACCTGCTGGCCCACAGACCTCCTGATGCCCTCCGATTTGCATCTTTCTTCTGGGTCCGCAATTCCCGTTCTCGGATTCAACAGTGCGGTCACTTCACAAGGGCTCCGTGAGTCCGGAGGAGGATCACCTTCATACGACGAAAAGGATATGTGCTTATACATATACCTACCGCAGGATTTCTGAACCGACAATGCGCTGACTCTTTTATCGTTACAGACGCTATTATCTGTACAGTGAAACTATCATTGATTGCAAGTGTTCGAATATCGTCTCGGTATGTTGGGTATTAGGAAATATGATATTATCTAGTAATTGCTATTGCACTTCAGCTGAACATGCAATCACCAGGAGTTTAGCGTTTTTTTTTCGCTGCGCAAATGTCCAAATCATCGATGTAGCTACTAATTTCTTAATGGCAACGTATTTTCTGTTTTTACAGAATTGCCATTTACAGTCACACGAGTGAAATAAAAATAGTGTATTATACAACGAAGTACCTACGCATTGTGTACAAGTGGTTGTAACATTAGTACCTGCATATTAGTGTTCTTTATACGTCAAAGAACTCGATTCAATTATTTATGGTTCCGATTGTGGGTAGGCTTCTTTTTACCAGGAGCTGCGCACCGTCGTTCGAATCTCGTGGTACATGTGTCGCCTTCTTCGAGAATAAATTTAACAAGATACCCGTGACGTCCCGTAGGGACTGCACTCATGGGCACTCACTTTTTATCTTCTTATTACAACTATCTTTCAAATTCGTGGATGTGCACTGAGGAATAACTGTTGAAGCATGGGCGCTGGACGTTGAGTGACTCTCTAAAGAAAATACTTCTGCCGATGAGAATGTTTTTAAGAAGAAGAAAAAATTTCATCCAACGGTGATTAAAAAAAAAAAAAAAAAAAGCAACAACACAAACAAAATAAATAAATAAACACTCGCCATGCTTAACGCCGGAGGAAGAAGCGAACTTACATTTCAATCGAAGTGCGTGTAAACCGATGAGGGTAAATTTTTAACGATATTCTTGAGTAACGTTCGAAAGTATACGACGTTAAATATTTGTGAATTAACCGATTATCTCGCCTGTACGGCGTTACGTAATATGCAAAATTATTAGATATTCGTCGTTCAAATGTGAAGGACGAGTATTGCTCGACGATACTGAGGATTATCTTTTCTAGACACCGGTAGGCATCGCGATTACATCACGCGGAATTGTTGATTATTATTTCCAATTCGTCACCGTTGGACATTGCAGTGTATACCTACTTTATACGTATGAAATCGCGTGTGACGCTATAAACTATACACATGCCTGTCTCCGCAATTATTTTGCCATTAAGTAAATTGCAATTTCTCTCCTTATTACCTGGTAGTTCCCGCGTGTCGATGACGTCATATCTGTCATTCTCGATTCACGCCCCGATATGCCTAAGAGAGAGAGGGAAAAGAAAAAAAGAAAAGTACCACCATTCGCATCATTGCGTAACATCGTTCGCTGATTTTGGTCGCAGTGTTAATGACCGATGGCTCGTCCGACTGTCGCTACATGGCAAAGAATAACGTATATATATATATATATATATATGGATCTACCTACCTATACGTCTAGCAGTCGCGTGCCTTCCGCCTTTTTCAGGAAGCAAAACTATCATTATTTTTATCAGGAAGACGAGCAACAGCAGCAGCTTCCTGCGGGCCATGTGCGCCTCGAGACCTCTCTATCTAAATATATACATAACTTAGCTTAGCCGAGCGAGGCCTAGACTAGAACAGACAAAACGACCGACCGACCGACCGACGGACAGATAGACAGACAGCCGGAGCCGTGTGCCCACTACCATGATGCAGCGAGTTGGGCAAGCAAGGTTTGAAACGCTTTTTAGGCGCCGCAGAAATTTCCCTCGGTTATTACACGCGTCGTACACACGCTCCGCGTCTTTTCCTCTTCCTACAAGACAGCTTCGTCTCGTTCGAGGTGTTAAGGACTCGTTCCGTCTGACACAGGCGAGAATATCGAGCCCTAAGCAGAGCTTCATTAGGATCGGTTATTTTCGTCACCGTAGCCGTCAGGCTCTCTTCAACGTCGACGAGGGGATCTTGTGAAATATCGTGGAGGTATACGAATGGCCTGGAACCTCTGCGACCTTTCCAATGTCGAGGACTTTTCTTCTTGCGGCAAACTTGAACGGGTTGGAGGAAATCTGCAGGTAGCCTTGATCTTACACAGTTCACCGAAATCAGTCAAAGATTTTGCAATAGTTATTGTGCAAAACAGCGTCAAGTATTTTAATGACAATGAATAATTTGAAGGGTAACGTGTCGTTAATAAATAGCATAACTGTATCAGGTGTACCGGATCCCGTTTCCAGATGCTGTTAAGAGACCTCGAGTGGTCTGCGACGCGTTCGGGAATGATCTGTGTTTTTGTCGCCCTTTGTAACGCCTCGGAATCCGAATTTTTGTTGTCCTTCTGGTGTGACTCAACTGGCGGAATTCCAGTCGACGAACATCGGATTCCCTGCTGATCCAAGGAGTGTATAATAGCTAGAGGAATTGTTTGTCGTATTACAATTCGAAGCTCCATGTGACTAGAATTTTTAATCTGTATAATTTGAATGCCGGTTGTTCTCTGGTTTCGATAATGCGAATCATCCAACCTTTGAGATACGAAAGCGAAGTGATTTCCTTCGGTATTAAATTTATCTGAAATTGTTTTTTAAATTTTTATGCAAAATGTTCGCAACAACGAATTTCCCTGCATGGATCCGTCGCGACGTCGCGATTTTGACTAACTCTTTCCACTTTCGGACCTTTTCGCTTGAAATTACGAGAGGAAACCGCCCAATTAGCGGTAATCTTTTCATCGGTCGCTGGAATCAGTTGTATTTAATTTCTAGTATCGTGTAATAAGTTCTGAGCAATTGCCTGTGAGCCACGCGTTTGCCGAAGTTCTCTCTTCCTTCCATTCCGTTTCTTCCGTTGATATTTGACAGGAAAATAGCTCGGAGTCTGTTTGCGTGGACTAAAAATAATGAATCTAAGGTGGTAGGTGGCTGTTCTCGACACCATCAGAATCCCGTTATGCATTTCGAGGGTACCTACTTGAATAACGATGAAGTTTTCAATCGTCAATGTTTTCGGCAAAGATTTTATTCGAAGCATCAGATATTTTCCCGGTTCGTGACCTGTGAAGCGATTCTCTCTCTCCGCGTTCTTCTATACAATAACTCTTTTTCAGGTACGACTAACGCGATTCGAGAGCGGGAGGAGATCGTGTCGGTCCCATAAAGTCCGGGTCTTATGTACGACTATTCCCAATCTGTAACGCTGTCGTCGCTGCGTAAAATGACGCAGCATAATCTGAGTAGGTATCGTAGACACGCGGTTCTCGCTGATCGTATACCTACCGCGTGCGAAAAAAGGTGTAATTATTTTATGACTTGAGAAAAAAATGTGGAAAAAATTCAGGCTAATATCCATGTTGAACCAGCTCGTAAACAGAAGTCGAGAGAGCGAGAGAGAGATTGAGTAAAAAACGTGCTAAAAAAAGAAAAAGATAAATACGAAAAGCTGAGAGAATTGCATAATTTTCCGGGCTTCACGATCCTCTTTATCGCTGTGCGAGAGTTCGTGTCGCAAAAGCAAGTTAATTAATCGATGCTGCAAGCTGAGGGGGGGAGAATGAGAGGAGGGGGGAGATCGTCGGTGTTTTATACGACAATTAAACCGGATGGCAGAGGTACGTGAATTACCTTATCGAGAACACAAACTCAGGAGAGAAAACTCTGTACACGTAGCCCATAAATATGTAGGTGCCCGATTTCAAAGAAATTCCATCGCCCGTATATATTCCGAGCGCGCAGTAATTATTGCCCTCTCTTCCTTCTTCAAAAGCCTCACTCCGCGACTATGAGTGGATGAGTGGGGGGTGATTTTTCTTCTTTTTGTCCGTTGGCTGTCTTGTCTCCGTGCGTTCATACGGTATGTGTACTATACCGGCATCCACCGCTGGGAAGGAATAACTTGATCAGGTTACAAGAATTGATTCGGTTTCCATAGAGAGAGGATGTTGGACAAGTTGATCGTTGTCTGCCTCTTCCTAGCCCGTATCGTATATTCGGCCTTAACCCAGGTGTCCAAGGCAAGAACAAGTGGATTGAGATGTCTTGAGGAAATTTTCTACTCAAGTATAAATTTTAGGGAACAGGTCCGAGGGTTGGTGTGGTTCGGAAAATCCACAAACCACGATATTATACCGTTGCACTCGTTTCCGTTGAAATACGAGACGGAGAAGGACTGGAACGGAATATTTCATCCGGGACGAAGAAGCGTACCTACCTGCGTTATTGACACTGCAGTACGTTCCTCTGAGAAAATACTGATCCCTGGGTCTGAATAGACAGACGCTTTGCTGTTTGCACTGGATCTCTCGGCTCAGCCGAGCGAGTAAGAGTCGTCGTGAGCACCCCGAGCTGGAGTTGATATTACAGGTATTTGCACCAGAGAAAGGAGCCGCAGGACAGTTTCTGCGGATAATAATTTTTGTCACGCGTCTGATATCTCCGTAAAGGCAAAGCGTGTGAGTTTTTTAACGCATGCCTCGTTCCGGGGACGCGGGGGGCGCCGATCACCCAATGATCACTTTCTTCGCCGCCGCGTTCGCGGCACTCTGTCCCTGTATATATCCTTACTGTCCCGCTGCAGGGGAGAAGAGGACGACACCGGTCCCACGGGTCCGCAAGAAGATGTAACTCGCCGGGATTCTGCAATGGAACCCGGCGACCTGCCGATGCCTACTCGTGCCTCTTATTCTTCGATTGTGAGTCCTCCTCTCGCGGTCCCCGAAGACGATTCTCCTTCTCCGCGTCGTCGCGGAGATGTCCTCTTATGGTAGCGCTTCGCCTTCAGCGCCTCCGCGATAAAAATAAACAACAACAACGAAAAAGGAAAAAGGACAAAGATGAAATGTAAAAAAATATAATCGAGTTGCCCTCCGCTCGCTTGCAGCTTCCATGTACGCTGGTATAAGAGTGTAAGTTATAAAGACAAAACACAGTCGTAGTTTACGTCGCTGCAGGAGAGGCAGAGTGAGAGTGAGAGAGAGAGAGAGAGAGAGAGAGAGAGAGAGAGAGAGAGAGAGAGAGAGAGAGAGAGAGGTTGCGTAAGGATGCTGCATTTCCTCTCTCGTCTCTCCGCAACGAGACGGGATACGTTTCTCTAGGTGGTTTATCTGCTCGGGCGCATCCTTGTTTGATATTCCCTGGTGTCTCGTAGATTCGGACCCACTCTTCCTACGTACAATCTGGCCTTAGTCATGCACTCTCTAGGTAGGAGTCCAACGATGACCGACAACGAGGTTTCGTCCCTACTGCCAAGGGAGTGGTTTGGTTTAGAGGGTATAAGGGTACCATTCCCTTGCTATTCTGTAGGAATATACCTTTTTAGTATGAAATTTCGATGCCAGGTTCCAGTCGGTGATAAAAACTGTTCTTACATGAGATTCTAATATTATTGCACTTGAAATTGAAATTTATTGAAGAAATATCTTACATCACTTTCAGCTTCCAGTTAACTTCTTTTCTGTCCGAAAAGAAATGCGAGTTCGATTTTATACGAATCTTGTGATAATGATGTATAGAATCAAACTCGCATTTTGTTTCGTACTGAAAAAAGGTTAGTTAATCGAAAGGTTAAAGCGTTGAAGAATATTACTGTACATTGTGAATGTGTGGTTTTTTGACATCTGTGTTTTTCCTCCCACGATCCTTTCACACGTTGAACGATGGTCAGGTCAGCAGTAATTCATTATGTCTACTGCATCAGCGTGTTGCAGCAGAGTTTATTACCGTAGAGAAGATAATAATAATAGGTACTAATTAAAGCGATGCAGCTTTTATAGCATTCCGTCACTCAGCAACGATCATACCCAGTACTCCAGGTGCGGGGAAAAGTATTGTCACGTTACAGCAAGGCATAAAATTGCAATTATCAAACGTAAATAAATCCTCAATTTCCTAGGGTTGGTTATTCACTCCTATCTGGTCACTGGAAACTACCCCTCCGAGTACGAAGCGTAGGTGGTGAAGTTATTGTAGCTCTGAAGCCAATACGAGAAAGAGGGATCAGGCCGAACTTCCAGGCGAGCAACGAACCGACGAATTCCCCTGTCCGCAAGTGCATCAAAGAGATGAATTTCGGATGAAAGTGCACTGCGGAGACCCGGGGGAAGGGGGGGGGGGGGATCCCGGAGAGGAACACGAACCCCGAACCCCTTTGCTTGCGTCGCGAATCTGCGAGGAGTGGGTACCAAAGTCTAGATACCCATGCATACAGATACCGATTGTACGTGCAAGTGCATGCTCCGTCGCTGCAATCTCTCTCTCGCTCTTTCTCTCTCTTTCTCTGTCCTCTCCGAGTCTACCCTCGTTCGAAGGTAAGAGCGATCTATTTCAGATCCAGTTTACCTGGAAGCTGAACTCGAGCCTTGTGACCTTGCTCGCTTTGTTTTTACACGATTGCCTCTCTCGCGGCATCAATTGTCACTCGTAATCAGAGCGCGAGGAGGAGAAAGAACGAGATTATGTCAGTGGCTGCACCTGATGCAGACTGATATTGAATTGTCACCTGACTCGACGGTCTTCGCAGAGATCACTCTTGATCGGATACTACCTAGTAGGGTTCGTCATCTGATGTGAATTAATACCAGACTTCTCGGTGATTCTGAGACCTGGAGTAAGTCGGAAAGCGTTGAGAGGACTGATTGGGTGTAGTCGCGACTCGGTGGTCGGTGGTCGGTGGTCAACGTTGAAAACAGCTTTTGCAAGTATTGTTTGGTGACTCACCGTCAACAGGGTTCTCTGCACGCGGCACGGCTTGCTTTACGTCTAACGTAAGCCGCGAGGCTGAGGCTGAAACTAAGAACAATAGAAACAAAAGAACAACGCTTATGAAGGTAGGGTAGGGTCGTATACCTACATGCCAAACCCACCTATGTACACACTGGCATTTACTCGGAGTATGTAGAGCTAAACTATGTAGGCTCAAATAAAACTACGTACGAGTATGCTTGTGTGTATAATTACACGTACTTTGTTATACCTTAGGTATACATACTTGAGTATTCAGATATACGGTAGGTATACCTAGTAGGTATAGGAGGTAGGTAGGTACCCCATGCTCTATGGTCAACGTGCGGTCACGTTTCGTGGAGTACACACGTGGAGCCTGGTTGCAAAGGCCTAATTGCAGCTGGTTGACACAGAGTTGGGTGCATATTCCAGAGTCAGGAAGGCGACATGGTATATATGGATACACTACAGGGTGGTGGTGAGGAATTTGCTTGAGATGTGAATAAAGGCTAGAGAGGAGATTATCTCATCCTCTTTCGTTCCTTGGCAAACCGAATATAAAACTGGTGAATTTTAAATGCACATTTAGTCGATTGTACATATTTCAATTTTATTGCGCGGACAAGTGGATAGTGATAGTAGATAGCGAATAACGCGAATATATGTGCATGCAAAATCGAATGAGTGAAATCCACACCACTCCAGTTCCTGATGCGTATCATTCTTTTCTGTGTTTTGGTATATAATGTTTTATAATTGGATTAGTTCAATCAGGTTTTGTATGTTTTGAAAGGCTACGTTTTTCCATGCGGCAAATGTTCATATGATTTCTTGTTTAGACACCTCAATCATGCCTGGTTTGTTAATTTGAAAAGAAATCATTAAATATAATGAATTTTTTTTTTGTGTTTTACCCGAAACCGGTTGTGAACTATCCGACAAGTTCTGCACGGATACTTTCCGACACGTAAAAACCGACGGTAACAAAAAGTTTTGTGACACGTGCATAGAGGCAGCTTGTGGTTGGCGTGAAATTAACATTATAGGTATATGGAAATAGGTAGAGGGTTATGGTTACGGATTCCGTTGCATAATTCCTGCAGATATAAAATAAGGTTAGTGTGGGAAACGAGAAGTCAAACTACTATAATCTAGCGAAGATAAAATTTTATCAAGCAATTCAGTAATTACTAGCTTCTAGCTTTTTATCCTTAATTTGCAATGTAAACGGGAATCTGATTACGTTTACTGTTTTTGTTCGAGTCATTTCATGCAGGCATTGCATTAAAACTGTATGTGTATACATTAGCTTAAGCTGATGGGAGGAAAGTTGTAAGTGAAACAAATTCTTTGTTCCCTCCGAGATGACACTAATGCGTTACTTTAATATTTCATGCGTAGGTGGAGAACGTGAGCTTGTGCGTCGGGGCGCTTCGCGCACTCGGTGCAGACGTCGGGGCGGTGAATCCCGGTGAGCTTGCCTCCGGGTCCACCCTACGCCCCGTCCTGGCCCTTCTCTTCGCCTTGTCGCGACATAAGCAACGGGCCAAACAACTTCAAGACATGCCTCGGTGAGTCACGCTTTTGTTAAGTCCAAGCTGTTTCCAGAACCACCTTTCTGACTACTAATTACAACTGTAACAATTACTCGCTCCTGGAATCCCTATGATTTACTTGGAGCACAGTTTCAAAGCCATGCGCTGCTTTTCTGCGAAACTCGCACAAGTCGTTTAACTTTCCTCTGTTCTGGACGTGGACTTGGAGGAAAATTGACTGATTGTGTTTCCTCTTGATGTTCTCTCAGATTCACTATTTCCAGAAGTTGCGAGTTTCTAAATTCCACTCGCTTTTTAATAAAACTCCTTGTTGAACGAAGAATCGAATTTTGAAATACCTGCTAGTATTAACTCGCCGGAATCTAGAGATTTGTTAGATCGGTAAAAAAAAAAATTCGTCGGCTCATGTAACACACTTTCGTTGATACGATTACCGACGGCTTTTATCGGTCGGTAAGTTACCGGCTCATGGTAACTTGGCATCTGTCAATAACGTTATCGACCGTTCCCTGCTCCGTCTCATCGGTTGGTAACGTCGACTACTTCGAGACGCGCAGAAGAGTAGTTCGAATTTACTCTAGGTAGGTAAGAATCGGGAAATGTCGAATACCAGTAAAATCGCTTACAACGGTACAAAGAAATACAAAAAATTGCCACCGATTGACCTCCCACTTGCAAGCAATTGTAACTAATAGAAACTCGCTTAAATTGTGGGTACAATGAGCCATCAAAATTCATGTTACAAAATTTCCCATTGCCATAAATGGTATCGATTCCAAATTGTTCAGGGCCAGGTTCGAAATCAATTGAGCGAATCTATACATCCTAACGACGCATGTTAGGAAATGACGATTAGAAAAAATAGACACTGGATAAACGAAAGTTATAGCATCGACCATACAACGGAAGATAGTTATAGCGGAACGATTTGTTTGGAGGCCCGATTCGTCCGGAGTAGAACAAATAATTTACATTATTTTCGAACCGTCCCTGCAGCCGAACTGACGACGAAACTCAGTTAATTATTCTGCCCGTAACGGAGACTCAAGAAGTAATAAAACCGTTCGTAAAAAGAAAACGAATATCCAGGCAAGCACGGGCAGGAAGAAACGGGTATACGATTCTTGAGGCTCAACGAGGTCTGAGCACTAAAGCATCCCGTCTAGATACTGGGGTGAGATAGTCTAAGTGCACCGAAATGCGGCGGATATCTGGTTACTTGCATCAAGATTCTCAGCAGCACTGTATTCTACTCAGGCCTAGTGTTACCCACATTTATGTATGTGTTACGTGTGTATTGGTATACACGTATATTTGTGCACAGTAGGTATTACATAGCTGTCCAAGTAGATAGAATAAGCGCATATATACATACATCAGCCATTCATCCACACGAAATATACTCATTTCTACCTGCCTTAGGGTATTACAAGGCAAGTCTGCGGGTTCATTGTACAATGGAGAACCGTATTTCGCAAAACAATATGCACTGTCAACAATGATCAGAACAGATAAGACTCTGTTCAAACTTTGCGGGAAAGTTCTGTATCAACGGCTTCGTATATGGTTATTTATATCTGTACGTAGGTACTTTACAGAGTTGCGAGTACATTTACATAATCGTAATGTTCTCGCTCGAAACGAAAGGAAACGAAACGCTGTGATTGAATTCAGCAGTCATAAAATAGTTAGTTTATAAAAAAGCAATGTCGGTAAGCTGCACATTTTTTCTTTATTGTCCATACAATATCTAATATACTAACAAATGATTTTCTCTGTTATGCTCGACAACGAAGATGGAGTGTATTACTTATTCCCGGTAGCATTTTTGTTTTAATTAACAAAAAAGTGGAAAGAAAATTATGCAGAGGCTATGGGTCACGTGTATTCTGCTTCGCGCGGCTCGCAGGCCAGCCTGGCAACTTGGGGCCGAGACTTGAAATATTTTAATTACTCCGGGCGCAGTTAATTCTTAATAGCAACTGCCAGGGTGACTGTTAAGAGAGAAGTGTTCTGTGCTGGTGCCTCGTTCCCGTAGTGCGAAACAGGATCGTTGAGGAGGAGCACTTGCTCTCGGGCTTCTGGAGTTCCCAGTTGGAAATATGTGTATGTAATTGTGCGGTTCTCTCCCTTAGGAAATGAAGCTGTAATCTTGTTTGGCAGTTGAAGAATGAGTCTTGCAGAATTTTTAATCAGGCCACAATCCTTGTTTCTAGTGCACTTTACTCCTTGTAACGTTTCACCTGATGTTATACTTCGTATTGTTATTACACTGTTTCCTACTTCCGTTTTTTTCCAACGTATTTAACATCCGCACTTACTGGTTGTGCTTGGTGTGCAACATTAATCTACGATGATCATTTCAAAGTATCGAGTTACAATGTGGGTCTGCTAAATGAAGATAAATCATTGCTCCCGATTGTGATCACAGTCCTCATATTATACAGCTCGATAACCGTTTTACCGCGTGTACTCATTTATTAATGTAATTGTGCGGGATTGCCTTGGGAAACGAAGTTGTAATCTCGTTTGGCATGTTGAATAATGACTCTTACACAATTTCTTGTTATATACCACGCACAATGTTCATTATTCTTTTCGCTCAACTTCGAGGGTATTGTATGAGTCTCTTGTACTGCCTGCATAGATATATGTTCAAGGGAACATCAGTTTGTTCAGGTGCTTCAGATAATATATTCAAACTCGATTTTTGGTTTGAGAAATTATACTATTTCTGGAAGCTCATATTTAATATGTATATTTGCTTTGCCAAACGGACTGAAACTTGATTTCGTCGAAAAGTATAGTTAATCGTTATTAGAAAAGCAGCGGAAATGTCAAAGAACACAAAACTCCATGGAAATAAGGAGAAACTGCGGCCTTTCCACGACGGTGATTAAAATCCCATCCCAATGTGGATGCCGGCTCGTGTACTCATTTTAATACCCTGGACACCGAGAGCATATTAATACTGAGAACCCTTTGTGAAGCCTTCGGTGGTCTCTTACCATTTCAACAATGTACCATTATGCCACGCGCGGCTGTGCCGAGGCCATGCATGCGATGTAGGTACCTCATACCTGCGGCCGTAGGAGCCACCACCCATTATAATACGTTCCTCGGCAATGCTTTCAATACGAGCTGATGTCGTGTATACGAGGAATCATATATACGCAGCAACACACTCGTCAGGCTTGGATGGCTATGCGAATACCTTCCGACACCTGGTACATACACAGCGATGCTGCTGCAGGTACGAAGAGAGGAAGATAGGCAGCTTGAACGTGGCTGCTGGATCCATTGGTAACTGTAAGTACAGCGAACGACACATCGATGCAGAAGTGGAGGAGGCGGCGAGTCGTGGGGCGCACAACAATGCATCATGAGCGTTAAAGTAAAAATCTTTGGAGAACCGGGTAGGGGTGCGAGTCGAGCCACTCGGTTTGATTCTCGTTACCCATTCGTCCGCCCCAGGGGAAAGCGGCGACGCTATTGGTCATGCGCTCGACGAAGGGACGGAGGGGAGGCTGCGGAGACGAGAGAGAGAGAGAGAGAGAAAGGCCATGTGGCTATGGGAATCGGCTCCTTCCTTCAGTTTCAAACAGACCATCAACGATGCCTACACCATGGCCACGCCATGGGCTCCGTTGAACTTGCACTCGGCGTTTGACAGGCGCATGTGAGCGGTGCGGTTTTTGAGTTAACGAAAGTGCTGCACCGGAACGTTTGTTTTCCAATATTTTATGTGCTTCTTTGTGATGTTGGCTCCGGGTTAAATTGACCGCGAATTTCCTTTCTTTTTTTTTTTTGTTTCGTTTTAATTTCAAGTTTTTCTTTTTCAATTTTACCTGCGTTGTGTTTGGACGAATGTGACGATAATTAATTGTACAAATTGCAACGGATTTCGGTGTTTCGTGTATTAATCACGATGCGTTATCGGCGCGTCGACGAAATATCTTACTTTGGACATGTTGCATTCACACGGGGGTGAATTTATTCCAATCTCTGGGCAGATTGTTCTTGACACATGCTGTCAAATTCAGTAAGCATAAAAAGTTTTCGTCCCCGGTTTTGGGCTACGGTAAATCGCCGTGCCGTTTGGAATATGATTTACGATTTTTACTGCTCTCATCGGTCGCCAGGTGAGGCATAAAAACTTACATCCGAAATTGAAATGTCACGAGGGGATCCGGAAGTTTTGTACCAGTTGTTTTAGTTTCGTTAGTTTTCAAATTCCGGAAGATGCGTGATCCGATTTTTTGCCGCGAAAATCGATTAACGTATTTATACGATGGTGATTGTAACATATCTGAATACAGCTGTGTAAGTTAGGCTGTAACACATACCGATTTCTGGTGATACATAAATATACGTAAATATTATAAAAACAAACATAATCATTAGTATTAGCTGTCAAAGAATTATTTAAATCACATGTATAATAAAATTACTTATCTCGGGATTTTAAATAAAGTGATATGAACCGAGTTCACGTCTTCCTTATCAGTGATAAATAAATTAAACTAACGTAAATATGGGAAATAGCAACAGCAACAGTAGCAGCAGCAGAAAAGCGCGGAGTCTGCCGAACTCACCTGAGGCTCACAGGTATTTTTCTCACTGTTTCAAATACGCATATATACATAAAATACTATCACTGCCTGCGGGACTTTGAACACATCCGATCTACCAATAAATCCTCGGCGTTGCTTGCACTTCGATCGGTTATTTTTGCATTTGCAGAACGATCGCAACGGCCGGTGCGGGGATAATATCGCGATCGGAGCGCAGCAACAAAGGCGGGATTTACAAATTATTACACGAGCTGCTAGACAGTGTGCATATCGAAGCTCGGCATGGCAGTGACCGTTTGCTCGGATATTCGCTTGGCGATTCTCATTTGTTTCACGAGCCGTCGCGCACGGTACTTGCGATCTATATTAAGATTGAAAAAATTGAAAACCAGATCTGAGAGTCAAGCCCTCTGCAGAGACCGGTTAGCACGTTGTGTCTTTTAACACCTTTTGCCTTCTATGATTTTAAAATAAACCGGTGGGACACGCAAGCCCGTTTCTCCGAACCGATTTCAGACCTCGACGTTGTAGCTGTCGCGACTCGTCGGCTCTCCTGCACACGCATTTCCTTCGATTGGAAATCTGCACGGCACGCGAAACGATATCGACGTCAATACGATACGAGGACAATTCCCGCGTAACGCGAGAAAATTTACGCGGCTGCTGGAATGGTTTCGCCCAGAATTAAGCGTACACCTAATTCTTCGACTTCCACGTTAACCGGGCAACGTTCGAATCATCAGAAATGCCAAATATCGACGGTTACCAGCCGAGAAGCGTGGGCGGACCGGCCCTTCTTCGAACACGAATGCATTACACAGGTACTATATACGTTATGCGCGTTCCTGAGACGCTGGGAATATAAAAGGGGGTTCCCCCTGTTCCTGTAGCGACGCCACGCCGGGCCACGTATTATACTACCGGCAGGTAGGTAAGAATGTCGCGGGGATGAGCAAATAGTGAAATAAAGAACGAGAGAAGGGAAGGAGAGGAAATGAAACGACACGAAACGAAACGAAATGAAATGAAATAAAGCGTAGAAGATATTGTCGACGCTTTACAAGTCTGGACATGCGAGAGACGTTTGTTCTTTCATACCGTCTTTATAACCCAGTGCTTGCACAATAGGTTGCACTAACGAGATGCAGTGCGCATTCTCTTTGTCCCCGTAGCGTCGTCGAGTTGTCTGGATTGCACGAAAAAAGCGAGAACCACTTGACGAATTTCGAATCAGACGCGGGCAGAATCATTTTGTACGACGAAATTCTAATTGAGCTGCAAATCGGCGATACATGTGAAAAATTCATCGCAATCTGTCACGCGCAATGGGAGAGGGAAACGGAAATCAAAGAGGCGACGGGGACTCGTTGAAAGCACGTGGAGCTGACTGATGCACTTTCTCCAAATCTTTATTCTTCCTTGTATCCCTTTGGTCCTCGGACGTGCGACTGCGGTTTGTCGATAATAATAATTCCTTTCTTCTCTCGGTTCTCTCCATCGACGTTCCTCCTCTACGCGGGTGCTGCGCAACGTGTTAGTATACTCGTACATGTCTACAGTGCGTATATATTTATTATTACGCGGTATACGGTTTTTATCACGTTCAAATATCTTTATTTAGCAAACGAGTTCAAAGACATCGCAAGTGACTCAATGTTTTGGATGTGAATGACCACAGAAATAGATTTCTCGACTTTTGTACCTACGCAACGTGCGTTCGTATGCGGTACATGTATCCCTGTATGCATATAAATAAACGGTATATAGCCATGGCTTTTGTACATACATGATACGTATGCACCCAACGACCTATCGTACGTGGAGCAGTACATATAATACCGTACGTGCGTAATTTCACAGTAATTGTATCGTCGACTAGCCGGAGTGGTTTATTACAGGTCCCGTTTCTCGCATCCTGCGTAACCGATCAAACCAATAGTTTTCTATTCCATATTTTTAATTTATTTCTTTCAATTCTTTAAATTTACCGGAAATAATTCATTCATTCATTTATAAGAAGCTTGTAAATATATATAGAAGCTTCTTTTATATATATATATACAGCTGTGGATTAGTTCTAAAACCAGTGCAGGCTACACTCGTTCAAATTTCGATTGGATTTTAGTCATAGATTCGGAGTTGGCCGCAGGCGACTTGTAGTTAATGCAATAATTCGTTGCTCTGCAGATTGGAGAATCTCATTCTGTAGAGGCAAATTGGCTCCGATCGCTTTTCACACTGGGGATAAAGTCATACACCAACTTTCTTTGTCTGCTGTTTTATCGCGTTTTGGTACCAAACATAACACAAACACTGTATGTGTTATCTTATATATATTGCTTTATCTAACTTGTTACGAATTTTCTTGCCAAGATTCAGTCTAAGATATGAAAATATTAAATTTCATCCGTTTTGATTACAATTTCAAGCTCATCTTATATTTACACATCCCTTTCAAACCGCAGTGTATTAATATTAATGTATTATTCAAATTCAGCCCACACGCTCAATGACCGTTGTGGAAATACGACTGAATGACGGAACGCTGCCTGAAATTTACTCATTTTTCAACCTCGGTTGACACAAGGAATTAGGTACCTATTATATCCGGTATAATTTTGATACCGATTCTCGACAAAGAGGCTACGCCCTCGGCTTCCCTTACTTCTCCTTGGGCTTAGTAGCCGGATTTTAATTACGTTTCGACGAAAGAAATCCATTCCGGAGGAAGTGCTATTAATATTATTTAAACGCGCGAGCGTTCATAACTCATTCTCTTAGCTTGGGGAGGGCTTCGAACCCCGCAGCTGAGAGGGTGACAAAATCGAAATCTACCACTCGCCGGCGAATCCCTGTACCTACGCATCCGTCACACGCTTGTATGAACCGACAACACGCTGAAATTCAGAACGCGAGCGCGTCTTTCCACCACCCCGTTGTCAATCCGTTTCTCCCTTCTCGATATTCGTCTACGGCAGCTGCTTTGTGTCCGCCTATTCTACTTCATTCGTCTCGAGATTTCGGTTTTGCTCCGGGGCTTTTCGTCTGTTTACAATCCCTTCATGCGGCCTCACGCCTGACACATGTTACAAGCTATTTGGGGGATGCACGGCTGCTCGGTCGCAGCAGCGTCTCATATGTGAGGAAGTACTTGTCGAGGTGATTGGGACTGGTTAATCTTCGACAAAATGGAGAAAGCACAAATCGCACATTGTCTCGTGATATTAAAACGCGACTCAATCTGTGTCTTACATATTTACAAAATTCTTTTAATCATCTTCATTTATACTCAAACTCACCCTCATCTGTTCCAATCGTTTGAACAATATTGTCTATTTTATTGATCGTTTATTCTTATTATGATCACATTATGTCACGTTAAGTTTCATTTGCAGTTATAATTGAAGCAACCCGGTAAATCATCACGGTTTAACCAGGTGTAGCGATAGGAATCTGTTAGAGGTGCATGCTTGCATACGTGCAATCCTGGGTTTAATGCAGTCGAGGCGGGTGGGTGTGGATTCGGAATATGCGACGTGGCATGTACATATCGCGGCTGAACATTGCACAGTTACGCCCAGCTATAGTTGTACCTTTAACTCGACCAGTATGCGCTCCGTGTACGTAGACGGATAGGTTCGCGTCCGTAATTCATTCCGGCAATTAGGGGTAATTGCGTGTCATACCCTCGGGCCAGCGCTCAAACCGTCTGTCCGTCTGCCTAACCAAGGAAAGCCGTAAAGTGCGCTGAGCTGCACTCTCGAGGTGCAGGGTATATATTTAGAAGGGGTAGAGAGCCACCTTTCCTTCCGCAGCAAGAAGACAGAGAGTGAGACTACGGCATTCTCGGATAATGCGCCATACAGCCTCCGTTTCATGTCCGTTCGTCTCTGATAGGTACTCGACTCGGGAGATCGATCATCCGCCTGAATATACCATGCATCGCGCGTAGTTATACTTATCTGTAACAAGCTTGTGACGCTGGGTAAATCACGAGAAACCAACACCAGTTATCCCGAGGGGGTTGATACTTATTTTGAACAGGATATTGAGGCAAATTTATTGTAAATAACAGCACCGAATGGTCAGGGAGATGTTCACGAGCCCATGAAACGAGGATTGTATACATATAATAGTTTAAAGAGTTTTAACGTAGCTTCGCTTATGATCGCATCGCGTTACACGTGTGTTAAACACTTTACACATGATGAACCATCGCTCGAGCGAGCAAACAATATATTCAGTCACTCGGATCGTTCAACTTCCAATCCTTTGCGTCCGGTCGAAGGTTTAGAATGAATTTTGCGTCATTATAATATACTTGTTATTGAAATTTTTCACTCTTCTTCGGCAAAATTCACATACGATACAAAATGTTATATCAGCGTCGTAATGAAGTCACAGCTATATTTGAGCTCGGGTTTTATTTAATCCGTTGACATTAGGTGTGCCATTGGGATTTAATATGTCCGTTTGCGTGGGAATGCTCAAAAGCGACGATGAGCCGTGCTGTTGTGAACGCGGTAGTTTTTTTCTTTGTCGCTGATCTAACCTGTCATTGTCAAAACGCGTTGTACATATTTCATCCGCTTTTTAATAACAGACGTTTCTCACAAATTTGTATATTTCTACATGCTATTGTATATTGTACGTATAACAGAAGTCACAAATCTGCGCTGTCAAATTTGTCTTCTTTTTCTACAACGGAAATAAATCGTCGACTTAGTCGAGGGAGGACCCGTAACGTCTCATAGAATAATTACTTGGGATTAGCCATAAAAAGTGTACCATTTTGATTTCTAAACAATCCTCATTATTAAATCATCAGGAATGATTAATGCTCGACTCGCTGAATTAGAAAAAAAGAAATTCGAAGTAGAATCGTGCCATGACGATAATGGTGTTAAAATGAATGTGTCATTGCGTGAAATTACCTAATTACTGAATAATACTTGCTCGGAAGTCTGGTGAAACTCGAACTTTCTGAATATTAAAAATTCGTCATTTGACGGATGATTCTGCAAGGATATATCGATTCACATAATTAGCGAAGAACGAACTGTAACACCGTACAAGCAATTATCAAGCCTTGAAATTTCCTGCCGTTCTGCTTGCACTTACAAAAAAATGTCGGGGAGTCTATGCGGCGTGAACGGAGCCGAAAGATTTGCCACGCTCTCAGCGAGAGCTCGTATGTAGCTCTAACACACATCCAAGTATTTGTATATACTTGCATACGCCGCGTACGTATGTACACACATTGAGGTATCAGGTATGGTGCCGGTCGGGCAGGTAGGTAGGTATAAGCCGAGCTAGTCCGGCGAGCTCGACGAGCTGGTTCAGAATTAAAAGCAACAAAAAACGCTGCAGCACCGTGCCGCCGTCGTGGACATATTTACGATATCAGATGCGCGTTTGCTCGCCCCCGCCTTCTGGGGGGAGGGAGGCACACCTCCGGAATTCCTAAAGTCCAGCTTTGTTTCCGTCCTTCTACGGCTCTTCGTCGAGGCTCCTTTTTCTCCCATCGTGTTTCGAGTGTCCAATGAATATCGCTTCAGCCTAAGAATATTTATACAGATTGATTTTAAATCTCGTACGTTGCATACTCATCGCGTAAATTCGTTAAAATATTGTGCAAGTTTGTGATATATTTTTAAAGTAGTTTGCCAATTTTATTCTCGATCCAGCGATGAGCGAATATAACACGTGATATAGGCACAACGATTCCGCGACATCGACGATATATAATTTTCACAACGAGTTAGCGATGATGGAAAGCTTTGTTCTTACTGTAATTCTTACGTTCTCCGCGTTTCTTCCAGATCGTTGCTCTACCAGGGAAAGCGACACCTGCGATATAACTTCCGGCCGCAATCTGCGGCTCGCCGCGCTGTTTCCCTGCAGCATCCCCCTCATGCCAGATCAATCGAATTATCAAGTGACAAGGGCAGAAATACACTCCCGCATTAATTATCTCGCAACGGAGTCCCGGTTTACGATGCCGTTGTCGAAACTCCCCGCACCTCGAGTAGCTGCCATCCCCTTCTGAAGCGTACAATACTCCCTCAAATTGCTGAATTTTTTTCACCCTGTCCCTCTACGGATTATGTGTATGTCCACCGAGGCGCATGTTCGTGGGTATTTATTGCACGCGGTGGAGGCCACTGTCAGCCAACTGCAGAACCGCGTCACAACCCAACGGAGTTGCTGAATGCGAGCAGCACATGTGAGATCGTGAGGGGCCCGGCTAATTACCAGCCTCCCCCTCCCCTCCACCGGCCTCCTCTTTCCTCTTCTCCACACTTCGTACGGATGAACGGACCGATGGACGGATGGCTCTGCCTTGGAACTTCCCCTTCCCCGCCGCACACACGCGGAATTCTCACTGCATCCAGATCCCTGGCGGAATTGTCGTTTGTACTTTTCTACACACCTATAACGCTCCTCCGGTTGGACATGGACATGGACATGGACTCCACCTATACACCACATTTGTACGAAAGCACCGGACCGTGTTCCCTGCTGTTGATGAAAACACGTCATCTGCACACGCCGGTTATTTCCGACCGAGGAATATCAGACCGTCAGGGTGGGCGCCCTGACTAGGGTCGTGTTGGACACGTATGGCTTTCTTTGTTTCGGTGCACGTAATCGATCCTACAATGGACCTAATGAGCAAAAAATATTGCATTTCATATTCGGAGTGGAGGTCGTCGTAATTGGAGATTCGGAAAATTTCTGGTTTCATGGGAAATCGTACCGTGCTAATTGTACGAGGTGTTGAAAAATTGACTGCCAATTTTACTGGATGAATTTGTCGTCAAGAAAATGGATTGGCTACCGCGTAACGCACTTTCAGAATTGGATGTCAATTGAACTCTGAAACACCGTCCGGACAAAGATCAACACCAAGGATGCAGCTTGGACTAGCCTCTTAAAGACTTTTCGGTGCATGTGATCCAGGCTTCCCGCAGGAGTTGAGAAAATTCTCTCTAAAAACCGGTCGAGAAATGACGAGGAGGTGTTCTACCGGGCGGGCTGATGGTTGAAAAGCGAAGTGACTGAAAGTGTCACTTCTGGTAATATACCGTCACGTATATCGTGCTTATAGCTCAAAGTATGTAAATATTTGTATTATATGCACGTACTGAAAGGAGCAGCCACTTGACACGAGCTGCCCACGAAATGGTGGGTGGTGAGACACCCTCGGCTGAGTCTGTACCCGGTCTGGCTGAATAACGAGCGTCAACTTAAATTAAGGCTTTCTCGAGGTGTTAGCTACGCTCGTCCCGAACGAATTCCGAGTATCCGGTTTCGCTGTGAATTATCACTGATATAGTTGTTAACCATAACTTGCCGAAAGCGGATCAACAACCTTATAAACGAAGATTTTAACGAGTCTGAGATGATATTGTTGTAAGCTGACCAATTCGCAGGGCTTTCGACGCGTACAGGCGTGAGTCTCTTTTGGATTTACGAGGCTAAAACGTTGAGAGAGACTAACTATAATTTACACCTGTGCTTGCGATCGTAAGTTTTGAACAACGATCGGGGTGCGGGAAAAGGAAGAGGAGGGAGCAAGTCAGCAACCTACCCGTTGCCAACGCATTGAATCACTGCAATGTCAGGCCGTACAAACTGCTCGGCACAAACTTGACTTCGAGTTGTATTTCTTCCGAGCATATAACTCACGAGTCACGCAGCCTCCGAGTCGAACTTTGATGTCAATTGCATTTCGTCTCTCCCTATCCCTCTCCCTCAGACCGCCCAACTATACCGACTCCGATTTCACGTGCCGCCTGCTTTTTGTTCCCCGCTGCAGTGCAGCGGAGACTCCAATTCCAAGATTTAATAAGTCCCTGGTGTGAGGGAAATCTCGCGCAATCCGTAGGCAACACAATGTTCCTCCTGTGTCGCCGCTCCGGAAGCCAATTTCGCGCCAAAGCCGTTTCACCGCCTTGAAAATTCTATTAAACTTAGTCGCCGGCTCCTCCTACGATTTGGCCGCGGGCTTCTCTCTCTCCTTTGAGAATCACCCGCCCCGCGATACACCGTCTCAGACTAAATATTTACCCTCCCGTGTATAACTTAACCAGGTTTAAGTTGCGGCACGGAGAGACCGGGTTTATGGACCTTGATACACCGTGTGTGCTACCATTTGCCATGCGGTGTTCACCTCGTCACGATCGATTTGCGATACTGTGACGTTAAACATCCGCTTCATTCGCGCGGAATTCCGACATCGTATTTGCCAACTCGACCCCACGGGTTCACCGCCAGTCCCGAAACTCCATACAATGATCCCATGATATCACATATACCGTGACCCGATATTCAGAAGCGTGGCACAAAATTCACCCGTCGCCGTTATCGACTCTATTCTTATCTTCTTTATGTTTATGTGCGCGCGCGCGCACACTCTTCTCCTTCTTCTTCTTCTTCCACCTTTCATTTCATCGTTTCACGCATCAACCCCACCGCCTACTATATAACGCCGTATTGTGTAAGGGTAGATTTTTTTCATAACGTGATATCGCACGTGCAATGGACATCGGCGCGGGGGGGGGAGGGGTTCAACGAGATTGGAATGTATATATATATAGTGCCGAGTAAACGAATTATTCCGGAGAACAAATGTATCTTCTTTCATCTATAGAAGTTTCCTTTTCATAGATAGGTTTTCACCTACAATCTAACGATGGAAGACAGCTTGTATCGTCTTAATTGTAAAGTTCTGTTATTTTGTTAAAATCCTGAGGCAGACCTTCAAGCTAGCTTTGACAGTTTGGAGTAACAATCCAATTTATGGCCACAAACTTATCGCAGGGGCTGCTGCTTTTGTGTACGGTGAAATCTTCAGGCAGGTGTGTACCATGAGGAAACATTGACAAAGATTAGGTTTGAGCCACGCGCGTACCTGTATTGTCAACATACTTTGGCTGATGTTTTAGATGAGATTGCCTCGATACACTCAGCCGTAGCGACAGGAAGCTGCAGCTGCGGAACCCAGCACGATATTAGTGGACATTGTGAACTCGCTCGATTCTGCGAATTGCGCGACAAAGGAGGCGTATCATAGTCGTGTCGTCACAGTCTAGTGATCGTAACTTTAAATTGCAAATTACCTTTCCCTTTCCTCGGCGTTGAAACAACCGCGGGTCCGTTTGCATTAATGATCAATTGCATACTCGATTAACCAGGCTACGTTGCAAACGAACCCTAATCGATTCATAATACTTTTATTTGCAGTGTACGCGATATTATACGAAATTGCGAAATAAATGAACAAGTAGCACTTATAACGGCTGGTTGTAATATTTCACCCTGTATCAGGAACTCAGGGTATCTATTTCTTGATATAAGTGTGTATCTGGTCACTCGGAGCACAAAGTTCATAAACCATATTTTAATCCTGAAAGAAAATAGTCTATCGAAGGGATGACTGGTTTACTCTGGTACTAAATTAACATTCTGAAATACAGCGGAGCTGTGGGATTCCTTTTTACGAGTTTGGGACGACTTGTACATTTCACTCGTCTCGAGAGTTTATACTTTAGTGTTCAGGTAGTTGTCGCGTACAGCGGACGGGCTGCATTTTTTTATATTTAGCTTTAGTGAAATACTGTAATTACAGTACTGGTTACAAAACTCTCCGTAAGTACCGTCGTATCGTCGACGTAAGCGCATAGAGATTTTTTTGGTGAGAGCATAACGTGGAGCAACGTGGTGTTTCATTATTATCATTATTCAGTTTACACAACTTTTCATGTGATGATCGTCGAGATGTTAGAAAAACAGGATCGAATTGCTTAGACTCTCTTTGTGTTACTTTAGCTTTTTTTTTATTATTAGATAATGGATGACCGATTTTGTAGATATTTTTCAATAAGTGAAAAAGGGTTGCCGAGTCTTTTGACAATTGTTGCCGAATGTGTTTCAAAGGAAATTTCACACTGCAGCGGTACGAAAAAGGTGCGATTAATCAAACCAGTAAGGTAGACCTGTGAGTAGGTATAATTATCTATCTCTGGAGATTTTCATCTACTGAAACCGGTCGAAGAACCTGACATGCAATATAAGGAGACGGAAAATTTGCGAGCATTCGGTATGTGGAGAGTGAAGTGTTTTGTTACATGCTTCCGTACGAGTATCTAACCACCTTATAGCTGCGAGAGTAATATACCAAAGTTGCGGAGCCGCATAGTGGAGATCGGAATGCTTGGCATCCTTACCTCGCGGTGTTTCAACGCGGCTGGACATGTTATTTTGAGATAAATTTCCCGACAAATTATATCTGCGATAGTCTGAAGGCTCGGAGGGTGAAGTATGACGTCGAGTCGACGAGACGGTGGAAAACTCCGAGGAGCCGCGGTTATAAATCAACCGTTCAACGAGAAACATCCACGCTATCTCGGCTTTGAGATAATTTTTCGCTTCGCCCTTTCGCGGTCGCCCATCTCGTCCGCTTTTCTCATGAGACAAGAGCGAGGAAGCACCCAATCGGAAACTTCCTTCGCCGCAAGGAGGTTTTACTGCTTCCCTTCTTTCGGGAAAAGATAAGAAAATATACGTTTCAAATTCTAAAAAACACCAGCACAACGCACCTGATTGTAGAGAGCCTTGAATTCTTTCACTTCTAGATACCTCCGCTGAAAATTCTTCTCTTGGACCGACAGGTGCCTGTCTGGCAGGTGCAGCTCGCACTTCAGACTTAGAAAAAAAACGTTCTTGGAATACAGTAGAATTACTTAAAATATATTTGCTCATTGCCAAAAGGACTATTTGAACCCGGGTTGATTTCCGAGTGTGTACATTATGAGCACTCCGAATCAGAAATTCACTTTTCTCCACCTCTTTTCTCTGAACAAAGTGATCGCTATGCAGTGATTAATGTTGAACTTGAGTCGTTTCATCGCGACTTGGCATAATTGGACCAGTTACATTCGGGCATGTCTTAAGAATTTGCGAAGTTAGATGAGACTCTGGGATCTCCTAGCAGAATGATCGTTACGCGGCTCGGTTAAATTCCGTCTCATTATATGACGACAGTCAAGTGTCGTCAGGCGGCACTTTGCCGTCACCTTTAACGTAACGGGTACACGAGCTTACGCGTGTTTTACGCGATACAGTTTAGTAAACATAACTGCGTGCCGTGTGCCATTCGTGAGTGTTAATCCTGTCCGGCTTGCGTGGACGAGTGAATACGGGACACACGACAGAGTGCACGTACCTACGTGTGTCTGGATGCATAATCGTGAAGCGTGTCCGAGAAGATGGATTTGGACGGTTTGCTGGAATTTATGCTATTTACGAAAATAGAATTCAAATCTAGTCAGATTTCGTTGTTCTGACGAAATACTGGGGATAAAAACAGAGTTTACTCGTTCCATCAGACTGATGAGAATCGCTCAATTCTACTAGACTCAGATATTTTAGACACTGATCCAACCCTCGATCGGCAGTATTTCCCTCTTGCGGTCTGACAAGGAATCTGACACTTCCCTCCGCATTCCTTCACCCTTTCCTCGTCTCCATTCACACGTGAATCGGGTAACACTGGATGCAATCCGAATCGCTGGCATCTATGGTCGTTTCACCCCACGTATGGAGAGGCTTGTAATGTGTATCGAAGTGCAGGAAACTGATACAGGCGATAATTTCTCGTTTGCAATGCAGTAATAAATTTGTCTTCATAGACTTAAGGGCTAGCGGACGACAAATCGTTCCTTAAATAATTTCGTTCAATTTGATTACAGATTGCCTTCGCCCTACAATAAGCAGGCGGGTGCCGGCGGCCCGGGAGGTCAGGGTGGGACCAGCATCCCCTTGCCTGCGACCGTCGCTGCCACGAGAAGATGTCCTCCGGACAAAGTCAGGCCTGCACCATCACCGGCCCACCAAACGCAACTCGGTTAGTCACCGCAATCAATACTAATACATTATTCATGCCTGATTAAATTACCGATATTCTTAGTTCTGGTCATGGGGAAAATCCGTCCTCACTAAACGTAGGCGCCTAATGTGTCAAATGGACTTGAGAGGCCGCGAAGGGACGTTCGACCGGTTTTTATCTGAACTTTAAAGTACGATGTGCGTTGTTATTGACCGTTCCTGGAAAAATTTTGTTTTATATTTTAGAAAGCTCGAAAGTTATTGTGATTATTTTGATTTCACGTTAGGTTGGATCTAACCGAACGAGAACGTGAAAGGTAAAAGAAAGTTCATGGAAAAAAGGTATTCTAAAAATTTGCACGCAGTTATGGTAAGAGATGGATTTGCCGTTGCAGTATCAGGAGTATTCCGATTCCATAATGGAATACTTGTTCCAACTGCAGTACAATATTCCATCTAGTATAAAACTAATACTCATACTACGACGGGAAATCTATTTGTTAGTGTAGCATTCATGACTTCTAGTATAGGTATATCCATCCTTATCTCTGTATAATAGGCATCGCGTGCTACGTTTCGATTTGGGAATAACAGTGTAATTTTCTTGTTTTCCTGTAGGTGTTTATTTCGAGCGGTTGTCCTGAGGATTTAGTAAATTAAACGTGAAACGAGTCCCCGGTCGGCAGAGGGCGGGTCAGTGGGAATTCCAAGCAGAGATTCCGAGCGAAACGATTCGTGAATTATTTAAACGCCACTCATCTGGCCGGACCGAATTGCGTCAAGTTCACTCTCTCGTCCTCCGCAGACTCCCCGGGGGTCTTGTGTACCTTGTACGTTTGTGAAAATCTTCCCGCTGCCCCTTGATTATACCTATACACGGGGGTTGCGAAGAAGGGGAAAATTAAATTCGGCTTTCGAAGGGGGATGGGTTTTGGTTTAACGGAGAAAACCCCATTAGACCCCGTCAAGCCTTCCGCCTTTTAGCAACCCTTTGCGCATTTTGGAGCGTTTTAAGAGATATGGCCGCCGCCTCCGCCACGCAGCCTCTCTACCGTGCAGCAGGGGTTAATGCTGCACGCGTCTGTAAGCGAGTCTGCGTGTCCCTCAGCACCCACTGTGCATCCACACAAATGCAACATCGTACAACCAGCGCCCATATTATCCCCGCGTTCACGTCCACCTCTATACCGAAACTCCTCCATGCCTATGGGGTGCAACCCCATAGTTTATACTTTGCTCCATAATTCCAACTCCCGTGCCTAGGGCTCCCAATGTTACTGACCAGATGTGCACGCTGATTCCAGAGGGTTCTCAACGGAACCGATTACTTCTTGCTTCTTTGTCCCAGCTTCCCAGCACTCGTATGCCCGTTGATAAAATGCGGAGGTTAATTCGAGCGGAGTTTTCTTTGAATATTACTGAAATTGAGTGTATTCGATTCGTGTGTTACCTAAATGGATCGTGGGGGAATCAGGGACTTGCCAAAGTAATCATACATATGTCGTATTTCGTTCATACATGCTCGAATTAGACAGTCTTTATTGAGCAAGGGGCCAATTTCGCGATTGCGATGGACTTTTACTTTGTGTAAACAGAAAATAGATACTCCATTTGCGCGTATTGGCATTGCTCTTCAAACGGTGTTCGTATCACATCTGCGGATAGGGCTTTGAATTTCGTGTTTTGTACGACCCTCAAGAACTGATACGAAATCTCCAGAAGGCAAGTTCGTTAACAAAGGCCTAGAGAGATTCATTTTTTTAAATGGAATGGCTCTTCGGGATATACTAATTTCATAGGGACAAGATTCTTTTCTCTGTTAAAAAATTTCCAATCTGATCGACGAAAGTAAAAGTTGATCTGATCGTTATTCAGGGTAGCTTTACCCGCTGTAAATATCTTTGAGAGCACAGAATCTGACCGAGGTATGACCATTAAGACCATACGAGAGTTTGTGGATAAAAAATAGCATCAATCAGCTCAATAGAGAAACGAGATAGAGAGAGATAGAGAAAGAGCCGGAAATACAGATGCATGGGGATAAAAAAAAAAATCACGTGACGTACTGGTAAGACAATAAATACTTCATTAACGAGCCTGACTTGTTTTTTCGTCTTTTCGTGAGTACAATTCAAACACTGCCAGTGCGTTGTATGTACGAAACATTCGACTGAGAATCCGTGGCACGAGTAAATTGGAAGACTCAAAACCCGGTTGAGAATCTCTGGTTACGTTTAGGGGATGCTGCTGCGTTTTGCGTTGGTACATATACCCTACATCAAAGCGCGTGTCTCCCTGGATACGGACGGCGACGTCGACGCCGCGGCACCGTCGAGGACGCCCGTTAGAAATAGACGCGAGTCCCTGTTTTACGATACAGTTTTGAGCCGTTTTTTTTCCACTCTTCTTTCTCCTATCTCTACGATTCTCTATCTTTTCCTTTTTTCCATTCCGACGGCTCGGCTCGTGCCGTTCTTATTTATTAGATCCTTCAGACTAGACTCGGCTAGAACAGAGCTAGCCTAGGTCAGGATTTTACTTTACGGCAGTTTTACCGACGGAATAACAGACAACTCGGTTATTTCGGCGACTTAATATCCACGCACGATTACATGTATCCGTCTCGTAAACGTCCCAGGCAACGATCGCTGTTTGTGAACGGGGGCGAGAGCTTAAAAGCGTCGCAACGCTGAAGGACTCTGAACGTAGACACAGGGAAAAGGAGGAACCGACGGATGCACTACCGCGTCTAAAGCAGAAAGAGAGAGATTATACGAGGAGCGGAGAACCGAAGACTCATGAATTCACCTTGGGTACATGCCGACGGTACGTCTTGGGACTCAGGGTGCATCCCTCGCCACTGATTCCACCGGATTCAACGCTACTTAGCACTTAACGCTTACGAGCCAGTCAGGATGCTGCAGTCATCCTGCTGCCGACTCGGATATTGCACGAAGCCGAGACGTGAAGCTGCACCAGATACCGTGGGGAGGGTCGAGGGGGTTGCCCATGAAATTTATCAAGTTTATGGTGTGGCAGAAGTTAAGCTGCCGCCCGGCGCGTCTATATGGGGTCTGCCCAAGTGTTATGAAAATGATGATTTTTGGGGAAAGATTTCCCCGGAGGGTTGTAACAGATAATTCGACACGCTGCAAGTATCTTATGTATACGTATACATATATAAGTGAGCGTATCTATGTAGATATATGTAAGTATACGCCGCAGCATCTTGCAAACTTTTTTTCATTCACCCGCAGCCGTTTCCGCGATCGTGTCATTTTATTTGTTGTTATTTTATAAAAAAGTTAGAGAAAATCTGTGTATAACTTTACACCCGCATTTATTTTTCTCACTGCTGCGAGATGAAGGATCATATAGATCTTAAGTTTGTTGCGGATTGCAAACAATCGGTACACCCAACGTGTATAGGAGTAAAAGGAAAAATGAAAAAATAGCGGTACTGAAATTGTTTTCGTAATTCCCCTCACCCAAGCATCATAATTATATCTTGGAAAGTAACGCTCTCGAATATGAGAATGCTGGGAACTCGATGAGAAGTTTCGCGGGGGGATTGAGGGACTAATTAGTACTGCCTAGACTGACGGAGCGAGCAATGATAGTTTTCCAAGAGTTGGACTCGGACCTGCCGAGGTAATCCGGGTGAAATCTCGCAGTGTCTCAAGTAGTTTTAGCTCGGTGGAAATGGAGGGGGGCACCCTGCAGGGTCTACGTAATGGTCGTACACGCAGGGGTGTTAGTTTCGAAAGCGGGCGGTGGGAAATATTCGTCAGCACTGATATAAAGTATCTCCGTCCTGACTCGGGTAACGATCTAACCTAAGAACTAACGAGACTCGAGAAGAGGAGCAATGGATCTACAGCAGAAGAGTAAAATGGGGTTAGAAAGAGGTCGTCGCAGAGGAAGAGAAAAGCAGGAAGGGGATAAAACGACGTAGAGCAAACCTCGGACCGGTCCTTAACCCGGTTCGCGACCATGCAGTCAGGGGTGCTCGGTTTGAAAAACACGCGAAAAAATATCCTGCTGTCGAAACACATGTCAGATATTCGATGTTACTTAGGCTGAGAAGTACTGCTCGAGAACATTTGCGGGCCTTTAAATCTCTACGGTTAAAAATACAACCCTTCGGGTTATTCTCTTTCTCTCTCCCTCACTCTGACTCCGTGCGGAAGGAGTCAGTTTATACATCTATACATATACATATGAGCATAGTTGCCACAGCGTGACCGTCCGTACTATTTCTCGGTAATACATGTGTACGCATCATCCGGATAAAGATTCGGAGTGCTATTAATATATCAGGGGATTCAAAACAACGAGTCTCCACTCGAAACCTTTGTTTCGGAAATCCAAAGTCGAGTCACGGCTGATCATCCAGAACTTGCACCACGTAATCAGATACTAACGCTGAAAAACATCCGTGACTCGTCCAGCAGTCATGACTCTTTTTCTGTAACTTAATCGTAAAAAAACGTAAAGTACGATTACTGTTTCAAGATTCACCTGCTTCCTGACAGGTCAAAGCGGCGTCAACTATAACACAAATTACAGAATAACCTCCTTGAGCGATAAAAGGTATTACACCTTGAGGAGGTCATATTATTCACACCACGACTCCCTGGACACGGATATAATGGTCAACGCAATCCTGACACGCAACTCTTTGCCGAGCCACATAGCCGTCAAAAGCGATCCTTAGATAAGCTCGATTTAATTCGAATCGAGTTTCGCGGCTTGTCACATGAAGTTGACGACAACGCTGGCTACACCAACATCTGGAATTTAACTAAATCACGACGACAGCGAGTATTTATCTCAGATACAGTAGAAGTTTGTTGAAATTATCGGTGAATATGAATCCGCGATGCTATCCGTGAAACCGACCCGTATGTGGGGATAAACGCGGACCAATAGAAGATTAATGAAAGCGAGACTTCAATCTAATTGGTCGCAACGACATAGGGAACACGGTTATGAACCCGAGTGTGGGTGGCTGGATATTTCTTCACTCGCGTGAGATTCACGTCGATCCAGCAATTACATGGAAATATTGTACCTCCCTTACAACGGTGCTTTGGGGCTGACGCCAGGCTGATTCTCAGGGCTTGGTTTCTGCGCGTTTCCCCCACACCATCCGGGGTGCGAACCGCGTTTACGTGCGCCGGTCGGCGGGTGTTGGGGGTGCTGGCGCAGGTACTCGACACCCGTGTTGTAGAGTCGTCGGAGACCGACCGAGACCCGGCCGCGAGCCGAGGTCTCATGATCCATGAAAAACGCACACACCTCGCTTGATAAAAGAACACCAACACCGAGCCGCGTGGGCGGCCTTAAACAACGAGACAGAGACCCGAGGCCGCGAACACGGGAGTGAGTCGGTGTTACCTCGCTAAAGGAAATGTCGGATGTAAAAATCAGTTTCTCGAGGGAGGCTGCACTGAGAGGTGCAGTTGCCCAGGGTGATGTGGTTTTATAATTTTTACCCTCCGATCGACGGATTACCAACGCAAACTGCGGGCCAATTAGAGAGTATTTTCTCATTCTCAACGCCACGATGGACACGGACTTCGTGTTAGCTGCAAGGGTGAGTCCAATGCCAATGTTGTCTTCTTGTGTCTCACGTTATAGGTCCTGGTGGGCAGATGATGGGGCCGTTAGTCGTGTGTGCGAGTTTACGAAGCTCTTATATTTTGTTTTTCATTCATTGTTGCACAGTCACATCGTCTCCGTATAAAAGTTTCACGGTAGCAAGAGCACTCTGGATAATGCGTGGTACCAGAATGATGAGTAAAAGTTTATTTTCCCAAAATTCTGAGTACGGACATTTTTTTGATGGACGGAATTCAGGCATCAGAGATTTTCTCTGATTGTAAGTCGGTGGGAAGAAGGGTGCATACTTTGACGTTATTCGTGAATCGCGATTATAGAGCGGAGTTGGTGAATCCATGAATACGAACCCTTCGGTACGAAGTTTAGGGACAAGTGCTCGTCAAATTCTAGTTGAATTCAAGCCATTTGACATCGTTGAACAGTACTCTTGATTCGTTTCCGTTTTACCCGCATTCTCTGAAACGGAAATCACTGCTTCTATACGAGGGTCCGATCACTTACTTCGGGTTATGGAGTTATCGATTCTACTTAGAAAGCCGAAATTATGTTTCAATCGTTTATATCTCATCGCTTTACTCTACCCAATGTAAGTGATATCAGCAATACTAGAAAACTACCTGAGGAATTTCAGGCCACCACAAATTCTACTGCCGAAACATTCTTTGTATCGATTTATTTTCTCATTTCCTGTCCACTCTAAGCCCGGTTCGTGAATATGCTTGGATAAAATTCAACGACACGAAGGGGTGACCCCAGGAAATATTTGTACCGGAAATAAAGAAGCTTATAATTTTATTCCTCAGTCGTAATCGCGTGTATTGATCTTGCACACGCCTTGGTTATGATCGTGTTCCACGCGCTCACGGCGACACAACCTGCTGACCAGAATTAATCGCTCAGTCAGTCGCAACCTGATGTTAATCTTTTAGAATTCCTTTTTTTCTTTTGCCATTTTTTCTCCAGTACCGGATCAAAGACGTGGTAAAGAGAATCTGAAAGCATTTCGTCCTTAGTCGTACAAAACGCGAGGTCGCTGAGGTACCCGTCAACGCCCACATATGTGGAACGTCCCTTAAAGAGCTGCGGAAAAATCATGGATAGCTGCGAGTGCGGACGCACACAAATGTGTGTCTAGATCGTCTATTCACCGCATGTATGTCGTCCGTACTCCACCCCTATTCCACTATGTAGACGTTATGTAGATACATGTAGATTTCGCGACGTGTATAGGTGGGTAGACGCTGTTTACCGTACGGTTGTGGACCATCTTTACAGCTCGGTATAATATTCGCGTGCGCTTGTGCAACTAAAAAGAAAACAAACAAAAAAAAAAAATTGCACGTAGGAGATGCAGGCGCATGCACTACGCGGGTCGAGGTGCAGTTGGGTAAATGACGGTATATAGTAGACAGAGTTGCGCTTGCACACAAGAGAGAAAATACTGCAGTGACTCAAGTGAAGGCAGAAAACTCTTTTAGGTCCTCTCGCAGTCCTTTTCCTCTCGCTCCAGGCCTATGCAGCTCGCTCTGAGAGTCGAGGGTCAAAAATTTATTTATAGCTTCTAGCAGTCAGCTGTGTATCACGGCGATGTCGAATAGTAATAGTCGTTCTTCTTCTTTCTTCCTCATTAGGATTACTCTTATTATTCTTTCTCTCTTTTCCACAATTGGTGTGTTTCTGCTTACCCTCGTGATTCGTCCGCAATCGATCGACTCGAGTCTTGAACCCACACACCGCCATTATCGCAAATGTTCTGGTCACAGGTGAAAATTGTTAATTCCATAGATTCAGATTTTTCTCGTACATCGAAGTCTTTTTCATCCTCAGTAAAACCTCTTGTTTATACTGCAACGGTACCAGCTGCAAAGTCTCTCGGAGGTGTAGAGATTTTTTTTTTTTACTTTGATGTACACCGTTACGCAAGAGATGGCATATTCGAAGGCACAAAAAACCTTCGTTCCGGATTGTAATTATCAGAGATAACGGGATTTCCAGGGAATTGATGTAGCTCGTGTAATAACCACCCGATACTTTGGTGCTTTGCTCGTTCTTGCATGTCCCCTGCATAAGTCGGGCGGCGCTGTATATAACATTTTTAATGAAAGCACCAGACCGTCGTAAAAATCTTAATTAAAAGGACTTCGGGTCTTCTTTCCTTTTTCTCCTTTTTCCCTTTTCGTTTCTTTTTTTTTTTTTTTTTTTCTTTTACTTCTTATTCTCTTCTGGACTGACAGAAACGCGGCCTAATTTACAAGGCTGTACGAGGTAGAAACTGGTGACTGTTGACTCTGAAATTGCTCCAGGGGGATGCGGAGGGCCGAAAAAGAAAATAACAGGCCCGTTGAATGACTGGCGGCAACAGCTGTTCATCTCTCGAACGCTGCACCGGGAAGCTATTTGATTTTCACGCATTTGTACGGGGGGCAGGGCCGTGGCTTCTCTTTTTTCTTCTCCTCTACCCGAACTCAAAAACGACAAGTCTTACTCGTCGAGGACACGGACAAACCTGTACTCTGGATCTCCACCCTTGCCCACGCAAATCTAGGCGAAGGCAGGATCGAGTTTGCGCTTTCCACCGCTCGTCTCTAGGAGATATGAGAATCCTTTTTCGCCGTTGCAGGCGAGACTTAGGGAGATAGACCCGGCTTAGGACTCGATAGGATATTGGATTAGGGGTTGATTCGAGGGATGAAGCCAATTTGGTATATACAGAGTTACATTTTTCATGCACCCGTGCCGCACACACCCTATTTTCCCATCACGGGTATTCACGGGATATACGCACATGGGACTTCGTGAGCTGTTTTTTGTTCTGCATTTTTTTTATTCCTTGCACGGCGAGCGTTGGCGCGTGCAGAGCTTATCCAATTTCAGGTTATTGCTTTTGAATCAAATTTAACGAACTGATAATTTCGATTCTGAAATTACAAGTACAGGGACAACCTCTGCTGTGTCTTTGGAAAGCTAAAAATATGTCATATTTTAGTCCATGTAGTCGCTAGCTATAATATTTTTCAATTTTCAGAAAAGTAAATTTGGTATTACTCTTACAGTTCAATGATCTTTATTTGAAAATGGCAAACTCAATCCTCTGCTTTGAACGATGCAAAAATTTTTCAAAGAGAATTTGATTCTCGGCTAATGCATGACCAAGCGTAATGAGCTGTATAAGGCATTAAAATGTGGACGGAAATTCGATGGAACATTATTAGTCGTACGCCGATATTCTTCATTTCGAAATAACACAAATTACGCGAATAGTTCCGTAGTTTAATAAACTCGTTGTGTGATTACGACGTCAGTAAAAGTACGGTTAATTCTAATAATTTTTCCTGTTGTTAAAACAGTAGATTGAACGAGCTGAGTAGGTACACCGCACGTACACCGCCGCGGTTTCGTGCAGTATAAACTTTTCATATAAAGCATACTAATTAATTTCCCTTATATTTGCGTAGTTAAATTTCCTTTGCCAAGCTCTCATCCGGCTGCCCGACTCAACAGCTTTCCATCTTTCGCCCGGTATGGTACAGGGTAGGTGCAGAATGGGTGAATGGGTACTGCGTCTATATAGGGTTGAGCTCAATTCATCCGCGTCAAATTTTCATAAGAGGCTTACTCCGGCGGAGTTTATTAAGTCTTCGAGAAAAGATGATTAAATTTTATTCTCCCACACCTAGTGGTTGCGAGTAATGCTGTAGAGGTAGTATATATATATAAATAAGGTAGAGAGGTACGTTTGGCTAATCCGTCGGGGATGTTTAGTCCAGAATCACCTCTTCCTCCATCCATATCCAGAGGGGTCAATAGTTTACCGAAGCGTTGCACCCTCGCGCTGTCAGTTGCTTGTCTTATTTCCTTCGTCTCGTAACAATTTTTTTCTGATTTCCTTCGGTTATTTTTCTCCTCTCTTCTTTCTTTCACACACGTTTACATCCAGCTCGTGGGGTTAGCCGAGCCTGTGTCATGGGGCGGCTGCAGGGACGCCTAGCCAGGACTCCAGCCGGGCTGTCTAGGACACATGTCGGCAATTCTTTATCCGATGTCTCAATATAAATCGTCCTCTCTCACCTAACGGTATACTCGATCGATCGGTAAACCCGATGCCTACTCCACCGACAACCCCCATCCTCTCCCCCTCCTCACCCTTCATGGACGAGCTTCGAAACAACCTAGCTTTACATCACCATGGGTATGTATCCAACATCCAGCGGGATCTCCTACCTTCGCATCCATATACATGACGTCTGTACGTATGTGGATGTGTGCCTATAATCGATGTACAGGGTGGCTCGAGCCGTTCGCGGTTCGCGTCGAGAGATACATTCTTTATTTCCACTTCGTTTAAGAGATACTACGAGAAATGATCGCTGGGTTCAATCGTCTGAATTTTTCTTCTTTTGCTCTGTCATTTCTATGGACATTTATATTTTTCTTACACATTTATAACGTATTGTATGTAAGATTCAGACAGATAATATTTTGAAATTTTTTCACAAGTTATCGATCCACTTTAGTGAAAATCGTGGGCTAACTTATTGCGAATAATTTTTTCGCACAAGTAAGTCTTCATTTTGGAAATAGATTCCGACTGGCCGTGGGAAATTTTTTCAATTCAGTTGATTTTTAATCGCACTTGATCGTTGCGTGACGAATCGTTTTCATCTATATCTGTGTACTGGACTTTCTACCGAGGCAGGATTTCATCGCTGTTGCCGTTATCATTAATCTTTCGAATTCCAGTAGTTGGAAGAATACATTTGGCCGCGGATAGTATCTTCTTCTTCAAATAATATTCTTGAAATTTTTCTCGTTCCCCTCCATCTTTCACCCGCGAAATGTATCGTGTAGCTTCTATTTTTATGCTCACTTGCTAGACGGGAGTCCAATTAGTACAAATTAGTGCGTGTATGTAGGTAAAAAATTTAGAATTCCAGTTTTCGTTGTAAAAGCATCCGTCCCTCAGTTCCGTATAATGAGACAAGTTCGAGACGAACGGATTATCGGCACTTGAATATACTGAAGCAAGAGGGATCTTTTCCGAGTTAGATACAATATTTCCCTTAAAAACTCGGATTTATTACAAGATCATCCAAGCACACGTGTCGATATTTGACAAAGAGAATTACAGCTTGTGCGCTAACTGGGTTCGTGTTTCCTTACATCCTTCGTAGTAAAATTCAGGGTGAACTACTAGGGTGACCGAATAAAATTCGCTCATCTCCTCGTGAGTGTATCGTGTGATATAAGTATATATGATAGGGCTTGTCTCCGATATAGATCTACAAATATTCAATCAGTAGGCCGTAGCTGCCCCATGACTCACATCACATCCCATCCCTTCCTTTCCCTTCCCTCCCCTTCTTTCATCTCCTATCTCCATCCCCTAAAACACGAAGTCTGTTGAGCCTGACTGACACCCCCCTGTTTCCACCCTCGAGGGAACCGGACGCGTGCGGATCTATTCTCTTCGTCCCCGAACCGCACGTCGTTGGTAAACTAAACAACGTAATAGATAATAGACACCCTGAAAGTGAATGCTACATAGTAACAGACTGCAGAGAAGCTCTCGATCGTTACGTATTCAACCGATGCAAATGCAGTCTGTTATCGCAGAGTTCCTCCACCCGCCACCCGCCACCCGCCATCCACCAGACACGACGTGACGCGTCGCGACGTTACGCTGGGTATTTTGACGCCGGGGTTTCTCGCATGCGGAGGCTGTGCCGAAACACTTGGTGGTATTAGCCCCGTCCGGTCCCCAGGGCTTGTCGACATCGACCGTCAATATTAACGTAGCAGTAGCTAACATTCACCTACGTGTCGGGGGATACCTACCTACTTCGACATGCCGCACCGGAAAAATCCTTCGGGGTATTAAGAGATAATTCTGCTCGATGAGGACGGTCGTATTTCATCGTAAAACATCGCGGCTAGTATCATTCGTATCGTTTTTCAACAGGCTTTAGAATTTATTACTAAGCGAAAAGCAATTATTTAGTCTCGGGGGAAAAATTGCAGCAATTTGTGATCGAATGCTTCTACTTTGATATTAATAAATCTCTTTTTTTTAGGAAGAATAACTCGAGCGCGGCTAGGTTTCAATAATTGTCACGATTTCCGATTACTTGAAAAATAATTTTTATACTCCAATTGGGTAACGGTGAAACAGATATCGCGAGATTTGGAAAAATACTAAAATCAATTTTCCGAGACATTGTATAATAAGTAAATCATGTTTTATACGCTCTATACGCGTAATTTTACAGGAAAAAAATCGATGGCGAGTATCCCCGAATTGCTGCCATCAACTGTTTCATTCAATATTGGTTTGTTTATCATCCATTTACGCTAGGCAATACCTACTTCGAATAGGGCAAATGTTCAACAATGAATATGCTCAGTCCTTATCTCTAAAATTTGTACCCTAGATCATGTTACGCCTGAAGCATATAGGACCTCGTTATTCCCTCCTTTTGTAGTTGCTGTGCTGCGTTTCGCTAAAGTTAAACTCGAGACGAAATAACGAGGAAAAACCTACGGATATTCTCAGTAAATATTGATCTAGAAACGAACAGCTTTAAATTCATAAAGATTTGGCCACGGAACTCCACGGGAGCAAAGCCGCTTTACATCATACTTTCTTTACAATACGACGGTAACTTTATGTACAAGTTCAATGTAAGAAGCAAGAGCGAGGCGCAGAGGACTTGTGCGTTGAAAAAGTAGCCTCTGGTCAAAGAGAGGCTACTGTGTGCAGTTCCGACTAGCGCGGCACGCATCCTACAAGCGGAAAGATCGTAATTAATGGAGTGTGCAGGAGGCTCTAGACACTCCAGAGCTAATTCCCAGACGCGAAGGGCCCACCGTCGTTGTCGGAGAGCCCTTAAAAAAATTTTCAAATCTCCACTTTCCCTGGCAGTAGGTACAGTAGTTCGCAGTGTGCGAGAGAAGCACATGCATGTGTGTTCTATGAATAGAGCACACAGGCTGTTCGTCTATAACGCATGAAACGGTGGCCGTGCAATGGTGACTAACCACTGATTATCGGTAAGCCGTCAAACGGCCCGAGACTCTCCAGACACTCTTAGCTTCTTATCCCACTCTGACGTCACGGACGAATATGGAGAGAGGATATCGTCCATGGATGTCACTCAACGAGACGCAACTACCGGTCTGTGTAATAACGTTTTTCGAAAGAGGGTGTGCGAGAATATCTCCAAAGTAAATATTACATCCGTTCTGAAAATGATAACGTTACAAAGAAAAGCGAAAAAGAAAGAAAAAAATCGGAGGCACAGTTGTTGATAAATGTGAGCATTTCCATCAGACGTACGAGGCGAATCCAAACTTTGAACAATGTGCGGTGATTCGTGGAAAGACGATTGTTTGTATTTCGTAGGTCAATGTTAGCTGTCTCCTCGAGAGACGACTGTTTTCTTTCTCTTTTCATTCTTTCTTTTTTTTCTTCTGTCGAAGCAGTTAGGCACGCAGAGATAAAACTTTCGTCCCTATCTCCGTATGGTTATTTTTCTCTTTCTCGGATCGTACATCTCTGATCCCCACATCCAGCATGCATCTTAGTCTCACCGCGAAACTAATCGTCAGGTTTCCGAGCTCTGCAAAAAGTTCCTGAGAACACAGAGGGAAGCGACGGCATCCGAAGGTGAATAAAGAAAGAAAGGAAAAAAATGTGCGCGAGTGAATGAAAAAAAGCAAAGATAAACTCAACAGAGTGGGCAATTAAGATTAGCTCCAATTGCTCGTAAACCGAAGGAATATCCCCGACGTGACGACCGGGCAGCTCGACATTGCGGTACACATACCGGCGTGTAATGGACTCTTAACTACTCCTGCACGCATAATTTCAACGTGGTTCCCATCTCGAGTAGCCGCTGAGCCGAGGACGCGTCACCGGGTGTCGTTATCGCCGAGTTGACAATCTCTGAAGTTAATCTCCTTGGCCCGTCAATCGGCGAGTCCATCGTCGAGTGGCTAAAGTGACGTGTGTGCCTCCAGGCTTCGTGTGTTAACGGAGTGCGGTCGCGATGGGTAAACGCGTGGTCAATGCATCGCCTCTAGTCGCCTCTCCGTCTCTTCGCGTTACGTAGAGAGCTGAATTGCTCTGGTCGCAATTTCTGGGTACGCGGGTTCAGTCGGAGTTCATCTTCGTTGTGCTACTATATCGGAGTTTGCTTTTTTTGTATCAATAATCCTCCTGGAAAGCTACTGCTGGTCTATACACGTGAGTTTTCATTTACATTCTTACGTTGCGTGTGACAGAGACGCGGAAAAAGAGAGATATTTTCCTGCGAAAATATAATCAGCATCTCAGTTGAAGTCGAAAAGTTTATTGTACTCTGTCAGACTGCAGGGTAGCCAGATTTCAAGTGATTATACTATGAGGCACTGTCAAACGATGATCGAATCTATCTATAAAATAAGAAAGAGGGACGATTGCCAAGAGGAAATTTTTATCAGAGATAAGAATTGCAAGTGGATAGGAATTGGCGTATATACTGCATATAATATGAACGCTTTCAGGTAGCCGATTTCAATTTATTCTATTCAGCCTGTGACCTAGATGCCGAAGGAAAATTGGATCATGTTTCGTATTGGGATCTGAGAGCTCGTGCGGATATGTGCCAAGGGATGAGAACAAATTGCTACACACACGTTTCAATTTTTGTCATTGAATTCCGCCCCCTTTGTTTTAGAATGCCTGTCCTGTTTACCGAAATATTATTCCGTCATGAGGTTTTCTGTTCTATTCACTTGCGGCAACTTGTGCCAGCGAAATGTTTGCCAATTTAGTTTGTTATCTTATATGCACTGTACTGGCATCCTAAATACTTCCGCTTCGACATCTACGATTTGAATAAGAAAAAGTGAATTTGAGATGAAGCAAGAATGACACATCGCTGATTGGACCCGTGTACCGTGTTACAAAGCGTCGAGAAATCCATGAGAGTGTATTTTTGTAGCTGTATGGATCCGATCAGATTTTTAGCTTTGAAAAAATTACGTTTAGGTTTTTCGTTTTCCGCTGATTTCACCACGTAGCGTTTGACGGTAGTAAATTCGCTGTTATATTTATAGGTACAGGAGAAAAACGTGAAAGCTTTCCTTTGATCACCAATTGCCCACGGGGAAAAAACCCGGAGCGGACGTTTTCGTCCGATCCTAATGCATCCGAGGGATAAAAAAAATCTGGTCGACGTGGCTCTCGTGTGTATGTTTATGCCAATGAAAAAATGACCCACGTGTATATCGTAATGCTTGATTGTACGCACGTCAATTGTAAAATAGAAACTAATCCTGAGGTCGAGCGTTGCAATAATACGCGGCCCGGAGCCTCGAGCGCATCGTGGTCACGGGGGGGCTATTAATTTTACGAAAGATCGATCTTCGACGTAACTGTTCTTGCATACAATACCGAATGAATCATCTGTTCCGGCTAAGCAGCTCCCAGCCGATGCCTAGTCACGTTTAAAGCCTTCTCTTCTTCTTTTATTATCGGCACGGCGGCCAACCACCACCTAGCTGCCAACGTGTTTGGAATATATTATTTTGACACCCTATATTACGGTTGCCCGATGCCCCGGGCCCTTGGTGTCGTAAAAACCGTCATAAAATACGGATCTCAAGCCCCCGAGTTTGACACGCGTGACAAAATTCCGATTTTATTACTCTCGGATATATCTACGCTATATACGTAACCATCGTTGTTTTTATCATTGATGCATCTCTCTCTCTCTCTCTCTCTCTCTCTTTTTCTCTCACCTCCTCTCTCTCACTCGCTCACTCTTGCCCTCCTTTTTCACAGTGTTGATCCCTTTCATCCCAGGAAAAAAGCCATTACTCGATGACCATAGTCTCGTTGTTTTATACCTTTATCCTTTCCTTTTTACCTCGATTTTACCTTCGTCTTCATCCTTTTCTTAGCTGCAGCATTTATAACAGACTGGAATTTTTGCGAGACTGAAATCTCAATTGGGGTCGAGCAATTTCTAGTCGAGTGACTTACAGGCAGATTCACTTCGCCTCGGCGCTATACTCACGATTTACACATGCATGGGGGACTGTAGATCGTTGCTACAGATCGAGTGCTGCTTTTCAGAGCCGTTTAAATTAAGGCGACTTGAAACGAAGAGAGAAAATCATATTGGATCCCCCGTGAAGCCGTTGATTGGTGCCCTTGATGGTACATAAATACACCCGTACAGTCCCACGTGTATTATATATGATATTCGCCTACGTACATCATTTCGTCCAATTTATATACAGCGATAAATAGCAGTGCTGTGATTACCGAGTGTGCTAGTCGCCTCACCGCTACCCGTATATTCCTCGCCAAAATACCATGCATCCACATGTTTCGCATGGTTTAATATTTCTGCGCCATCCGGCAGACCATTGCGCAGTCTCGCATCACCCGGGTTCATACTGTATGTCAAATATATTAGGTATCAAAGACACATCCTTAACTCAAGCTGACCGGTACGGTTGTATAATTTTAATGATGCAATCAATCCCAATTTTATTTTACTGCCCAGCCATATTAGTAACCGTTATTCTCATATGATCTGATTTATCGTTAATCTCATACATGTTTAGTCGAATAAAATTCTGATCAAGTATTATAATTCGTCGTTAGTCTTTGTCTTTTAGCTACTCGAAACGCGCGATTGAAAATCTTAATTAAGAGACCAGCGTTCTCGATTTATTAAAATTTGTAGATTACAGTCCAAGCCCGTGATCGCTTTCATTATATTGCAACTATGTAATAGAAACAAAATACAGGGCCTGAAAATACATCAAAGATGATGTGCCAGGGGCAGGATTGTTTGAAAAATTGCAAGTGTGCACGAAATGAATGGTACATGTTTTAAAACTAATACGTCAAAAAATACGGTAGAGGATGGAGCATGATAACTTATGAAAACCATCAACCGTCGTGGTAGTTTAAGAAAGACGTGTAGCAACCCCAGCAGGAAGCTCTTATCCTTACGAAGCGGTGGGCATAACGTAGCAGTGAGCTAACGATCCAGAGAGAAATTTATAACGCTACACATATACATACTGGGAGAGAACGGGAGAGCCTGACGGATCCGACGATCATAATTTTGGCTTTCAAGCGTGCAAATGCCGTGGAGATTGTCGCCGAGTGGCGCCATCTGGGCAAGTTGTTGAGAACTTCGACCACCCCTTGGGCCTGAGCAGGTCTCCTCGGCAATCTCTTGTCCCCGTTCCTCCACACCTCGGCATGTTTCATCCTGGAAACTCTCTGCCCTCGCTTCATCTCCCCAGACATTATCATCTGCCTCTCGTGGAATACATAAAAGCTAAACAGGAGGTGGTTCATCGAAAATAGCATTATACATGCCTAGCCTTAGCGGGTCCCTTGAGCAATGCAGTCACCGGCATTGCCTTACACCAGCGTGCGTCTGATCGCAGTTTTTGATCCTTCCTTCTTACGATTAAAACGGTTATGTTCTCGTTTTAGGGCTGAAGCATGGAAACGGAGGGATAGGAAGCGCCAGCAGCTCCAGGAGCACAAGCCCTAGTCAACAGCAGCCCCCTCAGGGCGGCCTGTCCTTCATTCCACAGCCGAGAAGTCAGAACCCTGCGAACAGGCATCCTCCAGCAACTACTCCAAGGTACGTAGCCCCGCGGTTTTCCTTGTCGCTGATGTATACCGCAGCCCTTCAATCCCTTTCTCAACATCGTTGGGATCGAAAGAGGCAAACGAGTACTTTGTACCCCAGGCACGTATTTACGGCCCGCATGTAGACAGTTGGTACCTGCAAAGCGGGTGTCTGAGATATATACACATCAGCCCGGAAAAGCCTCGGCCTTTCTGGATTTTCGGGGTATTTAACGGCCCATCCTTCAATTTCACGCTTTCATCGGGTGAAAAGGTACAAGAAAACGGAAAAGCGAACGTGTACCACTACGCGCCGGGCTTTGTCTGTTCATCCCCTTCTCCAAATGCTTCGGGAATATTAAATCAAGCGGTTTTGTGACGGCCATCATTCACGCCCCGTTCGTCTTACACACCACCGTCGTTTTTCACCCTTCACGTTCCCTTGTTTCTTCGTTCATTTGCCAAATTTAGAGATATTACATCCCGAACGGTGGATTCCACCAGCTCTTCTCGTTGTCTCGTGTGTAAAGGTGTTCTTGAACTAGACAGGTAGCGGTGATCCATTGTCGTGGGTCGAAACCACTCGTATCTTTGATGTGTCGAAAATGTTAGTTAATTTTTATTTTTATACCCTCGATGCGCTTCCCGTGTAACGAAGCACTCTCTTATCCTCTCCGTTCTGCTCCCCTAAATTCCGAAGATCGTTACCCCTGTGCATGCACGTGGCAGGTGTTCGACCCTAAACGACCCACTGCAGAGTTGCCCAACAAGTGGTAGTTTGATGAGCACCCAAGGGATTCCGCCCTTCTGCTGCTCGTAGATTCTCGCATGGATTTCCGCCCCGTTCCGAAATATGTTAAACTCGGTGAATCTTGTTTTCAGCCCGCGGGCCTCGACCGTCGGCCGACCTGGTGGCCTCAGGGCGCCCCAGGCCTCGCCGTACGCAGCTCCGCAGCCGACGGTACAGCAACAGGGGAAGAACTCGGTCCTTGACAAATTCAAGCTCTTCAACAACAAGGAGAAGAATCAGGAACGAAGCAAAGCGTCTTCCGGCGTTTCAAAACGCACCTCAAGCTCGTCCGGGTTCTCATCGGCGAGGTCGGAACACTCGGACAGCTCGACTTCCCTCTGTGACCAGAGCAAGGTTCAGGTGGAATCCCCGAAGTCGAGAGCTCTCAAGTCTAAGCTTCAAGCGAAACCTGCGAAACAGGCGAGTCCCAAGGCGGCGAGGAAGGAACAGGCCAAGGCGCAGAGCAAAATCGCGAGGACGAAGGGACCAGAAAAGGGTCTCGCCTACACTCCGCCCGTAGACGACGCGAAGACTAGCAAAATCGCTAACATCACGCCGAAGCTCGTCTCGGACAAGAAGCCGAGCAACGCGGAATTCCTGAAGCCCACTGGTCAACTGCAGAAATCGAATGCCGCTCTGACGGCCCCGAAGACAGTCGCACCTCTGCAGGAAACTAAGATCGTTACGAACCAGAAATCGGAAACCAAGCACGCCCAGCGACCGAAAATGGAACTTCCGGGCAAAATATCCGACTCGAAAATTCAGCTCCAAGGGCTCAAGGGCCCTCCGAATGGACTGAACAAGGACATAATTGCCCAGAAGGTAGTCACCCCGAACAGCAACGGTTTCATCAAGCAAAACGCACAGGAGCACAACTATTCCGGGTCACCGATCTCACCGAGCCATGGGCAGGTCTCGCCCTTCGATAAAACCATGTCAATGAACCATTCGAACATATCGGACGCGCAGAATCATCACTTGGAGACGAATCAGCAGCAACAGCATTACTTCTCGACGGTAGACGAAGGCAACGAGAAGCAATATCTGACGGACGTAACACCCTCGCCGCAAAATGGTAATCAAAAATCAACTCCTACCGAAACGCGGACTGCAGAAGCTCGGACACCGAATCAGAATGAATCCTCGACGAAAACACTGTTGTCACCGGTTTCTCATCACCCTACGGACAGCGGTAATCAAGCCGATAATTACAACTCTGGGCAAGGTGACAACGACTCCTGCCAAAAGAAAATTAAGTCCGACGCCAGTCCCTCCGGTCAGGGATTCGAAACGCTACCGAACAACTTGGGCAATTCGATGCAAAATCTCGCGCCTGGTTCCAGCATTCCTAAACCCACCGCACTCGTCAAGGGCACCTCGAAACCCCCCAAGGATCCTTGCTATCTTGGCACTCCAACTCCCAACAAGTACAAGGCTGACAGTTTGCACCGGAAGCTCGATCCGAACACGGTCGCCATGGTCTCGCCGATGCCCAGTATTTCCGACCTCATGTCCGAGAGCTCGCACAGCAATTCGAACAGTACTGGACAGAGTAACTCGAGCGATAGCAGCGTCATATACAGGCCGAGCAGCGAGAGCGGAAGTGACATAAAAACTATTCCAAACAGGAAAATCGAGACTACCTTTGAACAAATGGAAAAGGTTAGTCGAGCTTACACTCGTTCTATCATCGTTGATCGGTGCTTTATTGATTGTCCGAAAGACGGGTGCCTTGGACCACGGAAAATAGATTTGACCTTTCACTTTTTTTTTTACTTCGCCAAATGCTAACAAAATTGACAGTAAAATTTATGAATGAATCGATATAACAGGCTTCGTCGATAGTATGAATTTCGTTTGTTGTAGGCTGTTAACGATGAGCGTATCTTCTCATTGTCAGTTTGATTTAGATACATCAGCCGTAATACGGTAATTAATCAGTCACTTTATATGCGTCGAGGTGGAGATTCGCGTTAAAAATGTTGACTTTACGCGGTCTTGAATAAACACGATAAGGATAGAATAAATTCGTTTACGAAGTATATATACGAAGTAAAAACATAAGAACCTGGGTTTACATTTACACATAGAATGATCTGTAATAAGGGTTCCAAAAATCATATTGGATTGAATCCTCTCTGTTTATGTTAGTTCGGTTATGCTCGGATACTATATAAAATTCAAAGATAAAAACTGTTTAGTATTGGCTGAAAAAAGATAGCGCTTCTTGTTATTAATTTTTAGAAATCTATTAGGATTGTACTCAGCTCTGACACGAACACCATGAAACCTTTCAACAAGTTCTAAAAACGATTGTTTCCTTCATCCAGGTTTTATCCGAAGTCCCAAACTGTGGAGGAGGCACCGTGGCGGAGGAGGACACGGAGATGACGGTGAAGCCGATGCAGCCTCTCCTCCGGGGGTACACGCCCGGTGCACGAGGACTGCAGACGTTGCCGAGCAGAACTACGACGCGGCAGTACACGGTGCTTCATTCATCGTCACATCACCACGTCGGACACGTCGGTCACGATTACGCGGACAGTGATATTGCTTCTGGGTATCTGAGCGACAGGGAAGTCCTGAGGGGAGGAGTCGGCGTCGGTGGCGGACCCGGGGTTGGAAGCAGAACTCTGTCGGACCTCTGCGACGGTTACATATCGGAGGGTGGCGCCCCGCTCTACGCTCGGAGAATCATCCCTGATTATTCTCACGATGACCGGTAAGAGATGAAAACGAGTAACCCGTGGTGTAGGAGAAAGTTGATCCAATTTACTCGGGAAAGATTTAAAACCAATCGTCCGAAAATTATTCGGCTCATCCCTTCGACGGAAAAGGGTTCGAGTTTTCAGCCAACCCAATTTCAAGCCTCAATTTTTCGCTGTCGTTTCGCTTTCGCTTGCCGTCCTGCTGGAAAAAGTTTAAACTGACGATCCGGTCACTTGCAATATATTTCAATGGGGATTTGAGTAGTCGGTGTTGTATCCCTAGTTGCGTGTAGGAATAGGTATTGGTTTTAGAAAACTGTCTCTCACAGATTTTTTATGATAAAATATTTTTGAATCGCGTGTAGAATCGGACCGTCAAAAATGTTATTCATTTCAAGAATTTCATTTTTCAATATTGAAGTCCTGTAAACCAGTCACAGCTTGAAGAATTTCAGATGAAAACAGGAACTTTCCATCACTTCCATGAAACAGCCGCAACGCATTACGAAACGCCCTTCTGGGAGTGGAATAAAATTTGTTCAAGCGTTTCGTGGCACCCGGGTTATATATGTATATGTATACGTAGAGCTGAGACAAGAGACGTTTCTGGCATACAGTACAGACCCTCCTAAAGAAGTGGACTGAAAGAATGATGGTACACAAAGACGAAAACCGCGAAACTCCCCACATAAATTCTGACCCAGTAAGCATGAAAACTTAGAAAATTGTACGACCTAAGCATGGTTGATGAAGTCGCGGGTATGAGAGGCCGAGAAAAGTGCGCTACGTCATATCGATGTCGACCTTTATCCTAAAGGATCAGCCACAATGTTTTCACATTTCTCAAAATTCGGTCACTTTTTGTTCCGGTGCAAAGGTTGCAAAACATGTTGAGCATATTGATCATACGTGTCTACTTAGTCTTCGTGTACTTACACGTATGTGAAAATGTAACAGAGCTTATGTTAATGATCAAAAGAACGATGCATGTGCCGAATAAGCCTACGAACGACGTGGCCGACCACCTGGCGTTGACGGGGACTGATTACCCCTATCTCGATCGACATTTACGACTTATGTATACACATGGAAATATGTAATGTTAGTTGATATCACATCGAGAGAGTGGGAGAATCAATTAGAATTGAAATCGAAATTATAATTTATTTATTTTATATAATTTATGGGACTGGTTCCTATAGGTGGCATGAAAAGTTAAAAAAGTAAATCAGAAACATGAATAATACAAGGAAGGAAGAATTAGTGACTTACAAATAAATGCAACTAAGGCTAAGCAAATAGCATTGTCGAATTTCCGTTCAACGTCAAGGAATTAGGCATATAGCTCGACCTTGAACAGCCGCGGTATTTTTACCTCAATAACTGCGGAAGGTAGCAAATTCCAGAGATAGCATGTCGACACAGCAAAATACTTTTGACAGCAGACCGTCTGGCGAAACGGCACTTATGAACGTTGGGTTTTATCGGCGTCAGCAACTATAAGTTGCGTACGAGACTGTACAGGGCAGAAAAACTCTGCCAGGTAAGCAGACTTGCCACTGTGCAAAGTGTTAAACAACCAGAACCCGATTCTATAAAGCCTCCTGCTCCATTGGATAAGCCAGTTCAGTTTGAGCCTATAACGCGTAATAAGATCATTTCTGGCAATGCCTAAAATAAATTGAGAGCAGGACTTGACGAGATGCTGTAGTCTATACACCAAGCGTGTGTGGTCAGTCGTTATAACATCTGCAGAGTAGTCAATGTGAGAAAATATCAATGCAGTCACTAGACGTTTATGAAGTGCAACTGAAAACCAAGCTCTATTAAATTTTAGCGAAATAGTACATAGTCATATATCCCGTCAAGCTTGTCGGGAACATGCTATTCGAGGAACGACAGAAATTGAGACCAAAGTAGCTTACAAACTTATCAAAATGAGCGACCAGGGATCGGACATCAGTATGACGAATTTCCAAGTAACCGTGACAGTGACCGAATGAAGCAAAACGACAAGCTCTTGGAGTTGACAACTGAAACCCACACGATGCAGAAGGACCATCAAACTCCGGTTAGGTAGAGACCGCTGATATGCTAGGAATATACAACCGTTGTGAATTCATTGGATGACTACTGTTAACGTGCGGAAGTCACATGCTGGTAAAGGGGCTGCTAAGGATGATCGCCCGGGAGGTTGTCCGCAGAGCGAATCCGCGAAGATTCAACTCTGGTATCCTTCTTGAGATGAACTGCTCTATGCCTAGCCCAGGCATCTTCGAAGAAATGTCGCTTACAATTAGCATAACCACACATCTTATAGAGGAGTTTCCACTCTGTAGAGAAAAGGCTCGAGAGAATCATCGATCGATTTGGCAAGTAAGACTCTCGTGGCGACAGAAGTGACGAGAGAGAGAAGAAACGAGAGAGTATGTTTCCTATGTAGCAAGTAAAGCGACTTTGTGTTGGACTTTCATTATGTGCGAGGGTTCGACAACGAGACGTGTGTTGGGGACCTGCCGACTCGCGGTAATGTAGTCGCGGAGTTAAAAGACCGCTTTCATTCCAATTTCGTTTAATTAGCCGTAATTTGTTAGGCTAAGTTTGGAGGTTGAGCCTCAGCCGCTAATTACAACGCGGGTTGGATTAATTGAATTAAACCGGGTAAACTCTCGGCAAATAATTAATACCACGGTATGGAGGACACGTGCTGCGTGTCTAGGCTAATCACAGCTATTTTAAAACATCGTACGTTAATCTAGAATGCTTAGACTCACGTTCGTACGAGCTGACATTGATGTGAAATTTTGAATTACCTCGTGCATAAAGGGTGAAAAATAAGTAGAAAAAATTGGTCTACCTAATTTGTAAAGCAATAATGACGATCATTGTAAGAATCGAGTGGCAACGCCGAGAGATGAGATGAGACGGAAAAAAGCGACGCAATTGGAGGAAACTTCATTTCCAGGCAGGATATCATCGGCGTGGGGATTGAGGATACGTGGAATTAGGAAATGCGGGAAAACTAGTAACGACCGGGACGCAGTTTCATGGGAATTGACCGAGTGTTTTCTTCGGTTGGGAAATACGGGGCTGGTAGTCACGCGCGCATTTAAGCCAGTCCCTCCTTAACCCCGAGGTGAACTTTGCAGCACCGTCTGGCGCAAAGTTTCGGTTACGGGTTGGTCTATAAATTCTTTCGGGTCCGGCATGCAATTACTAGAAAACGCGGCCTACTACACCCGCGGCTGGACCTTTGCACCCTGCCTCCCGAATACACAGCGCCGAGGTGAGATCGATTCGTAGCAGTGTGCAAAGAGAGGATTAAATTTCGGGAAACTGTATCACCTTTCAAACGAACGATATAGGTGCAGGCACTACAGGAAACATGAGAAGCCCTTGTGTACCGTCCTACAAAGTCTAATACACCCTCTGGCCACATCGAGGGACGGATATTTCCAGCAACGACTTTAACGCTGAATGGTTTCCCGCGTTCGAGTGGCAATATACATCCTTGGAATATCCAAACACGACGTCCAATATCCAGAAAAACTTGCATTATCCGATCCTAACCAGTTTCAAGTCGTCTATTTCTATACCGGTGAAAAAAAAATTCCTCCCCGTATTCGAGCACTCAATATTCGCCGTCGGTCTTTGCCAAAAATTTCGCCCAGGCAGCGCAGATATTGGCTGCTGGCTTGAGAAGAGCTGCTTCGAAAACAACGCAACGGGGCACAGAGTTCGCTCTTCCCCCAGCTCGAGCAGGCTTAACGTGGCCGAATTCAATCCACGGGATTTAATCGGGATTATCCGTTTTGGCCCACTTCCGCCGCGGTCTCGACACCCTCGCTTCTTCCATAACCCGCCTGAACCTGGGTATAAGGGTGCCGTTGCATGCAGGGGTAGGTTTAAGGAATGGAAATCTGACGGAGTTGGCAGATATTTTTGCGGGAATCGAATACTCCGAATATCAAGGGAACGTGATCCTCGGGCCGTGTTTTTGGCCGCGCTTCCTCGAGCGAAGAACTATTGTCTTCATTCTAATGCAAGGAACATCTACCTCCACCTCGCCTCTCTCACTTCGCACTTCACCTTTGACTCCTTCCCCTTCATCCTCTATCAAAATTTGCCGTTTTTTTTTCTAACGGTTTTACACGTGATTTTCATTTCCGGATTGTAGTCGGTTGGACGTGCTTATTAAGATAACGTAACTCGAGTTGATGGATCAGGGGGATGGAATGTATCGTCTCGGTATAATTCAGTGAAATTGTATTCCATCCACTCCGATAGGGGAGTCGTAAAAACTGGAAGCTTCGGAAACTAGGTCCAGGGGTAAAGACATAAAAAAATTTTAATGGCTCAGTCACGTATAGGAAGCAGGTTCCCGCCCAGTCTTGACGCGTCTTTTTATCCAGCGCGTGTGGTGCGTGAACGAAAGTGAACGGCTGTATCTTCGAACCTTCAGAAAATTCGACACTGAAAATTCATAATCGGACAATTTTCGTGAATGAATTGCATTGGGGATCGATGAAAATGAGTATCATTTTTTACAGCCTATGCCTCGGGCGAAAAGTGACAAGTATTAATTGCAGATACTGGATAATACAGTATAGGTATGTATGTGATACAATATATCTGCGGTTGAAAGTGCAGTTGCCGAGGGGCGCAGGGGGGGGGGGGGTCGTTAAGAACAATGAGAAATGACCGAGAGGCGTGTTGGTGCGTCACGTGATGCCGGGTGCATTTAATGAATGCTATCTCTCAGCTGAATGCTGGCATTGTTACGTCTGAAGGAAGTCCTTTGTCGAGAAAGGGGCAGCCTTGGGCCTGCCGGAATAGACTATAATATCTATCTATTATCCGTCGTTATATCAGGCGCGTTACACAGGCGGGCCATTCCGCGCAGTTTTCACCCCTTGGCAGTCTTCTATTATCATCGAGATTTTCTCGCCTCTTAAACTCTGATAAACCGTTAAATGAGTTGTGTAGAAAGAAGAGTAATGAAAAAAAAACAGACAAAAAGAAAAAGAAAAAGAAGCGGAAATAAGAAAATTAAGTCGAATAATGGCGTTTAATGCCTCGCATGCTTAGGTAAAAGCGATGAATTTTTATGGCTTGCAGTAAGTTCTGCACGACGATGGGGCGTGCAGCAAGACTGTTTAGCATAAACACGCCTACCATCCATGCGGCACGGCGGCGACTTTATTATGCCCACCTTCCTTTCTACCTTCCTACCATATCGCGTTGAAAACCAGCGCAGAGTCATTAAACCTAAGCGTTCGGCTTTCGCCTGGCTTATTGTAGCTGCGGCCGTGACGCCCTCGCGAAATCTTGGACTTTTCATCTCTGATCGATATGGAATGGAAACCAGAGCGGCTTAACGATTCCCGCTCATTTTGCCTCCGCTCCTCGCGATTCACTTTTATACGCTTCATCAGCGCAGTGTTATCGCCGAGGTAAGAGGCTTCCTACCTCGATATGGCGTGTAATTAGCCTCCCTTAATAAGTGTACGTGTACTGTACATACCTATCTCGATATGCATCTAAATTCACAAGATTAGAAAAAAGATTAGCGTGTAGTCTCTTGCCCTGCATTGTTTGAAATTTCCCTAATTGGCCCGGATTAACTTAATTCTACTTGTTATCGAGGTTACTTGATTCTCACAACCAGTTTAGAATCGACACATGTACATTCGACAATCACTTTGAACGCTATCTGCTTATTTGTTTTTCAAGAGGAATAAACCCTCTGCAGTGGAGATAATTAATTGGCAATTCGCTACCACTTAATAGACCCGCGATATGAGTTCAATTAGAACTCTGGTAAACGATGCTTGAAAAGCATATTTTATGTGGGATGCATGCAGATTCACCCCCGCTGAATAGCGGCCGATTATTCAATGACTTTCGCTGGTTAAATTTAGAAGAATCATCGTTGGCGGCGTAAAAATACTTGGGTATTGTCAGAGATGAGCCCAAGGAACCTGCACGCGAAACGAAAAACTTTTCTCGATTCGCGGGTGAGATTGGCAGTATAAGAAAATGTCGAGCATCAAGCGAGTTCACAAAACGTGTAAAAGTTGTTGCTGATCGTACTTTGCAGAGAAAAAGGGGATCGAGCAACAACGCAAATGATATACATATACATATAAAATAATAAGCTATTCAACTTTTCACATCTCGCTCCGTTTCCATTCCCAACGTCGTATCGGTGCGAGAATTTTTTGCAATCAGTCTAGCGTTGAGAATTTTCAATCATATCTATACGACTTAGAACAAAGCAGGCGAACTATTTCATACCAAAAACCGTACGGCGAATATCTGTCGATATAATCGTCTGACGCAAGAGGCCTGTGTCTCCTTATCTCCCCATCGTCTCAGTAAATCGTGGATCACTGGGAGCGTTCAATCATATTTGGCACATATCCCTGAACCTACGAGACGTCGTTACATTATCCTAAACTGCGCAGGGTGAGGTGAGGGGATAAGGCAGGGGCGAAAGGAGGAACGATTTCGCAATTCGATATCACTTTGTGCAGGGTGAATACCAGTCCGTGTCATATTTTCGCGGGAAATGACGTCGGTTGTGTCAACCGGCCTAAACCGTCAGGCACTAGAACCGTAGGCATTTACTACCTCGGCGGGTAGTACGAAGCGATGACGCTTGCGTCCAGGGCGTCCTGTGACGTCACGTCGATCGATCCCCGGCACATCGCGCGGTGGCGCGACCTGCTGGCGTCGCGACGCCTACTGGCACCACGACGGGCGGGGAGTCCGGGGCAGCAGCGGACTGACAGTGATGATCCTGGCCCGGCCCGTCCACCAGGGTGATCCGAACGTGCCTCTTCGGGGATCTACGAGGTGGACGGAGAAAACGGTGGAAATAATTGTTAACATTGCGGCAGAAAATTACGGGGCTGCTTTATTAAACGATGTGACTATTTCTCGGGGGTTTTTCGTGCGCCGTCGCCGTCGCCGTGACGGTTCGAGACGATCGTGTTTTTCGAGTTTGTTGTAGGTATTGGGAAGCGAGGAGCCGGAGCGGACAAGGTAAAGTAGACTTTCACCCTCAACCTTATTGTGTACTCGGTTACTGTACATGTACACGCGTCGATTGGTAATCGGGTATGCATGTTTGGGCAGGCTATATTGTAGGAGTAGGAATTTTGCGAATTTAGTGTTTAGATGCAATACCGAGTCGGCGAAAATTAGACGAATAAGCTTTTGATCGAATTTTATCTGTCAAGAATTTCAGTCGGATGTTTTGAGCATCGTGTCGCGGTTTTTACACCCTGAGGTATTCTTTAGATGTCGTTTGACAGTAGTCTAACGTGACGCGAACTTTCAAAGACTCAATCTGTATCGCAGATATTACTTTTTGTCAAACTCCAAACTTCGATGTTACTTCGTGAATAAATTTTTCAATGATTTTCTAGGTTCTTTAGTACACCGCGCTGAATTAGTAGTCAACGTAAATTTTACTTTGTCATTAGTAGTTTCCGTTCGAGATGTGGAGAAATTTTCTTTGCGATTCATTGTTTTCGCGAAATATTGAACGAAGAAGTTTTTTAATATGTTATTCACGTAGATTTAAAAAATAAAAAAGGTCAAATTGGTAGCGATGAAACTCATTACACAATTTTCACAAAACATCTTAGTCAGTAGTTTTTTCAAAGTTTTGTGAGCAAGACGAAACATGTTTTCACCTCTTTAGGCTATTTAAATTTAGCCTTGATAACTTCATGATTTTTCGAATGTAGCAAGTCATTCAATTTTCCCCAATTGGAATCTTATGGAAAGACAAACGAAATCACCGCTCAGGCTTTCATTGATAATCCAAGTTAAAGACTGTCAATGGACAACCTAGGGACACTTATCGTAACTTTGATAACTCCAGGCTATGGTCTTCCTATCAATTATGAAAAACCGTTTTCTGTAGTTTGTAACCGTTGGTATCATGGTATAACCAGTCTTAAATGTGGATACTTTATGCTCATGCATTCTTCATGCTCGTAAAGGCTTGTGAGGTAGCTAAATGTCGTTAACCCATTCTCTTTGTGGCAGATAAAAGTGTAATCTACTGCCAGAACAGTGGTTTTAATTAGATAAACACACACAAAGACCGTGCATTATAATTGATAATTTTCAATGGGAGGACACATACTTTGAACTTGTCCCATCAGCTGTATAGGATTGAAGCTATTGTTATCCAACAGAATTGGTCAGTTTTGAAAAAGTCTCTGGGTTAGAATACTCCGTAGAATAGGCGGGGATGTTATTTCAGTTCACGATACAGTTGCCAATTAGCAGTGAGACAGAATTACAGTCCCACATTGAATAAAACAATATTGAGCCTTGTCTAATTCTGCTCAATATATGCACAGAACAAAGGAATCGACGAAGATATTAGTTTTGAGCGGCCTTCATATATTGTTATCTCGAAATCACCCGACCGAACGTATAACGATCTTCAGGATATGCCCATTTGTTCAATCTTTGAACGTGATCTTACTTATGATTGCGAATTAGCCACAGACTGATAACTTGATCAATAATTGAAGATTCGTCCTGCGACGGTGTTGGACCAGCATTAACGGAGAGACGTCACTTGACGGTTTACTTGGCAACCGTAGATGGATGAAGTTGGATTCATACCATAGCTGGAACTATTCCCAATCTTGTGATTATTTTCCCCAACCTTGCGGTTGAACATCACTGACGAGAATGATACGTAAGTTTTAATTGAATTCGCTGATGTTCGCGATCCTTCTAAAGTATCTGACGTTTTGCACTTTGCACACAATTGCAGACGTTTGATAACAATGAGGAATTATTCATTGACATTGTTGCGGTAAAAATTCAGTCTGCAGTCGTCAGTTTTGACGTGTTGCCGTTACAACTTCCGGTCTTCCAACGGAAACGTTTCACCGAGAAGAGTACTAGAGACTTTTGAAAAAAATAACACTTACAGTTTACAGTTGAAATGAACACTCACTGGACGATGAAGGAGAGATTTTCATCTCCCGCCGATGCATTTGGTTATTTGTGCAATACCCACCGTGTAGATCAAAGGTTTCGGATCGGGGAATCCAATCACTTAGTCCTGGTAGAATTTTTCGGACGGCCTTCAGGCTATTGCTTATGTAGATTGGTCGAGGCGAGCGTTCCAACGGAAGGACTGGGGGACGACAGTGAATTGGACTCTGGTCACTACGGGGTGACGGGGTGGGAATATTATATTGGTGGCGTGGAATAGATTGGGCCGATGGTTTAATCTCGCTAATAGAGCTATTCCTTCTGGAGACATAACCGAGAAGGAAGGCGTCTCTGCTCGTCGTAGGAATTGGTTAAGTGCTCCGAGACACAAAGGCCTTCCAAATACCGATATTAAGTGTAATGGCGTGATTACGCGTCTTCGTGGTGTGGAACAATGTGCTGGTTCACAGCTCCCTGAAGCGGATGGTGAAGCGTTACCACAGCGCCGAGTGTTAATGGCTCCTCATAACGATGGTTGACGTTCGAGAAGGTCATACGAGGTCGGGGAATGCCGAAGCTCGCGTTGGCGACCGACGTCTCCTCATAAATTTCTGAACCACACAGCGAGAGTCTGGTTTTTAGGCTGTGTTATCCATTCCGTCAAACGTACCAGAAATATTTCTACCGAGATGAGAGCTTTATTCGAAGCTTAAGGTCACTTATGGACTAAACACGTTGTCTGGTAAAGGTAATGAACCCTATCCGAAGTACCCTGAATTATGTGATATCCATACCGAATATTTTTATCTCTGTTTGCCCAGAATTTCAATCGCTGCTGGAGTATGAAGAGTTGAATATTTAGGGGGTTGAATTCAAGATGACAAAACGCGTCTGAGAATCTATGAAAAGAGAAGAATAAAAGGAGAAGAGAAAATACGGAGGTCGACACGCCTGCGTATCAGGGTTGCTTCTTCGCAGACGAAAGATACAGCGAGATAATAGTCCTCCCTGGAGATCCTCGAACGTGAAAACACTCCATATTCAATACCGCGGTCTTTTCATACGTACATAAGTTTTCGTAGAAAATTTTCTATACCTCTTGATTGTATGGAGATTGCGAATGCTCTCGGTATTGCGACGCGCCGGGTTCAACGAAACCGCACGTACCTCTACCTACCTTGATTACGGACGCGCATGCAGAGAATTCCTTGCAGTTGTATTCACACTTGCAAGTCACGAATCGCACGTATTCGCTGTTTACAACCACTCCGCTGTGATTGAGAACTATTGAGAATCAATTTCCGATGAAAGAGGTCGGAAAGCAGCCTTGCTCCGTAGCCGCGAAGACTGGACATTTTATCTTTTAGATGGTGAAATGGTAATGCAAACTGCGCCATTGTTGCTTTCACGAGAATTCCGTTATAACACGGAGACGGCTCGCTCTTTCGATTAACTATAAAGTGGCTCGTTTTATCACGTTTCAGACTGGTGAGTGGATCGAGACGAGAATTGTCCGGAGTTAAAGATCTGGTGTCCTCTCGGAGGGTCCAGAAGAGGCCGTCGGGCACCGGGAGGTCAGATGGTGGTGGTCTTTTAGGAGGCTGTAGCGGTGGAAGCGACGCCCTGGCCGAACTCACGATCGAGGAACTGGCTTCCATACCCGCGGCCAACCACGCTGGTCATCCCTCTCATCACAAGGTTAGTCATCCACGATTAATCAAGCATACTTCGAACTGGCAAATCGTTCAATACACATTCGCGGGGTGATTGATGGTGATATTTTAGAATGTCGTGGTACCTTATTCAGTATTTTCGGAATCATCGGAACGCGTGGATTTCAACACACAATGTATATCGGAAAGATGAATTATAAATTGACGTGTTCTAGTGTAAGTAGACAGCTGGTCCAACCTCATACCGTCATCCATTAATCTCTATCGGCTAACGACCCTTCCGCCAAGAGGTTCGCCGTAATTACGTTCCTCCACCTAAACGCATTACGCTTCATACTCTGATTGGTAAAAGGGTAATTAACTCCACCGATACAGAGCCTACCCGCCGTTTATTGTGGGGACACAAAAGCTGTTTCATGACACGTACTAATACCTTCAAGGCTTGGATGTGTAACGTGTATAACGAATAGTATCTCGGGCAGCAAGGCACCCCAGAGATTATGGCAAAATTTTTGAAAGTATTTAATTCGACTGTGAACTAATTTCGTTCAGTCCCAATGAAAATCAAGAAAATAATTTATTTTTGATCCATCAATAATATCAACATTTATCACTGATTTTCTAGTTGAAGTTAGCGAGTCATAAACTCATCTCTAATTGATTTCATTTTCACAAAGATGAATTCCGATCCATTTTGGAATTTCGGATACCATTGCGATTATCTCGAGTAGTCGGATCCATCCCGTCTTCAGACATTAATCTTTCTTCGAAATCTATTCCCTCGACTCCTCTTGCCGTCAGCAAAACTTCTTAGTAGTTGCAAAACTTAGACAGACTTGCTGACGTATGCATTGCGCTGAATATTGAACAGGGTGCAGGGGATGTTAACCCCGTCTTCTCAGACAACGCCATTCGACGAAGAAGCCATACGTCCAAGTTATCAAGAATGAGCTATACCATTACTTAAGGTCAACTCACGGTTAAGGGCAGCTGCAAGACTAAGTCGACGCGTTTTAATTTGAAGCGGGTCTCGCGTCCCCTCGTTCCCCCATAGCGCGGGTGTTTTTACGGCTTAAACTTTAACTGCACGCCTTGATGTACGTACAGCAGCAAACCTGTTACGAGACCTCGTCGGACGGGGTTTGGGACGCTCGTCGGTCTAGTTTTCCTCTTATTAACAATCCTAAGTGGTTTATGCGCCGCGCTGAGTCTTTAGAGTTAGGGCTAACCTAGGGGCATATTCATTCATTGCTGCAGATACAAAAGACCTGGGCATACTATACGTCATGTCCAAATTCTAAGGGAGCAATTAGGCCAAATTATTATTATAATCTTGGTTTAATCACCGCTACTCGAGTTCCGCTCCTTAATACTTTATTATTCATACTCATCTGGAAGAAAGGTGAAGATTGGCTGTACTCATTTACAACACGCAATATTTATCATAATCTATTATTCATTCCTTTTACCTTTGACACGGTTTGAGCTCAGCGTTATAAATTGTAAATAATAACCACTAGCTGAGATCTTAGAAATTATAATTATTCTTCAATCGCAAAGCAGCTTTGAAAGAATTTCGAAGTAAGAATGACTCTTGATTCGATAGTTCTCGTTTCTACTTCGTATGCTTTTTTCTCTGAAATGAGTTTACTGCAGTTGCCGAAATAACACACTTCAAATCATGTGCCATGCATCCACCTTTTGTTCAAACTAAAACCACGCGCTTCCGATCGCCGAGGCAACAATCTGTACTTCCTTTTCTTACTCGTTATCTTTAGTTCTCATCCAGAAAGCCGAAGGCTTATTTTGTCATCACGAGGTGAAGCAGCCGAAGAAATGGACGGGGTTAAGACTAGCCTACACTTATTGGTAAAACATTTGACCTCCTTTGCTAACCGTCTCTTCGCCACCGGTAAAGAGTGCGCAGCACTTATATATTTCTTAAGAAGGCCTCGTCGAGGCATCTTCTTCTGGTTCTCGGTGCTTCCCCGACTCCCGGAGAACTTCAGGGTCTCTTATCGATAAACTTTGAACGAAAATGGAGTGCTACCAAAACTCCGTTCGTTGTTGACTCTCTGTTAATCGCCTCGTCTCCATCTGTACTCCTTTTGTCTTGTCCCCTCTTTCTTCTGGGCTCGATGAGGCTTTCAACTCTTTCGACATGATTTTTATTTCTATTGAAGATCCTTTGCCTTCCTTTTGCACGCATTTCACTGAATCCATAGGAATTCAAAAATCAGTTGTTTTCTGATTTGACGAAAGCGATTGAGCGTAGTTCTGGATTAGAAATTCATATTTCTTTGTGATGTGGTATCGGATCAAAACAAGGTTCGAATCAAAAACTCAACAGGCACTGAAACTTTGAAGGTCTAAAAGTTTAGTCAATCCATTAATCGCCCAGGAATCTACATTCTCATGGTCTTTAAAATGACGTTCTGTTGGTCCTTTTTTTCAGATGTCAACTCGGTGTCCCACCCTTAACGTGATAAGACTCCCGGTATTCACGCAGTACCTATATAATAGAGGAATGGCGAAGAGAGAATGCCTTACGTCAGAAATTTCGGGCAAAGCGGATGTATAAGTCAATTTGGTCCTCCTACCCTCCAACCCCTAAATTAATGAACCCAAAAACTCCATGCCATCATGCCTGACCCGAAATCGACTTAAGGAGACTCAGACCACAGGCCGAAGATTGGACATCTTGATTGAATTATGCAGACGGGTCACGCCAGGTCGAGTTGCGCAATCGATATCAGCTAAGTAACAACAATCGGAGTCGGGGTGGACGCACTCTACATGTCGCTCGCTTACGACTCGACGCAAAACATTCACGCATTCACAACGCATGCGTACTATTATACCACCACCGTGTAAACGGTCATGCAGCCCTTTTTTTCGTGATAGGGCAGAAGCGTTGAGCGTTGAGCGTCGAACGTTGCGTGCGCGCAGCGCTTCGCGTACGCGTGTGCGTGTGTCTTACGCACCGTACGTATGTGTGTGTACGTCATAACACACCCGGCTCATATGGCAGCTGGGGGTGGTCGGTATGGTATATGTATGCCGATGTGGCCAGTTTACACGTGTCCATCGAAGTGCGTGCAAGTACTGTCCGGTCGCTCCGCCTCTTCTTTTCTCGCACAAGCGCGATTACGCAGTTTACTCTTCTGTCGAGCAAAGCGTACGCACCTACGGAAAACGGACCTGCGTGCCAATAATTTAATGCAACTGGTGTGACCCAAATATTCTCGGAGAGTAATGAGAGACCGTGCTGTACTTGCGCCGATCGTTGTCGCATTAAAGTTGTGACTTCATGTGCGCGATAAGAGTAATTTTCTTTCGTTATAACCGTGCCAGCGGACGGATCGAAAATTTAACTGTGGTGTAATCGGTAGTGTGCTGATAGGGCAGGTACTTTCACTTAGATTTCGAAATAATTTCTGCTCAGATACTTTATTCTTGTTATTAAAAGTACTAATTTCAACGAATTATCGAAAGATTGACGACGAATAATTGCGTAGAAGTGGTTCCAATTGCGGTTGGGAAGGTAAAAAGCGTCCGAGTGCATGTGACTAATCAGGGAAGAGTGACTAATCAAACCTGTAACAAAAGTCGTTTGGTTAAATGTTGCGGAGCTGGTAGTCTTGGGTGCAGATACGTAATCGATGGTGAGTTTTAAAAGTTATTTTTCATCATTTTGGACGTAGGGTATTTCGTTTTATACGTTGTTACGGCGGCGGCTCCTGATGTATCAGAGGCGCAGCCGTCTAACGGTAGAAAAAAGTTCAAAGCTTCATGGGAAATATTTATTGTTTCTACGGAGTCTACGTATAATCATAAGCCCGAAGTCATGGGCAACGTCTGGGTGTGGTAGGTGTCAACCGCCTCTGACAGCAAGGAACACGTGTGGCAGCCGTATGGTCGAAGGTATATACGTCGAATATGGTCATGGGGTATAAGAACTTGAACCGTATAGTTCACCATGTATAAGCTAAAGTGCGGCTCGGCCCAAACTGCGGACAGTTTACGGGGTGCGGAACCCCCATGACTCACCCATCGGGCTCGGAGAGATCCGTCGAGTGCAGTCACGGCGCTTCGAGAGTCGAGAGAGAGAGAGAGAGAGAGAGAGAGAGAGAGAGAGAGAGAGGGGAGGAGGATAAAGAGACACACCCCATCGAAAAACTCCAGAAAGACCCTTACTGACTCCTCTGATTCATGCAGCGGGAGGCTCGATGATACGGCCCCGTGGGAAATCGATAGAATCAAATTGGTCGCACGAGGAGAGTGTACAGACTTAGGTACACAGGCGGCTGCGTCTATGCTTGGTGTAGGTCGTGGAAAATTATTCAGGTCGAGAGAATTTTATTACGCAATCTTCTTTCGTCGATATTTCAGTCACGTATCTCAACTTTTATAGCATCGGTACACGTCCCTCCCTTTCCGCCACTTCCTTGGTCTTCTTCTTCCATCACGTTTTTCGCACCGATTTTTCGTTTACCTACTCAAATCTCAGATGCGAAAATGTGATTTGACGCGATGCGGTTATTTTATTATATTTTGTTTTTCAGGGTGTGATTTCTTATTTTAACTAGCTCGCTGTATCTGTGGAGATCGTGATAAATCTGAGAGCGCAAATTAGTGATGATCATCGTTGGGCAAAAAATTTTAAACTGCTAGGCATCAATTTGATATGCATCATAATATGTGTGGCGTTGTGTTATCTGTATCAGTGACGCGTCGCTATTTTAGGTTTTTACTGAAACTTTTGATCCTGTCTGAAATATTATTAACACCCTTTCACCATAAGTTTAATTTCATGACAATTGTAGCTGTATGAAAAATGTTCATAGACTGCCCGAAATGCTTGAATGTCACTTTTTTTTTTTTCACTCGGTGTAATCTTAGAAACGAAAGCTCTATGGAAGTGTTGAATCTCACTGCAGGTTTTCCGAATAATTGTGAATCTAAAACATTATATAGGTACTGCCGTAAAAACAATCAGAGAGGTTGAGCTGACCGTTGAGACCGTTGAGCGTCTTGAAATTAAGACTGTCAAAAAAGTTTTCTGACAAGTTGTGTACCTTGTAGTGTTTATTTTTCAAATATAGTCAAAGAAGTAATGTCTGTCGTCCTCAGTTGTTAGTTCAAGCTACTTTGATCAGATAATCGAATTTGAATACAGTTATGTACGATATGAATATGATAAACATGTGATAATGAAGAATGATGTTTAAAAACAGAGGGTGCCTGGAGGCGGTAGCGCGGTTGTGGGGGGTGGCGTTGTGGGCGGGAGTGCCACCCCCCAAGGGCCAGGTGTACAACAGCAGCAGGGACACCCCGCTGGGAACAACGTGGTACACAGAGTCGTCAGTTCGAGGCACCCAGGCGGTCACCATCACGTGAAAAAGTCTGACAGCTCGCAGCAAACTGACACCTCGGCCTTCAAGCAGCCCCAACAAAACAGCAACAGCTCAAACAGCAACTCGAACAGCCAACAATGGAAAATGTACATAGAGGCTGGCGCTGCGAGAGACAGGGACCCGACTGGCCATCCGGGCCCACCCAGTCCTAGTCCCTCTAGGCGATCCCAGGTCAGTCATAAGAATTTCGGAGAAATCCTTGTTCGACATTTATTTTATCCCTAGTCGTTAAAGTCAATGGGCAATCAGTGACTCAATTTCCTGCAATTTCGGCAAAAAAAGTCGAAAGGAAGGATTGTTGGCAAGAGAAGCGCTTAGATATGAATGGAAAACACAGTTGTTACAAACCTGGCAAAACTGTGGAAACTAGAAAATCGTCACAATCAATCTTTTTGGCAAACCTGACTGCAATTTTATAGCTTCAGAGGATGAATTTCTTGCTTATCGTGAGCCAGAGTCTCCGGTTACTTTAAAAAAAAAATCTTATCTAGTATTATTTGGTACAACCTTATTTTATTATTTTTGAAGTTTTAAGAACAGTTACCCAACCTTGATTAATTGTTTGACTTGAGTCATTCATGGTTTTTATCTGTTTGGCAAAATTTGTGATTTACTATATCTTTTCAAAACGTATTGCTTATGAGCTCTTGCGGTTCAGCTGCCGGCTGACAGCTCTTCGGAGATACGCGAATAGCGACTAACGAAGTGAAAAAGAAATTTATCCGTTACCATCTAGCTCTGCGGAGGACGAGATAAGTTTAGCCGTGTTTCATCCCGGTAAAGTGGAATGGAGCGTGGAACGCACAGGAAAACATTTGTTCCAATGACTGTTGCAATTACTAACGCAAAGAAAGGCTTTCCTCAAGCCACATTGCGGACTGCATGTGTGTATACCATGCGTGCTGGCCAAAGTGGAGAAACTGATATACGAAAATAGTCCTCGTCGTTAGTCATCCTCTTTCCGTTCTTTCCTTTTTCTGCACTGTCGTGTATGCGTGTGGTATGTATAGCATTATATGCTGCCTCGCGTGACGTGTCTCGCTCTTTTCAGGACAAGCATCGAAAACAGGCTATGGCGGAGTACGCGAATGGGGAGAAGCCACAGAAGGTTTCTTCCGGTACCTCGACCAGCAGTGGCGGTAGCAGCAAGGTCAGGGGGGTTCCACAGAGCTTCGGATACGTCAAAAGGCATAGTGCCGGAACCAGCAACACCAATGGTTCTCAAAACGGAAGCAAGGATCCTACCAGGACGGCGCAGGTCAGCGCTGTTCCTCGTACGAAGGTCAGTTTGGTAACGAAATCCAATCATCTTATATTTTTAATCGCTATACCAAAGTTCACCGTCCCAAAAAGAATCAAAAATATGAAATAAAAAATTTTCAAACATTGCGGGGTTTGTAGCACTATGAAATGAAAAATACTCTACACCTTGTAATGAATCGAATAAAGCACATTTCGAGATTAGGACGGACGTTTGGGATTCCAGAATATATCAATCCGATGCCAAGTTGCTACGCGGGTTTTTCCAACCCTGTAAATCACTGAAAACCTTCGAATGATCAAATAAATTTCATCTAGGTCAAGGTATCGGGTGGCACACAGACCTGCACGACCGAGCTTCAGGCGAACTCGGGGCAAAATCAAGGTCAGGGTCAAGGCCAAGGTCATCACTACAAGAGCTACAGCCTTACGGGGGCGAGTGCCAGCCAGTTATCGCAGTCGGTACGGGATCGGCTGATGCTGGGTTCTCAGAGCCTTCCGAAGCCGGGAAGTCCAGAGTTCACTGCCCTCTTCGCCGCGGCGCACCATCGCGGCGGTGCAACGTCTTCCTTCACTCCGCGGGTTCTCAAGCCCTCCGACGGCAGCCTCAGCGACACCTGCAGCAACTACGCCGCCCCCGATGTCCAGGGGTATTACGCCGGCAGCAGCCCCTACGCCACCACCTCGTGGATGCGACACAGCAACACCTATACACCCAGCGGGCGCAGCCAAGGTTAGTAATCCCCGATCGTACTTAAAGGACGTCTTATCTCTTTCGCGAGGTAATGAGGGATGGACTTATTTCGTTAGGCGGAAACGTGAACTACACACGAATCCACGATGGATGATAATTATTGACTCGATTCAAACGTGAGCAAATGTTTTAAATACCTGATGAATTTCGGTCCGTTAAGTGAATATTAACGTTTCTGGGACCGGTTTTTGTGGTTATCAGTGTTACTCTGATATTTATCTCGCAAGTGTCAATTTTTATTTCATTCTTCTTATTACCATCCGCCAGGTATGGGCCTGTGTGAAGCGGACAGCGTCGAGTCGCTTGGCTCCCATCGAGCCAGTTTAACCCACGCCCGCCTGCTGATGCACCAGAGGGATTCCACCGGATCACCAGCTCCGCCTCGGCTGAACAGAAGCAATTCGATCAGGTGAGAAGCTCATTCATCTCCATTTTGTATATCACGAATTTCATCGTCTGGTCTAAGGCCAAAAGATATAAGCCTCGAATTGATCAACCAAACAAATGTGTCGTGAGATTAAATATATCGGGGTTGATGTTAAATTCAGTGTTTTTTTCTTGTTCTGTGTTTGCTTATGGTAATGTTGAAGTGACAGGATTTGCGAGTGACGATTATCAAACTGACTAGAATGATAATTTTACACAAATATTAGAAATTGAAATTCGAGGCTTGTATTCAACCCATAGACTTGAATTACGAATCGAATCCTCATTTTCTTGCACTGTAAAAACATCCATTGAAGCACCTGTGTTTTTTTCTTGTCTACAATAGTTTCAAACGAATAATTCTGTACGTATAACAGTGCGGTGATATATTTTGATAAATTTTTTTTTTCGTCCACACAACAAAACTGCAATGTGAATGGTTTTATTCAAAAGAACAATCAATCTCTGAACAAAATAACTAAGCGATTTGATACCGTTTTAGCCATCTGCGGGACAGGACCTTCCCAAGGTAGAAAAACTGAAACAAAAAAAACAAAGAATCGTACACACACGATATATACGGCATCGATGTACCGTCCGAATCTTTTGATTGTGACCAATTTGAACTACCCAAGAATTTGTATCCAGCAACTCGAAGCCATAAATTAGGAAAATACTATTTTGGCGCAAAAAAGATAAACCGAAGATTATTGTTGAAGAAGACGGTAATCTTCGGAATAAAAGTTTGTTTTTGAGCAAAAATACCGCGATCTCAAATTTTAATATCATCATGCAGAATTTTCTAGTATTCAAGAAAAAGCCTACTGATAAAATCAACAAGTTTCTAACGGCTACATAAAATTCAGTTTATTCGAGCCTGTGCGTATGCAACCCACCATGCGTTCCGGCGTAGCTTCAAGCGGTCCACGTGGAGGTGGCGTTCAATTTGTACTCTGTTAGAACGATGGCTGTTTCGGTCAAAAGATTCCCGGCACATCGACGTATGAGAAAGTTTGACACTGTACTGAGTGGTTCACGTTTGGTAATAATTGGAGTAATTAAAGTAATCGAAGTAATTGGAGCGACGTGGTCGTAACAACGCTCGATTGTCTTCTTGCATTTGACAAGCTTATAAATATGTCTACACCAGTATTTTTCTTTTCCTTGTTTCTTTTTCTTTATCTTCTTTCTTTTCTTAATTCTTAACTCTTTCGTTTCATGTTTTCGGTTACTTTTCTTTTTCCTAAATGTCATTTGTGCGCCTTCGCATGCGTAGCAACCATAAATACACATACCTTATACCTAGGTATAATCAGTTGTGTTGATGTGTACAGCTTGGCCCTAAAAGACTCTTAGCGATCCGAAATATCAAACGTAGGGAAATAATTTTTTTTTCTCACGCACAAGACGATGCTTGATACAAATCACGCTAACAAAAAATTCCGCTCTAAGACTTCTCCAGTCCATTCTGTACATTGAGTCACAAAGAGTTTATTCTTTAGATTCTCGAGAAGTGAAATGAGAGCAAAAGAGTAAATGGGGAAAAAAGTAAAAGGGCAGAAAACTTTTGAGGCACTAATTGAACGTTTATGGCGAATGTGTATCATCAGTGACTGCAGTTGTTGGCGTAATTTCAAACTCGCTTGTTCACGTTAACGTTTTCTTCTCCTGTCTTATAATACCTTGCAACTTTTAGCGGATTGAGGACAAGAGAAATAAATTGTTGTTAAACCTTAACGAGTGAAATTATCAACCAATATCACAACTCGAGAATACGCTCTCTGTTTTGTTACTTCTTGTAACTTTAACTGCTTTCACAGTGCCTGTATAACGATACACTTTATCTTCAATTATCGTTTATTCGTATGTAGACAGGAGTGTCAGCAGATTGCACGGATATATACAGTACTGCGGTAACGAAAAAGAAACTTGGATAAATGAAAAAATTGAAACCGCAATGGTAATGGAGAATACAAAGAAAAGAGTATCATAATCATTTTTCAAAAGAATCAATAAAATTCAGTTCTGTGGTCTTCTTTACGATTATCCTAAACCAGCCAAAAACTAAGAATTAGTTCCTACAGTGCTATATATCCGCTTTTTGACATTTCCGAAATCACGCCTTGCATTAACTATCTCTGCGAAATTTCACATAAATAATAATAATAATAATTAAAAAAAGAAAACCAAACGAAGGTAAAACAATAATATTTCATTAATGATCTTCAACGTATTTGGGTTTATCTCTGATCGGTTTAGGTCGACGAAAAGTGAGAAAATGTACCCGTCCATGCTCGCCCGAGGAAGTGGCGCGTCTTCCTCCGTTGGGGAGGAGGTTGGTGTTGGAGTTGGGGTCGGTGTCGGAGTCGAACCCTACTACAGCGTGCCCGTAGGCTCAGCGGGATGTCCTGGACAACACTGGTCTCAACCAACATCACCGACACCCACGCATGCCCCGAGGCAACCCCCGAACCTCTATCAACACGTCCACAAAGATGACGACAGTAAGTTCATGTAGCGTACGAATTCGCGTATGCCCGAATATTTGTTGGTTAACATATTTAAAAACTGAAAATGGTAACTACATGAAATAACCGGAGACCTTTTATGCTCTTCGGTGTTTTTTTATCAAGTCTTAGTTGTTTTTTTTTTTTGCGTATTAAGGATAGTTGCGAAATTATACGTTCTCGAAAAGTGAAATCTGAGAGTATATGTAGAAGTTTAGATAGTCAGTATATATAGTGAGTTCATTACGTCGAGTGTAAAAAATTCTTTACAAACCTTGGCAATATGGTAAATCCCTTAAGTCGTCTTAAGAATTCGAAATGAATTCTGCAGTAAATCATAACTTTCCGAATAAGTTTTACACCTTCAGCATATTTTTTTTTTTTGTTTGTGGCCCGGAGAAAATACTGACCATAAAAATGAGACGAGAGAGTCTGTCAATTCTGCAGAAGTCGGTAAAAAGTTGTTGCGCATTAACGGGGTTTTGAAGTCAGTGAGACGATGCCGAAGCCAGCTGTTATACAAGCGCACCATTAAATTCTAGCAAACTGGTAGAATTTTTAACGACCTGCTGGACGACAGAATCTTTTAGACGGTGTTGTGCTATTTTTATTCGCTGGTACAACAAGCGTTTGACCTTTTTCTTTCACCCGCAGTTCACGGGTCCTCGGTGTCCCTGGTATCAACTGCCAGCAGCCTCTACAGTTCAGCCGAGGAGAAGCAGGCACACGAATTGCGCAAACTGAGACGCGAGCTTCTTGACGCACAAGAAAAGGTTCATTCCCTCACCAGCCAGCTGTCGACGAATGTGAGTGCTCTCTAAAATTGAATCGATTTATGATCCCGAATATTAGATTCTTCGAGGAAAGTAGTTTTAATTTCTGTTCGCGTAATGCACATTGCGGTGCAAATTTGTGTAAAGTATATTTGCTCGGTCATTGCACAGACGACTCGACGGTTTTTCACACCACTGCACAATTACACCTAGGTGTCAACGGTGCAGGGTCAATTACTTCTGTTTCGGAATATATTGCCACTCTCGCCGACTTTGCATCGCAGTGCTCACGCAATTCCAACGCAATTTGCAATTTGTTGAAACGCGCGTGAAGTGATCCAACAACGAGATACCATTTTTGCGACGGCTGCTAAAACGTTGTGATTGTATAAATGCTGTATCTACAAAATATTTTTAATGTGCTGGAGAAGCAGAAAAAAATTTATTTCAAATTACGTAAACCGTGTGCAAATCTTTTAAAGTTGAAACGAAATTCTGGTATAATTTACATATATCTATCCGAAAAGCAATTCGGATAAGAATATATCAACCGCAACATGGTAATTGCCGCAGCCATTACGGGTGCCGATGGGTATCCATAAGGAATGGATGTGGGTGAGGTAGCAGCTACTGCGAATTCTCGTAAGATTCATCGCTGCAAATCGGTTGAATTCGTAATGCGCATTAGCTTGAATTACTATTAAAGATGACTATAACGTATTCCCATCAAGTGAATACCGCGTAGCAAGTTTGAAATCCCCATAAAATATTTAACGTTAATGATTCGACGCTAACGTTTGATGAGGGATAGAGATTCAAGATGTTTAACCATTACCAGATTCATGTATAATTTCTACGTGACGTACGTTATCTTTCGAAATAAATGCAGAAAATATTTATACACGTGACTCAATCCGAAATGGGACTGCACTCATGCGGGCAATTTAATGGCAAGAAACTTTTGAATAATCAGCTTGAGATGAAGATGTATAGTTATGCAATTAGAAAATATTTATATATGCTATTGGTCCGATTAGTAACAACAATCAACGATCGGCATTCACTGCCATCCGTGATATTCAGTAAGTAGAAATCGGAAAAAAATTGTCGATGTCCAGTCTATTGGACAAAACCGGGTATTTAATCGTATATACCGAAAATTCTATCCAATTCAATTTTCTAGAAGATTATTGCTTGCCTAAGCTCTTGAGGTGCTTTGGAGAAAATTTAACCTGAATCACAGTCAAGCCGATGGTCAACGACCATGTCACTGATTTTTAGAGCGCGTTCCGTTAAGTTTGGCGTCCTCTGTTATACATATCTACGTGTGCAAATGACCCGCACTTTCCCAAACGTGACTGTCGAAGCAAATTAATTTTGTCGCTATTCCAACGCCGTTTTTTGATACATCAACGAAATATGAATGTGCTGGGAATTTCGATTGACGTGAAAATTCAACAATACCTGTCGAAGGTGGCTAATATTTTTTCCATTTATCGTTAGTCAGATGTTCCCGTTGCGACACGTCGTTTTAGTCATGGTAGGTATATTTTTGTAGTTACGCGCAGTTTGTCGGAATCGATTAAGCCATTTCCATGGGACATTTAGTGAAATTGATGCGCAAGCTGAAGTCGTAAAGCCAAACGACAACCGCTGCACCCACGCTTGTGTATTTCAAACCTCTATGTAATAAATGATATCGGTAGGCACATACGTGTGTGTGTGTGTGTGTGTGTGTGTGTGTGTGTGCACGAGATTTCATACCCATCCGAAACCAACGAAAGTAAAGCATAAAATATTATCGCCCCATGCCCGTTCGAGTCAATGGATAACGCTGGCTGCATTTTATCGCTCGCTATTGGTCGCCCGGCAATCTTTATTGGATTTTACGCAACGATGCTGCTGCATGTGCCTGGGTGCAGCGCCATATGAGAGACACGTATGGGTGCCGAGTATTTACACATAGTCCACTCACGAATCTCTCCCCGCACCTCGAAACGTTTGTAAATTATTTTTTTTTTCATTTTACTCATCCCGTTTCCACCATTTTTTGTCACCGCAATCCTGGACGTGTATATATATATGTATATACACTAGTTTTATTTCCTAGGCCATGTTTGTTTGTACTTTTCAAAAATATGTACCCACCCATATAGGACATGATAGTATTTCCACCATACGAGACCACGACGACTTTCCGCTTGATGTATATCTCAAACTACAGTTTCTCTAATATTAGCTTAGGATATCCAGCCGTACGCGTTGCAGCTGAGTAGTGGGGAATGAAAAGTAGAATGAAAAAAAAAGTTGTGGATATCAGACAAAGGAGAGATAGGATCCTGCAGCGTGCACTCGACGAATGTCCTGTTTAAGGCGAACCGCGCTAACGGTACCAACACACGCGCGCGTCTATTAGTGTGTAGACTAAGTCTGTTTCTTGAGCCGGTCATCGCTGCATCGCAGCTGTGAACTCACCGTCCTAAAGTACAACTTTTTGCCTTGATTTTTTGGGCTATGCGTGCCTGCGTCGCCTCTATCTTTATATCTGGCTTAGAAATAAAATTCGACATGCGTGCGGCCGCTAAGAAGCCGTAATACGGTACCTAGAGCACATACCTGTAATAGTCAAAAGTTGAAAGTGGCTCGGATAATACCAGTTACAGTTAGCTCGATACATGATTGGAATTTAGTTTCAATTGCTTTGAATATTGCTGGCGTGCTGCGTCAGTTTATTCCCTCATCATTTAGAACTGTAATTATTTCAATCACGAAGTCTGATTGGATTCGAAATTCAAAGTTGTGCCTTTTATTTGATTTTAAATAGCTATTTGGGAGGTCGATTATAAAAGAATTAAAAAAAGAATAGACGTAATTAAAATAATTGAGGAAAATACGACAAAATTTTTGAACATGAACAAACTTCTGGTTCTTTTGTTATCTAATCTCCTGTTAAGGGCATAGAATTGCAATGGTTTAGTTTCATACAATTGTATTTTTGTGTGAAAAATTTTACATGCACATAATACTGGGAAACCAAAAATAATTAGTTCGTGGTTTTTCTTTTTCCGATTAAACCGAAGTTGATGTAAATTCAATTGATTGAAAACTAGAACAATATTGATGTCGCTCGTGCTCGCGTGTCTATTTAATTGCTTATAGAATTCGCAATTACGATTTTGGACGAACCAGAAAAAATACGATTTGACTGTTTATCGTTTCTCTGCTCTATACAGAAATACTTTTTTCAAGTGCAATTGCATTCGTTACAGCTATTCATTGCAGGCTTGTTTGAAAAGACGACAGTATCTTGTTAGAAAGCATGAATATCGTAGAAAATAAATCACTACAAATCAAAGAAGGAAACGTATTTGTCCGTCGTATTCCTCTTCTTTTTTTTCTTCTCTTTCCTCTTACTTTATCGTATACGCAATGCAATTCCATGCCGTAGTACAATTTTGGCGCGAAAGGGCAACAATGCGACGACTATTGTTGCACCGGACGGTTCAACAAGTACCCTGCAGAAGGATGTCGTGGGGAGGGAAGGGGGCTTACGACGTCGCAAGGTCATTGTGCTCGGGCCAATCAACGTGAGGCGTCGCAGCGTCGCGTCTGAGATGCGGACGGTGGGGGAGGCGAGGCAGTCGGCGTCGAGACGCGGTTGAAGCAACAGTAGTCGGTGCCGGGACAGGTTGCCAGTGAACGCGGGTGGACGTGGATGTGCAGCACTGTATAAATAAAACTCCGCAGTCGTAAAACGATATCGAAATCCGAAGGACCAATTTTACAAAAACCCCCCAAAAAATTAAAAAATTAAATAAAATGTCGACGTCACGCCGATAGTGTTAAAAATAAAAATATAAACAAATTGGAATCTATTTTTTTTTTGCGATAGTTTCTTTTGTCACTGTTGTAATTTTTAGTTCAGTCTAACAGTGATAAGTGAAAACGATCACGTAATTACACAATTTTGTATATAGCTCTCTGTTTGGTGGTGACTCGCCGGCCTTAATTCCTTTATCTTATCGATATCTATAGGGTATGCTTACATATTGATTTATTTTTTACGATCGAATACCTTTGTCGTGACGTGTACCAAGCTTGATTTAAAAATTGTACCAGAGTTCGGCTATTTTATCAGTTATTTTTCACATCACCAAAAACCCAAATTTCGACGATCGCGATCCCAAACACAATTCAAAGAAAAAACAAAAAAATTATCTTCGTATAGCCGTGTGATTCCTTCGTCAATTCATGAATCGATGAATCCCTTTGGAAGATGCTATCTTGGCACTCGCACGATCTAAAAGTTCGAATCAAGTACATCGATAGATCTGCGACATATAAGGCGAATCGTGCAGAGCTGTGCAGAGTGCGTCCGTATTATACCGTTGCCGTTTGCAACTTCCCGCATTGAACATTCCGCGTGCGACCTCTCTTTCCACTTTTCTCTTCTTCTTCTACTACTACTTTTCTCCTCTTACGCTCGTATTCCTCGATTTTCTCCTCTCCTTTCCCCTGCGTACAAGCTGCGTGCCTCCCCTCCTCCCCCCTCCCCCCTCCCCCCTCCCCCTTCTTCCCTTCACTGTAGTCTTGTCACAATTTATTCCTATTCTCTTTAGCTATACGAGCTCCCCGAGTCCACTCGCTTCCTTATTCCCACCAACGATTCAGACATCGGTGCACCTGCCACGAGTTAAAACATCCCTGCCCGCCGACCTCGGTGGTCGAATAATTTTCTTTGATCTTCTTTCAATTTTGGTTGTGGGATGAGAACAAGGTCTACTTCGGAGACCGAAACGAGGTGTCGGATACGCGTAGTTCGCATGCTTTCCTAAGTATAATATCATTCACCTGTCGTCAAAGGCACGTGTAAAGGCCTCGCGCTGATCCTCACGTGGCTGCCGCAGCCAACATCTGCACGCCCAATAAATGTGGGCAGACGGGATGGAGTGACTGTATTCGTGCGTAAGATGCAGAACCGTTGCACATGCAACGGAGAAATGAGGAAGCTAGTCGAGAGCACGACGACGCGTTGAACGCCGATTTTCTTGATATACCGGTGAAATTTACGACTCCGTGGCCGTCCCATGACGAAGGGAGATCAACAAAAGTACCCGGAGGGTATTTCTGGGGCCCCTTATTCTCAGTGGGCGAACAACTTTGGGCCAGCCAGCCAGCCAGCCAGCCAGCCAGTCAGTCTCTTGGGAAAAGTTAGATACATACGGAGAGAATCGTTTTGGGGTCCCTGCACTGTGTCAACAGAACAGAAAAGCGAAAAGCCGAAACTGGCGTTACGTGTCGTTGCAGCAGGCAACGGTCGAGTCGAAACCGCGTTGGGCCAGAGAAAAATTCCCTCTTTTTTCGCTCCTACCGGATTCCCGTTTTCTAAAGGATTCAACAATCAACCCCAAAACCTTGTTCCCAGGTTTTTTTTCCATCTTTGAACGTCGTAAAACGGCGGAGTCAGGTAGCCGATTCTCCCTGCGCCGTTCGGCATTTGTGCCCTAATAATCCCGCAATCTGAAATTATTCTTACCTTTCACAGAATCCTCTGATCACAGAGATTAAGTAAGTTACGAATTAAAATTTCATCCGAATTTTTAAAGTATGCAAATATAAGTACCAGCACCGCATGAATAATGAAAACGGACGTTGTATATTAATACTTCCGGTGTGAGTATGTATAAACTGCTATGAAACTCTGTGAAAAGAAATTGATTGACCCGCCATTCAGGTTATTTATAATTGAGAAACTTTAAGAACTTTTTCACGAGTTAACCACTTTACAGGGAAAATTGATAGTTCAATTATAAACGAAGGGGGAATGGAAATAAAGAGAGAGAGAAAAAACGAAAGAACCGGGGGGTGTCCGCAGGCAAGAAGAAGGTGCCAGACAATCGCGATTGATTTTCAATTAAACTCGTCGCACGTCCCAACCGCACGTGTATCTTGCGTATATGCAACGCATTGCATGTATCTCCGGTGTGACGTGGTTTATAGCGTCCGTAACTTTTGATTTCGGAAAAATTGGTTAAATTTTCACGTGCGGACATATGATACTGTTCGGAATAAAAATGGTAGCTGGACACTGTGCAGCTGACCAAGATATTCGATTGAAAAAATTGGTCCCTGATTAACATCACGGTTGAAATATCAATTCAGCGAATTTAAACGTATTAATAAAACGTTAAACGGCTGGTTAATTATTAATATTCCGATGGCAATTTAGCGGCGACTCACACTCACTCCCATTGGCGTCGACCGGATGAAATCCCGGGTGAAATAAATCCGATATCGAGTTACTACTATTCGGTCTACAATTCTCTCTCGAGCGGAGCAAGAAGGGCCCGGATCCTGTAACTCGCTCCGACGCACACCATGTCCGCCCATCCCTTATACGTGCCAACACCATCGAGGGTTTTTCACCCGCTCTCCTCGTCGTTCTATCTAGTTTAGCTGCTCATCACAGGATCGCGATTCTGGAATCAGGTGCGCTGCGCGATGTTTTCTACTGTCATTTTCAACTCGTATAGTATAATCTTACGCTATTAAAAATTGACGAAGAAATCTTACGATCTTCTTATACCCATTCAGGTGTATACGCGAAATCTTGATCCAATTTAATCCTTCACCAATTACCGCGATCGGTATTATTAGTAGATATAACGCAGCGCGCATAGTTCTCGCAATGTCTGCTTCACTTCAAGGCGATTGCACTCGCCTTATAAATTCGACGCGGTTCTTCACTAGGGCTAAAAGGGGACGACTATATACGAAGGCATCGAGTGGCTAGTCCGAGATCGGTCGGGTTAGGCTCGGTTGTAGACGAGAACAAACCCTTCCGTGTTGTGCGCTCCACGCTTCGGGTTGATCTTCACATAACCATATTTAGCATCATCGTACTCCTGTTCCTGTACGCATCTCGGTCGAGGTGAAACACGGTATTGATCTTACGAATCGAAATCAATGCTATACAATCTCATCGTATGTACCATTTCAATGCTCGAATTATGCAAAATACTTGTATCAGGTTAGACGGAAGATTTCTAAAGTCGACTATATAATTCACCGATTCGTCTATCGGCGATCGTCAGGAATTCATGATCTCAATATTTTCCTGCAGTAATCGTTATCATTTCGAAAGAGTATCGGTAGTTTCATAAAATATAAATACCGGAGCCAATTAGACCGCGAGTTTAATGAATAAGAAAAATTCTCTCTACTCCTCGGCGATAAAACTGTAGCTAATATAATCAGTAAATTCGACTTTAGATCATTCGTTGTTACTTCGAGTTAATTTTAATCCACTCTCAAATGCAACCGGCGTCGCTGCCACGTCGATGTGGTGGTGATGGTTTCTTGATAGGCGAGATGGATTGGGTATATTAATCGCGTTGGATAGATTGATAAAACGAGATTTTATTGGGTCTCATCACCGAGTCAATGAAACGAAACAAAGCGGGGTTAATAGAATCGAATTTACTCAGCGGAGGAAATAAGACTTTGTTGGTTGAATACCGAGGATGCACTTACGCTACGCCCGTGTGCACTTGCTGCTTGCACGATGCGCAAGGTCCGAAAGATGAGTCGTGGGTAGCGTCCATTAGTAAACAGTCGCTTTGCTCGCGCTACGAACGTGGCCGTCGAGTGCGCGGGAGGGGGGAGGAGGACGGGGTTGGCGTCAGCCCTTCTCGCGATGCCGAAGACCGAAGACCCCGTCTTTATTGGAGCCAACTGGCCGACCAATCACCGTTTCTGTATCATTAAAACTGACGTAGTTGTTTTGTCTTTTGTATTCTCTTTAACTCATTTACCCCGGCGTTACGCTAGCTTCCCGTAGCTGATCATCACATACGACAAACACGCCATCCGAGGAGTAAGAACTTACGCACGTGATCCAATTGCGACTATGATCGTCATGTAAAAACCACGCCAAGAAATTGTGAAAATTATATACTTATTTTATATCGAATCGCGATGAATCCAAGAGAAAAGTACTCGTTTCGCGAGTACCATGAATACTCGCGGTTTCTGTTTTGACACCTTATGTATGCGCAATTGGCGCTTTATTACCTCAATGGAATTTACTTGAGTACATAATATGTCGTAACAGGTTGTACAAACCGACCTATTCGCCTTGTTCGAAATCGGCGGAAACAATATTATTATACAGGCGTGTAATAATCGGACGTCTATACCGTGTCATATACTGGATTATCTGTATGAAATTGGTTCTCGGTAAAGAAAACGTTACGAGCGTCTCGTTGTCCGGCCATCTTACAGTTCTCTTCCAGCGCTTATTTTCTTCTTCTTCTTCTTCTTCTCCTTTTCCCCTTTCCTCTTTTCTGTATTCCATTTTCGTATTTCTTTTTCTTCAACCGCGCAAAGCAGTCCATTCTACAACTCTTTGCGCCAGAGCTTGAAGTATATTTCTCCTACCTCCGTTTGTTCGTCTCTTTGTAGACTGCGCACAGCTGCCGCCGCTTCTCGTTTCTGCCCTACGGGCTCTCTCTCTCTCTCTCTCCTTCTTTCTCTCTCTCTCTCTTTTGCGCCGCGAGACCTCCAGGATTTCTTTGATATACGAATAAGTAGTTATAAATGTGCCCTTACCAAGCGCATTTACTTCCGTGATATTTTTCGTGCGTTGGAAAGCACAAGTTTCATTATATGTATGTATATAGTTGAAGGGGATCAGGAAATCAAGCGATAATTAAACCGTTGGTACGTCAAACAGTATGAATAATTATCGTGTCAATTTTTTACAACTGTTTGAAATGTGAATCCAACTACGAACAGAACCAATTCTTGTGGGAAAAAAAATTTGAGTGACACTGATCTTAGACTGAAAATATGACAAATTGCTCAATGCCGAACAGGTGGTGGATGCCATCGAGAGTGGGTTTGAGGTCCTGAGTTCTCAGAGGCTACGTGAAATATCTAAAATCATTCGTCATAATCTTGACGAAGTGGCAAAAGTCTGGAATTTTTTTAGCCATGTAAGAATCTGCCACCTCTTCAATAGCATTAACGATGGCGAAACTTGTGGTCTGTTGAAATGATCATTTAACGTCTTCTGGAGAATTGGCATGAGTACGGGGCTCAAAATAGAATTTTCGGACGTGATAGTCTCATATCATAACATTTCAACACTTGTACAAATCATTTCCAACACTGGCAACTGGCGCAAAGGGAAATCCTAATCATTTTGATCTCGACTGTACCTACACAGGGTTTCATATGAACTCGGAGATTGGTCAATTTAGAATAACGCATGCTTCAGGATTTATAAGGCGCGGAGATGTTTCGCGATCTAGGCTATAGGGTCGAGTTATTATTTTATACCTGGGATCGTATGGCCCACGGCGAAAAGCGTAGGTGCCATCTTTATCTCTGTCCGCGATAAGACTATCTCGAAATTCTATCAGTAAATAAACGACGCCACAAATGGCTGCGACAACAAGGCGTCTCGCTGCTGCAGCAACGCTACCGGTCTCTAGATGCCGATTCCTATACACATATTACACTGTACTTTGTAACATGCGGCAATCACACGTACCTATCTATATGTATACATAGGCAGCTGACGTAGGTGTGCGGTCATTTCACCGAGTTCCCACAGCTTCTAGGTTGTCGTAAGAGAGTTTCTTTTGATTTCAAAGTCTTAAAATTAATACATTTAAAGTACAGTAAATGACAACGTTTCGAGAGAATAATTAAATAGGCTCCGTTATACCATATTTATTATTATATATATGTATATAGGGTATAGCAATTGCATCCGATTCCACTTTCAATATTATAATATTTATTTACGAACGTTTTTATGCTGCACGCGTACAAAGACACACGAAGTAGACACGTATTTTTATTACTATTATTCTTGTTATTATCGAATATCTCTTCAATGCCGTAACTCGTTTTAATGCTTGCGTATTATACATACACACATAATTTCGCGGTCGCCTCTAGTCACGTCACGTCGTTAATTCTCCGCACCGAGCGATCGGAAATATCAGCCACGTAATCCTCCACGATCGTTTCATGAAATCGTTAGAAATCCTTTCCGCAATTTTGCGCGTAACGTATAATTATAGAGGTGAGATAAAGTAGGAAATAAAGAGAAAAAAAAAAACAAAAAAATCAAATCAAAAAAACATCGTCAGGGGAGAAGGGAAAAGGAAGAAAAAGAAATCGGTGATCCGAAAAACACGTATATGTCGTTCTCCAGGAAGAAGATCGCCGCAATGTGCGCCATATTTATGTTTCTCATCGTCAGCTTGTTCGACGTGTCTCGTTCGCCATATTTTCCTTCAGGCAGGGTCAAGTGTGCAACTGCAGTACACTACGAGAGAAGGCAGGTTGAAGGAGAAGATTTCCGTCCCCCTTATAAGACGCGGAGAACAGGCATCATCTGTTTCCCATTAACCGCATACCTATGACGACTAGTCCTCGGAAATTGAAAAAAAAACCACGAAAAGAAATCTTCGCAGTCTTGACGAAAACCCACTAAAGTGTGCATAATTGCGCGTTGAATAAAAATCAATTGAGGAACTGTTATACGTTAAAAAACCAACAAACAAAAAAAGAAAACCGATAAATCGTGTTGTAAGTATAATGGTTCTGAAATTATGGTATTTCAAAGTCGTTGCAGAGTTTTACTAGCGTCAGAGGACTAATTTTCAGCTGTGGAAAATACCGTAGAGATACTATATAGCTTCGAAATGCAATTAGAAGCATGCCGCAGAGTATTGGTAGAACTAATGGTACCTAGTACGCTACTGTTGAACCGAGGGTAACCGATCCCATCGAGACTCTGACCACTCGTCGGTTAGCTATATTGATATATGCATATATTCAGGAAATGAACTACTTTATTTCGAGGTTGTGGCTTATTCGCGAGTCGCTCGACACTGGCTCTGGTTTCCATCCGCGAAGCGAGTACCGTATATTTTGTACATTTGCATCGTAGAAATGGTTACACACATTACACAATACTTACTGTATATGTATATATATATATATATACACACATTAGAGAAAACCTGATAGCATTGACATTCGAGAACTAGAATGCGCAACGTCCAGTCCGTTGGTGATCGCGTGTATCTGTCTTGTCTCTGTCTCCTTGTGACCCCAGACTACCGTTCATCTTCTTCGTTGCATAATTTACAACGCGATAAAAAATTACCAGTATATTTAGTTAACGAGCTGTATGTAAATACGAAAGTTTGAAATATCAATTCGCATTTGTAACCAACGGTTAGCAGAAGTTGTTGGTCGATGCAATACACTTCGGTCTAAACCCTTAAGCTTCTAATTTATCGCGTTACTTAAAAATCGACTTGAAGACCTGGGCATTAATTTGACGAAAACAGTACGAGACTAGCTTGCTTTGAATCATAGAATTACTGGACGGACGTATAGCATGAAATTAAATTAACGATGAAAATATTTTCTTTAGTTATGTTAAGTATTAACGAGAAACGCGAGTAAAACGGATCTGTTCAATTGAGATCTCCATTTAACGATTTGACAACCGTTATTTATAGTTATTGATTTATGGGTATTGAACAGTATATAAGTGTGCCAACGGTTATCGATGAAGGCGAGCGTTCAATCGCGGAATACGGACGTCACTAACGTATAAAATGTTTCATTGACCCGATATAATCATTTCGTACCCGATATTCATCGAATGATTTGTGTCTCTGTTTGGCTTCTTGAGGGGCTTAAAGGAAAAAAAAAAAAAAAAAAAAAATTGTATTCGTTCATTTAATCTCCGGTCCAGATAACGTGGCGTGAAGATTATTCGAGTATAAATCGTGCAGGGCACGAAGGTCCTACGCGTAGTCTATAATTCTTCTGTTAAAGAAATGGTTTATCAAGGGGTCTCAGCGCTAATAATTTAAAAATCGGAAGGCTTATCGTCTGCTGTCGTCAATGTCTCCCTTGCGTTTGTTGAAAACTTGCCTCTCTCTGCTCCATCTCTCTATTCCACTCTATCTCCTTATGTTTTTCTTCCAAGCGACCGTGGTTGCTGGTATAGATAGATTCATAATTTCACGTAAACGTCGTCTCCGAGGATTCCGTAGCAAAAAAACTATGCACCGTCTATAGCACAAGATCGATTGGGGAATACAAAACGAAGGAATCGAAGCGTGCAGTAAGCTTGCTAGCAGGAAGCGCGGACAAGCGTGAACTGAATAAATCTTATTAACCATATCTCCAGCCGATTAAATACCGGCTATTGATCGTGCACAGTATCGGGGATATATTGGTCGCGCGTGTAAGTGATCGCGACACAATTAATTCGACGTCGAAATAAGAGGCATGGGCGCGCCGGATCTTTGTCAGTCTGCCCGAGGATAGAATACCTATATCTGTGACTCGAATCGGAATAATCCCGTCGATGAACAAGCTGAGAAAACAAATTAGGTAATCGATGAATATAAACGTTCGTCCGGCTAATATTATGCGTTTTAGTTATGCAACTTGGATGTCGACGAGGTTGAATGCTTGGGTTATTATATATATAGCTAGGTTTTGTCGAACGTTAGTAGATGAGTTCCAAACCAGTCTTACATATACATGTTAAACAAATACCTATCGTAACGTTACTACGTGATTTCTCATTGCTGAATTTACCCCAAAACGAATTGGCAAAAGTTTTCGTCCTGGAATTGCGCTGTTGTCGTCGATGCAGTTGCAACTCCGTCTCACGTAATGACAATTACGTTTTTTTTTTTTTTATTTATTGACAATTACTTGTATCGTCGTATACGCGTCTCGCAAAAGAGTTATTATGGTACACGTCATGAACAGGATGTTTCCCTCTTATTCTGTATACCACAAAGAGTGGTACTTGGATTTTATTGCTTTTACTTTAGTGCGATCGTTCGTACATCCAGTTTATCTTAATCGTTGCTTATTGCCGTGACCAGGAACCAACGATTTTGATAAGGTCCCCTGTTACAAAAACGCCGATCTGGGTCACCAACCTCGGAGATTCAAACTTATTGTGAAATCAAGATGCCTGTTGCGAAATCGTTCGAAATTCAACTGACAATTAGCCCGGTTAGTTATGATTATTGGCGCACCACCTATGATTTAGAACCTTGCCAAAGATCGCTTTCGACAATTAGTCCCGCAGCAAGCGTGTAATTTGTTTTTTACGACTGACCATTTTATAATTCTATCGCTATTAATTATTCAGTATTATCACCAGAAGCCGGTCTTCGGTGATGTTTTTTTTTCTATTCACCCTTTCCTCGTTTTTGATCCACTGATACGTTGCTTTGACTTCGAAGTTTAACAAAATTTGGTGCTTCATATACTCTTCCTCAGAGTTTTCTTAGAAATTTTAGATTTGTCTTTACTGTATACCATATTCAATCAGTTGGTGTAATATTTCTCTCATTCCAACCAATAGCAATGCCAAACAATCACAAGTAACTAGAGCACACGTGTGGCAACTGACTTAATAAATGGGAAAGGGACGAACGTAGAGGGGCCTAACGATTGTGATGGTTATAACACCAGGCAGCTTTATTTCACAATGGCGTACCATAAATTTATGGTACTTATTCCGAACTAAGTAAATACCCGTTCATATATCAAAATACATAACATCTTGTGCCCCGACGTGAATAAATAAAAAGTGACGAGTGTGTAACTAGTGGGGTATTGTCCATCTTCCAGCGATGCAGTTTCAATGGAAAAAGAAAAACATTTTGAGTAAACGAAAAATGCTTGTGTTCTGAGAAAAAGAAAAACACCTTGTTGTTTCCGCTACTCGAATATAGATCCCCGCAATGCTTCGATACGCGGCAAAGCTGACGATACTGGTGGAGCAGAACGTCTGAAGTCATCCTGAATGTGAATAAGATGCGAAAACATTCGACTCTACCTTGATTACTGGAGCAAAAATCATGGAACTCAACGTCTGCTCGAGACGCGTCCATGACGGATACGCGACAATTCGAGCTCGAGGTCGAAGCAGGCCGAGAGCCGTCTACAGATCTGACTCTGAAGAACTTCTTAAGGAAACCAATGGTCCTTATGCACCTATGGAGATGTCGTCGATCGTTCCTCTCCAAGGATCGGCGCGGGTACCGAGGTGGTGTGACGCGGGGGAGGATTCCTTCGCCGAAAACTACGGCACCCTCAAGGCCAGTCTAAGACGAGCCCCGTCCTTGAACGAGGGTCGAAAGTCAACACCAGACGACGAAGTCCCGGTACTGAACACGTTTGCGAGCAAGAGTAGACCGAGACGTCAATCCAGCTGCACCATTTCCTCCGAAAGTGGGACCTCCTTCATCGGTAGCGAACCGGAAGCTCCTCAGACGCCTGTCGCCACACCCGTTCTCCAAAATGGAGATGAGGCGAGGCGAGTCTATGACAGTGTTCCTCTCGATGGCGACAAGCACGCTACGATTGATTCGAACTGGGTACAGAAGGATGATCAAGCCGATGAGGAAAGATCCGTCGTAAGGTCACCGGAGGCGGTACAGTGCGAGATCGGATGGAAGAAGTTTGTAATCAGTGGTAACATTAACTTGAATGAGAATAATTGTGCCGTGGATAACTACGCGAGTCTGAGAAGCTCCGGGCGGAGAGGAGATGACGGTTTTCTCCACGCTGATAATAAGAACAACAAAAGAACGCCGGCGAACAAGACGAGGCAGCCAATTTACGCGATTCCTAACGTGCCTCGGTTGAACAATAAACCACCGCGGGCACCGAGAGATCCTGGTGTCGAGGGTAATTACGTACCGAGTGGTGATCTGTACCGTAGCACGGCCCGGTATATCGAGGATTTGAATAGAAACATCGCGAAAATTGATAAGAACTATGCGGAAATGAAGTCAGGGAACAACAGGAACTCCACGTACGGTATAATAAACAAAATCGCCAAGAACGATGTCGAGAATTCATCGAAAAACATTTACGGTGTTCACAGAAAGAGAGATATGGCCCCCATGCCACCGATTTCACCCAACTTTGGCGAACCTTCAGAGGACCGGGACTTCGAGTTCAAGGCGCCGAACGGAACGGCCAAAAAGATGGCGAAGCCAAGGCCGAATTCGTACGGAAAATTGCCTCCAAAAGTACTACCCAGGTCTTCGTCAATCGAGAGTACCTCATCCCCGTCGAGAAACTCGAATGGTTCATCATCTTCGGCGAAATCTACCGAATCTCTGTACGCCATCAGCGAGGCTTTGACCGGATTGCCAAAGAGCAGAGTAACCTTCCAAGAGCCGAATGTCTCGAAGAATAATTTCGGCTCGAACGAGATTACAGCGGACGTATGTCATACTCTTCCAGCTAAGCGATCGTCCTTCAGGAACCGGAAGGACAGGGTAAGACCACTGGATAATTCCAAGGAGGATATTCTTTCCGTAACATTGACGAACGCAACGGGCCGATCGGTGACCCTCGGTCGCAGAAACACGGAACGCATCCTTCGACAGCATCCATCAGAAGAAGAGATGGTGGACGATGTGTTTGTCGAAAACGGGAACAACGCGTTTCGCAGTTCACCTTCGAGAAAGGTGAGTCCAAAATCAGCAAAGATTGTCAGCACGATTACCCGCCGGAACAGCGCGCGCTCTCACGAGGATATCCTGAGTGATACCCTCGCAGTAGGGACGACTTATGGAACACTGCCGTACCGGAAGCCCAGGATGTCTCCCAGGCCGTTGCACAAGTCGAGCGAAGACGTGCTGGACGGTGCCAGGAATTGTGGTATCGAGGCCGAGAATCTAGGCAGAGCCTACAAGAGTACCGTTGACGTGAGGGACCACACCGAGCTCCTGAAAATCCAGAGGAGACACGGTTCCGGGAAGTGGATTAACGCCGTGCCCGTCTGCCTGCTCGACGCCACCGACGTCATCCTCAACGGTCAGCTTCAGCGCTCGAAGGAACTTCTCAACACCGAGAAGCGACCCGAGGAGAACTCGAATACCGCCATGGATACGGTGGATCATTACGCCATGCTCCAAGCGCAATTCCGCGGCGAGGGTGAGGACCAATCGAATCCAGTGGACGATAAGACCGCGAGAAAGTCCAGCAGAACTCGGACTAGACATAATTCTTTGGAACTGGACGCCGACGCGTCGGTCTTGATTAATAATATGAACTACGCTACTCTGCCGCGAAGAAGAGGGAACGCAGCTAAAGACGACCAGGACTCCGCTGATTGTCCGAAACGCTTGTCTGGCACCTTGCCGGTCCTGGAACCGCTGTACGAGCACGCCGTTAGTGACCCCGTGAAACCTAGGAACCCGGATAATGTGATTCCGTGGTGGGAGCTAGCCACTAGAAAGTACAGGCATAGGAGCTGCCCATCTTTGCAGGTAACACAGTTGTCGAAACAACAATATGCATGGTCAGATCTTGTGTTGAAAAAGTTAGACTCCACGGTCCGCGCGAGCAGGCGCCATCTAAATTAGGAAAAAAAATAAATAAATAAATAAAAGACGAAAACGTACAAATGTGGTTACACAATCTAGCCTCTCTGAACCGGCAAGCTTATTTTTAAATAGATAAGAATTTTGTGACTCTTTTATCTCCGTTCTCTAAGTAAAGAGCCGACGTCCCCTACCGATGACTCGCGTATGACAGTAATATGGTAGACATAGATAGTAATAGTACACAGCAGATGTTACATGAATTCTGACTGCTGCTAGTGGTGTAATTAGCGGTATAACAACTGTGTCAATACCATCGTTGCTTCGTAAATATGTCACTATATAAGTATTTTATTCCACTGTACGAAAGAACACTAGGTAAGTATAGGTAAGCCGGTAAGTCCGAAGTAGGTACATTGTAGAACAGCAGGTAGCTTCGTTGCTTCTTGCCTGTATGATACGTTCGAATACTGTTATTCTTGCATCTTGTTAAATTGAGTAACAATCGTCTATTATCAAGCTCAACACAATATAACCTTAAAAAAGGGAACCGAAGTCTTCGGGGATCTCACTTCTGGCTGGACTAACAATTTCTTTTTCTAATCGTAACCGTATGTGGTATCTATAGCCATATGAGAATTCTCTCGTTGTTGGACTACCGACGCAACTTGGAAACATTAAATCAAACCAACGGACAAACGGGGAGAATTGATGATGACCTCTGCGCCGCCTTCGTATAGGACTCTCTCTGGCCAAGCCCTACTTATACATTATACCACACTCTCAGCCTTGCCTTCGTGTGCATGATATGCACTCGTGTACATACGTGGTGGACGAAGTGGGTACACGCGAGCGACGAAACCGAGATGGATGTGTGGGTTGAGTATGCGATGCTCATCTCTCCGAGCGAACAATAGATCTGATTGAATAATTAGACGTAGTTGCACTACCTCCTCCTTGTATTCTATTTACTCATTTCACAGGGTATTTCTACTTCTGTCGCATACGTACGTCCGAAGTGAAGATCTCTCCGAGCTCTTTAAGCACTGTTCAGTGGCGCAGATTCTGTAGAATCAGAAGATTTGACATCAATGGACGGGCAGAATTTATCGTGTAATTCGTAAGTGCGACCACGGGCGTGGGGCAACGGGAGTGGCATGTCGCGTGTGCACGGCTGCTGCTTCTTTCGGTTACCAACCAAAGATTTATTTCATAAGACGCAGAGACGTCCCGGGTTTTCGTACTCGTGCAACGCGTCCCACGTAGGATAAGAAACAGCTAACCAGATGATGTAGGGCCCGAGTTTGCGTGGACGCCCTTATACTTCAGCCTGCAGGGCCATGCTCCGCAGCTTACCGATTCCGATTCCGATTCCGCGGACAGCCCACGGGTGACATCACGTCTCTAATTATTTCGTATATAACGCGCATCTAATCCCATTAACTTCATCAGGGCGCTGTCAAGATGGCAACCACGTGTTCATCCGTGATGCTAAGCGAAGCGACGCACACACACACACACACACACACACACACACACGAGGTCTTGTGGTGGGTTGCCTCTTGCGCGTCCGTATCTTCCTTCGCGTGTCTGTAGCCTGTATAGAGCGCACGCACGCATGTAACGCTGAGATAATGTTTCACGCCAGTTCTCTGTGGCCTGGGAACTGTTACTCCAGTTAACACTCCGTAACCTCCACCATGGCTGGGGTGCCTTCACACCGAACGATCGAATGATCGGACTGTATACCTTTATAGCTTCACTCTCATCATCTGATCAATGCCACTTCTAAACGATCTAAACGATCGCTCAGAGCCGGAAGATCAGGTCTCGTATCAAAAAACGGACTCACGACTATTGTCTGCGACAGGAAATGTCGGTAGTACAGTTTTGTCGCGGCTTAGGAATACCAACTATCGAACACACCTGTGTTGTATCAATTGACAATGGGCTTGAAAACTTCCCATCGCATCGTGCCGCGCATGCTGCTGTGCATTGACGTTGCATACTGATTTTATGTTACTGCAGCCGTCAGTGAAACATCGTCGGTTGTTTATCGTCACGCCGAAATGCTCCCGCGCTCATCCATGTTCATTCCCCTCAATTTTGGTGTGAACGCTGCCTTGTGGGTGGATCGAGAGTTAAGGGACCGTATCTCGAGACTTGGTTTTGTGACTATAATTTCATCGCAGCTGCGTCGTAGCAAGTGCACTATTTGCACGTTTTTTTAACGTGATATGTGCGTCGTTCATTTCGGCGCAACGTCTTGAAAACATTCAGAAGGTCAGCCGTTCAAAAAACTAACATTTCTTACCTTGATTCTCGTTGAGTACTACGCAGCAAATGATATGTCATGGTATTTTAAGGTCGCAATTGAGACTCAATCTCTGGGTATGTTTTTTTCTCAACTCTCCAGTGAAACCGGAAACGAGTTGCAAAATACAAATAAAATGTGTTTACGTTGTTCGAAAATCTAATCTGAATGCGGGATGAGCGAATGCGAGTGGAGCCTTACTTCCATCACTCCGAGATATCCAATTCTTCGTGCTCTTTGATTAAACTTATTTTGATTCCAAATTAGACTCGACGAGGTCACGACTCGTGAGGTTTGATCAATCTTTCGTGACCGTTTATAAAGCTACCAAGAGAATCAAAGAGTTTATTATTGTGTACGTGGGTGGTGCCATTTTCAAGAGTTTACTATATGGACTCAGCTTACGCAAATATCCTTCAGCCATATGTGACTATATCTTTCATTCGTTTATGTACCAGAAGTCGTAACCCGATCGAGAAGGTCGTGTTTGGCTAAAGGCGCGATAACGAAAACCAAAACTGCACTTTGAGTAAACAACTCTCGTGCCTAAGCAAATTACCCACTTGGACGGACCTTTTCCTGCTGTTGATTCATTATGTAAACAAATACCCGACAATCACGGACACAGACTAAGTGCCATTCCCGAATTCTTCTTCGCTTACGGAAATTAAAGTAAACGAACCAAAAATATTTTACCCGACTTTAGACGCTATACGACGTACTCACGATGTTCTCGATATTCTACTGCTAAGAAAGTGTCATTGACTTTCATGAGAACTCGGTAAGACGTGGAATAAAGTGTAAGGTAATGTACGGGATACGCGGGGATCTGCAATGTTTGACGCTGATTATGGAAGCCATCTTGCCAATATCGTGGTTGAATTTTATTCGATAATCATCATCGAGATGCCGATGATCACGTTACAATACGCTGCGTGCGTGAAATTTAATTTCCCTCAATCCTTAGAATTGATTTGGTCGAATCGTGTTGTTACAAAATGAATTTCGCTTCAATCCGAATACGCGCAACAGCATGACAGCTGCTGATTGATTCTCATGAGTTTTACCGAACAGGGTGGTACTTAACAACCATGTAAGTAATATAAGTACGGTATACTTTCTCTAGAGATTGTTGCATGCGTGATATCGTGTGGCTAACTAGCAATTTTCGATACTGTACATGCACCAAGTTGCGAGGCCCTCAAGGCTTGAATCTACTTAATTAAGTGAACGTTGGAATTATGAATATTATAAAAACAAAATAGAGACAGTGAGTCAAAGACGTTGTCTCCCAGTTTGCATACCTTGCCTTTGACATCGGACTCGATTCGAAACTCGCAGTATCTTCGTCGATCCTTGCGCTTCTTGTGCAGTTATCTTATTCATTTATGGTGGCTATATCCGCGTGTACTTACGTATATTTATAATACCTTGAATACAAACCAATGCTGTGGGTGCGGCCGTAAACTTGTAAATTGCAACCTATTGTTGATAGAATAGAATCCGTTGGTACAGACAGACGTATAGACATGGTACAGTAGCCAGCTGAGTGAATGACGTAGTCATCTGGGTTCGTCTCCTCGTATAGCTGAATATTAAACGAAACTAGGCTTCACTAGTTACGCAATTCCAATTATCTTACCCACTCATGACGACCACGACATACGATCTCAATTCTCAATCAGACCTTTCGCTACACGGTCTTGGGTCCTCGCGTTACGATACTTACATCACATACATGTACGAAACTCGATGCCTCATCGCTGTAAAAAAGATCCTCTTAACGAAGACCGCAGAAAGAGGCAAACAAATAGAAACCATCAACAGTTCTCGCAGTCATTGATCTCGAGAGATCCATAATAGCAGCGAGTATCGAGGAAGTGAAAAAGAGTCGCCCAAGTCACAATCGGCTTGGTTGCACTCAAGTTCACGTGAATCGGGACGTGACACCGATCGGTGCTAAATTAACATGAGAAGATTCGATTGGAACGGGTTTTCGGTGAAGCGTAGGAGGAAATAGACGTCAACGCTTTTCATGGATCGCCGTGTGTGTTCGAGATTAGATATCGGATTGAGCCCCCACGTCATGGTACAATGTTCACGTTTCGTTCCCTGCAACGGACTCCGGTCGGTGAATTTATCCATAACACACTGTTTGCATTTGAGTCACCGTCGTAAAGTTCCAGGAATGTTGAAAGATAGGACACTAATGTGGTACTTGAGATCCTGATTCCACAGATCCTTCGTAGCAGTGCCGTATAATACTTTGTTCAATCCACGATCCGGTATATTCCCACATTTCGTGGGAATTTGAAAAATCATCCAGAAGACAGTCGGGGGCATCAGTTTCAAACCGCGGCCCACCGCATGATCTTTTCTCGAATCAACACGATCCAGGATCGATACAGTTTTTCCGACTTTTGCCCGGTGTTTCTTTGAGGATATCGGTATTATACATCTAAATATCACAGCTCTCGGGTAATAATTTCTTAAAACTAGTCAACTAGCAACAAATGAGGTAAGTATCGACTGCCGTAGGAGCAATTTGATATCAGAAACTGATATCCAGATGTTACGCGTAGCGTTATTGTATACATCTTTTTTCCTTACACCTTTCAAATAGAAAATGGACCATCTATCCACCCATGTTTATAGTATATATTATGGAGGGAGCGTGCATTCGCCGAGGATACATGTAATATGTTTACATACAGAAATTTCAACCGGTGTGGCGGTGCGACGCGGCGCGTGGGCGCCGGTTTGGGTCAGTCGCCCACTGGTGCAGCGTCTTGCCAGACTAGCACGAACAATTTGATACGGTTTTTCTTATTACCAAGAGTTTATACTGGGCCATTGAAGTGCAAGGAGTAATACAGAGTTGCCAGCGCCATTATTTCTCGGTTCAAGTACAGAGCAGATCCGGGTTCGCTCGTCGCAAGGCTTATCATACCCATCATGGAAATTAAATTTACCGATGAATTGTTGAATAAAAACAGCCAGAAGCTCCGGCGAGGCCTCGAATAGGTTATTAGGGCGTAAGCCAATAAATAGACCTCGCGGGTATAGACAGGATGTTTACGAGTTGATTACTTCATTAACGCCGGCCATAATCAGAAGCCAAAAACGCTGGTAGATACCAGAAAAAGATGACAGGAATGACGAGCGTAAACTGTAGGAGGCGCCTCGGTGACTCTGCATACCAACGTTTCTCATTGTTAGCATGTTTCTCCGAAAAGGTTTTACTGCACTTTGTTCTCCGTTCTTTATTAGTGAATCATCCTTTCAATTGCAGCGGCAACCGTCAAAATTCTATATCCAACCGAATCTACACAGGTATAAACAGATGTATGTGATATGTTTTTCTTTTACCTGCGCGCTGCCGGCTTATGCTTATATTCACATTGCATTACAGTACCTAGAATCGAAACAGTAACATTCAAAGTGTCGCAATATCTTTGAATGGATGGCTTTTAATGCTTAACATGTTATAATACTACGTCTTGAGGATTACGTTCATTGCGCGGGCATTAGTCTGTTCGCAGCGGGTTCACTGAACCACAAGAGGTTCTCAGGTTCTATATCAAATTTTCTATTTCCAACCGAAGAAATCATTTAGATAACTAACTCCTCTTGCTTGTACTATGCCTCTCAAGAAAAAATAGAATCTATAACTTCGGACGAAAATAAAGTAGATTACTGCACCGCGAATGGTTATCATTGTCTATTACTTTATATATATGTATAGATGCAAGGTGCCGTCTGGCGTCGATGCCGATATAAAGCTGACCCAGAGTGAATCGAATAGAGCTGGTGAAGAAATCACGAAGAATAATCAATAAAAAGATGATGTGAAGAAGCTATGGAGTAATTTAAGTCGGTCTAGTTTAGTCAGATTCATCTTGCGACTGGTTTTAGAGCGCGTCTTATACACCTGACAGCGGCTGCTTATCTTATTGCTGTCAGGCCCCACTGTTGGGAAATATCATCGTAATTACACGTCCAGACCTAAGGACTTGCGCTACGCATACAGTGGCCTGCCGGACTCTTCAGCCCTGAAAGCCCAGGGCCCGAGGCCGGGTGCGCCAATGAATTTTTTTCATTCATTTTAACGTGCCAACAACAACCTTTGAGCACGTGTGCAGCTGTGTACGGCCCTATGTTCTGAAGTGTATAATTTTCTCCGATTCCACGACGAATTTTGTACGAAGAATAAACAAACCGTGATCAACGGAAACGTGTCGAATATTTTAGAATATTTTATACGCTAGATTTACACTAGATCCTAGATCCACAGTCTCGTTTATCAATATCCACGCTGGGATACGGGACTTGAATAAAATGACTGCTATTCTCTCGGGCGTAATATCAGCCTTTTAAATATTTTTATTCCACTTCCTGTTACAGGCACACGTTGTATCTGCCTTCGAACAGTCCCTGTCCAACATGACCCAGAGGCTGCAGTATCTCACCGCTACCGCCGAGAAAAAGGTAATTATTCAATTCCACTGCATAAGTATATACCACAAGCACGCGTCGGCTTCACCAGGGTTCAAGCTGCAGTTCAAGCGGAGTTCATGTCTTGTGGATAATGCACGCCGCCACGAGTACGATGTTTGTGTCACTGCTGTAGTACTCCAAGTCTTAGCATTGGCGTGGTTGACAATCTAGTAAGCTACTTCAACACGTTGTGGTTGACTGGGTGAACGGTTTTCGTTACATGGGGAGTAACATGTGTTCAATGTTAGGCTGCAGCGTGTGGAGATAAAAGTTACTTGATGGTGGGAGGAAAAAATGTGACGTCGGGTAATACCATCTGGTGAATGAAACGAGAGCATGCATGAATTTCGTCTGGCATACTATTCGTGAAATACATCGTACCGCCAGATTGCATCGTCATTACTATACATATTCAGTTATGTGGCTGGAAATTCAAGCTAAGAAGGGCTTCGTGGCCGGCTGAGTTCTTGCGCTGTAACCTGAAACAATTTCTGTATGAAAAACAAAAGATATAACGTCAAGAGAAGTAAGATCTTATTCCGTGAAATCGTTGTGGTGTCGAAAAAAAGAAATTACAAACCTCAAAATTACAAACATATAAATTTCGGTAAGCTTTCGGGAGAAAAATTAAATAAAATTCGTTTAAAAAATTATCAATATAATCTCCAAGCCACTCTAATTTGAAAAATTCAGTTTTCCGAAAATGCTAATCGACGTGGAGCGTCCTGCAATGGACCAAAGCCCTCCGCTATTGAGTTGAAAAGAGCCTTGAGTGCCATTGATATGACAGATCCTGAATACCAGCGGAATATCAGAGCTGACGAAAATGCAGTTATACTGCAGGAAATGAGTCGCTCCATCGTTGTAGCGCCCAGAACGACGGAAAATCGTGCAGAGTCTGTAACCGAGGATTCAAAAGCTACTACGGTTAAAAAGAATCGGAATGATTCAGATCACCAGGTTTCTGGCAACTCTCCAGTCAGTGCGTGGAGGAGGGCTTCGGAAGCGATAGCAACAATCTTCAGAAGTGGCCAGCGGTCGAGTATCAATCCACCTAGAAACGATGACCAAGAGTCCGGTGGTAACTTGACTCCAGATGTTGTTATCCAGGATCCAAAAAACCCCAGCCGTGGTCCCCGGAATCCGAATCGCCAAAAAAGAAACAACCATGATCCACGACTCGAAGACCTAAGCGCCACCGACAATCCCTTAATCCCCGGATTAAATCAGATCATTTCGCCTCCAGCTATCCCCATTTTAATATCCACCCTGTCAGAGGAAGATAGAATCATGCGTCTCAAAATGCCACCTTGCTCGGCTTCTGCCGGTCTCAGAAGGACGTCTGGTTCTTCGGAATCGAAGAGATCAGAAGTAAAAGCGTCAGCGGGAAGAGCAAGCTCGAAAGCCGCTCCAAATAATGTCAACTACTCTCAGAACAAGACGGAAAATTTCGAGGAGTTGGAGGGTCAAATAACCGCGGGCAGTCTTATCGGTTACAGCTCGAAACTTGATCGTGGATTGAGAAGAGTATCCCGTAAGCCTGAGCCCCTGTCCAATCCTAATGCAAAGACGAAGCTGGTGCCGAACCGGAATCTGCTTCCCGTAGCACTTGAAAATGCTGGTGGAGCTTTGGGTATTGGAGGATTAAGGGAATCGCCCACTAGGACTATTCCTCAAGACGACAAGGCTGACAAGCCCCTAGATCCAAGCTCGAAGTCCATGAGACAACTTTATAGCATGGCTGATTCGTGGAGTAGCGATTCTGTCACCAGTCACTCCGACATTTGTTCCTGTTGTCACAACAATGAATTTTGTCCTATCCATGGAAAAGCCAATATCACCCAAAAATAATCAGCGACAGTGAAAATAAATAAGCTATCGCACTCGTTGACTTTTTTGAATGATCATGTACGTGGAGAAGCTTATTCATAAACTCGTACACTTATCATAACTGCATCTGCATGTACATAGGAACTGTAATAGAGCCATAGAATAAAATCTGTTGAACGATTTTACTTCAGTACTTTTAGCGTTACGGCCAGGGCCGAATCTAAATGTGGTGATACCCGGGGCGAAGAAGTTCATTCGTTAAGGAATTAATTTTGCCATCATTATTTTTCGAACTCAATAATCTTATAATTATTAGGAAGAATATTCATCCATCGATAAATTTTAGTAAAGAAAAGTTATTTCCATTGTTGCACTTTGACTATTTATTTTGTACCGCGAAAGACATTGTTTTTGACACGTACATGGTAAAAGTATAACAAAAAATATATTTTCGTTTCCACAAAAAGATTACACTCATACTGAGATCTGCATTCTACTCCCATGTAGAAATCAGCTTTGCGAGGACCCTCATAAAGAATTTTCACTGAAAAAAAAGGATACCAAAAATTAATTCACAAGTTACGAAAGAAAAAATTCAGCTCTTGTTCGCTCATTTATTGTCTCTCAGTAAATTTGTTAAAAAAAACTCCGTACGTCAACTTGAGTACTTCAAAATCTTTTGTCAAATCCGTGATATTCTTAATCAAATCGCTTGCTATTAAAGATCAATATGAAGAGTATGTTGATATCGAGAATCATTTTTATTATCATTGATAATGAGATTTATTGAAATAAAAATGAAATTTGTATGAGAATCTCTTGTAACACATTTGTGGTGAATCGAAGATTTAAAAGTTTTTTATAGATAGGTAAATCGAATTAAGATTAATTATGACACGTAACCATTCCGATACTTGCTTATCGGATGTCTTGTAATTTAAAACATTATCACGATTCAATGATAAGTAAGGAATGCCATTTTTTTCTCTTCAGGATTCCGAACTACAAGAATTGAGAGATACGATAGAGCGACTGAGGAAACAGAGTGCCGAGGCTGGACTGAATGCGTCGAATCAAAATTCCGCGACGAACGGACGTCGACATACCCTCGGTGATTCGGAAAGCACAACCGGGTGCACAGGATCGAACAGCAACCATCAAGGGTCTTCAATGGCGAGGCAGTTGTCCGCGGACAGCGTGACATCGTTGAACTCTTTGAGCAGCGCCTGCTCAGCCAGTAGTCATCACAAGAAAAAAGGATGGCTTCGAAGTTCCTTTTCCAAGGCGTTCTCTCGCTCAAGGAAAAACCGTCACGGCTCTGTCTCAGACGCTGAAGATTGCAAGGATGGACCAGGCGAAATGAGTGCACCAAACAGCCCGAGGTTACCCACTGCAGCTAAACACGAATCTCGAAGCCAAGCTCAGGGCCCGAGGAGCAACGGACAAAGATCTCCGGAAAATGAAAACGGACTGACGGGTAGCAAGAGTAGCTCTGCGTTGTACAAAAAAGAGGACGAGGATGTTGACGAGCTGAAGAAACAATTACGGGAGAAAGATATGGTTCTTACTGATATTCGGTTGGAGGCTCTGTCGTCGGCACATCAGCTAGAATCTCTGAAGGATACAGTTATCAAAATGAGGGTATGTATTGATTCGGTGATTATTGAATCGAACTCATGACTAGTCGATGTTTTTGCATATATTTATGTCAGAGATAATTCAGCCAGCTGCACTACACCATAACCATGAATGTATTCTTATCTTATCACCTTTGAACTCTGTTAGGAAATTTTACAGTTTATAACAAATGAGGTTGTTGAATGTTTTCATCTGCCGTTTTACCAATATTTTAATAGCTTTTTTGTCTTGTTAGACTTTAATCATGGAACGCGATGTTTGATATCATTACCAAAATTGCGCTGCGTCTTATATAATGTAACATATTTACGAGGTCGTTCAGTATCACGAGTTTGATAAGTAAAGCCCAAGAACTAGTCCGGAGAGGTCGGGTATTGCCAGCGTTATTTACGCACCTGTTATAGTGATATTTTCTAATTACGTCTATCTTTTATTCATCTAGAACGAAATGCTGAACTTGAAGCAAAATAACGAGCGTCTACAGCGTTTGGTAACATCGAAATCCTTGACCTCCTCACAATCATCGTTGCCAAGCGATCCTGAAAGAAGATTCAGCATGACGGAGGTTGCCTCGAGCGTTGCGGCAATGTCAAGCGGAGGCAATCATCCTCAGGGTACCGATCAACTCGAGGATTTATCCGTCCCGGAACATTCGGTGGTTCAGACAACGACGACGATGACGAACGAACCTCCGATCGAGCAAGACACCGACGGAAAGAGAATCAACGTGGCGGTTTACCTCGGAAGTGAACGAAGCTTCAATTTAAACGTGGTCGGAAACACGTCGACAGACGGAAAGAACGAGCCGGCTCATTGCGTGATCGCTAGTGTCTGTATATCGAACAAGACCACTTGGGATTCTCTCGACGCCACCGTAAGACGGTGCTTCAAAGAGTACGTCGCCAGGGTGGATCCGGTGACGAATCTCGGCCTTGGAGTCGAGTGTATCGCCGCTTACCACCTCGGTGAATCTTCCCGCTGCACCACCGACTCTCAGTTACCGGAACTGCTGCCGTGTGGTTACCTCGTCGGTCACGTAAGAACGATCTACTTGGTTTTGTCAGGTTACTCATGGCTTGCCGTCGATACCTTGATTCCAAGATCCATAGTTCAGCGGCTGGTTTCACTCCTCACGGAACACCGCCGTGTTATATTGTGCGGCCCAAGTGACACTGGCAAGAGTTACCTCGCTGGAAAACTCGCACATGCTTTAGTCGACACCGACACCGAGACGAAGTATGCTGCCTCGGTCGCTACTGTCAACGTAGATGACAAGCCCAGCAAGGAACTCAGGCAGTATCTTGCTCACATCGCTGAACGGTGCGATTCGAGCGCTGCCGATGAACTACCACGCGTTATTATTCTAGAGAATTTACAACATGCCGCATCGCTTGGTGAATTGTTTAGCGGGCTACTAGGCACCAGGCATTCCTCCTGTCCGGCTATCATTGGCACCATGAGTCAGGCTACCTGTAGCACTACCAATCTTCAATTACATCATAATTTTAGGTGGGTAATCGCAATTTATCTCTTCAAGCTCTCTTGTAACTGTTAAATAAGGAGGAAACGAGGACTACTTCCGATGACTTTATATATTTGACAAATTCGGCAAAGTTATTCAATCATTAAATTCTTGTTTCTTTAATTTCAAAAGGTGGGTTTTGTGCGCTAACCACATGGAGCCGGTCAAGGGTTTCCTGGGACGTTATCTCAGACGAAGACTGCTGGAGCATGAGCTGCGAGAATCGGGGGGAACGCGAAACGCAAAAATGGCTGCAGTCGTTGAATGGATCCCCAGAGTTTGGCTACACGTGAACAAATTCCTTGAAACCCACAGCAGCTCTGACGTCACGATCGGTTGGTTACCGAAATTGATTTCTGTATATATAAAACAAAAATGAAAAATTAGTGACGTGTTTTGAAAATGATCGATTCGATGCAACTTGTTATCGCGTCTTTCAGGTCCACGGCTGTTCCTATCCTGTCCGATGGAAGTCGCAGGCTCCCAAGTCTGGTTTACGGGTGTATGGAATTACTCCGTGTTACCGTATTTGGTTGATGCGGTAAGAGAAGGACTGACCTTATACGGTCGGCGAATTAGCGGAAATGGTAACGGAGATTCTCCTTGGGAAGATCCTACCCACTTCATTACATCCAGCTACCCTTGGGTTGCACCTCACGCCGTTCACGGCGGGAGCGATGCTCTCCATCGAATGCGACCCGAGGACGTCGGCTATGACGTAAGTTCCGCTCATAATTCTGGCGTTGGTGCGTCCAGCGTGAAGAGCCTTGGCAGCACGCACAGTGACACGGAAGGCGATCCGTTGGTAAGTTTCAAATTAATCCGGGGTGTTCCATCTGTTGTTGAAGTATATTTCTCAATGAATCCTGTAGGAAATTGCTCAAATTCCGTAAAATATATAGGCGAGTGTTAAAAGACTTGTTATTCAGATTTAGAGCGAACACGATGTATAGGCCTTATTTCCTATAGGGATGTCTCATTAGATTAATTGATAAGCCGATGAACTTAATGAGCGGTATCTATATTTAGTAAAATTAATCTTTGATCAGGTTTATTCACGGCATTCAATAAATCGTTGTTACAGTTAAACATGCTGATGCGGCTACAGGAAGCAGCCAACTATTCAAGCCCGCACAGTAACGACAGTGACTCGGTTACGTCACTGGACTCTTCACACACGCGGCACTCCGAAGACCTGACTTGCAGCTCTTCAACCTCCTCCTCCAGAGGTGTTGAATCTACGCTTTAGAGTATATGAAATGAATTGCCATGTCGCAACTACGAAAACGGTATTACAAATTTACTACCTATCGCTAAATTTTAGAAGCGAGTGTATAAATGCCAAGACGATTGCTGAATTCAGGACGAAGGAGGTAAATGTGCATGTCAAAAACAAGTACATGCTGGTTTTGTTTTATATTTTTGTTTTTATCGTAATTACTCAAAAATTATCTGGTGTTGAATTGATAGTTTTAAAAATTTATTCTTCTATCAAAATATTTAAAAAAAAATTATGACACTCCCGAGAGTTTTTTTTTATTTGTACAAATATTTCTTGTAGATAAGATATTTTCTTTGTGTATATCTGCGATTGAAACGCATGAGAAAATAATTTATTTGTATTTCAGAATCGCAATATAATTATTTTAAATATCGATGCATAGGTTGGTTACAAATTCTATTACTTTCCCAACTTACAGTTTAAGTGTGAGCTTCATTTTTTTTCACTCAATAGGTGAGTAAATAAGTGAAAAATTAGTATGTACTATATAGGCGGTGAATGTTTATCACTAGTCATATTTCAAAGAACAGAAATCGACAGTACGTACGTAACTTGAATGTCTGAATAAAACAAAGTCGTAAAATTAATTCTTTACACTGTATTCAGCAGCTATCTTTTTGCCATTTATCATCGCTACTATTGTTGTTCATAACTAACACTCTTGACTATTAACTAAAGCTCTCGTCTCTCCTCCATGCTATCAGTGATTGTCTGTTGATTGAATAATAGTAGAGAAAAGAACAAATGTTATTCGTACACCATTTATTATACAGTACCATGCTGAAGTTGGTATGGATAGCTCGTGTTGTCGGCTATAGAGGCCTAGGTAGAATAGTAAGAAGAAAACGAAAAAAGAAACGCCTTTTCAATACAACGTAAAACCGTAGTATAAATTTCATATAGAAGGCATCGTCCGATCAAGATTACCAAATGTTTGTACAATACGTGCAATTGTTTTCCATTCTTGTAATATCTTATCAATCGCTTAAGAATCGCCTCAATGTTGATCGGTATTACTATAAGCATAAACTGTGTATATATTTGTAGCGCGATGCTCGAGGTTTATATTTCGATATGTATAGGCGATTGGTATGACAAAACATGTTCAATTGAAATGTGGAAGTAGAAGAGTCAATTCTAAGTAACCAGATTACAAAGTCATTTATCCGTCAAGTGATTAATCCACAAATATTTTTGCGATTTTTTAAAATTAGTACGGAAAAATGCGATGCAATAAGCTGCGCTGCCATTACAGTAGTGTGATTGTATTTTAAAACGAATATAATATCAAACGATATGTGAGTGTCGCAATAGTTGATAAAGACAGATGCGTTCTAAAATATCAATTCAAAACAGCATCAATTAATCATGTGAATATTTTTAACTTACAATTCTAGCCATACATAACAGACTACAGTATTATCGATTAAAATGGAGCTTACTTCAAACTGGGTGCTTCATATTATAATCGCGCGGCTTATGCACCTGCTATAATTGTTCCCATTTGTCACTCACTTTGAGCTAGTATTTCGACATAGGTTCTGGCGAGCTGTTAAAAAATTAAAAAAATTCAAAATCGTATTGATTGCCAGCGTGCACTATATTTATAACATAGAGAACTATCACGGGTCGTTTTGCCAAACAAGTCTAATAACTAAAGTATAACATACGTAACTGTGGAGAATAGTTTGGCACCCAGTATGAAGTATCATAATCAGGATTATACTTGCGCAAAGATAAAATCATTATTTATACATAATCATGCTATAATAAATTTTATTTAATACAAGTTGTTAATTTAATGATATAATATATGAACCAAAATAACGATGGTGTATATACATACATGTATCAGTGTACATGCATACACAACGCGTTTGTATCTATATATAAATATATATACGCATGCATTTATTAATAACGGTGGCAAAACGCTTAGTTTAAGATACATGAGTAATTCTGGTCATATAATATTGTAAATATATATACTCATAAATTGAATGAAAACTAAGCGAAACCAGACGATGTTGTATAGCCCGTTTAGATCTGAGTGGTCTTTGCCCATAATTAACTAATAGAATATACTTCTTGCTAAGACGAATTTCCCGGATTCAAACTTGGACGCCGTGAAGTTTGAAATTTTGCATAATATTTATATTAATGATGATAATAATAATGAATTTAAATTCGTCTAAGACCCAAGTTAAGGTGATCCAAATGGACTATACAGATGATATATTTAATTTAGATTATTGCGTCTCGCTCACTTAGGACGCGCCTAAAACGTAAATTATAATGTAACATGTAATCATTATACAGTCACGTTTACAGGTTTTTTACGTTTTTACCGTATTTATACGCTATATATACGTACGGCACTACACACAAATTCTACTCGGATGATAACATTATTGTGTCATAAAATAAAAACATGAAATTCTGTGAAATCAATCGCGTACTCTCATTTTCTAATTACGGTTTGCTGTACCAGATTGTGCTGGCTTTTCTAGTACCGACACAAATCTCTACATAGATCGAAAAACCGTATTTGTTGGTACTTCTGGTCAAGTCCGACTAATGGTATTAACGATTTGCTGTCGATGTGCTGAGTTCTGTCGGTCAGTTCGAAATCTCACCATGTTCTTTGGTATTTTGTGCGTCGGGAGTATAACTTTCACACGGTATGAAACCGGTTGTGTTATTCAAATGATAACTTATCGTGAACAAATCTACAGCGATCGGCATTTTACCGATTAGCCAAACATATTGTTTACTGTTGAGCGACTGCTACGTCGGCACATCAGAATCCTACACTTAATTGTGCATCCTGCATCGCAATGCATTTTATGAGCACGTTAATCACCGTATAATCATACATACTGTAGTTGAGCATCTATTCAATTGATTAACGATTCCTATTCTGGTCATGAATCCCTGCATACATGTGGTGTAGATATAATGAAAATTCGAATAGGGTAAAGCATCAAGATATTATATAATTAACAATGGAAGTTATTAGTTGAATGCCTGTGGCCTTACAGAATGCTTTTTTCTTTTACATTCGAGCTATTTGAATTATATTATATAGTCAATAGAATCACTCGAATACAGTATATATAATGAATAATTGAATTATATTTGATGATCGATAGAAAAATTGCGAGGAATGCGATTGTGATTAGTTGAGAAGGCAAAATGATAGATCGGTATTCTGTGATTGACAATCAGTATCTGTACACAGGTTGGACAATTACATAACCATAGATCATTTACGTTGCGGTATAGACATCTTATGTCTACAGCAATCATCGTGATTGAACCTATTAACTTTCTGCATCTATATCGTAAACTATCACGCTTCACAATCCAGAGATTTAATGAACTGTTGCACCAGACTCCTGGGGTATCGGAAGAAAATGCATTAATCATGTTTTCAATTCATCATTTTCCCGTATTGTAGCCAGTCCAGTAGTTGCCTACGTATAATAGACCAAGGAAACTAATTGTATTCTTAATGTACAAGCAATATCTGGTCTTATAATGATAGAATGTCTCTTATACCTATTTCAGATGCCATACTGTCGTGCATTTCACTAGTTGTGCGGAAATGCGAAAAAGAAAAAAGAACTTTGTCATAAGATATGCTGAAGGTACCAAAATATGTTGAAGGAATCTGTAACTATAATGTTACACTGAACTCGACGTTTCTCGAATTAGTAACGCGTAGATGGGTAATATTCCATGGTTAACTGGTTTTGATAAACTTATGTATTTTTGTTTGGTCTGGTTGCGGTTGTTATTTGAGTAGCCGGCGCATCCCTCGGAAGGGCCGAGGAAAATGGCCAGGTTGGCATTCAAGCATATCGCCACGTGAGCAAAGGCGAGATTATACGGTTAAATTGATGACGTATTGCATTGTATTTTTTGTTGAATATTTATGCGATTATACAAGTTCGTTGAAAGGCATGCGAATCAGTTGTACGAAATTCATTTTATCTGATGAGAGAATCGAGCGAATTTGAAGAACATTTGCAATGATAGTATAACGTATGCCATTGTTCCTTTTTTTTATGAACACTTATGTAATCATACAAGTTTGTAGAATGGCATGAGATTTCGACCTGTAACACTGATCTGGCATTTACATTCAATTTGAAGTAATTCCTACTCGTAACACCGACTGGGAATATAATTTGAAACACGGTTATCGAATAATCGGATCACCTGGGTAGAATGGAACGAGCTTTGGATCGGATCGTCGGCTAATTAATTATATACAAGAGCGTTCTCCGAATGCTGTAATTTTCACGAAGAATGAATAATGATCGTCGTGCGGGGTGAATGTTTTCTGAGATGTGCAATAGGTATATGCCGTGTAACAGCTTGCCAGTGGATTGGCAAACCCACCAAACGAGATTGAGACAGGCGTGTATGCGACAACTGACAATGAATCTTGAATTTTTCATTTTAATAATTAGTAGTAAGAGTGACGTTGATCGATTAATTGTCTGCATACTGAACCACGGGGAATATACTCATGTACACAATTCAGATACAAATTCATATCAATTGGACGAATGATTATAAATTAATCGCTATCAACTGACTTCGGCTTACAAATGAAACGACGCAACGACGGCATAACTTCCCAGTTTCGTACAAAAGATGTCAAGGGATGGCAGTGAGAGTGGTACTTCTCACCGGTCAACCATCCACCGAAGTGTGTGTTTTAATAGACGAGGGTCGTACGATGTTCCCTTGCATCAGGTCAGTGACTTTTACTCAATGAAATGCGTGGATTGAACATATACGTCAGATTGTTGCCAAAGCGTGTCCTTCGGCAATCGTGTGATTTGCAGACCGTTATACACGGATTAATAATATGGAAGTTTTCCTGCAACGAAATCTTCAAGGAATGAGCTGGACGATGAACGTCCAGCGCACCTCGTACGAGCTGGATAAGTAGTCGCATGCCCTCTCAACCAATACGTGCAAGCGTGGAATGATTGCCACACACGGATACGGTAGGAGGGCAGGTGCAGCGCTCGAGTACACCTTTCGAATGTGTGAACTAATTTTCAATTAATTTGATACTTATCCCTTGGTGCAGTGTTTGCGGTTAAAGACACGCACCGGGCAGCGTGAAAGTGCGCGCGGTATCGAATGGGTATATTATCATGGAGATTTAATCTTATCGTTAGCGATACATCGCGAGTGAGTGACTGCAGCCTGTGCAGCGTGCGTTTAAAGCTGAAACGTGAAAAAGAGTGGCGCCAAACGGAACCTTAAGGCTGGAAAGGTTAGCGACCTTGGCGTGTACTGCCTACGGTAAAGGTCGGGCCACTTGTTCACGCACCACAAAATGGTCGAGTTATAAGAGGGAAAGGATGGGAGGACCTGCATCCATCATTGCTATCCCACAATCAGTATTCCAGGCCCACTTTATCGTTCAATTTAATCGACACATTGACCACCCTGACAATTCTAGGTAAGGAGTATTTCGCTGGATTTCTAGTAGAACAATGTGAAATTTTTAGAGTAATTTTTGTCGCACAAGATATCCCGAATTCCTTGAACTTTTTACCTCATTATCGCTCCATGATTCAATTTTTTCCGCTACTCATTAATTGACGTGATCAATAATGAATTGATAATACTGATTCATCAGTTTTGGGAAAGTCCATGAGGAATAGAAATTGAAGTATTATTATCAATAACAAAGGACAGAAAAATTACTTTACCACTTTTGCCGCTGTACAGAATATGATATTATAGTACAAATACATTGAAAGAAAGCCGGTTTAGTCAGTTCAATTAAATTATTAGCAGTCAAGTTTTTCCTGCATTGTACTAAAAATTCTTCATCCGCAGTCCTTTCCGTGTCTGCCCTTCCTGTTTCTTGAACTATGATAGCACGATCTCTCGGCACATGGACAAAGTACATACAACAATTTCATCCCTCGCACTGAGAGGAAAGTACAATATAAGATACCGGTATGCGAATGGCAATGCATCCGTCATAAGGTAAATGTGCAGCAATGCATTCAGGTATGATATTAAGGAGTCCGTTATAACTTACGTCTTACGGAGATCAGCGTGCAGGTATGGGATTGCATGGCGCGCGTGTCGGCCATGAGCTCGTGCGGGTATTATAGAGGGTGTATGGATACGGTTTAAGGTTGTGCACCGTACACGTCGTACACGTATGTGTCCATATGGATATGATATACAACGCGTATACGAGTACACACGAAGGTGTACCTTAACGTCGAGATGCTATAAATAGATCTAGTAGACCGCAGACTTGCCCTGCCCTCTCCAAGCTCAACGCGCTAGTAATCTAGTCGCTCGAGGTGATCCTTCGTCTGGTCGAAATTCTTCAGGCATCATCTCATTCCAGTGCTTTTATAACACGTACGCGGGCATCTCGACTTTCCACACCGATTCTCTGCACCACCGCGGATATCACCGATCCGGCTGACGACGCTCGGGATGAGGAGCTTGCGCTCAACTGTAAAATCGTGAACATGTAATTTTCTCTCTTTGCCGCTCGGGCATCTTCCAGTATTCGTGGTACAAAAGGAAAGCGCTGAAGGGCCAGAAAAGGGGGAATACCAAGTGGCTGGTGAGTTTTATCGCACCTTGGCTTAACAAGGCGGCGAGAGATGTTACACTGTAGGGTAATTCAAGCGTTATTTTCACGCGATCCGTTATGATGCCGGTACCCTAGTGATCCTGAAAACCTCATGCCATGCCAGGTAGCTTCTGTTTTCGGCGACGGGGATGTCAGACAAATTATCGCACGTTCACGCTGCCACCTTATAGCTATAATGTAATGCATATGTCACGTTAGCGTGATGCTAATTTCATCACAACGACTTCATCTTCTGGATAGAGATAAAGACCATGAGAGATTAAGACGGAGAAGTGGGAAAAATTATCAGAGACAACGAAGCTTATTATATCTCATGCTGAAGAAATTTTTGTACAACAAATCAAACTTGTCTCGTCCGTCTCGTTCCACAGAAATCTTCATTATCTTCCGTTCTCTGATAAAATCTGAGTTGTTTTCGTAAACAGCGTGAGAAATTGCGCAACGGTATTTTATTTTCTTTTTTTTTTTTTTTGCAATAATAAATCTACTCTCTTGCCATGACGCGATTTTCGCCCGCGAAAGTATCGATCACGACATTGATCGCGCAAGCTCGTCACGTTGCACAGCGACACGATGTACAAGTGATACGTTGAAAAATAACTGATAATCCAAGGCTAACAGCAAACAAAACGAAAAAGTCAGACAAACCGAATTCCGCTTCACCTCGCCCCTTTGGCTTGACATCGAATAATCGATATCTCTACCGATACTCGCCGATCAGCCAGGCGGCATTCCAGTTACCAATGTAGTTTGATTTCACCGCAGGTGATACGCATATGCAACCGCGTGGTACGCGGGCATGCAGGCGTTAACAATAAGTGTGGGTAAAAAAATTAAGCCTGGAAGGAGTCCATAACGTTGACCAAAACGTATCTTTGTCCGCGGCTCACGTGTACGTTTGACGTACTTCGAAGCGACGCGGAAGAAGAGTTTCCGCAAGAGGTGAGGAAAATTGGTCAATTTTGGATCTAATCCTAAAATTCTTGGAAGGCCGTAAGTCAGGTGTTGCGTAATAAATTTCTTTAAAGTGATTAAGAGGCGCGCAAACGTCGAGCAACCGTGACCGCGAAATTGCCGGGACTGGCGCCAACGCACGGACGCTGTCAATTACCTCGGGGCTTTCTTTCGTCCGTCTTCCCATGATGCAGCAGGTTGGTCGATGTCCCTGGGACGCCGCGGTCCAAAGTGGTGCCTGCAGTTTGCGTTTGACAAGAACCGCGAACGCGTTCAGGTCGGATTAGAATCTACTCTAGCCGAGATTGGACACAATTAAGAGGCTGCGATCCGTTCGCCCATCAGGCCCAGTCACTCACCGTGGAATTCCTCGTGAATATCTTTAATGGATCTGGCCTTGATCCAGAGCCATCTGCATGCCTGCATCTAGGCGAAGCGTCGTAACTTCGCGTATCGGCCGACCGGTGCGGAAGATACGTGTGGAAACCATGCGCTCGTGCAGACCTCGGGGACCTGGGGGTTCTCGGGCTTCGTTGTTACGATTGTTTTATAGGTCGACTCATGTGCCAGCTTCCAAGAGTACTCCCAGACCCATAAATTCTGGCGTTAACAATCCTCGACGGTCCCCGCAGCTAGTAATTTGATACTTTAGATCGAAATCTAAGTGGCCGAGAGGCGCGTGTTTGCACACCGTTCCAAAAACACTAACTCTGAACAAGTCGTGTTGATTCACAAATTACACCGCTCGTCGTTCTGCATATTCACGTCTGGCATAAGCGTGTTATAAGTATGGAAGGGTCCTCGCATCCGTTTCAGATCTGCGCCTACCGCGAATGCGAATTAATTTCTTTAATCTCTTTTTCGTACTCAGCCTGGTCAGCGACGTCAGCACGTGGCTATGGTGTATTCAACTTTGCTTTTCGCATTTTATTTTTCAGTAGCACGTTAACCTCGATTCGTCTTCGTCCCCAACAGCCTATATATAGGTGTTTTGCTTATCTGCGTACTCGCACATGTGCTGCATATTAATATGCGTTATTCTTGTATTTATTCTTATACCTCAGTAACAATTTTTCATTCCAATTTTCTTAACTTTCAACGTCCAATTGCGCCAAGAATTTTTTTTTATCACCATGTGGATTTTCTGGTTTTTAAAAGACTGCCGAAAACAGAAATTCTCTGGAATATTCTCTGAATTTGATTTGTTCTGCCATTTATTTTTCATGCAAAATTTAAAATAAGAGATCTCCAAAATCGTGTAGTGGTAGTACATTGCTGCCATAGAGAGAAAATTGCATCGACCAAATTTGACCCTAAATATTTGTTAAATGATAGCGAATACCTGTATAATCGAGTTACTAATGGATCGTCTGAATTAGTGAAAGTTGGTATATATAATTACATCGTTTTCCTCGTTGTCAAAACATACAGTAGACGCTGCAGCGAGCCGTCTCATCAATGTTTCCATTGATTCGTAATATCGTTCGTCACTACACATAATGAGATTCAATCCCCCGGACAATTAATTCTTTACAATGATATCTTGATGGGAGTTCCACGGCGTCGTACTGCATCTACTTCGGTCCACAGGAAGATGAGAACGATCGGTTTCATTATGGGTTCCTTCGATGTTATTGTTGTTGCTACGATGCAAGGAAACTAGAATTTGAGCTTACACGCGTGAAACTACTTGTCACTGTACTTACGATGTATACACGCTTCACCAATTTAACGTCCATTAATATCCATTGCAGGTACAGAAATGATGGTATTTCGGTTTTGACGTTTTTACGATATAAGATGATTATTCATTAGCGTTGAAAGTAAATGTCTTACGGCCGAATAAATTTCTCACTTATACGATGGTAAAACATATTTTAAATCACACCTCCTCGTCTGAAGAAGATTCTCAACCGTGTAATTGTGTAGGTATATTGAAAACACGCGCGGCAGAGGTTAGCGCAGGGAGATTTGATCGCGCAATGAATCATGGAAGGACTTAATACATTCAAGTGAATTGTTGAATAGAAATAAGCTGTAAATGCCACCGATTGATCACAGTGTGATGTCGAGTCGGAACCCAACTCGAGTCTCGTGTAGGTAAATTCACAATCACAGACCAGGTGCCACTTGCAGTCAAACATTACTGGGAATCCATCAGACATGTCTTGCCATATAGGTGGAGACCGTTGCTCTCGTATTCCGTTGACGCGTTTGCTCGCATCTCTTGCATACCCTTTGGATAGTTTAATCGTTAATACGTCGAATGCAGTGTATTAGTGTATGTAAGTGCGGGATTGAATGTGAAAGTTTTCCTCTGACGAAGTGAATCAAGACGCGCGATCATCGATTGATTCCGGCTGTCGGAGGCGTGTGAAAGAAGGAAAGCTGAATCCATTCAGATTTTCTGAATATTCAAACAAGGATTAACCCGATCGATTTCAATCACCGTTTCAGACTTAATTGCCTTGTGTAATTTCCGTGGTTGCAATTAACTGCTCAGGTTTCGATACCCACTACTCTTTACAACTTAGAATATTTACTGGGGTAGGTTTAATGCTTGCAAAACAGCGTACATAGCATCCGAGCGAATAATTTCACTGCCGCGAAAGTCAATTTTTATACAGTCTCGTCTCGTGGGATTAAAATGTATCGTTGAAGAATACATCTAGATGGTGTCGTGTGAAAATTTTATAGTTTACTGAGAAAATTTTGAGCAAATTGTATTCACGAGTATTTTATTTATTGAGAATGTTTCACCGCTTGTTCAAATAGTCCTCACTAGTGTCTTTTCGTAATTCTAAAACAGAGTAGATAAATTTATAGTATAAATCACAGTGCCGTCAATTTTTTGGTGCTAATATTGAAAAATTTCCATAGAAAAAAAAAATGATTGAGGTAGAATTGTTTTTGCTAACGATACTTGCTTCTGTGAAACTCACGTCACGAATTCTTGTAATTAGGTATACATAGAAGCATAAAATTCTGCCTGTAATATCTGTTACGTGTCACCAGTAGGGGAGCTGCGACGAACGTTGTAAGCAAAGGTAAAGGTACACAGAGAGGATTGGAACCCCACGGGGTCTTATGGGATCCCATGGGGTCCCTCGGTGTCCCGCGAGCGCCAATTTATCGTACGAGGTACACTGTAAAGTGTAAGTACTACCCAGGGAAGCAGACAATACGAAGCAATCGCAGTTAAAACGATAAAGGTAATTGTAATCCCCATGCCTTCCAACCCACCACGAAATTACACGCTTCTTCTGTTTCACGATAAAGACTCTCTGGTAAATTACCCATAAAAATCACATAGCGTGGTATCACAAAGTTCACGTTTATCCTTGTATTGCGTTAGCTTCGGATATCACGTGAACTCCGTGTAAAATTAATTTAAGGATTACAGATATTTAGATATGAATGAAATTTGATAGTGATTAAAATAACAATGAACATATATATATTAATGAGTTGATTTGACAGTAGATCGATGTGAATGGTTGTTAATATAAATTTCTCATTGATCGACCGTTACACGAGTAAAGATTGAAATTTGTTGAGAATAACTCGCAGACTGAACGTGTCCGCTTTGGTCACCCGTGCGTGGACAACTAATATATATTTGGAATGGAAAGAACGGCAAAGTTGAGGGAAAGGGTAAAGCAAAGACAGGACAATGGTCATAAATTTGTGGGAGTTCCTTCAAAGGTTGGACATGAAAATATGGATCGAGAACTGAAGGACATAGTAATAGTTGGTACAAAAAATTGGGAACCAGAGGTTTTGTTTCAAATTAGGTACGTCTTAAATTCTAGCGAGGGTCTTGCGACGGAACACATGACGCACTTAACGTTATTTTTGTCGCCTTCAACGTGCAATCAGCCTTACAAAATGGCAAGGGTATTATATTATATGTATTATAGGAAGGAAGTTCGCTGTTAGGGAAAGAATTGTCCGACTAAACACTGACCGTGCGTTGGAACTGCACAAAGTTACGGCAGCCCGTCTTTATGTCATTATTTTACAAGTAGTACACGTCGAGTGCGAGTCCCTCGTACCTATACGGTTGCATAAAATACTTTTAAGGAAGTTGGCTCCGTTCTTGCACAGGGTTTACGATCTCAGCTAATTTCCATCTACGCGAGCTAAATTATTGTTCAATTAGCGTATATCCTTGGTGCACTTTCACCACGATATAACTTTACTTGTATATCAATTATACCCCCAGTTGCGGTATTTCAGTTTCAACTCATCGCAAATTCTCTTCGTTAATCGATCTGAAGTAGACACGTATTAAACGTGATTCAAGGCGATCGGGGTAATTTTCAGAGAAGTGAAGCACTGCACCTACGGTACCTGCACCTACGTCAACATTTGCGTCTTACATACGTTGAAATAAATTTATCGTGGTTATTGTAATATCGTATATTATATGTTCCTGTCCCAAGCGAGTAAAATTATACCTGTGATATTATAAGCTGTATCCAGTTATTCTGGAATCATCCACACTGGGCCAATCAGTGAGTCTGCATGTTTTTTTTTAATCATTTTATTTTCGTTCTTACACACTTTTATGAGAAACTCATTCAATATTACCGGAAATGAGATATAGTAGGATGATAGTGGGATCCAAGTAGGTGGCGTAGGCGGTGTGGGATACAGGACCTACTGTAGTTTGGAAATCAGACATCGCTGCTTTTGGTCAGGTAGAATTTGACGAGTTAGGAACCTGTAAAGTTTCCGTGAAAAGTTTCTTCGCTATCCTTTATTCTCATAAACACGTTTCCACCAATCTCATTAACGTTTTCGTGCTGGAAATCATGGGGATAGTAAAAGATGCATAGAGTAGCAATGGCTGTTTAAAAAGCAATTAAACGCATGGTACGTGCGAGTGACCGAAAAGTGCAATTGAATAGCTCGAGAGTATTACAGGAAGGATCGCGGGGATGACTGGAATGGTGCAACCGAATCGTTTACCACGCATCCACTGTCGCAACGATGTTATGCAGCCACTTTGCGTGATCTGTAATTGACATATTATTCCATTATCTACTGGCAGTAATAGATCCTCTAGTTCCTTGATTGGCTCGATACTTTAACCGTCTAATCTTTCGGCGTAATCGAAGCATCAACTTTCTCCTGTTCAACGTATTATCTTTTTATTTCTATTACTATTTTTTCTTCGTTTGTTTAATGCTTTTCCTATTTTCTCTTATTGTAGCTCAACTTTTGATGCATGAAGTACACACCTGCGTGTCACGGACCTATGTAAGTATATCTTGCGAAAATACACAGCTTGCATAACATTTTGTCTGTTGCAATACTCCAGCTGCAAAAGTGCAGTTACATTTGCCTTATTTACCGACGTTCAATGGTTGCATACTTATCGTGCTTACGGTTAGGATCGCGAGCATGAAAAGTCCAAAACTGGTTAAAAAAAAATTGACTCAGCAAGAGTAGGTACAAGCTAGTTCGAGTGTTTCCTTTCAACAAGTCAAATCGTCGACCATTTACTTTTTGAACGTAACAATTGAGGATTGAGAGTCTGAAGTCTGGAAAATTTGCCCGTTGCGCGATACGTTACGCAACGATGAAATGGACTCCATGAATCGATCACTGACGGTTTTGCTCTAATTCGTCGAGCCGGTTCGAATAATAATGAACGGATCAGAACAGGATGACGACGATGGAGGTCAGAGGTGAGCTTAGCAGCGACGCCAAGTTTCGCTGCATCATCCCGTGAAACAGTTCGACATAAATCAAAACAATCGCCCGATCGGACGTAGGTACGAAGCGACGTGGACCGAACGACGCGGTGCGCCGGCTGTGTTGAAAGAAGGAGAAAGAAAAGTTGTCCAGTCACCGCTTCACTCCCTGAAGTCTTTGGCGTCGGTGCGTCCTTCGGTGTACAATCTCGAAGCGTCCCGATCTTGAAGCATACCGACACGAGGCCAAGCTCGAGCTGACGTTTAGACCTGACAAACGCCGGCTCTCTAATCTTCACAAATCAGTCCGACTTGAATCACCGGCTTGGCCGTCTATTCACAAGGGATGGACCGCAACCCGATGCGGAAAACTCCGTCACGTATATTATTGGATTCCGAAAGTTGCGCAAGTCTGCATGTGTGAAGGAAATACCACGATTCATGTGACAAATCCTCTGAGCAGTGAGTCGTTGTTCCGACACGATCTCGCCGTCGGAATTAGACACCCTCCGTCTGTGTCCACTTATGCGATGGCTCCGACAATTCGTTACACCCTTCCATTGTACTCGCAGAGTTGTTGCACTCCGCGCGTAGGACGTGCACCACCAGCTTAGTTTGCACTACTGGGTATTGCTATCGGTTTATTCTAGGTCCGAACACGTGGGTACAACCTACTCGGGAGCATGCGTGAGTAACCTGATCCGAACTGGGATTCCCCCTGCAGGAGTCTGTCGATCTCATCTACAGACCATCAATACACTTTCCTTGTCTCCCTCCTTAAGCCTACCTCGTTTTTATTTCAGACTTGAAAAACGCCTCATTCCACGTTTCTTCTTCCGAGTAAAAACTTACGACCATAATGCTCGAGTAATTTCAAACGGCGACTACATCGCTTAACGTACACTTTCGTTGAAGAGATGTTAGCCTCGGATATGTCCACGGTTCACTGAACGGACAATTTCTGATTGTACGCTCGTCTGGTGACGATCCCATCCATCACATACTTTTCGATGATGTAATCCTCCGGACAGGAATAAGATTGTCACGTTTATTATGCTTCTATTAGGAAGACCTGGATAAGATTATTTCAATTCGGGGTGATTGTATTTCTGACAGGACCATTTCACTGTTGTTCATTAAATCATTTTTCAAAATTTCATTTTACGTCAATATCATACTATTCTATTGTATATAATTGACTCAAGACTTTAGACTGATTTCGCAATTTGTCACGTGCTTGATTTTTGGCTCTAGTTGTCAATATCTTCTTCAACACATTTAAAATTACTGCAACTGACAGTGGAAAAAACCAGTTCCCGGACGACGGAGGATACGCTGCATTTATTCTCCGGCCTCGTTTCTGTCTCTCAGGTCGCAGGCGAGAATGATCTTACAATCATGCAGGCGTAAAATTGGCTTCGGTAATTCGATGAAGCCACATACACTGCAGGCAGTGCAGACTGCGGCCGTCACATACGCGTGCTGATCCGTTCGCCTGTGTGATTCGTAAGGTTGTGGGTACCAATGGAATGCGTCCGTACGGTAATATCTCATCGAATGAATTTCACAAGGCGTAGAATGGCGATCAAATGACACCTTGATATTTTCTTACCTGAACTTTTAAGATACGATTGTATCTTGCTGTAGGGCGTAGGTGGCGCAGAGTCGAAGGCTGCACCGGACCATCAGCCGATCTTATCTGGAAGCGAGAAATTGAGTAACTGTTACGACCGTTGTACAAGAAGTGGCACCTAACAAGGGAGAAATGGCTTTGGCTTGCTCGACGAACCCCATGACATCCAACTGTGTGGGTTACTGTTACGGAACATGGAATCTGTCTTAACTTATATTCCAAGGATTATTAGGGGCCCGCCTGTGCACCGTGCTGGCTACACGACTGTCAGCTAAACAGCCCATGAATATCCCTGCAGCCTGTCCGCCCTGTGTTTACCCGTTCAAGACATAACGCTGGCCTCTCAATTGACGATCCGCGTTGAATCGGGCATATCTTAACGTCTGGCCTCAACATAAACGAGATTATTACCACCTGCGTAATTCTTGAGCTTGCCCGTGAAATTGGGTATGTACTTGAGTCTTCATGTTTCTCATTCACCGTGCAGTCTGGAGAGAAATCGAGAGTCCGCAGTTCTGCAAAAGCTATTGACGTATCTCGCATAGTATATCAAAGCAATTTGACGTTACTCCATGTATTTATTTTTCGCAATTTCGTCGATCACACGCACCGTTCACGGACACTTTGCAATTTGCGCAGTATTCTTTTTCTCAACTACGAACCGAAGTGGGAAAGGATTATCTTATTCCCGTTTCACAGATCGATGATATACTACCTAATAATGATGATTCCACTCTCAGAGGTTATAAAGCCACGCGTTATGGCCCGCAGACGACGCAAACAATCCACCGCTGCATCGGTTGAAAAGACATCAGTCTAAATATCCATACCAGTTTACCTGATCTTTTCCTCAATAACGATACGCCGATGAAAGTAGAAAGTGAACTTTTATAAACGGCCCATTGTCGAACCAGGCATCCTGAATGATCCTTCTATTATTTCCATCTGGTTGTTGGGTCAGTTTTACTCCACGAGTTCCTTGTTGAAACGCTCGTTTCTCCGCAGGCCGTATTGCAGCAACGCTACAATTTCCACCTGTATTCAGGTAGATCGTTAATAGAGCACCAGGAACACCATTCCTTATATCCGTTTCATTGGCTACCCGCTATTTTCTAGCCAATACTTTACAGACCTGTATTGAGGAAGCAAAAATTTATAAATAAATGAACACCAGTCTTGGTAGCCACTTCATGTAGACAATTAATTAGCTTGTGATCAGATATTGCTAGCTGCTGACCAGGTATAAGTGATACAGCTCATCAGCTACGTCAAGACTGATCGTGAGACGTTCGAGTTTAGAGGTAATTATAACAGACAAGGTAATATCGCGGGGTACGTGAACCGTACAAGTACAACGATCCATTATTATTGATCTCCGATAAATTTAGCTAATGCTTTGAGAACCGAATGGCTCACCTGGCCCCCGGGTCAATGTACACTGTAACATAATGAGGAAGCAAAACCTTCCTCCCACCGCAAGCGATCCTATCGTTGTACGAAAATATTGTTGCGTCATCCGTTAATGGATGAAAGCGAATTACGCGTGGGATAGATTTTTGTATTATTTTCTCCGTGATAGTAGTTGTCATGTTTAGTCATTAACAACCTGTATTACAGGACATGAGAAAAAAATTTCTACCACATCAACGCTCGAAACTGCTTATTACAGATTCTCTGGACTTTATTTATTGATTAGATATTAAATAGTTACCGGAACAATGACGTTCCGGTTTCAATGACAATCGACAGACGAGATCTAAGATAAAACTGATTTTCCGTATACTTTGTGTGAGGTTTAGTATTCGTATAATGTTATCCCCGATTCGGAATTGATCTCCATGAAAGTTACGGGTGTTGAAAGGTCCTGCAAGCCGAGAATCAACGTATTACTCACACGTAGATGAAACATGCCCAATCATGCATCATCACGTCCTATGAATTATTAAACAATGTATATCGAAGAGGTGTGCCTACCTGCTGGATTACACGATGAGTATAATCTCGAGAGGTGAGATATATGTATGTTCACCATCCCTGCGGGACACGTGTTACGTAATTTTAGATCATAGAGATTTGCATTATCACTCGTGCCGTAACAGTTGTTGCGGAAACTGACGATAATAGGACACGGGTCATAGCGTCGGAACGTTGACTTCGTACTTTGTGAAATCCAAATATCGGACACCGAAATTCGGCCATTTTCGATTACAATAGTGGATGCTCTCGTTGTCATGGCCTCAGAATTTCTTTTCACCTGGGTAGTTTGTTCCTTCGTTTCTCAGTGCGGCTGATACAAATGAGAATCGTGAGTTATTGAAACCAGTTTTTAAAGTCAGTCAAGAGACGCTATTACTGCAGTAAGGCCGAGTGTTGCTGTGCGTCTTTTAACCCTTTCGGTATAACTCTACAGCCATGTCGAGCAGCTGAAAGTGCAATTTTTGACTGTGATTCAACCTCCTGCATGTGTTCACCGTGGCCTCGTGACCTCTGCAACACTGTTCAAGGCAAATGTTTCATTTCAATCACTCGTGGCCTCTTCTTAAAGGAACGGTAAAAGTTGTCGAGCAGTGGAAAGTTCGGTTACCGGATGTCGCGACGCGACGCAGTGCCTCAGGCTACCGACTGCTTCCACAACTTCCAAATACTTCGATAATCCCAAAGGATATAGGTAGTTGAAGTTCATGAATTGATTTGAAGTTCATAATTGAAAACCTCGACTACATAACGATGGCGCGGTTCAGTCACTCAGCGATCATCGTTGTGCGATTTGGTTGCGTGCGCCTCACGTCATTACCTTGCGGACACGATAGGGCTCGCCGAGATTTTCTTGGATAGATATTAGTCGATGTGATCAAGAGATTAACCCGTCCCAGGTCGTGGGACCTCCTATACCCCGCGGACTCTGGAGTGAAAAGAATAACCTACCTTCAGTATTGTCACCTTGTGCTTGAGCAGCGTCACCTGGTCTGCCCTCGAGCTTCGCGAGTCACTCCGTTATAACAGTCTGCAGTCGAACGAGTTCCTTTCCCATTCGGTTGAATATGCAGGGGTTCTCGCCTACGGCATATACGAAGACACCCTGCTGCGTGGGGGCGGTTTACTTGATAGGAGAAAGATGAATCGAGTTAGCCACGCGTCGGTGAGCTCGTGACCAGTCCGGTTCAGCTAGGTTCAGATTTACATTCATTGGCACTCTCAGGATACAGTTGTTGGCACTAGCTATCACCCTTTCTCTCTGTCTATCATCGCCACGTTTGCTCAACGAGTCTTTTACGAGTGACAACCGCCGTCGGAGTGCCGTCCGCGCCGCATATTCTTCACTGTCATGGAGTTTTTCGTCACCCCGTAACCTCGTAGGGTACCTTTAAAGTGGGCCCTTGATATTGCGTGAAATGACGGGTATTAGAGGTCGAAATAAAAAGAAATTGGGCACCAGGTATCACAGACAATTCGTAAGTCTAGTATTGAATTTGAGTTATTTTCTATGGACGGCTACGGCGGAGAGGGAATAGTGAAAGTTTGTAATACTGCAGGCAACCCTGGAGCGCCACTTTTGATTCCTAATTTCAGGATCTAGAACCTGAAACGTAGAGTCTGGAATCGTTGTTATTCCCCGCCCTTTCATTAGACGGCGGTGCCGAACGTTTCCACAACAGTCATCGGGCTACATACAACATCTGTTCATTTACGAATCAGGTAATTAATTTTCTGGAACTTGACAATCATTAGTGCCTCAGACTTACTTACGACACGATTCTTGACCCTGATTGTTTTTTAATTAGTAGCTTGGCATTCGAAAGTGAAATCGTCACTGTTAATTTCGTTTTATGAGCTTCATCGTCGTTGTCATCGAAGTATGTACTTATCCATGAACCTTTACCGTCTGTTGGAATAAACAACAACCGTCGGATAATAGAAAGAGAGCAGATATTGGTGAGTGTGTCATAGTCAGCATGGTTGTGGGCAGGCGGTGCTTCTTTATAGTTCTGCAACTCGCAGCCTTGTGACATTCAACGTTCCAGACGCCATAAAGCAAAGCAAGGTACGTTTATAGCTGCCGCTGGACAGAAATAACGAATATAACCCGCCATAGGCCTAGAGGGATGAGGCTGAGGTTCCGAGGCTCAGTTGTGTTCTGAGACCGAGACTGCAGCACTTGCTTAACGTGGCACAAAGCAGCAAAAGCGATGCGGGTAAACCAGGCGCGTACCTTAAGCGAGGCGAGTCAGAGAACGAACGACTGTGTTCTCACAACCTCTTTATACGCATTCTTTGATCCGTTTCACAACCCAATCCATTTACTTTGACACCAGGTTCTCATAAGATATTTCTCGTGACATCAACTTTCTCGGTATCGCGGTCCAGAGGCTGCAACGTTTGACCTCGGTATGACTTCAGCACCCGGGTAGCAATTTTGGTTAATAATTCTCAGGTATGACCTTTAGATTTTGTTAGGAATTGTTTTTCAATGTTTTATAATGTTGCACTCATAGATTGAAAGATCACTGGTAATTATAGAAAATCCGTGCGGTTTAATTAATACATGTTAATTCTATTCAGGCAATATTGCAGAACTGTATGAACACTTTAACTTGCTGCATCGACATTCTTTCAACTTCGAAAGATCCTGCTAATTGTAAGTACCGACTCTTCGGCCACCGGTAAGGGGTAGCTCCGTACATACTTATCTTTACGATTCTTCGAAAGGTAGAGACAAACCTCTTAGGTGTTACCCGAGTAATGTTATCCGAATGTTATCGCGACTAGCGCGAATCGTTCTTGAAATTCAATACTGTTATATGTGCGAGTCATATTGTTGAACCTACAGAGAAGGATGATCTGCATTTATTAAAGGGAACATCCTATATCTATCTCCCCAGCTTTATGTGCAACGAATAGGAAGCTTCGTGAATCTGCAGAAGATGCTGTAAAGTCAAACAAATTACGTTTGCGAAGGAATTTTTTCTCAATTTTACACCTTTTGTCACAGCTGTGCATCTGCGATCAGAATTATCCGAGCGTGAGCTTCAACGGCGAGAAATCTGAAGATGCGCTTTTGATGGTGATGCTGTCACGGGATCTTGAGCCAGAGGATAAAAATAAAATAAAAGTGACAAGAACGTAATATTAATTACCCGTAAGATTATGTGAAGACTAGCTCGCTGACAACTGGACAGACTGACACCTGCAGAAAGTTGCACCTCCACTTATTCCCCTTCCTCACGCCCCTACGCAAGGCGATGCCTTTCAAGATCGAGATGAAAGTGTCCCAGCACTGCCCTCCGGCCAGAGCATGCAACTTCTCGGAGAACCCGTAAGAAGCATCCTTCGAGTACCCCGCTTCAGCTGTCCCGAGGAATCGCTTCAGGATGCGCATCCTCCAATGTCGTAGGTGCAGCGGGAAGCTCAAATGATTATACCGAAAACTATTCAGCCAGTGGAGTCAGGAAATGCGTCGCCCAAGGTCAATCTTCTTTGACAGTTTCGTCCAGTAAATTCTAGATTTACCGTGTAAATCGGAATTCCAAGTTTTTGCTAAGTTTGTTCTGTGCGGTAATAAAATGAAATATATCGTTATGTCCGATTTTGAAAAAGTGGTTTTATTTATTTGTTTTGTCCGTATTCTGAAGTCTTTCGAAATTTATCCATAATTGTAAAAAAATCTCTGGATTATGAGACTATATTTAAACCGTGTCTTATCTCTAGATGTAATTTATGAAGTACATGTAGGTGTGTATTATATAATTGCGAAAAGTAACCAACAGTAGCAAGAATATATTTTCTGTTAACGTCTGTGACCCGTAACGCAAGACGGTCAGGTGTGGATGTGCCTTTAGAGATCATCTCGTTGTCTTTACGTGCGGATGCGAGGCGCGCCACTTAGCTTGAGCGTGCTTCAGGCTTGGAGATGGAGTTTAGATCGTTATTTTGAAAAATGGTGCCAGGCACGTACGGGATAGAACTTAACCTGAATACAAAAAACTGTCCGTATTATTAGTACAGCGCCACTTCGCCGCGATACCCGGATCAGCGTTGATCCGGTAAATGGTGGTAAATTCGAGGATGGAACACCATGGAAATAAACTTGTGGTGCGAGAGGAGAGAATTATGACACCGTAACGTGTTAAAAATCGATTATGAAATCCCTCGGGATTCCTCCAAGATCTCTTCTTCATTTTCACACGTCTTGGAACACGTGTTTATAATACACTTAGTTGGGCACGATATTACTCCGGCTTATTAGGCACCAATACCAAATCCAGTTTGAGTTCCAGTACTCCTGAGTCTCGTCGAGTCTAAAAACCCGAAGGAAGCCCAGGGGATCCTGGTGTTCGGCAACCCTCGGGCCTCGTGCGTTTTCGAGTTAAGAAGGGAATCGTAGCTTGCGCGTCATTAATCATTCGTTTGAAAGATTTGTAAGGACGCGCGGGTTTACTGAACTTACTTCCTGATCACGCGGCGTTATACCGGCCAGTTCAAAACGCACCATGCGTGTACAAAATGCATCGTTCTAATTTTTCAAGAAGGTTCTAACTCACTTTTTCTTCCCTTTAACCCCATTCTTTTGCCTGAATTAACCGTTGAAGTTTAATCGTCTTTAACGAGATACACGGTAGGTATTTCCTTCGCGTGACAAGCATCCATATATTGCCAGCGGTAATCCCTCTATAGGACAGCTATTAAATCCAGCTGATTACCAAAACAATGATGTTGCCATTTAAAAGGTCCCTTAATTACAGGGGTTTGTCTGACGAATAGAACAATGCAGTTTCAGTCACACTGTGATCGGTTCCCAGAGAGCTTGATTTGCCATTGGAACTTCCTCGGTTTGTACAACAAAGGATTTTTCTTGCGATAAGTTAGAGAGTCAAACAATGGAAATCGGATGAACTGATTGTGAGTATTGTGAAAAATTTCAATTCCTTAGTGTTTTGTGATAATGTATAATACAGTTGTAATCGATTACTTTAACAATCACCATCTTTTACCACTCAGCGTAAATAATGGAGTATCCAGAAAATAATCGCATCCCGACTGAATAGTTATGCTCGCCATTTTGTCAAAGTTAACTTTGATGTAGTGTTTCTCTTAAAAAAGGGCGGCAATTACTGCTTAGACTCGTCAGCCGCTAAATGTTGAACTGTTCCGATTAACCACGCTTCACAGCACTCAATAATGACGTGATGAATAGCGCTCGTAAAGTGTAATACTGTAATAACTGGCTAGTGCGTATAAATCACACCGTTTCGTAACTGTCCAATGTCCAACGACTACGTATACCGAGCACGCAAAAAGGTGTGAATAGCGATACGCGTAGGAATAATGTGATACCTACCTCGGTGTTGTCTCCGCACGTCTTCACGTGGGTTATCGTATCCAGAGGCTGCAGCACGGCTCAAGTCGCACGGGTTCTAATCGACAGATCATGCAGAGTTCAAATCTGAATAAGAATATTAGTCGGTAGGTATAATGTTCGTATAAGTAGGGGAGCTATAAGAAATTCTCAAGGAAGTCAACAATGTGTGATTGTAAAGTCAAATACCCACACGTTGAATAGATGTAGGCGCTGCGTTGTCTGCTGCGAATAACTGAGAGACTGAAAAGAAGTACAGGATGGGGGGGGGGGGATGTATGCAGGTGAGCAAAAGTGAAAAAAGGTAGTACCGAATAACAACGATATCAACAACCGTGATATAATGATAATAATTTTCAAACCAAACGTGCAACGATGAATAAAGCATATACCCACGGCTTTGTATTCAGCTAACCGAAGCGTATAGTCACTACTCCGTCTGTCATTCGTATAACTTATAGTATTTTTTGCGAGCGAGCGAAAGTGGATAGAGCCAAGCCGTGCTAGAAGTTCCCTCGATAGTATGGTTACGACTTTCGGTACTTTATTAACTCCTTCACCCTTGCTCATATACCTCGTAGACACCTACGACGCGTTACAAATTAGTAATTTCAACTCACCGGTAGCTATCGGCGACATAAAACACAACGCCTGCCTATCCGATTATCTATCATTTACTGCTTCCAACTATTATAGGCGCGTTGAAAAAAAGCCTGAAGCTTCGGAGTCACCGCGATGTGTCAGGCCCAAATTTTTGAGAATGAAGAGGCTTTGACTCGGAAGTTTTCTTTGTATTAGAAGAAATTGTTTCAGCCTTGTGAAATTCAGGTTAGTGGTACACTTGTGACTGCTCTTTTGCAGATGTGATTATAATAGGCAGTTGTAACAACGCAGTATCATTCGCATTCTTGTACTCAGCCTTGTTCAAGCCAATCGAACATGCACTGTATACAGTTGAAAGAGAAAAAGTAATAGTCAAATTTTACGACTATTGTAATAATTTTTATGGTAAACTGCACTAAAGTTATAGATTCTCAGGCAATATTGCATTCAAACACACAACAAAACACTTATTCTAACCATAAAATGTGGATGTCCCCTCAGGCAACTGTATTTTTCACTGGGTGTACAGGTCAAGTATTATTATACTTAGTAGTAGTATAAGTATAAATATTAAAATCAGCTGCCAGCTTTTTTAATACAAAGAGAAATAACAATTCTAGAGAATCATTCATCGACGCATTTGTAGTTGAGTATCTGATAGCACGATTGATGAATATTCACGTGCCATCAGTTCCTCAAGCCAATCACGGGAACAGACAGGCGAAAGTAAAGGTTTGCGAGAAGCGTATACTATCCGACCGAGTAAATTACCGAGTTTGATAATTACGGAAGTAGGATTAGTTCTGCAGGGTAGCAAGATTAGTCGCTACGCACAGTTTATGTAAAATACCTGGCAAAAGATGGCACGGTGCGGATGCTATTTACATATACGTCACTCAGCGGTATGAGCTAGTAGAAAAGAGAGTTGACGCTGGAAATTCGTCACGTCAAGGTACGCACGGAAACGTTCGCAAAGCATGAGAGCCTAGCTGGACTCTGCAGGACTCAGAGGACCACGATGGATACCTATTCGAGAATATTCCCCATCGCGAGATAGGGAGCTTAAGCCCAGGCTGCAGCGGCGATACGGATGCTGTTATGACAAGTTGGCTATTAATTCAGCTCTCGGTATACGGAGATATATTACGCGGGCTCGCCTCTCGAACGAGTCCTCTTACCTTATCCCAACTAGCTGTATACGCGCGAATCTCTCTGCTCGCCACGTGAGTACGATCGTTATGCCTCGGATCAAAAGATACCCAAGTTCAAAAATTATCGGAGCGTGACACGAGAGCTTCGGTGTATTATGCAAAGGTAAAGGCGGGCTTATACACTCTGCGATATGACGTCAGCAACCCGTACGAGCAGCTTGGTCCTGTAACTTTATTAATATTTCAAAGATAATCGCTGTAAGGTTTTAATCCAACTTGAAGTGAAAGTGCTCGTCATTATGAAAACTGTTGTGCAGTAACGGAAAACAGGTAGTCACAGCCGAAAACATTCGTCCGTGTAATAGGTAGACAGTGAATACTGTAGGTTTATCATAATCCTAAACACGAATCAAGCGATTTCCCCTTGCCGAGATGCGAACCTTTCATCTCACGCCATACTGTGGCTAATTGCTTCAGCGTCTGTTTTTTATCGTGTCACATTAAAATTGAAAAGTAGAGCCTATGATGATAAAAACGGAAAATACAACCTATGATAAACTTGGGCATAGTCTTAATAATACTGTGTGCTGGGTTTACGTTACAAGACTACTTTCCATGATTTCACAATTACGTCGAACCCTAGTTTAGGTATCACGGTGGTTCGGCTCGGCTTCGTTTTTGTGTTGAAATATGCGGCACGTGGTTGTTAAAGATGCGATGCAACGCGAACCGTCATAAATGAAATTGTCAGCCGTTACAATTTAATTTACACGTTACCATATATATTCAAACATTAACTTACAAACTCTCCACGGTCTGGTGCGTTTATACTCAGAGCAATCTATTCCTCGCATGCATACATCAAGGAGGCTGATGGTTCATTTTATGGATGAGAAATGATTATGGATCATAACAACAGCCAGAACTCGTTTGTTTGTCTGACTATTTTCGTGTCGCAGTTTGCACTCGACAATACGTGGGAATAGCAAAAATCGTCATAGTTCAGGTCTTTGTGCTCGTCAAACAAGAATCAATTGAAACAACAGGGAAAGAAGTCTTGGGCAATTGAATGGATTGTCTGCGACACAATTGACGTTTCGTAATCAAGTCAAATCTCTCTGAAAATGAATGACTGATGGAAGCGTCTTGAATGCTGGTTGTGCTAGTAGCGCTGTATACAAAAGTCACGTTGGAAATAAGAAAGTTCAAATGTTGACTGAATTCCGCTGCTCTTGTTCGTCGTGAACCAATAAAGAAAGCTTGATTCATCGGATTTATGAGCGTACCTGCAGTTCGCGAAATTTATTAATCGAGTATTCTCATAATTGTAACGTGATTCTATCGTTATAAGACTCCGGGACGAATGACGCAAGCGGCGCCAACCTTCTGGTGTTACATGCTGTTCGAAGAATGAATTCTCATTCTGCGAATGCATCGGAGCATCTCGGCTCATCTCAGTTCGTTTGTTAACATTGTTCGCGAAGAATATTATTACAGTGACTCAAGTGACAGTCTTTGACATTTATGGTGCCCCAAACAATCCACGCTATCGCTGCTGTAAAATTTACAAGAAAAATGACTCACTCTCACAATTGGAATATCATGATTAATTCAACGGTATAGTATCTTTTGGAAAGAATTATAACTCATGTATACCTCTAGTGGATTAGCAATTCTGGCAGCCTAGCAACGGAGCTGGGACGATGGAAATGGCAACGGCGTTATGGTGGTACGGTACAAGTCTTTCGTGCAGAATTAATTTTGGGCCGAAGGAAACTCTCACCCTACGAGAAATGCATATGAAACGGTTTAGAAAAGGGATAAATTCTGCGGGCATTATCATACGAAGCGTTATTTCATGCGGCAAAAGAACCAGCCGATGCTCTCTGTCGTTCCTGTTGAAAACTATTAGGCGTTGCGGTGTCAGGATTCAGAAGCTGCGATTCAACCATGCATGCATGTTCGGTCTAGTATATTGCCCGTGTCGTGCCTGATGCACGAGTCACATTACCAATTCAGAAGCAACGCTCTTCCCCGGCTGGCTATATCGTATCATCGTAAATTATGATAAGAGAAGGCCAATTCCAACAGCGATATTGGAATCTATGGGTAATGTAGTGCTGGCAGCGATGAACTAGGCCTTTTTCTTCATTTTTTTTTTCCTTTACCCACATGATGATTTTTGTGAAAAATTCTCACAAGGCAAATGAACCGATGCTTATTCCATACCGTAAGCTTGATGTGAATTCTCAAGTGTCGATCATTAGTTTTGAGAGGATTGCCTATTTTCGCTGATGTGGCAAATCGCATGGGAAATATTGCACGTGAAAGCTCGGACAAGTACAATGTGTGCGGCTCGTTAATCCTCGTTAAACGCAGGTAATTGTCAGCCGAGGGGAAATACTCACTGGCTTTATTCAGATTGCGCCTTGTATTATCTCATTGTCAGATTCGCGCGTGGTGAGCCTGTTCTTGTCACTTAATCCTGCCGGCTTCCGCCTCGCTAAGTGTTTCTGCAGCACGTTGCTTTATTATATTTGATTACTTTTCTACCTTTGCTGTATATCGTTTGATCGTGAAACGGAACGTTGCGATCACCTGAGTAATGAAGTGAAATAAAGTGAAGTTAATGCGTGTACATATGAGCAAGTTTCCATGACCGCATCTATACGTTCTTCACCATCACGGCGTATCGTCGGTCCAATTAACCAGGTTAAGTGGTAATGAAGGAAATGCAATTCGCGCCGCTGGTAATGTTACTTATCTTTCGATATGAATGATCGAGAATGTGTTTCATCCTCAAGAGTCTCTCATCACTCTCCAGCGGTTGCCTCTCTATCCTGTGCTGTGATTTCGATGCTATTTCTGGTTTATGTAGGTATGTGGAAAGTAATAATACGTAAGTTTGATGTTTTTTTCCACTATTTTACTCCCTGTGATTCTGATAAACTGACAGCTAACTATCGAAACCACTTGTAATTTGTTCGTCAGAATACGTCCTCCATCCGAGAAGTGAGCTATATAGCTATATATCTCAATCTCTTTGAGAGATATCGCGATCAGTGGCAAGGCTAGAACATAGAAATGACGAATGGACAGTTGCTTGAGTAATGAACATCTCGAGTACGTAATGTGCATTGATAGTAATCTTAAGCATACGAGTACGGTATGCTAATCTCTATACTAGATTGATTGATTCTAGATTTTCTGGCCTCCTCTGAAATCTCCACAACAGTGCAGAGCCTCATGGAGATGAGTAAAACTGAATTAGACATTTAAAGGAAAAATTTTAGGTCAATTTAAAAAAAAAATCTCCCCGCCAAGTGAAATTAGAAAAATTTCGATATCGTCAGTTTGTGCAAACGTACCTCAAGCAGGTGCTTACAAGTCGTTAAATCTCGCTAAACAAATCGATGATGAAGAGTCGACGGCTGCAGAAACGGCTGTATAACTTAAGTAAATTCTGTGCAACGTTCTTTGTTTGCAAAAGTTATTGGCGCGGTCGCGGGAGATGGTTTTGATTGTCGGACACCAGGGCGAACGCACTCGTGTTCTATACTCGTACTTGCACGTGAACTTTACACACATCAATAATAATTTACCGGCGCGTATTATGGATATGTGTACCTGCTCGTACGTTATGAGACATGCACATACCGCGGTCCTCGGATACACAGTGAAACGACCGGCACATCTGCGAGGCACGCAGGTCGCCTTGGCTGTGCAAACAGGCCTTGGGTCACGAAGAGGATCCTGCCTGCTCGCAGGACATTCAAGGAGTTTTCCTTGTTTCGCTACAGGCTGGATAGCCTTGCTGAATCCAATTCGCAGAGCACCACCTGTCCTTCATTTCTCTGGTTTCGCGTATTTTACGTGGCGCCTGGCGTCCGGGAATGGAACGGCGATGATAAAGCCATGATTTACCACACCCACGCCCGCAGCTACGTCACGTTCTGAAAATTTTCCAATTAAGCGACTCGTAGGATCCGAGTAAATAATGACCATGCTCACCGTTCAGGTGGACTAAGGTGAGACTATTTACCTGCGTTGGATGCTGGGATCTCTCGAGAATTGTCAGTTGAGCAAAGGCGTAACCAACACGTGCCGCGTTTCACGGGTGGACACCGAACGTACAGCCAAGCACACACTTACACACAACTCGAGATATCGTATTGAACCGGGCAAAGCCTACCGGCTCTTCGTGTCTCTACGTGCAAACGTACATTTTATTGAGTCTCGATCACTTCCGTATTCCACATCTCAAAGATGTGGCAAGGTGATTAGCGCCTTGGTGTGTTATACTGTCTTATCGTTCCATTCCTTGGCGTTGCTCGCGGGCAAACCAGATATTCATTCTTGAACAAGGCGAATGAAATTTAATTATAATTCAGCGAGTCCGCGTGCACTTTATTATCTCGTTTCAATTCGACTGCGATGGTTGAAGATTCCCTGAATATTATTCTAACCTTTTCTCCTTTTCATCTTTGAATCCTCTTAATGATGATCCCCCAAAGTCTTGCTTCTTTTGGTCCACGAAATGTAATTTTGCTGGAGTTGTAGCGTCCATTCAGAGTTGTAAATGGCAGCAACACATTTGAATTCTAATCTATTAATGATGTGCCTTTTTTCAGAGGCGACAAAAGGTGATAAGAAAGTTTGGAGCCTTCGAGAAACCTGTTCAGAGGGAATCCTGTTCAAAAGTCTATTATTCATCGTCGAACGCGTGCCGCTGTGGGACTTCTGTGAGTACAGATGCAATTAATGGTATTTGGACTTGAGCTATTTCACTGGTGCGGTTCGGTTGCCGCTCGTTAACGCTCGTCAGGTCGAGCATACCGGTGCCAGCATCATTGAGACGGTGAGAAACTTGACGAAATGATTCCTGGTTCAGGACAAGTCTCGCTGATGGCTCCGTTATTATACGGAATCAAATAAGAACGACAAAAAGTATAGCAGGGCCCAAGTGGCAGACCGTATTGAATATTTTTTCTGACAAAAACAGAACACAGCACTAAACATGACGAGGAATACGAGCGTGGAATGGACGAGGGAAAAATTATGATTAGTATAGAGTATATCAGTCATAAAGTGTTTGGATGCGGCAATGTGAGCGTAGCTATGATTACATTGATGTTCCGAAGGTAAATTGACATGTCTACATGGCTAGGGGTAACTAAAAATAAGCTAAGAAGATACGGAAACTGTGAATGGTTTTTGTTATTGCAGAAGTCCAATGAAAATAATTGTTTACACAAAGATTGTATTCTATTTACGACTAATAATAAATTGAAATTTCGAACATATTTATGCATTTATGGGATTGTATTACGGCATTGACAAAGTTGTGAATTGATTCTGTAACATGGTATTCCGTTCAATTGCTTAGATGCGGTACATTTCATTTGGATAGCAGGCCGCAGGACAATGTGTAGGAGAGGGAAAACAAAGAGATGTATTGTGAATACATAGAGCCCGCGGGAGCTTTGAACCAAATGAACGAAAGAGAACTGGCGTCAGTGGTACTAACGTTCTCGATAGTTGATCACACAGACTTTAGTCACGAATCGAGATTTTGCGGCTACTGATCATAGGATGTTCTGGCTTCAAATAACAAATTCATAACTAGATAGTTTTGGTTTATTCAATATGCCCCATTTCAGGGACAAATGTTCAAGTGTCGGTGTGTGGTAATTTGATGAGTTGCCGAATAGTATGAAAGCAAAAAAAAAAAGGAATGCAAGAGTATTATTAAACATTACTTAAGGAATCTAATTATTCTGAAAAAAGTGTAATATACATGATCGTGAGCAGAATATGAAAGATATTATATTACACGGTCTCTGTAGTAGGTTATAAGTATAGTTGATGTTGCAGCTTGCGTACAAGCGGAAAGCGCTTCTGTAAGATACGTTACACTGTATGTGATATTATACTGTTGGTATCTTATGTAACAAGAATAGAAGTAAATAAACAAATAAGTGTCGACGTATTTTGTTCTTCATTTCTCTTTCAGTTGCTCATGCGCATTCTTTGGTGTATATGCTGCTTTCCTCGAGGTCCAATGAGACAAGCAAGTGTCATACAAATCGATACAAAGACGACAAATTTTTGACCCAGCAAAGGGAATCGCTAACTGACGCTAACCCCTTTGGATTTGTGTGAAAAATTTCAACGATTCTGTAAGTAGCTGCAATTATTTCTTTGAGCCACTATTCTGACAGAATTTCGCGAGAGGAATCGATTAATCGCAGTCACAATACGCTGCGAGCGATAGCTAATAAGTTACAGCCGAAAAACTGCAGATTTTCATCGTCGTTTCTCTTCTGTTGGTCTTACGCTCTTTTTCATGTGTTTTCTGAGTTCCTGGTGGTCGAATTACCCTAAAGAGGGTCATGCTAATCGATTCGGAGACGGAAAATTTTCGGGTCCGAAAATCGAGAAAAAACTAAGGCTAACCCCTTTGGATTTTTGTCGAAAATTTCGATGATTTTGAGAAGTGCTTCGATCAATTCTTTAAGGCACTTTTCCGACGTAATTTTGCGAGAGGAATCGATTAATCGCAGTCCCAATACGCTGCGAGCGATAAATAAAAAGTTACAGCCGAAAAACTGCTGATTTTCATCGTCATTTCTCAGCTGTTGGTCCTACGCTCTTTTTCATGTGTTTTCTGAGTTCCTGGTGGTCGAATGACCCTAGAAAGGGTCATGCTAATCAATTCGGAGACGCAAAATTTTCGGGTCCGAGAATCGAGAAAAAACTAAGGCTAACCCCTTTGGATTTTTGTCGAAAATTTCGATGATTCTGAAAAGTGCTGCAATCAATTCTTGAGGGCTCTATTCCGACGTAATTTTGCGAGAGGAATCGATTAATCGCAGTCCCAATACGCTGCGAGCGATAGCTAAAAAGTTACAGCCGAAAAACTGCAGATTTTCAACGTCGTTTCTCTGCTGTTGGTCCTACGCTCTTTTTCATGTGTTTTCTGAGTTCCTGGTGGTCGAATTACCCTAGGAAGGGTCATGCTAATCGATTCGGAAACGCAAAATTTTCGGGTCCGAAAATCGAGAAAAAACTAAGGCTTACCCCTTTGGATTTTTGTCGAAAATTTCGATGATTCTGAAAAGTGCTGCAATCAATTCTTTAAGGCTCTATTCCGACGTGATTTTGCGAGAGGAATCGATTATTCGCAGTTCCAATACGCTGCGAGCGATAGCTAAAAAGTTACAGCCGAAAAACTGCTGATTTTCATCGTCATTTCTCTGCTGTTGGTCCTACGCTCTTTTTCATGTGTTTTCTGAGTTCCTGGTGGTCGAATTACCCTAGAAAGGGTCATGCTAATCGATTCGGAGACGAAAAATTTTCGGGTCCGAAAATCGAGAAAAAACTAAGGCTAACCCCTTTGGATTTTTGTCGAAAATTTCGATGATTCTGAAAAGTGCTGCAATCAATTCTTTAAGGCACTTTTCCGACGTAATTTTGCGAGAGGAATCGATTAATCGCAGTCCCAATACGCTGCGAGCGATAGCTAGAAAGTTACAGCCGAAAAACTGCTGATTTTCATCGTCATTTCTCTGCCGTTGGTCCTACGCTCTTTTTCATGTGTTTTCTGAGTTCCTGGTGGTCAAATTACCCTAGAAAGGGTCATGCTAATCGATTCGAAGACGCAAAATTTTCGGTTCCGAAAATCGAGAAAAAACTAAGGCTAACCCCTTTGGATTTTTGTCGAGAATTTCGATGATTCTGGAAAGTGCTGCAATCGATTCTTTAAGGCACTTTTCTGACGTAATTTTGCGAGAGGAATCGATTAATCGCAGTCCCAATACGCTGCGAGCGATAGCTAAAAAGCTACAGCCGAAAAACTGCTGATTTTCATCGTCATTTCTCTGCTGTTGGTCCTACGCTCTTTTTCATGTGTTTTCTGAGTTCCTGGTGGTCGAATTACCCTAGAAAGGGTCATGCTAATCGATTCGGAGACGCAAAATTTTCGGGTCCGAAAATCGAGAAAAAACTAAGGCTAACCCCTTTGGATTTTTGTCGAAAATTTCGATGATTCTGGAAAGTGCTGCAATCAATTCTTGAAGGCACTTTTCCGACGTAATTTTGCGAGAGGAATCGATTAATCGCAGTCCCAATACGCTGCGAGCGATAGCTCAAAAGTTACAGCCGAAAAACTGCTGATTTTCATCGTCATTTCTCTGCTGTTGGTTCTACGCTCTTTTACATGTGTTTTCTGAGTTCCTGGTGGTCGAATTACCCTAGAAAGGGTCATGCTAATCGATTCGAAGACGCAAAATTTTCGGTTCCGAAAATCGAGAAAAAACTAAGGCTAACCCCTTTGGATTTTTGTCGGAAATTTCGATGATTCTGGAAAGTGCTGCAATCAATTCTTTGAGGCACTTTTCCGACGTAATTTTACGAGAGGAATCGATTAATCGCAGTCCCAATACGCTGCGAGCGATAGCTAAAAAGTTACAGCCGAAAAACTGCTGATTTTCATCGTCATTTCTCTGCTGTTGGTCCTACGCTCTTTTTCATGTGTTTTCTGAGTTCCTGGTGGTCGAATTACCCTAGAAAGGGTCATGCTGATCGATTCGGAGACGAAAAATTTTCGGGTCCGAAAATCGAGAAAAAACTAAGGCTAACCCCTTTGGATTTTTGTCGAAAATTTCGATGATCCTGGAAAGTGCTGCAGTCAATTCTTTAAGGCACTTTTCCGACGTAATTTTGCGAGAGGAATCGATTAATCGCAGTCCCAATACGCTGCGAGCGATAGCTAAAAAGTTACAGCCGAAAAACTGCTGATTTTCATCGTCATTTCTCTGCTGTTGGTCCTACGCTCTTTTTCATGTGTTTTCTGAGTTCCTGGTGGTCGAATTACCCTAGAAAGGGTCATGCTAATCGATTCGAAGACGCAAAATTTTCGGTTCCGAAAATCGAGAAAAAACTAAGGCTAACCCCTTTGGATTTTTGTCGGAAATTTCGATGATTCTGGAAAGTGCTGCAATCAATTCTTTAAGGCACTTTTCCGACGTAATTTTACGAGAGGAATCGATTAATCGCAGTCCCAATACGCTGCGAGCGATAGCTAAAAAGTTACAGCCGAAAAACTGCTGATTTTCATCGTCATTTCTCTGCTGTTGGTCCTACGCTCTTTTTCATGTGTTTTCTGAGTTCCTGGTGGTCGAATTACCCTAGAAAGGGTCATGCTGATCGATTCGGAGACGAAAAATTTTCGGGTCCGAAAATCGAGAAAAAACTAAGGCTAACCCCTTTGGATTTTTGTCGAAAATTTCGATGATTCTGGAAAGTGCTGCAGTCAATTCTTTGAGGCACTTTTCCGACGTAATTTTGCGAGAGGAATCGATTAATCGCAGTCCCAATACGCTGCGAGCGATAGCTAAAAAGCTACAGCCGAAAAACTGCTGATTTTCATCGTCATTTCTCTGCTGTTGGTCCTACGCTCTTTTTCATGTGTTTTCTAAGTTCCTGGTGGTCGAATTACCCTAGAAAGGGTCATGCTAATCGATTCGGAGACGCAAAATTTTCGGGTCCGAAAATCGAGAAAAAACTAAGGCTAACCCCTTTGGATTTTTGTCGAAAATTTCGATGATTCTGGAAAGTGCTGCAATCAATTCTTGAAGGCACTTTTCCGACGTAATTTTGCGAGAGGAATCGATTAATCGCAGTCCCAATACGCTGCGAGCGATAGCTCAAAAGTTACAGCCGAAAAACTGCTGATTTTCATCGTCATTTCTCTGCTGTTGGTTCTACGCTCTTTTACATGTGTTTTCTGAGTTCCTGGTGGTCGAATTACCCTAGAAAGGGTCATGCTAATCGATTCGAAGACGCAAAATTTTCGGTTCCGAAAATCGAGAAAAAACTAAGGCTAACCCCTTTGGATTTTTGTCGGAAATTTCGATGATTCTGGAAAGTGCTGCAATCAATTCTTTGAGGCACTTTTCCGACGTAATTTTACGAGAGAAATCGATTAATCGCAGTCCCAATACGCTGCGAGCGATAGCTAAAAAGTTACAGCCGAAAAACTGCTGATTTTCATCGTCATTTCTCTGCTGTTGGTCCTACGCTCTTTTTCATGTGTTTTCTGAGTTTCTGGTGGTCGAATTACCCTAGAAAGGGTCATGCTGATCGATTCGGAGACGAAAAATTTTCGGGTCCGAAAATCGAGAAAAAACTAAGGCTAACCCCTTTGGATTTTTGTCGAAAATTTCGATGATCCTGGAAAGTGCTGCAGTCAATTCTTTGAGGCACTTTTCCGACGTAATTTTACGAGAGGAATCGATTAATCGCAGTCCCAATACGCTGCGAGCGATAGCTAAAAAGTTACAGCCGAAAAACTGCTGATTTTCATCGTCATTTCTCTGCTGTTGGTCCTACGCTCTTTTTCATGTGTTTTCTGAGTTCCTGGTGGTCGAATTACCCTAGAAAGGGTCATGCTGATCGATTCGGAGACGAAAAATTTTCGGGTCCGAAAATCGAGAAAAAACTAAGGCTAACCCCTTTGGATTTTTGTCGAAAATTTCGATGATTCTGGAAAGTGCTGCAGTCAATTCTTTAAGGCACTTTTCCGACGTAATTTTGCAAGAGGAATCGATTAATCGCAGTCCCGAAACGCTGCGAGCGATAGCTAAAAAGTTACAGCCAAAAAACTGCTGATTTTCATCGTCATTTCTCTGCCGTTGATCCTACGCTCTTTTTCATGTGTTTTCTGAGTTCCTGGTGGTCGAATTACCCTAGAAAGGGTCATGCTAATCGATTCGAAGACGCAAAATTTTCGGTTCCGAAAATCGAGAAAAAACTAAGGCTAACCCCTTTGGATTTTTGTCGAAAATTTCGATGATTCTGGAAAGTGCTGCAATCAATTCTTTGAGGCACTTTTCCGACGTAATTTTGCGAGGGGAATCGATTAATCGCAGTCCCAATACGCTGCGAGCGATAGCTAAAAAGTTACAGCCGAAAAACTGCTGATTTTCATCGTCATTTCTCTGCTGTTGGTCCTACGCTCTTTTTCATGTGTTTTCTGAGTTCCTGGTGGTCGAATTACCCTAGAAAGGGTCATGCTAATCGATTCGGAGACGCAAAATTTTCGGTTCCGAAAATCGAGAAAAAACTAAGGCTTACCCCTTTGGATTTTTGTCGAAAATTTCGATGATTCTGAAAAGTGCTGCAATCAATTCTTTAAGGCTCTATTCCGACGTAATTTTGCGAGAGGAATCGATTAATCGCAGTTCCAATACGCTGCGAGCGATAGCTAAAAAGTTACAGCCGAAAAACTGCTGATTTTCATCGTCATTTCTCTGCCGTTGGTCCTACGCTCTTTTTCATGTGTTTTCTGAGTTCCTGGTGGTCGAATTACCCTAGAAAGGGTCATGCTAATCGATTCGGAGACGAAAAATTTTCGGGTCCGAAAATCGAGAAAAAACTAAGGCTAACCCCTTTGGATTTTTGTCGAAAATTTCGATGATTCTGAAAAGTGCTGCAATCAATTCTCTAAGGCAATTTTCCGACGTAATTTTGCGAGAGGAATCGATTAATCGCAGTCCCAATACGCTGCGAGCGATAGCTAAAAAGTTACAGCCGAAAAACTGCTGATTTTCATCGTCATTTCTCTGCCGTTGGTCCTACGCTCTTTTCCATGTGTTTTCTGAGTTCCTGGTGGTCAAATTACCCTAGAAAGGGCCATGCTAATCGATTCGAAGACGCAAAATTTTCGGTTCCGAAAATCGAGAAAAAACTAAGGCTAACCCCTTTGGATTTTTGTCGAAAATTTCGATGATTCTGGAAAGTGCTGCAATCAATTCTTTAAGGCACTTTTCTGACGTAATTTTGCGAGAGGAATCGATTAATCGCAGTCCCAATACGCTGCGAGCGATAGCTAAAAAGCAACAGCCGAAAAACTGCTGATTTTCATCGTCATTTCTCTGCTGTTGGCCCTACGCTCTTTTTCAGGTGTTTTCTGAGTTTCTGGTGGTCGAATTACCCTAGAAAGGGTCATGCTAATCGATTCGGAGACGCAAAATTTTCGGGTCCGAAAATCGAGAAAAAACTAAGGCTAACCCCTTTGGATTTTTGTCGAAAATTTCGATGATTCTGGAAAATGCTGCAATCAATTCTTTAAGGCACTTTTCCGACGTAATTTTGCGACAGGAATCGATTAATCGCAGTCCCAATACGCTGCGAGCGATAGCTCAAAAGTTACAGCCGAAAAACTGCTGATTTTCATCGTCATTTCTCTGCTGTTGGTCCTACGCTCTTTTACATGTGTTTTCTGAGTTCCTGGTGGTCGAATTACCCTAGAAAGGGTCATGCTAATCGATTCGAAGACGCAAAATTTTCGGTTCCGAAAATCGAGAGAAAACTAAGGCTAACCCCTTTGGATTTTTGTCGAAAATTTCGATGATTCTGGAAAGTGCTGCAATCGATTCTTTAAGGCACTTTTCCGACGTAATTTTGCGAGAGGAATCGATTAATCGCAGTCCCAATACGCTGCGAGCGATAGCTAAAAAGTTACAGCCGAAAAACTGCTGATTTTCATCGTCATTTCTCTGCTGTTGGTCCTACGCTCTTTTTCATGTGTTTTCTGAGTTCCTGGTGGTCGAATTACCCTAGAACGGGTCATGCTGATCGATTCGGAGACGAAAAATTTTCGGGTCCGAAAATCGAGAAAAAACTAAGGCTAACCCCTTTGGATTTTTGTCGAAAATTTCGATGATTCTGGAAAGTGCTGCAGTCAATTCTTTAAGGCACTTTTCCGACGTAATTTTGCGAGAGGAATCGATTAATCGCAGTCCCAATACGCTGCGAGCGATAGCTAAAAAGTTACAGCCAAAAAACTGCTGATTTTCATCGTCATTTCTCTGCCGTTGATCCTACGCTCTTTTTCATGTGTTTTCTGAGTTCCTGGTGGTCGAATTACCCTAGAAAGGGTCATGCTAATCGATTCGAAGACGCAAAATTTTCGGTTCCGAAAATCGAGAAAAAACTAAGGCTAACCCCTTTGGATTTTTGTCGAAAATTTCGATGATTCTGGAAAGTGCTGCAATCAATTCTTTGAGGCACTTTTCCGACGTAATTTTGCGAGAGGAATCGATTAATCGCAGTCCCAATACGCTGCGAGCGATAGCTAAAAAGCTACAGCCGAAAAACTGTTGATTTTCATCGTCATTTCTCTGCTGTTGGTCCTACGCTCTTTTTCATGTGTTTTCTGAGTTCCTGGTGGTCGAATTACCCTAGAAAGGGTCATGCTAATCGATTGGAAGACGCAAAATTTTCGGTTTGGAAAATCGAGAAAAAACTAAGGCTAACCCCTTTGGATTTTTGTCGAAAATTTCGATGATTCTGGAAAGTGCTGCAATTAATTCTTTAAGGCACTTTTCCGACGTAATTTTGCGAGAGGAATCGATTAATCGCAGTCCCAATACGCTGCGAGCGATAGCTAAAAAGCTACAGCCGAAAAACTGTTGATTTTCATCGTCATTTCTCTGCTGTTGGTCCTACGCTCTTTTTCATGTGTTTTCTGAGTTCCTGGTGGTCGAATTACCCTAGAAAGGGTCATGCTAATCGATTCGGAGACGAAAAATTTTCGGGTCCGAAAATCGAGAAAAAACTAAGGCTAACCCCTTTGGATTTTCGTCGAAAATTTCGATGATTCTGGAAAGTGCTGCAATCAATTCTTTAAGGCTCTATTCCGACGTAATTTTGCGAGAGGAATTGATTAATCGCAGTTCCAATACGCTGCGAGCGATAGCTAAAAAGTTACAGCCGAAAAACTGCTGATTTTCATCGTCATTTCTCTGCCGTTGGTCCTACGCTCTTTTTCATGTGTTTTCTGAGTTCCTGGTGGTCAAATTACCCTAGAAAGGGTCATGCTAATCGATTCGAAGACGCAAAATTTTCGGTTCCGAAAATCGAGAAAAAACTAAGGCTAACCCCTTTGGATTTTTGTCGAAAATTTCGATGATTCTGGAAAGTGCTGCAATTAATTCGTTAAGGCACTTTTCCGGCGTAATTTTGCGAGAGGAATCGATTAATCGCAGTCCCAATACGCTGCGAGCGATAGCTAAAAAGCTACAGCCGAAAAACTGTTGATTTTCATCGTCATTTCTCTGCTGTTGGTCCTACGCTCTTTTTCATGTGTTTTCTGAGTTCCTGGTGGTCGAATTACCCTAGAAAGGGTCATGCTAATCGATTCGGAGACGAAAAATTTTCGGGTCCGAAAATCGAGAAAAAACTAAGGCTAACCCCTTTGGATTTTTGTCGAAAATTTCGATGATTCTGAAAAGTGCTGCAATCAATTCTCTAAGGCACTTTTTCGACGTAATTTTGCGAGAGGAATCGATTAATCGCAGTCCCAATACGCTGCGAGCGATAGCTAAAAAGTTACAGCCGAAAAACTGCTGATTTTCATCGTCATTTCTCTGCCGTTGGTCCTACGCTCTTTTTCATGTGTTTTCTGAGTTCCTGGTGGTCAAATTACCCTAGAAAGGGCCATGCTAATCGATTCGAAGACGCAAAATTTTCGGTTCCGAAAATCGAGAAAAAACTAAGGCTAACCCCTTTGGATTTTTGTCGAAAATTTCGATGATTCTGGAAAGTGCTGCAATCAATTCTTTAAGGCACTTTTCTGACGTCATTTTGCGAGAGGAATCGATTAATCGCAGTCCCAATACGCTGCGAGCGATAGCTAAAAAGCTACAGCCGAAAAACTGCTGATTTTCATCGTCATTTCTCTGCTGTTGGCCCGACGCTCTTTTTCATGTGTTTTCTGAGTTCCTGGTGGTCGAATTACCCTAGAAAGGGTCATGCTAATCGATTCGGAGACGCAAAATTTTCGGGTCCGAAAATCGAGAAAAAACTAAGGCTAACCCCTTTGGATTTTTGTCGAAAATTTCGATGATTCTGGAAAGTGCTGCAATCAATTCTTTAAGGCACTTTTCCGACGTAATTTTGCGAGAGGAATCGATTAATCGCAGTCCCAATACGCTGCGAGCGATAGCTCAAAAGTTACAGCCGAAAAACTGCTGATTTTCATCGTCATTTCTCTGCTGTTGGTCCTACGCTCTTTTACATGTGTTTTCTGAGTTCCTGGTGGTCGAATTACCCTAGAAAGGGTCATGCTAATCGATTCGAAGACGCAAAATTTTCGGTTCCGAAAATCGAGAGAAAACTAAGGCTAACCCCTTTGGATTTTTGTCGAAAATTTCGATGATTCTGGAAAGTGCTGCAATCGATTCTTTAAGGCACTTTTCCGACGTAATTTTGCGAGAGGAATCGATTAATCGCAGTCCCAATACGCTGCGAGCGATACCTAAAAAGTTACAGCCGAAAAACTGCTGATTTTCATCGTCATTTCTCTGCTGTTGGTTCTACGCTCTTTTTCATGTGTTTTCTGAGTTCCTGGTGGTCGAATTACCCTAGAAAGGGTCATGCTAATCGATTCGGAGACGAAAAATTTTCGGGTCCGAAAATCGAGAAAAAACTAACGCTAACCCCTTTGGATTTTTGTCGAAAATTTCGATGATTCTGGAAAGTGCGGCAATCAATTCTTGGAGGCACTTTTCCGACGTAATTTTGCGAGAGGAATCGATTAATCGCAGTCCCAATACACTGCGAGCGATAGCTAAAAAGTTACAGCCGAAAAACTGCTGATTTTCATCGTCATTTCTCTGCCGTTGGTCCTACGCTCTTTTTCATGTGTTTTCTGAGTTCCTGGTGGTCGAATTACCCTAGAAAGGGTCATGCTAATCGATTCGAAGACGCAAAATTTTCGGTTCCGAAAATCGAGAAAAAACTAAGGCTAACCCCTTTGGATTTTTGTCGAAAATTTCGATGATTCTGGAAAGTGCTGCAATTAATTCTTTAAGGCACTTTTCCGACGTAATTTTGCGAGAGGAATCGATTAATCACAGTCCCAATACGCTGCGAGCGATAGCTAAAAAGTTACAGCCGAAAAACTGCTGATTTTCATCGTCATTTCTCTGCTGTTGGTCCTACGCTCTTTTTCATGTGTTTTCTGAGTTCCTGGTGGTCGAATTACCCTAGAAAGGGTCATGCTAATCGATTCGAAGACGCAAAATTTTCGGTTCCGAAAATCGAGAAAAAACTAAGGCTAACCCCTTTGGATTTTTGTCGAAAATTTCGATGATTCTGGAAAGTGCTGCAATTAATTCTTTAAGGCACTTTTCCGACGTAATTTTGCGAGAGAAATCGATTAATCGCAGTCCCAATACGCTGCGAGCGATAGCTAAAAAGTTACAGCCGAAAAACTGCTGATTTTCATCGTCATTTCTCTGCCGTTGGTCCTACGCTCTTTTTCATGTGTTTTCTGAGTTCCTGGTGGTCGAATTACCCTAGAAAGGGTCATGCTAATCGATTCGGAGACGCAAAATTTTCGGGTCCGAAAATCGAGAAAAAACTAAGGCTTACCCCTTTGGATTTTTGTCGAAAATTTCGATGATTCTGAAAAGTGCTGCAATCAATTCTTTAAGGCTCTATTCCGACGTAATTTTGCGAGAGGAATCGATTAATCGCAGTCCCAATACGCTGCGAGCGATAGCTAAAAAGTTACAGCCGAAAAACTGCTGATTTTCATCGTCATTTCTCTGCCGTTGGTCCTACGCCCTTTTTCATGTGTTTTCTGAGTTCCTGGTGGTCGAATTACCCTAGAAAGGGTCATGCTAATCGATTCGAAGACGCAAAATTTTCGGTCCCGAAAATCGAGAAAAAACTAAGGCTAACCCCTTTGGATTTTTGTCGGAAATTTCGATGATTCTGGAAAGTGCTGCAATCAATTCTTTAAGGCACCTTTCCGACGTAATTTCACGAGAGGAATCGATTAATCGCAGTCCCAATACGCTGCGAGCGATAGCTAAAAAGTTACAGCCGAAAAACTGCTGATTTTCATCGTCATTTCTCTGCCGTTGGTCCTACGCTCTTTTTCATGTGTTTTCTGAGTTCCTGGTGGTCGAATGACCCTAGAAAGGGTCATGCTAATCGATTCGGAGACGCAAAATTTTCGGGTCCGAAAATCGAGAAAAAACTAAGGCTTACCCCTTTGGATTTTTGTCGAAAATTTCGATGATTCTGAAAAGTGCTGCAATCAATTCTTTAAGGCTCTATTCCGACGTAATTTTGCGAGAGGAATCGATTAATCGCAGTTCCAATACGCTGCGAGCGATAGCTAAAAAGTTACAGCCGAAAAACTGCTGATTTTCATCGTCATTTCTCTGCCGTTGGTCCTACGCTCTTTTTCATGTGTTTTCTGAGTTCCTGGTGGTCGAATTACCCTAGAAAGGGTCATGCTAATCGATTCGAAGACGCAAAATTTTCGGTTCCGAAAATCGAGAAAAAACTAAGGCTAACCCCTTTGGATTTTTGTCGAAAATTTCGATGATTCTGGAAAGTGCTGCAATTAATTCTTTAAGGCACTTTTCCGACGTAATTTTGCGAGAGGAATCGATTAATCGCAGTCCCAATACGCTGCGAGCGATAGCTAAAAAGTTACAGCCGAAAAACTGCTGATTTTCATCGTCATTTCTCTGCTGTTGATCCTACGCTCTTTTTCATGTGTTTTCTGAGTTCCTGGTGGTCGAATTACCCTAGAAAGGGTCATGCTAATCGATTCGAAGACGCAAAATTTTCGGTTCCGAAAATCGAGAAAAAACTAAGGCTAACCCCTTTGGATTTTTGTCGAAAATTTCGATGATTCTGGAAAGTGCTGCAATTAATTCTTTAAGGCACTTTTCCGACGTAATTTTGCGAGAGAAATCGATTAATCGCAGTCCCAATACGCTGCGAGCGATAGCTAAAAAGTTACAGCCGAAAAACTGCTGATTTTCATCGTCATTTCTCTGCCGTTGGTCCTACGCTCTTTTTCATGTGTTTTCTGAGTTCCTGGTGGTCGAATTACCCTAGAAAGGGTCATGCTAATCGATTCGGAGACGCAAAATTTTCGGGTCCGAAAATCGAGAAAAAACTAAGGCTTACCCCTTTGGATTTTTGTCGAAAATTTCGATGATTCTGAAAAGTGCTGCAATCAATTCTTTAAGGCTCTATTCCGACGTAATTTTGCGAGAGGAATCGATTAATCGCAGTTCCAATACGCTGCGAGCGATAGCTAAAAAGTTACAGCCGAAAAACTGCTGATTTTCATCGTCATTTCTCTGCTGTTGGTCCTACGCTCTTTTTCATGTGTTTTCTGAGTTCCTGGTGGTCGAATTACCCTAGAAAGGGTCATGCTAATCGATTCGGAGACGAAAAATTTTCGGGTCCGAAAATCGAGAAAAAACTAAGGCTAACCCCTTTGGATTTTTGTCGAAAATTTCGATGATTCTGAAAAGTGCTGCAATCAATTCTCTAAGGCACTTTTCCGACGTAATTTTGCGGGAGGAATCGATTAATCGCAGTCCCAATACGCTGCGAGCGATAGCTAAAAAGTTACAGCCGAAAAACTGCTGATTTTCATCGTCATTTCTCTGCCGTTGGTCCTACGCTCTTTTTCATGTGTTTTCTGAGTTCCTGGTGGTCAAATTACCCTAGAAAGGGCCATGCTGATCGATTCGAAGACGCAAAATTTTCGGTTCCGAAAATCGAGAAAAAACTAAGGCTAACCCCTTTGGATTTTTGTCGAAAATTTTGATGATTCTGGAAAGTGCTGCAATTAATTCTTTAAGGCACTTTTCCGACGTAATTTTGCGAGAGGAATCGATTAATCGCAGTCCCAATACGCTGCGAGCGATAGCTAAAAAGTTACAGCCGAAAAACTGCTGATTTTCATCGTCATTTCTCTGCCGTTGGTCCTACGCTCTTTTTCATGTGTTTTCTGAGTTCCTGGTGGTCAAATTACCCTAGAAAGGGCCATGCTAATCGATTCGAAGACGCAAAATTTTCGGTTCCGAAAATCGAGAAAAAACTAAGGCTAACCCCTTTGGATTTTTGTCGAAAATTTCGATGATTCTGGAAAGTGCTGCAATCAATTCTTTAAGGCACTTTTCTGACGTAATTTTGCGAGAGGAATCGATTAATCGCAGTCCCAATACGCTGCGAGCGATAGCTAAAAAGCTACAGCCGAAAAACTGCTGATTTTCATCGTCATTTCTCTGCTGTTGGCCCTACGCTCTTTTTCATGTGTTTTCTGAGTTCCTGGTGGTCGAATTACCCTAGAAAGGGTCATGCTAATCGATTCGGAGACGCAAAATTTTCGGGTCCGAAAATCGAGAAAAAACTAAGGCTAACCCCTTTGGATTTTTGTCGAAAATTTCGATGATTCTGAAAAGTGCTGCAATCAATTCTCTAAGGCACTTTTCCGACGTAATTTTGCGAGAGGAATCGATTAATCGCAGTCCCAATACGCTGCGAGCGATAGCTAAAAAGTTACAGCCGAAAAACTGCTGATTTTCATCGTCATTTCTCTGCCGTTGGTCCTACGCTCTTTTTCATGTGTTTTCTGAGTTCCTGGTGGTCGAATTACCCTAGAAAGGGTCATGCCAATCGATTCGAAGACGCAAAATTTTCGGTTCCGAAAATCGAGAGAAAACTAAGGCTAACCCCTTTGGATTTTTGTCGAAAATTTCGATGATTCTGGAAAGTGCTGCAATCGATTCTTTAAGGCACTTTTCCGACGTAATTTTGCGAGAGGAATCGATTAATCGCAGTCCCAATACGCTGCGAGCGATAGCTAAAAAGTTACAGCCGAAAAACTGCTGATTTTCATCGTCATTTCTCTGCCGTTGGTCCTACGCCCTTTTTCATGTGTTTTCTGAGTTCCTGGTGGTCGAATTACCCTAGAAAGGGTCATGCTAATCGATTCGAAGACGCAAAATTTTCGGTCCCGAAAATCGAGAAAAAACTAAGGCTAACCCCTTTGGATTTTTGTCGGAAATTTCGATGATTCTGGAAAGTGCTGCAATCAATTCTTTAAGGCACCTTTCCGACGTAATTTCACGAGAGGAATCGATTAATCGCAGTCCCAATACGCTGCGAGCGATAGCTAAAAAGTTACAGCCGAAAAACTGCTGATTTTCATCGTCATTTCTCTGCTGTTGGTCCTACGCTCTTTTTCATGTGTTTTCTGAGTTCCTGGTGGTCGAATTACCCTAGAAAGGGTCATGCTAATCGATTCGGAGACGAAAAATTTTCGGGTCCGAAAATCGAGAAAAAACTAAGGCTAACCCCTTTGGATTTTTGTCGAAAATTTCGATGATTCTGGAAAGTGCTGCAATCAATTCTTGAAGGCACTTTTCCGACGTAATTTTGCGAGAGGAATCGATTAATCGCAGTCCCAATACGCTGCGAGCGATAGCTCAAAAGTTACAGCCGAAAAACTGCTGATTTTCATCGTCATTTCTCTGCTGTTGGTCCTACGCTCTTTTACATGTGTTTTCTGAGTTCCTGGTGGTCGAATTACCCTAGAAAGGGTCATGCTAATCGATTCGAAGACGCAAAATTTTCGGTTCCGAAAATCGAGAAAAAACTAAGGCTAACCCCTTTGGATTTTTGTCAAAAATTTCGATGATTCTGGAAAGCGCTGCAATTAATTCTTTAAGGCACTTTTCCGCCGTAATTTTGCGAGAGGAATCGATTAATCGCAGTCCCAATACGCTGCGAGCGATAGCTAAAAAGCTACAGCCGAAAAACTGTTGATTTTCATCGTCATTTCTCTGCTGTTGGTCCTACGCTCTTTTTCATGTGTTTTCTGAGTTCCTGGTGGTCGAATTACCCTAGAAAGGGTCATGCTAATCGATTCGAAGACGCAAAATTTTCGGTTTCGAAAATCGAGAAAAAACTAAGGCTAACCCCTTTGGATTTTTGTCGAAAATTTCGATGATTCTGGAAAGTGCTGCAGTCAATTCTTTAAGGCACTTTTCCGACGTAATTTTGCAAGAGGAATCGATTAATCGCAGTCCCAATACGCTGCGAGCGATAGCTAAAAAGTTACAGCCGAAAAACTGCTGATTTTCATCGTCATTTCTCTGCTGTTGGTCCTACGCTCTTTTTCATGTGTTTTCTGAGTTCCTGGTCGTCGAATTACCCTAGAAAAGGTCATGCTAATCGATTCGGAGACGCAAAATTTTCGGGTCCGAAAATCGAGAAAAAACTAAGGCTAACCCCTTTGGATTTTTGTCGAAAATTTCGATGATTCTGAAAAGTGCTGCAATCAATTCTCTAAGGCACTTTTCCGACGTAATTTTGCGAGAGGAATCGATTAATCGCAGTCCCAATACGCTGCGAGCGATAGCTAAAAAGTTACAGCCGAAAAACTGCTGATTTTCATCGTCATTTCTCTGCCGTTGGTCCTACGCTCTTTTTCATGTGTTTTCTGAGTTCCTGGTGGTCGAATTACCCTAGAAAGGGTCATGCTAATCGATTCGAAGACGCAAAATTTTCGGTTCCGAAAATCGAGAGAAAACTAAGGCTAACCCCTTTGGATTTTTGTCGAAAATTTCGATGATTCTGGAAAGTGCTGCAATCGATTCTTTAAGGCACTTTTCCGACGTAATTTTGCGAGAGGAATCGATTAATCGCAGTCCCAATACGCTTCGAGCGATAGCTAAAAAGTTACAGCCGAAAAACTGCTGATTTTCATCGTCATTTCTCTGCTGTTGGTTCTACGCTCTTTTTCATGTGTTTTCTGAGTTCCTGGTGGTCGAATTACCCTAGAAAGGGTCATGCTAATTGATTCGGAGACGAAAAATTTTCGGGTCCGAAAATCGAGAAAAAACTAAGGCTAACCCCTTTGGATTTTTGTCGAAAATTTCGATGATTCTGGAAAGTGCTGCAATCAATTCTTGAAGGCACTTTTCCGACGTAATTTTGCGAGAGGAATCGATTAATCGCAGTCCCAATACGCTGCGAGCGATAGCTAAAAAGTTACAGCCGAAAAACTGCTGATTTTCATCGTCATTTCTCTGCCGTTGGTCCTACGCTCTTTTGCATGTGTTTTCTGAGTTCCTGGTGGTCGAATTACCCTAGAAAGGGTCATGCTAATCGATTCGAAGACGCAAATTTTTCGGTCCCGAAAATCGAGAAAAAACTAAGGCTAACCCCTTTGGATTTTTGTCGGAAATTTCGATGATTCTGGAAAGTGCTGCAATCAATTCTTTAAGGCACCTTTCCGACGTAATTTCACGAGAGGAATCGATTAATCGCAGTCCCAATACGCTGCGAGCGATAGCTAAAAAGTTACAGCCGAAAAACTGCTGATTTTCATCGTCATTTCTCTGCTGTTGGTCCTACGCTCTTTTTCATGTGTTTTCTGAGTTCCTGGTGGTCGAATTACCCTAGAAAGGGTCATGCTAATCGATTCGGAGACGCAAAATTTTCGGGTCCGAAAATCGAGAAAAAACTAAGGCTAACCCCTTTGGATTTTTGTCGAAAATTTCGATGATTCTGGAAAGTGCTGCAATCAATTCTTGAAGGCACTTTTCCGACGTAATTTTGCGAGAGGAATCGATTAATCGCAGTCCCAATACGCTGCGAGCGATAGCTCAAAAGTTACAGCCGAAAAACTGCTGATTTTCATCGTCATTTCTCTGCTGTTGGTCCTACGCTCTTTTACATGTGTTTTCTGAGTTCCTGGTGGTCGAATTACCCTAGAAAGGGTCATGCTAATCGATTCGAAGACGCAAAATTTTCGGTTCCGAAAATCGAGAAAAAACTAAGGCTAACCCCTTTGGATTTTTGTCAAAAATTTCGATGATTCTGGAAAGCGCTGCAATTAATTCTTTAAGGCACTTTTCCGGCGTAATTTTGCGAGAGGAATCGATTAATCGCAGTCCCAATACGCTGCGAGCGATAGCTAAAAAGCTACAGCCGAAAAACTGTTGATTTTCATCGTCATTTCTCTGCTGTTGGTCCTACGCTCTTTTTCATGTGTTTTCTGAGTTCCTGGTGGTCGAATTACCCTAGAAAGGGTCATGCTAATCGATTCGGAGACGAAAAATTTTCGGGTCCGAAAATCGAGAAAAAACTAAGGCTAACCCCTTTGGATTTTTGTCGAAAATTTCGATGATTCTGGAAAGTGCTGCAATCAATTCTTTAAGGCCCTTTTCCGACGTAATTTTACGAGAGGAATCGATTAATCGCAGTCCCAATACGCTGCGAGCGATAGCTAAAAAGTTACAGCCGAAAAACTGCTGATTTTCATCGTCATTTCTCTGCTGTTGGTCCTACGCTCTTTTTCATGTGTTTTCTGAGTTCCTGGTGGTCGAATTACCCTAGAAAGGGTCATGCTAATCGATTCGGAGACGAAAAATTTTCGGGTCCGAAAATCGAGAAAAAACTAAGGCTAACCCCTTTGGATTTTTGTCGAAAATTTCGATGATTCTGGAAAGTGCTGCAATCAATTCTTTAAGGCCCTTTTCCGACGTAATTTTACGAGAGGAATCGATTAATCGCAGTCCCAATACGCTGCGAGCGATAGCTAAAAAGTTACAGCCGAAAAACTGCTGATTTTCATCGTCATTTCTCTGCTGTTGGTCCTACGCTCTTTTTCATGTGTTTTCTGAGTTCCTGGTGGTCGAATTACCCTAGAAAGGGTCATGCTAATCGATTCGGAGACGCAAAATTTTCGGGTCCGAAAATCGAGAAAAAACTAAGGCTAACCCCTTTGGATTTTTGTCGAAAATTTCGATGATTCTGGAAAGTGCTGCAATCAATTCTTTAAGGCATTTTTCCGACGTAATTTTGCGAGAGGAATCGATTAATCGCAGTCCCAATACGCTGCGAGCGATAGCTAAAAAGTTACAGCCGAAAAACTGCTGATTTTCATCGTCATTTCTCTGCTGTTGGTCCTACGCTCTTTTTCATGTGTTTTCTGAGTTCCTGGTGGTCGAATTACCCTAGAAAGGGTCATGCTAATCGATTCGGAGACGAAAAATTTTCGGGTCCGAAAATCGAGAAAAAACTAAGGCTAACCCCTTTGGATTTTTGTCGAAAATTCCGATGATTCTGAAAAGTGCTGCAATCAATTCTCTAAGGCACTTTTCCGACGTAATTTTGCGAGAGGAATCGATTAATCGCAGTCCCAATACGCTGCGAGCGATAGCTAAAAAGTTACAGCCGAAAAACTGCTGATTTTCATCGTCATTTCTCTGCCGTTGGTCCTACGCTCTTTTTCATGTGTTTTCTGAGTTCCTGGTGGTCGAATTACCCTAGAAAGGCTCATGCTAATCGATTCGGAGACGCAAAATTTTCGGGTCCGAAAATCGTGAGAAAACTAAGGCTAACCCCTTTGGATTTTTGTCGAAAATTTCGATGATTCTGAAAAGTGCTGCAATCAATTCTTCAAGGCACCATTCCGACGTAATTTTGCGAGAGAAATCAATTGAGCCCAGGCTGAATACGCTGCGATTAAGGGATTAAAAGTTACAGCCAATAATCGAAACATCCTTTTCGTCAGATTTCTGCTTCTGGTCTCTTCGTCGCAATTTTCGGGCCATTGGTCTTACGCTCCTACACATGTGTTTGCTTAGTTTCAGAGGGTCTAATTGAAGTATAAACGGTCATATATATCGATTACGAGACAAAAAAGATTCGACTCTCAAGACAGCAATTGATTGTCGTTCAAAAAATCTCCGGATCCAGAAATCTTGTAAAGCAAAGCTCACTGATTCGAGCAACAGTTCGATAGGTAAGTATACAAACATGGAATTTGGTGAAGGGATTTCGAAAAGGTGCTGAAGAAAAACCGCAAATTCATAGTGACAAACTTTTTGTTTATTTATTATACCTTAAATCTAGTACAAGTGTTCGAGTGTCAGTGTGTAGTCATTCGGCAAGTTGTTAAATAATATTCTCAAAGGGAAAAGATAAACAGAAGTTCAATAATATGAATAAACATTTCTGAAAACATCCGATCATTACAAGAGGAAAAAAGCGTACAAAATTTATTATTTCAAATAGGATATAAAAGATATTTAATCAGATGAAAACTGTTGCAGTTTATAAGTAGGAATAGTTGAAATTGCGGCTTGCGTACACACGCAACGCTCCTCTGCAGGATTCGACGCACTATGCATGACATCATATTGTTTTTATTTCATGTAACCTGAATTAGAATGATAAAGTAAACCAATTTTTTCACATTCTCTGCGAATTTGTCCAGCTCTTGGCCCCACGCTTTGTTTGGCGTCTATTTTGCCTTACCGAGCGTCTGATCAGTCTGGAAGGGTTCAAGCAAATCGATTCTGAAACGAAAGATTTCGCGTCTCAAGAAAATAAGGCTAATCGCTTCGGATTCTTACTGGAAGTTGCAACGTTTTTGAATAATGCTGGAATCGATTATCAGACGCAAGTCATCGAAGTCATTTTGCAAGGGAATTGATTGCGCGTAGTCCAGTATCTCTGCGAGCAACGGATCAAGAAAGATAGCCTATTAACGAAAAATATCTTCTTCAGGGTGCCTAAAAAAAACCTCATTTTTTCCATTGGTCACTTCATGAAACAATACTTGATATCGCGACATGAAACCCTGTGAAAGGAAAACGTTGTGCCACTCTTTTGTAGAGATAGCGCATAGAAATTCTGTATTCGCCATTTCATTAACATGTATAAGGTAAGCGTACCGATAACACGTTGAAACCCAACTATTCAAGCCTTTATCTTCCAAGATTCTGAATTGCCGGTACAAATTGTAAGTTTCTCGATGGCTAAAACCAATTGCTAAAGGGTTAGACGTTACAAATTTAGTTTTTGTTAATTTTAGAACTAAAAATTAAAGATACACATCCAAGAAGGTCAATAATTGAGACAGGCTCAATAATCGGTGCACTCACCTTAATAAGAAATCCAAATCTGACGACCGAATAACAATTATCGTTTCTCTGTACAATGGACGGAACTTTTTGTGGTAGCGTTTGATAACTCACTTGGTTCCCTTCAAAACGAGGCATCGTAGAAAAAATCGGTACCTAGGATAAACTTTCTTCCATGCATTTGTGGGGTGATTATTCAACTTTATTATGGCCTAGTCGAGGAAGCCGGGAGTCTATGCTAGGTTCCGATTCTACATTTTTCATTGTCAAGTCTTTCGAACTTTACAAAATCGATTTTCGTTGAATACGTTTTCTCCTTTCATCAAATATTCAGATCAACCTTTGCGAAGTTTTTATTCAATTGCATCGAATTTATGATCAACGCTTGAATGAAATTTTCTGTAGGCTATGAGATCGATTCTTCTATTGGTCAGTTTGACATCATTCCGCTAGCAAAGCTGATTTCGTGTAGCTCTCTAAATTGCTTACAATATACAGTAGAGACTTACAACCGGCAAAACCGAGGGGCAACTTCTGGAAACTCTAGACGCTTTCAACCCGTCGTGAAAAGCTATCCACATTTTTGTGTTTTTATTTTGCATTTTTTCTGTACGAGTGAATTTCGTCAACTCATCACATCATAAAGAATATTTATACGTAATATGACTTCTACCCATACCTACATATTTGAATAATCTCGCATGAGCACTTTGTTATTGTCAGTTATGGTTTCTCGTGGCAGACTCCAAATCCTTACACGACTGGAATTAGATCGATTACGAATTATGTGTGTAATTTGTAATAAAATTTAGCGGAATAACAAAGTCTCAGAGCGGCACGGATTTCTTGAATCTTTAATTCGTTGGATCATTGTGAGGATGATCGAGGGTACTTGAGACGTCGCACGTCTGTATGAGACAGGACGAAATCGCTAACGGACAGTGTTACTGTGGTTAAGACAAGACTGCTTCGATGACTCGTTTGAAGTTGTTCTGCAAATCAGCAGAGCGCGATGAACTACATTGACGTGTGATGATCGATTGGCGCCTGATTGCTCCGAGTATTCCCGAACCCTCACCGTCAGAATGGAGGACATTTTTTGAGAAAATTGCAACACAATTTTGCGGTCAATATTTTAAGCTGACACAGTACTCCTACTTCTCAACTTAATTATTCCTTACTTCAACCCAGATGAAATCATACAACGGATTCTTGGAAAGTGATTCGCTATCATATCTGTTAAGGCAACTAGATGCGAGATGCATTATTATGCCAATACTTGCGTTTATTCCACTTAATTGTTGTTTCACCATCATAATCCTTGCACCTGCAAAGATTTGACGATGGTATTACGCAGGCAAGAAATTGATTTGTCCACCCAGATGTCCAATCAGGTCACACGTCAGTTAATTCGGATGCTGAAAAACCACAGAACCTTTGCCCGCAATATTTAATTACAATGTGAATGTTTATTCGATTTCATCTACGTGAGACAAATGATATGCTTCCATGAAAATCATTTCCCAGTGGATGAGGTTCTTTCGTGGCGCCAAAGCTTATTTGCATTCGCAGGTACAGCCAGAGGTGCATTGCCCGAAGGAGAGCCCGAGCCATGCACTCCGACTATATCCTTTCTGGCTACCAAGTAATCGTACATCTTCCAATTTAAACCTTCAACGTGAGGCTTTTCGATCTTATCTCAACGGTACAGCCGCGTTACAGTTGAGTGTTACAAAGGTCGAGCTGTCCTTCGTTATTTCACGAAAACGAGGCAAAGAGCTGGGCGTCAGCCCTGTTCAACGGGTGTATTAGGAAATAGAATTAACCGACAACTTTTGAGGATCTTGGGTACACAGTAATATTGCGGATGACTAATTATTCAAGAATATCCGTCTCGCCAAAAGAAGTGTTAATATATGAAGCGAAGAGTTGGCGCCTGGGTTGTTCAACTTGTGTATCATGAAATAGAATTGATTAAATAAAGTTCTAGAGTCTTAAAGTACAATATTTGTTTTCACTAATTATTCAGTATTCCAAGAATACTTCCTGCTAAAGTACCAGCATCAAAAAACCGTTGCAAAAACAGTTCATGAAAGTAAACGTTCTTGATGAATATTAATTTTTGAAAAATTGGCTTCACCCCAGAGACACTGATAAATGATTCATTTATTTTATAACATACATTACTTTACAGCATTGAAATCGAATAAGTTTTTGTTGATTACAAAATGTAATCCCATTTGTTTGGAAAAACTTCAAAATAAATACACAATTGATAGAACACGTTTTCGTCAATTATCTTCTCGATTCTGGCAGCAATAATTACTTCCATAATTGTTTATACGAATATTCGTAAAAAAAAAAAAAAAAAAAAAAAAAAAAATAACTAACTAACGCTGCCCTCCGAATTTGCCTGGATGAGAATCAATGAGTTGCATACCCATACAACTTTAATTCCGAACTGAAGCTCATTGAAGAACTTTCACAAGGTGATATTATGGAAGTACATCGGTGATCTATAACTGCTGATAGACGTGGAATGTGAGTGATAAATCTAGTACGTGTTAATTTAATCTACACGATACACGGAGTCTACCCAAGCGGGATGTATGTATATAAGTGTAAGGATACCCGAGTACCGCTTTTCTTCTTATACATATATATCTACGGAATTAAACGTATATCGTAATTAATAATCACTATTCTCCGTACGCTCTAGATTTCGTATCTTGATCAGTCCCATATGTGTACATAGGTGAGTACATATAGATACGCATTTGCATGTATTATACATATATCGCTGAGTGCAGTTTGGACTTTAATGTCATACCTTCCGTCCGTCTGTCCGGTCCATCGGTAGCTTGTGTGTGATCAGTTGTCGGTGGTAAAGCAAACTCTATTTTCCTGCAAGTTGGAAGCGCTGTATTACGTAAGTGCTGCAGGGCAAGAGCCGGACGGTCCCGGCGTAATTTCTAAACGAAGACAAACGTTGCATCGAAGCTACATGTACGCTCTGTTCCATTGGTTCGGAGTAAGAAAACGTTGTAGGCGCCTGTAGGTATCCCACAATAAATATTGAAACAGGCGACGAGTTCTTTGAACTGAAATGAACGTAAGATGTACCCGAACCTTCGCGAGAACTTGCTCGCTCACTGCAGTCGACTGACTGACGGACAAACCGATCGACAGTGCGTGCTGTTCAAATTAAGAAACAGAGAAATTGAAGCTGAGTAGCATGGATTACACTCGACGCAAAATTACTGTTGCATTTTAAAATCCGACGCAAACACTCTACATACTTCACTCTAGTTGATTAGCTACGTTTTCGACATATTTTTTTCGGAATTGAACTCAAGGGCGGGGTTAACAATAATAAGCAATATAACACTAAAACGAAAGTATAAATCAGGTAAATCATACGAATATCAAAGTATGAAACATTTCTTTCACACTCCATTCAACTTTCATGTTCCAAAGTTAGATTTATTTGGAATAATAATTCAGATAAGTCTACTTTCATAATTGATAAGATTTGGGCTGTAGTCTTGAAAGGCAAGGGTGCCATAAGTGCTGCAAATAAACGACCATTCGAGAAGTTCGAGCATAAATTTTCTCCACGTATCCGACAAGCTGGATTTGCTTTATGAGCTTGAGCTGACTTCAAGGAGTAACGCGGTGAACACAACGATCTGCACCGGAGAACTTATTTGGTCCATCGTATAAACTTTCGAGTTCTGCTAACTAAGCGTGAAATATCGCGCTCACCTGGTGCAATCGCCCCGAGGCCATAAGGCCAGCTTAGAAAACGGGTAGAGTACGTAGAGAAAATCCGGGAATAGGTGGTAAATAGAGGAACTGTAAAATCCGATAACTGTTATAAACATCTCAAGATGTGATCGCGATCGTGGTACACGCGCGGCCTTATCGACGAAATTACAAGAATGGAGAACAGTGATACTTGGACATGCGACAGCAGGAGGATTGTTGACGTTGCGGTATTGATATCGTGTTTCAAGTCCAGAAGAGAGTCGACCCGATTATCCGAGGTAGGAAGCGGGACCAGATAAGGATAAGGATTCCTGTCTCAGTAACTTGAGCCAGACTGCCAGCCAATGAAATGGCCGGACTATCCGAACAACAAACAAAACCGTCTTAAACGAATACGAGTATATTAAGCATGACTTGTAATCAATTCCTCTCATTATTTTTCCAGATTTCAGTTATTCCACTTGACTTCGTAGTTGATCCTTGTTATTTTCTTCCTTCTGGAATTAGTGCTTTCTCATTTTTATACAGACTAGAGCTTACGTTTCACCCATAGCACACATGGCACGTGCACTGGTCCCCTGCATTGTGAGATATTGTGCTTAGGATGTACCGTTCGGGACTGAGCATAATCGGCAACGCACGTATTTCTCATTCCAAATTACGCGACTGACACGGATAAACTAATGGAATCTCTATGTTGGCTAGCCACCGTCGTCGCATTATGTATCCCCGTTCAATGAAAGAGAAGAAAAAAAATATGGCACCATCCTAGATTGGCCGGTCACAAGAGCTCCGTTTTCCGTTTAGTCCCCGTTTCTTCTTTCACATTTTACCGTCTTTCCCACAATCTTATTTCATTTTTTTGATGCCTTCTGCCTCTTTCTCTTTCTCGGCTGTTGCATTGCTTTCTATGAGACAACAATATCACTTTTTCCTCCCTCTAAGTCTTCCGACTCTCCTTCTTCGATCCCGCGCAGCATCTGGTACCATAAACTATAACCTTATGTCAAAAATAACAGAAAATATCATAAAGTCTTACATGGAAGCTGAAGTCTCGGGAATTGAGAGAGCTCGGGACAATGTCGAGGGACAGGAAGACAAAATCTATAACCAAGCGCGCCGGTCGTGGTTCGCGGATCTGCGCTCGATGGCGCGTGAACGAGAAACTGGCCTCCCGTCGGACGACTCTGTTCGATTGCTACCTTCTGACAGTGCGATTTCATTTCCAAGCAAAGTTGTTGCAGATCTTAGTGCGATTCTTCACCTTGTTATATTTGAGGAACTGATTATGGACCATGATTATCGAACTTTGTCAATAAATACGTACCACATAATCTGCCAAGTGATTAGGTAACCGATTTAAGGCTATGATGACTAATTCAGTCTCCAAACCCTTCAGCCTTCATGTGTCGAATAAAGCAGTCAACCGTTTCGTTGGAATATTTTTTATTTTGTAGAGCCCTTAAGTATACGTACCTACATATTATTCCTCAGCTTCTTGAAATTACCGGTCGAATATTTTGAGTTGTTACTTTTAAGAACACGCATGCTCAGCTGGCCCTTCAAAGGCACCGTCACTTCGACGATCATTCACAGCCCTTGAAGTCCATATTAGCATGATTCTTTTGAATTTTCTTTAATAAGTTCTTCTCTTCGAGATATAAAATTCAGTGTTCAGTTCTTGGCTCTTCTTCCCGTTTCCCATGCACCCTCTAAGTGCCAATATTCAAAGGACTAGCTTTACCTCTAACTAAGAAAGATCCCGCAATTTTATTACAAACGTATCGTGAGAACGCCATTCAGATTCAGGATGCTGCATTAAATCTGTGTTTTCCAGATCGATATGTAGCGTGGGCCACCTGGGCGTAGGTATGGTGCACAGTGCTGTGCAGATGGGGGCAGCTAGGATCTGCTTTCTAGCGCACGGAAATCTCGGTTGCGAATACAGCTGTACAGAGGAATGAAACGTACCGAAGCCTAGGTTTGAGACAGCAAAGTCTAGGTATACAGGTGGCTCTGTGGTTCGCGAACAATGCTCACGACACGGTGGCTACAATGGAGATCATAATCAACATCTTGACGTGTAATGACTTATAGCTCCTTTTGCCATCTCCACAGGCGAACAATACATCCCGACAGAGATGTTTAGAGCTAAAACCTCTGGCCTATTGTTATTTAAAACCACGAACGTTGGTATTTTAATCGACCTCGCGAACGAATCATGAATCTGCACCTGCGCCTTCCCTAGCCGTGTGACATTAGCCTGAAGTGGCTCGGGTTCCGTGCACTCCTCGGTATAGAAATTCTTTGCAGGCTCCGCCATGGACGAGGATCCATCGCTTAACTTTTCAAGAACCGAGAAAATATTTTTATATTGCTATACTGTAATTCTATGGTCTTTTGGATTTTTGACACATTGTTTATCAACAGTCGCTGTAAGTACTGTGGTACCTGGTCAAACATCACTGCACCTTGGATTGAATTTTTATTCCCTCACTAAGCAGCTGAGGAAATAGAAAAATCTGTGGTTTGTAGTTGATTACTTTGTTCCTGGAGCTTAAGCAAGGGGACATCGTTGCGCTCAGGGTTATTCTGGTCTGATCTTACCGTATCCGGTTTGGCATGGTATACTCATTGCTTCTTACGCAAATGACTCTCCATTCAAGAAGAAACTGAGTGAAAAACATCTTACAGTAAAATCTGCACGTATTGTGATTCAGGGCCAAATCGATTCATTTTTTTACGATTGAATCTTCATAGTAAAAAATCCACGGTGGTCTCCCTACAAAAATGCAGATCAGGGTAGAATACTTCAGTTTTTCAGTGTAACGGACTCTTTAGTGCGGCACTGATCTACATCTTTGCGTAAAGTTGGAACGTTTGATGGAATCATTGAACCACAAGGACTGCTCATTGACTTGAATCAATGAAGAGGGTGAAAGAGAGGAAGGGGGCGGCGGGGGCGGGGGAAAAACAACTTTACGCACCGAAGTGGCGCGAACCTGCAATTTAAACAGCATTTTCGCCCGGCCCGTTATAATTGAGGCTTGTGCACGAAGCACATACTCGAAGCATGTTATTGCGGAACATTCTACTCACAGAATGCCTAGTGTATATGTGGACACCGATACAGTGTTGTACGCATGTAGTAAAAATTATAATATTGCTTCATTTTTCTCTAGTTTCCGGGTCGAAATGAGCTTGTCACATGAGATATCGATCAATCAGCTTTCGGGTTTCTACCTATGAAAATCAAGATTGAGGAAAAAGAAAAGTTATAGTTTAAGTCAGATTGTTCATGGAGTGAAATCAATTCTAAGGTAAAATTTCAAAACTAACTAAAGATAATATTAGTTGAAAAATCATGGAAGCAATTCTCATCTAAAATGAAGTTTCGGTAATTGGTAAACATAGGAAAATTTCGATCTAGGAATGAAACAAGATTATGCATTTGTAACTAATATATTTTCACGCAATACGCTATGATATCTCACCGGAGATTTCTTATATGTGCACAGTGGCATCTGAGGTTATGATGTAGAGAATTCTAATATCTTTTCACATCTCAAATGAAACTGTATGGAATTCAAAGTTATATTAGTTAATATCTATCGAGCTGCATCGAGTGCGCATATGTGTAAGGTTAATGAATTACAGTAATTAACAGATCTACCTATCTTAATGGTAAATTGAATCACCCAATTGGCAGTATCTTTCGTCGGTGGCGTGACTACTTACGGCAATGATTGCCAACTGGTTCTTGATTTTCAGAGAAGAAAAAGAAGTGGAAATCGACGTAGCATATATTGCAACACACATACATCGATCGACGACTTTAGCTGCAGTGCTACCGTCAGATTGAGAATTCAAAATTTATGAAGCGCCTGTAAACCCGGCGGATTTAATCTCCTTGTTTCGATATTTATGAACTAGACTACGCCGCGAGGTGTGTTAAGCCAGAATGGCACAACGAGTGCAGGAGCCAAGGCTCAGTTAGGGAGCGTCAGCTACATGCGATCCTTTGGAACTTCTTGCATATGCCGGCAGCGATGTTTGTTGGCAATTAGCAAGGATATCCAGTAAAATGAGTAACGTCATCCTGCCAATGACGATTCACCGCGTACTCTCACGAACAGCACACACCTGGGTTAATCGTGCGCTAAACAGTTGGTCAAAAAATTTCAGAACTAAAATAAAAAGGTTGTGCCAATTGAAGTTCTCGAGCATCGGTACAGATATTTGCTAACGAGGTGTAAAAACTCTGAGCCGGGGAAGAAAAAATGTTTTTTCAACCACACAAAGAGGCATGATGCATCAGAATCGTGACTTAAGCTCGACCGCACTGTAACCGTATTGCGTTTTGTATGAATTCTCCGACCAGCATTATAAACTACAACCAGATATGTATAAGTCGTAGATTTTGCGCTGCGTGACGATCAAACTTGAAAAGCAAATTCATTTTTATTGCAAATAACAATGTATTCAATCTCTAAGTTCGAGCAAAATACTAGAAAGAAGATTTTACAGTCGACACCATTTTCGAAATTGACAAATAAAATAAATCAGGTATCATACGGTGAACGGAATTCTGCGAAGATCGGCTATTGCGACAATCGAATCAATTGATGAATTGAATTGTGGGCAGTTCGCAGAAGTATGCAAAAGCTGCCTCGCAGAATACGTCGTCCATGCCTCCTTCCTTGTACAACACACCACAGTTCTGTTTGCCATCACCGTTGTCTGGCTGACCACCCCACTTGTCTGTCCATCTGGTATATCCAGTTTGAGCCAAAGATTCCCCTGAAATCGTAACCCATTCGCCCTCTTTGTACAGGTCGTGAATTCCAAGGTACGCCACGTGATCGTAGGCTGCGCCCTTCACCGGACTTGACCTGTTGAATATGTCCATCAGCACCTGGGGATGACAAGGAATTTTCTATTTCAAGGGAGTTATCAGCCATCGTAATTATCACGTAGATTTAATTATCTTGTAATCTTCATCTAAGCCACAATAATTCCGGCTAAGAATTTACAACGAATCGATTTTAGGCTTATGATAAGGCTTACTCGATCAGTGGCTTAGATTCATTTTTAATAGCCTAATTCTCTTGTCAGTTAAGTTAAATGGAATATTTTTTTCGGAAAGAAATCATCATGACGAAAATTCATTATACGGTAGGCTAATCGTAAGCCGGTGTGACAGACTCGTCTCCTCTGTCCTGCCATACAGTCCCCTAAGTAGATTATCAAAGAGTTAGTCATTTTTAACCAAATACAGTATTTATAGTTAAAGTACAGGCACATTCAACGGCGCCATTTCCCAACCCAGTAATTGCATTATGGTACTCAAGACACCACAAGTACCTACACTTTATACGACACTCAAAATACATTCAATACAGCGATAAACGTGTGTGCAATTTTGAAGTTGAAAAAAATATCTCGCGGTGTTGAATAGCACTTGTATGTCATCAAGGTGAATCGCGTGTCCTTTATCAACAAATATAACGTTACCCGAGCCTCGGAGACAGAGTTAATGATAGCAAGGTGGCCGCCTTCGTCGTTGCAGACCTTCCTCGCGTCGTTCCAGACCATAGCTCGCGTGTGAAGTTTGTGCGAGCCGATGCCCGGCGTGTAAACGTAGTCGTCCCTTATCGGAATCCTGGAGGGACCGAGGCTGCATACACAAGGCATTCCGTTGTAGACCAGGTTGTGCAACGAATTGGTGCGGATACCGGTGCCAGAGGAGAGCTGAGGGCGATTCGCCATGGTGGGTGATTCGATCTGGGCAGAAGACATTGAGGGCGAAGGACAATGGCACGGTTCTTCCGCAGTTCCGAGGCTGCCAGGTCTGAAGGCCGGCGGCGATTCGTTCTCCAACGGACCACCGAAGACTCCGCTGGAAAGGAGGATGACCAGCAATTTCCACATGGCTTTAGAACGCGTAGGTAGGAAAAAATATCACCACGCAAGAACGTCCAAATATCACTGCGTCCTGCAGTCGACTGAAGTCCCTCTGTCAGACTTCGGGTTCAACCGCACTAATTAGCCGTTTCCTATCGGCGATACACGCGCGTATTATGTTTGGAGACGAAACAAGATAGACGATAAACGCTCTTCCTGGAGGAACCCTGCGGCGTCGTTCAAAGGTTATATGTGTATAGGGCGGCGACGAGTCTGGCCGTATGCATATGTACGCCTACGATGACGAATAGCGATGGCGTCTGCGTACCTTCGACCCCAACCTATGGCTGCGCTGATTTTGCATTGTTCTGCCATCATCATACGCTTGCTCGTAATTCGTAATTCGCTACGCCATGGTCCATCTTCAAAGACCTGCGGAGACCGTGTCTAGTTGATCATAATATTTCGACCTATTCAATTTTTCTCGCTTACTTTTGCCTCCTGTACTACAAGTCCTAAATTAAATAAGAAAGAGAAAAATTGTCTTTAAAAGAAAACTTTGTCTGAAACTATTCAATATCTTCATAGGGATACTTAATTTCGTGATCACATTCTTTAATTCACTTAGCTAGTATAATTATTGCGACATACATTTTTACAGCGAAATAATTTTCAAAATAATACCGAAATCGTCAAAGAATCATTTTTTCTTAATTCAGATTTTATAAAGTTTCTGTATTGTCCGAGTATTTTTCTTACGGCTGAGTTGATGGATTAAGATCATCAAGTTCAATTTATGCCCTCAATGAATTATTCCGATATAGATCAACTTAACAGAATTTACATTTCCGGCTGCGCCTATTCAGGTCATATTATGTTAGATCACATTCAATTATAACCTGCAACTTCATTGTGAAAGTAGTTTAACGCTGTTCGTCTTAAGTTGCGCTTTATACAAGCAGAAATTTATTTTCTGACGATAATTATGTGTGGCTGTGCGCAGAGAGCAAATATTTGATACTCTAGTCTTTGTTTTAAGTACTTAGTTCCACGTTTTTATCATGGTCATCACGCAACTGCGTTCGTATCGTCTTATACGTAGCCGTATAAAAATGGTGCTTTTCAAACAAACCTGCCATTCGATAAGCACAAACACGAAGTTAGAATAAATGACGCTGGCGTCTGTAATATGAACTGATAGCATACGTGCAGATTGATGAGAATACGAAATAATAAGAATGAGGCAGAGATGTTCCACTACTTTCACTACCATATGGGCAGTAATTCATATTTCGCCGGATGATTTAGAATCGTTGCTTATTGCGGTTGCGACTATGAGATATGTCCGTGATACATTGTGCACAGGCATGTAATATTTGCATAAGAGTAATTGAAATATTTTGCAATACCAAGCATACCCCATCGTCTTCACCTTTCATATCGAAGCTTGCTCTTCACCTGGTGGACTGGCTATAACGGATGAGTATAGGAAGAAGGCTATCAATTACGTGCAGCACTTGATTGTCATTCAGCATGATTCATGTCGGTTTATAACATTGGTTTGCATAGTGATTTTTTTTCTTTGTACCTACTCAAACCGAGTAAACATTTTCTGCGTACCAAAGTCCGGACAAAGGAAAGACTCGAGATTATGATAAATTCTGTCGAAGATGAAGGCATATTCAAGAGGCTGTGTTAGCAGGCCGTCAACATCTTAAAAAACATAATTCCATCTTTGCATTCTTCCGTCTGTGAGATGAGAAATGAGATGGGGATGAAATGGTTGAAACGGGAAACCATCTCATCTCCAAACAAAAGTAAAACCGCGTCATGTATTCGCGATCGCGTTATAAACTCAACTCAGGTGCCCTTGAGTGGTATACGTGTATCAGAGTTTCGCGGTTTTAGACGGTCAATTGAAAACACAAGTAGAAAGAACACGGCATTTCACTTAAGCGAAACAAATATGTGCGTAGTGGTTACCAAGATCGAGTTCTCCTCCCGGTGCTTCTCGGCGTTACTTCTTAAATTCATGGGGAACCGGCCCTCGCGCGAGCTGCAAGGTCGTTCTTGATGCATGTGTGTCTCAAGAGGAATGGAAAGCAGACGACGGCGCCATCGGATAATCTGGAGAGCCAATATCGGATGGTGCATCAAGATTACTTCGAGTTGGTTCACCAAAAACATGTTATACATACGGTATCCTTTAGCAACTATCACCGTAAAGGACACAAAGGACCGTGAGACATTTTAAGTTCAAAATTGCGAAGATCCTAATCAACTGATGCAACTCTGAGCAGGAATTTCAAACGGTACTAATTACGAGAACATGAAACTCGTTGGGAAGCCTAATCGTAAGCATCGTGCCAACGTTTACGGATCTGCCGGAATAAGCCATAAGACAGTCTGATGATCATTACCGATTTCTTGGAAACAAGTTTTCCAACGAGCCGTTCAATGTTTTCAAGTCATGCACCCCGGAAACGGGGACATCACTCGGATCAAATACGGCTGGAAATTAGCCGCCACTTTTAGGAATATACTACCCGTGGTTTGAAACGAAATAAATATTTTCGGTAACGTCGTATCGAGGAGTTGTCCAAACGCGAAGCAACACGGTTAGGAAGCTCGCGTAATTACGATAAAATGAATAAAATGATAATTTGGGTTCGAGGCGCGATCTCAAGCAGCCCGTACAAATCGGTTGCATCTGATCAATTAAGGCGCAGTGTGCAGGGTCAGCTCCCGAATATACACGAGCATCGTCGCATCGTGCCAGAATGTTCATGACTCCCGACTTCCGATGAAAAGGAGATAAAATACCTAACCGAGTTCAGAAGAGCGTGAAATTGAATCAGGAATGGAAGTGCGTGCATCGCGTGCTCCGGCCGATGGCATCGTGTAATAAAAATTAAACTTAAGGGTCTTTTTCCGGACAAGTACCATTTCGGTGAAACTGATCATTCTCCGTCCGATCTTATCCCGAACGCATCTGTCGTTCACAGAATGTGGATTGCGTAATAATAAACTTCGTCGGTACACATATCAGCGGTTTCGTTATGGTGCAGCGGTAGACACGCATGTGATCAGGGATGTTCAATTTACATGCGAGTGTGGTGCGTGTAACGTCGACGCTTCGTACGGTCTGTATGTTCATCTCCTCGTCGCATCGTGGTCCTCAGAGTTTTTCTGACCTGGTTTGGTTGAGAGGAGACCATCGCGCTGCACTCACGGCTGCACCACCGTCAAAGGTGCCTAGTCATTTCGAGTGGCTGATAACGACTATTAAATGACTGGCGGACAAGTGATTGGACATCGAACCAACCGAGACGTCGGTGGTGCACGGTAGCGTAGCTACGTGTAATCGAAACCCCTCTCGATATAATCTGAAGGATTTTAAGTATGAGCAGCGTGTACACAAATGGGATTATTCCGTTGAGAAAGAGAAGAAGAGGCTGCACACTCGCGGTACGCGTAGAACCCAGCTTAGATCCACACGACCGTAAGTAATATTATTATATTTTTTCCACCATTAATTCATGCGCCTCATACAGTAAAAGATGCGCGTGTTGAGCGATGGTAATTGTGAAGTTACATTAAGATTATCGCTACCCCATAAACATCCCGCGTGCGTGGATTGCAAACTCCATCATCTTGATAACTACGAAGCATATATATATATAACGAATTTAAGTGTAGGTGAGGTGGGTATGATTAATGCTACGTGTTTAGTTACGCCATGCGTGACTGATTTCATAATTTCTTCGCGTACCTTATTATACGTTTGCATGTAGGCATATAGATATCCACATGTGTATACGCCCTAGCCGTTTACGCGTATATATATACCTATAGGTATACGTATAGGTAAATACATATACTCGCACTTATGGATAATACATAAATATTTCACAGTAGACGCGTGAACGCATGTTTATTGTCGAAAGAAAGACATCACGATCTCAACAACATCTTTTTTACTGAACCCCACATCTGTCACTCCGGCTAGACGTCGTTTCTTCCCGAACAGATGAACTCTAAGCGATGCTCTGCGCTCTGCACTGCAACGCGACTTTTGCACCACACGTATATCTACCGAGGACTGATGGCGGTACTCGCGAATAACTCCAAGCTACGGGTACAATCCGCAGCAAAGAATGTTTCCGCTTCTCGAAGAGTAGAAATATATTAACTCTAACCACGGGAATGAAGTCTGAATAGGTGAAGATTCTGGTAACATTTAAAGAATCGTCATTCGTTGAAATTTTTTATAAGCCACTTTACCAATTTCTGTAAAAAAAAAATTCTTACCATAAATTTATGTTTTGTCTAGATTTCAAACAAAAAGGTCACCACAGAGAACCGCAGTAGGTACGTCTCGGGCGAATCTTTTTCCGCTTATTGCCGTGCAGGACTTGGTAACGTGTGAATGGCCGCAGGGTTAGCTGCATACGCGGTGATATAATGGAGATGAAAAGCAAGACTAATGGTGGTACAGTGACCAACTCCGTGGTCCTCAGCTCTCCACGTGACATTAATCAACGTTTCCACCGAGTGTACGGCTGTCGACGAATCCACTCTCATCCGAGAAGCCGGGTTCTTGGTATAATGTCCTGAAGCAAAAGGTACGGAGCTGAGATCATCAGAAGCTTCAGAACGGATCAAATAAGGCAGTAACTTCACTCCAGTCGCAGGATTCCTCTTTAATTACCGTCGTCTAAACGTCGCCGACGACACATCCGATCAGTCTCCGAAACGAAGTCGATCGTCCGACCAGAGCTGTATGTCTTTTGCCTCCTAAATTTTTTGTTTCTTTCTGTGAACAAAGTGGTTCACTCCGTTTTAATTTACCGATAACATCTCGACATCTTGAATGACTCGAAGGTATCGAACGAAATCAGAATGAAAGAGAAAATAAATTTCAGACACGTATGTAAAGAAATTAAAAAACCAATCGAATACTCTTCGTGTCTTAAAAATCCCATCTCAGCTTAGAAAGGGAAAATTAGTAAGAAGCATCAGCTATTATTGGTGATAGATTCACATACGAGACGCTATCGAATTATGAACATCCTTGATTACGGATATGAGGACCAGTAAATTTTTGGCACTTATCCTTCTTGATTCGTTGTCAACAGCAAATTAAGTGGCTTATAATAACTCCTGGTTATTCTAAGTGGAGAAAAATTCAGGATCAGAATAAGAACTTGGGTTTTTCGATCAATTAATATCGTGTGATCCTGCTATAAGTATAACGTTTAGAAAATCATTAAACGTGCTATGATTCTACGGAGAGCATTAAAGAGTTCGATTCGAAAATTACGGTGTTACATCTATTGAACCTTCCTTGTAGCCTCGCATTTACCGATTCAAACGAAAAGATGGAGATGCTGTGACATTGCACAAAAAATATAGTATATTCTGTATGTATCGACTAGACTGTACCTTCAGAAGACGATCAAAAATTGGTATCGAGCTGTTGCAAGCCGCATAAATAAGCTATGTATTGCACGGTACAATAATTTACGAGCATTTCGAACACCTTACGAGACCTGCCGGTAGTTTTTCAGAAGTTAGTCAATCACTCGAGACCCAGAGTTCGGTACCTATAAGTGGTTGATGCTGTAAATTATTAACTACGGTGTCGATTTCACCTCAATATTTAGCAGCACATCGATAATGCCCTGAACATTGATGGGCATCTGATAGTCGTAGATGTAATAAGTACGCAGCTGCGGTCGATAAGTGCCACAAAGTAATAGCATCTGACACCGGACGAGCGATCGGACGATATTATTTAGTAGATTTGCTCCATATGGAAGTAAAATTTACTGATGTCAAACTGAGACGGCTTCGCGTGGTCTGTTAATCTTTTTGAGCAAAGTCTAATCGCGATCCTCGCATCGTCCCGCAGATAGGTGAACAAGATGGAAGATTCGATGGATAAAGTGGATGATCGGTGACAGCTGGAAGCAAAGTTACGGATTGCGAATTATGGAGTAAAAGTTTTGCAAGTTGTACCACATTGAGTTAGAAATCGCCGTTTCAGAACCAGAAGAAGTTGACGACCGTTGGTGCAGATTGGTTTCCGTGAAAACGAATCGAGAAACTAGTTATCCGCGACTTCCTCTTGGGCAGGATATTTCTATCGTGTGCGATCCTTGGATGATCGTTTAGTACTGATGTTTATACGTGAGGCTATTTCCTAGATTTATGCCTATGACGGATTCGTCACGCTACTTCGTGTCAAATCGTGCATTTCACTTTTCTAAAGCAGGTTATTAATAATCCTCCTATTTCTAAGCCGAGACAGTCGGGCGTGCTTGGTCGTAGAGGGAATTATCACGTAGGTAGAAAATACCTAGTTCAGAACACGCATGGAACAGTTAGTTACTACGAGAACGGCTAGATACGTATACATACAGGGGCTGAAAGAAAGTCGTTGAGGATCTAGAGTGTTTGTTTGTTCGGATAAAACATCTCAGGTGTCGTTCCGCGAGTACGTATAACGCTGAACGTATTCTCATAACTTCTTCCACATGTTGTAGAAGCGCGATGGAAATTGAAAAAAATCTAGAAAGGCTGTAGGTGAAAATACTTTCAACAAACCAATAATCTCGGGCAATATCTATAGCGTAGCACGATGCACTGCGGTGCAGCATTTTTTGCCTAGCGTTAATAAAATTTGTTGCTGCATACTTAAACGCGATGAGATTGAGATCAAAACTGCTTCACCGGATGACGCTATAAACTCAAATGCAAATCAAGCGTAGGTACCCAATCGACCAATTTATGACTGTGTTCAAAATTCATGCAACATAAACGTTAAGCCTTATTAAGAAACCAGTTTTTAGTCGCCTAACGCTGCGCGTATATAATACTAAATTATTCATTTTCTTCGTAACTACCCCTTGAATGCCTCTAATTGTTGGGTAAATAACTATAAGGTTAATAATTGATGACTATCTTTCTACACCGGTAGACATGTACGACCCTGGAGAAATTCTTTGGTCAAAGATACTCGAAGGACTTAATCTCTTCATTTCCGGATTAAGAGAAGTACTCAGTGGTATTGATTCTTCTGAGCATATGCTTGCTGCATAAGTTTTGCACCATACTCGTGCGCCTTCGTATTCCTTAATGATTTTTCTTTTTGGTAAGCAGCAGTAGCCAGATCGTTGGACTGGACTCGCAATTAAGCTGTTGTAATTAAGTACTGGTGTCCCGAGAACTTGTATAAAAACATACAAATCAATGACATATTGTCCATAAAAAATCCTATATTTGGTGCAGTGGTAAGGTCCGGTTCATATCATCATTCCACTACTGGTCTGGACACTGGTCAAGTGTCTACTTATTACCTTTCATATAAGGCCATCTTGCAAGTTGTAACTATTCACTAATAGTAATTTTTTGCGCACAGAACTCTCCAGAATTGCAATGCTAAAAGGCTTTCTCTAAAAAACTAACCGAACAAAAGCTTGAACGTTCGTATAAGCGGAACCCCATCTTATCGTAAATATCATCTGACTTTACGGTGTGACCGGTTAAATGGGCGGACAGTCGATCAGTTACGCCTTACCATCGCATCTATCTCTGCCTTTTTTGCATTCGGATCACGACGATGGCGTGTAAAGTCCGACGATTATGCGTCTACCGTATTTTTTCTGAACACTTTCACAGTGGTAGTATTTCAACTCTGACATCAAAAATTTGCCCACAGAAATAACTCCGAATATAGTATGAGAATTTGTCGCCGAGGTTGTTGACTGTTACCGAAAGATCAAACCCGGAGATATTACATCAGCCACGAACTATATGGCGATCCTAATGCCTTGACAGCCTGATATGATTTACAATAAAAATTAAGAATCATGGAGTTTTTTTTTTTGGGCTTGGGGGGGAGGAAGGAGGCAGTGTGACCGCTACTCGATTCTTTGAGATAGGATTGAATGGTGGCAAGGCGGACCTAGGAGGTCACAACGGTGATCTATTGTTTTTGACAAACATCTTTGACAGCATCAGGACTGGACACCGACAGCCGGTGTACAATGCTGAGATACCGGTTGTCGAATAATGCTAATAAAATTCAGATCTGTTTCTAATAACATACTATGCGTATACGAATTTTTTGCGCGACGTGGATATGTAATCTCAATAATTTCTGGGCAAGATCAGTGACCCCTGAGTAGTCTAAACTCTGTACCGTGGCCTCGTGATCGGCAAATACGAAACTTTTAATCAATTTATTAAATGGGCGTGCAGCGTCGTCGTAGAGATCAGCATGTTTCAAAATCGAGGTGACTGAACTGATTCCATGTATAGATGTAATTTATTTCTTGCGATGCTCGATTTTCTTTTTCTCGATGAATTAGGATGACAAACAGATCGTTACTGACCACTTAGAAATTTAAAGAGAAGAAAATATTCTGTACAGAATTTTTATGTTTTCAAAAACTCAAAAATTAATTAGAAATTACTGCTATATAAGTTCAGATCTACCTGGTGCGCCCTGGAAGCTAGCTGGAGATGAGTCGACAAAGAAAGATAGGAATTAAGTAAATGGCATACACGATGTGCCGACTTGAGTAAAATGTGCAGGGATCGAGTAATCTTAACAAGTTGCGTGGAAGAAAAACGACTCAAAAAAGAGTTCGAATCACGGTGTAAAGCTGTGTTTTTCCAGTGCAAAGAAATATCCCTCTGCACGACATTCCTTTGTTTTTGCGCCGAAGGTAGATGGTATCTCAGGATATATCTATCGTTTCATACGTGCCTTAGCGAATATGCCATCGGCTATTTTAATTAGCTGTTCATACTTCGTTAGCCAGTTAATTAAAATGTCATTAACCTTGTAGTAGTTCTCGGATGCAGGTTATCCAAGAGTTCATTAAACACACACGCCAGCGTATGCTCAATTTGCTTGCTAAATAATATATCGCGAGTCACGCGGGCATTCAGGTGGTAATAAGATTCGATTACCATACGATTTATTGAAATGAAACGTGAAAATAAAAAACACTTTCATTTCCCACTTTCGATAGTCTCGTTTATGAATTGAACTGGTGGCTTGTTGATGCTTCTTAAAAGTAAATTGTATGCCGAGCCCAAGTGGCAAGCACGCATTCACAGACGCAAACAAGAGTGAAGAGATGAGACTGGCTGCATGCTTTCGCTGAACCTATCAACACACGTACACTCTTAGGCCACTTCTATAAACTTTTTATACTTGAACACACGCATTCATTCAAGATCGTTCGCTCATGGGCTGTGCTCAAACGACATTGTTTCCTCGTCTTCACGGTTCTCTAGATGCACGATTTAAGGACCCGAACGTACACATCTGTGAACAATACCCGTGATATATTATGAAGCAACCATCGTCGTTGGCCTGCCACGGACTCTCCATCATTGCTAGTTCGCAGCCTTGCACTTGAGCTCAAGATCAGGACAACCGAGAAATCGGATAGAACGAATTCGTGAGTATCGTTTTTGTACGTAACACCGGCTTTACACTTAAGTATAGAAACTTGTCGCTTTCTTAACTTCAAGAAGATACGGTCTTATCTATATATATGCTTGTTCATTTCTGAATTCAAACTTCAGCCACACGCTTTAATGAAAATGTATTTGGTCAAAGCAAATCCATTCACTTGAATTACTAAGCGTTGTTCTTTCAGTCTAATTAGTTCGATCCAATCATTTGATCGAAGAAAGCAGTTACCGTTACGTAATCGAGTGAAAGGTCCATTTCGTTTAATTAAAAACCAATCGTAAGGGTTGCATTGGTAGTTGTCCGACGCGAGATAAGTTGTTCATTTGATTTTCTGCTATTAAAATTATCAAGCGGATAGATTCCGTCTTAGATCCTCACCAATTTCGCTAGTCCAGTTGTTAACCTGGAAGAATGTTCAACATTGTCGACGTGGCGATTGTGGTCTTTAAATTTGTATCAAGATGCCCGTGTTCCAAGAGACTAGGTGACGGATTAACCCAAATATTTCTGATCACCTAGTGCCGGTGTACACGAGTAGCATAATGCGGCGCTGAGGCTCTGGCGCCGTTTGGAGTGTCGATAAGAATGAGCTGGTTTGAAACGGTATGAAAAGAAGAAGAAAATAATAAGAAGGCTAATCCACTCTTGAAGTGAAAAGAGGTATTCCTGGGGGCTAAAAGTGCCACTCTATCGAGATCTACATAGTTGCATAACTTGCGTAGGTATCGATGGTTACAGGGAGCAGCAACTGAGCCAAAGCAGTCGCCGGGGCTGGCCTGCAGGATGAGGCCGGTGCTCCCTGAGATGCCCGATAACAGTCCTCGACGCGACTGACCATGTGACTACCGGACCAGCCCGATACTCGTTGCGGCTGGAGCGCAGCCTCCGCTTCTTCTGTCTGCCACTGCTACTGCCTACAACTATCTCTATACCTCATGCATCCACTGCCGACTAGCCCATGGTATACGCTCTACTACTGTTACTGACTGGACCATGGTTGCCCACTTGGTGGTTTCGTACCAAGGTGAACCTCGTCGTAAGCGTTGCGCCGCGCCACACTGCGCTTATGCGGCTGCCCACGATGTACTCGGAATCGGATGACTACTTCCGAGTATCGATCACCTCTTTCCATAACCGGCCGCTTGCTTCTAGCCCAATCTTTGCCCGAGTGTTATATCAGCGAGGCTCGTAATTGCCGACAATGTAACTTACTTCACCGCTGTGATACACATACCCTCATCATTGTGCAACGTCTTTGAAACCAGGGCTTATGGGGCTCTTGGTTGGGTAACGTCCTATTGTTAACGGCGAATGGACATCGTTTGTAAGTGATCATCATCAAATTATTGTTGTTCTGCTCTTCGCGTTGAAGACCTCCTGGCGAAGTTGGACTTCCCGAGGACTGGTACCAGTTCTTTTCGAAAGACATTTCACCAGTGGTCTAAATTGCCCGCTTAATGACCCGATGCAGGGACGGCTATTACTTATTGATCCAACAAATGTACGTCATTGTCCCTCCAAATCTATTTTTGCCTGACAATATAACTTTATAGACATTTCATGCTTCACCACTGTGATGCATTAGTATCTATGATTGTTGCACAACTTCACTAGAAACTCGACCGGCCCTTGGGCGACATCGTACTGACAAAAAGAGTGGATATATCGTTTGTGATCGATCACCATGAAATTATTGTCTAAGTATAACGGCTTTGCTTTCTCGGTATTAAAGAATTCGTAGCGAAGCGAAGCTGTGGCCCGAGGATATAAGTATTGGGGCAAAACAGTGCTTAACGTGTTTACGTTTGGCGGTTAAAATTGTAGACTTAATGTCCTAATACCAGGCCAACTATTATTAGATGATCTACTTGTGTAAAGCGCAAGATCCTTTTCCTGACCATCCGACAAATATTTCTGAACAATACATTCTACGTTAATGATATTACATTAAGGTTGAATGACATTTCGCACACCATATGTAATTGAGCCAGTGAACGGTTTCATAACTGATCCCTGCAACTCGTGCAGCAAAATTCATTGCCAAGTTTATTATGACGAGTGTACGATTCCGGATGACCCAGTTCTCTTTCGGTAAGTGGCTGTTATTAGCGCTTCTGGCCATCAATCTATCCACCACGATTGTTTTTCGATATAGGTATATCGAGAACACGGAAGTCCAGTACAAGATACCGCAGAAATTGGGGAAATATGCCGCTGGGGCGTGGCTTTCGGTGTCTGTTTCGATTACCCTTGCTCTCCTGAGCACTAAGGCGCACCCTATGACTTGACCTGATTGAGTGTCGAGGGTTCGTTTAAGGTCGAAAAGTAACTAGTTCGCAAAATCCACGTGAAATCAGTTTTATGAGCTGTAAATTTACAGACTTGCACGACCAAAATATGCTCATTCTTTGTTCAGCATTTGTGAAGGAGAGTGAAGGGAAAAAAATGAGAATAGAAAGCAGCGACAGGTTTACGAACTAGCGACTCATGGAAAAATCAAAAATCATTCTGTTTCACTGGAATATTCTTAAACCTTGAGTTCTTGGAAAATCCAAGTATGACAATTTTGAAATTCTAACCCAAATCGAATTTTCTGAAACGAGGTTGTTGACAAGAACTGATCATTATGTCAAATTGCATATTTCAAGTACATTTCACCACTACCCGAATAATATCTGTAACCACAAAGTCAAATAGAAATAAAAAAATTTTCCCTGAATGAAGTTTTTGAAAATAAAGAAGGATACTCACTTAACCATACACTATGTAACGAAGCCACCAATTGTGGAAGATGAGGGAGCATGCAACCGAGTGAAGAATCGTACGGCAGACGTTTGCAAGAGTAAATGGCACGAGTGAACAAAAAATATTCACAAGATATGCAGGCTGAATGCGCTTACGTGCTGCGCTATTGAGGTACGCGATAAAGCGCAGGTCTTCGAGAGAAGTCCCGAGGCCTAGTAGGGGAGGTGACTTTGGCTATGTCGTATCTGTTGTTAAATATAACCAACGTCTTGATAAATCACACGAATATCTCAATGGCAGAGGTAAGGGGCGGTGGCAAGCGCGTAGGCCGTCAATGCGCTCGTTCGGGCGTAAAAAGTTCGTAATAACAGACTCTCGACATCGCTGCATCTCTTCGACCCCTCGAATGCTTTTGCCTTGACAACCTACGCCGCATGCTCTCTTTTTTTCATTAAAAAATTATTACGAAAAGATACCATTTGATTCGAATTACAGTTTTCCAAGTAGTTACGGATGGACCTGTAGTGTCTTGCGCAAATCGAATAAAGAGAACCGCGTTACTCTTCAAGCCCTGTCACATTTGTGCTATAATTCGTTAAGAACCGGTCTTTATCGTGCAGGATGAATGTCAAGTTCAGTAGACTTCGCTGTGGCAACCCAAGAAATACGATAGCTCATCCACAGTCGAGTACCTTCACGTAATATCCATCATCCGTAACAGTTGTACCGTTATTCGTATGATACGCGTACGGTTACAGAATATCGAAATTTAATTCACAGAAGGCAGACTATCGGGAATTAGGGTTTGTTGTTGGTTATTAACTGATACCTCATCTGGATTCTGTTGGAATAAGAATGTACTGTGTGTTATCAGTACTGGATACTCACGCAGCATGCGCTGCTAAACCATTCGACTAAAGGAGAATTTTATACACGCGGTGACTTCCGGCACATGAGCGAGTATCGCGCGCACCGTTCCTTGCAGGATTGAATTCCATATTCTTTTCTCCCAGTCTGTTTCTTTCTGTTTTTTCCTCTCTCTCTCTTGCTCTCTCTCCCAGGGATTAATGAAAATACCCAAAGGAGAAGTGCGAAGATTTATGGTGTTAATAAAAGACGTTTAAAAGCAAGATTTATGTTGTTATTTGGACAGACGCCACCTCGTGGATATATATACACACAAGACGGTGGTATGAAAAGACTCGGAGTGTTCGGAAAAGGTAAATGCGAGAAGGTACGAAGGCATGCTTAACTTAACCTGACACAATTTGTACTCATTCAAGAGCCTGCCAAACAATGTATATAAACGCGACGTCCCGATCCGTTATGATCAATGGCGCGCTGGCTGTGCTATTAAAATCCTGTGCGATCTTAGCTGACGCATCGCATGTTTTGTGTGGGTATTGGTTAATTCCGTATGAACTCGAGAAAATTCCTATCACATCCATGCGTCGAATCACTGTGAAAAGAAAAAATAGTCTCACCATTCTGTTATCAGTTTTCACATTTAATAATAATTGCTCACCGTTATCTATTCATGAATCCCGAGAACGGAAATTATTCCTGTTCACTTACAGGACCATTAGAAGAGCTTAACGCAACTTTGCGAGTCCGGAAGACGAGTCTCATAGCAATCAACGTTGATGATCATTCTGCATGGTGCACGATACACGCTCACCAAGAGTTAACTGCAGCTGAATCGTGCCAAGCGTTTGTGGGTGTGACTTACGTAGGCATAAAACCCGGGTATCTCGACAGTTGTCGAACAACGTGACATTCGTCCATGGTTCTCCGTCGCGATATCTCTGTCTCTCCGTCCGTCTTCCCGTCCTTCGTAAATACCCATGAACAATAGATGTTATTAGATCAATTACGAAATATAATCGCTTTTCCTAGATTACGTTAGCATGGCTTATGATAGGTTAGTTATAATGCTACGTTCTCACTTTTACCGTTCATGCAGACGTCCCTTCCGGTCGATGCGCTCGTCCGCAACCTGCACTCCTCGTCAATATATTCTTATTTGCCCTGGCGAACACACAAGTAGATAAATGCACGTTTAACATAGGTAATACGTACGTTCGACGACAAAGTATCACCGTGTCTGTATGCAGGCGCAATCTGTTCTTCCATGTATCTGTCGCTACTAGCAAAGCTTTGTTACAATTGGCTACAGCGTTATAGACCACACAGCAAGACCATTTTAACAAATATTACTATTTGGCGAAGCAATTCTGGAAGCAAAACTGGAAACCGAGAGAAGTTACTCTCCTTCACACCATCGATCTCGTCGAAGACCTGCTCGTAACCATTCGTCATGTGCAATACGAAGTTTTTGTATTGATTGCTCAGTAATGGTAGCCCTGATGGATAGTATATGGTATAATATATAAATAAATCCTGAACTCGAAAGCACTGCAGGATATTGATAATTTTCCGTGTGGTTCCATCCGTTCCATCAATGGGTTAGCGATAATTCCTGAGAGTAGCTGTGTACCTGGAAGGTCTGCTGAAAGTGCTAGTGAATCTCGAATAAGGAGCTCACATTATTGGTAATAACGACGACCTTTTCAGCGAGCGTTACTGAATTAGTCCGACCTTAATGAACCTTTTTTCCTACGTATCTATTATAAGCCGGTGTAGATCGATATACATCGCACCTACAATACACCAAGCAGCGAACCCACTTAGGCAAGAAACCTAGTGCAGCAGATGAATAATTATTGAATAATAATCGATCGTATCACAGGTACAATGCCGGTACGATGATCGCGAGATCAAATTCCCTGCCTTGCTCCTCCGTCTTAAGGGCCACGAGTGATCCGATCGCCACTCATAGGCTGCTGGTAGACTTTTGCTACGGTGCTGTCCACTGCCAAGCCCTGCTGCAGCAAGCACAGTGCACCAACAAGAATAAAACTCACAGATAAATTGACGAAAATAAAAGACTGGATAGGCCGACCATGTGGTGGTGTGCTGCCCCCTGCAATCACGATGAGCAGCTATATTTACCTTCACCTCAGCCTCCCTTCACTCTTTATCTTCAATTTTCCCGGCCCTTCTTCATCTGCAATGGGCAGCTCTATCCTCCTCTCGATCCCGTCTCCCATGCTCTTCCCGAGTTATTCATCACCTAGCTTTTATGCTGACTTAAAAATCTGCATCTTGCAGAGTGTATACTTACGCGTATTGTCAATGGTGGGATGTGAGTATTTTCAGCAAGTATGATCGCTGCTGAACAGGTGACTGACTACCGTGCCTTTGCCAACTGACAAGTTTGCAAGCTGCATTTAATGGACTGCACTTGGATATTCATAGGTCTAGCCACCCTAGCCTAAGGCGTGATTTTTATGTTACCTTAACGAGAGCCGGGCTGTAGCGTAAGCATCTCAAACGAAGCGAGTGGGCACTGATGAGCTCTGATGAGTCTGCGGAACCTGAAACAATTCAGCGACAGGTGCAGCAAGGCGCCGGGATAAACGTTCCAAAAATAGTCTTAGAGGGGTGAATTCTGGCCTGGTGGAAATGATTGTTGAATAGAAAAAGCTAGTGTGCGGAGATGAGGGAAAAGGAAGTTTCAATTTAGGGCTCGTTAAGATCTAGTTAATGTGCATCTTGAGATGCAGTAATGAACGCCGTGATAACCGGTTTTTACATCGTACCTACAAACAGTTTTGAGATACGATCAGTATAGGTTATTAACGTCTTGTAAAATGAATCAAGGTGCAACACATCTGATTAATAACGTAAGTTCATCGGGCTGTGCTCAATGTCCGAACAATTCATTACTCCGCCACTCGTGCTTCACTTATTTTGCAAGGCATCAACATCTTTCCAATAAAGTTTTCTACCGCTCCCTTTTCCTTTCCATTTGAGCTATTGACCTTCTCGGACGAAGTAAAGAAAACAATTGTAAGAAGCGCGATGCTTTATATTGCGATAAACACGGTACCACTGATCGCACAGAGTAACCGACTTTGAAATTATAGTATAACGTTCAAGATATAATGGAAAATAAATTTTAGACAAAAACAAATATTTTATGGCATGAAATTCTATAATTAGACTAATAGTTATTTATTAATTTTATTTCGTTTCTTTAACATCATAGCTATTTACCAAAAGCCATTGATTATAGATTTCATTCATCCATACATTCATTCGTTCATTCAACACAAATTATTGTCAATAAAACGGTGTATATATATAAAATTGTAAATATAAATTGTCTCCATTCAAATATTTGTATAAAAATAATTAGAAATGTCTCAACCACGGGCAGTTAAATGATTAATTTAAATTGTTTTAATAATTATATCTCTTTAATTGTAAATTGTTAAATACTCTCTCCGTTTAGATTTGATAAATTTCGATGAAGTTTCGTCATTTTATATGTTTAAATCTTTTTACCAACAACCTACTTTTTGTAGATAATTCAATGATATAAATGGCGACACACGCGTTGAATCGTCTATCGATGTTATTTCCTTTTCGAAAATATATCAAAATTAATTGGTTCTTGAGCTTCAGACTGATCTCACGAGGAATTAACCACTTTCTTCGTTTAAATGTTTTTATGAGAATAAAAATTCCATATACTTCTTATCACTTTAAAAATTATTCAAAAATATAAATAATACTGAAGGAGACTAAAATTAGGCACGTGTTGCTGTGAAAAAAGGTGAGTTGAGAGAGAGCTAATTTACGAGAATACAGGTATCGGTAGACAAAAACGGAGATCACGCGATGGACACCTCAAGTCACATGCTTCTTGCGACACTTGACTTGATTATTGAGGCGGTAATATTTGAATCGTTACATCAGACCCTATAATTCATGAGCAATAGTAAAAAATTGAAGAAGGAATTTTTTTCAGTCAATTCTTCTGTTCTGACTATTGAATCACCCTTTATACAAGAGCGTTTTAGAGGCATAACAGTATATACGAGATTGAACCGCTGAGGTGGCAAGCTTTGAGTTTGCGTTGGTTGGAGTGATGACGCAGAGTAATCTATTAATGACTGGGATTCGAGCATGTTTTCACATGGTCATATTTCGCTGCTCTGTTCGGCTTAAAAACAGCAGATGCGAAATCTGTCCAACTGAAAGAATGTGGCTTGGGGAGAATCCTGGTGAAAGTTTCAGATGCGGTAGAGAGTCAATGATAAATTTGACAAATACATATACCTTTGCAAAGATATCCTGCGAAGTGTTACGCGCGGGTATTATTCGCAATGCATTTGGGTCAGGGACAATTTAAAATTATCTCCAGGACCTTGCACGATGGATTATGAGGAACGATTTTCTAAGGTAAAAAAATCAAGACTGCCCGTCTCTCGCTGCACGATTTATGCACGAATATACATATCTCCGAATGCTTCGTCTCTGACGAATTGCATAAATTTACCGCGACGAAACGAATCCCCGGTAAAATGTATATATATATATATATATATATATATATATATATGCAGATATATGCGTGTGCATTTGAAACATCGCATCACACGGATGAAATTCCCAACAACCCGTGCTTTGCAAGGATTGTCTGCAGCGAGAGAAAATAAAAATAGAATTATAAACCAAAGTGCACATGTCGGGCGAAATCCAAGGAACCGAACCAGAAAAAAGTTACCATAAAAACGAAAGCTTAATTAAATGAAAATGACTCACGAAGGCTTACGGCGTCATAATAAAATCAATCCCAGGGGTGATGATATCCGTCCGAGAAGACCGGTAGCCGAAAGCTGACCGCCGAAAGGTAGATGCACGACGGCTGCACACGCCTGCGCTAGGATGTGTTTGAGGATAGGTGTATCGACTCCTGCCAGGATAGGTGCGGGGCTCGAAAATGCATGCTCGAATGTACAGGAGGACCGTGCGCAGCGTTGATTAATGGGCTGCCAGAGCGAGCATCCCCCACCACGTGGTGCTGGATTCTGGAAGCCACCCGACAACCGACGGCGGCAACGAAAAGAGGCAACACAAAAAAAAAAAAAAATATTATATATTGGGGCAGGGGGGCTCAGGAAAAGCCTCGTCGAGAGTAACAAAACGTCCGGGTAACGAGTCTGCACGTATTTCTCCAGTCGAGGATATGAGAGGAAGGCAAATGAGCAACGTAACGCGAGGAACTCGTCCAACTGCATTTTTCCTTCTTACTTTCTTTACCCCCCCCCCCCCCCTCCCCCCTCCGCAGTAACTTCCAACTTCCCGGGATCGAGGTGATCTACGGTACTAATACCGCTCCGTACTCCGTACATGCGATGGAAGTGATTATTTTAAAGTGGCCCACCCCTCTCCCCCTGCGTGAAACGAGTGCAAAAGCCGATCTTGGCCGGGGGAAGCAGGATTCCTGCAGCGCTCATTGTTAGTTACAACCTCCACGTGATATCCGAGGTGTTGCCATCCGTTCATCCAGATCATAAAATTCGACTGCAATTAAGCCCAACTTATCACCGTACCGCTACAGCCTTGCGAGGCTGAAATTGGAAATATTTACTACCCGCGTTACGGCGTATGAACGAAGTGTGCAGAATGCGGAAGATGAAACTACGAAGGCAGGATCGAAACGAAATCAGTACAATTCCTTGCTGTATCAAATTTTGGTTTCTCCCGACGAAATAATCTTTTTGCGTGAAATTCGTTGGCGCAACGCGATCTGATGTAAGGTATCGGAATATTACGTACAGCAATAGGTGGCGTACATATGCTCTCATGGTACTAGTTGAACGCGTCGGGGTTATTTGAAGCTTATCTTATAGGTAGCTTGTCCCGAGTACATTCTGCTCGACAGTCTCCTTCTCTCTCTTCCTCTCTCTCTCCCTCTCCCGTTCTCGCCACAGTTTCTATCGCTCATGGTGGGTATATCGCAAAAGCGGTTTCCTTCAAGGCCTGAATCCGATCAGTCGCGGCGACGACCAGTTTCGATATAAGCTCACCCACGTCGGTGGGTTTCAACTGATACGGAAGGATTAGAGGCTTCAATGTGTGCAACGCGTGCACGCCGACTCACCGAACGAACCGAACCAACCAACGAACGAACGAACGAACGAACGAACAACCGACCGACCAACTCGTTAGATTTCATTAATTCGTAACAGCGAAACGCACGACGGGCAGCCTGCTTTATAACCTTCGAATAACAGCGTTTCGCTTCATCATGAGGATCCGTCTTTTATCCACTACGTGCGAGAGAGGATACAATAACCTGACGTCGCAGGCGCCTCCAAGTTGCATGCTGCATCCTGATTGCGTAATCATCGGTTGTCTTCTACATTACCAATTATTTTTCAACTCTGCGCAGAAGAAAATATGTGTACGTTGTTCTTAATGAATTATTTTTCATGAAGTTGTTTTTCCTCTTTCACAATCGTGGTATTTCAATATTCCGAGGAAAAAGACGATGGATCCTTTCATCGCTCTTATGTGACACTTGACCTCTGAATTGTTCCGTCGTATTGTACGCGGAAATTCCGATATGTAAAAAAATATTCCACCTTGAATTATACGAAAAACTTTTTCAAGTACTTTAAAGAAGTGAGTAATAAAATGAAGAAATTTTCCAGAGGATGCAATTTACTCATGCATCTGGCATCGCCTGCAGTTATCACAAATCCATGATCGTGAAATACAGAATCGGAGTCAGAGAATATCCGTGAAAATATCGCGGTCATCAATCGACGAGTGTACCGTTTTAGACTTCAATATTTATTTGATCTTTCGTTTGCAATCCAAACGAACGTCACCAGACTCTATAATAATATACTGAGGAGTTATTCTCGTGCGGAAAGGAAACGGAAATAGAAATACGTATTATGTAGATTCTAAAATTAACCAACTTCGCAAGATTTGGCGATGAGAGATTCACTAAAAACCAACAACTCTCCGGTCACGTGGAGCACTCCGTTGGTTATATCGGTCCAGCTCACTTACACTATGCAAATAAGATGGCCGCGGTGCTATTATGAAAGTAAAACGGCTCTTCAATTGCACGATAACCGTTTTTAAGGATACTTTTCGGCGTCATTTTTTGTCCGATTGACTTTCGAGAGTTTCACCTCGAGAAATTTACATCTTGAAGTTACACTATATAGACGTGACAGGATTTGGAGAGAGTCAAAGTTTCCGAGATCATATTGCGTAAACGGAGTTGGTATTTTTGAAATCGGAAATACCTAGAACTTGGAGTTACCGCATTAAGATTCCTGATTAGCTCCGGACGTGCTATAAAACACGCTGGAGCTACAACAATGAAGTTTACACGTCAGCTTTGTACCGGATAGACTTTGCCAGCTCGAGTCGACGAAGTACATGAGATAGTCTACTCACATACAGAAAGGATCAAAGAAAATGAGGACTGTATCGAAAATGCAATCTCAGTTAAAAAAGGTAGTTTGTCAATTTCTCAACATTATTCGTGAATTTTACTTTTGATGATCAGTCAAACGAGTGTCTGAACCATTAGTCACATCCCTTGCATCAATTATTATTTCAATAACAACGTGGCAGATCAGTTTATATGAATTTTAACAAAGAATCCATTCACTCGGAGAAAAAACTTTAAGGAGATCTCGGTTTCTGAGAGTTACCATTAATCTTATGGGCCAATGGTTGGATGTGTCAATGAAAAAACATCGCGATAGCGTTACACTTTCTAGGCCTGTGTGTTTCACACGCCTGAATGAGAACGCATAATAATATATTCCTTTCGTTGAACCCTTGCATTCTTCTACCTGTCGGTATGCAGTGCATACATATTGTACATACATACATCGATGTTATTCGCGATTCGGCCGACTCCTGTCTGAATTTCACCCTCAACATCGAAGCGCAGGATGCCATCATGCGCTTTGAATTTACGACCGAGTCGCTCGGGATAGGAAAATAAATTCCGTATATAATATGAGATTTCGTTCGTTTCCCGGCCGTCGCATTAGCTCGCGTTTATTTATGACATGGACATACGTACTCATACGAAGCACTATGTGGTGATATACCGCTTGTGGTTACGAAATACACAAAGCACGCCGTACCAAAGCAGATTATCTGATAAGACTTGCAGAACTTTTTCCGCTTTATTATTACTCGATAAAATCGGGGTACCGTAATAAATTGCAGCCGGGTACAACACGATTCGCCTTTCTACTTACCAGCGAAAACAACGCGCTTGTCTACCACCGTGGTGCTGTGTCTCTCCTCTCATGCGACGTCGCGTCGTCCCAGCTATGGGACCACCGTCGAATCAGCCCTCCGAAACACACCGATCGGACTAGATCAGTTCAATTAAATAAGTTGAGCAAAGGCCGGCTAAACGGGAAGATCGAAACCAATCGGTTGATGGGAAAAAACTGTAAAAAAGAAAAATCTTTGCCTTAATTAACAGGGTATAGCTCAACTGATTAGTCTTCCGTCAAAAAGATTGCAGTACAGAAAAGAGATGAACGTCAGGGATTCTAGAAGTTTTCCTATCAAAAAATGTGCTAAATAAGATCAAAGATGCAGCTTCTTTGGTTTTTACTATAAGCTGTAATTACGAAGTAAGTCATTGCACCATCAGTTGCACTCGGATGCTCTCATCTATTGATTAGGAACTGCATCATATCTCGGTGACCCATTAAATTGGCACAGATATTACAAGGAGTAGAATTATTGTTGATTGACTAGACCCGTCAAGTCACAGCTGGCGTTCGAAAATAAAATCGAAACTTCCCGCGCTCTGCTTGAGGAATCAATATTAAAATTAATGCTTGAAAGGCCGTCGCATGTGATATTAGAAAACTTGGTGAGTGATATAGCAGAATGCACATTTCCTGGATAAATCCACTCCCGAGTCTGTACCTAGTTGTTACGAAGTAATAAATGGCGGTGTACCTCCTGGGCATACAACTTCCCGTGTAAAGACAATACATCTCTATTTTATTCGCCGGATAATGGATAGAGCCCGGTTATGCTTCTCCCGGTAACAATATAATCGTGATTCAGCCAGCCGGGTTCAGTCCATTTAAGAATTCTTTTACATCCATCGAGGAACAATATGCGGAAACGTTTGAAACTTCATGCAGCCTTGCCGCACCCGGACGAATGAATATGACGTCATAGGTGAAGGGTTTTGCTGCTCGCGAAAGTTATAATCAACTGTATCAATGCAGCATATGTCTTCAACGAATCGAAATATCTTCACACCCCCGTGACTTGTCTGCAATAACAACCGCGTCATTTTGCGAATCAATTTCTTTCTTCAAGTCCGTTCGGAAAAAAAGTCGTAAGACGAGGGTTTATTATTAAGCCTTCGGAATACCTCTGCGATGTAACAGGAACGCTATGAACTTCCGTGAGATTTATCCGAGGTCTCCTTTTCTCAAGACACTTACGATGATAAATGAAAATTAAGTTTAGGTGAAAGTTGCCCGTCCAGGACTCTACCCCATGTTAACACATGCATCCAGCCGTGAACGAACAATGCCAGCCAATTACCGGTGCAATACGGTTGACGATGTCAAGTTTCCCTTTTACACAGCCTGTAACGTGTAGTCCGCGAACTTGCCAATGAGCTGATCACTTTGAAAACACGACACTAACCTTCCCTTAAGGACATATTCTTGACCGAAAGTCAATACGCCTATGCTGAGCAGGGATTCGGGTATTTACAGTATTTCACCACTTCACCCACTGACCGCGATTTCGAAGCACTGCTGTCGCAGGGAACTCATTAAAAGCCACTTCAAAATTCCCGCAAGTACAACAGCAGCAGGTATTGTACACTGTGACAAAAAACATCGGATAATCAATATTACTGGCTCGTATAGCACAAAATTTTTCCCGATGTAACACGGTTGCGTATATATTTGTGGTACTTGAGGGTATTTCATCGGTATTATCCGTTGCCAGACTTCAAAGTAGACTGAGTAGGTACTGTTTGTACAGGAGTTGTAGTTCCTTTTTACACAGGCAAGTATTTATCGTTCACACAAACCACGCTTGGAATTCGTGCCATTGTACAACGCAGCTTGCAAGCTTATACCGGAGACTGCCTGGGGACCGGGAGGATGAATCTGAAAGGAACGGAGAGGACACGAGGTCCTGCAGGTGCTAATTAAGTTAACCAACGACTGTCCACGCGCGCAATCCCGGCTCACGGTATGCGCGGTAATTTTTTCTCCCTTATTTTTCTTCTATACCTCCTTTTTCTCCCCATCCTTTTTTCAACGATAGCTACCATTACTGCGATGAACATATCCACATGCGCCTTGTGAGCGGCGGTAATAAGCCGGTGGGTGAGCATCGTACCGACCTCAACCATCTTCGAGATGACTATGTAACCGTACTGTAAGCTCGGACTCCGATGGCTGATCTACGTAATTGCTTCAATTTTTACGTGGGTACGCAACATTCTTCGATTGTCATGTTTGTTTTTTATCCCTTGAAACGATCTTGCGTTGCAGTTTTCCTCTCGGGTTTTCATAAATCGAGATATGGACCGATGTGGCAGCGAGATGTGACAGAGATTCTTCTGTCACTCGAACCGTTTCGTTGAGCACTGATCATGCATAGGTGGCAAAAGAATTCTGAGAACACTACCTGCCACCGCTAGTTGGTGTAATACTCCGTTTCGTCTCGGTACGAGCCGTGTTCATGCCGCTGCAGTTAGCCATACGTGTAGTGTTGGTATGATATTGCTCAGCTGGTTATTGTTTGCGAATACGGAGAAGTCAGATTTACTGCTAACTACTGCTGTATAGGACGTCTGTGGGACGCTGGCTACATGGAAGCGAATTGTGTTTGAAAACAAGCTTCCAGGGCTTATCGCGAAACCCATTAGAAGTGCTTTGTCTGCGGGCGCGAGTGTCTCACTATGGGCACTGAAGTTATCATTATCATATCTACACTGGAACTTCTCGACGTATCGTCCGCAAGGAATTATTTCGCTCTGCTTTCACTACTTGATGCTTGTCAAAAATCAAGATCTACCTCAATATTGTTCAAACTTATTTGTGATCGTCGAATCTGCTGAAGTGAAGTATTTATTACACGTTGATCAACATTTCGAGGATCTTGTCTTTCACTTACTGATGCATGTAGTTAAACTATATTAATTACCTTACTCATCTGTTATGTGAAGAGAATTGATACTTTCTGGTTAATTTTTACAATCTTCAAAATAGGACTCGCACAGGGAGAAAATATGAACTAGGCCTGAATTCGTGCGGTGAATATTTCAAATTAAATTATCTAGTCGACCACTTTGAGTCGAGTATTCTCGTCACATGCTGACTCTTCTCTAATATTAACAATGCAAACAATTTGATGGTAGGATACGTGCGCGGGCATAATTTGAATTTTCTTTCTTTTTTTTTTTTTGAGAGTTCTCTTTAATGGTGCACGCGTTTGAGAATTACAGTGTGTGTGTCTGTGCGCGTGTAAACGGGGAGAAAATTTAGCTGCAATTAACTTTGTCACGCCGGCATATGTATAGGATTATTTCGGTCAAACGTCTGCAATTTGCGTACAACTACGCTCTTTGATGTTTAAGTATTATATTATACGGGTGCATGTTCTTTGCGCCTCGTGAAAATTATTGCCGTTGAAGAGGAGTGATATTTTTACACCTTTAGAAACCCGTTAGGTACTGGGAAGAAAGATAAATTGTTTTTTATCCCCTAATATGATGTGAGATAATAACATTATAAATTAGCGGTCAAACAAGAGTATCAAACTGAGAATAGACGTCCTTCGGTGAAACCATTTCTGCTAAATCAGAAACAGATGCCGAATAAATGCCGTAAACATGGTTGCGTCCGATCGCGCTATCAACGTTTTATTTCTTTGTAGGGTGACGAGTGAAGAAATGCACTATTCTATTCATTATATTATTATTTATTACACGATTCCCTGATTTATTTTATTTCGCAATTTTTTTGCAAGTTACTTTTTTGCGTACGATGTAATGTACGCTGAATTTTGGTTCCAATTCTCACAGTCCACACGAACGTTTCTACAGCAATAAGTTAACAGTGTAAATAATTTTTAGCGACAAGCGGCCAGTCGTGTACAAGGTTGGAAAAAGGTGCATCAACCATTGAAAAAAAAGAACGAATTGCTCCATGCAGCGTGGATAATTTATCATAATTCACTTCCCTGCACATGATCGAGTCGAGGCAACCTTTGAGGTTGAAGCCACTCGAGACACTGCCGCTATTAGCATTTGTCGAAGCTGACTGTGCGCTATCCTGTGCGTACATACACGATTGTGTCGGAGGTAGAGTGCAGGTACAAGAGTCGTATTGTAGGCTGGTACTGTGTTGTGAGGCGGGAATCCCCTTTATGATACCCCGCATGCTGTGTGGAGGCAATTCAGCATCTATCTCGTGCCAAGAAAGCATCGTTCCTAGAGTGGTAGGTCATGTCCGCAAGCGAAGGCCACGCACAACGCATGATGCACGAGGCAAGCGTTTCTGCCATCGAAGCTCGCGATTCCGTCAGAACTTCGGGTTTGCCTCATAACTCAAGTATTTTCCCCACCGGCTGACTCACCCTTTTCTGGGGCCGTAATTGTGCTGATTTTTTTTTTAATCAGCGCAGAAAACTATGGAATTATGTCCAGCCACTGGCTTTTTTATACGTCAGTCAAAATTTCACCGTCAATGAAAATTGGCCCCGTATGAGCGGTATAACAGCGATAAATCGAGACGACATAACCGAGTCGCCGATATAAGCGTCGCGCGTCATGACGTCAGTTGTGCGGCTCAAGATGTATTTAAGAGACGTCGTAAGCCAGAGTAAGCAGTGCATGTATCGTCGTCTTTTGTACGCATATTTATAACTCTAGGTGCCTGCAGATTGAGAAGCAGAAACAACGGCTAGATCCCCGTATGTGAACAACTCGCACGGCCACACAGGTAGGCGTAATGCGCATATTGCAAACATCCCGAAGTGATGCAACAGTTTTACACACGCTTATACTGTTCTTTATCTGCGAGAAAAGGGGCGGAAAAATTCGCGAGTGTAGACAGATCTAAAAAACGATTCAAAAGCACTTCAATCACATTTCAGAACAAACTGAATGTTTTCATTTTTATCTGATTGTGAAATATGCTCGAGGCATACTTCACTGGCGAAATTCACAAAGGCACTTCCTGCCTTCTTCTCGGTTGATTATCTTGACTGCATCTAGTTGACAAAAGCTGATTACCGAGCAAGTGTCGTTTTACGTGATAAGAAAGAGCGTGGCAGAACATCGAGTGGCTATCCTTCTGTTTTAGAATGAATCCACAATCACTTAGGTTGAAATTGTAGCGTGATACTGTAACCAATGATTAAGTAGTTTCATTCTTCTAGGTAACGAAAGAATAAATATTGAAATACCGTATATGTATACACTACTCGAATTGATTGACGAAGAAGAAGAATTAGGTGGTTGGTACGATTGACAAATGATATCGATACTTTTTCCATTCAAATTTTAATGATCCAACGACTATTTTACAGAATTTTAATCTTTGCAAGACTGCCACTGACAACAGTACAAAAATATTCACTACCGCGCCGCAACAGCGACTGCAAAATTGTTGACAAAACAAATAATGTAGCTGGTCATTATACTTACTGGTCGCACTCGTCAATGCCTACTTCGACTACTTAGCATGAATTATGCTCTTGCAGAGTGTCGAGCTGTTGGGCGGAACGTGTAATAGAATTGCATAAATAAATGGCTGCAATAGCTCCTTAAACCGCGAAGTGAACTAGCAGAAAGTAGTCGAAGCAAACGTGGTAGCGTAATGTAACCATCGTCGTTTGACGCTGTCCTGCCAACAATACCTGTCAAAAGAGGTTAAAGTGATCATTTGTCCTCGCTATTCAAATTACAATAATATATTTTTTATTTAAAATTAATGGTCAGAAATTTTTCCACGTATCTATTATATGCAGGCGCACGCATAATTCGTTCCAGAAGAAGTATTATTTTCAATTTTAGTACAGAAAAAACGAAGATCCACGTGTGTGTCGATGCTTATAATACGCTAGGAGGACCCTTTTCCATCACATTTCCGTTCCACTCACGATTCAAACTGTGGAGAATTAACTTGACACACCAATCGGTCGCACCGATCGTGCACCGTATACTCAATTTCAGTGTCAACTTCTCGAGAGGATAGCTACACCAAGGGCACTGCAGACTCTTTACTTCCCGGAGCTCCAAGATAAATTCCGCGACGTCTCGATGCTCACGCTAATAGGACGTAAAAACGTGCCAGTGCAGGCACAAGTGTGCAGAGACGGTGTGCATTTCGCCTGCATCACCCATGCGGGATTCACCGTGTGATTTAGTGATTCGGCCGGAAGACGGTGTGCATAAGGGGTTGGTATAACGAGTGTTGGCTTAGCTAAGTCCGAGGTAGAACTCTGCAAGACCGACGAGGACACTGATGTATTAAATTTCAAGACTAGCCTCGGGCCAGACTAACTCGAGAGATGCCGACTCCCCTTCGCTGAGATATAGCGAACCGGGCGATAGGTGCAAGGTGCATCGTGGTGACCTACAACCTTCGCCTCACGACTACGCTGCTCAAACTCTCCGAGGATATGTATAGTTCTTCGCTCACGTTTTAGTAACTTATGCTTACGAAAATATTATACGTTCCGGGAATTGGAGCTGTTGATTACGTACAGAGATCGAACTTCGCAAACTGAATTTTCTAGATCATGAAATTTCCTTGAAGGAGAAATAGCAGACAAACTGTTCTTGCCAACTTTTCTGTCCTCACGAAATAGCATTTGACGAATGACACGCGCTGCAGAAGATCTTATAGGCAAATGAAAATTCCAAGTGAGTCAATGCAGCCGCCATATTGATACTTCAAAGGAGCTTGTATTAGTGCGTTAATTAATTCTTTACTTTAAATACTAATGTTCTGATTTTTTCACAGCGGCGACAAGATTTAACATTTATAAATTTTCATTGAATGAATTGTTGTGGCTGCGAATTCCGTTCCAACTTAGCTTGTAGCCAGAACCAATGATTGTTTCAAGTAGAAACAGGTTAAGCTTGAATCACCGGAAAGATTACTCGCTATATAATATACCCTGAACTTTCTCGCATATAAACACATAACGTACATCGAATATCGATAATTATTTAAAATTCCCGTGTAATTCCCCAGAGTATAATATTCGATTACCAGCACGTGGGTAATCTTACAACCCCTGACAAGAGGCTCTCTCCATCCATATATCGGAGGTATAATTACTGTACTCAAGTAACCGTAGGTAGGTATAAATTAAGTTGAACGTGTCTAACCAGCCGCCACCCACGTGAATTCCACATGACGTGTCGAAGCTCAAGAAGTCCCCGATTACGGTCGGGTTCGAAATGTTTTCCGAGGCGTTGCTATTCCCGGCGATAAATTGGCGTCTGTGTTTATCGGGGCGTTTGGCTCGCGCGATTTGTCTTTCCCGCAGGATATAGCAAGGCGAACCCGGAGGACGTGAAGGGCAGGAGACTGGGGACGCGAAGAGAGTCGGGAACTTACCGCGATGTCTCGCTCCAGGCTGAGCAGGGGCAAGTCTGTTACTTATACCTCTGGCCCAGCTAACTGCGGCCAGCGCCTCTTATTCCAGACTCGAGAATCCCGCGTTCAACGCTTCAGTTTACCTCCGCTAAATATATTATACATGCATATTACTCGCCATCGCGTGCGTGCAAGTGCGCAAACCGTAAACATACATGGATGTATTATATACGCACCTGCACACTCGTGCTGGTAATAGACCGTTTCAATCGAGGGATTAACTACTTGTCGATTCTTGTGCACATCAGATTCACAGAATCCTGCGGGATGGCAACGATTTTACTAGATTTTAGAAATTTCAAGGGATTCTAGGCATGACAAAAATTCACAGATTTTTACAAATTTCAACGAATTTCAAAGGATCTTACCAAATTGCACAGATTTCACACGATTTTTCTTTCTAGTGGTACTTTGAAGATGTGCTTTCGAAACACAATTTTCCAGATGATTACAAAATATGTAATATAATTTTAAAGTAAGTCACCGGAATGAAAAATTCCATAGTAAAGTCACCAAAGCTATCAGAAGAACGTAGGCATAACTCCAAAAACTTTCACAGGATTAGAGAATTTTAAATTATTTCTCAAGGTTGGAGAAAAAAAAAATGATCTTCAAGATTCCGTGAAACATTAAACGATATGAAATCAAATATAGTAATCGAAGAATGAACATTTCCCACATTACAACGCACATGAAATTAATTTTTGGTAACATGTTTGCAGATCTTGAATTTCTATCTTCGCAAAAATACTCGGGATCGAAATTACCATAAATTTCTTTCATCGTCGGTTCACCACAAACTCGACTGCTGCATCACGCTGGCGCCGTCAAGGGTATGAAACGACGTGTAATCGTCATAGACGCTTTCACGGGGTCCCCTTATTATACAGTGCCGGCAATTGGTAGTCGGAAAAATCGAGAGCCAACTCTGATGCGATTTGCTCCGGTTATACAGACGGCCGTTTATACTTGACGGGTTGTTCTAACGTGGTGTATCCGTCTCATCTCCATGCGTATACGTACCTATAGACGGGTCACGAGACCCTGGCCAATATAATAATAAACGCAAGCGGTTCAGCCGCGCTGGCGCATCTAATTGTGCACACATATCACAGGTAAAGTCAGTTACGGTAGTTTTTCTCGCGCCGCTTCAGATGCTCACCTTCTTCACAGCTGCTTCTTCTTCTTCTTCTCCTCCTTTTTCTTCTTCGGACAGTTCCGCCAGACTCGGGCGGGGGTGGACTGCAAGGAATTTGCCTGCGAAACCAATACGCCGTTAAAGAGATCGAGGAAATGTATTTTTGAGAGGCACAAGTGCGTGACACGTGCTCCGGAACCTTGGCCCAAATCAGCAGCCCGCCCACCTCGAGTCTCGTGCTTGCAATGGTACGCCAAACGTGATCCACGCAAATTGCAAATGCAGCAGGTAGGTACAGGATGCAGCTCGCAAGTAGATCTGCGCGTAAAGAAGATTTGATGAGAATTTCGGACAGTGGAGAAGTCGATAGAAGATATTACAATTTTAAATCTTGCAATTTTTTTTCTGCTGTATAATTTAACATACAAGTTTCATCGCTCTTTATTTAAAAAGATTTACAATAACAAGTGACTAGCACTTTGAAGTACAGGTTTAATTCAACGCATTCAATTCAACGTCGTATCTGTATATGTATATGCATATAATAATTTGAATTCTCATACATTTGGAATGTATTTATCAACTATTAATATAATTAATAGGTATTATATACTTTATATTCACCCTTCGTTTTTTTTCTCAACGGTAGCGAGCGCGCGCATTGATGCACGAGAACTAATAATAAGTATAATGTATACTTCTGGAAGGCACTGAATATGGTAAATATTGTAATATATTATGTACAGCTATAGATTATAGTATCCGACCTACAGTAAACAATTTTATTATAATCGTAGAACAAGAAGAAAGTAATAACAATGAAGTAGAAAACCGAGGAGAAAAAAAATTCGGTACAATTTTTACAACCTGAGTGATATCTCAAAAAGAAAAGTACGTCCACATGAATATCTCGTTGAAATTCAATTCGGGTAAATATACGCAAGGTGTTGATAAGATGATCAAATAATGATCAGAAAAAAAATGAAAATAAATAAAAATAACCACGATTCAACTGAAATTAAGTATTCAACCTACCGATCGGATGGATCCAGCAAACAATCATGTATTCTCACATTCAGAACGAATCTCACAGCGCGGGCATCTCTCACAGGACTCGATTACTAGATTACTATGGTACACCGACAGCTGCTGCGTTTAATCAGGATAAAGCAATCGCAAATATCCATAATCTTAAAATAATAATAAGAAAGCTATTTTATACAACAAAAGCCACCTTGCAGATATACTGTGTTATAAAAATTATACAACTATCGTATGGATTTCTTATCCTTGTCTTTTAACGATTCCGGTTCATTTTGTAAGCGATAAGTTATTGGTTAAGAATATCAGGATCCGCAGCTTATCAGCTGACGATTCAAGGAAAACCTCGCGCTAGCTGCAAGACCTTCACTCCGTTACATTTGAACTGATACCGAGTAGTATAAAGGATAAAACACGACTTCTAAACTGAAATACAATCAAGTTCAACAAACGGCCGATCTAGGTTATTCAGATCCTTACATCATAAGCAATATTCAAATGAATAAAATGTGCTCACGATTTGTTTTCAAAAATCTCTAATAAAAAAAATATCTGTTTAATATACCTGCAAGTTCGCCTTTCATACTTAAACATACAATAACATACGTCTAACATGCGTTTACGCATAACCGTATAATACATGTAGGTATGTAATCCAAGGTCATACTCTAAATTAGGAACATTAAGATTTACTAGTATCCTTAGCACAGGCTCACTCGGAAGTAGGGCACTCCAAAAATAAGACATATACAAACCACCTACACTGTATGCAACAATGATAATAATAAAATTAATAATAATAATAATAATAACAACAACAACAACAACATCGGATATAATTTAAATTTACATTAATTTCAGTCGCTTCGATGTGTATATGTATTGTATATATATATGTATATATCATGTATATTCAAGGCCTCGCGAATACGTGTATGTGTGTGTAATATACCTATGCACAGGAAGTCTGTACAATGATTTGTCCGCCATTTGCATATACGTGTTACTTACGCTACGTTAACGACACGGACTTACGGAGTACTTAGGTATGCCGATGCATTATAGGCAGAGGGTCGGGCAAGGGTTGCAGCCAGGAAGTACCGGCGCGGAGGTGAGGAGGACTCGAAGAAAGGTTTCGCCAAGAAACGGAGGCTTCGTACTTGAGCACGAGGGTCACCCGGGTCAACCTATGCGACCTCCGACAAGGCTACTGGCTACCCTCAACCTGCAGTCAACGGAGGCTCTCGCTGTGCGACCGTCGCTCGAATCACGAGCCCAGAGGTTTATTGCGGCAAACGTTGTACGCGGAATTGAAAATACGAAAACCTAGGAAGTTAACCCCGCTGAATACAAGACTTGTAACCAAGAGCTAACTACAGGGTATAAAGATTCTCCGGTCGCCGGGGGATGGGATACCTAACTACTGAGTTCGACGCGCGATGCTGATTCGAAAACGACTAACGGGTCGATCCAAAGGCCTTAAGAATTATTGCGATTGATTATGAGGAGATTACGATAGATTCTGATACAAATACTATTTGCGAACGATCCAAAATCTGTGGTTCATCGTTATTTTTACAAACATTTTTTCACCAGCTACTGTACTCTGCATTTTTGGGCAGAGCTTTTGTCTGTTTTTAATTTCTTTTTGAATAAGTTTAGAATTTGAGTTTTGACGACCTGGAGTGCGGAGATTAAACGTGGCACGATTATGTACGGTATTCTCATATGACAGAAAAATTAATCTACACTTACCAGAATCAATATCAATTTTTCAACGATCTCAAAATGTATGCCAACATTCCTATGGAATACCTTTGAAAAACAACAGCCATTTCACCTACTTCAGTATCCGTTTGTTCCATAATTTAATAACGCGTTACAACTTCCTGAATCGATGAATAAAGAACTGATACCCTTGTACACGTGATACATGGTCGTGTAAACTCCCTGGGCTACAACTGAGTCGCAAGGCACTTATTTTACGATACATCTCGTTGGTTTCTTTTGAAGCAAAGGCGGTCAGGGGACGGCTCAAAAGGAGAGCAAGAAAGAAGAAAGAAAATAATTCAGCATGTCAGGTAGTATACGACTTGATTTCATGCGTATATGCTTACTTTTTAATACCCTAACATCGCTAATGGATGATACCTAGCATCCTGGAGATAAAATGTTCTCACGTAGTACTCATGTCACGGGCCATCGTCGGAACTATATCTACATTTTTGAGTTTTCGTGCTCAACGTGAGAGGATTGGCTTCTCAAAGAGCGACCTTAGAACGCGAGAGCTGGACTGCGTCCAGTCATTGACATGACAACGGTTTTCGCGTACGATGTTTATATTCGTAAATTAAACAGTTTGGATTAAGTATTTTCTGCCTTTTCCGTTTTCTTATCGAGCCATACTTTGGCACCTGGCCCAAGACGCAGCGATAAGAGAATATCGCTGATCTTTCTCACTCTGGGTCTCGTGTATCAGCCAATTTTCACGCTCAGCTTATAAACAGCCTGAACAGGTAAAACAGATGGATATTGAGTATCGAAAGAATAAGAAGCTGATTACTCAAAATACAGCCTTGAAGAGATCCGTGTATAGCCTATAAAATATAAATTGAACTCATTGTATCCCTCAGGGTGAATTAACGAAGACGATAATTCGATTGCACCAACCCCACGATGCTTGGCACGCGTTCACATTATATGCGTAGATTTATAAATCTAGGGTAAAGTATAATATCTTCCAACATATTTTGCCTAACGTAATACTAATACAGCTACTTATATTTATGCATTTTTCTCTTATCAATATTATATTTTACATATAAAGTAACGGTAATTATTACTATGTATATCAACCTCTGGGTATGAATTTGCCGCACTTTTTCAGCCTCATGCCCAGTTTCGAAGTGTGGAATGTCCAAGCTGAAAAAATTAACTTCTAACACTGCATACACTGCAAACATCTCTTCCAATTCCCAGCACATGTTTCATACCGGTTATAGGCACTTAGAAGTATAGATTATTCGCGTATTATTTCTCACGTATATTAGAGCGCGGCCAATAACGCTATATTTCCGTTCCAATATACGCTTATAAGTTGCTGTTCGCGATCCAACACTTTTTGTTCAAAAAGAACTTCCGGTACGTCTGGGTGGTTTTCAGTTTTCGAATTTCGACTCTATTATTCGAATGATAAGAAAAAGAACTGGGTTAGAGAGTGAAAATCTATTTGGAAAGACAATTGTACATCTATTCCAATATTCGGTTCAGATGAATATTCCAAATACCAAATTTAGATAAAAATGAATCAAACCATTTCAAAGCAACTGCACTTCTATCAAACCGTAGGTTTCTGCACGTATCAAATGTTCGAATTACGGTGCAAATAAAATGGTACGTTTCTTTGAGAGGATTAAAAAATTCTTCCAATCGCGCAAGCGTGCAGTAACATCATTTATCACGCCATAAAAACCACCGCATCGCGTACCCGTAATAAATAAAAATAATATAACCGAGTGAAATTACATCCATGAATTAATCACACGCCGCTAGTTTCCGTGCACGCTGCTGCTCAGCACGATCACATCCGTCCCATTCCTGGGATCGTCACTTCCACCGAGGAGAAGCGCGCACAGGAGACGTCATATACTCAGAGATGGCCTTTTCTTCCGGTCTTTGGTGGTATTCTTCCCAAATATCGTGCCGAGCACCCTCGACACCGAGTGAACGCCGAGTTTCCGGCGTATCGGAAGAGCGCGGAGCAGCTGGACCGAGCGGGCTTCCCGGAGGAGAGCCTGGAAGGCGAGGGCCGCTCCTGCAGGACTTTCCGCAGCGCTTACCTCGTAGAATTGGCACCCATGAGCCAGCGACAACTGCTGACCCTCGTCTACGCACACCTCTCTGAAACACGAAACAAACGGATTACGACACTTGTCACCCTATAGTCACCCATGCAGTGCGGCGTCATTCGTGCCTCTGGCAACCTTCCGTTTCCTCTGATTGCATGCTTGTTGCAACGTGACCGGTGTTCATTTTTACGCATTTCCGAATGCTCCTGAAGGTCGAGTCAGCAGCTAATGTCAGTTGTTTGAAAGCCTCGTTTGTATCATCTACGTTTAACCGCTTTGTTTTTACTAAATTTTGGTCAATATAAGCAGGTACTGGACCAACTCGGATCTGTTTCAGACACAGGACCAAATTCAATGCGAGTAATGAATTTTAGACAAAACGAAACAAAGTCAAAAATGCATGCAATAGCAGTGCCTTCGTATTGCACACGCAAGCATCGGACGTTAGCCATTCGTACGTATATACATTATACATACTCGACTTTCGGTCATTCGTTGAGTGCAACGGTGTTTGATTTCCTCGATGCAGTTTTAGAACGAAAATTTTGGTTCTGAGACAGAAGTGGGCACGCTCTGAATAAGAGAGGAAACACTGCAGCACAAGCACAGCTTGCAATGCGAGAAGCCGGAGGAGGTTGTATCCACCCACCAACCACTTCAAATTTGTAATATCATTACGAGCTTTTATTAGATTGTCCTCCGAGCTGCACCGAGTGCTCTAGCCGATGTTCTCTACCACCGGTGATCGATGATAGAACTGCAATTTAATTGCTATTATTTTTTTATCGTTCTAACGATCGCAGACTCAGTTCTGAAAGTACAGTGTACAGTTCTGAAAGTTTTGGCCTGACGTTGCTGTTCCAGTAACCTTGTCGTAACTGGATTATTTCAGCTTGAATAATTCAAATACTATTAATTCGATCAGAATTATCTACGGTTTCGTCGAGCTTTCGCCATTCCCCAGGCACGTGTACGGAAATACTATAATACACGTAATACATCAGCCCAAATCGATATCGTGTAATGGCTAAAGTTTAACTGACTAGGTGCTTGACCTGAGCTCGGGTAGTCAAAAATAGATTTGTCCCTGCAACATCGATTGCCACATCATATTGAGAGGTGCTAAATAATCCGAGACCATTAATCAGACGACCAGTCAAGTCAACACATGTGATCCAATACTGAGAATAATACTAGCATAGTAGGAAATCGTTTATCGGTAAAATATCGCTACCTTTTTCCCCGCGTGAGGACTATTGCCACGTGACGTTAATCGGATCAGATGAAACGTGCACGGAGCGAGCTCGAAGTTTATATGACGTTAGGAATAAAGGCGAGTCGAGATTGAACCTGGGCAGTCGTGAGATGGCTTCAATGTAAGGTTATGGGTATAATAGTGGAAGTGAAATGGCTCTTGGGTGCTGCACCGCACCGTGCGGGATGGATCTGGCGAAGCCTGGAGTCGGGATCGTACGGAGTGGCCGATTGCCTCCTCTATAAAATAGTAAAACAAGAAAAGAGAGAAGGCTGAACACCGCATCGAGCGATGTAGTGTGACGTAGGGCAACGTGCCGGGCAGTGGAACCACCCACCCACGCGATAGCTCAACACTCCGGACATCACGTGTACCGCAAATTTAATTGCGTTCATAAATATTGCTCGATAGTCATTCGAGCGTTCGCATAAAATACGCAAGCTCGAATGCCACGATCCGGTTTGACCTTTTTTTTCTTTCTTTTCCTCCGTTTTTTTTTTTTTTTTTTTTTCTATCTTTTTTCAGAATGAGAGAGGAACGACGAAGCGAGACTTGAATGAAGTGATGCTTCCCCGCGTTATACGTATCCCGCAGGCACTACATCATATGCCAAAAATATACGTATATATTATATATATATATACATATATATTGTGTATGTATGTAGTGTTTACCCGGTTGAATATTGATTGTTAATGCCGAAGGAGAGAGAATATGGCGTACAGAAAATACATCTTAAAAGGATTTCTCCTTTCCATTCCGGGTGGGTAAAAAGAACGGCGAAAATCAGGTGCTCCGTTATAACCGGCGTACGTAATGTATATATACGTGTATATTATAACACTTTGCGCTCCGCCTCATGTACGATCGTACTCACGAACGGAAGCTTAATTGGATAATCAATTATTAATGCAATTATGTTTCAATATATACTGACGTAGTTATAACGACGTTTCAAGAAAAAATACGCTGAAATCAATTCGCTGTCTGCTCCAGTTCACTCGACACATTGTTCCTTATACGTATGAATGTATGTATACAATATAATATGTATACACATATATGCGTATGCGGTGGGCAGAGGGAGAAAAAGGAAAAAGAAAATAAAAAATGACGCGTATGAGAAAAACAGAGTCCCGTAATTATACATTATCTGTTACTTGCACTACAAGTTCTTGTGCGCCAGTGGAGAAAGCTTGGACCTTGACTTCACAACGTCAGTTCAATAAGACTGTACAAGTAATACGCTGTCAGCTGACATCGACGTCACCCGACGCACTTACAGCTGTTTCATTGCCCTTTTGCATACCTCGATTACTCCGCACTGCGTTTGTTTCGTATTATTTTGGTGAATTGAACCGTACGGTTTAGGGGTAGCAATTTATCAGATTGAACAAAATTATTAGGATCCCAATTTCCCTGTCACGTGACAACGGTTGTTACTGCGACGTAGTTAAAACAGCGCCGTTCGATCGAATGTTCTATTTTTGGCAAAACGTTAGACTCGCATCTGGAATATGCGAATCACGGCCAGAAAAAAAAAATAAACAAATATACGTTCAGTGGTTAATGGGATCGATCAGCCAGACTTGCAACGCAGACAACATTCTCTGATATGTTGTACCAGGGCGTCTACTTTCTCAGCTTGAAGGAATATAGGTATCAATTTATATCTCCTCCTACTTTACAGTATTCTCATGATAGGATTAGCAAAAATCAAACAGCACAGATTACACCGCACGCCCTCTTTAGTCAAAGGAATCAAACATCGTGCTACATTTCTGGCGATCAGACTTGTCATTATCAAATCACGATTTCTTGCTTAAGCGTGACTTACACAACGCGTATTGACGATTCAGCTCGTATATTTTTTTTCACTGATGTACCAAATTTTTTCGTATTCCCAAATGTACATAATTTCAATCAATCCTCCGTAAAGTCTAATGCAATGTATTTCCAAAAAAATATACCGAAACTGGAAAGTGACTTAGAGGGGATAAAAAACGACAAAGGTTGACACTGACATGGTAATATGTAAACAAAATTGGTCAGCATTAGAGTTGAAAAAATCAACTATCAATACCATCACGAACTGATTTCGTATTTAGGAAACAAACGTCACTCTTCATGACACAAAAATTCGATTCAATTTAATGATTGTTCTTTGAATTCAAATATAAATTAATTTCCGTCAACTGCACTGATGAAAAACTGGCTTAAACTCGAATTAATTCAATTATTACAGCGTTCGAGAGTTTTATTTGATCAATTTCCATTTGATCCAAACGAAGCAGAAAGAGGGTGCGTGTACGGAGATCGCGTGAATGGTTTCTAGGTGACCAGAATCGAATACCAACCACTACCGGGTATCTTGTGCGGTGTTCTGCGGTGCGGCAGAGTGGACCATGAGCTCTGGACTGGCGCCGCGCCGCTTTTACTCGGATTTCAAATGTGGACACCGGCCAACACACGTGCAAATTGCAAATTTCAATTTGCAATTCCCGTTTTGCATTCCAATGGAGATAACAAAAAATTACAATGGTGCACAGAGATTCGGCTGCGTTACTTCCTTAGTCGTTATCAGATTTCTCATAGCTCAACCGTTTAATTTCCAATTTCTGGGTTGTGAATTTTTAATATTGATCATTTCAATTCAAAGAGCTAATTATCGGGTGAATATTATATGTACTCGTGAGAATAATTATCCGATGTTTCGTAACCGATGATTAAAAATGATTTGGAACGAGCCAACAGTTTGTGAAAAGAAGACGTCCACTTAAACAGATATTGAGTTCTGGTAAAAACTGGTCTCGGTTTAAGCCCGCGGTAAGTCTGAATAGAGTGTTGAGTTAGGGATCGGCTGAAAAAGCTAGACCAGTTTTTGTCCTAACCGCAGATACGATGTAGTGAGAAATAGCGTCGAGACTGCGTTAAAGACGTAAAGAAAATGATAGAAAATTATGAGAAAAATTGAAGTGTGAATTACCTCGCATGATCCAGGTCGCGCTTGTTGCCAAGTAGGAGGGCTGTGAAGTAGGAAGGTAAGCGGAGGTCCGCGAGCTGCTTGAGGAGGCCCCTCGCCTCCTGAAAGCTGCGCTTGCAGGTCACGCTGTAAACCACGACGAAGGCCTCGCCCCATCTTATGTGCGAGTAGAGGCAGCCGCTTTCCTGAAAATATTCACATTCGACTTAAAGCTCGTCGCTGCAGCGTTCTTGCGTACCAGCCTGCGCCTCAAGTGCGTCGGTGCAGCAGTTCTTTTGCATTTTTTACACCGTCTGACGGACAGGCAGGTAGGCAGGCAAAGAGACAGGTAGACAGCTTCGCCATTTCAATTCAACCCGTGGTTCAAAACTTTTGAATTATATTCGCATCGCAGAGGGAAAGGCGCTTAAATACATATACCATATATTTTATAAAAAGAGAGTGCTATTTTTATGCATGAAATCGAGCTTTCAATCCATCTACCGATAATTCAATTAACTGCCTTGTAACTTGTAACACCAAAGTAAAATGCTACGCCGCACTCCAATTCGAGCCCACTTCATTGGAAACCAGTTGGTTGCATGCTGCCAATTTTTCCTGCCCGCTCATTATCCGATCAAAGATATGAGATAAGAAAAAAATTACATACAATGACGATAAGTGATGCCTGTCGGTAAAGAAATTTTTTCCAAAAGAAATTTATTGACTAGCCAGCAGAAACATTGTAGGATTAAAACCTGCATTGCTCATCCGACAGACGGTTCTCTTTCTACTAGACAATCGACGACCAAAAGGTCCAAAACACAAGGAGCAATTGATCTTATTCCTAACGGCACTATAACTTTCACTTGGACTCATTGCACTACACGATTCTGTAGTCACCTGCTGCGATAAGACTTGGACGTTATCAAAAATGCACCTCAGGTATTTGAGGACATTCTCCATCAGAAGGATAAGTTATAATTAATTCCGTAATTCACTGTCATCCTCCTTGCGGGCGATTAGGTAGCAACTTTCAACAATTACTCAAACACTTCTGTCGATAAAATGACCGAGTTGCATTCATTCTTTATCCGTGTATAATTAAATCGACTGCTCCGCAACGCCTCGAAGACGTGTTTCGTCGCGTGATTTTGATTTAAGAAATTGAGCAGTGTCACGCAGTCGGTGACTTCGATGTTCGGTCAGTCACGGTCCAATTAAACCGAGAAGAACTTTTGAAATAGAAAAAGGGCTACGTCTGCATGTAATTAGCTGCTGTATGATCTAGCTTTGGAATAAATAATATTTCTACCCTAGCGAAGATGCAGACTGATTACTAAGACTTTGTTTCAGTGCTACGGGCACATAGCGATCCTAGGTATACTTTTAAAAATAGGTCTTTAAAATTTGAAAGAACTCTAATTTGAAATATTTGTAAGGTACACCTGTTTTTACTACTATGTACGACTGAAGATACTGATAAAAATCCGCTTCATCGTTCCTGAGCATTGAAAAGAAAGTCGAACATGTTTTAATAGCGATCCGATCGTGAACCTGTAATTGTTATTCTACTGATTCTAGGCTGCGTAGTGTAAGTGTAGAGGCAGGATTGAATCGGATTTCGAACGGAAACCGAACGCCGTAGTCTCGTGTGAATACGAGTCGAAGCCTTTGAGCGAAACTCCGGTTAGAATAGCTGCTGGAATCGTAATAGCATTCATCTTCGTGCATTGAAGAGGTGATTTGAGTCTGGAGGAGGAAGCTGGTAATACCGGGAACAAGCAGCGAAAGAACACGAGAGTAACATCTGCTTGCGAGGTTCGAGCGTCGAATACCAAGCCGATACGTTTGAACGTAGGTAAAACGACCGATGTGGTAACGCTGTTTAATAGCTCATAAATATTTATTGATCGATTGTATCAAGACAATTGGATGAGATACCGGTGTGTTTGGTAGTTAGATGTACACAGAAGGAACTTGCGATGTTATGACGAGTAGGAGCTTGAGCAATCCAACGGGCACACGTACGCGTTAGTTTAATGGGATAAAGTGGGCAGATATATGCCCATATCGCATCTACCTATGCACACAGACACAATTTTTCCTCCTACAGACTCTACGTACGCGTACTTATAGATAAATACCCGCGAGTACATGTATTTACGTATGTTTGCCTCCCCCCTCGAGGCGGCCTGAAAATTTCATAACGATGAAACAGGCAGCCTGCAGTACAAAACCCCGATTCCGGTACATCCATAGACACATCGTTTGGTACAAGGTACCAACCTGTATACCGTTGTTTCAATATTTAGCTTTACATAACACGATGCCCGAGAACTGGCAGACATCATTAGGCAATTACCAAAGCGATTGTAAATGATACCAGGTTTCGACTAGATGCCTCTACATCGTACCCGAGGCTCCTGAGGTCGAAGGGTCAGATGCTGCCAGGATCAAATTAACCATAGATCGAAATCTTACGCGTCACGTCCGCGGCTGCCGAATATATCAGGGTTAGTGATTTGAAAAGGAAAGAAGAACCACGTCTCGTAATTACGTGTCAGTGAATTTTCAAAAGTTACGTATTAACGTTACGAAAAGGACTGGTCTTGGTATCAATGTGACGATAAACCAGAGAGGCACGGCCGCTTACATCGTCCGAGTATTTTCTCGGCGTTGTCGTCGCCTCGAGGAGCAAGGAATCAGAGTGAAGTTAGCGCTGATGGTAGATTGATAACGATTACGTAACAATCGCCCGGGTAGGTTGAGGGTATGAAGAAAAGAGGCATAGAGATGAGATAGCTCGAGGAAGGCTCTTGCATTCGTATTTCCTTTTTCTTCCACTCGGTACAGAGAGTATCATGCATGGCAGAGTACACGAAGCGAGAGATGTCAGTAATGCCCTAGGATATATTATTTCCTCTTGTTAATTGTTTTCACTGTCATGTCCGCACATAATACTACCGCCGTCAGACTAATGATCCGACGCTGTTATACCGAAGACTTGGGAAGGATACAGTTGCAGGTTCGAATATATGCGCGGCGTCTAAACGTGCACCGCAGCTTTCTTCTCATTCTTCTTTCCTCCGGACTTCTTCTTATTCTTTTTCTTCTTTCTCCTTTCCAGCAAAGTTGTTTTTTCAACGATATCTTTCATATTCTTACTGCGTTTGCGTCATCATCACGATGATCTCTGACCTCCTTTTCTCCCGCATGGAAAACGAGAAATATAAATATACCTTCAGAGAACGTCGAGGGAATCGCGCAAGAGACGAGAGGTTTGAAATGACGCTGTCAACGGAATCATTGCATCTGAAGGTAGAAACGCCAGGAAACCAACGAGGGGCTCCTATCGGGCATCGGGCGACGTTATACCGGCTGCCTTCCAACGTAACTTCTTTAAGCTTGTGTAACTCCGGTACCATGTGTGTTTTACCCACACAGTCAACGGTGCCAAAGGGCAACAGGCTTCTCTGCGTGCCACAGTCATCGCCACAGGGAGCTTGTACTCTCGTCATATCCTTTCTGTCAACGTTTCACCAAGCCTTGACCGGGGTAGCGAATAGTAGAACAAAAAAAAAAAAAAAAAAACAGAAACGCATACCGACACCACGCCCAAGGCTCTCTGCTGATAAGGACTATAAGGACTATCCAAGCTACTACGCAGTTCCATGCACATTTAGCTAGTTGTATTTGGAAGAAAGTTTTGGGTACCCTAGTTGACGAATGGGTAAACATTGCAACATATTGCATCCTCTTCAAAAGTACTTTTCGCGATTTGAACCCGTGATAATTAACTGTCTTAGCAGCCAACGACGCGGAGTTTAAATATTTGCACATCTCATGAAAGCAAAGTGTAAGCCGCGACGAGTATACATTCCTTAAGTTCGAATTCCTACGAGTGCAGGCTTGCTTGAATAGAGCAACAGCTTGGTGCCGTCTCGACATCCTGCTTGACTGTCCTGTCGCTACTATTTGCTCGGTCTCAGGTACTTCGCGAAGGTGTTCGCTGGCCCCTTGTTATTCCGACAGAGACGATGACGACTGTATCGTGCCGAGGTACTTCTGTGAGCATTATATAGGTACGGCAGAGGCGGACGTTAATATCAGGTATCCAAGGGCCGCGGTGCCTGTGGAGTTTTTTCTTGCAATTGCGGTATCCGCCTCATTTCCGTTTTCAAAAGTCCGTGAATAATAATTCGCAATTAACCGCTTTACTCGAGCGTTTTGCGTGGGTCCGTGATGCAGTTTGGTTCCGTTCGTACCATAGAGGGCAAGCATCGTAAATGACCGCGGTTGCAGTACGTGCATTACACAGACCGGTATATCCTTCTCCTTCCATGAAAAGTAAAGTAATAATTACACGGTGCAGTCTGTGGAGTATGTAGTTACAAGGGCAAGACCGCTATTAATCTTATCTCGCCAGCCTCCCGATGCGATTGAAACACGCGGAAGAACAATGAGAGAATTGGGGAAGTGTGTCACTACAATCGAGTTTGAACCGTGATTCGCGGTTGGTCCAAGATCAGAGTGTTGTTGCATCGTCACCGCCAGCCTTTCAACCGAGAGTCTCTGATCACTTGGCCTGGGCGCGAACTTGCAATATATAATACGTTGCAGTCACCGGACGCGTGTAGAGATTTACGTGACAAGACGATAAACGCACAATGCAAAGGACAACTTCGGGCGTGAATAATCATAAGCCCGGCTGTTCCGAGTTAATAGCATTTCTTTTTTTCATTCACATTCTTAAAACAGTTACGACCACCGCTCAGATTTACGACTTACAGCTCAACATTTTCGGCCGGCCCATCACCCGGTCGAATAGCGCAAATTACTTACGACTGCATTGAGATGGTGCGGCTAATTGAAGGGTAGTAAAGGTAGGACATTCGTCGAAGAAAAAATGTTTGAGAGAATATTACAATACTTGTGCTGTCTTGAGTCGCAATCGTTCGTAGGGTACAGGCTGATCATGAGAATATGATTCACTTTCTCAACATCGACGGCTGAACTACGTATGATTGATAGGAACATGACGTTTGCAATCGTATGATTCTCGTTCCGCAGTTTTCATAAAGCTTAGAATATTTACAATCGCGTTGTTATATACGATATTGTTATGGGAAAGTATGAGGAAGTGAGTTGACGCTCCGCCAATCAACATCCAGCATGTGGCAGTCCGCAAAGTGAAGACTCGACGGTGGGCAGAGCGAGTACCCGCAGCGATAATGGCAGTGGAGGCGGTGGTGGTGGTGGTGGTGACGGGGATTCGTAAATTTATCAGGTTTAATGTCTGCATGTACGGTTTATTAAGCAGACTTCATGCCAGGGCATCACGACGCCGTTACAAGTTACGGTGAGCGTAGGCAGGCAGTCGGGCAAGCATGAACCACTCATAGGTTGTCGACGTGTCGTCTTGTGAAATGGATCGATTAAAATACAATAGCGATCGGGCGCATCGCCCAGGGATTCTGCATCGCTTCCCATTCCCATATCCTATCCGCATGGCACACACGAATTAGCATCGACAAGAAAGCCACGGAGCCTTTGGGCCTTGTGCTGTTACATATTATCTGTTGATCGGAATCTCCGACCGATCAATTGACAAACGTACGTTAAAAACGCATGCTGACAATAAAATTTAACTGTAACCTTATTGGGTGCAGTTATAGTTGTAGTTGCCTCCATCGAATACCACGCTCCGACGGTCTATTCAAATCCACCTCGTACATCACATAAGTATAATTTTCATGCACCGAATACGATGTGTCAAGAAAATGAACTCGCCCCCCACTAATAGATACTAGCATTAGGTAACATATATCATAGCAGTCTTACCATCAGCTCCAGAGACAGTTTGTGATACAATTACTGAAGACTTCAACGCCATTTCGGCAACTATAAGCAAACTAACGGGTACCTTACTACTTTGAATGCATATAAAACTTAATTTTAAGTAGAGCGACTTGATTGATTTGAGATGATTTCACAAGTGATTATCCATCGATTGAAGAGAAAGATACAATGATTTTGCAATAGCATACCAAATGCCCGATGCACTTGTAAATTAAAAATTATACAATAGAAAAATTTAGTGGCCTCAGCACGAGGCCACACGAAGTAAATACTTGCGCAATATCTTGGCGCAACATAAATATGTTCTTCAATTTCTATTGTGTATTCTTGCCAAGGAATAACCGTTTATATTTCGCAATTGTCATCGCGGCGATTGGTAATGGAGGTTGTTGCCCATTTAAGGTTAAGAGAAATTTATTGGATCACTATTACATTTTATTGAGGCGACGGTGAATTTATGGTCTGGCTCAACGCAGCTGTTCACAGACGTGACGACCGACGACAGACGCGTGTCGCGTGTCCGAGTCGAGAGACGAAGGCACCCCGCTCAACGATGCGATGTGATGTGATGTCCGCTTCGCACCGTGATTGGCGTCGAGATACTCTCTCGTCACTCACGTCACTGATTCGAACCAATTACGGTTTTTAACCACTTAGCAATCTCCGCTTCGTATTTTCTATTTTATTCTCATTTTTTCTTCTTATTTTTTACCATGAATCACCAACTGAACTCGAATCAATCTTCTTCAGCTGATTACAAGAAATTAGAATTTTATGTCTCGATCCTACAAGCAATTCGTCTGCAAAATAAGCGAGTGATGAACAAGTAGTTCTTATATAAAATGACGTCTCACGAACAGTGATCGGCGATTCGACCGACTTAATTGAATTAGTCAATCAGCAACGTTAATGAGTACGATTTGTGTTCTAATATTCGGTCACGTTAAAGCTTATTGTTAGTGCCGTTGGTCGTCCTGACGTGTGTAGAATGTCCGACAAATCATTTTAGAGATGTGCTTTCCCCGTTAAAGTCGCGTCAGTTGAACAAACGCAAATGTCCGAAGAGAATATCAAACAAGGTGTCACGTTGGGAGTTGTAGCAACAAACCAACAATCTCGTGTTTACTCTCGTACAGCCCTAAGTCCCAGCAAACCAAAGTATAGGAACGGGTTCGAGGAAGCCTTTGCGCATTAGACGGAGGCGTTGGAGGAGAACACGCGACTCGATCGTACACGTATGTATATCGTTCGTACAGGCAATAAGGCATGAGTCACGAATTGTATTGCGTTAAAAGTCACACGTCCCATAACATTTGGAACGTATTTAACGCCTGACTAAACATTGCAAAGTGCTGCACTGCTATGCGCCAGCGTGATCACGCTGCGGATGAATTATCTCCTGTAATTAGATTTTCATAAATTTCCAAACCACGGCGCATGATGCAGTCGAGTCTAATTCAGTCCCTCCGCGAAGAGCAGCTTGAGAATGTAAACCTGCGAGTAAAATCCGCAAACAAATCCGACATACCGCGTTTTCATTCGACTTTGCAATAGTGGCCGTGGCCTTTCACGCAAGTATAGACGTATAACATAACTTCCGCTATAAATCATCATTTCCTAGGCATTCAAACGACTGAATGTAAATCTTGTTCTGCGGATTGTGCCTGGTTCAAATGTTTCTGGTCACATGCGAATGCGATCCTACGGGGTTATTTTTTGTTTCACTTTTCAAAATTCATTCTCTCGTTTTTCCAGGCTAATTTCGTCCGACGCACGTGTCTATAATTGCGTTCCCGCAATATTCCCGGTCCTTGTAATGACACCTCAATCTGCACAGTCCTGTATAGGTACTGGAATGAGAATTGCTGGAAATGAAATTGGTACAAGTCAATTTTTTTACCCTCAAAGACTACAATTCGCCCAATAACAGCGGCGAGGCGACGTTGCGTCAAATTACGCATTACTGGCTGCATGACCAAAATTGATCACTTACTGACTCATATCATTTTCATCCACACCAGCTCACGTACGTAACGTTCAGCCTGCAAAACGAGCGTGGCGAGTTGACGGGTCAGTCGGCCGTCTTCGACAAAACGGTATTCACTATTAGTGCGCGACGCGTTAAGGTGATGGAAGCTCGATCAGTGCCGTCGATTGCTGGCCTTGATCGTGACACGAATATTTCACTTCCTGTTTCGCGATAGTGTGTCGGGAAACAACGCTCACACTACGGTTACCCGCTTCCCTGCGGTTCGCGAATGATGGCTTTGCCATAGTTGCAGAAACACGAGAAAAAAATGAAAAAATAAAATGTCTTCTCTCCACGGAAACCTAATAACCACATGTCGTTCATCATGTGCGTCAGGAGTTGCACTATCAGACTTTCTCACGGTTGCGGAAATTTGTAACCCAGCTCAAGTGTGGTCGAGATTCTATAACCCTCACGTGTAAGACTATCAAGCTGAAGCTCCAATATGCTCTGAGGCGTTTTCTTGCTAATCCGTCAGAGTGCATAATTATCTCGGAACTAGTCAACACGCGACAAATGTGCATGCCAAAGATTATGCATGCTTTTTATCCTCAGCAGAAAAAATGGAAAGAAACCAGACCTCAAAGACCCCAGTTTTTCATCACCGATTCACCAGTGATCAATTTATCAGACGATTGCACTGGAAAACACTACAAAGTACTTCACGTTCTACGCGCTGGTTATCAGATGATCCAGTTCTGGACTAACCAGATTGACTGAGAGAGTGGAGCTACAAATCGATAAAATAAAACGCCGGAGATCAGTAGGTTGGAGAGAATACTTCCGTTTCATGAAAATTGATTACCGTATACACTTGCCTAATCCGACTTGATAATGGATCGTCCAGACGACATGAATAGGTCTAGATAGATAGCTCCACAGTGATTTACATACGAATGAAAATTCTTGGCTGCGCGGTAGGTTGCACTGCTGAGAACCTTCGGTCGGAAGGATAAAAATAATTATGAACATGAAGAGAAGAAGAAAAAAACGAAAAAAAAAAATGAAAACGTCAACTCGTAAAGTATCAAGATATACGGGGATCGAAATCGGAGCGGGATCTGAGAGATCTGTATCGATGTAGAACAGTGTGGCAGTGGTGCCGTGGCACATAACACACAATGACTACTCCTTTTCCTGGTTGCAGAGAACGTCGTTACCTGTACGGTTTATATCGACGACGTTCGTTCGGGGCGCACTGGATACAGGTAGAACCGTAAATCCAACTATATCTTCGGGTAATTGTATGTGCGAGTAGCATACTCACACTACGTTTCGGTATCATACACAGAGACATGCATAACACACATATACACGCGGAAAACGTTCAACTGGTACAAATTGCAAGAACAGCTCTCTGCTCCCTGTCGAGGTTATTTATTGAACTCATGGATCAACGGTACCTATTGTATCTTTATATTACTTGAAAACATCGGTGCTGCACGTATGCATCAGCTGTAGAACGGCGTTCGCTGGTCGACACAAACACACACATTCACACGTTATACCGCGCAATTGCGTTCAATATCGTTGCCAGGCATAATATTTGGCTCGAAATTCGAATCGCTTTGGCAAATCACAATTCAATATCCCAGCCTTAAGTTTCTCCTCCGCACTCCGCACCGCGAAGCCACGAATTACATTGCTTCTATATAGAGTATCGCGAATTTTGCCCTCGGGCTGAACGTATCATGTGCGATTCACAATCGGAGAACGATGGACTTGCAGATGAGTGTAAGACTAGTGTCATTTCCCTGCGTAAGTCTCCATTGGCTATAACCACCAATTTCTATTGCGAATCATAGGCATACTCAAAGTCTGCGAATGGATGCTGGCAACAAACCGACAATCAACGATCGTAACTGGTCAGTTCAGTAAACGTACTTCAGTATACAGCAAATACCAGTTTTTTTTTTTATTAATATTTTCACGGAGAGGTAACTTTCAATTCCGTCGCAGATTGCCGATCGTTTATTCCCGGTTAGTAAACAACACGATGAAATTACCTGCACGGTTGTGCGAAAACATCGAATACCGCGTGTGAGTAGTGCGTTATATGTATAAATGCGCCGGAAGATTTCTTTCGTCACTTTTTTTTTGTCCTCTTGTTGTATTGTGGTTTTTGTCCGACAGGTGCAAACTACTCTTTCTCTCTTCTCAAGTCCATGTTGGAGAAAAAAAAAATTGGTTGAACATTTTTTAAACAGACTCTAATTACAGGCCACGTGAAACCAGTTTGCTAAAAACAGCCTGCCCCACCTATCGCGGAGCAGAGTGTGCTACCGAATATATATGAAACGCGTCTCACGTAAGCCAGACACCAATCGCTTGGGCCTTGAAGCGTCACGAAACCTGCAGCCAAGGAAAAGAAAAGACCGATCGAAATAACTTGGAAATTGCTGAAGAGTTTGTACAGCAAACGTTGTACCGTAGGGATCGGTAAAAATAATGATCCTAGTAACGATCATCGACATGGATATTGTGTGAAACAAATTAATGACTCGTAAATGACAAGGCTGAACGTGAGAGGATCGGTTCTAACCTGCTCGGCGTGTGTAAGGGTTAATTCTTAAGCTCCAACCTGTCAACCTGAATCAGGAGATAATGTTTCGATACACCAAAGCCCAAAAACGATCCTCCTCAACAAAGGGCCCAGGGTATCTGTCACCCATCGTATATGACGAATGGGCCATGCCAGAGGCCCCAGATGTAAACATCTCCATTACGTTGCACCTCTTCGTCTCTTGGTCACGTTCACGCCCACGCGCATTCTCAACGCGTCCATATGGCCTCCTCGGATCGATTATACCTCTACACGAAATCCCTTTTCAACTGATAAATTCGAACCAACAACACAGCAAGACCCCACTAATCGTAAGTGTTGTTCACAATATTTTACGGAAATACACTGTTCCAACTTCAGCGGTCATCGTTATCAAAGGTCTAGTAGTCGTCAATCGTAACGGTTACTTGGAGCTTGTAGTTATGGTGACAAGAATCGTAGAAATCAACACGACGATCTGCTGCCAATAACCATCGAATTAACTTCTACTGATAGTTGGTTCCTGGTTTTCCATGGTAAATTCCTCGACAGTTGCCAACGAACGATCCATTCATTCGGTCTGCAAGCTCACGTTGAACCGTACGAGCTACAGATATTTTCTCCTTTTCTGAGACAATTATAGCCTCTATGAGAGGAGTTCAGTTTCCGGGAAAACCGGGGGTGTGAGTCTCCCGAAGTCTCCGAGAAACGGGCATCCGGTGCTCGTTTTCTTCCATTTCTCTTTGAGTCTGCAGTAGATCGTCCGTCGAGCGAAGCGGTGAAGCGCAGCGAAGACGGACTAGTTCCGTTGTCCAGATCTCTTGCGGGGGGAGTCGAAGCCCTGACGACGTAAGATGCTCGCAGCTTCGTTCTTGCTGGCCGTCGGCTCCGACGTGCCAAGGTCACTTGAGACGGCGGGCAGTTAGATGGACGGCCGGTATTCTTAGCTATGGGTTCGTTGATGGGTTCTCCGTTGACCCGTGGGCTACGCAGTCAATTATAATCAGGAATCGAGGCGATTAGTTTGGGGTTTATACATTTTTTACCCGCGGCTACACGATGGACAAAAACAAATTCTCGAAGAGCTGGTATCACAGCACCGCTGTATTAAAAAGAAGAGCCGTGTAGATGCGAGGCAATCTGAAGTTATCGGCTGACAATTATACATGTGCACAGGTCTATAAGACGCACGTCGTATGGGGAGCTAAACGGTACCCTTTCGATACCACTATATGGAGTCGCATTCCAAGATACATAGCATCACGTTGCGTAATTGCGTTTACCTGTATAACATCAATTAACGGATTTTCAATCGCACTTTCGGTACAGCTCGTATAATGGGGTCGTGAATCGAATAAAAAGCCACAAACGCCATGGAGTTGCAATTGAGAAATATGACGAATGCCGAAAAAAATTATTCTGCATATTAGGTATATTGATTTTGGAATCAATAAAGGAAAGATAGTTTTGTCAACGGGTAATAGAAATGACTTTTTGCGGAGTGTTTCAATGAATGAGCTGGATGAAAACGAAGACTAAATCCATTTACGTCCGTTTTCTCCATTATCCATATCCTATACATGAGAATTAACGTTTCAAAGTGTCTTCCAGAGTGACTTGAAGATAAGTGCCAATCCCCACAATTCTCAGCACATCTTAAGCCTGAAGTACTGCAATCAAATCACCGTTCAAACGTTGATCGTGACTGCGTGAGTTTGATTTTTCCCTCGACCACCCTCAAGGATGAATAGAGACGAGTCTTCCACGTGAATTTTACGATGCGGCTTCGATCATGAAGAATGAATAGAATGCCTCGCTTCACCCCTCCCGGTATCGAGGAAGAAACACTCTGGTGTACTAGGTAACGCATATCGCCCCGTGGGAGGTGGTTGCACGATTGTCACGCCCTTAAGGATCCCTCAGGTGACTAGCATCGCACTGGATGGAGTGACTAGCAGCGTATTTGATTGACAGGTTGAAACGGGAGTTTCATACCTCGAGCTGTGCCTGCGTGTACGAGCAGCCTTTGTGCGATGTAAAGTACGAGGAGTTACCTGCTCGCGATGATGGCAGACATTTATGCGAGTGAATGTAGGTATAGCGAGAGATTCTTTTCAATGGCACGTCTATACACTTGCATCACAAGAGACGATCGACCCTTTGGTTGGTATACGCAAGCTGTTTATACCCGATACAATAATGGCGACTTGTTTGAATGGGGGAGGCTCAGGGGGGACGACTGACGAACGACAAAGCATGCAATGAAATTAGAAGTGTTTTCATCCTCTCGAAATAGAGGCAGTGTGGCAGCTGGTAAGCGTTTGGCTGCTTCGGCTTATCGGCATTCCAAACCAACTGCACCCGCTGTTGCACCATCTTTTGACAGGCTGAATTATTTATAAGATTTATGGGATGAGGGTGCTGGGGGCGAATATTAGTCTTGATTAAATGGTAAGCTTATGGGTCACGGTAATCAAGTATGAACTTCCCTCGCCGCTGCGCTCTCCTCGGATTACTACCTGGTTCTTGGTATCTGCCATAACGCATTCTTTAAAGTACCTATCTGCAGAAATGTATTTCACAAGAATAGCGGTCCGAATATAACGTTAAGATCGTTTGTAATGGCTAATTTCGAGCCCACCTTATATAGTCAGTGGAAAATTGAGCAGAATTGCATTCACTTGAAGGTGCCGTTAGTAATAAGATAATTGATTGTTCATTTCCCCAAATTCATTTCTGGAACTAAGGTCTACTGGCACGTTTTTTATTATTTCACCTATTTGCCAGTATCCTTACAATTTTTCTCTTTAGAATTATATATACCACACTTAAGCGTAAGCACATTCTTCTACGATATAATTGTAATAATCAAACTACTTTCTCGGAGCATATATAGCTACTATTCTATGAATTAACACAAATGCATATTATTACAGATGTATAGGTAGTAGGTCTTATAATTGGTGGCAAAAGTGTCCTACTTACAAATTCATTCACACGCATGGCAGGTCCCGAGCTTTCATTCCCTGCTTTAATTAACTCCATAATGATTTGCCTAACCACAGGCGCTTAACCTAGAATTATGTTTCCTAGTGACACAGAAATAGTATATGGCCCGTAAAAAGCACCGCACGTACGTAATCAATCTCAGAAAAAAAACAAATTAACCCTGACCGATAAATCTTATTTGAAGAAAAAAGTCCGATGGGTTAACCTCAGGATTTTTCCATATACCTTCGGTACTTCTATGCATCACCTGTACACAACTTGTACAAAAAAAATTTATTTCACGAAAAAACTTCGTGTATGAAAAATATTTCTAAAATATTTTGACGCCTGTTTTCTTTTAAATATTTTACGATTTTTCACAGGTAATGAATTTTATTTTTGGCCGATGTTTGCTTGGTGGCAAAGTGCCGGAAGGTATGAAAACAATGCCTGGCTTCACGTATTATTCAAATTAGATGCTATGGTACCTGCTGCATAATACCAACCGTTAGATTTGTATACGACAGAGAGATTCCCCAACAAATCTACGAAAACTACACCTTCAGTATTCGTGCAACCAAGTCATTCGATTCCATCGGTTGATCGGACCAATTTGTTAAGGCCCAGGTGCGAACTGTCAAAACTGCAAGCTAGCGTCTTGAGCTTATTATAGAACCAATACAAATTTATAAGAGTTTTGATGGATTTCGCCATAACATTTCATTTCCCAATTATACAGAATGCATATGGAATACTGGAATGGCAGTTTCATTCTTGGTTCAGTGAAGTCTTCGATGAGTGCGATTAGATCGATTGTATAAAAAAGCTTCAAGACGGACATCATCGCTAGATTAACTAATCAAATTATCATTTAGGTTTAGTCAACAACCTTTTCATCGATTAGCAGTGTTCGTTGATTATATCAACAGCAAACTGATTCTAAAGAAATCTATTGAATTCGGGAATGGTATTTCGTCACAAAATTTGAGCAACATATGCACATCACTAACCCTTTTCAATAGATAAAAACCTAGCAGCAAGTGGAATTTTGTAAATGTAGTTCTCATACGCCGGCTTATGATATATACTTGTTATATTCACAATGAAGCAAATGAGAATAGTTTGTAAGTTGTATTTATATCTGATTACTTAATACCACATCAGTGAGAGAGATCTATTAAAAGTACACTCGTAGTAGGTATAATGATTACCTACTGAATTGCTCTAATACGTCTACCATTGATAAAGAAAAGGTACTTAGGCTCTCAACGGATCTGTTTAGATACACTTTGCGGTAGTCACTAATCACCGTAGCGTGTCAAAAACTACGGTGGTTCAAAGGAGTTAAAGCTGCAGTAGCAAGGAGATTAGGCTTTGAATAGTTACGGAAACATACCTTATATTTATATACACATATATACATATACAGGTATATATACTGAGATTAGCGGACCGGTCGTAAGTGATCGTCGGTATTTTATAGCATGGAGATACATACCTTTTACCGCTTAGAAATCGTATGGACACCATAGTACCAGGTGTGTATACGTATACAGATGAAGCCTGTATGCACACGCGTATAGCGTAAAACTACGAGTACCGTTAGCACGTTTGAATTGAATAACAATCACGTATAAATTCGAATGTGGGTAACTCGCAATGAGTTCTCAGGAGCTTATAGCGTTTCTCTCCGAACATAATATTATTTACCCGCCTCTATTCATGCTACGTATTTCCAGACGTGGGTGTAGGTGCAGCAGCCATACGTACAGGACACATCGTATAATGGTACTCCGGAGACTAATCCCAACGCCAGTGTACCTGCTGTGGACACGGTAGCTCCAACGAAACTGCACCATTGAAATTCATCCAGGCGAACGGTTTTGCATATAACGTATTGTTTTCAGTATACACCGAGTGTCATAAACCAAGTCTACCTAACTGTTGAAGTAACGCTTACGTGCATTAACCTATGAATAAGTAAACAACGCCACATGTTTCGTCACCATTATGTACGTACGTACGTCTCTCGCCTTCCAGAGACTCTCGTATCGTTTACAAGTACTCCTGTTGTCTAACCGTGTGAACAACTCTGATTGAATAAACGTCCTTAGGTTTGTGGGACTTTCTGTTCAAATTACTCTCGAAGTTCGGATTTCTTGCTTTAGTGAAAACTTTTTTCCGTCGTAAATTGTAATTTGTCCGACATTTCCCACAGTGCGAGGAACAATTCGCCTCGGTTTACTCTATTGGTCTATTGCGGTAAGAATGCCCGCAATTTTGAAGCAAGCCGCTTGTGCAATCTCTGCAGCAGAGATATTCCATGCCACGCAAACGACTATACACGCATTCTTCTTCACCTTGCTCACAAAGTTGGTTTCTTGAGCAGCCGGACCATAGAACATCGATAGAGGAACTCTGGAGTAACATTTTTTTCCCGAACTTCAATCTCCTCACTAATTCTCTTTCATTTTCGGTCGAGAGCCTCCCCTCGACCATGGAGTGGAATCGTTTTATTTTTTCCCAGCCCCCTCCCCCCCCCCAAAGTCTGGATGCTGGAGTGTAGTGTTACAGATATTTTCTAACGGACACAGTGGCTCTGGTGAAGAGCTGCGGGATGAGTTTAGAAATTCGTGCGTGGTATAACGATGTAATTTTTTATGCCACGAACTCCGGAGGGGCTCGGCGTATCCGAGATACACGGTAGAAAAACGCGTCACACCTCTACACGCCTTCTCAGGACGCTGAGGGGAAAATAGTAAAAAGATGGACTGAGAACCTGCGGAGCCGAGGCCCGAAACTCGAAAAAAGGTGTTGACTGAACCACGACAACGCGTACGAGTATGTCGACCATCATGCGTGTATCCCGTGAACAACGAAGAACTGCGACGCTTTTACCTCTGGCAGGTAAGGGAAAGTAATGCATGTGTTTGAGAAAAGAAAAAAATGTTATAGGAAATTATCCTCACGTTCGATGGGTTTTAGAACATGTACTTGGGATTCTTTTAGAAAAGAAGTTAATTGATAAGATAAAAATACATCTTTACGATGTTTTGGTTCTCACAAATGTTTCATGTAGGTTGTTTGACTAAAAATCCATACCTCCCATTGATATTATTACGAAATAGTCGTACATTGAGTGATTGTCAAATCATTATATTCATAGGCTTCGAAGATTCATTCAAAAACGAAGAATTAGAAATCATTGGAATTGTAAAAAAACGGCTTAGGTATCGATGCTTAATTTCGAATCACTTCAAAGCTATTGAAATTCTAGTATATTCATTCGATTTCACAACTCTGGTCCAGTGTCTTTCAGGAGAATAGTATTATGAACAAAATGAGCCTTTTTGGAGTGAAAAACGAATCTATCATATTTTTAACAATGTCAAAGCGATTTGAAATGAAGCAAAAATTTATAAGCTCTTTGATTATAATTCAAGTGTTATAACTCCAATATCTTTGAAGCTAACGAATACAATAATTTGATGAGTACTCCACGTACGACTACATTGTACTGACATTAATAAAAATTATCGATTTCTGGCGAACCAACCTCCTTAACTTGGTTTGTAACTGAAATTTTGATCGCAAACGGTCGTTCAGCAGTAATGATTTAGAGCTATTAGTGATACAAGCGCAATTTATCAGAGCACAAAACGATGAACTCCGCGTCGGTGGTGTGCAAGCATTTTATTAAGACTCGTGCCCCCAAGCTCGGTGCAACGTAGTATTGTCAATCAGCGTTCCACACTGATCGGTGTGCTTAACTCATTGTTAGCGAGAATTGCACCGATAAATCCTCCCTGCTCGTTACTTCCCATTACGACCGGCTATCAACGATATACATACATATAAGTATATTACAGGCCGTGTGTGTCGACTGGACGTTATTACACGCATTGCTGCACTGGGTATACGCGCTTATAGATCCAGCTCCGCAACATGTTCGTTTACTATTTGCTCTTGCCTTTATATGCCGATACCTTTTTGCTATCTCAAACATAACAATGTGTATACGTGATCTGAGATAAGATGCAGTATTACATTTGATCAGTTGCAGCTGATAGTTCATTTGCTTCCTTGTAAAAAGGAGTTTTTTCATTGCATTCAAGATGGCAATGATTATTTCTATTGCGGAAAAATAATGCGCTGGAACTTCTGCAATATGCTACAGTGTGTATTGTCTTTTAGACGATTGTTGCATGTTTGTTGTGGTTGTTGTTTCTTTTTTTTTTTTTTTTTTTTTTTTTTTTTAGTTTCAAGCATTCGTCACGAAACGTTTCAATTTTCAAATAAATAGCAGAAACTCACCTCGCACCTGGAAGTATCCAATATCTCGACTTCGGTAGCAACGTTATCAATAGTGACACTGTGGCGGTAGAGGAAATCTGCAACATAGTATAAATAGAAGAATAAGCTAAAGTACAGGAGTCCATGCTGAGTACACGTAGGTATAACCATTAAAAGAAAATAATAAAATATATAATTCACCGCCTATGATAGATTACCCTCTCAAGTCTCATAACCGATCCTTCCTTTTCTTAGTTATAAATCTTTTAAGGCTAAACAAAGCATCATCGACATTACGAATTTTATGGTATACGGAAGGGTATATAATAGACGAAACATAATTTCCTTTAGGGATAAGCAAGAAGCATGGAACGATGGACGATAACTTTTTACTCGCAGTATGAGGAAGACTGATGGTTATCTATTTGAGCTATTTCGTCGAAGCGGCACTGTCAGTCCGTCGCTCAAATTATCCGGACAAAATAGTATACTAATATGAGAGAAATGGCATCAGTAGAAGAGAAATATACCTATAAATGGTGCTGCGTAAATTATCTCTCAAGTTGAATGTCTCAGAGATGTATTATGTGTATATATATATCGATATATATATATATATATATATTAGGTTCTAGGACTAAATCCCCCTGGATTGATTCTCTCCGGTCAAAATCCCCAATTGAAAAAATTTCCCCCTGCAGAACTTTATTTTTTCACTCATGGCAATCATCGAATTATCAAAATCACACGTTCAATCGTCAATTTCATCCATTTTGATTTTTCCAAGGTACAGGGATTTTAACCGGGGGAATTTTATGCCGAGGAGTGAAGATTCGCTATTGGGAGATTTAGACAGGCCACCATATATTATTGGTCTTTAAAACATCTGGATGATTCTGATACCCACGCGTCTTAAACTGCGTTCAAGCGCAGGGCTGAGCGTGTACTCATTAACGAAAATTTAGGTCATCCCATTGCAGCTCCCGTTCACAATGATAGCCGCAAGGTGACACCATTTTTTCCGTTACGCGTTACGTTATGCATCGAGGCTTGAGCATCTGGTAAACGTTAATTACTGCCACAGCCACGCGCTCCGGTGTCATTTCGACCATCCGGAAGACGTGACGTCGATATACCTACCCACGAGAAAATACAACCTTAGTTATCCTAATTGAAGCGTAACGAAACTGGTATCAGAATTTTCTCCCCACTGACCGGATGTTTACAAATTATTTACCAAAAATAATGAAATGTTAATTACATTCATATAGGGTGGATTAATTATTCCGTTGTTTCTCCGAAGCTTTCCTGCACGTCGCTGTTTGAACGTTAGCAAGTTTTGATCGACCGATGAAACGACTAGTAGGTAAAACGGATAGAAAGAAAGCTAGAAACTCAGCATTGGCAGTGATGACGTATTTTAAGAAGCGGGTAAATTGGCTAGACGAATCGCAAAGAGATGGCTGTAAGTCGATTGAGCTGGCGAAGGCCTTGCGACTTAATGCATGCCCGGGCATAAAGATGGACAGATTATTCATCGGCCCCTATGTAAAAGTAAAGTAGAAATGATGCATGGAAGCGAGGTGCATGCGATGCGTTTGTATTACACGTTGTGTGTAGACGTGGCATCCGGGCGCGACAGTTTAAATCAGCTGCGCTATCACCTCAGTCAGTATGAGTACAGCTCTGCCATTAGATTCGATCTCAGAGTAACTGAACTTTCGCTCGGTGAAGTCGGACTCTTAGGATCGACAATGAAAGGGTCGTTAAAGGAGGAAAATAGAACAACGTTTTACTCGCTTTCAAAAAACAAAAATGCTGTGAGATTTCCAGAAACTAGCCACGAGCTTGAGAGATCTTTACATTCGTCTATGCGTATAAACTGCGCAAACCAATGTGAAAAAAGCCCTCCTTATGCCAAAATAAGTAAATAACCGGAAAACATTTCCTTATCACTCACAAAAAGATTAAAACGAAATGGCAGTAAAGGAAAAAGCGAGTAAAAAACAATCTCTGCGAACGCCATTCCCTCGTTTTCGAATGCTTTGCCATCTGTCAGTAGGATTTCTGCGAAGGCCCAAATGCAGGCAAGAAATGAGCGTTGAATTCCGTTATCGCGTCATACCGAAATGACTGGACTGAACTCCGTTCAGGCACCATACTGCGAATTATATGGAGATACGAAACCGCGAAGCCCATCTGCAATGATATTTTAATTCAACTGTCACCGTTATTGCAATCGCTTGGAGAAAGAAAAATAAAAGTTGTAATAAAGAATGCTGCGTGGCTCCTTCGTACAGCGTTGACTTCTCTTCATCTCGTAGTTTTTCCCCCGCAACGGAATCTCTTGCCCGTATTCCATTTCCATATCCACGCGAAAAAAGAATTTTGAAATTTTCTTTCACGCTGCTTGTGCAATCGCGTGCTGTGAAATTTCACGGGTAGAAAAGGCATCCGTGAGTGACAAGATTTACTCGACATCTGCATAACGCGGCTTCGCACAACGGTGTGGGCGGACAATATGTACGGAAGTAATCCGGATATGCTTAACAAGGTACAAGAAACAAGATCTTCCCTCGTTAGATTAAGATCGCACTTAGAGAAACAAGCAAATAAAGACTAGTAGTTATATTATATTACTCTGACCAGTATCCGATATCCGCAGTACGTGCATGCTGCACCAGCCGTACCGGGATGCATGTGTGCTGCTGCACTTATGTACCTACCTAGGTATATATCGACGGTCGTTACCTTCGTGAAAGTTTTATTACCAGACAATGGTGGAACACAAGCGTGAGATTTTAAACGGACGACAGGTTGATTCGCAGTAAAATATATCGTTGGCAAAATTTCAATCTCTTGACACGGTTAGAAAGCGATGAATTTCTGGCAACATATAATGCACACTACTGGCGTTATTCGAACCGATTGTGATACCCGGAGATATGAGGCAAACAAGTGTTGCCGAATCTACAGGAACCGTCCCACAATGCTTTTTAGTTCGACCCAATTAATGACTCTACTGTATCGGTGGAAAGTCAAACGGAGAGGCACAATGGTGCAGCCTAAATAACCAGTAACAAGCATTCCTAAGAACTCGGGATCTCCCACCGAGAGGCTGCAAGGAATATGCGGCCAGCAGTGAAGACCACCGATTTAATCGTTTTCTTGATAAGGATCACCCACGTGGGACGCGTCGAAAAACGAATACCGGTACAAGATTTGCTTTCGAAACAATAGTCATAACGTTTAGGTGGGCGGGATTCTGTTTGAGGTTGAGGGAGAAAAAAAAGAATTGGAAGATAATTAAATCTAAGATTCGTAGAAGAAGAAGAAGAAGAAGAGGAAGGAGAAAAAGAGAGAAGAAAACAGTTGTGTTTACATCGTATTATAATAGTGTACACATGCAAGCACAATACAGACTGAAGGAAATGTGTAAATTGCGGAGAAAGTGTGGTTTGTCTTGTTCATTTTTCATCCTAGAACTAATATGTATATATTTCTTGTTGCCGCGACGACGATAACGAGAAATTACGTGGGTGTAAGCGCGAGGAGAGGTTAAGTACCCGTTTGAAGCGTTTGTTAATCATGTAACGCTATCTTATTATACATATGCGGACGAAATATTTTCCCGGCTAACAAGGCAGTTTCTCACTTGGTATATTACGTCAAACTTGTTGAAAAACAAAAAATCAGATGCAATTTATTCACCCAATGAGCGGCGAAGGGATCGGAGAGAGGATGCCTTCTGCGAGTATTACATGTATGTATATGAAGGGGATTGAAACGCGACGTGATCTTGAACCTTGTAAAGTCGTATACTATACGCGATTAGACATGCACAAGGCATCGATGCGTCAGAGTCGAGCCACGTTTTACCTAGTGAATCAAGCAAGGGGCATAACTAAAGTTCCTCAAGCGTGATTAAACTATAAGGTACGGTGGTGAAAAAAAGAGCCGGTTACACGATGCGCCCTGAAGACTGCACGTCTGTAATTGGAATTGTGCAGTGGAACCCGAAGTGCATGGAAATTGCAAAAGTGCAGTGCCAAGCTGGCGTACGCAAATAGATGCAAATACATACGGATGCTGGATAAGCGGGGTTTGCTCTAATAGAGACAACGGAAAGTGAAGTACGTCTAATAATTGGCTGGTCGATCTTGTCGATCAGTGGACGGCGCGTTCCCATCGTCCAGATCACAATGCAAACTTCGCTTTCTAAATCATTACCTAGAATTATTCCACGCAATAAGCGGAGATGGGAGAAATTTGCATTGTTAATCGAGATCGAAATAATAATAGATCTCGGGAGGCTGGATACGCGATAACGTGCTTCTGGTACACTTCCAAAGCCGAAGATGAAAAGGTTTGATCTCGTTTCTCCTGCGCACCGCGAAACGAAAAATGCAACGTTGATCCCTCCTTGCACCATAGCAATACGATACGTATTGTAGAATCATATATCGGCAAAGGATTAGCGAAACTGCTATAACGATCGATTCTCCAACAAAGAGATTAAACTTTTTCGATCGTGTTGCAATCCTCCGGCAAATACTAAACCGAGAGTCCGGTCAATCGATAAGCAGTTTCTCCACACTCGACCGATTCCAGCCCCCTGCAGCCATCCACGCTGCATGGCAGTCCGAGAGCTGTAATTGCTAGGTCAAGAAAATCCCCGGCCTACGCCTCGACGAGCTGATCGCTGCACGAAAGCACGGGGCGTTGACACCAGGGCTTCTTCCTCACCCTCGACGCTCCCATAGGCATTCCGATTTTTCTCAAAACACTCCGAAGGCGTCTGCACATACACACCGCCGTGGAAATAATCACGCGCACGCTACTCGGTTGGAAATTTCAGCATCGAGGCAACGCACTCGGTTATGGATAGAACGCGAAGTGGAACTTCGTCGGCGTTGATGTGGAAGCGCAGAATTAAACCCGGTCGAACATTGGCGTCCCGTGGCAAGTCACCCACTGACCTAGAGGCGCAACCAGTTCTTGGACAATTGCAATTACAGATTGACCAATTACTCGGCCTGCAGCTCCCTAATACGAAAAGTTTTTCCCCAGGATCAGGGTCTCTGGTCATTCGCCGAGCTGAAGATCGACATGGCGTCTGCGGGAGGTGAACATTACGATCATAAGGTCCCCGCAGAGGCACCAAATGCCCGAGTGAGTTATGGGAGAGATCTGCATTCTGCGGTCTGTTCCTTCCACTTCATTTCTTCCCGCCGTGCCTGTAAACGCCGCAGCACGCCTCTTATTTATTTATTTATTTATTCATTTACTTATTTTTCGTTATCAGTTCCTCTGATCTAAGCCTCTCCACCGAGAGTGGCTGCTGCTGCTGCTGCTGCTGTTGCTGTTGCACTGCCCGAAGCCTAGTCGATGCTCTCTTGCGTCGTGCGATAGTCAATAAATTATCACTCGGAAGCCTTGAACCGGAGCTTTCGAACGCGCGCAGACGACGGGGCTCTCTGAAATCTGGTAATCTGACCATTTTATCGTTGTACAGCTTGTTCCGACGCGTGTCCGTGTAACCTGTCAGGCTAATTGAATCGAATTAGTCGTTGCGCGTCATGGGTTACACAATGGGCACCGAGGATGATGCGTGTGCACACTTGCAATCGGGATTGAATGGTGATCGGCTCCGCTGCTGACCAACGTCAGGCCGCTCGAAGATCCTGAGTAGGCCACGTGTGAACCTGAACGGAAGTCTGATGCCTTCGTGGTAATCGGTATTAACGAGAAGTTGTCAAAGATCCGAACTGCAACGTGGATCTCCGCCGCAGCGAGTTGAGCTCAGGTTGAAAAATACAATCTAACGCGCACCTACTGCTAGCCTAACAGACGAATCCTCGAACCATGGATTCATCTGCAGACAGAGTGACGATGGTGCGAGTGCTTTTATGGACGAAGAACTGGCTGACATGTCGGTGGTAAGGAAACTTGAACCAGACACGGAAGACTGGTTAATTGTATATGGAAGCCTGGAGTGAAGTGGACTTACTGCCGTACGAGGACTATTCTTAGAATTGGTACAACACGCAGGAAATCGGAAGACGTAGGTGTTTGTTTTATATCCTGAAGTGGTCAGACTCCGCGTTCCCTAATCTTAATTACGAGTCCCGTAATTCGAAGGGCTGAACGATGCCGTAAGCTAACCCCGAATTATCATCATGGCTGATCGAAGTTCCGCGAGCGTTTTTTTTTGGAGAGATATTTATACGCGGGGTACGCGGCACGCCTCCCCCCCACCCCCGCCAAGGTATATGTAGTATAGGCACCAGCTGACGGGTACCCTTAAATTTCGAAGGACCTTGAACCGACACGTATGTATAATAACGCGATATTTCCAACCGGTTGGACGGGAAAAGACTGGCGAAAGAAATGGTTACTATAAATACATTTTTAATCTGAACCAATATTTCTGCAGCTGCAAGTTTAGCCATAAATCAGGTTCCTACACTGTCATTTGCAAATAGTTTATGATGCCGGGCTCAGAGGGGTCGTGCTGTGCACTAAAGTTTCAACATGCAACTTACAACGCGTGCCTTGTGAATTATAGCAGATGTATAGTATCTTCAATAAAGGATATTACATGCATCACCCGGGGTGTTGCCATTGCGGCGAGTCTGCTTCACTGCTCCCTGTGCAACAACGGTCACGTTAAACTTGTTCAACTTTGCCACCGCAAGAGCTGCACGCTAGAATCGACAACCATTTTTAGGAAGAAGCTCAATTTGTGTCGTGAGAAGAAGGAAAAGTTAATAAACGAAAAATTCCAATATACCGCAGGCCAGTCGGTGCACGTAAGATAAGAAAGGCTGACTTTGTTGACACGCTTATGATTGAAAGTCATTTTTTATCGATATCTTATATTAGTTAGCGTCGTCGTTCTAACATCTCTCGACGTGTTTAAAACGACAGGTGACAGTTGTTATGCGTGACAAGTGTGAAAATTGATTAATTCCGTCTCATATACATTCGGCATTGCAAAAACGGTTCATCATTAGAAATGATCGACTATTTATACTGTAACAGCTGCAATATAAATTTGCAATTAGAACAGCGAATCTTTCTTTTTTCACTTTGAATTGGTTCAAAACGATTATCTGAGTCGAACCGGTTTTAAACCGTTATTTATTATCCACGGTGAAACGAACGGAATGAAAATTATCAACCAGTCTCAAGTATATCGCGAACTTGACAATGTACGTGATTTTATCACTGTCTAAGCTTCATCGACACTTCCTTCACATCTGATGGCCTTAGAACGTTTCAAAAAAAATATCTGGTACATATATTTTCACATCATTAAGCGTGTATACGCGCGGTTTAATTTACTCCATTGTTTCGTTATAGGGTGCGCAAGAAGTGTTTGAATATCTAAACAATTAGCACTTCGAGAGTGCGGCCGCTACAGGACTACCGATCCCGCCCTTCTTGGGAATCATCTTAATTATCTCGAGGCGATATAATCCAGCAATTACGAACTCGTCGATTTCGGTACTCGTTAATTTGAGTGTAAACTCTACAATACCTCAAGTTCCCATCCCACCCACGCTAGGAATTCTTAGAATAGTCGAGGACATTGTGTTACATCCCAGTATTTTACACAGAAGGGCACAATTCACTCGGAAAATTAACGTATCAAGGTAATGTGAATTGTCGAAAAAAAAAAATATATATAATTTAATAAAAAATGCGGCAATTTTACGCTAGCACATCGTCATAGCTGGCCACCACTGACTTCAGCTAGCACATCGCGCTCATTCCAATAAAGCAACACCGTCCGGCCTACGAGACAAAAAACTAGATCGACGAGCTCAGACCACGAGTTATTATATAGTTATATATCCAAGACTCGAATCGAGTCCACATATAATATCCACTATTTCTGACTCTGACAAAGAAAAAAAAGAAAAAAAAAAAAAAAACAATCATTAAATAATCAAATTTATAATCATCAAAGCAAAAAAAATAAATGGAAGCTAACGATTCTTTTTGGCGCCAGTTTATTTCCCGGCTATAAATTTACTCTGTTTCTATTTTCTTTCTTTGGGATTTCATTCACTCCGTTAATTACTGAGGGTAATTAAAAAAACGTTTACTCACCACTTGTCGAGCTGTATTCGCCGATGTATCGTCTCGTCAGATATCGGACAACCACCGCTGTAACATAGATCAACGATTATTTATCCACTTGAGACGTGCGTGAACATTGTAAAATTCAACATCAGTATATTGGCGGGTCGAAATTGATCTAGACTTGAAGGTTTGGAAGCAAACTCATCTCTGAATATCTATACCGAATTCGACCATGAAAAATTGTGATTATAATTTATTAGAAAGTTTAATTGTTGTACACTTGCAGAGTCTGTAAGCTATTTTCCTTCCCATCGGTATAGATATATCGACGGGAATTGACACTTTCCTTTCGTCTGAATATGCAGTTTCGCATTTGCAAGTGAACGTTAGGGATTCAAATGCAAATTCATGTTGTTGTTTTTATCATTTTCGAATTTCTTTTCGACATTTTTTCACCCAGCACACGCCTTATACGGTTTTATGCGAGTGGCAACCTATCGTTAGAATGAGTATCGGCGGTCGGTTAGCATCTGTAAATCGTTTAACGTTGGAGAGAAGTTCTTGTTCGCGTTGCACCGCCGTTCTGCAGCCAGCCAGCCAGGCCAGCCATCCAACTCGTGCGAAGGTACAGGCAGAATATACAGAGATTGGCGAACTCGCAGGGGGCTTCGCGGGTGAGTGGAAAGTTGTATCTCTCCTCTATCTCAATTTACCGGTTCACGGAAAGTTTACGACGTCGCAGAAAGAGTTCATTATCTGCCAATCTTACGCCAAGATGAGGCATTAACGATGCGCAAATGAGTAACGTCCTTCCAATACGTATTCCTAACGCTTGTCCGTCAGTACACAGATATACACGCTTTATAACTCATACAGGTACACAACATCTTGATGCGAACTGTCAAAATTCGTACGCTGAAAGTATGATCTCAATTTAGTCAGACAGAAATTTTTCGATATAATTAATCACGCGGATCCGACTTGAAACTTTGCAACTATGACAAAGGAAGCGAGTAACTTTTCACGTAACTTTCCTTCTTTTTTTTCCTCAAACTTTTTTCTCTTCTTACTGGCCGGAAGAGTTCCCCGCGGGTTTTTGCGACGATACTTTAAGTTGGAGCCCTGCAATTTTCCTCATTCTTTGAAGGCATAAAATTGCACACACGTACCGATCATGAACCCTTATCGGAAGGTAATTACACGCTGGATACTATATACGCTCCCCGGCAATGTAACACCTCAAAAAGAGCGGATGATTTGCGCCGATCGGTTCACAATTTAACCGTGACATTGCATTGCTACGGATAATATTTTAATGCCTACCTACACACAGCGGCATCATAGGTCACGAGAAAAACTCGCGTGGAGGATTTAGGTGTGCGATGATGATGGATATGATTAATAGAAAAAAAAGGAACATGCTTAGTATTCAATTTCGATCAGTTTCGCTAACTTTGCTAATATACCTCCTCCTCTAGTATGCGTTTAAGGTTTAAATTAGGTGCTTCACACTTCAAAGTAACCATTGCATTGGTACCGATTGTAATCGCAAGCTAATGCTTCAAGCGCAAATATAAGATAGATTTCGTAAGAAATAGACCTCGTGTAAAATGCACGTTCGCCTTGTACGGAGAATGGTGTTAAAAAAAAGAAAGATAAAAAGAAAAGTGCGATAACGCGTTGCACTGCAGATTAATTACGTGTGCTTTGGTACAATAACGTAACAACTTTGGTGCGACGCGTTCTACGGTCGTCGTGCTTGAACGCGTTCTAATTCTACTGTAATTATTATAAATTGAAAAAATTCAGTAATAAATTTTGTAATCTTATTACACAGCAGATTAGCCGCAGATATAGATTAGTAACATTGAATTCGTGAATTTAGAATATTTTTCATTCGAAATTTAACTCCACGGTAGACGTTGAAGCTGACTAAAAGTTGGTGAAATTACTTTTTCGGTCTTCCGTGAAAAGATATTTACCCTTTGAAGCGAGGAATGTCGGCGCTAAAGTGGTTACATAGCCAAGTGTCTGCGGTTAGCGAATATGGAGGTGCGAAGTTGAAATTTGGTTAGGTCAAATCGCGGCGAGGTGTGGTATGTCTTGCAAGAACATTTCGCCCAAGCTATGGTTCAGGATATATTATACGCATAAACTCCGATAATGGCAGCGTAAATACCATAAATACTTACGGCGTTGCAGCAGGTAGAGCGAAAAATACATCTGTGCAAGTAATAATTGCGGTCGTATGAAAGCCGAACGATTTCACGCTTCGTGGAATCTGCGTTATCAATACTCGTCAGCGGTTGATACTAAATACACTACTCTGTTATACTCAGAGGGGAAAAACTGATCGAACAAAAAATTGTGTACATTATACGATATCTATACGTATAACGTAGGCGCCAGTTTTGCAATCGATTCCGCTGGAGACTGTGTAAATAAACGAGACAAGACACTGAAATTCGCGTGACACATTTATTCCAGGAGAATAATTAGGTTCTCAGAGAATCTCGTTCGAACATCGCCGAGATATGTGAGATCTAAAACTTTATCGGGCACGTATCCCGTTGGGATAGATACAATTAAAGTCCAGTGATTCGTGAATAGAGCCAATTCCGATTGAATATAATCCTGTGCCAACTAAGACGGGAACTTGTGTGAAGCTATAAATCTTGTGGCAATTAAATTTTTCGATTATTTATTTTATGTAAAACTTGGAACTTGTGAAAAGCTGTGATCTTTGCCTTTTTTTGTCGCCGATCGTATTAGTTTGTTGAGAAGAATTCATTCCGTTCATTTTGCAAGGCAAACTGGAAAATGCCACGTGACGTACAATCGTGACTCCGGGCGCCTCGCGAGGGCAAAGGTCAAATCGGTGCACCTTGCACCTTTATACATTGGCATGGATATAGATACCTGCATCGCGGTGCACAAAGCTGTGCGGCTAAGCAGCGAGGGGTCGAAATATATTTGATGAGACTTCCATATTCAAATCAGGGAGTGTGTGTACCAGCTTGGATAATTATACGGCTCGCTAGTTCTCGCAGCTACACGCGGTTTGTTTGCTCCTTTACCGATAACTGGTTATCTCTACCTTGCAGCATCCCGAGTTCTTGACCGCTCGCGTTTATTGATCTTTTCCGCAGGGAAAATGTCTCGATACATGATTATAATTTAAAAATTCATATTATTTAGATGGAACTGAGTTTGTTTTTCAAGTCATGCCATTTTTTTGTAATACCTTTTTTTCCAACTGCAGATCATAAGATTTAACTCTTTCTATTTTCCTTCAAAGTTTTCTAAAACTCAGTTTAACTTTCAGCGAGAGATTTTTTTTTTTTACGTATAAAATTTTTAATTGTTATTCACAAATTTCACAGTTCACTTTGCATGATATTCCACTCGTTTTTGTAATCCCGAGATGCCAGGATCGTATAATCAGCGGATGTACCGTATCTTAATTCGACTCGTGGAGTCACTATTTCCGGATACCTCGAGTCTTATCTAATCAAGATACGCTGATGAACTCTGCTAACTCTAAAAAAAATGTCAGCTTTGTTTACTCTGCATTTAATTAAGACCCAGTTGAAAATAAGATGAAAATAAGATGAAAATGTCTTCTGCTGATGTCACGAAAATAAGCGTATAGTGTATACAGATAAAATTATATACGACACGTGTTCGGCTTCATCTGGCCAATTAGCAGGACTTGACAGCAGCTGTATAAATACAGTTTCAATGAAAATGTATTATCTATAATAAAAGCTTAATACGTATTGAATTGGGTGAAAAATTCAGTAGTTGTATGAACGATTTATTACAATTGGAACGGTGATTGTGAATATATAAAGAAATGCTTTAAGCAATAAACCATAAATTGATCATTTATAGTCTCCGTCGCAAAAAATTGAATAATCATGAGAACAAAAGATAACATTTCTGTAGATTGCTGTTATAATTTACTCCAATGATTTATTGCTATCAATCTAAAATCTGCAGCATTCATGCGAATGAACGCGAAATTTTCGGAAGACTAAGCTCGCACAATAGATCTACAGTGTAATCTAATTTTATTAAAACAAAGTAAACTAGCATCAGCCGAAAGAGAAATTGCGACCTGGTTCATCTTCGCTTATCTTATCACACCCGACTGCAAATAACACTGCAAATATAGCCGCCACGGTGAATATAATGTTTGCGAAATACCCAAGCGAGACGAGACGAGACGAACGATCGTATAAAACAAGGGAGTAAATAAGTAGTTGTGAAGTTGAAAGGCTTGAGATGGTTGCTAGAAATCCCCGTAGAAACCGCCTACCTACTATGTACACTTGTAGTCGATCCGATCTAAAGAGCAGCGGAACGAACGAATGATAGCGTGTTCGCAGCGGTTCGAAATGAGATCGCCTACAGAGCTGGCTTGCAGTTCTGCACTTGCTGCAGCAGCACTGCAGCCTCGGAGCTAAAAAAACTTAGCAGCGCAGCTTAATTATACCGCTAATTAGCGTATTGACAATCTCTACTAGAGTATCGACTAGTATAATCGAATACAGGGCACTGGGTTCTTGGGTTAAGACCAATCGTCAGTCCATCTCGACCTCCAACTATATAATGTAGATTTAAACTGCACCCGAGTCTGCCTGCGTTGAAGAGGAAGTCAGGTTTTGTGGTCAAGGATCTAGGATGGACAAAAACGACTGCGTGAAATTCGAATGAAGTAAAAACATGACAGGACATAACTGGCAACGAGTTCCATTTTACGGAATGGTCCGATGATAGTCGAAAGGATCATCGCCTGCGGAAATTACTGACTTTCATAAGGTATTGATCCTCTTCTTAGAATTTGATTTCGGGCCAACTCTGTAGATTTTTCAACGTCAATCGACACGATAAGAAAAATTCGTCAATCGGCAAAGAATATTGCGGACAACGCGATGCCGAGCCTGCGGAGGTAAGTCAACGTACGGTGAAATCGAAACTAGGTATAAAACACCGTTCTCTAAATATAGACAGAGCGGTAAAGTCAGGGCCAGGGTCAGCAGCAACGAAAGCCTGGAAAGGTATTTAACGAGGACATGCAGCGAAAGGTGATAAAGGTGTTCGGCAGCGGTTGCAGGTTGAGAATGCTCGGCTCTCCAGACTCACCAACTAATGTAAGACCAATTTGACCCCGCGGTTGAACGAAGTCACAAAAACGATCGGTCGACTGAGTGCAGGGAACGCGAGGCGTCGATAACCATTGAAATAAGAAAAACGTCAGGAATTTTGGGCTTAAAACTTTAGCTTAATGTGGGCAGGAGGCAGTAGGTACCATAATACTCCGTACTCCGGATGGATATCGGATGTCTGCATCTTCCTACCTGACGTTGGGAGCACCCTTTACGGACTATTGGGCTGCATGTCCTGCGTCCTGCACTCGGCCAACCGGCGACTGTGCACCAGGCGACACTCGATCGCTCATCCGGAGATCCTAATTTCACGTCAGATTCACGCCACTTTTAGGGACTCACCAACCCCTGTGGGGGTCTTATACCAGACTCTTAGGGATCGGTTATATGATACATATGGGAGCGCTAAAGCGGGGATTACGTTTACGGAGCTTTCAGAGGTGAGTTTTAAGTGCTTGCTAAATTTTGTCGAGGAACGTGCGCTGGGCTGTCTCATGTCCAACTAATGGTTACGACGCAGCAGTTCGTGTGTTGAAATTCTTTTATTGCTCCACGCACAACTACTATCACGAACGAACTGAAATGAGCTCCAAAAAATCTAGAACCTCTTTCTTTACTTTCGACGGAAATGTTAGTGCCGCATTAATCTTTCAATGAGTGGAAGTGTAATGAACAAGAAAGTAGGTACCGATATGATCGTCAAAGACGAACTTTCATTAGTTTGTTTAACAATTGAAAAACAAGAGAAGAAAAGAATCTGTACGATGAAGGATTTATTTGTGAATATAAATGTAAATCGTGTAATCAACGTGGAAAATTGAATTTGAAGAAACCATCAATCTGGGACCTCAAATATTGATTATGAAAGAGGAAGGAGAGAAAAAACAATCACAGACCGTAATTGAATTTGAATGTTAAACGTGAGAATTTATATTCAAGTTACACCGTTGCCGTTGATAGTTCATTAGATTTTAGAACTGCTAATAAATATATTATCCACAGTTCGGAGTTTATAATATGATGCGGTATACATATAATACAACACTATATAGGACTTGCGATTCGATTCTTATTCCTTAGAAGTTTTATGGTTACGCAGCAACAATAAAACGTAGTAAAATCCAGTATATGATGCACTGCAGTAAAATTTGAGGCTAGATGCAACAGACATTCGTCCGTATCAGTTATTACCAATGTTTCCGGGACATGCTATAATAGCTATACACCAGAATTTCGACATTCTTGCAGCCCCTTAGCCCGAGCTATTGAAGAAGCATTTCGTTTCACATACAATTAACACTTGTCCTGACTTCGAAGCGTGGGTATATCTACAACCTCAATAAAATTTAACGGTCACACTCAGAATCGAGTTCTCAGTCCCACAACTTCTGTGATTCAATTTTTAAGCAATATCTTACCATATGGCATACAGACTAACGTACAGAAATATGGAATAAGTAAACAGTTTTTCCACAAGTTATTAGGTTGCAAAGAGGAAACTGGACGAAAGCTTTCTTTCTTTCAAACTCCAATTCCTGTTATTACTCAATAGTTGTTATTTGATTGCTAGTTAAATAAAATCGGAGTCACAAATGTTACAGCCAACTGCTTTAGAATTGAACCGGTTCGTGAATGATCATCCCTTTTACCGATTCTGCTGATATTATCCTTTTATGCTACTTATCAGCAGTAGTTACCTGTAGTGCTCAAGTTGAAAATAAGATACTACTATTTACATTTGATTTTAATTACACATTTTTCTATGGAATCAAGTTTTTGCCCATTTATCAAAATTAGATAAAAAATCTATGAAATCGACGTCGAAGTGAATTGTGATCGTGCATTTTCCAAGTACGAAGGGTCGAAAGTTGAACAAGTGTTACTTACCAGATTTGCCGACTCTGGGGCCGCCGAGGACGACCACCCTGATCCTATTGACGTTTGTCATCGACCAGGAGAGATGGGGTTGTGGTCAAGTATCGTTTGAATCACGTGGGCGCATTCTATCTGTAGTTCGTAATCAACGTTGAGTGTAGAGCGGTGATTAATTATCGTTGGCAGGAGGGTAGCGTTAAAAAGGAAATCGTCTCTCGCGTAGGATTCACCGATATTTATCGATCACATTATTTTGTCGTCCTGTTCGTTATACTATACGCACTGATCCAGGGCACTGACCTATTTATAAAGGAAGCGCCGTTCCAGCGGCGCGCCGGCAATTTATAGACTTCGGGCAGGTATGGAGAACTCGAGGCGAACTCGTACACCATCCAACCAACCAACCAACCAACCAACCACCAACCTACCTTGAGTCACGAATAGAGGTAATTATTTCGAACGCGGTGCAGTGTCGCCAGCAAATTACAAGTTCCTGGTTCGCGATACATAACACATATATATATTTATTTATAATACAAGGCTTAGCATTTGATGATGTCTGGCGTCAGCATAACGCGAAAGTCACGCCAAGTAGAAATAACGCGTCTCGAGCACCCCGACGAGAGCGACGTGCTTACATGGCAGTTAAACGCCTTGTTTATTAAACGCATACTTAATAATACAATAACCGAGCCAATTACGTAATTGATAATCACTTGCGTGACCGCTGTGTATTTCGGGCGGATCGACGCGAAATCCGTGCTTATTAAACAAGTCTCAAGTTAAAACCGCGGAAAAATTCCCGCCGTTTGGTTATTCTTTACTCCTCACTGATTCACTTCACTTCCCTCACTTTTCACTGATTTCTCAGGCACTCTCTTCGTTCAACGGCACACCGGAAATCACAAATTTGAATCAAAGACTGGCAGTCCGAGGATAGGACGGGAACAGCGACGTCAATAAGACGCGTTCAAACTTGGAGTAGTAAAAATTTGCGGACTGGTAAAAGCCGGCGCTGTGTCGACCAGCGTCACGCCGCCTCTCGAACTTGGTCCATTCGCGTTTGGATGCTGAATGAGCGTGCGCGGCTGCAGAGCCAAGGTGCGTTCGTCCGACGACGAAACGTATAACAGCCGATCTGGGTGGGTGGGACGGAAATGTCACTCGTCGAGGATGATACAACACAACACGAGGCACAGTTGTGAAACGGTATTTACGTACATCTGCCGATCGCTGCCAGAGTCTATAGCATGTGCGTCGATAGCGTCCTACCGTCTCTAGGATAGATACAGGGCAAATCTCCGACTTACAATCGTTCGGAATTGCCGATTGGTGATTCCGAGTAGAAGAGCTCGTGCCTGGTTGGACCGCGCTTGAACCAACGGCGAAGCACACCTCACACCGACAACTCAGGATTATTATCGAACAGCGGCAACGGCGACAACAGCAGGTGGATTATACGGACGAGAAGGTGCGTGAGTACAAAGGAGGTACTCGAAACATCGGTCGGACGATTCGGCTGACGCGACTCTTGCGACGCAATCGCGAACCGTCCCTCTCGCTCGCAGCGCGGCAGGCGAATGCCTCTCGCAAGGCTGTGCGTGCCATCTAATATCCAGCGCACGCTTCGTTCGCTTAAGGCGCCAGTCCGCGCTGCGCAACTCAAACGCTCCCGCGCCGCCGCAGTCGGCTTACGGCTAGCCAGCTACCCGGAGGTTGAGAGACACGCCGTGGCGCCCGACGGTGCCGGTATGCGCTCCGCGTCTCTGGCGGTGCGCAATGCAACAGGTAAAGAGTGACTCGCGAGTCACCGGCAAAGGACCCGGCGGCGAGCGTTCGCGATACCGAACCGGACGAGCCCGATCGTTTCGTACGGAATTGACGTCGTACTTTAAAACCAGTATACGAACTAAGTACTCACTCGAGCTGCTAGAGTATTTCCGGTGGTCGTTAATCGGGGGGTGTTCCTCCCTTCCGTAATCATGCCTGCATGTGCGGTTCCGCGACGTTTAACCGGTTCGTTTTCTTCTGTTTTCCGTTCATTTTTTCATTTCTTCACCTTCGCTTACTATTTTCCTGTTTTTCTATTCTTGATCTATGATTTTTTTGTTTTTTTATTCTGCTTTTCACGCCCACTAGAGTGCCATAGTATTCAATGTAAAATCACGATACCACTTACTTGTATTCACAAACTCAGCCGTGTTATGAAAATTTTATACTTTTCATTAAAATTCTGCATTCTTCGGGTGAAACTGTATGCCGCCGGAAGCTTTCCCCTGTCCCGCCGAGTTCATGTTGCATTTAATACGGAGATTCTCAAGTTCATGTTATTACTTGTTAAAGAATCTATCAAAATTCTGAAAAGCAGCCATTTTTACTTTCTATCCTAATTTTTTTTTTTTTCTCTTATACTCAAGATTTCGTTCATCCTCGGTATGGTTTCAAAGAATCGTGTCTATACTCCGGAGAAAACTTGTACCGCTACGTTTCTTCAGAAGTACTGAAATAGAAATAATTGGAAGGGCTGGTGCGCAAGGATCATGTGGCTCCGTTTGAAATAGCGTGTAACGCCCTACGGCCTGCATGCAGCATAACTGGCGAATGTACACGTATATGTACGTCTATGTTTGTGATGCCAGCTGCTACATGATTACATCTCGAATATTCAATGCGTTTGAGCTGAACCGATGTTTAATTCTAACAGCATCAGGTACATCTTGAAAATCATTGCATCGACTTTGACTTTCGTAACAGCGAGAGTACACCGCTCAACAGCAGCAGCGTTGATCGATCACGGGCAGTCGGAAATTGATTTCGAAGTTTTAATTATAACGAGAACCCCGTACCTTTTGAACACCTCGCTGATCCACGTTCGTCGATATAACCCGATGAGCAAAAGTCTTTGCATTCACATTAACAATGAGAATTACTCGTTGGTGAAAGCCTCATTTCAGTTACTCAAGTCATCGATGGCTCCTAGAATGATGCACAAATCCCAGCAGGACTGATGAGTGCCGAATTCAGCCCTTTATTTTTCCAGCGCAAGCGACTTTCGAGTCCTTCGAGTGTTGAAAAATGATTAATTATTACCGTTGCAGCCAACTGCCATGTATCGTAATTCATTCGATCCGAATGAAGAGTGTGAAAAAATTACCAGTGATCGGTGCCTATAGATCAGTGATCACGATTCGTTCCGCTTCTACGACTCAGATGGATCACTGAGCTGTCTATTCCTAATTAATTTTTCCCAATTCCTGTTTCGGTTTTTAATTATAGAATTCCAACTGCATAGTACGAGGACTCCAAACTGACAGGGAAGACGGCTTATGAGCATGATATTCATTACTACTCTCTGACTGCAATGTAATAGGCAATTGAATATCCACACACATATAGATAGACACATGTACAGTAAATGGAAAAATTCCTAGAGCATATCAATGCGATGTTTGACAATTGAAAGACTGTACGTGCAATTAGACGTGTAATGGAGGAGCATTTCAGAGAAAAATGCGGATGTTACTAGCGTCATTAGTGTCATTCCATTAGTCTTGACTCGACGACTTTAGACGTGATAACGCGTGTACACCGAATGTATTCTGATCATCTCTTACCTAATACTATTAGAAAAAGGTTGAATACACCGAGTGCATCTCAATGGAAGAATCGCCAGTAATTTAAGATCGACTCAGCGTGCTCTTCTTTATCAATGCGTTTGTGCAACACCTCCTCGGATAAATGCGGTACTTCGGTTTTATCATCTCAAACTGGTTGAGCTTGTGTCGGTAGGTATGCTGTCTCTATCTACAACAGCTGAAAGCCAACGCATCGCTCGGAGGGTAAAAGGACACTCCCGTGCACAATCGGCTTTTGTGACAAAGAGGGCACTGCAATTATTCACATTCGAAATACGCTTTAGGAGCGGGGAATCACACCATCATCATGATCGTCATTCTTTATAAAACTTACAAAAGTATGGTGGAATCAACATTTTTGTTTTACGATTGAAAAGAATATGTATAGGAAAAAGAATGATATACAAATAAAATTACTCAAATATCAAACACTGGTATTATTCATTCACAAATCCCTGATTATGAGTTACAGTCGGTTTCTATAAAACTTTTTAAATTGAACAGATTACTGTTCAAGTCTACATCACATGCTGGAAGTTTGAAACGGGTAAAAGGATTGCACAACGGGTTGAAGTGATGCATTGTCGTTCATGTCTTTTTGAGATTGATCACTGCCCATCCGAAAATCGAAAATCCATGAATTTCCACAGCATTACGCCGGGTAATCATATAATGGACGTGAACAAGCATCACGATTGTGCTGGTAGGACACGCGCTCCACACTTTTTAATTATAGAAGTGTTGATGCGTTGTGGCTTCGGCGTTATCATATTTACAACCGTCAAAGGAAGAGGACGTAAGATAACTGCATGCGATAGCTCTCAACCAAATTGATAGAAGTTATGTTACTGGAAAGTCCGGTGAATACTATAGAAAAAATTTTTCCGTTCCGTTAATTATTTACCAGGAAATTACTGTAGAGAAGCTTAACGAAAACAAAACTCAGAATGGGATGAAATGCTGGTGATGTAAGTGTAGTGCAATAAATACTTTCGCTTATTCGACTGTATATACAGACATTTTTTCTATTGCATACTTCATCAGTCGCTCTTCGTCTGAGACACTGGAACGCTTGTACAAACTCGGCATTGGCATTTAGTACATTTTCTGGTCTGTTCGATATGTTGAGAGTCATGCCACGTCAAGGCTGTACGGACGGAATTATAAAACGGCTGTGTACGAAGACTCAGGACTGCAATTGTGCGGATGGAATTATCTTTTGTCCATCCAGCAAGCCATACTCGCACGCTTTGACGTCCGAAATTCTTATTGCTATTCGTAGTGTTCGACAAGGAGTGACGAAATAGGTGCTTCACGCTGCTCAATGACCGACCCTTTGCTGTGTGCTCAGTTAATATTGTTTCGCCCGAAACATGTGTAAGCGGCTTACAATTACGCTGGTTATGTCATAAAGCTGTAATGAGTCAGTTCACGGAGTCAGTCGCTTGATTTGTTTTGATATGACGATGCCGCGCTACCGTTTACAAGTTGCTTCGAAACTTTTACTAGACTTTTTAGACACGCGACTTCTTTTAAAGGGCTGCATTGAAGTTTATAGGTTTTCATGTACTCCACGAAACCACAGCAGTGACAGGAAACAGCGTGTTCCTGAGACTCGGAGTGATTAGTCATCGGCGAGGAACGGGGCAGCACATTATTGAGCAGTCAACGCGTATAAGACTGATTTATTCATATTCACGCGAAACTTTCTCGCTTTCCTTTGCTGTTCAATGATCGAGTGATCCAATTATTGCGAAAATGTGTTCCCCAAATGTCCTTTGGAAACGATGGCTCGTTCCTAACAACAGAGGTGAGATCTGGCGCATCGAAAGCTCCGATTAATCGATAACCATTCACATCTGTGAAGAGAATAAACGTGTTGCTTTTCACACCAGGCTCGAAATCCTGTCAATGCATTGCCACCCGATCTAAAAATACGATCGCTTCGGGTCGTAACGAAGTTATATCGGGGATCAAATCTGAGAATTCTAACAGCGACCCACGAAATAATCCTTGCTGACTATAAAATTACTCGTCTCTGAAAAATACGTCGTACACGTCGTGAATCGAATAAATTGCAAAAACGTCTATTTCATTAACGTCTGTAAGTTACTTTAACAGCCAATTTCGCGTTGAATTAGTTTCAGATGTTAACAGCGTGCGCATACCTACACAAGTTATACCCGATATCAAAAACTGAGGTTGACGTAACAGCTAGCAAGCTTGGGCCATTAGCACTGGTGTATGAAACACACGACTAATATTAGAGAATGGAAATTCATAGATTTATTGTTCATTTAAGCATGTGACAATTGCAGAGAAATTTAAGTGAATTTTCACGGGCGCACGGAAGAATCCTAAATCGGCTGTCGTTAACGGATGTCGTAATTTCATAATTAGACGAGTTAAAAAAAAAGAACCACATACACTGATTATTTCTCATGCTGATAGTAAAACCACAAATGGTTCACCGGCCAATGCTAGAGTCTCAGTTTATACCATCGAATAAAATCGAAGGTTATAGTGTGTACCTTGTACCTTCCGAATGATCGGCGTACACGTCGAGCCTGGCCAAACCGAATTGGTATTCGCTCGGAGTACAAAGTATACCTCAGAGGTTGCGGTTCCCATCAGCGAAGACAAAAGGCAAGTGTCGTTAGATAGTTGGGTTCTCTCACTTGGCAGACGTACAGCTGACACCACTCGTGACTCAATGTACTTTCCTCCGCACTAAATAAACCGAACGGTGTATGCGCGCGTATAACCGATGCAGTAGTTCTAGGGTCATTTTCCAGAGACCGGGCGATAAGGACAGAGACATAAACACGTGAATATAGCCTCCCGAGAAAAACTTAACGGGTACTAAATTTCTAAAAAGCGCTTCATGCGAGTCTTTCATAAGCCCGTCTCCTCATCTGTTCAACAACATTACAATAATTTGATTCTTGGTGCAAGGTCCAAGGCTACCGGAAGGTGGAATGAATGTGCAGCTTCGTTTCTGAACGGAACTGAGATACGGATTAATCAGTCGAACGGGACACGATCGTTTCCGCTGCGAGGCAGCTTGATCAGCGTAGAGAGGGAAAAAGAAAGATTGCGCGCAGGAAAAACTTATATTGATCAAACTGTTGGGATAATTGGAAAAAGTAGTAAGGCAGAGCGGAAAGTAGGAGGTTTGTGATTAGTGCTTTGGTTCCCTTTCCAGGCCCTTCCTTCCTCCCTACCTCCCTCATCCGCGCCCTTACCACTGCCCCCATCCGAACTCCCCCCTAAAATCGTGCAGACAGACAGACCTCGTGGTTCCGATAGTAGAACGTAGCGCGTCGACGTTAGTGGACGGACAAAAATGACCTCCGCTTTCTTGTCTTTCGGCTTGTACCGTGTCCGTATTTTCCTGCTGTTATTACTTATCGTTTACTTGATCAGTGAGACTGATGGCGTCTACAAGAGACGGGAGGATAAATCTAAGTGCCCGAAGGTCAAAGCTATTCGCAACTTTGACACGACTGAGGTGCGTTTTGAAAAATTGTTTACTTTAATTTATTCAATACACTGTCCAATTCTCACACTCGATATTTTTGGAGTAAGTAGTTCAACTTGACGAATAGGCCTTGAATTTATAGTTCACCCAATGTTTACACTCCCTAGATTCCAGTTTATTTTTCGATTGCAAATTCCAGCGCGGACTTGTTCGCAACCTCCTCCATCAGGCGCGGTTTTAAATTCACTTTTACGACCAGTTTAGAAACATTTTCACGCGACGAGCGGTCGTTATTTCGTTCTTATTGAAAACAATTATTCCTTTGATCTTCCGTGTACAAGTACTTGAGAGATTAGTAACCGAAATGCTATGCAATTTTTCCGATTTAATCAACATAAATCGGATTCACAATACTTGCAAATATCTTCGTGCAAATGCACATTGATAAGTACTGACTCGGTCATCAACATTTCCTTAGCAACTATGTTAAAAATCCGCTACAAACTAGTTTTGAGAATTTTCCCAAATTTTCCGATTCAGATTTGATACAGGAATCTCCGGAACAGAATAACTTTCTCCTGAATTATTCACATCAATTATTTGGCTATAAGGGTAACGTCTTCTAGTCAAAACCCACGGTTATACAAGAGTAATTTCATCAAACTATTGAGAGCAGCATACTATTCAACTGCTATCGAGCCCCTGTATAACACATCGATAAATTACGGCTCGCTTTATGCCTACTTGGGAGAAGTTTTAACACGAAAACGGCCGTCAAGTCCGGCTTTAAAAAATGCTCACCCAGTGTCGAGAAGTTCCATCAAAGCCAGGTCCAAATGCTCTGAAATTCCTTTCGCTTATCTCGGTCTTCACTTCGCCTCGTTTAAAAATTGGCATTGACAAGGGGATGATGCTTCGGTCGGGGACTCGAGTTCGTCGGTGTGAATACCAACGTCAAGGGAATAGGAAAATATGATCGACATCGTGGCTGGTAGTTAGTAGCGCTGCCACGTCGCGACAATGGTTAAAAATACCCATTCGATGACGAATTTGGCGTGTGGCGTTGCGCGAGTCGAAGGGATGCTTCTCGTCCGCCTTTGAAGAAGCTCGCTGCACTGGAACGACGCATATCGCCTCGTCGGGCGAAAAGTCGTCGTCTGGGAAACGTGACCTAGGGATCTTCGTTTTTACGAGCTATAACGCGACCGTCCGGATATCGGAATGCAATGCATGGCTTTCAGGGCTCCGGAGTGTATCTGAGGCCACGATCTGCCCGGTCATTGATAGCGGGGATTCATATCGAGGCGGCCAGTCGACGGACGCGCAAATGCCCAAAGAAATCGTGCGGCGCTCGTACAGAGCTTCGTTACGGCTCACTGTTCTTCGGCTACGGAAATAGTCCCACTGTTGACTCTGCTGGATATTCGAGGTTATTGGGCCAACGCGTCGACATTCCGTCGTCACTGGATTACACAGGCTCGGGCGATCCTTGAACCCACGGCTTACCGACGTGAGACTGCATCGGCTCCGTCGCGATTCGTCAATTATTCGTTTACGCGAGCATTCGTGTTCAACCCGAGGCTTCGCACTGAGTACTGATAACAATTTTGTGTAGTGTGATGATCAGCCAAGGCTGAGACGATGACGTAACGGACGATATCCCAACCAATTTCTAGATCTCAAACGATTATACGAGGGTAAAATCGATTTCAATATCATGAACGCAAGTGGAATGAAATTTTTGAAAGACATTGATTTCAATTTCTGCGGATCATTTCTTTCAATCGGGGGTTTTGAAATTTTGAATGAAACGTTTATTCAAGATCATCGCGATGTCGGCTGATTCTATTACATACTCTATCCTCGTGGTGAAAGCTTTCATCGAATGGATTATGAGGTATTTTTTACTTGTCGGTTTATTTTCTTTGGGAGATGCGGAAAGGAGTGTTGAATGATGAATAATTTCTTGGGAAAAATAGTCCACGGAAGAATCTTTGATCGCATTGCATTGTATATATCGTTACGTAGCAATTTTATGTGTTCGTTACCGAGACTTTGGGAAATATGATTAGCTTTGATCCGAATAAATGGAGTAGGTCATATTTATAAGAGCAAATTTCATATTCGTATCTTGACGACTGACAGAGATTACATTAACCCAGTTTTTCTCTGTATAATATGCTAATATAATATATATGTTTATTCGCGATGAAAATATTCTTTATACCGATCCGTATACACACAGAGTGAGATTTAGCCTGAGCATTCATTGCCCGGTGATCGTAAAATATCGGCTTTGTTTTTTTTAAATGGCTAGTAAATTTTCACTAATAGCTCACCAGTTTCCACTGCCGAAGTGAGAGAAAAATTAACAATGAGAGTGTACTTTTGGATGGAGAAGTTATAACGGTGCACCACAAATCTGAAATCCTGTTACAACGCCTTTTGCATGCTTCTACATACCCGTGATGTTTTTTTGCCCCAACAAAAAACGTTGAAAAAAACTTCTGGTAATTTAATTAGAGTATCTGGTCAGATTTCCACGTGGTGATAAGTCAAGGGTATAATCGAGTGCACTACATAATTGTTTACATTTAAAAGGAAATCGATTCTTAGATGCATTATGCGACAAAGATTTTTGAAAAGGGTAAAATTTTTCCTTGCCACTACTAAAGGTAATGAAACAATTATTCTGAGATGACTAAAAAAATTTATTTATTAGATTAATGCTTTTATGTTTACGAAACCTTGATATTGATTAGATAAATCTGAGAGAATGATACTTGTTTCATCAAATTATCGAAGTAATCACACGGCCGTCGCATAATAAAATGGCATTCGGATCGATTACGTCGATTCATACAGTTTACCAGGTAAATCTATTCGGTGGGATGAAGCTACTGAACTTACCAAGTCTGAGCTCCAAGTACCAATACAAACTTATAAAGTCACCAATTTCTTATCGCTATAAAATAACATGTTACATTATCTTTAATTTACACAATATTTTGTGGTAAAACGTATACGTGATTTCGTAATTGCAACACAATATTAACTCTAAAATTCACTAACGGTAAAAATAATACAATTTTGATTGTCAAGACCAAAAATTGTCTTCAATCATGTGCTCGAGTGTACACCTGAATTATTAGTGGAAAAAAAAGGAACGTTTTGCATTCTAGTATATACATACCTGCAGCATAGATAAAAATTGTTTACTAAAGTGGAGTGGTTGTATTGAATTCCTCGTGGCAAACCCTCGTATTTTGTAATCTGTCCAAACCTGCGGACAACCCGTGGCATTTGAAGTTTACGATTCATTTTTCCGTGCTTCAAAAGTGTTTAACGGATAGAGTGGTAGCTATTTCGGTAATACGGAGCTGCTAGAGAGCCATGCTAATGGGTGTGTCTCGTTTCATGCCACTCATAAGAACTTCGAGCAAAGGACTATACCGAAACCGGATAACGGATGATTCCGTATCGACTACAAGGGATTAACCAATATTCGATTTGTATCGGCACGTGCAATAATATAAGCTATTAAAAATTCACCAACAAGTTGCAGCTCGTACCGCAAGACTTCGCGGCAGATTCCTCAAAAGTCTTGTACCACAAATTATTAAATTCATTATGAAGTTCAGGGAAATTATTTAAATTAAAATGAAGATTTTCCGAGGTCCCGGTCAAATCACAGCTTTTCTACGTCCATCTCACCACTAAACTTCCCCTAATATATTCAATAACCCTAATTCTTACCGAATGAATTTTCACCGTCCACCACAGTTCTTGGGATATTGGTACATCGTCCAGTACTATGCAAGCTCGGAGGAAGCCCTGGATTACAGGTGCATGAGAGCCGAGCTGTCAGTCTCTTCGGAGATCGCCGAAGTGACGATGAACTTCACCTACAGTTTCGTCGACGATCCGATCAACGAACAACTCGGCGGTAACATCACCTGGAAAATACCTTCGCCGGATTTCCCTGCGCACTGGGTCCACGCCGAAGACACATGTGAGAGCTACACCGTTGCAATTTCGTTGGGTGACTTTTCCCCTCGCGAGGCTTTGCCCGAATTTCCTCGGCTCTCATTTTATTCCCAGTTTTATTTATCGACGCCACGAGGGCCGAGATTTTTTTATAACAACACGTAACAGTGCGGCTGTTAATAACAGCGAATTGGGAACAAGTTGAAATTAACGATCCTGCGGTATTTTGGCAAAAATATTTTATGCTTCGGTAAAACGATTCGGACGGGTATTGTGTTTGTAGAAATTTACTATCGCCAGAAGCACCCCACTATCTACTCGCAAGGGCGCGAGTCAAGGCCATTAATTTTACGGACCTCAAGTTCTTTCACGTGTATCAACAAATCGACATATGTTAATGATACATTTCACGCGTATTATTAATGTGGTAATTTTTATCGACAGACGAAGGAATATACAATACATACGTACTCGATTCCGACTACAAGTCCTGGGCCTTACTGATGCATTGCGCTGAGAAAAATAAGAGTCCTCGATACCTTTCCAGCTTCATTATGAGCCGGGATCCTCAACTTGGGGTCAACGTCATCTCTTATCTTCGGGAGAAACTTCCCAGGTTGGTTATAAAACAACAGTGTATATTAAATTTCCAGCTAACTTGTGGAAATTTTTATAACGAAATGCCTTTTTGACTGACTTACGAATCGATGATGAGAAGTTTGGTGGACTTGACAAATCTTTACCACGATTCCTATGAGACAATATAAATGTGAATGAAGTCTCTGATTAGCCTAATCCAAAAGTTATTTATCAACAGGTATGACATCGACTTGGAGTACATGTTCCCGATGTCTCAAGAAAATTGCACAACTGCAGACCCGGGGATCGGACTATTGATGCCACCTCCGGTGGGCGTCGTGTCGAAGAGGCGAAACGGGGGGCGGCGACATCCGTTGAAGAGGAAACACCGTCGCTTCTAATTATAATGGCGCAGCCTTAAATGAGAGAGTTTAATTAGTATTAGTTTTTGAATTTTGTAAAGTTTTGATACACAAGTCCTTCACGATTACACGTATTCGCAGAATAGCGAAATTGTCGAGGAGAGGTTTGATACAATGCTTCGAATTCCCCCTTTAATTGGAACGAATTAATAATCCACCCGTGTTGTTACCCCAGATTTGCTCAAATCGATTGAGCATTGCTCCCTAGAACTATACAATAACAAGCTATTGTTTTAACGGTTGTTAATGAATGCCGGAATTATAATTAGTTATGGCTAAATGCGTATAAATAAATCGAGGTAATATATGAAGTGGAAATATTGCCGTTTGTAAATGGATGTAATTATTCACAGAGTGTAATAAGTTGGATCTTGTAATATGTACTATATTATTCGTAATTATTATATAGATAATAATAATAATAATAATCACGATAATGATAATAATAATGATAATAACACCTGACAGAAGTGAAAACACTATAATTCCAATTTCCAAAACAGTGTTTCTTTCTACAAACAAAAAATCTGCTTTTTCGTACTGATATATTCATGACGATTATGCAAGTGCAGTCATATCGACAAGACTAACTTGATCCATGATACTTTCTACGCAAAATATTGTCAGCATTATTAAGAGCATCTGAAAACTAACCTTGCTCATTGCAAAGGAAAACACAAATTTTCGTTATCGATTGTTTAAAAAATTATCATTGTTATTATCATGTGATATTTCTTGTCGTTGAAAAAGAGACTCATTTTTTCTTATTAAAGTACTTGAGTTTGTCTTGTCGAAATTAAATGCACAAGTAGCGCATGCGAATCTGTGTAGAGGGTACGGAAATGATATCAAGAAATATACAATTTTAAGAGTAAGAGATAAACGTATATACATAGAGAGCGAGTAGCGTTATGTACTGATTGTAAATAAAATTATGTGATATAGTGGAAGGTGAAGAAAAGATAGAAAGATTCTAGACACAGGTAACAGTGTTAGCTGACCATAAGCATTAAATGTGTAAAGCGTATACAATCTGATTCGAAGAAGGTATAACTTCTCAAGTAATTGGCGATATACAATTTTTTTTCCTACTCTTCTTTATCTTTTATATAGATCGACGTTACATTAAAAGAGACGTGACGTATGTATACGTATAGTTAAGTAAAAGCGTATAGGAATACAGTACCTATTTAATACTCTACTACGCAATTCACGCAATTTTTATGTATTCCTTTGTAATACCTGATGTAATTGATGGGAGTAAGCATAAAATATCGTGCCACAATTACTACTATCTACTATTATTATTACTATCATCTTTATACATTGTTTATTTCTTTCAATAATATTAAAGTATTTTTAGTCAAAACAAGATGCTCAAAATCATTGATGCATCGTTTTGACGAACGGATTGTGATATTGAATTGTCCAAGTATCCGTACAACATGAATCATCTGGCAGTGATGCGTGAAGAGTAACATTTCGTACTGAATTGTTGAGATGATGAAGGGAAGTTCAAGTAGGTATAAGACCGATCGTTTAATCGTCTATTTTATTTATTTTATTTGTTTTACTCCGTATTTTAGTTACTCGATTACGATTCTAAGTCGCGTTGGTATTTTAAAAATGATACGAACGTGATTGTACGTCAATTCAAAATGGAGAAAAGTTGAAATCGCATTCTTTTTCAAGAATTGAAAATAAAAACATAGAGTGGGTGTTAAAAATTCCCACAATTACACGTTATTACACCCAGTATTTTCTATTATGATTCTCAATGCTCAAATTCTTTCCGGGACGTGTTATACGAGCCTGGTGCTATATTGATTGTAAGACAAGTCTAGTTAGTAGAACACCAGAAGTGTCGACGAGAAGAGAGAATTCGGTAGTTTTGAGGCGAGGAAGGCCGTATAAATGAAGTTTCCGTTACTCTAAGGATTCGAGTAAAGGCAGAGAGGTAGTTGAAAGTTATCAAGAATCGTGAAAAAGGCGAAAGCGACGGCTCGGAATCAATATAATAGATTCAGATTTCAGACGCTGGGTAACTTTTAATGGAAATATACCTTAATCCGCGCTAATTAAACCGCGCAAGTCTCCCTTCGCCTTCTCGCAATTTCGGACACAATTATTCTCAGGTTATTCAATTCGGTTATCAAAATTCATTTAGGAAGTTTTTAATGAATTAAAATACAACTTTTGATACTTTGGGCTAGTTTTATTAATTCAATTAACAACGTTTTATAATACTCTTCATTCCTCTCTCTCTCTCTCTCTCTCTCTCTCTCTCTCTCATTTATTATTACATAATTATAATGAACTGTTATTGTTTCTTTTAGACCCGTCATCTCATTTCAACATCTGTTAGCTTTAGCTTTAGCTACAGACTTTTCCAACAACGCGGGGTATCTCCACTGTCACACTCGAATTACTGATATTACGTTTTGAATTTAGTTTTTAAGTATTCATTGCTAGTTAATCATGGCAGCTACAACTTATAAGAAATATTACAAAATCACTTACGACCTTCACGGTTTCTTGTGTTTCTCTTTTTTTTTTTAGTTCTCAATAATTTTCACGCACACATTCAATTTCTCATAACGACACGTACAACAAACTTACTCTCTCTCTCTCACTTTCTTTCTCTCTTTTCCTCCCTTCCTTTCTTTCATTCTCTCTCACACGGTGTAAGTATATAACCAATTATTTATTATTAATTGTTAATTATGCTATCCATTCTCACCGGCGATTCGGAAATACTAGATCGATAAATAAAAAGAGTTCGTCGGCGCAGCGGCTCGGCCATGTAGGATATACAATAGAATCGTGCCAGTAATACCGACTCGTCGTAATTATATAATCCAATCTTCATATTCAATTCTTCATGCGCGCACTCACATGCAGCATTCCTACGGGTTGCGTATGGAAATTTCTATTAGTCTTCTAGTAATTCATTATTAATTACTTATACAATTAATTCATTAATTACCTAGGTCGTTTAATCTGTTTTAACGTTAAATTTTTATTTTTATATTTTCCATTTTGTTATTAATTATTATAGACTGGTAATCTATCTATTTACTTGATTTATGTTATATAAACTTCTATATAACCGCGTTTAGTTCGATATTTCGATTATGCGTTTGTACGAGGGTATGCAAACCAGGTGTTTCTGGCTTTATTAGGGGCGATAGAAACGCTTGCCGCAAGCAGCTACCGTTACTATCGAAATTCATCACCTTCAATTCTTAAACTTCATTATTAAACATTTTAATCGATAATCAGCCATTCTTTCGACCTGACGAACTGCGATTGTTCGACACACAACTCGCAGAGCCATTCTTATCGTCGACGAATTCAGAAGGAAAATAGTTCAACTATATTCCAAGGAAGAAATTATAATTATTCCAATCCAGTTGATTGCCTACGATATTCAAAGACAAAACTTTTCAGAATTTAGTATTTTATAAAAATTATTGCAAGATTCCCCAAAATTTTTACTTCCTCAATTATCCTTAAAATCTATTTATCGTCGACATGTGTGCTGAATAATTTCAAACTTGAAAGACTTGACAAGAAATAGAATGTTTATAGATACGATTCATTTCATGACAAGAGATCAGTCAAATTAAGCCGTTGATCCGAACTAAAGAGGATCGCGAGAGTGACGGAGCCCTGAAATATTACCGACTGATTCAGGACAAGCTTTCCGATACGACGGTTATCTACTCTCATCTTGAGCTACGAGTCCATTATATTTCGGCTGAAATGCCAAGTCTTTCCTAAGAAACAGGAGAAAAAGCTTCCAAGCATTTTGTTTCCTTCTCACGGTGCAAAAAAGGAAAGTGAAATAGGAAAAAAAAAACCAAACAAACATGGGAGGTATAAATGATCGAGTCCGGAAGAAGTCGGGAAGCAAAAAAATTCCCGAAGGGTAAAAATGTTCGCAGCTACGTTGATTTACGAAAGAAGATTGGTATAGATATATCCTTGGCTCCGCAATTAGCTTCTCCATTTTCCTTCTCTTCGTCTCAATCATTAGGTATAACAAGACTAACGTCCTCGCTGATCGATCGGAAATATATTATTATATACATGCACGTTTGGTGTCTGTGACTGTGTGTATGTGTGTGTATGTGTTCGTGTGTTTGTGTATAAATAATGCATAACATATACATATATACGTATATGTACGTTTAAGTAATAATATTATGAACACGCGGTCACTGCCACCGCATTCGGCATTGCGGTGACGTCATTTGATTGGTCTAAGGTCCCGATACGTGTCGCTTGGCTACTATTTGATTGATTGTTCCACGCGGCACTGCGTGGCGATTGATTAGTCCGTATTCGCGTCGTGTCGCCTAATCACTGCTTGCCCGTTTTAGCGGGGCCGTTGAAGCCGTTGTATTCTGTGTAGATCGCTCTCGTCGGCGAACTCCGCTGTCAGTAGACCCAGGAGACTGGAATCCATTGGGGTGTAGTGTGGACTCGCTCGATCGCCGCCTCCAGGGAAGCGATCGTCTCCTCGATGTCGTTGTTCACTATGGTCAGGTCGAAGAAGTGCCCGTACGCCTGCCTCAGCATGTCCGACTCCTTCGCCAGTCTCTCCAAACTACCGTCGTACTGAAACACGTCGGTGTTCGTTACACAAGCCATTTCATTCCGATGAAAACAAGTTTCATATTAATGAAAAATAGTTACAAATTCTTTTCATTTCAGAGAATGGATAAAGAATTTATTACGACACTTTAATAGTAATTTATTGGGTTACGTCAAGATTTTTTCCGTTCAATTTAGGTTTGTCTTAGAATTCATACAATTTTCTCTCCAGGGGTTCAAAAATCTTTAAAACTAGAGAAATATACAGTCAGAGATTCAGAACTTTGGGAGAAGAAGTAGTGATGCTTATTTAAAAAAAAAGAAGGTTAATAAACAATTGTGGAAATGACATTCACTAAAGGAATTTGGTGAGTGATGAAGAATTATTATGTAGAGTTACGGAGCGAGGAGTGCAGGTACTTCAAATTCCATTACAGATGGATACTCCCATCGAGCGGGGATAGAGATTTCATCGATAGGGTTCAGCTACGATTCTATACGGCTTGGAGCTCTGTACACACGGTAGTGTGAAGAGGAGAGCAAGCGGCGTAATGTATTCGCTATTCATGCGTGAATCCAGACTTGGAAAATATTGAAATTTTCACTCGACTTTGGAGGTTTGACTCAATCCGTTTTCATCCATCCACAGAAATGTTACGTTGCATAGGTATGTGTATATTGAAAAACGAGAAATTCATCCCCTTTTCACTTGTTACTCACATCGGCAAGGTTCTGCAGGACTGGCGCAGCTATGAAGACGACGTAGGGTGCAAATTCGGCGGTGCGCAGCACCTTTAGTGCCTGTGGCTCTACGTCTAAAATCGCCATCCTGCCTTCCTCGTGAATCTTGCGAATAGTCTCCAGCTTCGTTCCGTACATCGCGTCCTCGTGCGTCCCTGTCATTCGTTTTTCGTTAAGGCATGGAAATATCAGGAATTGGCGTATCAGCTACGCTCGAATTGTGATTTATAATGGGAACTTGCCGAATGGTCAATATTTGTAGTAGGTGCATTGCACATAATGGTCGATTTGTAACAATAAATCAGTTGCTCATTTTTCAAAACCGATGCAGTTCGGTTGCCCGATAGCAGAAGTTTCACCGAACTATTATCGCTGCTTTATACGATATCGATTAACACAAATATCTCATACACGGAGTCCCTTTCTTACCGTATTCCAAGTACTCGTTCGCAGCAATATCAGCCATCATGTCATCGTGCGATACGAAGTAATAATTGCGTTCATTTTCTTCGTCGTTTCGTGGCGGTCTCGTTGTATCTGCATCGAATGAATAATGGATTAACGCTTATCTTTTACAACTATCACTCAACTTTATCCATGCGAGTCTTCCTTTCAAGATTTATAAAAAAATTCAGGTTAAGTGTGATAGATGCAAAGGTAAATAAAAACTGTGTAAATTTGGAATGCTATTTTGTGAAGTGAGTTTGGCTTTTTAGTTAAAAAGCAATTAGGCAGAGCAGCTGACCCGAACACTGTTCATACGTAACGATGGTTTGGTCACTCTTTATTACTTTCGGCTGATGGTAAAAACCGCTTTCGCATAAAAATATGAGATGCAAATCTTTGCATACCCAGAACACTTTGAGGGGATAATGTGTAAGCGAAAATCCATATTATATCTACCTATGGGTGGATAATCTTCGGAAAAATCGTATCCCGAATTCGATCAAACGAAAATAGAAAATATGTAAAAGAGGGTTGGTATGAAGGTTGAAATATTTTTAGAATGATAATGGTGAACCACTTACGCGGAATGGGATAGGCGTATTTGTCGGGGTGCTTGGCGATGATGGTGTTTTTGATATGCCGACGACCAACGCCGTGCGCGCCGAGCAATACGAGAGTCTTGCGTTGAAAGGCGGGATCTGTTGCCACGTAAAATTTCGATTAAACACCACACAAAAGATCCGGAACTTCGAGCCTCCGAGGCTTCGAAGCTTCGGAGTTTCGGAGCTTCCATCCACCCGTCGAGGTTTCAAGACTCTGCCGGATGGAACTTCGTCGTAAGACTTGCGCCAGCTCGCAGTATTTTCCCGGTACTTTTCTATTCTTATTTTTAGAAGCGAAAAGCCTCGGGCCATATGAGGGCCCGATAACAACTGCGAATACAGCACCTTAAAGCGAGGCGTCCATCCGATGTATCCTTCTGATCAGAGGAAGCCTCGAAGAGCGGATAGGAAGTTTCTCAAAGTTTTAGAGACGGGATTTTCAGACTGACGGGAAAATTATCGATAAACGAACAAAAGGACTCACAAGGGAGCTTGACGACCTCCTCGTAGGTGACCAGATCCAGCTGATCAAAAACCGCGTTGTGCTTCGCCAGATACTTATCCTTGTACTGCTTCTTCTTCCGGCCGAATATTGAGCAATTTACTGAAATCAGAATAGTCCGTTACGTTTTTTTTGTACCTTTACCACAGAAGTATCGCCTCGAAAATACGCATGTAATATGCAAGTGCAAAAATGCAGCTGTTCCATCGTTTTGCATAATCGATGAGCTCTCGAAGGACCGAATTTCCATTATTTAAAAAATCGCCAAGTATAATATAAAATGGGGAATCACGTGTTTCCAAATCCCGTTCATCTGGCGTAAGCAAAATTTTTCAGCAGATTTGAGACTCAGGTTTTTTGCCGCTCTGTTTATCTGAGTGTTTTCTTGTTGAGAAATTTGGGTTGCATAAGTCACTCGTTGCGCCTAAAAGGACAATAAAAGACGAAATTGACGGATCCGGTATCGGACAGCTCTCACGAAACGTGACGACATTGAGGTTTTCTCTTGAATTTCTGCAAAGGAACTTCTTCAGCGGTACAACAAACACTCCTAGATTTAAGAATGAACAAAATTATCTAAAAGAATCAGAGAAACTGACGCCATTTAATTGTAAGACATACAAATTCAAGATTCTAGATCTTGGCAGGGCAAGAATATTCATCGATAAGTGAGTCTTGTGATAACGATCAACTTCAGCGGAGGTCAATTCAGTTAACAGTTCGAAAACGTTCGGTAGACTCACTTGTCGTTCATGATATTTCGCCGCATCGCCACATTTACTTTCCTTGCCAAGAATAGGACTGAGAAGCGTATGTGATGTAATATCCGTCTAACAAAAAGATTAAAGCACAGTTCTGCCCACTAGTCGGTAAAAAGCCAAACATATAATGGGGTCGCCGTTTCTATAGACTTGAAGTGTTCCAGTAGGTCACAATATCGAACAAACTTAATGTTTCATCAGTGCGTAAGGCTACGTGTTCGTGACAATATTTCAATACAGGGGAACATGCCGAAGTAGTAGATATGGAAAAACAGAACGGGGATCTAAGTGGACATGCAATTATGGTTATTACATTCGAAGTATTGAAATTTGAGTACATGTAATGCAGATGGTGCAATGTTGTAGGTTAATTGTATACATGTAATGCGGATGGTGCAATGTCGTAGGTTAATTGTATAATACGACGCTGTCGGTTGATCGCTTTTTAGGTATTTTATGCTATGATGACCGCTGTGTCATTGGGTGACTCGATGTGCATGATACGTGATTTAGGTTTTGTTACGAGTGACTGGCTGGCGGTTGTTGCGTTATGGGTGTATCCACGTGTGTACGTACTTTGTTGTAATGAGAATAGAGTATTTTACCTTCGGCAAATAAATGACAAAGAGGAATGCAATTCAGTTGTCTCATAGAGTTTTCGTGTGCACAGCAATCTTCAAGCTCCTTGTGTAGTTTAGTGAGAATAGGGTTAACAATTACAAGAATAATACATATTTTGTGGTGTGGGGTCGACTTTACGATGAAATAAATGTTGAATCTTAGGTCTCTGGTAGCCCTGCGGAGAGTATCAAGACTCGGTTGGTACGTGAAATTTGTAAAACGCCTCGAGGCAAGATATCTTCATATTTTTCATTCCAGAACGAGGCCACGATCGATGTACATTTTCTTCAGGAAATAAGAGACTAAAAAGCGCGTCTTCCAGTGAGGCTTTTATATCTGAATGCAAGACTGAAATATGTAGGTATAATTCCCATTAATGTATGCCAGGTACCGAAACCTTCTACCGGGGAGAAACGAGATTGAAATAAAATTTCTGATGCTCTGAAAACTGATGCTCGAGAGTTGTTAGAGGAGGGTATGCATAATTGTTTGATTGATTGTTTGATTGATTGATTGATTGATTGATTAAGATACGGCATGCTGCTACGCGACTCTACCAGTCCTAGGCCAGTCGGTCGTACCTGTGGAACCGTCGCAGCCCTCGGCATGAGACGAGCATCCTCCTTCCCCTTCCGCTTCTAAAGCACGCACAACATACAATAACAAACATCATCACGCAACTTACAACTGCATCAACTATCTGCCGAAAGTGGGCGATGCTAACCACCCACCACTTTTAACTTTCACTGGACAGCTAGATGAGAAATGGCAAATATAATCGGTTCGCTTATATTCTCGTCAAAGGTGAATTTTCGGATCGTAAGATCGCGAGCTTAGGACACAAGTGTGATTCTCATTATTTCGATAGAGAAAAAAGCTTTTCGGATATCAGACAATTTAAGGTATTGTACAGCATTGAACAGGGGTGGGATATTTTTATTCGAGTCTGCAAGCGAATAAGTTGCGAAATTGCGCGACACATTTGGTGAATAATACAAATTTTTAATTTTCTGTCATTATCATCTTTTCCTCAAAAACATTTATCCTTCTGTATTACGTAGATATACACTTGGGATTGACGTCGTCTGACATCCAACACGCTATATGATCCAGTACCGTACATTCCACTTTCGCGTAACTTCTCAATTTTTCTTTACCTCTTTTTGAATTGAAATTTCTAACGACGTGTCGTTAGGACTCGGAATGAAAGCTCGTACCTCGATGGCAGGCAAACTGTTTTATTCTGCAAGCATGCGATAACATATTCCATTTCACACACTCGACCATTTCTCCTGCTTTACAAAAACTGAAGGAAATAAAGAATCACGCGGGCTGTTTTATCTACGTCCAGTCTAATGCTGAACAATAAATTTTGCACATGCTGATATGCTAGTATCATTACGAGTTTGTAATTAGGCTGCGTCGTTCAACGATCTTGGTGGAAGTTTGTGATTCGTGCTTAGATGAGCTGGAATTTCATCAACCCATCGGTAGCAGTGCATTGGCAATTAGAGGAGCTTACACTTCGAAGTTCTGCAGGTATTTCGGCATAGCAATCACTTCCGAAAACTCAATGGACGCCTAATTTCATTTCGTACGTGACTGGTATCAAATTCATGACTCCGACTCTACGGGATTAAGGGTTATACTCAATGGATCGTGACATATATGTATAATCTCTTGCTGTAACATTGTTTAATAATGATGAAAATCTGCATGAACCAATTTAGTTTTCGTCTACAGTGACAGATAAAAAAATTTTGCTGCGTTTTGCTTGATTTAAAACTGTTACAGAAAGTGGACGAAGCTGTTACCAGTAAGAAACCCTTCGCGTTTATAACTTCTCTAAGATTTTAATTTACGGCTAAAACGTAGTTTCTTGCTAAGAAACTACAATGGGAAAACTTCCCTAGCAACTTTTTTTTATCACTCTAGAAATTTGCACGACAACTCCCCTGACAGAGGAGACGAATTTTGAGGATTTTAGAAAAGCACACATAAGCATAATTGTTCACGGTTTTAGGATTATTAAATTGTCCAACATCGATCGACCGATTTGTGACAGGTTAATTTTGATTTAGCTTTAGCATTTTACGTTCACTTTTGTTATCATTAGTAATGTCAATAATATTACTATTATTTGAAGAGTCTGTATATACAACTGAATCGAAATATAATATTTCACATCGACGTATTATGACAGAGAAATCAAATAATAAAGAGACATTGAGGAACAGAATTGTTGGATTGCACGAAAGATACATATCTGTCAATGGAAATATTGAATAAATAGGAATAATTGAAATAAAGAATCAATAAATGGAGAGAAAAAAAAACAAAAGAAATCAATAATTTCGAAGATTTAAATAGTAAAAACACTGTATACTTGAAGAGTGGCGTTGAACGGCATTATTTTGCAGACAATTTATCAAATTTTGAAAAATTTATCGAAACTTCTTTTATCATGAAATTTAGGGAATTACTTCCTTTTAAAGCATATTTATGCACAATATATATTCTAATACGGAGGTATATAATGTACATCATTCGTCTAAATGTGGAATGACATCGCATGCTCCATCAAAATCTCATACAAATAAGTATATATACTCAATGATCTGAATTATGAAATATCTGAATCTAGATTAATATAATATGAATGCTCACATAACCATATATTACACGCATTCCACACGACGAGACATCATAGAGTATGTAATAAGTATATAAGAAAAGGGAACTGAACCAAAAAGGGAAGAAAATAGTATATTGTTTTTTCAGGGTGTGTATAAAGGTATAAATAATGACCCGCAAGAGGTCGCATGGACACGACAATGCGATCTGCTGGAACCAGTGGGCTTTGCAGCCTCACCGTTCAAGTTTCACTTCCGTTTACAGCTACGTTTGCATCTGTTATCATCTCAGAAAATATACTCGTCAACTCTATCACTGTCTGGGTATACGAAACCGTCATACACATTCCCAATTGAATGGCAGCACCCTGGCCTGCTTCACGCGCGATATGGGAATTACAGGATACCTACAGTGTTCACACTGTTCACAGGTGTGTAACCGGCTCTCCATACGTACAAGAATTTCACTCGCGAAAGGCGGAAATTTCATTTTACACAACGCAAGTGCTTTCGTATAATGAAAGTGAAAGTGGGAGGGGTAGGTGGAGGGGGATGGGGGCCTAAAAACGCACCTTGTTCCTGCTTTGTTTTCTCCATAGCCACGCAGGCGGTACGCCATTCCTGGAGTTCTGGCGACGGTATGAGGCCCGCGGATCCGGCGGCATTGTCCTTTCGGGCCTGCCACCAGTGGTGATCGTCCTTGCTGATGATTTGCAGGATATCCCCGGTCTTGAAGGCGATTCCCGCTTGCGCGCAGGGGATCAGCTCATCCTCCAGGGGATCGTAATCGAACTGGGCTCGTACAAAAATCTGTATCAAACAAAAAGGGCAAGAAGAAAATCGTCAGTTTGATCGAAAAACTTTTGGAGTTTGGCGATCAGTTTTTAAGCATTTATATGTATTTGTTATAGCAGAGGAGGTCACATACGTTTCTTTGACAGGGGGACGGAAGTCGAAATTTTTTTTTTTTTTGTAAGTACAAAGCTGATCGATTACTTTTCTATCTCCGTCGAAAAGCGTTTATTGCGAGGTTTATTGCTTATGCAAGGTATGAAAATATGGTGCCCCATGTCAACGAAAAATATTACAGAGAGTAAGAAAACGGAATAAATAAAAGAAGAAAGAAAATATGTTAGGATAATCTCGTATACGTAATATGAACGTTTTCACACATGTAACAAACTAATCGGAAAAGCCTAGGTAAAAAGGGCACAAGTTAAACTGTGCGTGTACCACTGCAAGCAGAATGGATTTATGACGATTTATTCGGTAAGTAATTATTCTCATGCATTTTCTTCTATTCACAAATTCAATTCCCATAGTCAATATATCTATGCCAAACGCTACAAGGTTCTTATGGTGGCTGACAGACATCGTGTCGCTTATTCGCCGGCCTTCATGAACTGCAGTTTCCGGTTCATTACGCTAATATGAGCAAGTGAAGTGGCCGATATTGCGTTATGTGGGTCAAAACTCGGGTCAAGCTACTCGGATTTACGTATGAAGGGTAATAATGAGTGGCTGTGTTCCGGGAGAATGTGCGCGGCTTTATCGTGCCTGTATAAACTACTTTTTCTGAGGGGTAAGCCGTGTAAAAAGCGACATATTATCGAGTGAATTTTCACTTTCTGCTACATGTAAAGACTGCAGTTTTTTGTCGTAGTATTTGCTCGGCGGTACTCTGCAGGTAAATAAACAGTCAACATAGATCATTTCAAAATATCATATGCAATGATCGCTACATCAGTATCAACTCTAGATTACATTTTGTTTCTTTATTCGTTACGTTTTTATAAAAATCTAAGCAAAACGGAGTCGAGGTGGAGATCGAGGCAGAAGTAAAACATACATTGAATCACTGCTGATAAAACGCTGTTTGCGCCAAGTTGTTTTGACAAGTTGTATTAAGTCAAAACGCGGGAAAAACGAGCGTAAAATATTGAAGAATAGCACCGAGCTTGGATTTCGGGTAGTGTGTACACGTTGTCGTAAAATGCGAACTAAAAGCCAAGTTACGCAGGCAGCCATGTCATATTATTGGAACTTGAAAACAATAACGGCTTTGTGCAGGGAAAAATGTATGTTTAGGAAAACAGTGAATTGACATACGTGGATTCGTTATCGTAAGCTGAGTTAAGCGGTGATTATCTGGGAGTTGATCGATTTTATTTGTGTGTCATACTATCACATTCCTACAAGCATTTGTGTGCTTACGCATTACGCATTGTGCATGTATTTCATTCGCATTCGTCAAGCCATTAGATTGTCAAAACTAATTCTCCGTCTAATAGCCGATTGGCGCATTAAACGAATTACAGTTGAAATTGCATTTAAAATATTATAGATAAATTGAAATAAAAAATTTGTAAACATTGATGATAGTCGATTTGATAATCTGAAAAATTCACAAAGTGATCGATCAAGTATGTGTACAATCTGGCAAAGTACAAGACACGCCTAAAGGACTAACGGAAAAATTCGCCTACTTTAAAGAGAAAACAGTCCGCTATAACTGGTGGTGTAGCATAGATCAACCTTCATACGCACACCGATACGCGTGCAGAATACGACGATGCAGTAATGCGGTTACGCATAAAAACAACTGTAAAATATCCATGTGTGAGTATGCATAAGCAAATACGAATGCATGTGCACGCGTGTAAGCGGGGTTAGAAAGAGAAATGGGGGGGTGTGGGGAGGGTGTGATGAGGGGTGCCTGTCGTTGAGAAATAAAATATGAATACGCTACAGTTCGCTATGCGACATGCCGCGGGGTGTGTGTTGTGTACAAAATCCAACTCGACAAACAAGACCGCAAACCAACTGAAAATCAATACCAGAAAGTTAGTGAGAACCTACACATTATATAGGCGATAGCTGCATGTGCGCATAGCTTCTAACTACAGCAGTCCAATCACACCAGATCAAGTCATGGTACTTACTAACACTGGCAGAGGCCTAATCCTGAACAACTAGAGTTTGGAAAACAGAAGAACAGTAATTATTAATTCATGAGAATATTCATTTGTTAATTTTGTGTAGTATACGCAGCTGTCAGGTTTCGATTTACCCGGTGCATGTCTGACCCTGCTGCATGCGATTCAGTATCAGGCTACATTGGTGTAGTTTATTATTGCACGGAGGCAGTTGTCTCCGACGCGTATATTTCACGAGTTGAAAAAAAAAAAAAAAAAAAACCACAAAACAATAACACAATTGCAAGTAAATGGAATTCAAAAACGATCGAAAGAATACGAGTGATGTGTATAGAAATCAAATGCCGAGTGTCTATTATGTATTTAGCTCATTATCAATTCTCACGAATGCAACGAAAAAAAAAAAAAAAAAAATTGGGCAGTGTGACAAAATTTGACAGCGTAAATAATGCTCAAACACCAGGCGTCAAAGATTGTTATTTTACTTACACTTTTAAATAATCATGAATCTATGTTAATTGTGCGAAGCATGATCTGCATTCCAACACCAACGCTTTTGTTTGTTAGTTCAAAATAGTGTGTGTGTGTTTTTTTATTATTATTATTATTATTATTTTAATCAAGAAGCAAAGCAAAACAGGAACAAACCGGTTATAATTTCAAAGTATTTTAAGACTTCTAGAACAGCACGCTGCCTCCGTTGACCGCTCGAAATGATGTTAATGTATTATTTATCCGCAAGTAGTCAGACATGACGTAAGCTCACCCTTGTCGCGAACAATAGACGGATGCTCCGATTGTACGAAGAAGAACGGTACTGGATCCGTCTTCTTCGTCCTGAAGTTTAGCCTGATATATACGAGTGTATGTTATGGTGATGAGAGTACGGCACAAGTGCACTAAAATGATACAATCTACGGATTACGGTACGGAAGGTACGATAGACTGGGATAAATGACGATTTCTCTACACAATAATATGATAAGTACGTTATAGCGGGTAAACTATCGATACACAACTCGACTGGTGGACTGGCTGCTGTGATTGATGAACATCCAGAGGATTCCCACGCGAGACGTGCAATCCTCCGTTACTGTTATGCTATTTTTCACTTATCTTTCCTTCGGGATACTCGATACTATGATCGTCAATTACCTGACGGAGATGATTTGAATGGTTGAGAAGAGGAGAGATAAAAAAAAAAAAATTTCAACATACTTTAGTGCAGTGCTCACTACGGGGTAACGTGTATTAGGGAAGTTGCTACGATGTTAGAATGATATTAATGATGACAGTAAACATAAAGATATTACCTAAATAATCCACGCATACTGTAACAATACGTGTAATGAAGGATAGTCGAGGTCAGGATGTTACTCATGGGATGCAGTTGGAAGCTGCTGAAGTTATATTTTCGGTCAACTGTTTAAGGGACACACTACGCAGAAAAAAAAGCTTTGAACCAATTTCATAGCCTTCTTTCAAAGGTTAATATAAGCTATGAAATTCAATGAGAAATCTGTTTTCTCAAAATTTTCTATTTCACTTTGTTAATCAATCGTACGCGGTGTCGTTTAATTAACGTAAAAATGAATAAAATAAACCATCTGATCTGATACCAAGGCTGAATCTCCTTGATGAGGAAGGATAAAAATGTAAACAGGACAAGCTAGAAGGCTGCTTTTTCAATCCCTCATTTGCCGATTGTTGGGACATCACGTATTCGACTCGATTCATTGTTAGTAATTTAAAAATTGGAGGACCGTCCGATCGAATAACGGTCGTAAGCTTCAAGTGGCAAGGTGGCGATGGGTAGATTATAGAATGGATCGTGCGCGTTGTACTGCAGCGTACAGGTGGGCGATAAATGCATTTGACAGGTAAAACAGAACGTACATGGTTCACATATACGTGGCACGATATCGCGTGTTCTACTCTGCGAGGTTGGATCAGAACAGGTCCACGTGTGCCTCCGGTTCACGCTTCATTATTCGCCTTGTACCAACCAATGTGCTCCGAATGTTCCGACACGAGGCTGTCGAGTAACTTGTTGGCGACTGTCACAGTCGGTGAACGTCGCCTACAGAACATGAACCAGCGGAGGAACTCAAAATAATTACAATTTGTCTTCTCTCATTCTTCGGTAAATTCAATCAGCTCTTGGTCTCCTTCGTCTTCTTATCGCCGCATGCACAAGAGCATTATTGGGAAAGCCGTGCACGCGAGCGTTTAATCGAAGGTCTGCGAAACGCGGAAGCAACGACGTCCCGGATTAAAACGGAGTTACCAAATGTCCGCAAGATCGCCCCCCCCCCCCCCATACCCCCCACCCCCACAGAGGGTCGATATTACCAAGATTGCGAAGGGTCTTCGGCTACTGAAATCCCGTAGTTACAAATGGTATCCGTTTTGGACTCGAGACGTGCTTCAATTAGGGGTGCGTGTATTATTGTTGTTATGTTCGTTATACTATTGCTACCGGAAGATAGGTGTGTATATAGAGGTCATTAGTTCAGTCAAACTTAATTGTGTAACCGTAGACCGCAACGCCGGTTCCTCTGACACGTCGAGTCTCTGTTGAACGAGGATAAAATGTGAAGCACGCTTTGTAGTGTTTCGCAATTGTAACTATACTTACATCGTAGTGATATACATGTTTTTTCCTTTTCTTTGACAAAATAATGCATTTTTATGTAGTTGTTACTATAGAACGTCTAACGTGGTACACGGGTACACAATTACGTTTACTTTTACATTGTTGGATTTACACAGCAGTTGAAATTGTAATAAGAATAAATATGTCACTGCGGTTTTCACTGAATATACAGTTGGTAACATTGATTTCAGTATTGCATTTATTTTACAGATTTAGTAACACAGTTGCTCTTGAAGTAATTATTCGTTATGTAACATGACAATTGTCAGATCTTGACGTCGGTTATCAAGCACTGAATTTTACATTGCAAATTATGCAGATGAAAGAGCTCAAGCTACGTATTACAGACTGTGAACAAAGCGTAGCTTCCTTCAAAACAACCAGGTAGGTAGGTCTTGACCTACTATATTTACGGCTATTTTTGTATGCTTACTGTGATGATTTAGTTTTAAATTCGTTGATTTTAGTTTCATTGTTTTACACAAGTTTCCTGCAGAGTTACAAAACTCATTTAAACCTGTGGTTCTCCGAAAGTACTTGGACAGATCACATTGAATAAATAGAGCAAGAAATAAGGGTAAAAATTAAGTACAATAATCATTAAACAGAAAAAAGAGACCTGTAAAAATGGGTAGAAGTACAACTCTAGCGTAAGAATCAAAAGTTACGCTCGTTTCAAAATAATTATTTACTACTTAAAAAACTGAAGGTCATCAAAACCGGAGACATCAAATTTTGAACAGCGTTAGCTTTGCGAATAGAAACGCATCGAAATGCTTGAAGGGGGAATTGAACTACAGCCTGACTTGTAGTTGTAGCAATTTAGCCAAAAAATAGAAATTATGGCAATCGGCTCTCGTCACTAGTGGAAACAAGAGAACTAAATTATCTTTTCACCGTTTGGTTAGCATATTTTTATTATCGTAGGTAGCAACCCGGTGGATAAAAAAAGGACTCGAAAATGGACGTAATATAACAAGCAAACAAATCGGGGTGTAACAAACGCTCCTTACATGTAAGATACTCCGTGTCTCGCGTTGAATTGGTCAAACCCAAGGAAGATAGCCAAAAAAGCTTCAAAATTTCTCGAGGTAAGCATCGAAATTTTCGAGAGATGGAACTCGTGCTTGGATCAAGCAGAACCGCAAGTAAATCGAGGCATAAATGTTAATCCCTGATGAAAATTTGAGGAACATCATTGATACTTCAAAACCCCGCTGGATACCTAACAACGTTCATCGAAAACTGCACCAAAATATTCCTACATAAAAGAGCTTTGAGTGTAGTTATTTTCGTTGTCAAACTATAAAAATTGATGTTTTCTTAGTTAATTATACACGTGCTTGTCTATCGGTTCTGTTACCTCAACTATAACAAACGACCAAGAAATTTCCGCGTTTGCGAACAGAGATTTTTTTGCGTAGACGTTTAATAAATCGGGTTGCTTGGTGATCGGTGAAGCGATTGTTAGACCCCGTCACAGTCGCGCGACACGCATCCTTCAAGCCCCACATCATAAAGTTTTAATGTAAAAACAATATTGGCGAAATCATGAGATTCTATACAATGTATGTCCAATATTTTCCGTTCGCTTCATAAGCACTGTATGAATACATATATGCACACATGTACCTAATAAAACACGTATATATACAATATATTACGCACATATAGTAAGAGTAGTATGAAGTGATCATCGAGCCCCCGAACAAAAAGGCAGACATACAATCAAGGAATGGGAATACGTGCGTATAATACTAAAAATTTAACTCCTAATAATGTGTTTATGCCATGCCATTTAACCGAAGCAAGATGCCGATCTGTGTTGTATACAATACACTATCTGTACGTGTATAATAGATGTGTTGTAAAACTGTATGGTACTTATTACATGAGCAAGGACTATTAAAGATCCTTTCGAATAAGTATTTATATGTATGTACGTATAATACGGACAAAAGAAAAGAAGAAAAAAGAAAGAAACAAGAATACAATAAGTAATATAAGAGATAAAGTAAAGCAAATAATAAAGAAAGAGTACAGAGAAGAGATAGGTGAAGCTTATTTTTCGGAAGGAGCCAAGGGAGGGTGGTCGCATAAGGTTCATGAATAGGAGGGTACTCTGTACGTATAAACATATATACATACATATGAGTGCCACTCGAGGAACGACCAAACGTAAACGGAGGAAATGGCGGATTCCGGATGGTTTGGTAAACAAAAGTTTCGTCCCTTCCCGAAATCACCCAAGTCGACCCTGAACCCGGGCGGTCCTTTGCAGAGAGTTAATTAAATTCGTTAGTTGTCTTCATAAATATTTCACAAGCAAAATTAGTGGAAGCCGTTTTAACTTCGTCGCCAAACGCCGTCACGTCGAGGCGGGAAATACGTCAACCGGAACGAATCGATGAGACTTGCGCGGAGGCTCCTTTTCATTTCGACCAGACACAACCTGATGGTCGTTGACATCAGATAATCTTTATATGTGATCTATTATTTTTTGTCTGTTATTCAAAAGCATTTCGTTTAACGTCCCTTACGACGACAATTATATAATATTTGTTCAACTGTGAATTATTCAGTTTCGTCAAAATATTTGACACATGAAGCATTACAATAGAATTATGAACAATGTTAACGGTTTGAAATAATCTACTTTAACAAGCTATTTCAAAACTTTGAATTGACTATACTACAGATCTGAAATCGAGGCAAGACGCTCGTGTTATAACATGCCGTCCTAAAATTGACTAGAAGAAAAAAGAATCCGACTTAGATCACTCTTTAAAAAACGCGATAGTCCGCCGAGATCAAGTTAACGAACACACCTACTTCTCATCTTTCAAAACTGCAATGTCATGTAGATTTCTGACAGCGATTAAGAGGTCCGTCACCAAGTCATTGCAAGGAGTTTGCACATTAGAGAAACCTTGGTTAATAGCCACACAGCGTGAAACGCGAAACGGGAAAGTTATCTTAATCCAAGTCGAGCTAAGCTAAACTAAGCCAGACTGAGATGAGCCGGACTAACCTTGAAGGAACTGACTTTAGAATAGGTACGCGATCTTTGGCGGAAAGCTGCTTTGGCGAGAGTATTATGTGTATACATCCGGCGATTGTATGCGTGCGCATCTCCCTATCTTGGCGAACCAATCATCACTTGGGCGCAAACTAGGTATCAGCGAAGAAGGCAAACTACTGCAAAAACGCGAGCTAAGCACCGCAAACGCGTAAGTCTAAGACTTGCGAGCAGCCCTCAGAGCCGACAAGGGGTTGAGGCGACGTTTCGGGGTACTTTCCGCCGAGGAGGAACCGACTTTTGCTTTCTGGTTTTTTGGGGTTTTCGGGGTCTTAGGACCGGCGCTGCACAAGCAGGCCGCGGTCTTCGGTGACTTCGGGGTATTTGTGGATGCGGATCTTACGCTTGCCGTGCCGGCTGCGTTGCCCGAGGAGGAGGTCGGGGGTGCCGAGGAGGATGCGGGGGTTGTGGTTTGGGAACGAGCGCCGCTTGGGCTGGGGCTTACTTGTACCTCGCAGGGGGGCGGCGCACTCCTGTACGACGGCACTATCTTGAAGGTCACCGATCCTCTCGCCTCTCGCTGAAACAGAAAAATATTTTTTTAAAGGGGCCTTCCTGGTCTGGAGAGTAATCAGGATCGGATGGTTTTCAAAAGGTTAGGTCATAGGTTAGGTAATAGGTATACACTGCGGTGTTGCACGAAAAAATAATTTCAGTATTTCCATAGTGGCAACTTCTGAAAGTTTTGCTGGGGTTGAAAGAAAGATTCTCTCCAAAGATGAGCATTCTACGTTACGTTTAAGGTGGCTTTCTTTAAAAGTGAAAAATCGAATGAGCGCCGCCTTAGAGCTGTCACGTACAACGTTCATCTTTGGAGAGAATCTTTATTTTAACCCAAAAACACTTTGCAGAAGATCCAACGATCGAATATCGCAAATTATTTTTTCGTGCAACACCCTGTATACATATACCAACGCGGCTGAGCAAGTACGACAAATGGGTATAGTCTTGTTGGAGAAATTAGTGAACAAAGTGCGCATAATTAAAGTCAACGAATGCAAATATTCGTAAAAGAAAGTTGGGTGTCAGTGTCTGGATTCTCATATCTGCTGGTCCGTGACAGTATATTATATGAATAGGCAGGATTCTTGATGCCACGATTTTTGGTATTTGCTGCTTTGCGATTCACCTTAATTCGACGAAAACAACTACTCTAGGTTTTTTTTCTTTCAGAAAACGATAACTATTCCAACATTCAAGCACGACCTAATAATTGGTTATGGATCGTTAACAAGAAGATCATTAAAAAACTATTAGACTGAGTTCCATGTACGTGATGTAAATTCGAAGATTTAAATTTACTGCAACAGCGTATTAAGAGCTCGTCTGATTGCATTTATCAACAACCATTGTCCCTGATATTTCACATCTGTTTCGTTGCTCTGTAAATATGCCCCATCAAAATATCTACTTCTGATACGTCCTATACATATATAGAATTATAGATACGTCGATTCATTCATTTTACCAGTAAGATATATCACGTTATCACGTTTGCGAAAGAAATAACTCATTGCTCGGTGAAAGAAAGTAAATTAGAAGAAGAAACATTCGATTATTGATTCGCGAAAAAACACGATGGACTTTAAGAAATGACAATCGTCAGTGGTGAAGCTGAGGCGGAATACTCAGCGACTGTATTATCGAGCTCCATTGATTATTCGTAAGTGAGTAACAGATATAGGCACGATCTCCCCATAGAAAATCGTCTAACAATGAAATACAGTCACGCCGCAGGCTGCATACATTATCAAGTAACTCTGCATCGGACTTGAATACAAGTCGAAGCGTGGTGAGTTCATTTGTCAGATTCGAGGCTGGTATAAAACTTTTGCCATGGTCGATGTGAAAGAATAATTCCCGCAAATACGGATGGGTATAAATTGTGAGAGTAAAGTATTCGACTTTCTTTCACTGCGAATTGAGTTCTAGGCAAATATCAGGTACTCTGCTTTATTTGAGTCAGTGTCTAGTTTGGTTCACCGAAGAGTTGAACTACCGCTTCAATAGCCAGACAACTTAAGAACTGAATGCTTGGTGAGCAAGCGCATGCGATAGTTCACGAAGAAAATAAATCTCCACGGCCAGTGCAGAGGATTTCTTTGAAAGGAATTAGACCTGAGGCTTTTACTGCGCGTACAAAGGCATTCGGATCCGTCAATTGAAAATACGAAAGAGGGTTTCATCTTCAAAAGCGGAAGAGTAATTCCTCAGTCGAAAAACTCCGTAGTTTTCTATTGAAAGTAAATTGTCGCTGTGCGTACCAGTGACTAGTAGAATTTTTAGCCAGCGCGGACGAACTGAGCACCACCAAATGGTACTTGAATGTTTGAAAGCGGAACATCTGCAGCAGTCCTCAACGATGTCAAGAAATACCCGGAAATACCTTTCGCGAATATACTTTGAACTTTTTCTGAGCTTTGATCTGGTTGAATCTCTTGCGAGGGAACGAAGACAAAACGATGCTTCCGTGTATCGAATATCATCCGTGAAATGCAATATCTACGACCGCGAGTGGCTGGGGGAATCGAATATACCCTACAGACATGTAGATCCTGGATATCAGATGCACGTGCCACAAGTCAGCAGGGGATTCGAGGTCGCACAGAGAAATATATACCGTATATATAATATATACGTAATCCAAACCACATGGAGTTCATGGATGGCACGTTATTCCATTTCTGCTCTTTGTAACAAAAAAGTTCCGATAAGTTTGATTGAGAAAAAATCCCCGCTACAAGGACCGAAGAAATTGAACCCTAGCACCAGACTTTCGGAGTTTATTAAAGTAAAGTTAAATTTACATCAGATATAAAAATGCGGGCACTTTTCGCGAGCATGAACTTTTTAAGAGCCCTTGTTTTTGTCATGTTATATTATTATAATATTTCGTTCGCACAAATTTTTATTCAACACCTTTATTCAACGTGACACAAGTAACAGTTTTGGTGAATCAAATTAAAAGCACTGTTTTCGCATTGTTAAAGGAACAGTATGGAATGAAAGTATAAATTTTTCAACTTGATGTGTATGTATGGTCGAAGTACTTTGTGGTTCTTGATGTCCACGAGCTCATGCTGGGGTAGGAAGAAAATTTAGTGTTTTTACAATCTACCTGCGCAAGTTGCGCGTATAGAACGACATACAGAGTACAAATCGTTAAAGTTTATGTTCAAGAACGCGGGAATGGACGTGGGTCCCTAAACACTGGGGAGACCATATAAAGGGAGTAATAACCGCAATAAACGTTCCCTTCAACTGTCGATCTTTACGAGAATCACGCTCAATTTTGCCTCTCGATATTCAAGTTATGCTTGAATGATAAGAGTAACGTGTTTTCCATGCATCTATATTCAGCAGCCTCAATACTATACTTGATCCAAGTTGGTACTCACAAGAATTTTTTGTAACGCGTTGACCGATTGATTGGCGACTGGAACTCCGTTGATTTCCCTGATCTCGTCCCCGACGTGAAGCGTTGCTTGTCTGTGGATCATCCCGCCATGCATTATACGCGCCACGACGCACTTACCGTCCTCGTTCATTTTCAACGTGATTCCCTGCAGGCAAAAATACATTTTTTTCGTAACTGATCACTTTTCGCAATCTGTGGACAAGTGGGCGTAAGACTCGTCTTTCAAGAGGATTCCCCCAGTAACATGACTACTGCGTTGTTGTTGAAACTCGTTCAGACAATGAGATCCAAGAAATTGATCATATTGAAAGACGTGGATCCTCGGGCCGTTTTTATAATATATGCTATCAAGAGAGGGAACTCACCATTGGTTCGTCAGTGTTCTTCTGGAACTGTACCAAGCGAACGCGTGTGACGTTTTCAAGGTCTAGGTCACCGTTTTGCCCCTCGAGATCGTCGCCTCCGTTCAGGTAAGGAAAAAGAGGTGGAGGCGTAACTCTCGTCGCGTCTTCGCCATAGACATCGTGTCCTGCCACATCATGTGCTTGTAGCAGCGCCTGGAACATGAAATGTTGAGGAAAATCTTAGTAGGTACATAATCATTAGTATTAGAGGGTAAGAAACTTTTGGGAATTGAAATTGTCAATTCAATTGAAGGGACGAGTTCAATGAAAACAACTCAAAATCTGAACGGACAAGAGAATTTTAATAGAGCTGAACTCCTCTGAACCCTTTTAAAGTGAATACCGTGATAGCGAATGAGATGATAACATTGGAATCAAATGCTTCAGAAGTTGAAAGAGCAATTCAAGAATAATCATCTTTTTGTTTTCAGAAGCACGTCCGCGAGATTGTACGGAATAATTGAATTCTTTGAAATAAGCTTCAATAACTCTTAATGTAGAAGCAACTAACGAACTTTTACATAAAGTAATGGATCATAGTGGATTTATCTGCAGCTGATCGTTGCAGACAAAAGAGTTGAGCACAATACACCTTTACCTCTCTATACGACCACTCTTTATACGGCATTTCGCTACAACGGCCTTTTTTAATTATGGCACTTTTTCGATTCACGGCCCACAATGTTTCGTCATACGGCCAAAAAATTATTTTTTGTAAGCATTTTTTTTAGTAAAAACTAAAAACTGTATTATTTTATGAAAAACTGGAATAGATTCAATTGAATTTGTATGGGTTTGTATGAAAATAATTGCTCCGTTGCACGGGTTTTCGCTTTACGGCCAACTTTTCTGAAACGCGAGCTGTAGGTGATTCTATAAGTAAACAGCGTTATTGCGAACAAGTATTAGTTCGACGAATTCTTCTTGTAAAAATTTTATTTTTTTTTTCTACATTTTTTGGATACATGTACCGTTGTTTCACCGTAGAATAAATTCACGTGTGATGATTGCAGGAAAAGCTAGTCTAATTATTTCAGTTTTTTCCGGTAAACTGAGTTTTAAACAAACGAAACACGGTCGGAGCAAACGTGAATTAAACGTTATTAAAATATCCCCAGTGGTTGGAATGATGCCTGGGCTCCACCTGGTTCTATGCACGCTCTAGAAACTTCTGAACATTGTAGTTACGAATTGGTATCGATTTTTCTTGAACCACGAGAAATAGCTGTTTCACTGGATGATCGTTAGAGCTTGCCGGATATCGAATGTGAGTATATTTAGATAATAGATTGCACGTCTCGTGCAGGCGTAACCTATACGTCTGCTCGCGGATGCATTCATTCGAAGAACATAGAATTAGCATAAGGAGATGCATTCGCATTGTTGTGCGAGGCAGTGATAAATGCGAGGGAGTAGCCATTGTGAGAAAATTCACTTTGCGAGAAGCTCGGTATGTTTGCTGTGCGCGCAAAGCACCCTGGACTTATTCGAAGGAAATTTATTATTCAGGAGTTGGTATGATCGCTGTTCTTCTTATCGCGTGTATAATTTAAATTCAGCTTTTCCATACTTGTCCAAATCTCAAGTGCACGATAAGAGCGATGTAACATTAAACGAGGAACCTCATGACGATAAAAATGAATGAATCAAAATCTAATATGAAAAAGTTTTTATTGTTCCCTGAATAATTAATTACGGACCGTTTATTTAACCTGCGTGAGAAGTTTTTCTCTCTTAGATTACGTAATTGATACCCTTCCAGTGAACAAGCGAAACGAGAAGCATTCCTGATTATGATAATCATCCTAAAGCGTCGTTCACGATAGGCTTTGGTCGCTTAAATGGCATTAATCAGAAGCGAATGTATGCCATCGGCGAATCCGGCTCGATAATGATGAGAAATGGCAAGAGCAAGCGGGTTGCCTAGAAGATACCGGATAATTTGTTGGATAGCTGCCAACGGAAAGACTTGAAGGATATCAGACCAAAGTGGCACTCCTCGAATGCACCAGCGCCGCACCTAGAGCTTCACAGCTGGATGAGTAACGCGCCTCCGGAATGTTCGCGAGTTCTAGACTTTGAAGGAAATTTACCTATTTGAAGCGAAGCCAAGCTCGTCACCTGTTATAACCATCCAGTCGATAACGATTTCCATTTTCAGTTATGCCATTACGGTCGGCGATTATTCTTAATTAATCTCTCGGCCGCGTATATAGCCATCTGCGTAATGTTACTGCAGGCTTGTAGCAATCAGGCCAACGGTTCTGCCGTTGAGGGGATCAAAAAGCTCCGAGCTCTCTGACACTAATCCCGTTTGTTATTTATTTATTTATGTTTTTTTTTTTTTTTTTAGTTGATGTTTCGTCTGGTTCGTAATTAATTTTCTTATCCATCATCGCTTACTCTTTCACTCTGAGAGTTATGGAATCACGCGGCAAATACAAAATGTAACCAATAAGTAATCTGCGATAGATGTTTAGATAGAACAACTCAATTTATGCAGACAAATTGTATGTAATGTCACGTATCGGAATTGTTTTACAGCAAACGGTGAATTTAATCAATAATTGCATGTTATCGCAAAGATAATCACATTTACTGCAGGCTTTTCAATCAGTTTGTTGGACAGCAAATAGTATAAAGTAATGCCTTGCCTTACGTGGTCAATGTTTTTACTGCACATGTCAGTTGCGCAGGCCACGTTACATATCTACTATCAGTACATCGTAACAATTAGCATCGCATTACTTGAAAGTAAATTTTTTATAACATTAAAAGGTATAGTAATGAAAAAGATAATTGATTCCAGTAAATCGAGTGAACCACGCATCGTTTGCGTAGGTCTTGTCTGATGTTTGAATGCTATAAGAAGAGAAGACGTATCGATGACATCACAGATTCTATTACCTTCAGGATAAATTTAGGCGAGCTATGTTTGATCGGTGGTACCGAGAACTATTACCTAGGACGTAGGTTTCACGTAACGATCAATAAGACCCTTGTCGCGACCCGCCTCGAATATTTCGTCATGCCTTTCTTGTTGGCGCAGAAGGCAAAGAGAGTGGGAAAAAATTGCTGGTAAAAAACACGTCAAGACTGAAAATACGATAGAATCCACTGCTTTAGTATCCTTTCAACGAAAAAAAACCCAAACTTTGTTTTTTCGATACTTGATTCTGAGTTTTGGTACATTACGGTGAGCAAAAAAAAAATAATTAAATGATTACTAATTGCTTTGACGGGGTGATTTTTACAAGATCAAAGCTCGGCGAGACATCGCGGGCCTTTCAATACCTACTTAATTTATTTGCGCGCCACCTTTAATAATCAATTCGATTCCAAGGCTTCGAAGAGGTAACAAATGTCGCCGCGATTCGAGTTCAGAAAAGTTGCAGGCAGTTTACTTTGCAACTTAGAGAATGACTGAATACTACGGCAAAGTTTGTTTCTCTGGGGGAAAAATTTCTTGGTTGTTTTCTGTCTTCATATTCTTCATCAACACTTCAAGCGGGCAGGTGCAGATTGTGCAACTTTTAGTCAGTAGCTGGCAAAATAGTGCAGTAGACTCGCGGTAAACTTGGCGGGCAAATGAACGAGTGAGATAGTGAGACGAAAAAATTAAAATAAGAATGAAAAAAAAATGATCAGGTAAATAACGAGTAAATTAAAACAAAACTATGTTGAAGAACTCGAACGTATAGATCAAATTTCTCGTTTGTGTAAACGACAGCTGTGCGAAAGCGATTCGATCGAACGTGTAGGTATTTCTTGGATCAAAATAGCAATCAGCTTCGTTAAAAATCCTATGTTTTTCACAACGTAGAAAATAATCTTGACACCGTTATATAGAAATATGAAATGGCTGCATCGAAGCATCTCAATTTGAAGCCCATGTCTGATAATTTTTGGAAATAATGTCACCAAGATAATCGAAACAATTTCATTATCAAGCTGCTATACCGTGAAAAATTTGACCATTATTGATAACCGGATGGACATTTTAATTTTTGAAGGTTTTGAGTCTAATAGTTAGAGAACTGAAGTGAAAAAATGAAATACACTTTGAGTAACGGATGGATATACCTATTCAGACGCGTACGTGATTTCAGTGAACTTTTTTCAGTGAAAGATAAACCAAGCGGGTTACAAGCTTGTTTGGGTTGACGATTATTGTTCGCATAAAATTCTCTAATGAAACGAAATAATCCAGTAGGTAGGTTGAGGGGAAACACAGCGTATTTGCGAAGGTCATTGTGATTTTACGAGACCAAAAGTGTAAAATATTAAAACTGAGATAATTGACGGGCAACGCTTGTTTGCCAACGCGCCGATTCTGCGGAAGCATTCCAGAATTTCCGAAACGATTATAATTACACGGTTGAAGTCTGCACAAAGTCTGCGAAAGTATACACAGAATTTACCACTCTTTTCTCCATTATTTGCTTTCATATTAAAATTATAAAAAGTACGACCTTCCAGTTGTCATTCTGACGTAGAAATTATAGTTACGTGGAATCAATTTTTGGAAGGAAGGAGTGCAATTTTTGAACTGTGTGTATAGAGGAAATTTGGGAAAACATATGCACGATATGGTGAAAACGAGGTCGAATTAAGCTAGTTCAGCTTCTTATCGCCTGCAGTGCTCGCTAGCGTTGGATTATGATCGAGTTATTCTTCGGTTGGCTTTGTTAACCGTCGCCCCCACACTTTCTACCATCTCTCGTAGCTCGCACCCTGGTCTGTATAGCTATTCATCAACTTTTTTTCTCGTTTATTTTTTATTCCTTGTCTTTTTTGCGGCACGAACGCCTCCATCATTCCGGGTAAAAGCGAACGCAATAGAAGAAAACAGAATAAAAAAGTGAGGGGAAAAACCGAGTAATTTAGTGCAAACTCGGTTAACGGGTTTCGTAAATAAGCTTTGGCTTCACCTTCGCCGTTTACCTTCATCCTCGTTTCATTTCGTTTTCGTGTGACTTATCTCGAAGCTGGGGTACCGAATTTAGCTTTCTGATGTTGAAGTGTTTCATTGTCACTTGCACGGTAATATCATCCCTTTCTTACCAGTTACTCTGCAATAGCTAATGTTGCTTTTGCCACGAAATCATTTCAAGTATCTCATTACGCTTTCTGCAGTACGATATTTTTTTTTATTTTTCAGTCGAATATTCAAGCTTCCCATTATTCCTCGATACTATATTATACTGCACTGTGTAATTCGGAAACGGTAATTCATTTTACTGTATCAAGGGAAAAGTCATAAATTATAGAGTTGTGCAATAGCCATCCTTTCCTACAAAATAAGGAATAAAAAGTAAGAAAAAATAAATTGAAGTAGCTTTTATTCATGCCCATTTATCGAATTGCAATCAATTTCAAGCAGTTTAGAGATATCGATTGAAGTACATAATGATCCTCCTTTTTTTAATTATTGTTGATTCAAGTTTACATTCATTGACTGACCGATTTATTTTAGTCAATGCGTTGAGTGAAAAATGTCGTGAGCAAAACTGACAACAGGAATAAACTGGATTTTCTGGAAACACTCGCACCAACGCAAATGGGGACGAAGTGGATAAAATGATTACGTCAACAATTACTGACATAAATCATCACGCGTGAAATGTAGAGAAGGCTGGTTCTGTAGCAATTTTCGTTACAGAGTTCGTTCGAACAGAAAAATTATTTAACTAAGTTTAGAACTACTTGTCGGGAAATTGTATTTAAGTGATTCGTAGTACCTTAGAGGATGAAATAAGTTGCCCTTCATCGAAACCACGACACATAAACCACTGATAAGAACGTAAAAGGTGATTTTAGGTGACTATACGACCCTTAAAGCTAGAATAAGTAAGGCTTTACATTTTGTAGAAGCGAACTCCGTAGGATTCTCATTCCGTAGGATCGCACTATGTAGAAAAAAATGTATGTCTTATTGCACTCTGTAAAATAAAATTTCTGCAGAAAAAACATCATTTCAGGTTAAATTTTTCCTACATGACCGCACTCTGTAGGATAAAATTTGTGTAGAAACAATCCTGAGGGATATTTTTTGTAAGGCTTTTATAGTCTGTGGGATATATTTCTATAGAACCGAAGGCGTCTTCGAAATATTCTTGGAAAAAATGCAAAGGATTTGTTACTCACAATCCGTTAGAAATAATTGTATTTCTCACGACTGACTACAACTTCAAGGCAAACCAGAGAGATGAAAAGAAAACCAAGCTGTTATGAGCTTGCACTATTTCCAGTTTACTGGTGTGGCAGGTGAATGGTAAAATAAAAACGGAATTTTGGATCACGTTGCTGGGTTTATCATACAATGAAACATTAACCCTAGAACATGTACGGGGTCATAAACGACCCCAGCCAACTTTCAAACCGCGCTCCTAAGCTAGAGAGCTTGGCACATGCAGCGAAAACGGTAGGCTCGAGTAAGGAAACGGAGTTTAAAAAAAGTAGTGCAAAATTCTCAAGCACCATTCCGTAGCTCGAACAAAGTTGTGCGTCTCTGATCCAGCACTGCACCCAGGCTTAAAAATAAAGAAGTGTCTGAAGGAGTTTAAACACGGGGAAGGGATTGAGAGTGCGCGATAAAGAAAAATAAAAAAAACGAAAGAAGGCGGAGAAGAAGAACAAAGGTAAACAGAGGTGTTACAATGGGTGCGCGAAAGGCATTGGATATTCGAGTGCGCGCCGTTTCTGTATAAGACGCGCGCAGCCACCTATAAGCCCACCCACCCCTTATACACAATGAGTCGCTCTTTATATTTGGCCGTCGGGCGAGCACCCTGAGAGCTTTCATAATTGCTGGTCATTAAGTCGACCGAGGTTGCTTCTTCTTTCAGGGAGCTTTTGCAACTCGACTCGATCCTAAGCGTGTGAAACTCGTCTGTTTCCCTGCCCTGCCCCGCCCTCACCAGGCCCATTCGCTTCTTCTCTTTTTACTCCAGTATGTTTTCACGTTGTTCGGCGCGCCCGTGAACCTCCCATGTCTAATCTGCATACATAACTTTCAACCTATCCAACGCCCGAAGTGAATATCTTATCTCTCTCACAGAGTATCACGATTATTATACCCGCGCAAACAACTTGTATAGGTATGCATACGTACTATAGCTTGGTGGTGAGATGCGAGTGTAACTTCAACGATCGTTAAGGATGACTGCCTCGTTGTTCCAAAGAGTTCGCGATGCAGGAGTTAGTTTCAAAATATTCCATCCTGAGTGTGATATGTTGCGGATGCGAGTCAAGGGTGGCAATCAACTGTACCAACGAACGTGACGCGATTCTTATCGAATTACAATGAAATTTTCATAAGTCTGCGAATATAACAATTTCGAGAAGTGTCAGACTTCATTTCAACTTCTCACGTATTGTTCGATGGTTATCAGGGGACGTTGATAAGTTCTATGGTGTTATTTCATGGTTCCAAAAGTTTGACGGTAACTGGACACCTCGAAGTTCTTTCCAGCAAGGTATTACACTTGTTGCACTTGAATACTTGGAAGATCGCGGGCATATAGTACTAACGAGGTTGTTGAGTGAAATTGATGTGTTCGGAGCAACTTTACAAGCAGTTCAATCACCCACCTACAACTTCCCTAGCTCCCGGGCTTACCCTATCCAATTTTAAACGATTATGTATAGTAGGATAACTGATTAGGTAATTAAGGAAGCCTGGGCGCCATTGTTTTCTCAAACCTAACGAACTCTGGATTAGATTGTCGTTGCAGACGAGCAAAGCATCGTAGATTTCAATTAAGTCTAAAGCCATGATAATGCAATGGGAAAAGGGATTATTATCAACGTATTACACCGACAATGAGCATTTCACGTAGGGTATATGCCGACGGGATAATTTAGTTTTATTCCCAGAATAGTAGGGAATACACGGTTTCGCCCGCCTCCGCTCTCTGTTTTCAGCTCTAGGGTATCGGATTAATTGAAATCCACCCCCTGTCTTGGCAATCGGAAGAAATATGCGTGACATAGATCGTCGATAATTGAGCGAGGATACTCGCGTGGGTGGATCCCGGGAAAGAATAAGAAACGAAATTTTTCTCTTCCAGCTCAGCAGGATAAGAATTTCGACTCTGTCCTTAATGGATGAATCCACTGCCAGTTCCGTTATTTGCTTCTGCAGAAGCTACAGCTGGAAATCTAGGTTGACTCATCCCAACTTGGTATAGTTTCACAAACGTACCGAAGTTCGATCGGAATACAGTGGGTATAGCAGCAGTAATCTGCCCCGTTAAACAACCAACTAATTCGCATTGATTAAACTTCCGCAGTTCCAGAACACTCGGTTTGCAGCTTATACGAAGTAAACGTAAACACCGTTTCATCTAGCTGCCTCAGCTCCTCAGAACCCGACCCTTCTGATGCAGCCCTGTCGTTCAAATAGACCGGCAATCGAGCCAAGAGGAATCCAACAAGAGCATCTGATAACGCGAAACGAGATATTCCGCCGAGAAATAGATGGAAAAAAAAGACGCGACACAATCGCGGCGTATTTTCAACCTTGTTGACTCGATGAACCTTCGCTCGCAATGTGGTTCTCATCGATTCGTGAACAGACAAATGCGTGACGACTTTTACGAAACTTTAACCAACGGCAAGTTGGACAAATTAATTTTTGCCACCGCTTCACCCCCATCCCTCCGATAAAACGGCAATCCGAGATATCCAAACTGTTCGCTAAGTTGACCTCAGCTGAGGATTTCCGCGAACGTGCGGACGACAGGAACCGGTTAAGGGTTGGGCTAAGGATTCCAAAAGATACTTTTAGTCGTTGGTTGGTTGTGGTGCAGTGGCGTTTTATCCGTTATTGAAAACGTCAACGAACTGCAACTGTATCTTTCCTTTTTCAGAAGGATCTCAACAATTCCGGCTTTCACCGTGCATTTCAGGATGCTTTTAACCTTTTCAAAGGGTCTCAACGGCAGATACGAACGCTTCAAAACTAGATCGGTAATTGAATTCACTCTGAACTTGGTATTTGCAAATTGGAAGAGCTGATGCCCGACGCATGAAGGAAGTATGAGCTTCTTTCAATTGCAAGGGTAGAGATAAATGGAATATTCTGTATGGGTGGTTAGTTAATTAAGATAACGAATGGCTTTTTACATTGAATAACATGGCAGAAAGCTTTCGGTGCCTTCGAATTACGACGCTTAAAATTAACTCAGATAAAAAATACAGCTATAGAAATCAGAAACTAACTGGCGAAACGTCTGTCGCACCATGGCGTTGATCGCAACATTCATTTACGAACGGAGAGAAGACTTGTTATGGCAAACCATATTCCAGGCTAATTCTGTTCGGTAGTTTAAACAGATGCTTCCTCTACTTGCAACCTCCTTTATCTGGTTCACTGATTCGTGACCGCACTATTAAGTCGGTAAATGGGAATGAAAATGTTGCCGATACGTCAGCGTTATCAGGATAATTGATTCTGTACCAGATTATCGAAATTACTATACGATAGTGACGATAGAAATTTAATACCAGGTGGTTGAATAAGCATGGCATATGAAATTAATTGAATATCCGTAATGCTACACAGTATGGAACAAACGTGTTAACCAAATCGCTAATTGCATGAAATCGTTTCATCGAACGTGTGTACATCACGAATGGCAGATTATTACACAAATAATTTCCGCAATTCTTACTGGAAGCACATTTTTAAAAATCGTAAATGTCATTGAAAACTCACGTAACACAACATTGTGACTTCTGGTTGCATAAACGGCGCCTAGAACGGATCTTCAACCTGCATGATGTTGGAATTTTTAAAACTCTGATACTTTCCGTAAACGCTGTCTAATTCGTCGATTCAACTGCGGTGAGAACATAACTGCTCACTAGGGGAGATCCAAAACATGGACCAAAAAAAAAAAAAAAAGAAGAAGAAAGAAGGCAAAAATTGAGTAAGAAGATCAGATATTCACAAATCACTGCATCGTTTCGTCTGATAAACCGGGATGACAAATGCTGTTCACGCACGTGACCACCACCCGCGCAATGGGGCGGCTGCCCGCGAACTGACTCTCGATCCACCGCGACGCCGAGCGTCGTCGACGTAGCCACGTTGTCGCCACCCTCGCTTTCCCGCCAAGATTCGAAAGCTTGCGGATTAGAATCGAGGGTGTTATTTCCTCGACGAATTCCTCGCGCTGTATACCAAACACAAATATATTTCACGCCTACTGGCGTTCATCCCAGTGGCGTTATGGCCTGGCGTGGGCGGGTGAAAACACCATAGCGGTGCTTCCTGTTTGTTCACAGGAACTTCGGTGTATCGCATCATCCGTGCTATTATTCTATGGCTGATCAACAGAATGTTTTCCACTGAAAAAGTGAAATGCTTTATCTACGAGTATAAAACTGGGTGTTCAACGTCAGTCGGAGTCGCAATTAAATCATCCGAAACAATGAAAGGAATTGAATTTATAACAGTTGTCAAAATCAAGTGAAACTGCAAACTCTCCAGCTTTCTGTTGTTGAACCTGTTGAATTGATTGAAATCGCGATACCCGAAATGATTTGGAGATCAGATTTGAATACGGTTATTTCCGCGCGAATAGATCCTAGTCCAATTGGTGAATCTAGGATTCCCCACGTATTTGGGATATCTTGGGTACTGGCTTCGCGTGTCGCAATGCTGCACCGAAGTTTCGAAGGATCTTCTAGATTACTTTGGGAACCTCTAGGGTCAAGGAGAATTGCCGAAGAAAGGTAAATGTTTATACAGGACAACTGCTTCAATTCGGTCAGTCTATATCTGCGGAATTAATCTGGCCAATTTTCGGATTACGCTTAGGCGGGTTTATTAGCCGATCCGACGGTATTCGGGAGATTTTTCCCGTTTATGGGCATCTAAATGAGCACAAATACGGCATCCTTATAAGGTCTGGTTGAAAGCGAACCCCAGCTCAGTACTTGTTGGTTGATCCTTAATCGTAACTTCGTCCCCTGGAGGCCGATAAAAGTGCAGAAGTAGCAGAATCGCCTGAAAAAGTTGTACGCGCGTTAAATACGATTTCGACAAATTGTGCGCCCTTGCCACTTTATAGGTTTTCGGAGCTTGGTGCGAGGCCTCGTAAAGTGTCTGTGATTGGTTTTTTGTGACGCGGGTTAATTTTTCATACGTACATTTCACCCCACTTTTCAAGTCTCACGCAGCCTCTGTAGATTCAATTTTTACTGGCCCTCGTATTCTCGGAAAAGTTACGCAGCACGCGGTGAGCAAAATTTGAATTCGTAGCCCGGATGCACGTGACGCGGCTTAAAAATCGGCTTACAGAGAGCAAGTGGAATAAAGTAGGCTTTCCGGGGGTGTAAAATTATTCAAGGCACGGAGAAAAAAAAGGACGTGCGTTTATATCTCTGCAGTAGGATCGAATTTTCGTTATTTTTCATGCGACGAAAGATACGCTGTGCACCAAATTTTAGAAATACACACTTCATGCGATCTAATGTATTGGCTGTTGACATTACACATCTCCGGACTACCGCGGATCGCGATATCACTTTCTGAATCTGAACCGTTGATTTATAAGCGGGAGAAATATGAGCAAAGATTCATTGCACGTATTTGTTATTCTCCAGTGTGCGGTTTGTTAATGTACGCTTGCTACATGCACGACTCACCGCTTACACATCCGTTATAACTGTTAAAGATTTATGAATTATTCTGTAACTAGTATTCAAAGCTACGGAGAAAAAAGTAATCTCTAATATAGCTTCAGTACTGTGTGAAAACGTCAGCGACACGCATGTTTGTAATATGTTTGAAAACGTGTTTTCTTCTTCTTTTTCTACTAAAACTGTTTCTACATGGAGAAATAACCATCGTATGGCTAACGTGGCGTTAAAGTTGCAGCATGATTCGATCAATGCGCAAAAATTATACACGTTTATTTATTGAAGCTTAGTCAGTGAGTATAATTATGGCATATAGTTTGTTAAGGGAATCTATATCCTGTCTGAAAATCGTTCCATTTAACTTTGGGTACACACACACGGGAAGCATTAAAAGATTTTCTCAATATCCGAGACCGAGAGAAGCTGTCCCCGCTTTCTTCTCGTGCTGCTTCCTTTTATTCGACAATCAATGCACGCGAGCCATCTGTCTTTCGCGACGCGGTATTTTCCTCTCGAAAAGCAATACAGGAGAGGATTCAGACAGCACTAGCCAATGAGCCGGAAATTCCAGGATCGAGATTGGGCTCCGTATAGATTCTGTGCCAGATAGGAGCGCTGCTGCATCTTTGACTGCCTACCTACTGACCATGCCTACTTCGTAAGTGATTGTTTGCGGAGGCTTTGCTAAAAAGTTTCCGCAATATTGAGGTTTCAATCATTGTCAGTCGATGTGATGAAAGCTGTAACTGTGAAGAATTTCCTTAGTGATTTTAATTTCACTGACTTTGATTAAATACTCGATTGATGTCCGCAGGCTTCTTTTTTGACGAAGGTTAACCGTAACTTGTTAAACGAACGATTTTATGTCTGAAAGGTTAAGGCACTTCATTCCTATATTGGGAGTGGTTAATTGGGGTTCAAAGTTTGGAGGAGTTAATTGGTGGGATTTTCGGGGTTGTGAACGGTTTCGTCTGTCGGAAATACCGAACGTTTCCACGTGTCAAATATTCACAGACATCCAACCTTCTCAACTTTATCCAAATCAATACGTGCTCGGTAACAGTAGTGGCATTCGATTCAATTACAAAGTCAGTTTATCACACACTGTGAGCCATTCGGCAATCTAATTGGCAATTTACTTACAATTAGTGAAGCCGATAAAAATTCTTACCGTTGGAAATGTTTCGGAGAAGAAAAAAAAGAGAGATGAAAACCGAGCAAAGGAAGAAAACAAATTGCAGAAAAAGGATCTCAACTATAGGGCACAGGTGATCACACGAGGATATAATAAATTGATGTAATTCAAGGAGTCTGGCAAACTCCTCCGCGACCCCATAAATTCATTTTCCTAATCACGGACTGCTCTTCGTCTTATTTATTCATAATTTACTAGCACGCCGAGCATAAATATGTGGCACGAAGATTACTGACTAGCTTCACGTGAATCAAGATGCTGTTTATAAATTTCAAATTTGAATAGAAATGTAAGATTCGTCGTTCCGAGAAGGGGATCCGGCATCATGGAAGCTGATTAATTCAGGAGACTCCAGTTTATGAGGTGACATTTCCCAGTGACTGCGCCATCTTGCGTCGCGTACTAGGTATATCAGTGTGAGCTCATACTATGAATTAACGAGTTACGGGAAGTTAACGCCTGCAGGGAACTTCCGGTATAAATAAATAATGTCAGAGAAATCTGACAACAATGAAAATAAATGAAAAATTGGCGTATTTAACAAAAGAAAAAAAAAAAAAAAAATGGTTAGAAGCAGCGTGTTTCAGTGGTGATCAGTTCTAACGCACATTTGTAAAACCATGGAAAGATAACTGCGGGGCGAGTATAGGCAGAAGTGAGAAAAGCTCGAGGCGGTGAGAGCTCATAAGCAAACAAACAGGCCGCGGCAGCCGGTAAATACGTTGTCTGGGAATGAGTTTGGCTGATAGGCTGTGGAGCAGAACGCACGGTTCTTAGCTTCGCAGTTTCCCAGGGGGCGAGTTCAGGGGAATTGATTCACTGCGCCAATCCGCTGAGCTTCCGCCATTCACCGCTCGATGGCGCCCAATGGTGCGTGATTCACCATTCACCCCCGGCAAACCCTAGCTGCGAGAGCTTATCAATTACTCCCCGGAAACAAAACAGCCTATTTATCAGTCCTAGTAATATCTGTCGCGTATAGAGGCGGCGAATTCCCCCGCGGAATTGCCAGCCGCCCTCTCGAGTATTAGGGATCAGAGCGGAAGTATTCGCTGTTCATGATTCAGCAAGAGGATACCTAAAGTTGGATTGACGCTCGGACGTGAGACTAGTTCGCACCTGAGTTTCAATTTTTCATTGAATAAAAAATTCTTCATTCCGTTGGGAAAAAGAATCCCCGTGTAGCCCGCGAAAGCGGCGATTGTCAATGGCTCTTAAGCTCTTTTTTCACCATTTCTTCTTTGTCAGGTTGTTACCCTACGTCCTCGAGTTGTATAAGCTTCAGATTCAATGTTTCATTGTGAATAATCACTTCAGCGTGAATGACGATGGGGATAAGAGTATCACGAGGCCATGGGAAAAAGGAACGGTTTTGTGACCCCATCGCTCGCTCGCCTCTGTCACCGACCATCAGTTTTATTCGACGAATTGACCCTTCGCGAGCTAAGACATTACGATAATCTGTTACCACTCGTTATCAGCGTATTACGTATACAACGCGCAGGTTCGCGATCATCACCTTTGCATTATAATATATGTACCTTCGCTTCAGACTCCCTACCGAGATGTGCTCCTGACAGGTGATTATGATAACAATAAATTCTGCCAGCCGAACATCCCTTCCTTGCTACCCTTGAAGCCGGTAAATCCAACCATGTTACGCATGTGAGAAAATTTTTACTGTTTATCTCACATGAGCCACTGTAATTATTTAGCCAGAATTTCCAGGTATTACGAGGCCTGATGATTTTACTATAATTACATACAGCTGTAGTTAATCAAATGAAGAGGTATTTGAAGCGTGTAATTTTCATCACGAAACCATACTCATGGAATAGACAAATAAAAGTTTTATGACGCTGAAATCAAAGGGATCGTTCATGAATCTAAAGATGGAAATTTTGTGTTGTGAATGAATGTCTAAATGTAACCAAACTGCATTTCTTGATTCGCATCCGGGCGAGGCTTTCTGAAAACCACATTATGTCAAATCGTCGGACAGATCGAGCGAAAAGCAGGAAAATAGGTCAGGACACATTCTATGTACAACCTACTACGTAGGACGCAGGTGGTTTTACTGCATATCAAGTCGCAGCACTAAAGTGGGATGCGCTAAGGGAGAATAGAGATTGGCGAATTTCTCCATGCTTGTGTGAGGCTTCAGAGATTGTCCGGGTAAATTGAAAGTCACGACACGACGTGCATAATTATATATACCTACCGGGTGGAAGATGATAGGGCAATTATCTCTCACAAGTGAGTCTCAGGTTCGCGTCACAGGTGTCACGTATGCGAAAGCAGCAATTACAATAGTGTGCAGCATAGCGTGTGTGTGCAAAACATTTCATCTCGAAAATCTCCAATTCATAAGTGGATTAGAAATTTTCTCAGAAAGATTAGATTCTATTCAGTCAATTACGTAAAGCAAGCTGATTTTCACCCTATAACTTCGTACAATTCAGACGTAGAAATTCAAAGAGAAAAAATCTCGAGAGTGTTTCGTAATGTAAGAATTTTAAAGGTATTTTCACTCAGACCTGGTTTTTGGCTTTTAAAATGGAATGAGAAAACTTTATCGCACCAGACCGTTAAGCCAGAGTAAATTCCTTTACTGCAATTTAATGGCAAGTAGCGCTATTTTCAAATATCCTTCCACGTTCTATCCCTTGAAATCGAACTGCGGCAACTGAAATTTCAGACGAAAGGTTAGTATGTACAGTTTGTAGACTAAAACTTTTTAGCCAAGAGCCTCAAATTCTAATGGTTGAAATTGTTCGAGACCGCTCTAGTATATATATACATATATATATTAGCTGGAATTCATAAAACTTTTCGGTCAAGCGTTTCTAACACAAGAAATACGAAATTAATAATAACAGGCGAATAAGGTAATAAGTTTTTCTTTCCCTTCACCACGGTCGGGGTGATTAAATTAGCCTCCATTAATCCAGCCTCTTCGTAACCCATATTTGAATATTCTATTTCAGGCAGAATCTCGAACCCGTAAAAATAACTTACTTTGCGTACCAGAAACGTTCAAATCAATCTACGTGGAATCGAATTTTGCGACGACTGCGAACGCATGCGCACATGTTCGATATAATTCCGTCTGATACAACAGCTGGATGATTCGCGTGTTGGTGAAGTGTCCGCGATACAAAATGTCAAATTTTACGCTGGGGTATTTCAATCCCTACGGCCAGAATACAGATATAAACAAACAGGCTAGTTATCCATTCGTTAGCGTAGGCAGGTTTGAAAATTGATGTGAGCACCGAACGAAGCACGGAGAACATGAAACAACAAAAACAAAAAGAAGAAAAACAGGGAACTCCCTTGTCACAGTCGAAACAGAGGACACGTCGTGCCTTCAGAATTCCCAGCGTAATTTTTTATCTTCCTGTCCCCTGTTCGACGCCATCGCGTTAAACGTTTCGAAGCGCACTTTCTGCATGCACGACTGGGCTTCGTTTCCGCCTCTCACTAATTGCACGGGCGTTAAATTTCCCGATTCTTTTTTTCAATTGATTTTCCCAAACTCGAACACTCCTTTTCCGAACAACTCAGCAGGCCGGGTAAAAGTTGGGGAAGTTTCGCGATTCCTTCCCCAATTTGCCCATCCTTCGAATTACTTCCGGTCGCGCAAGCCCGGCTAGGAAACTTTTTTCCGAATATGCCTCACGTCGTCATTTTTTATACCCTCGCATTAGGATCCATCCAGAGGAAATAATTTCCGGCCGAACTTGATATCGCGGTATTCGAAGAGTGCTCTTCGCTGTACGGAGCTGCCGAGGCGAGGGGGGTTGAAAAGTCAACAAGAGCTGCGCACCCTAGAAAAGTGTCATCAGGACTTCATCCCGACCTGCCTGGGCAACGAGGCCACTATAGTACTCCCTCTCGCTCACAAAGGGGCTGCAATGACTCTCGTCGGTTGACCCAGATCGAGGTACGAACGATCCGAGTGGGACGTCGAGGCAGGAATTGAACCTTGACACAGTCGTCTCTGACGGCGAGGTCCGAGCACTGGAAGCCTCGCATTAACGTGTCGCTGATTATCCGCTCCGAGAAAGTTCCAACCGGGGTCGCAGCGACTGCTCGAGACTCCGAAACAACGGTGAAATTATAATCAGTAAATTTAAGTAGCTCCAAGAGTTAACGATCTCAGAGTGAAACGACGCCTGACAGCGGAAAGACCTTAGAGGGTAGTCAAACTGACGATTAAACTTCACCGGCGCGACGAACAGGCGACGAAGTTGACTTTTCACCGGCACGTCGGTATCCTCTCTGGTAGTAGCCATCTAATCTCGAGGTAGGTATGCCGCATAGAGGCGAAGACGCATTGCTGCATTTTGCCTCAAGTTCAGCTGCAAGTGGAAGTCGTTGCGGCGGAACAGTTAAACTTGACCAAAAGTAAAGCTGCGCAGCACTCGAGCTGTTCGACTGACGGCAACTTTACTCAGAATTAATTGTCCAGATAAGCCGTTTAATCAAGTCTCATGACTGATTATAAGCTGCTTCACTATTGGACATACGTATTACTGTAGGGATGCCTTTTGGGAATTATGAGCAATGCGCCTGTCAGTCGTAGAAGCCGTAATAAACCCATTTACAGACCTTTACGCGAATGAATTTAGTCTCGCGAGTGAAGAGATATACGTTTGCACAGATTTTTCCTCGAATTCGTGAGTACTTTGTGCTTTCTGAAAACCGAGTCAAAGAAAAGTGAAACACAATATCTCGCGGCATGGAGTTACAAAGATTTTGCTGGAATAACGAGAGCCACGATGAAAGCTCACCTGTTACTTGCAAAAATAAGTAATTGGATGAAGATGTCGTTGCGTGCAGGCTTGTGTTACACTTTCGTCTGATTGTAGGCATTTTCATCGCACTGTTAAAAGAGTCAGTGTGCGAGGTCATTCCTCAAGCTCCAAATCTCCAAAGCTCTTCATCGAAAGCCAAAAAATTTTGCGCGGGTCTCCTAGCGAAGCATGAATTGCGGAAGTTCCTCTAATTGTAGTCAACAGAATTTATGTAACGATCTTTGGCAGCCATCAGAATAGGAATATGTCGATGGTGAGAGACATTAGCCCGGCATTCCGTGAAAATTTAACGTTTCCTATTAATTTCATCTCCCCCGTGAGGGGCGAGATGAAAAATGACTGATCGATACTTTATTCGAGTATGGATTCCGGATGCTAAAGCTCATGTCGCCGGCAAATGAACGGGAGCAATTTTAGAGCGCATGGGCAACCGAAACGACCATTTTTGAAGTAAATAACACACCTATAACCAAACAAAGCTCGGCGCCATGTTTGTCAATTAATCACTCCACGTGACCTTAATCCTCCTCCCTTTGAATCCCCTTACGCCATACCGGCACGAACCAGCCAGGTCCAAGGTAGTCCGTATGAATTGCACCCGGGAGTCAGTATTGTAATTTCCTGGGACTTTCTCCGGCACCCCACGCGGGATGCCGAGTTTCACGTACCATTCCAAGCCAGCCTTTTGTTGCTAATATCGGTTCTGGCCTCTCCTCGTCATACTCCCGGCTAGGTTCGTGATTAACTGATCGATATTCGGAGAGCGTTCGAAGAGCACAACCGGAATCCCTTATTCGCAGGTGAATTAACACGCAGAGTCCCGTATGAATGTAATAAAAAACGAAGTTATTCTTTGTTTTCAATTCCACGCTCCCATTTACGTGACAAACACGGAGTTACCAACGTGCTTCTCAGTCGGAATGGAGATATTAGCGATGCATTAAAAGACGAACTCAAACCACCACGACACCTAGTAGCGGTTGACGATTTCTTTAAAATTATATTCGTATATAGATATATCTACAATTACGGTCGAGTGAATAGCGAGAAAATTTCACAAATACTGTATCGAGTTTTCTAGTATTCTGAAAAGTGAGTTGATCCCGAAAGCTGTTCACGTATTTTTCAAAGGCGTGATTCCTTCCTTCAGAGACGTTCGGATTATTCCGTGCAGTTTGAAGGAACGAAAAGGTTTTTTCTCCATCCGCTGAGGGTGGGCAACGGTAGTATAAAAGCTATCGTTAAAGCTGCACGTCAAGAGTTTTGCTTTGCGGATACCATCGCGCTTCACAATTCCACCATTCTAGCATTTTGAAGCGTATCAATACCTCATGGCCGGTCGTAGAGCTTCAGTATCGCGTCGATCACTCTGAAATATCATTCTCCAGAGTTCGATATACGTCGTATTATTGAACGTCGCGTATATCAAAAAGTCACGCAGAAAATATATTCACAAACCATGCTATTCGGCAGTTGGGTAGTTTATCATTCTTTCTTTCAACATTCGAGAATAGGATAATCCCAAAAGCTAACGTCTCTTCGCCTATTTTGTGCTATTCCAGCTATCAACATTGTTTGGATCGTTCTTATAATCGAGATATTTAATTGTCGAAGCTAATAAAATCCAGGCCCTGGATTTCCAAGTTTCCAGAAAAATGAAGGACAGCTCCATCTGAGTTTGAATATTTAGTTACAAGTTGTACCCAAGGCAGCAAAAAAAGTACGATGATGAAGCAAATTTTCGTAAAATTGCTCTAAATATCCGATCTCAATTATCGCACTGATGCGACGTCTTTGACGAAAAGCTTGTTCCAGCACGTCAAGAAAATAATCAGCTCTGTTCAGAGCCACCGAAATACTAGTATAGAAAATATTACTTGCAATAGTTCTGAGTCAAAATACCAAATCCATTATTAAGCGTCAACACTAAATTAAACGATTAACTCTTAACCCACGTAACAAGCTCGACGATCGACCCAATTAAGCTAACCGGGAAAGTGTATTGGCACGTCCAAATTTTCCACGCTTTACAGGACTTGAATGTTTACTCCGTCGATAAAAATATTTGAGTTAATAATAAAACGAGAGAGTAAAAAATTGAGAAACATTTTAGTGAAATAAATTGGTTTTTGATTGGGATTCTAAAACGCTTCTGGTATGATAACGGTGGTTATGGATATGTCAGAGAAGTATGTCAAAGTGTTTTAATGAAATTCTGTCACTTAAGATATTCACCCTCTTTTTCAACAATATTTCCCTCACTCCTACATTTCACTTCAATTATTCAATGTAATAAAGCGAAGTGAGGTAGCGCAAAGTAAGCCGAGGGCAGGGAACGAAGAGTTGTGCAGGGTTAGGCCCTAGCAAACGAGAACTGAGGACGAGCTCAGATAAAAGATCATATCTTCCTTTATTATTTTACGTGATGTATCGTCGAGCAACGCCTCCTCGTCCCTCCTAATGAATAAAAGCTTTTTTGATAATTAAGTTTAGACCTCGTACCTTGCTATTGAATAGCCCAGAAAAAAGATACCTAGAAGATGGAAGGGAGAAATGACGGAAAAGAAGACCGCATTAAACAATTCGTGAAGAACAACTCCTAACACAATGAACACAGCCTTGCCTCGACAAACTAAAAGGTGCTAGGCCTTACTAAATTACAAAAACACTTCTGCAATATTCGGGAAGGATAATTACTGTTTCCTCGAATTCTTTCAAATTGTTATCATCGGTTAGTCGGGTCAATGAATATGACTGCGATTTCTATCAGAAAAAATGAAGAAATTGTTGAATAAAAAATCATATTTCAAGACCTACGCAAAACGGTCGTAGACCGAGTTTGTTTAACCACTCATTCTATCGCGTAATATATTTCGGAAGCGGATTATCTCGCTTTTCCGTAGCGGTATACGAGATTTGAATCACCCTACGCAATTCACCGGGCCTACAACGAGATTAAGCGTAGTAACGTATAAACTGAATTCCGCAGAGGGTTATTACACACGTATACATACGTACATGGATTTTTATATATATATATACATTTTTCTATGTGCAAATAGAGCAGCTAATTCAAGAGGCCGGGACTAACTCAGATTCTACGCTGGCCGGTTTTCAAGGTAGCATCGTAACAGATCGGGCATTTCACAGCGATCGAACTGCTCGGCATAGTGGTACTATCATAGGTACTATCGAATAACAGATAGGCATCACTTGGAAACTCGATTCATCAATAGCTCTCAACTTATTGCCTTACTCTGTCGGGCATGTGGAGACCAGAGTGTTCGGTTTAGTTCATTGAGCCAGACGTCTCGATGTAACGAGCGCTGAGAGCTGGATAGATTCAAATTGACGAGGGAAAATAACGAGACCTGGTTCAAGGGGTGAAACGATTTTCTCGTAAATTAAACGATGCATCCTTGCAGTTTCTCGTTAATCCTTCAACGAAGTTGTAGTATCTACTTTAGAATAAAACAAGTCAAGCGGGGCACTAAAAATAATATCTTCGTCAAAGAAGCTCAAGGTATTTTTGTTAGGGTGACAGACGCCTTCACATTTTTACGATCCAATTATCGTTTACGATCTCCGTACATCGCTGCACAGTACGTCGAACGCTCTTGAAAGGTACGCGTTTGTTTGTTGTCATTTCGTTGAAAATTTGTTAGGACAAACTTTCGAACTCCCAAACTCTAGACGTTTATCTCTACCCAAAGTGATAATACTTTTAACAATCTTTCTAAAACACAAATTGAACAAACAGTTATGAATGAAGAATAATTTCGAATCCGTCGGAGAAAGCGTTCTGTTATTTGCTTGTACACATTTTCGTGGTTAGTTATATAGCAGGATTCCATTTGTACGTATTACCAACGAGGAAAAAAAATATCTGACCATGTTACTGAGTCTGTTTCTCAAAGAAAATAGCTTCCCAGATATCATTTGGCTGCGCCTTCTCTTAATCCTGCCATCAGTAACATTCCCTTAACGAAATAACGAAGCGAAGCTGAACTCCGTGCCAGTCACTGGTCTGATTCAATTCCTTCAAGCCACTCCGATTAATCACTTGAACGAGTTTGACGGCAAACTTCCGTAGAACTAAAACCTTGGTTCGCGAACAACTGGGGTTGATTCCTTAGAAGAACTCTATCTCCAAATATCAACATAATTCTACTTCGCAGTCAAGTGAGGGTACAAAATGACCGACACAATAAAATTCTATGAGTCGAAGTAGTCTACTTTCGTAAACGAATTTACAAAACGTTTCCGCAATCAAAAATCAATCAGTATTCCAGCTGGAGATATTCGCTGTATTCGGATGTCTCCGAAACCAGCCACATACCGCAGAGGTGCTGGTAGGAGATCAGAGTGCTGGTGAAACCCTTCAGGCAATATAATTGGAAGCAGCGAATTCACAGGCTGCGTATTCTCGTGTGGGGGTAGAGAGATCCCTGAAGTTCAGAGCCCCTATATTAGACCGCAGCCATGAGCAAACTGGAGTTGTGTAATGGCAGGTTAAGAGAAACTGAATTCTTCATCCATACGTGGTTGAAGCTGCGATGCAATCAGACATCGCCATAACGTTGAATAACGTACCAAAAACTAATCATTCTCATGTATGCTAGTAAATTACGTGAGAAGTGAGAAGTGCGATGAGCCATTTGGATCGAAGGCGATATTTTTCCCGATTAGGTGAATTATTGGTAATCCTGATACTCTTTCGCGATTAACAATAAATCAGAATGATCTTGCATCGCAGGAACTCAAAATGCATCAAACGAGTTCGCGTATTCTGGGTCGAAAAATCAAACTCCAAACTCGGGTTGCATAGCGGGATTCTGGCGTTGCAGGCGGACTCACTGGGAAGTTGGGATGAGTCAGCAAGCGCGGCAAGAGTAGCCGGTCGAGTAAATGACAGGAGTTCCTGGTATTTCGGGCTTTTCAGGAACAGCCAATTCACCCCATTCTGCATCCGGTGGATGCATTTCCTGGCAGCGAGCCGACCTCAACCACGGGTGCAGAGGCTCTGCACAGATAAATCTTGCAAATGAATTTTATATTTTAACATCTGAGGTGTATTTCCAACCTGACCCACATGGTCCTTAATAGTTCCAGCCACTTAGATATTATCAGATAATAGCGTGAGGTTCGCTATCAGATTTGGCTCGATGCTGGTAAAACGACGAAGCTAAAAAACGCACACTTTCCAGCTGTATCAATTGAAATAACCTGGCATTTTTCGTTGATATTTCCATCGAAACTTCACTTATGACACTTACATGAGATGGCGATTTCCACCTTTAGTAGAGAGGAAAAACCAAGAAGAAGAGAAAGTCTTGGGTACGAATAAATTTCAGCACATAAATGTACACCTAGATGTTCATCTCGTACTGCACACTCACACATAAACCTATGTTAAGGTACACGTATTATTGTTAGGTGGCAAGCTTCAGCCACGAAGCTCGGCGACGTCGCGACAAACGAGGACAGTAAATCTTAATTTTCCACCGACGTCGAGGTTGACGTAGAATTCTGTCTCGTAGTTGACCTCACGCTGTTCCACAAATTAGCCCCGGAATTCTGACAAACTTTCTCCAGCACTATCATGACTACATCCACCACAGTCAGCAAAAAATAATAATAATAACAATAATAAAAAAAAAGATAACGAACTCGTTTCGCTAAAATTGTCTGACTTTTCTGCAGACGCTCTTCTTCTTATCTTTATGAAGTTTCATATCCTAGTTTACCAGCACCATCGCGGATGCTGGAGGACAAAATTTTTTTTACGCGCGATTTAAAAGCTTCTAAAAACGTCAATACCAATGCGGGAAGTGTTCTGCCACCTGCATAAAATAGAGGTTTGTAGTCTTTGAAGATTCGTTGAAATCTCATCACACCAGTGGAATGGCTTCAGCGTCAGGCGCTTCATAATTTTCATTCCTTATAACTGTTTTTCACAAACGAATCCTTCGTGTATTATTACAATTCTTGTTTTTTGACGGATACTTTCCGTCCTCACGCGCGTTAAGTGCTGATCGACATGCCGGTGATATATTGCATGTGTGTTTCGATTGTGTAGGCGCTTGATTATACTTCGAAGGCTTCGGAGCCTCGATTTGTGGGGCAAGAAATAGGTGCCACAGGTGGAAGCAGCTCCGCGCCTACAACGCTTCGTTCAACTAGGTATATACGATGTTTACTACATTTTCCATTTGTCACACAATCGATCGACTTGTTCCCAACTCTTCTTCTAAGCTGCTTGTCCAGGCATCTCAGCACGATACTCCATTTCCGCAACACAGGGTAAACCACGCCCCTGGAATCCTTGTCTTGCGACAAAACGGTGAAGGTCGATCGTTTCGCAGGACCCCTATAAAGATTCATCGGATTCAAGGTGGAGAGCCTTGTGCAGAACTGCATATTACGCATGTTGAAATAGCCATGCAAAATAGTTTAGCAAATATTAACCAGCGCCTGTTTAATGAGTTATAACAGAATATTGAGAAAGAGTGAGATAAAATCAATACAAAGGATACAAGAGCTTTACCGTATTTTGAACCGCAGTAAAAGTACAACAATTCTCATTGCAAAAAGACAGTGTGCTTCTCGCGTTACTTTACACACATTGGAAAAGTTTCCGCATCCTAAGATTCTTCAACGTCAGAATGGCATGGATGTGAAGAAAATCTTTATTCAACCTCAAAGGACGTAACCAAATGAGGAATCCACAAGATCCAGTGCATATTGCGGCAGGTTTATGCATCCACAATTCCACAGTACTTGGAACTTGTCAGAACCTTCACATCTACGTGCATCACGTTCTATAAAGTAGTCGGCGAAACTTAAATTGCACTTAACGGATGTTTTATTTTTTCTGTAGAGAAATATGATAACATGAGTTATAATCAAAGATTGAACTCCTCTGATCCTTGTAACTAATCTAGCCAACGTTCATGCAACCATAAATAACAAGTTGAGATGATAGAAAACTTGCCAAACAACCTACCCGGTGCCAAGAGCTGTTTAGAACTAAATCCATCAGCAAATATCACATGCAACTGGCTCAAAGTCAACATTCATTTTCACCGAACTTTAACGGAAAATTTCACGGAAATGAACATCACGAGGGCGACAGATGGCGAGAGTTCTAATTATGCATAACTATTTTCACGCAGTTTCTCGATTTCGGTTTCCACGATTCGAGATAACATGCCAAAGCTCATAAACCCGTTCCTAGTTTTTATTATGACAATCCGTACAGAATACTGGAATATCCCTATCAAGAGAATTGCAGGCGAGAAATGGAACGCAATACGTGGGATTGTATCCCGCGGACGATATTTTCCACGAGAAATTTAGTCTTCAACGAATTTACAGCCAGCCATTGGATGTTACTGGTGACTGGCCGAGTAGTCGATATCTGGCATCACATTTCATCCCTGTGTGATCGGAGGTAAAAAAAAAAAGTTTCGAAAATTAGGAATTACATCTGTATCGCAAAAAAAAGTGTGAATGTATAATGGACAAAATAGAATATGACCATTGAATTTATGCCGCGTTGAAAAACATCGGCGAACGAGTATACGAATGACTTTGTTAATTAAATCTTCAATCAACCGAGGCATGTGTCTGGTTGCGAGATGCCTTGCCACCCTCGGACAATAAATTATGCGACATTTAATACGCAAATTTTAGAGTAGCGGAAGAGCAATAGGAGTAGCATAGAATAGTGACGAGTCAGCCAAGACTACAGAGGGTCAGTGTAAAGCAAAACGATCGTCATAAAAAAAAAAAAAAAAAAAGAAAAAAAAAGAGTATAAAACAGGAACAGCAATGCATTTGCATGGAAAAAGCAAATTTTTCTGTGCTTTGTTTAAATTTTTTAAAATGCTAGCAGAACCGCGATATGAAAACGAGACAAATGAATGCGTGGGTAGCCGTGAAGACTGGGGTGGAATTCCCGCCTGGAATAAAAACTGAAATCCCTTTGCAGGATAATTTGTTATCGTTATCGTCCAACCAAGCCGAACCTGACCCGAGCCGAGTCGAGTCGACCCGCCTGCCCGGCCTCGCGTCGCGTAAGCTTTTTCGTGTTCTGGCTACGAGCTTATTACACACAATGAATGAGAGAAAGGCATGTTAATTTTCCAACGTTACAGCGTCTTCTTCGCCCCTCTCCGCCCGTCATTTTACACGAGTATTGTAACTCCCAAAAATTGAAAGTTAGAAAAGTGGTGCAAGCCTGTTTTTAGTAACTACGAAGAAAAAGTGGAAAAGAAATTAGGAAAACTACCCGCAAGTTCTAATTCGAATATGAGGTTGACTTTGCATGCATGGTTGGCACATGTACCGTTACAGACGTACATTATATATTGTACCTGCAGGTATACCTGTGTTGACTGAAGTGCGCTGAAACTCGCTGGTTCCCGAGCTTAAGCTTATTTGCTCTGGCAGAGCCACGAACTAGTTCACTCATCCACTTCCACCCACTGTTATGAGCGTCGAAGTACCGTTTAAGTATGTTTTGCAAACAAAAAGTCCTGCTTGGAATAGCAATATATAACCCTAGCTTCGACGAACGGTTACGAGTCAACCTGCTCACTGCTTCATACACGTACACAACACATGGATACGTGCACCCACCCACCCGTTTCTTCTGGCACGACGGGTAAAAATACGAGAGATTCTTTATCGTCTACAAGATATCTTGTACTGCTATCTTCGAATATTTTTTCCGCTCTTTCGGAACTCCGTAAGTTAGCTCCTACATATTTATCATTACGGCACGCAGTCTGTTTTTACGATGAAAACTCCGTTTTCCCCAACCATTTCCCTCAGACACGAAAAATAGGCATATCTGTTGTATGAATAATAATAATCTGAACGTATTTCCTAATTATTAATCAAGTCGCTCGACTCTTACTTTGACAACGGTTAAGGACCGAAGCGGTCTTTCAGCGGGCGCTGTTAGCTTCGTTTTATGCTAAAAAAAAAGCATCTAGTTACACATTAATTCGTAGGTGCTCGACTCTCGGAATATCTGATGCACGTGTGTTTGCGCCGGTACGTGAATCAGTGTAAGTGTAAATTAAGGACGGGCAAGAGGCAAGATGGGCGTCCTTGATTATCTGCTGATGAGGCGACGCGAAGCAGGTCTTCCTGCTACAGATAGTTGATGGGCTGCAGAATCAGGTAACTAGTGAGATGGCCCCGGAATACTCAGCGAGTGTGAAGATAAGGGATGCAAGCAGCACCTGCGATGGATCATATTACGCTGTGTGCGAAATTTTTAGGCGACAGCTCGGTGGCAAGATCAGTTCAAAGTAACTTGACACTGATCGCGATCTCGCAACTTGCGCGTTTTGCCCGCTATTAGTAGCATGATAAGGTAGAACCATAATGGTCGAAACGTACAGCAGAAAACACATAATGCGCATCTTTTCAACATCAATTTAGCTTTATCGGACTGCAACTTGTGATAAAAGTTTCCTAATTTCTTGTTCTTTGCGGTCTTCCCTTCTTCGTCGAAGAAGACATTGAGAAACTTCTTGTTTGTTTGTTTTCGATTTTCGATGTTTTGACTGTATAACCCGTAAACCTGAAAAAATCGCAAGGAATGGAACTGCCAATTACGATTGTAAAAGTTGTCAAATACTTGATCGTTTTTTCTGTGACACACTGCCGCGTATTAGTGAAAACCATCGAACAGCAGAGTGATAAAGATGCCTTAGATTCGACGCAGCAGAGATCAATACGCAGGCGGATGCACTGCGTTTATCCCGAGCTCCCGTATATATATACGCTTCGTAGTTTCCCTTTAAATAAAGGGTGAAGAAGTTTTGAGAACTGCTTCGCTGTCGGCACAAAGTGGTTTCTTTAGCGGTAGGTAGTAGGCATGAGATTGCTCGAGCAATGCTCCATCAAATTTTGAGTAGGGAATCCCAGCATGCTTACAAAGGACGCTCGACGAAGGTCCTGCCGTAAGTAATATGCTTTCATTTGATCGTTGACGCGTTGTCACGCTCAGTAGATAATCCTGAATAGTCGCCATGGTACAACATAATGGAGGGTCATTGTTAGCTTCCGTACACAACACCAACGTTGACACATCGTTCATCGTATTGTACGGTAGTATAGTCGTGGATATCATTTCCTGAATCACTCAAACTTTGGAACGTTCTCCTCGTTGACACAAGCTTGGCAAAAAAATATGAAGGATTTTCCGTCTCCGGTTGTGCAGCAACTCGATGGTAGTGGAGAGAGTCTTGAGGAGACGAGCCCGACGTTCAATACTTATACACATGGAGCTGATCTCGACTATTGTGTAACCATATTGCCACTCGCCGAGCGAATCTAGGATGGCCACAAAGGCAACAAATTAACCGAAGCTTAGCTCGGGTTACAGAAGAGGGAATAGCGTGAGTATCGTGGTACAGTCAAGTGTTTGATATCAGTTTCGTCCTTTCCTCAAGTTCCAACTTTCTCCGGTACAATAAATACAAGGTTTGAAAGATTTTACCGTAGGCGGTAAGTGTTTTCATGATGCAGCCGGCCTACCTTAAAATTTGCGGATCAAATATCGACGGCGTATAAAATTTTAAACGGAAAATCCGCTTGTTGACAAAAAACAGAATCAATATAAGTCCTGCAGCGTTCGAATCAACGTCCGTTCAGGTGATCCAATGCCTACACTCGCTATTCATCGTTCGAGTATTTTCTCTCTGGGTTTAAAAAAAACTCGAACAGTTCAACAGCTAGAGAGAATAACGTCGGTTCGAACAGAACGAAAGGATAAAGAAAGCGAGATGTCATCGCGTCGCTGTGTGCACCAAATAGCCTGAGGGTATCGAGAAATGTCATACCGATTTATATCCACGACTGGATACACTGACGCAGATTTTCGCGGTTTAAATTCACCGTTACAGTGTAAAATTCCAATCTTACGTACACGCGAGCCGGGGGTCAAATTTGAAAAATGATGAGACGTGCGACTGCAGGAGCTTCGAGGCCGAAGAACGTCGAGGTGCATCATAGCTGGTTTGATGGACTTCAAGCTCAACGTCACGCGGCAAGATTTTTCCAGGTTAAGACAGCTGAAGCGGCAGGGTAAAAAGATGCTCTCGGCAATTCATTAGCGCGAGATATTCCTTGGGGGAAAATAACGAGGAAAGTTGTTCTTTGCGGTTCGCTGAGTTACGCGCCTGCAGACGGAAAACGCGGAAGACTTGGCCTCTGTCCAAGCGACTCTACCGATTGGCTGCTACACCCTATACTCGCATTGCGGTATGTTCGGTAGTAGTTTTCAAACCAAGCGTTTGTCCACGTTCCGAATTCCATTCTAGCCTCGTCCAAACTACGAATAAATTTAGTTTGTTCGTTCTGGGCGCGAATTCGCGCGATGCATCTACTATCCTTCTGGTTGTATTTTCGCACTATTACGTCGCGGACAACACCGTTTTACAAATCTCCGGAGTACGAGTTCCGTGATTCACTGTACACTCGAAAATCGAATGCATGCCTGTACGGGTGTAGAAGCCGCGTTGAATTCGGAATATTCGTTAAATCGAACCCGAAGCGCTGGAATCTCTACTAGAGGGTATTGACGGTTGCATTCGAGGCTGATTCATAGCTGGAAAACTCATTACCACTCGATCGATGAAAACTCTGTTACCGAGTGAATTAAACGAGACAAGAGCTGCGCGATTCGGCATCCCACCCCATTCGATCCCACCTCGATCGACGTGTACCAAGGTCGAAATTTCTAGTACAAGTGACAACTGGTTCCGAGAGTCAAATCGCGAGTGGAATACGCTACATCCGCTTTCAGATGAAACGACGGTGACAGCTAGGCATCGAAAGCTTCTTTCAAGCAACGTCGCGCCATTAGCCGCATTTAATACACCCAATTATGCGTACACAGCAATTGAATTTTGTCATAAAATATTTCGAGTTTATTTCTAGCACGACAAGTGAACAAGATTACATGGAAAGGCGGGAAAACGAGGACGAGAAAAAGTACCGTGAATGCGAACGGAATATCAAAAATCTGCGAAGGAAGCAGCCAAGTGAAACGAGCTGCGCGTTCGACCGTCCGTGATCGAAGGCTAACCGAGCCAGGTAATGGAATTTACGCTAACGGTGTGAATTTTTCGCTGACGAGAACATCGGGAAGAAAAAAATAAGATACAAGGAGAACAAGAAGAAATATATCGCGCAGCCTCTGAGTTGGGTCCTTTGGGAGTTTCGTTGGTGACAACTGTACGGTTCGTGACACGATTAATCGCTTTTTGCAGTCAACGTCATTCTACGACGACGAAATTGTCTCAATAAACCTGATAATTATATGTATATTGTTACTTCATCGTTAAAATGTTTCTCGAGAACGAAATAAAACAGCGATGAAACCTGCATACTGAATTACATAATTCGTTTCATTAGTTTTAATAAGTATTGCAGAATTTTATAAAAACTTGCTGCATCACCAGCAAAATTCACTGGATTTAATTGGAGGCATAAAAGTCTCACTCAAATTTAAAACTGAGGCGTAACTCGCGGCGAACTCCGGATTTCACTGGTGGGAACGTGAATATTCGGAACAACCTGATAAGTTCACGAAAATAGTTAAAAAAATTAATTAAAAATTACGGGATTCTTTTTCCACATCCGACCGACAAGGACAAGTATAATTACGGCTGAGCTATTCAAGGAGAATGTCTGGAAACTGGTCGTACTCATCGAACAACCAAACGAAGGAATCGACCATCGTTGGTTGTGGTAGAAAATTGGAGATATTTCGACTGGAACGAGTAATGGAATTGGTATCTCTCTCGAGACGCTTGGAGTCACGATCTTACGAAGAGGTTTCGATATTTCCGCAGAATTTTCAGTCGCTTGGCAAAATAAAATCACACAAAATTGTATATGTTGCTACTGTAATTGGGTAGCATATAGAAACTCGATTCGTTTCTTTCCTACGTAACGATATTCGTCTGATTTTTTAAAATCTATTACGAGATTTATCCTCTTTGACTTTAAATGCTTTCCACGAGAGCTTTGTGTGTGTGATGAAAACAATTAAAGCTACAAGCCGCAGCAGAAGAAAACACTATAAAAAGCAGCGGCTGGTGTTGGGAATTCGCGGTATTACTGCAAGGAATTCGTAAGGGGGAGCGTGAATGGGAAGCGACAGCTCCGACCCATTAAAGAAGGCCGGAGTATCTAGAATAGTCTGGATCAATCCGCAAAGCAAGATCGTGCTGCTAATTAATAACGTTTCTTATGGAAAAAAAATTAGTCGATTGGCTCTAGGTAGAGGAGTTAGGAAGTTGTCTAGTGGGCTGGTCTTTTGGATAAAAATCTATGCAGAGATATCGACTGTTGTAAATGCACAACAATAAAGGCTCAGAATTATTTGCGAGTTACGCAAATTTGTGTATGTACTGAAAAAAATCGGTATCTTAATTCTTTGACTTTATAGACGAGCAGGAGCAGTTCAATACGATAAATCGTTTTTTTTTTTATCACCCTTAATCGCACAGCTTTTATATTTTGTAGTTGATATTGAAATGGTTTTTCGGTAAATTTGCGGTGTCGCCCGTATTATTGCAGTCTTTATTCTTTACTAACTTGAGATCACGCAAGGCTTGCAAAAAATTGCACAAGTTACAGTCGTAAATTATGAGAGACAGAGAGAGAAAGAGTTTGCGCGCTATAGATGAAAAAACTTCAGCAAACGACGTCGGTGAAAGTGATACTTCTTGGGATTTTTGAAGCCTCTTATCCCCGCGGCTAAGGAACGATATCTTTTATTCGTCTTGAAATGAGTTTTTTTCATTCTTCCAATAGATCATCAGATTTTATCTGCTTTTATGGGATAGCAGAGATTACGCTAAGAGTTCCGATGCTGCTCATAACACGTAAATAAAATCAGATAAATCTCGTGTACTTATCTCCCCTGGAAAACCGGAATAATTAAAGTAATATGGTTCGATAAAACAATAATCTCGATCAAACTCAAGCTGGATTCGATTTCAAAAAACGAGAGAAACCATCATGAGATATTCGTTAGATACCCAAAATATCATTTGATAATACGGGTCCAAGCCTTGTGTATGTACGTACAGCTGTTCCTTATAAAAAAAAGCTTTGGTGCTCAGCGTTACATATATACAGTCGATATTCTATAATGACATGAGAAAAAAAAAAAAAAAAAAAAAATGAAATATAATTAAAAGTGAAAAAGAATCGACGAGCCCGTGCAACTCAACTGTTTCGTTATAACCCCTCGGCGTTCGCTTCTACTTCCAGCCCTCTTCGACCACATTCACTGAATTCGGGCTTCAATCACCTTTGTTTAATCGGAAAAACTGCACAACTTCCTAAATGCTATCCTCGCCTCCCCCCCCCCCCCCCCCCTGCCCCTCTTATTGGGATTGAACAAACAATTAGGCAACACCTGAAATGGCACTCATATTATCTAAATGCAGAGCGCAGGACTTGCGCACAGACCAGACCTGTTCCTAGTGTGCAGGGTGAAGTAAATGATGGCAGCAACTGGCGCGGCGATTCCATCGGTAGACCGATTCAATTACAACACTCTAGATGTTGTGTGGGGGTAGCCACCAGGGGAGGTTTTGGGTGATCGATACGGTAGAGACAGTTGTACACAAGGATCAAGAATTTAGCATGGCGACACCCGCTGCAGGCTATTCAGATCCCCGATCGACGTAACAAAGGCGACTTGCTTATAAGCTTCGAGTAATGTTCGAGCCTCGGTTTCTAGACACGTTTACCCTTGTGAAAGTGTATACTAGGGTATTACTTATTGAACAAATGAAATACGCCGAGTTAATCCTCCTTGACGAAGGCCTAAACTACATTAACTCATCATTAATGGGATTATGTTTTGGCATCCTGTTGCTAAATTCGTGGTGATCGCTCGGTCGATTCCACCCTGGAGAATTGAAGTTGGGCAGTGGATTCTCGTTCATGGAGTTATGGATAATAACTTTAATTTCGGTTGGGTGATACGTAGGTTGAATTGAAAAAATCTCAGGGCTTTGGTCAATCTTTCCGTTATAGTCAGCACTTCCACAATCCTCTGGTTACTGCCTGAACGATGGCAATTGAACCCCAGTAAGAAATCAGCTAAAAAGGTTCAGATGACGAGAACTTGTCACTCGTCTTTAGATATCTGCATAATTCGATTTCAAAAGCCTTCGAAACAGGAGCTGGAGCACCACTGATTCGTATGAGAAAAAGAGGGTCGCATACGTCCCTCTCTTCTTGAAAACTTTTTCCACGGAATATGGGCACCGGTGAAATGACGTGTAGAACGAACGCTGCTGGCACGCGAACGATGATTGAGAGTGATTTCGCTGCGGGGGTTCTCATAGCGTTTGCTCGTGCGAAACGGGGTAACGGATCCCAGCCCGCAATGCGGGTCGGCTATAACACACTCGACGTGTCACCAAAATTTTTGCGAATTTTTCACCCCGAGAGAACCAAGTCTTTCCTTATTTTGTCTCTTCTTTCATTGAAATCACTCCCTGTATAGTCAGAGGGACGAGTAGAGTGTGAATAATCCACGAAAGCCATTCAGAAATGTGCTATTTCATTTTATCTGAAAGATTGATGTTTGGTATACCTACTATGCGGATTGGCAAAGCTGTTACCTGGCTACCAGATTTGCGGTTTTTACGGACCAATGCAACTTGTATGCATCTTCCTTGATTACTTATGCAATTTGGGTCATCGGGTCAGCCGATATTAATGTGAAAATGTGCAGTGATCCGGTATGATTGTAAGTAGAAAAACGAAATGGATATGTAGCTCGTTGAATGTTAGCCAGCACCTTTCGATCGCTAATATCCCGTCAGTGCGTCACGTTTGTCTCGATACATGTAACAACGATACATGCATAACACGTGAAGCATAGATTCGTTTTAATCGTTTCACTCTGTCAGTTCTCGGATGAAGACCTTGCACAAGGATTTTCGCATAATTGATTTCCGTCTGGTTTGCAGTAAAAGAACGGAATGGATTGTTGGGCGGATACGGATGCATCAACAAATATCGAAGTTCAGAATAACGGAGAAAATTCCCGAGCAGTCGGTTGGGAGTGCAGTGTTCACCCAGCTTGGATGACTTTCGCGTTTGATCTCGAAGAAAGTCGATTATTGCCGTTGAAGGACTCGAAGGACTTGATGCCGAAAAGCCTAGCGTTGATTCAGGGCAAAGATTGATTTTTCAGTCAACTTGCCCTGATTCAGTAGAAGAGCGTACAACCTGCATCGATCGAAACCCCACTCCAAGAGAGAAAGAAAAAAGAAAGAACAAAAAAAGAAAATCCGCGGTACAGCCTGCTCGGCTTATTTACGTCGGGCACAATAGGGGAATATTTTCAAATACTTTTCACTCGTAATACGACGGGCTGCAGGGTTTGATCTGAGGGATGGAAATATGGGGATCTCTACACGTGTACGAGGTTTTCAGATGGAAATCTTTGGTAGATGAGACCAGATCTCGGCTGGGTTCGGTATGACGAATGATCAGGTTGAGATTGGAGAAAAAACGTCACATTTTACTGTATCAAATTCACGAAATTATATTTAATAACGACTCGCTTGACGTAGGTATTCGGAGCTGGTTGCCGAGGCGTTTCGCTGGGATCACTAAACCAAAAAATAGGGTGGCTTTACCCTGTATGAGACTGCAGAGAAATGGCCCCGTCGTTGTGAAAATTTTTTCGTTTGTTTGTTTTTCTTTCTCTTTTTTTCCAACAGCTCTGTACCGCTAAAGCCGGAGCACATTTCTCGTCGCTCCTTCAGAAGGTACTCGGTCCTTCTGTTGCAGGGGAACGAAATACGTGCTTTTCAAGATTCCGTAAATTATTTCACGAATGAAAGATTTTTGAAACCGATTTATTTTACACCCAAAGAAAATTCCTCAACCACTATTGTCAAAAAATTAGAAGAAAATGCAGAATTAACTGCCAATTAAAAAAATTGAAAGAAAATTTTTGTTCGATTATCAAACCTATGAAGGTGTGCCTATGTTGGGTGAAAATTGAATAGATGAATGTAATTCAGTCACAACGGTATGCCGGTTATGATGGGATAGAGCTGGGTAACAGAATTATTTATATTTTACTAAACTAACTCTGTAACTCCACGGTCCGTAATACTGCAATTTCTGTTACATTATTGACCTTCTATTACATACGCTTACGTTGCACGTACGACAATGCTTGCGCTACAAGTTGAATTGCAGTCGATGCACAGTCTTTGTGTATAAGCTGCTTCGACGATAAAAACAAATAATTCTCTACAACTTGAAGCGTAAATCAGAGAGATTTCAGCTGTTTAGTAATTGGTTGATTGCATATACCGTGAAAAAAAATCTAAAACAAAACAACTTTTGAACGAAGCTGTAAAAGTGTAAAGTAACAAGCTTCGAAATAAGCATGCGTTATTTTAAAAATTCATCCCGCAAGGTTTTCTGCTACAAGCTTCAAAGACCACTCGGATTTACCGTGATGTGTTGCATGAACGAGAGCATCTGACGCTGAGGTTAAAGGTGGAAGAGTTGAGAGGTGGAAACCACAGCAAGGGATTCGCGTGGCACTCCGGTACTCGAAGCAGCACCAAAGACGAGCGTGACGACCGCATCCGCGAGAGGAGGACCTTTTTTTACGATGCGCAACACGAAGCCGGATCCTTTCCGCTGGGATCGGGTTTTCTTCAGCTAGCAGCGGATGCCTAACGACGAGGCGCCTACACAACCGGCGAGGCACTCCAAACCTACAGCCTCTGCTGCATTTTCGCAAAATAATTTATTGCCCCTCTCCCAGGGTCCATCTCACCCTGTTACCCCTGTACTTTCTCTCTTTCGAGTCTCTCTCGAGGTGCCAAAAAACCGTGAATATTAATGACGTTAGGTGTGGATGATCCACTACTGGACCTCCGGATGGATCAGCTTGCTCTTAGGAAAAGATAAATTTGATGAATAACGAGGGTGGGATTGGAAGTCAGAGTGCAGGGCATTGAAATTCATCTTTCCCTGGAATATACAATGTTCATCGAGGTCATTGTCATCCAGCTGAGACAATGGTAACGTTTTTGCAGGTCTGGTTATCCGAGGGACCGCGTTAACGATAGATTATGACGACGTGAAAGATTAATGGCGGCAAATCGGCAGCCTCCGTGCCAACGAGCGTCTGAACCTTTGGAGTTTGACAACTCTAGAAGAAGCTTAGCGACATCAAAATGTCCAGGATCTAGCTGATCCACAAACTGTGTAACGTATTTTTATTTGCGACATAGAGTTCACGTAAGTTGCAAAACTCTTTATAGTGTCCTCTCTTTTCTATCACTATAAGCAAGTTTCATATACTTCGAGTCAGCTTGATACTGATCGGCGTCGGGTGAGGGTCAAAATCCAGAAATGTTCGGAATACGAATTTGGAAATAACGAATGATCAGAGTACCAAAATTGGGATTTTCCATAAATCACCCCGTAGAATAACTGTTTTCCCAAAAATTCATTTAACCGAATGCTATTTTATCCGAAAAAGTATTTCAAGTACAGTCTGCATTCCGAATGAACAAAGCACAGAATGTAAAGGTATAGAAAAATGAAAGTTCCAAAATTAAAAATCCAAAACAATTAGTTGTCGAAAATCAAAGCTCAGAAGGAGTGAAATTTCTTTCAGCAAAATGCAGAAGGAGCAGAATTCCGAAAGGACGAAATACCGAAACTCTTGGAAATTCGTCAACTTGACGCTGGTTTTGTCAAGACTATCCGTTTGTACTAGACAATCGTTTGTGTCATCGAAGACAAAAATAACGCAATGGAACAGGAAACATATTTTTAATAACATTCAAACAGTGCATCTTTTTTCCCGTACGTTCAATTTATTCAGGTCATTATAACATTAAATCATGTTCCACATTCACGTACGCGCCCTCGTGTCACTTCATAAGCGTAACTCCATCTATTATCTGCATCTGCGCAACCATAATTTTTTTACAAGACAACGTTTCGTATTTATGTTTTTCTACGTTTTTAACTGTCGATAATTTGACTTTCGGGATTTCGTGCCATCGACTTTTTTGTCTTTCGCATTTTTGTACCCCACTTATCGGCGTTTACTTTCGTGTCGCCAACCCCGTTCGAACGTTGTCCAATTCACAGAAGTTCAGAAACCATAACCAAGGGTATGAATCCATGATTGAAGTGAATAATAATGTATACAGATAGATTGTTCCCCTCTAAAATGTTATCATTAAATGATGAGAATTGAAAGTTAAACGAAATACGTACCGATAATATTGACTAACACGACGTTGAATGCGGCAGGGTTGAAAATTCCTGCTCAATGTTAGTTTGTCAAACACCGACAGATAATTACCGCTTTGTATTATCCTCCTACATTATCTTCCGAGCTAAGGACTACTCACACCACAGGCAGAAGTTTATTTTGCAATTAACTCCACTCCACCTTCCTACAGAATCGTTATCTTTTTCACGGAAAATGAGTAAAACTTTTGCTGGCAGCTATATTTACAGACACGACTCGGCTGAACTTGGATTACGTGTAACCGCTGGTTAAATTCTAGGATGGCTACTTTACGACCATGCAAAGTATCCCAAAGTTGGCAGAAGTGTACTTCTATTCTTATAAAGATTATGATACATATCAATATCAATTATGTTTCAAATTATATTACAAATGAAAGTAATATTGCGAAACTGCAAATGTTTACAAATCTATGTTAAGGGAATCTAGTCAAACGAGACGTTGGTCATGTCCCGTACCGAAAATGGGCGTGTTTGCTAATTTCTTGGCTGGTCGATTGTGTTGCTCGCAATTCAGCAAATTACTTGATTGCTCACGGTCAAAGCAGTCGTCACAAAATACGCGCCGAATTATTCACCAGAGACACGTGCCATTCGGTAATTACATATTTGGGGCCGTCCATAAAATACCTAACACAAATTTGGGCAATTTGCCCCCACCCCTCCCTCCAAAACCCACAAAAGCGACGCAACACGAGGTGGAAACAGTATATTGCGTATCAAGGATGGGAAGAAGGCGATTAGAAAGTAAGTATTAGCCTTAAGTAGAAAAATATAAACATGGCTTGGTATATGTTAATTTTTAATTGAAAATTCATGATTTCTGAGAAAAATCAAACAAAGAGCAACAAATGGCATTATGTAACAAAACCTCCGCCCCTCGCCCCCCTGAAACAAATCGTATTGCTTCGCTGACCCCTGCCACCCCCCTAAAATGTATTACATAGTTTATTGACGGCCCTTTTGGTTTGCTTTTGTATTCAGAATTGTAAACGGATTTTTATTACAAATTATTATCACATGATTAGTATTACACAATATGCAAAAAGCGCGAAGCGTGTACAGAGAGATTTTACGTTCGCTTTGCGAGATACGGCATTGTGTTGAAAAACTTTTGAATAACTCTAAACTCGCTAGTCAAATTTCATACAACAGAGAAATTGTTTCGATAAAACTGTGCTGCTATGTCTGAAAGGTTACAGAATTCGTTTAGAGATATACCGGTGCTTCAGAGAAACCACCCATATCAAGGGTTATTTTTCTCTTGTCATCTTTTATGTGCCCATCGCGTCGTTTTGCAGCACATAGTTCGGTATCGAGGTCAGGACACTCGAAGGACTCGCGGAACGCGGACGTTATGTTTGGCCGAGACCCAATATGTGTGTCTTCATAATCCCTCAGCTTATAGATAGGGGAGGGGGAGGCGGCTTCGTTTTTCTTCAAAACGTGAGCCCTGCTATCCTGTTGGTACATGTCCTAATGTATGTGTACACGGTTAGAGATTCAATCCGAAGTCTCCGATTTCCGGAACAAGATCTAGGAAAATAGGACAGAGGCAGACTGGCTCATCCCGAATTACTACTTCCGAAATACAATGCTTGAAGTTCGCGCAACTTGACATTACTCGCGCAATATTGTAGATTCTGCATTGAGATTCGAATTCTTTGATGACAGCGAAATGTTAGTGTAGAAACAGTAACGGACTGAAATAATACTGACAACTAAGTTCAATGGCGGGTAAATAGTTACGAGACCGTAAACGATTTCTTTACTGATCACTTCAGGGGATGTAACAAATGAGAAATTCAGATTTTTTGCTTTGAACAGCTATTTAAATGCTGCCATCGATAAGGGTTTTTCGGGGGCTTATACGTTGCCGAGCAGCTATAAGAAGAAAGAAAGGAAAAGGTTTGGGCAAAAAAGCTGACCTGTCGAATTCAAGCGACAGAGGGATATATCAGTCTCTCGATTTTGTACCGTTAAGAACTGCTGTTGCCACGTGGCAGTTGGCCAAGACTTCGTGTGCTTGTTTTGACACAAGACGATATATTGGCTACTTTTATATGCGTATTTTTCAACAGGCATCGGCGCAAGGTGAAATAACAAAACGCAAAAATCATTGAAACAATTAAAAATCGTTTAACTCGATCTCCAGAACTTATCAATGCCTGAGAGAATGAAGCAAATGATAAACATTTGCAGTTGTTGATTTTCTGCAACAAGTACCAAATGCAATTAGACGGCAGCTTGAAAAATTCTTCGCATGTTAATGAAACTAAGTGTGAAAAGAGCCATCGAATTTTTCCCAAACTTTGTTGACCTTGAAGGGTCCACCTGTTCCCTGGCTCGATGGGGTAAAGTGGGAGGGAGAAATGGAGGATAGGGAGAATCGTTATTCGAAAAATCTTCACTCCCCAACGATAACTCAAAGGCCACTCTGCAGATTATACCCAAAGTTTGTCGAAGACTAAAAGGTATCCCATGTTCACCGAGTGGTTTTCAAGTCTGGGAACTATAGGACTCGGACGCGTTAAGGTGGTGCTTTTGGAAAGCCACGAATGACGTATCATCGAGGCTTGAATCAGCCAATATTACCGGGCCGTTTAGCTCAGGATTTTACATACCAAGTATCTTGAATACCTTACTTAAGACGTTTCTCGAGTCATTTTAACACCGTACAGCGTACAATAAGCTTCTGGTTAGGCAATTTTCATGCCCCATACGCGCGTAAGAAATTCTTATCATCTTTAATCAGCGCAACGGTAGTTGATACTCGAGATAGAAGGTGAAAGGTATATACATATACATATGAAAGGTTGAGGAACCCTTGATGATAAGTGGGAGTTTGCTGTCAGTATGCGGTAGGTAGTCAAACGAAAGCATAAGACAGGTTAGCGATAAATAATCTGGTACATACGCTGCCGCTCTGACGTACGAGTCCGTCCGTCGTAACCCGGTGTTGTCGCATGCTGATGTAATTAACTCCTCGATTAATATGATAGGCAGAGTAATTCTGTGGATCGTGACAACGGTATAACGGGAACTGGTTCGCCATAGAATGGTTGACGAGTCCTCCCTACCAAAGTTGCACCTACCGACTACGTACCTCGGCTACAGCTCATGAATACATATGTCCTCGAGTTTTGGCGAAATGAGATTTCGTCTAAATTATCGAATTATCGTCACGGCAACAGCGTGTCGAGACTGGTAACTGTTGGCGATCCGAAATTTTGGCTACTCAGTGCTTCGTCGCCTCGTCGGCCTAGCCTAGAAGCATTTTTTGCAACCCTTTGACGCTCCTGGTTGAATGGATTATCGATTATGACGACGTCGGTTTGCTTTGGGCTTGGCCAAAAAGTTCCTTTGTTTCTCCCGTGCCAGCGTAAGAGGACTGGAACAACGTTGGAAAGCTTCGATTCGATGGTAAGATGATATACGTCAACTTAAGGACCTTTTGCTTGGCTGCGACGCGAGGCAAATAACTTGAGAGCCAAATTTATTGGGACTGGAACGTCCTTATCGATCCACTGTCTGCTCGATTGGCAGTTTAGCGTTGTTCACATAACCAGGGTGTTAGAATCGGTGCGAGAAAAAGGCTCGAGTGATCCGTCTACGCGGCATCCGAGTCCCACTCGAGCGTAACAATCAATCAAGCCTTTTTCTCGGCCGCAGGGAATTATATTCCAAAGGTGAACAATGAACATTGGGGCACGAATCGTTAACCTCAAGCAGAAAGAGTTTCAATCGCGCTGCGCTCTTCTTCAGGGTGCGATTGAACGCTCGAGCATCTGACTCGACACTCGGCCGTTTGAGGGCTTTTAATGACTGCATCTTGTACAGCGTGCATCCGTACATTGGCTCGGAAGGTCATGTGTAGGTATCTGTTTGTGCTAATTAACAGCAGAAAGTAAAGAGAAGCGCGTAGCCCGGCATCTGGGTCGACTATAAAATTCTCTGTTTGTGGATTGAGACTTGAACGTAGTGGAATTGGCCAAGGCATTTACCAGGATAAAAATTTTTTTTAGTGGGGTTTAGCAGCGGTCATGAAACGTGCGTGTAGGATCAACGCGATAGTCTTGAAGCTTTAATATTTTAGGACGATCAAATGAGCACAGCAACCGGGCAACGGCACCGTCGGTGGGATTAGCAAATTCGCGAATGTTCGCGAACGAGTGAAAGCGGGAAACGCGTATAAGCAGCGACAAAAATATTTCATGAAATATTCACCAGGGGGTGATGAGGGTTGTCTCGCGGGTTCAGTCTATCTCGGTCCCTTCGTGGATCGAGAGCACAGCAGGGAGTGTGGATGCAGCCTTTGCACTGGTGGTTCGTATAATAACGATGAAAAGTTCGCTGAGTGTGTGAGTGCGCAAAGTCACATAAATGCGGCCAGGGTTCGTCGCGGTGGAGTGCGAGGTTGCCATAGACGCTCGGTGTCAGGGTATGGACTTACGGCGTGGTCCGTTCAACGCCGGGTAAATTTTTCTTTCAGCTTTCGAACAGAGCTAATGTATTCCATTGAGGGGGCCCACTGGCTAGGGTCAACACCACAGCTCGCCGTATCGACACAACGGCTTGCTGTCTAAATTATGAAGGTAGGAGATGGTACCGCTGCACGCTGCCTCGAATGCTGCCAAGAAACTCAGAGAATCGTCGAGCCTGTATCTGCTTGACGTTTCTGTGCCAACCGCGTCACGCTCGTTCTCCTTACTGCGAAACACTTTGCTCACTAGCACCAACTGATGCCTGAGCTTTTCTGCCTCTCGGATCAGTAGTTGATTTCTGCTTTTCCTATATCAGCGTGTGAGCGGGCGACGCACCAACGCAATTCACAATTGGCCAGCTTCAATTGGCTTACTGGCGGTTGAATGGTTGGCCTAACTACACCATTACAGGAGACGCGAGAGTTAACGAGCGATTCAAATGCGCTCCGAGGTGAATTTGACGTGCCCAAAAATAGAGGGATTTTTATTCCGGCTTCACAGCTTGAATCGCCAGGTTTCTGGAATCTTGAAGCAGTTGCAAGCTTCGTCGACGAAAATGTCTAAGCAAAATTACACCGTGATTCTTAGGTTATTCAAATCCGCGTATACACCCACACCGGCTAGACTCTGTTTTCTATGTAGACGGAAAAAGCAACGAATCATTTGGTGGAAAACAATAAAACTGAGAATACCCAGATTGGGGTTGGGAACTCGCGGAAAGCAGTGAAATTGTATTGATTCTGCATAATTTCACTTTAACCCACACACTCGCGATTCGTTTCAAATTGAAATTTTCTACTACCTGAACCGAAGGTAATTTCAGTCAGTAACCTAAGCACGTAGCTTTTTTATTCGTATTATGCGAGCGTTAATCTCTCGACTTAAGTAAAGTTTATAATTGAACCGGAATGAAAATGTAACTGAAAAGATGTTCAGGTGCGATGGTATAATTTTAGTTTTACAAATGTTGACTGTAACACATCTGCAAAAAATGTCGTCGCCCGGATTCCTCCAGACTAGATTGCCGCGTTCAGAGGGACACGTACCATCCTGGAATTCAAGGAATTTCTGCGCTGTCGCAAATTGGTATAACAGAATGTGAAGTGACGAGAAAAATGTTGAATCATAGTCAAAGACTACGAACAACATGAATAGAATAAATACGTAATTCAGGCACGATGACGATCCTGGCATTGGACACTGTGTTGACGCTAATTGGAACAGTGCGTGACATTAATAAATTTGTTACAATTTACAGTAAGTACTGTGATTATAGTATCCCATGGGATCTTCAAGAATTAGAAGAACAAAGAAGCTTGAAAATATCTGTGACGCTTAAAAAATTTGATCTGCTCTTCTCTTTCACTTTCCTGCGATAAAAGCATTAACAGCACCGTTGCATTTGTGCGATACTCACAAGAAGGAAATACGTAAACCTGATAAATTCCCGTCTGCTGATGGGACCATGTAAATTTTCATTTTTCCCTAAAGTTCAACGAGATTTACATTGCCCCGTTTTTCATAAGATTTAATTCAAAAACTGGCACAATGGAGGCGGGTTTAACAGATGCAAACGGTACGAATTACATCCGTCATATTTCTGGGCGATTTCAGCTGTCACGTGTGAGAGCGTACAGAACGTACATTGTCTATATTAAACTAAACAGTGCGAGGCTTCTAATGAAAATGACTACCAAGGGCAGAATGTCCCAAAATATTTTCATTGCTGGAGTGATGAGCACTGTGGGGAAAATATCTAACGTTTCTTGTTTTTAGCGGGGAAGCAGAAAACCCTGCCTACGCCGGACAACGGCTTGGGTGAAATTAATTTCCAGGATCGTGGCCCGGCGACCGTTCGAAAAAAGAAGTGCTTCAGTAACTAATTTTGCTAGCAAAGTATTCTATAGGTGTATCGTCGTTCATTTATCTTTGTGCAAGTGGGTCGATCCTGCAATGAGAAAATGCAGGGCTTGTTAAAACGATCCGTCTAGCTTCCGGTAAACGGTTTCAGTAAAATGCGATTTACGTCGTACTATAATTGTTACCGTATAATTGACAATAACTCCGCGCGTTGTAGCAGGATTAATTAGTCAGGGTTTAATTGCTCATCGAGTCGCAATGCGATATTGCAAGATTATTGACTTCTCAGACAAAATAAAAAGAAACGACGGAAGAAATTAATTTTACGTAGAAAACTGCGCTAGTTGAGGAAAGAACTGTTACGGCGTCGATAAACAGAACAAAAAAACAAACTAATATACCCTTGCAAAGATGCTCTGAAAGATTTTCTAGTAATATCAGATGTCATTAAAATGCAACCGATTTTCCGATCGCGGTCTACAGTTGATTATCCAACGGAAATCAGAGTTTCGACCGGAAAACGCTTCAACTTGGAAGGACATTGTGTCGTCGGAACATTATGTGGCAGGCTATTGCTGAACTCTGCTACAGGAAAGAAATAGAAGATCGAAAGAGTATCCAGAAAAGAAAAGTTTTGCAGTATTTCTAGTAGAGAGAAAAATACACTTCGCGAGTTCAAACGAAACACACATCATGCGCTGCATATAACAGGGTACTATAAATCAACACAATTCAATTTACACAAATCAATCGTCGGTTTTACCATCAACTAGTGGTGTGTAGGGTACGTAGTGTAGCAGCTTTGGGTAAAAAAAAACCGACTGCACAATTGATATGCTCCCAAAACTCGGTGTAACTAAGATTATTATCAAAGCGATGTCAATATTGATTGATTGATTGATTCGCGATTGAAAATACTGTGATCACCTCACGTTCTTTGGTAATGGTAAATTTTTAATAATCCTACATATATGTATATGTATAATAGTATCGGCACTCACAATCAAATTAACTAACACATATTTACGAAACCATATGAATCGACATCATATCAATAGTAGAGCTGAATTAAATCAGCGAATATTGATATGAAAAATGTGATTGTTTGATATTTCATTAACAAAAACATATCATTAATGTTCTTTCTTAATTTTCAGGAAGAAAACTTTGTTTTCCATACGCCTCGGTACACGATATATTGTATTTCATCTTTCGTTCGATAATTTGATACCCCTAAAATCAGTCCGTGCACTTGTCCCTTGTGATCCGCTTACTCACGTCCTTTGAGCGCGTTTCTGACTGTCAATGGACTTGAGATTCTCGATAAAATTTCACTGCAAATAAAGCAAGAGCGGCCCTACCTACCAGTGTACTCTGAATTCTCTAATCCAAAGCTGTACGCGCAAAATGATCGACGAATGTACATTGCAGCTTCTGATATTTGGCTCTGGAAAAGGTACGAACTGATACTTGAAAACGTAATTCTTGCTGCTGGTGTATGTTCGTGTTAATCCCATGTTTGGTAAAGTGCTGAAGGAATCTCCTCGAAGCGCTGCCAACATTTAATGCGTATTGTTCGCAAATACCCGCCCGTAATAGATTATCGCGTTTCACAAAAATGCCAATCAACAGAATAAATTCACACCATCGTGTTAAGTAAAAAGCCTTGCATGTAATAATCGATTGCGGGCTTTGATACAAGATGACACGAAATAGTCAATCTGACACCGACGGCGTCCCGATAGGGGTCGAGACATAGATGACAAAGTAAATTCCGCGAACCACCAGTGCTTTGGTCAGGCCACAATTGGAAATCGACGATAGGATTATTAATTGGATACTCGACGAGAGTAAATCATGCGCAAAAGGCAGAACTGCGGTTATCACGCGCGAATGTGGTGAAACTGACGAGTAAAGTTCGTTTAAGGGGGCCGAGTCAGATGTAGGATTCAAGTTTGAAATTGTCAATCAGGGATGAACAAGCACGGGTGTATCTTCCTAGGATCGCAGACTCTTGTGGGCATACGTAACTGGAATTAGAATAAGTTTCACACACCAGGACGGCGTCCTGAAGCGAGTTTTGATACTTTCTAGGCGTGAAATACGAAACCATTTCATTCTCCCCTTCATCCTTTTCGACACTTTCCACAATCTTTATCGCTATCACATGCACTGGCTTTTCCCAAGAGCATAATGCACTTCTTGCGACGAGAGCATGGCGCACGCTCCATTACCAACGAGAAAGAGTGTTAACCGTCTCACGCACCGTCTGCACACGTTCGAAGCCTTAAGGGAGCAATAACGTCGAGATGAAAAATGTTCTTCCGCGTTCTATCAATGGTAATAATGGTATTACACCGAAAACCGTCGATAATAGCAAGACCTACTTGGTCCGAAGAACCAGCGCAAATTGCAGAAATTGATTAGGGGTAAAACCAAAACAGGAAAAACCAATAAACAGTGTACGAAGGTTCGGTTTACCTGGTGCTGAAAAAACTCCGATCCACCATTGGGAAATCGAAATCTGAAAGGACTGTGAACGGGACAGTTAGCTCTGAACGGACTTTCCGCAGGCATTCGCGGTGGTGGATGGGTGTGAGATCCAAAGATAACGGAGTCCATGGGCAAGGGACGGCCAGGCGTGTGCTCAAGGGAGCGACAGGAATAGTTGAAAGGTCGACACGTTGCTTCGACCATGGGTCTGCCGCCAACGTACTCGTGAAGCGGCCTGTGTTCGACGGAACGGCAGCCGTGATCGTGTGCACGAGCAAGTTGTTCACGCGCGTGTCCCGTGTGGTCCATCAACCTGCAGGGATGTTCCATGGCACGCGGAGCGTGATGCTCGAGACTTCGGACCGACGGATCCATCTGACGCATTTGTTCCGTCGGCCTGATTTGCTCCAAGGATCTTATAGAGTCGACCATCGGCCTTGACTGCTCCATCTGCCTTATGGAATCCATGGACCTCATGGACTCCATGGATCGCATCGACTCGACGGAACGGAGACCATGGTCGATCGGACGCATCGGCGAGGGATCCGTCGATCTGCACGGTCTCTCCCAGCACCGGGGTCCAGGGTGTCCTTGCGATGGTCCCCATCCAACTCCTCCACCACCGCCACCGCCGCCGCCGATTCCTCCTCCGGTGCCGTAAGGATCCATTGCACAATCTGGGTTCAGACACTCACGAAAAACGCCCAGACACTCGGAAGTCGAGTCTACACTGACTGTAGCACATGGCCCTGTCCGGTGCCATTTAGGAGTGACTATCTAGCAGCTCCGCAGATTTTCACAAGAGTAAAAGAAATTCGCGGCGAGACGAGTACTTTGCCAACTTTAAACGAACGACACCCCTTACTACCGACGTTACGTTTACGTTCTCACAATTTTAATATCGATCGGCGGTACCGCGTCGATTTGACGATTCAGCGCGAGTCTTTACCTAGATTTAATACTTGTTATTCGGCCATTTACAAAGAGGCAGAGACGAGGAAAGAGTGCAAGACGTAAAGCGAGTGCGGCAGCACCCGAACGCATGGCGTCGCGATGCCGCGCTCCCTAGCACTGAGCCCCGCCGTCGTAGCACGGCCTCGCCGTCGACGCGCAGTCCCTCCACGCAAAGCGAGTCCCACCTCCGCGCACCACCCCCGCCAACCCTCCCTCGCCCTCGGCCAGCGCCTCAGCCTCTTTCGTCCCCATGGACCGCAATGCTCGTTCTCTCTTCCATGGCCCCGTTCACCCTTCTCTCGTTGCGACATACAGCCAAGGGATTCGCATGCACGCGCCCACACGTATGCATTGGGACATAAAACGATCTTCTCGGCCCCTCGTCCTAGCCCTCAACTTCGAAATCTTGTCCCATGATCAAACTCGGCATCATTTTGCGGATGAGAAGAGGAACTTGCGGTGGCGATTTCTATGCTTACCTTGGTGAATGTCGAGAGTTGAGAGCGCGTACTCTCCGAGAAAAATATTTGATTGCGTATTAGCTCAGGTATGTGGTTCATGGTGAGGACCGTTTCATGAATGAATAAAGTCAAACCCAGCGTGGTTCTTTTGGGCATTGGAGAGAGCCCCGGTAAAAGTTGGACCTTCGAATGAGACGGGGGACGTAGCTTTGGGATGCGTGCGGAAATGTGAGATTTTTTTATGCGGATATGAAAGCGGTGATTTTCTCAAAAGAAACTGCGAAACGAACAGCGAAAACATACCGGCGAACATTCCTCAGGGACAACACTTGTTGCGTTATAGTTACAGCTTTTAATTAACGACACTCGTGAAGTCGCGTTACGTTTATAATTCGCAGAGGAGCAATCCAAACCCTCAACTTCATTCTGCGTGCAAACAATTCACCATAGATTTGCACGAAAGCTTTGAATGCTTTTACCCTTGTGAGAATGTGCAAGCCATGTGGATCGTTCATTAACAAAACACATCTTGTGGGCACCGATTTACAGGTCACGTAAAAAACGCCAGTTTTTCTATACAGCGGTATCGTTAACGGTTGCCCCTAATGTTCGAGCAATATAACCTGCCAGAGAGGCGCGCCAATTGCAACCTCAAATAAATTTATGCGCCGAATGCCAATGGCGGCAGGTACAATTCGGTACAAACGCGACGCTGGTCGCGTTCCACTTCACTACTTTATCAAGGCGGTGTCTGCAGGCAATTCGAGGATCCCTGGTGCGAGAGTACGGAGTGAGATGGAAGCTTGGCGACTCAGAAGACAACTCTGCCGTCAATTAAGCCTTGCGGCTTATTCCTTGCGGTATCGACCAAGAACCGAGCGCAACGTTTGATCAAATCTTTGTTAATCGGTGTAGGAAGAGCTGATCCTTGATCCGCTTCTTTTCATCATCCTGATACCAACCCCTGTTCTCGATCTGATTCAATCACATCGGTTGCGCGGTGCAAGAGCCTCGACAAGCCATAATAAGACTGACAAAACTACAATGCTGCGCGGTGGATAATATGGAAGGTGTACCTCACCTCACCTCACCACGCCTCGCCTTTCTCGAGACAAATCAATTTTGAGACTAGCTCGTAGAGAGAGGCAAATGATCGTGTTCTCGTGAAAAATTTTGTATCAAGGAAGGCGAAAATGAGAAAATCTCCAGCTGAGGCTCCCGGTGAGCCCCGGAACGTATATCTATTGCCTAAAGTTATCCGTGTACCAACGATGAAAAAGGTGGGAAAAAATTCAATTAAAATCTAATTTTTGCTCCTTCGCAGTTAATACGGTCCCTCGGCTTTGACATGCGAAAACAGAGTTCCGATTAGTTTGTAACTTTTTGAAAACTCCGCGGTTAATCCCCGTCGTCGGCGAGCCTCTACGCCGCGTCCGATTCGACGCGCTCCATATTCCTCGCTCGGCTTGATCTCGCCCTGTGATCGACAGCCCTGGAATCGATGGATCATTCGCCTGCGGAACAAAGACTGCGAACGAAGATGACCCTCAGGAATAGACGGCTGTCGCAGAATCTGGTCACGAGCAAGTCACGGATTCCGCGAGCGAATGAGCAAACGAATGGACACCACAGGACGAGGAGGAGCTGTCAGAAGCGGTAACGGCGGCGTGGACCTCGAATCGGGAGATCGATAGCTCGGAGTCGGGAGAACGGTGAAGGTGGCCGGGGAACCGGGGGATGAAAGTCGGGAGGAAGTGGTGAGGCCACAGAGGGAATACAACTACACCTACAACCGGCTACGCGGACTCGTCAAGCGTTCTAACTTTATCGTGACAAACACCAATCTAATCGCCATCGGATTTCACCCTTCACAAGACCATTCATGTCACGATATATTTCCTTGCTTACGTATTTATCACCGCTGCCTCGAAACGCTGTATCTTCACGAGACACAGAACTTGACTGCAACATTTATATGTCTGTACCTACTATTTTGCCCATGTCTAAAGCTATATATATATATAATAGTTTGAGTCAACCCCAAACTTGCATATATATGTGCAAGTTTTGGGTTAAGTCAAGATGAACCGGGTTGCGAGTTATATTCAAATTATACGTAAAATTCAAACCTGAGCTTTGTGACTGGTAATTAGTTGGGCTGAGAATGTGACTTTGTGAACCTCTTTTTGAGGGCATTCCTGACCTTCGAGTCGAGTTGACGATAAATTGAGATCAGCTGATTCTGACGTCTTATTCAATTATAGTATTCAGATCAGTTGACCTGAGCCAACCAGAGGTGAAAAGGTGGCGAGACTCGAATCACTGTCAGTTTCAAAGACGTACGTCCGTATAATACGTGTACCTCAGCGCCGTAGTCTGGAACTCGGCTAACAGAGTCACTGAGAGTCAACCACAAAAACTCGACGACTTTATCGTTAGCAAAAAATGTCGGTCATATTTTTCAACGATCGACCATTAAAGCATGCATAAAATAAATAATTCCAACTGTCTGCCTGTAGTGAGATGCACCCCAGGATCGTTCTGCACTCCTCTCAACCTCTTTGCCTTGTTTCGTAATACTGCGTTTGACCCGCATTTCGTACAGACGCATCTCTAATTTGATTTGTTTTGTTCTGGGGTTAATCTTGCCTGCCTTTTTTTGCTCCAAGTAGTATTCGTGATTTCTCGAGCTCATTAGAGTCGAGTTAAAACGGGGAGATACTGTAGTCATGCGAATGGGTAACTTCTGTGTCTGGGTAGACGGAATAAGCAATGACCCGGATAATATTTTACTCACTTCCGTGATTCGTGGACCCTCAGTACAGTGAGAATCAATCGTCAAATATAATCTTTATATTACGACGAATATTAATATAAGGTGAATTGAGACAACGCGACGGAAAGTGGAGCTGCCGACGTGTGACCGTGACCCGAAATCCTAACGTGTTCACTTAAACTTGGGATCTATTTGTCGGGGATGGAAAACGTATCGTGCGAGGAATACGTAAACAGCAATTCGATTTTTTTAAGATACCTGGGTGATCGAAGAAAGATACTTGCCCGCACTCGAAAGGGGATTATAGGTACCTGGCTTCTACCTCTCATCGCCCTGCTGTGGTTGCTGTCGGCTTTGAAAGATAGAAGCAAATTTTATAGCGCGATATCTATAGAAATGACAATTAAAAGTGTCTTCCAAGCAGCACTTGGATGCGAAGAGGAGAAAGGTAACCCCTTTTTATCCTTCGACTCTCCACCACCTGCACTGAAAAGTCAACTGCTCGACCGTCCCTATCATAAATGAATGACTTAAGTCAGCAAAGACAGGGCGTAGATTTTGGCAAACCACTATTTTTTTTACCATCTTTTATAATGACTTCTGCTCCTCACTGCGTCGTATTGGTCTAGTGCGGTTTGTTACTCACTTGGTGACTGACATAACTAAGTGAAACTTTTGCGAGACGTAATTAACTCATACTGCGTCGCAACTTCGCGTCTTACGCTAGCACTTGGATGTGGAGGGTAGGTACGCAAGACTGTAAAATGTTATGTCGCAGAGTTTAAAGCGACGGTGGAGATAACCTGCACCCTCTTAAACTCGACCTGGTTTCAAAATAGCCAGGATTATCAAGAAATATAGGCAAGTGTGTAAAGACGGTTGCAAATGCTGCTGTAACGTCCGAATATTGCCGTTACATCCGTAGATTACCCTGTCATAAATATATAACAACTAGCAGCCGTAACCATGTTTACCAAAGAATGGAGGCCCATATTGTTTCGCAAGTTGAGAACAATCGTCACCCGAATTCGCTACATGGAACAGTAGACCCCCGAATTACTGCGATTATGCTTAATTCTTATAAATAACGCAATTTTTTGCACGAACATGCTGAAAACAATGCCATCATCTTGATTCTTAAATGTTTTTTGATATCAATTTCCTATCAAGGAATCTCCACCCATAGTTTCACATTCGTGCAAAAGAAAGAAAACACTTCAAACAAAGCTGTCGAAAATTTCTTCTTCGGCGAAATAAGGCGAAATGGGAACTGGATGGAAATTTTAATTCACGTGCAAATAGTTCGTGGGATAGAGACGTTTGGACAGAATATTCATGAATTTTTTGCTCATTTCGAAGCACCCGTTATATCTGTAGAATATTCATAATGAATTCACGTTTCAGGTCCCAACTGTCGCATCTTTCAATATTCCGTATTGAAAAATATTGATTTCACTGATAGAATATTTGAATCATTGAAGAATATAATTTCGGCACATGTCGTGGTTATCATCGATTTTACTTGAAATATATGCAACAAATTCTACGGCTGAATTACGGTTCGTTAAAGATGTCTCCCGCGTATAATCGGTCCAATAATATTACTGCCACGGTCTATGTATAAAGGCGGTGAACATGGGGAGTTACTAAAAGACCCAAAATTGATCCGAAACGTTAACTCAATTCCAACGAGATAACAAAATTACGATGAGATAAAGGATGTTGCGTGGACCGAGACGATAATCATTAACACTGAAAATACGTACAGCCACGCTCTCAAACAAAGTTACGCCTTGTTACCGTACTAACGGGAAAATTTCAATTCGAGCCATAAGTCGATAGGTAGCACAAGTTAACCGTGAATTTGTTACGCATATTACATGACGTAATATTTTGTAATGTGCGTGATAATGAACAGAGAAATCGAGGGATGTAAACGAAAATTAATACGAGACTTTGTGCCTCTCTTTGTCGAGACGCAGTCAAAGAATCCCTCCAGAACCGAGATGTCGGATAATTAACGCAAGAAGAATGCACGCAACACTGCAATTATCGGAGAGTGATTGCACAGGCAGAATGGCCGCGGGTGCACGAGCACTAGTCGACGTTAAAGAGACCAGAAACTGTTGAGAATACATATTAAATTACAGGAAATTGTATTTAAAACCAATTTTCTTTCCGTGATAAAAGTTTACCTTGAAAGAAGGACTCGGGTTGAGAAGGATGACCCTGGTTTACGTGTGTAATACGAGGCTCTTTCATCGCGTAAAAAGTTATCCAGCCCGAGGCGTTTCACGCTTTAAAACTTACCTGAAACAGAAAAAAGAAAACGTATGCAAAAAATTAGTTGGACAGGCGGGATAGCAACTTTCAGTTCTGCCTTTCGGAAGACTTTTCGTACGGCAAAATTAGCGGACGGAGAAAAATCTCTGTACATAAAATTGGAAGAAAGTTTCATGTTTCCCTCAGCCCTCGGCGCGATCGCGCGATGCATTACCATATGCATATATACTTTTCCTCAACTTTTATAGGTTCCGAAATGAGATGCATTTCTAGTTTACTCAAGTACGCGTACAAACAGAGATGGGAACTCTTTACACCGACAAGGGAAAATACGGGACTGGCTCTCGCCGATTTGACTCGAGCTTCGCAACGCTTTGCAGAAAATCGTCGAGGTCGGATTTCGCCCTCCCGCTTTGCCAGAGATAACAAAAAAGTGCCGAAGCAAATTTTTCACTCGTATTTCTCCAGCTTCCGCTTACAACATTCTGATTTTAACTCAAACGATGTTCTCTTCGTGCTCGAGCCTATATTAGTCGCATGATTCAAGCTCAAATGGATTACGATACATTCCAGACCGTGTATGCGATAAACTGCAGCCTATAATACGATGTGCGGGACACCGGGAATCGATTGGTAATTCGCGGGGATACGTGAGCATCCAAAGTACGTGATATAGAGTTTGGATCGACCTGAGGATTGCGTATTCAGGTCAACGTGACCTCGCGCTCAATTTTCCGGGAGGCAAATCAACGAATTTACCTTTCATATGGGCGAACATATAAATATTTTCAGATGATTTTCCACTGGTAATTAAGCACGAGAGTTTCCTCTAGCTTTTTCATTTTTCTCCTATTCACCGCACTGCATAATTACGTGCCACAGGCTGCTTTTTACAGTTTTTTGTCAGCAGGTTAGAAGTTCCATGAGACTACAAAGAACTTTACATACTGAAAAATTCTTTTGCACTGAAAAAATATTCATAATTCCTTGAATCTAACTCGTGAATTCTTATATCTAGTTACGTATGTAATACGTTTTTATTGTATAGATCATTTTTACAGCTATAATCTATCACAGTAGCGTTTGTGATCATATATATTATTGCCAGCGATGCTCGATGCAAGTATATCTCTCTGTATACGGTTTAATTCAAAATGTGTAGCTACTAATAGTTGATGGACCGTTAATTTTCATGAGGCGATGCAATCTCGTTATTTTGAATCAAGGTGTGAAGGCGGAAGGACTCGGTGCGCGGTCGGCGATTTTGGATTGTGAGTGAATGATTATGGGATCCTGCCGGAAATGCGAATTTCACCAAACAAACTGTACGCGCCAAGTTTTAATGACCGGAAATTCAGCAGACGTTTGCAGCCCGGAGTTCTGGTGGGTTAGACGGTTTGCAGCTAGATTAAAGATGGCTTCGTTTAAAGGTGAAAGTGCACGTGAGGGTTATCTAGCGTCTCAGGATCACTCTGTACAATCACCCTCGGGAATATGTTCACGGTAAATTTGCTAATTAAGGAAGTGCAAACGAATCTTCCTACGCGGGACTGATTTAAATGTAGACGACACTGATCCGCTAAGAATTTGTTACAATTAAACCGACTAAAGTTGGCGCACTAGGGGCTCATTAAAGGTCGGAGAATTCCTCCGAGACAATTGGGTTAAGAACGGAAAATCGCTTCGTTACTTCTGCTGTAACGGTATCAGGTTCAAATAAACTCAATGAAGAATTGACTCAGCTTCGTGGAATACACTCGAACATGATATAACGGAGACGAGAAATCGAGCGACCAAATTTTCAATATCAACAACCCACAGCTTATTTAGCTTTTCGAAAGAATTTCTTCGTCCTTGTTTTTGACGCGAGACATGAAAATAGACAAATTTTTCAAATCTGAGATACTTCAGTGAAATCAGAAAATTCTCAAGGTTTTCAAAAATTTAGTAAAACCTTTGTCCTCGAAACGAAGGTACTTGAATCATACATATTCGAGCGATTTCATCGACCGTCATAAGTGGGTGACACGATTAGCCAAGGAGTGATTATGCTAATATATTCTTCAGTGTATGAATATAAGTCAGATGATGAGAAGCCCTCAACATACTTAGACCTGGCCTTTTTACTTGCGTAGCTAGGCCTGCCTGCGGCTCAACCGATCTCAGGATTTAGCGAGATTTGAGAAAGCGGATGGAAAATTTGGCCCTAATGAAAGGTAATAGATGGATATCAATTTCTAAACAAATACCGCGATGCTTATTGAAACCAGAAATCTGTAGCAGTTCTCCAACATCCGTTGAACATGATAAGTAAAAAGATTGTGCAGCCAAGTATGAATAATTTAAGCCCAGCAGACTCTGTGAAACTAATTAAGGAGATCGGAAAACACAGATTTAAAGAAATGGAGGATCGCGAAACTTCCAAAATTTATATACGAGTACACTTAGCTCTAATATTGCCAAATAGCAATGCACCCAGTACAAAATTATTCTCCAATGTTAGAAGAATTGATGAACGTTTTTCAAATCTTTAAAATTACTTTCTGTTGACATATTGGATTGTTGTTGAACCGTAATCGATTCCTTGTACGAAATGAGAATTGAAATATTTTTTCAAGGAAATTCGGTGTGATAGGCAAACCATTTCATCAATGCTATCCAATCCCTCAATATTTTCACCTTGGGAGCCCCAAATGGTGTAAAAACACTTGCACAAATACGTTTACTCGCGCATGCTTAGTCGTTCGACAAGTCATTAATAATTGGCTGTTACCAGAAACTCTTAGATTAAGATTAAAACTACTGAATTTCGACGATGCCGTTGAATCACCCCTGAAAATACTTTCTTCGAATGATGAAAGTTGAACAAACTTCACACGGTACTGGTATTGATATTATTCAAAGATGGTCGGGGCATGTTATATTCGGTTCATATATATGTATCTATAAAATATACGTAAGATAAAATAAACATGCCGTGGGGAATTTTTCCAACGAGTCAGTCGCTCACTCCACCTAGAGAACGCGGTACATCCTCAAAGGTACTTTCCTCCGGCTCAAAAGTCATTGAACAATTTCCACCATAAACATTCGCAGCTCATTCCCCAAGGAAGCTCCTTTCGTGAAACGTTATAAATAATGCAACATTCATCAGTACTTCTTCCGGGAGGGTTTCATCTCTGCATATCGGCACGAGTCACAGAACTGATTCATAATTGTTTCTTGGAATAGCTCTGCTTTTCAACAATTCTTACAAAAATTTCAAGCTGTTAGCTTGTCAGGCAAATAATAAAAATTCTCGAAAACCATACAACAACTGTATTCCAGATCCCAGACTTTCTGTCAAACGTTCTCTTTTGTTATTCTGGCACACTGTTTCATATTCGTCAAGTGGCACATGACAGGACGTGGATCGTGATTGCCGTTACACGTTATCAAATAAATGTATGCAAATGTACGTGTGTGCGTATACGTATTTCGGGTCGATATCTTGACACACAAGGCCTCGATAACTCAATATAACTGTGAAAGACTACTGTTTTTACAAACACTGGCGGTGCCAACTCGCACGACAAGAAAAGGTTGGCAAGACACCAAGCAATAGCTGATCTGGTGTGAAAAACTTGATTCAAAAAACACGTACCAATAACAATAATAATGATGATAATGCCATACGAAGAATATACATGAGTAATGATTTGCGAAGATACATGCCACTACACTGCAGGTGCAAATCATTGCAATAAAAGTAATGAAAAATATTTTAAGTATAGCCATATAATTTGAAAAGAAATATTATAATTAGCTTCGTCATTTCGCGACAAGGACAGCAACGAGATGTTACATTGGTAATTCTGTGGTTTGATCTTTCTCGATTAGCAGACAGTCTCGAATATTTATGGTACTTCACTCGTGGCTGTCTCTTGAATTAGTCTTTCATCCCTGAGAGAGATTTTAATAAGAGTGTAAAGGTTCAAATGAAATTTGTCACACCTACATCGATGGTCAAATATTGATGTAAAATAATTTCACGCGAGGGCGCGGGTCATGAATAAACCTCAAGTTCGCAATATTTTTCCTTAGCACAAAAGTCCGTGAACCAAGAAAAGAATCAGGATCAATCATAAGATATCACTCGAAATTCAATCAGCGTAGCAACTTTTTTTGAACTCAACTTCATGTCATCGAGTGAAAGCGACACATCGAGCTTTCCTTCAATTATCTATGTCTACCGTGATCTACCTGCATTCGCTTCGATAAAATAAGCTTTGCTCAGTTGCCGACTTGGCTCACGAGCTGAAATTGAATTCAACGAAAGTCCGAAATAAATCTATCTCACCAGGTTTCAAGCCTCTGCAAGCCAGACGGCAAGAGTTTATCGTTTTTATCGTTAAGATGATACTGCGTATCGGGATTTCATCCCCCACTCGAGCCCTCAAAATCCTATACTTTTATTTCTCTCGGTCCTCCGATTTCCAATCATAATTTCTCACTTGCGTTATTATATATATATACGTACCTACGCATGCAGAGTTCCTTCTCCTGATGTCTTTTCTCTTTCCTTCAGCCCGTTATCGCAGTGCGAAATAAAAAAAAAAAAGAAAAGAAATTCATCCGACATAAGAATGTCCGTAGAATAGTACCTATAAATCTCATACAAAGAGGAGCAGGGGGGGGGGAGGGATGGGGGGTAGAGTGTCGTACCTTCATGTTCTGACGACGATATTCTTGCACGTGGCCGAGGTAATACTTGTAGACGTGAGGTCGCAGCGATCTCCTCGTTTCTTCTCCGATCCATCGGTCGGGATGATCAAGCCCCGGAGGTCGCTGGGTCGCCGAGGGTGAGCTCCGACCCAGCGAACGTCCTGGCGACCCAACACACGATCCGGCCGGAGCAGAGTTAGCACTTGGCGACCTGGAGGCGGTCGGGGGGTGGGTGCGGTAGCGGATGCTAGTGCGGGGTGAAATCCCCCCTTGAAGAACTGGCTGGTGGTTGCGATCCGAGTCGTCGAAGACACCTCCAAGAGCATCGGGGGCTCCGCAGAGGTGGAAACTGGACGCGGGTCTGGCGCACAACCGACAAATCGGCAGAGCTTGTGGATTCCAAGGATGATAACAGCACCCCGCCGACCTGACCAACCCGAACGGGTCCCTGGTCGCAGGGTGATTCATGGCGCAAGTCACATCGCACTTTACGAAAGTAGCGTCGAGGGTTTGCGCGGGGAAACACTTGAAACACCGGTCGTCGTGTGTAACATTTTCTTTTTAACGATGCTGGCGCAGGCTTGATCGACGAGACGCGGTTCTCTCGGTGGTTGCCAGGAGTTTCAAACACGTCGCTGGTGATTGTCTTTACTGAAGAGTTTTTGCTGCAGGGTAACACTCCGCGGAACTCTGCTGGAAGCCTCATCAAGACTGGTTATTCGCGGCGGTTAATCGTGGGATGAGGTATACCGAGTCATCGTCGCAGGCAGAGACGAGCGTCTGACATAAAGTTTTAACCTACTACATGCGACCATCTAGAATCTCTACTGAATTTCTAAAACCTTTTCAAAAATCATGGAACTTTTCTTTGTTTACAATCCGATGTGCATGCGCGCTGCGTGTTAGATAGTTCTAATTGATTATGTCGGAGAGGAGAAGAAATCTGAGAAACCACCTTCGTTATTTTAATTATTTTTCCCAGCCCGACCACTTGAGAGGTAAAAAATAAAAAGAAAACGTCCAATCAGGTCTGAATTTAAAGCGAAACTCAGGCTCTATGCCACAAGTAACGCGTTCCCTTGTGAACGAACCAAGAGGCTGAGAAAAGGAGACGTGCGCAAATAAAGAGCGATAGACCAACACCTTGTGTGGGTCGCTATCTAACCGAGAAGAATAAACGAAAATAAGAGAAATTGAAAGAGCCGAGTTATTTTCGATTACCGTGGAAACGGCGAAAAGTTACGACTTCTGGGCGGCTTTTCCGTTAACAGCTAAGGACCAGACTCGTCGGCATAGTTTCAGATAGCAAAACATCTCTCGGGACACATGGTCCCCATATTTTCAATCGACGTCTAAGACACTGCATCGAGCAACTAGACAAATGACAGAACGTATAGATACAGCAATGTACAAAGAGAGCCAACTTTTTTCCAAGAACACGAAAGCTGCTCAGTTGGCAGGCGAAACTCTTATATTCTCCTCACTTTGCCCTTACGGTCAACCATTCGTTCTCCCACTCACAACTTCAACTTGCATATAGAACAGACATGATGCATGAATTTCGATTTGTCCTACTTTATTTGAAGCACTTGCCAGAGATTGAGTAGAAAATTTAGGCCCAACTATTAGAAAATTGCGAAAACAAACTAAAACTAATCGGGCTATTTTACGAAGGAAACTAACATTTTTTAGTAGGTAGTGTCTGCGGAAAAATTTAGGGCACAACAATCTAAAAAATTTTGTTCCGATTGCGAAACTGGATTAAGACATTAAAATCGTTTTTTTCCAGATTAAAGAATGGTTTTTCAATTACTATGGTTATAAAGATTATCGTTTTAATGTGATTTATGTTACATGAATGACCTTCAACAGCAAACAGGAAAGAGAGAATTTTTCATTGTTGTGAAGCACTACGGTGAATAGGGCCAAAAGATACTGTTACAAAATGTCAAAATTTTCGGATCTTTTGAATTTCTGAGATACCAATTAACCGAAAAGGGCGGCTACAAATCAATTACGAGAAGAAAAATATGTGCGCCTCAAGAAACCAAAAACACAAACTCTTATCAATTTTTGCAAAAATCTTGACCGATTATCAAAAAGGCTGAAATAAAGTTATAAGTAGTCTCATACCGTCGAAAAAATTTGATAGAACATGCGTCTACAAATTGATCTTGTCAAAGACGTGAATACTGTTTTCTGATTGCATATTTGCAACCGTGCATGTATGCGCGTTAAACTAAGTGAACTGCCTTGCCAAGCTATGTGCCTGTACCGGAGTGCAAACATGCATTGAATATACGCGTGCATTACACCTGCCGGCGCGGTGGAGCACAGGCACATTATTCCAATTTGACAATCAACAAATTGAACGCTCGATCACGAAATGGTGTGTAGAGGAGTCGTTGGATTGATTAGTACTGTTGCCGTAGAGCTGCTGTAGTTTCAGTTAATCTCTTACAATTATGGCGAATATGAAGCACCTCAATTCACTCGCGTGAAAATTAACGTCTATGTGATTATTGGATGCGTACACTTGGCCTGAGTACACATTACGCGTGTGCATTCGTGTGTGTGCAGGGGGGAATATTATTGTCGTAAGAGAAAAATTTCGAGTCGCGAAAGTATGCGCTGAGAGAATTTAAGGAATCAAGAAAACCGCAATAAACATTTTGCGAGATATCATACGCCATCAGTTCGTGTGAACGAGCTATTTCAAGATATTCGGGCGAAAAGAAGAGAGCGGTATGGCACTTCTATCTGCACGCCCCAAACTTTTGGCCATTAGAGATCGATCGTTTAGGGGCGGAAGATTTATTTTACGTTCATTAGAAATAATTCATCGCTGACGTTAAGTGTTTTTAAACTAACCATATTTATGACGCTTGAGAATTACGCATACACCCACCTACCGCGTCTCTTTCGGGTAAAGAGAATTTATATCCAATTACCCGTCACCGTGAAGGTCCAATAGAATGTTCCCGCTTTCATCGATATATCTAGAAATAGCGATTTTATCATTTCATTCTGACTATTATCGAAAATTAATCTTCTACAGCGTTACGAACAATTTTCAGCATCGATCTAATTTTTATCCCTTGCGTTTGTCGGATTGACATAAAAAAAAAACTCTGCAAGCAAACAAGATGATTTGCATAACAAGATTAACTAGAAATGTCACAGACAATTAAGCACAACTCGTTCACATACATACAGACAAAAAATCCTGAAATGAAAAGCCAGTGATCACACGGAAAACCGATCTTGATGAAAGGTGTTTCAAAGTGGAAATAAATTTGACCACCCTTCGGCGAGAGGAAATTGATGGATTGTCGAGTCAACATATTATTGGTCCATTCGTTTCGACGACGTGTGTCATATAATGAAACGGCAAGACAGATGTTCCGCGAAAAGTCGTCGGTCGCTCGAAGAGAAAATCACTTTTCTATCAGATTCTGTCGTAATTAATACTTTATACGATACTTGGAAAGCTTGACATGCCCGATGTGCGTAAATTAAAGTCACATTGGTATACCGGTGAGCTAAAGAAGGTAAAAAGCGCGTCAATTTAATCGCGGTTCGAAGAGACGCGGTCTTGTGCGTGGCCGTGAATACAAAGCAGAGCGAAGTGCTCTAATACGAGTACGTAGGTAGAAGAGGAGACGATACTTCAAAGGAAGCAAGTGGTTCTTCGTTCCTTTACGTGTCAAAATGTATCGCACGTTGTTGAAATCCGTCTCATCACCGAGTCCCTTTCTCCGGCTAACTATACTTGTACAAACGTGTGCTGCTGTGTAGGTCCTGCCGTACACTGAATTCTCTCTGAAGTTGGGCAATACTAGAATTCAAAGCTGCGAAATTGGCATTGGAAAGTTGCCCAGGGGCATCGTTACGTCAGTGAATATTGAGGGGACATGGGACAGTTCGCCGTTTGCAAGGATACCGCGAAAAAGTTTCCGCTCAAGGTTTGATCGATGAGGAACTCCGCAGAGTATCATCTCCGCAATTTTTCAAGTATATTCACCATCGGCTGTATCCAACTGTCGCCAACAATATTAGGTGCCGGTGCCACATCGCAGTCGCAAATTGAAACCAGCAAAATGATTTTTTTGTCACTAGACTCTGTCAGTTTCTTATGTCTATTAGTTATTCGTCTAGCTATTGTTTAAGATGCCTCAATACGAAGTTTTTCAAATTCACATAGAAATTTCTTTTGAAAAAAATTATTCGCGCTTGACTAACAACCCTCAATTTTTTTATCCTCAGACTGATATTGAATAATCAAGCTAATATTTCGCGACCGCGAGTCCCGTGGCCAGAGTTAATTTCGGAAGCCCCGTGTGGTCCGTCAATGTTTGGTTAATAAATTATTTAGGCGAGATGGTTTAATGAGGAAACTCCAGTGAGCCAGGGCCAGATGTAGGACTTAAATCTGAAAATAAATCGAACAGGCACCAAGTATTCGAGGATGGCATTGATTAATCACGGTTTATAGAGAGACATTCTCAGCACTTTTCGTCATTCGAAATCCAGTGGCTCGTTTCCCGATTGATGTGAAAGCAAACTGTAGCAGGTATGTACATACGTACATACATACATATATTATACATATCCGTACCCTGCAGCGATCCGAGCGTACCAAAACCCTCCTTTTACCTGGGGATGAACGTATAATTAATCGTTCGTTTGACACAGTCTGGCGTATCGGTGATAAGCGAAGAGAGTTGTTACGGTATCTCCACCAGCGCCGTCGCGTTTCGACGAATCCTCCACACCGCGACGAAATTTTGCTTTGGACTCACACGCGTATTTGATTCCAAATTCGCACGCCTCTCTTGATTCGCATAGCTACCTTCTGTGATAAATTTCACCCACAAAACATGCGCCATGCCTACGTTCAATTTCCCCATAAACCATCAGGGAACGTGTAATACGCGCAAAATTCACGGTAATCCAGACATAAAAAAGTTTTAACAGACCAATTTGCATAGTTTTCGTGTTTGCTACGTTTGAACTTGACTACCGATTGTTAGACGCGCTTTAATTTCAACGCCTTAGGATTTTTCAAGCGAGTCTCAAAAACGCTAGGAAGACAAGTCCCGGGATAATTGCTTTCGCTGTGTGATCGTCTGGTTATGAGCTTCGTCAATATAGGTATTCAGGATTCTCTCAGAGTATCTCAATTCCAATTTGCTCATTATCTACTACGAAGCTTGTTTCGTACGTAATATCGAGTCCTGCAAACCGGGCGAGACGGATTATGGCTCAAGACCCGTACTACCCATTTATTCTGATACTCGACGTCCAATTTCAAAGTGTTAATTACTGCATAGTCAGGTTGTATAGTGCGTCCGAAAAATTTCACGTCAGTTTTCAGGATGTATTCAGTATCGAAGTTGCACTTTTTATATGGATAATGATTGATTTTCGGTTTTGAAAATGCTGAACTGAGCTGCAAACAGCGCTCAGTATTATTTCAGTCCATCAAAATTGGTTCGCTAATGGAGATCTCCTAGCGTCAACGTGTTCATAAAGGAGGTTTAACGATCTGACCGAATAACGATCGCATAGTTCGTTCATCCATGCCGTCAAAGAATTTTCTCATAGATATTATATGCAGTGAACAGAAAAATTTATATGAAATATTTTGGAAAGATTTCGCTCATGCTTATAAGGTTTAAAGGCGGCCATGAAAATTTATAGCGATGGTAACAGTTTCGGAACGCGTTGCCGTTATCGGTGAATTTTAACGCTCGCGAGGGTTTAATGGTGGTCATTCAACTTCCACCGCCTGACTTTGCATTTTCCGGACTTCTTGGCAGGCGAAGTAGCCGCCCATTTTTTCCACATTATGAAGTAGAAACTGCATAAGAATTTCGGAATCAATTTGCGCCGTGCATTTTTTTTTTTTTTTTTTTTTTTTTTTTTTAGTAGAAGGCACACCCCTTAAAGCAGAAAACTTTAACGTGGGGGCTTCGAGCGGAAATCGTCAGAGACAAGAAGAGGTGTTCGGGGAGCCCATAGCTTTGCAGTAAAGATTTTTCAGACCGAATCCGTTTTGAGAATGGAAGCGAACTTCCGAATAGACGGCATCAAGGCATGGAAAACCGGGTGGTCGGGGAGCCGAAAGGGCGAGCATAGACGAGTATTGAATAATGATTCGAGGCGGAAGACGTGCTGCACGTGCTGCCTGAATTTCGGACGAGTTTCGGCTAAAATTGTTGTTCTAAGTTCTGGCCGGGGCAGAGTCGCAGAATCAACTGCGAAAAGCACATTAGATATGACACAGAAATCTGTTAATTGCCTTTGTGACCGTTTTGCAGGTGATTGAAAATTTCCGCGGAAGTTATTGTTGCCTTCAACATCTGCACCCCACGAATCAGGGGAAATGAAGGAAGATTAAAAAGCCCTGATATATAGTGCCGGGGAGGAAAAGAGATATGTAAAGAGGTTGGGAATAGAACGGCCTGAAGATGAATAACCAACCACTGGAAAATCATACACTCCGATACAAGCATGGATGCAAGACTTGCGGAGTATAATGGGACTCCTTAATCTCAGCCACTGTATCAACACGATAGTAGGTGGCTTACCAATATGCTAGCTTAGTGCTGCAAAAAACCCATCAGAAGTGGAGAAGTAATGAAAAAGTGTTTAGTTCGACATCCGAAGGTAATATGTTACAGACAATGATCGGACCAAATCAAACCAGTGAGTTTCAATGTGGGTAGGGTAAATAAGCCGTTGTTTGCATCGACCAACATTTCACGTTATTTCAACTGAATATTTGCTTTGTCCCGCCGAAGGTTGCACCATCACTTGGTTTAATTGGACGTTTTTCGGTGGTTCGTCAACATGGTTGTTTGCAGAGTTACGAATAATTTGGCGCTGTTTAAAAAAGCATAAAGTACTCGGCCACAGGTTCTTCGGGAACCTCACTTGACCCCCTCACGTTTTTCACGGCCTATTCAGCAGTTAAGATGTCCGTATAATTTATGTTAACGCTTCGAAAAACCCATTACGATTGTAAGCCTTCATGAAAATCAGTATTGCGCTAGTAAGTTATGCAATAGATTATTATATCATCAACTTCTTTATAATATTGCAATGGCAGGTCCTTGAGATCAAGACGAAGTGGAACCATTACAACGCAACTGACATTCTTCCAACTACTATTAACAATCTGCAATTCTGTCCAAGATTTAACTACCGTGTAATTTGTCGCAAGAACAATCTTTGAGTTGTGAAATACAATGAGAAATCGTGCATCTCTGGAAGTGATTTGCTTGGAAACAGTTAGTTAGAAAAAGTCGCTTAGGAGTGCATAGATTGAAAAAATTATCGATTTTTCAGGATATTTAAAAATGAACGAACCGAACGGATAAGGAGCGAACCAGCTATTCCAGTCAAAGAAATGAGTCTGATCCGCGATGTTTCGTAAGTTTGATTTTCTTTGTCCCGTCTGATGTACTTGACTTGTCGCTATTTTCATCAGCGTGAAGAATAAAGCCATTATTTCAACTTAAACTTCCCTCAGTACCAACGGACAACGAAGTTGATAAGTGCGAGCATTCTTCTTTGTACACCCCGTACATTTTCCGATTACTCAAGCCAACGAGGGCTGCAGCGAAGCGAGGGGTGGTGAGGGCAAGGAGAAGAAGAAGAGAGAGAGAGGTTTGGTCGTGGGAAGCTGGGCAGTTTGCCATGAAGTGACTCGCCATGCGCCGAGCTATAAGGCGTAAGCGGGAAAAAATAAAAAGCAGGAAGTAAAAAGTAGAGGGCGAGTGGGGAATGGGACAGGAAGGGGGAGAGTCGAAGAGCAACGACCAAGGCTCAAGGACTAAGGACGCCGGCCTGCAAAGGATATGTTACATATAGGTATAAGTATTTGAACGGACTTCTTTGGAAGTTTACATCCTTATTCTCCCCACCGAGTTTTCTTACTCCGACTCACTATTTTTTTCCTATGTGTCCTTTACATCCGACATACGCCTATGCTTCAAGAGCAGAAAGGAGTGGAATTGGCAATGTTTCAACAGCATCGAATATTTTTATTTATACTTATTTTTCAAAGTTTTTCAACCCGATAGAATACAACTGTCTATATGATCGCTTTCGGAATAGTTTTTTCTTCGTGAAATTGAATTGAGGACTAGTCCTAAATTCCGCGACTTCAGGGGACTGTTGATTCAGTAACGTTTGGTGACACGTTTCACCTTGTAATTTACCGTGCAGCTATGTTCATCTGAAGTTATCGATACAATCTCTAGAGCGCTGCTACTGAATTTCAGTTCGTATCGAAGGGGGTGAAAGTATAAGTAACGTGTAATACATTCTGTTAAACAAAGTTGACATATGAAAATAGGGTAGGAAGAAGACTCTGTTTGAGAGTAAAAACGACGGTCTCTGCAGCAGAGCGTCGAGATTTATTACCATCTAACTAGAAACGTTTTGTTCTCATTGGACAAACAGTTTCAATTCCACGTTGAACGGTGGACCTATTTCATTCCACAAGTACTGAAATTTGTTTTAACACACCAAAGTTCCGTTTTTTGCTCTCTATTTGGTGGACGCCATTGTACTGGCCACAAGATATCCGTATGGAAATTTTTTGGACAATCAATTGAAGATTTCACATCACCGATCGAGCCAATTGATATTGCAGCGAGTAGAGACGTTTCATCGAGAGGTTGTTATTGTAGGAAGGGCTTTTGTAGCTGACGTTAAGTATACAGAAATGATATTTGAGGACGCGGAAATCGTGGGGAAAATATACGGGGTGAAAGGTGACGTGGGGGCGAAGGACGAGGAGGTCAGAGGGTGGAAGAACAGGGCTGTGCGTAGCATCAAGGGTAGGAATGGCAATGTTTCCAACGCCGTGGAAGCAGCTGGTGGAATATGAAATTCGTGGCAGCCCAGGGTCCTGGCATCGTCTATATGGATTCGCCAGCGACGGGCGATTTCGCAGCAAATCGTGTCCACGTTTAACAATCAATACTCACCTACCTCCCCTAGCTTGTGACAGGATCCAAATTGATGGGGTGATGGAAAAACTACAAGAACATTAATTGACCTCTCCAAAGTTATACTTTCCCATAATATTTCAGAATTCATCGGGGAGAGCCATTTTCACTGCGGTGGGTGAATTTTTTGACTGGATCTGGTTCCGAATGGTGTGAAAATTTTCTACGAGTATCGTAATCCAATTCAGCCAGTACGACTCTCTATGGTGTCGGAATTCAAGTCTGTTTCCTGGGATCAACGTTTTTGAAGCGAAATACGTTTATGTGACTATAACCCCCATCACATGTGGAGAGTTATGCGCTTGCTCTACTTTCACAATATTTACTGAGGCACTAATTTTATCAATTGTTTCCACCGCACTATATTTGAGTTTACTGCTGAAAGGCTGATTTATGACGTTGAACAACACGGGGGTTTCTACAGCCAATATGAGCTGTGTTGTACCAACAAATGAAGTTTCTGCATCTATACGGTTAGCGAAATACGTGCGAAATCTTGCTAATCACATCCATCCACTAAGCAAAGCTTACCGCAGCCTAAACTCAAGTTGGTTTCTTGTTAATTGGAATAATACTATCCCAGCGACGTTTTGGAGCAAACATCCACTTGACCGGGATACACGTATACAGATTTCATAGTACATGAAAAAGGGTGAGAACGAAAACAGCGAGAGAAAGTTTGAAAATCAAGCGGGAACTGTTTTTTGTGCCAATTTCAAAGCAAGCTTAATTCATGGTTTCCATTGAATTAGCATGAACCTAAGACCGTAATGCAGATAAGATGCTAGTCCGTGGTTTATAAATAACTTTACATTTGCTCCCGTTCAATTTCTCAGAGCCGCACTCAAGACCAGCCGTTACCCAGGTTCGTGATTCATATAAATGGGGAGATTTTTCCAACCCGCGTTTCAGAAAATCATTAATAATGCATCCTCCGGCCGTAAGGATTCTTAATACTTTTGCTGGAGCCAATATATGTCGAGGCGACTGCGTGTGTCACGACGTTGCGGACTTGCCCGAAATGTGGATAAACTTTGTAAATTTAAAGCACGTTTTGGCCACACTGCAAGCACCACTTTCGCAATGAGTGCTGATATTTTCCACACTGCAACTAAGTGCCTTTTCCTACTGCCAGTAAACTTTTAACGATACTAAATGGACAACCATGGCTTTATTTTACGAAAAACGTGAGTGTGAGTACAAGACTTTCGTATCAAATCTTTACGACTCATTCTTTACGTTTCATAGATGCAGTAGAGGTTCACTGCCTTCAAGTTACAGCCGCCTATAGCCACCCTTTTCTGATAAAACGAATACTCTGCCCCGCATGGAATAATCGGAGAAAGTATCCACGAGCCTGCTCGCCTAGAAGGTGAGAAAGCATTCAACTAAATCGAAAGTTTGACGACTCCATTTGGATAGCCTGTCTACGCGAGACTTGATAAGAATACGTCTTAGGTCGAGTTTCACTTGATTATTTGAGAAATTGAAACCACAGTTGGGGAGAAAGAGACGATCAAAAATTGCTTGGAAAAATCTCCATGAGTTTTAAGGAGCTCAAATGACATACCGCCATATTTTTTGTCTGCTAACTAAGTAAAGAAGTGCCCGATCATCATTACAAAGGTTAAAAAATACGGAGTAAAAAACCCTCGTGCTTTGAGAATATACTTACGGCAATAAACGTGCGTCTCGAGATTACGAGGCGGCTGGCTGAGAGAGGCTTGAATTGTTTGATTGCGAGCGTTGGCACGATGAAAAATCGAAAACAGACTGGTAGGTAGGAGAGGCGCGATACGAGAGAAAGCAGAGACAGGTGGTAGGTACATTTTTTATGAACGAGCTCGGAGACAAAGCAGTCCGATGACAAAACATGCAACGTTTCAATGCTCGTCGAGGGAAACACACGAAGTAATATCGTCGACAGTACCATCGCGATGCCCCGAGGCCCAGAAGAAGTCCGGAAGCCCCGAAGCCCCGAAGCTCGAGCTCCGAGGATTCTCTTAATTCGGCATCCGCGAAACTCGTGCGAGTTATAGCAGTTTCACGTTTCATTATCTCCCTCGTAATTCCACGTTCACCCTAAATGACTCCTGTCGTCTAATTCGGCTCAACAATATTACCGACTATAATTTATTAGCCTTGACCCAAGAAGTCACGTGTATTCATGCTTGAAGTAGCCAAATACGACGACGAATTTTTATGGTCATTCAACGCAGATTTTTATTCGGCTACGTTCCACGTCACGGTATGTAAATCGTGTTGCGACAGGAATCGAAAGAGCTACGCGAGGGCTTTTTAAACCCTGAGCATTCATCTTCGAAATACCAGCCCCTCGAGGATTCCGAGTTTAAACGAGATTAAATGAAGCGAACGGGAGATCTTTCAGCAGTTTGAGATGTGCGAAATCGAAATATACTGATTCATCATCGCAGCGGGTTTCGTAGTGGCACGAAAGGTTCCCAAGAATTTTCGATAACCGTTAAAAAGCTTATAACTTGTTGGAACGAAGAAAGTGAACATTTGAAACAACGGATTTCATCCAAATTTCAAGTAATCAGTGAGTCCAAAATACACAAGTATTGATCTCATCGACCTTGAGTGTCATGCATATTTTGCCCTTGATCATAGTACGTTAAAGCCTCGCTCTTTATACGCTCTGTAAACTGTCCGAGTCAGAGGGTCAGGCTTAAGAATAACCAAGTATAGTCTATAAGAGATCTCAGTGTTCTGCTCGACTTTCGGCCGAGTTATAACGAGGAGAGAAACAATTTGGCACGTACGAAAGTGCGAGGGCGACGACGCAGAAGTCGCAAACAGGGGAGGCTGACGGTGGATAGCGTCGTCCTTCTGCCAGCCCATGGTTCTAGCTCATTCGTCTGTTTCCAGCGAAGCCAGCTGTACCAAATTCAATCAATGCGCGAGCGCGCGCTCTGCGATCAACCGGATGTGTGTGTGGGTGCGTGTGTGTGACAGCATCTGTAGATGAGCGAATTTACCGGTGTTTATATATCGTAGAGGACACGCGTACACGCTTTTCAACTTGTAGTACACAGACGAATATCCATGCGCATCATCCCGCGCTAGAACTTTGTGTTCATTGATTGTCGTCGTGACCGTCATTTAACCCAGACGAATATCGTTCGCTTCGAAGCTCGTGTAAAAGGAATTATAATGTACGTTCAGGGGTGAAATACGTAGTTGTAATGAATATCGATGGTCCGCGAGAGTTGAAAGGAACAGGATGAAGTTGATGCACCGTGAAAGAGACCTACACGCCTCAAATAATCCAGGCCTTGATCTTGTACAGATTTCCCATTGAACCTTAAGGAGTAAACGGTCCTATTCACGCATCCATTTCTCGTCCTGCTAAATCCCATTTGCGACCAGTCTGCAGATTCAAGTTTCACGGACGTCGACCAGAATCTCTCAACGAAATCGTTCCGTAAACCTGGAACCGTGGCAAGGCACAATCGTAAATATAAAATCTACAGTAAACCTCAAAAAAATGACTGCGAAAATATCGAGAGAGAAAATTTCAAACCTCTACAAGTGAATCTGACATAAGTAAATGGTATCTGTTCTAGCTGCGTAGAATAAGCAAATAGTGAATTTCCGAATGCTAAGGCACCGCGAAAATTGCTTTGAAGAAGTCAACTGACTACGACACGACTCGAGGTTTCCTGAACACCCGCCACGTTGCGCGGGAACATGGTGGCTGGTAAGAGGTCAGGTTTGCGCAAACCCATAGCTCTGCAAAGCTCTAAACCCGGGCGGCAGCACCGGTAAGAAGAGTTTCCGCTCAAAACGGAGCTCCGCTGCAGGGGGCTCGGAAGGTGCCACTTTCGCGCCACCCGCAGTGTCGACAGCCTGCCGTTTAACTTGACGCACTTTCAATTTTTCCAGTTACAGTTCATCCCTTACAGTTATTCCATCTGTTTTCTTCAGGTTAACCGTTTCTTTATTTCGTGGATTATGATCTTTCACCTACTTGTTGTTTTACTTTTAAGTTTCTTTTTCTTTTTGTTTTTTGTCTAATTTGTCTTAAAATATACAAAAGTTACGCTGACGAAGGACAAAGTTTACAAATTAAATCCACCTACAAGAGTAAAGCTGAGAAGACAGCAATCAGGGAATCCTTAAGCAGACGTAGTAGTTAAGGGTCGGATGAGACCGGGTCAAGTTAGGTTAGGGTATATGAGATGGGGCTTGGGCCGCGTTGATCACGTTCAACGAGTAAGGGTCTCAGCGCCGAGGCGGGATGCGAAACTTGACGTAGCCGGCAATAGGTACGCAAGGATCCAGAACCTTGATAAAGAACCGTACGCTTCAACGCGACGCGACCCCAGGGCGACGGCCAGGGTGACGGGCGCGTAGCGTCGGTCGCGATCCACGCTCTGCGGCACACTAGCTAGATGCCCTGGCGCCCGCGGCACCCCCTCACCCCCACCCCTACCCGCGCAATTCGCCGCTCACCCCCGCCCCCGCAGCCCTCGCATCCACCGCCACCACCACCACCACCACCACCTCTACCTCCGCCTCCGCGTCACTTCCTTCCTTCGTCCGCGCCACTTCCATTCCCGCATCGGTCCCGCCCGGAACTAACGTCCCGCACACCCTGCCAAACGCCCACCCTACTGCTACGTTTTTCTCCACCACCTTGCAACGTCCCGTGACTTAAAACTGCCATGTCGTTACTCTCCTCCGTTTTCACGATGCTAAAACCCTGCTGCCGTATACTGGGGTGGAACGGATAATGGGAATGCAAGCTGAGGGATTTTGGCCGGTGCTCAGGGTCCGGCTCGCTCAATGTCTTCAAGATACCCGGAAACGTTTCTGAAATTCATTTTTACTGAAAGCAAAATGCCGGAAATAGTTTTACGGGTTTGTGCGAGGGATATCGAGGAGATGTTTTTTTCCACTCTTTGATCCTTGGATATTTCACAAGGTTGACGTCAGGGCGAAGACCATAATTTGTTGGTGATCGTTCTCGTTCCAGGTTTTTCTGTCTTTCTCCAACAAGACTTATATCATGGGTCCAGCTAAGAAAATAGAACCTCTTCAATTATACAAAAAAATAAAAATTGCACAAAACGAATTGTTACGATCAAAAATCTACTTTGGGATTCAAAAAGTCGGAATAAGTTCATCGAAAGACTAGTTGCAGAATTTCACTCTATGTATGTTCGATTTCGCATGGAATCTATTTGGCAAAATCGATCCTTTTCAATCCACCTAAGTAAGCATATCAATATCCGGCATTTCAATGATTGTTATACGTCAACGGCTATTTCCAAATCCAGCATCTAACTCAATCGTGCCCCAACCGCAAACACGCGGAAGCCCGGAAGACAACTGCTCGATCAAGACTGATGTATAATCTATATAATGAGATCATTGATCAAAGGCTTAAGCATGCAGCGAAGGGTCGCGCAGGTTAATCACTTCTGTGGCCTCAGTGGTTTATTAGTAATACTCCTGTAATCGATTCGGCCCAGACGTTTCAAGCAGCATCACTGAGCTAACGAACGCTGAGCAGCACCCTTACCCATAAAATTGAATATTATATATACTCCAAGTGCCAACGGAAAACCCATGACAAATTAGGAATTTAGTTTGATGGGGCGATTCAGGTGGTGCATATCGAGGTTGAGAAAGATTATCAGACTAAGGAACTCGACAGAATCAAGTGACAAAAAAGCGAGTAGACCAGGTTTCTGCAATGGTCGGAAAGTGGAGTACGTACCCTCAATTGCAGTTTGAAGCTGTAAGTAATCCATTTATTGGAGCTTGTCTGCTCGATAAGCTTGTCGAGTGGTAAAATTCTGTTCGAAACGATTGGCCAATAATACCCACCTCATCGCAACAGTAAAGTTAATTTCTCTCGAGTGTGCTCGATGCAACAAGTGCAGTCAATCAGCAAGTAGGTAATCATCGATTCGGATATCAATCCCTCTGGAATTACAACTAGTCGAAAACAAGCTCTATAATAGGAGCGGGGCTATAAAAGTTACGAAGGTGATACTGAAGAGCACTTTCACTGTAAAGAACTTGTTTGAAAAGCTATCGCTCAACCCCATCATACGAAGACATTGTCACATTCTGAATAATTCTATCGTTACGAAACTTACGGGACGAGACAAAATTGAAGTGAGCAGTGCTTGACTCATTAATGCCGAGGTATGCAGACCATATCACGGATCGAAAGCAAATACTCAAGTACAAACGATCACCTGATGTTTCGTGTGTTTGCTGAGGGACGTGAGTCCGTACGAGATTTTGGATTTTTTTTATTTCTACTTTAGCGCGTTTGGATATTACACTGTAGTTTATTTAAATGGCGAAATTACCCTTAAAAGAGGGAAATAATTAGCCGAGCCTCAATTTCGGGGTTGCATCCGAATTTGCCGTTGATAAATAACCGCGAACGTCACCATTTTCCAAGGTGCGCTGAATTACAAGAGTTGAAATGGCCCCGTTCAAGGCATCTGACTCACCCCAAGCTGAATATATACGGGCATAAGATTACTTCCAGGCAACAAAATAATTCCAACTTGCTGCAGCATCAATTTAACTACGAGGGAGAACAATTACTAATTCTGGTTCAACATTCATGAAATTTTCCGCGGACAGTAGCGTGCAGGATGCTAAAAGAGAACCCGAAAACCCGTAGGGCACTTTCGGGCAATGATCCGTGTCCCTTTCCTCGTCCTCTTCAGTTTTTGGGTAGCTAACGCAGATAATTAGGCCATATTCACTTTTATTTCCGTGGCTGATACAACCGCTGCTGGTTAGTTGAATTTTTAATCATGTGCCGCATGCGTCCTACGGGATCCGCGATATTGCGCGGGAGGATCTTCGTAGATCCACTCGCGGAGTTTCCCGTATAATAACCGTTCGACTCCGCCCCTGACCCTGACCTCCTTGGAGCCCAAAGACAGAGAGCTTGGGCTTTTGCATTTAGTTTGACGACAAGCAGCCTTGCCCCCCTTCAATTCTGCCTCGTTCTTCTTCTCCTCCTTTGGGAATTAAGCCTCCTGACTCTAACGTCCTGGTTAAATTTTGACAAAGATTTCACCCAGACGTGGGGCTGCTGGAGCTCCTACCTCTATCAAGTCAGAGCTTAAACTTGGAGCGAGACTTGAATCGGCAAGGAGCCCGGCTTTGCTCCAGTTTTGCCTGCATTTCATTTATCTCTTTCACCGTTACACACAATTTCCCGTGCTGCTTCATAGCGGGCTGCTGCATTATGTTTCCGAAAATATTAAGACAGAAGAATATAATTTATTCCTTCAGAGCGGTAAAAACAGACGGGCTCAGTATTCTCGGCCCATGGAAAAATATGAAAGGAAACGAAGTTGCAGGGAGGATGGCTTGAGTTTTGTAAAATCGGTCAAGGCAGAATATCTCTTAAAATATTGCATACCTCTCTGCGGTGGAATAAGATATGAGTAAACTACGAAAGTATACCGAGAACCCAACGACAAGCAGTATTGTCAAAAGCGATGCTGGGAAAAAGTGGCGAGCGGGGAAATGGTTTCGAACGTAAAAGAGCCTGGCTGTTCAATTTATGTCTATGATTTTACCCGAGCTTCGGGTGACCTGTGTCGCCGTAAGCCAAGCGGGCTTAATTCCTCGCACGTTATTAGCAGAAAGTTGCAGCTGCGATGAGTTTCAAAGGAATTAGCCATGACGTACAAAGGAGGGGGGGGGGGGGGGGGGGGGGTATTAAACATTCGATTGGCGTTTGTAAAAGCTGACGCTCTCACCCTCGACCTGGTTTTTGACTCTGGTGTATAATTTGTTGTTTGTGCAACCATGCAGATCGAGGCACACCGGGCAGAAACGTCATTGGGTGAAACGTAATTGATGAAAATACGTGCGGCTGCCAAAAAGGGTGCCGTGCCAAATAATTTGCATATATATTTAAGCTTGGTAGAGGCTTCACCGGTGCAACTGACAGTTGCTTATCTACCGGGCGAAGGCTGACATTTCTCTTCCAGATGTCGCGCTCGTTTTCGCAAGCTCGACAAAGCGGTTGACGCATTTAATATCACCTCCTTGAAAAGATGAAAATACTCCGAAGCCCAGGAACGATACGAAGTACAACCGAACCATTCGAGGGCGCAAACCTCACGGTGTTTGGCTTTCCGGTCGCGCTTCGAACCGCGAGAGAATTAACCCTTCGTCGTTTTCTCTACTCCAAAACCCCAAGCCAGACAAGAATCACTCTAACAAATGTTGGAAAACGAGAACGGGAGATAGAAAAAAGGAAAACGTTGAAGCACGTAAGCTCCTGCATGTACGATAACCTTTTCACACGTACCTGTATGTTTGCAAGTGTCCTTGGGGTGTATGAAATTCTTGGTGAGAAATGGAGGGTCCGGGTGCGGATGGGCTCGCAAACGGCGTGTGGGAAAATCTTAAGAGTCGATTTATATCTCATAAGACTAGCACGTGCTGGGTTATCGAAAGCATCAATTATCGTGCAAATATTCTACGTCGTGCGCACCGGAGAAAAATAAAACCAAGAAATGGAACGATCTAAAGATTTCTTCGCACCCGAGAAAAATAAAACCAAAAAATGGAAGGATCCAAAGATTTCTGATCATGCATTTTGATGACCACCAGTGCGAGATAATTTCTGCATCTACATGTTTAAATTCAGTATATTATATCCATACAGTACCAGTTAGTTCTCTGTTCGCGTACTTATTTAGCCCAGTTGGTTGCCGGTTGCTGTTGGATTTTTGAATGAGAATTTTAACGATCGACCTACATTTCCTTGCCCCATTTATGGTATATTATTATATACACGCCGAGATATTGTATGTATAGATAGTTATGTACAGTTGTATTGCAAAACCGTTAAACATAGTGCCTGAAACTGGATACAAGAGTATACGTATGGGTATAACTATCGTCAAGATTAATCAGAGACTCTTGATTCGATAAAAATATTCGCAAAGTTGGCTTGGTGGGTGTCCTTTCAGTTTAGTTTTAAATTATAATAGTACCTTACACACCTATTGAATATCTACCGTGTTTTACAAACTGAATAAATACTCCCGAGAATAAAAATTGATCTTTCACCTACAAGTTTGTTTTTCATTTTACAGAATATTTTCGGCCTCCAGCAATGAGACAGCAACTGATTAGGAAAGCGAGAAAAACGTTGAATTTGATATTTCAGATACGGTGATGAAAAATACCAGTTAGTACGTTGACCGAGAAATTTCCGATTTTTATCGCTTGGCAATAATCGATGTTGCGTAGTCTGTGAGTTTGTGATGGAGTCGGGTGCGGTGAAATTTTCAGGAAATGCGCGCTACCTCAGTTCTAACACAATACGCCTTAAAAGTGATTCAGAGCACAAACTGGCGCTGTTACGAAATTTCCATTTAACCACGCACTTAATTAACGCACGGAGATGTATCTGATGCGGTTTGCCGCAGGGTTGAGGAGTGGGGTGGGGGGGGTCGGTTTTCCCTAGCTACTGCAATTGTTCTATAACTGTATACACGGACCACGTTATGCGGGGGTAGTTAAGTTTTAGATTTCCTCCAGATGGGGTAAGAACGAATCAACGCCGGACGAAACTGTGGATCGTGTATGAACAATATTACTTAGATAATGGTATGAAAGCTTTTCGTCGCCTGGCGAATGATAAAAATTTTTAAATATGTAGAAGCTGTCGTTTCATGAGATACTTTAGGTCAAATTAGTTTGCTGCCAGACAAGCGTATCACTTTATAAATGATAAGTTCCTTGTCAAAAATGAGATAATTAACTAGCTGTTTAAATCTTAAGCAGAGACAATGGAGCGAATAGTATCTCAACATATCCTGAATATGGCTAGAATTTTCAGAAGGAAAAGTTAACAATCTCAGAAACGCGCAGTAATTCCTAAGAATTTCCAACAGTAGAATCATTTATGGCATATTCAGATTCTCATAATGTAATAATTGCAAGTTCATTAGATTTCGCTTCAACCCTCTGGAGGACCTCATTACCGTGCGTTCAGTATATCTCAGGATCAAAGGCGTCGCGTCGGTCGACTGGGAATTTTTGAAACATGAACAAAAAAAAGTGTCGCGCTCAAAGTATGGGGCTCAAGTTTTTTTATACTTCGATGTTCCTGGGGCTGGATTTCTCGGCGGGTTTATCACCGAGTCCCCGGAAAGCGAAGCCGCCTGACAATAGCCCGTGAGGTGGAACCGGAAACGCAGCAGCCCGTTGTAAATTTTCTACACTTTTTTCACAATTTGCTACAAATCGTGGTCCTTGCGTTGTGATATCTCGTGCAGGCCGACTGTTTCCTCTAAGAACTTTCCGCGATATCGCCTCGCACTCCACCGCGTAAAAGCGTCAGGGCTTATGAGGTCACATCTTAAAAAACGTCTGGGGGAAACGCGAAACCGGAAGCACTAATCTTTTATCACGTGCACCTTAAGGTGGATATTATACCCAGGATGCTTTCTCTGTGGTATTTGTTTTAAAAATGTACACCCCGTGTAGGTGGATTTGTATTTTTCTTTTCATGTTTGCTTTTTTCCTCTTTCTCACATCTTCTCCTCCAGAAGTTAAATTCTCCTTCGCCTCTGTACACGTTGATACTATATCTAAATTACATCTCTATATGTCTAATAGTGAGCAATAAAACTTTTTCAGAGTAGCATTGCTCAATTTTTGGTATTCTAATATGCATATACATATATAGGTATACACGATGAACTCGTGATATCGATTAGAAAAACGTCTTTACTCGGGGTGTAGGTTGTTCGAGCAGACGATCAACGGGGATGTATTATTCCGCAGCGACCATTACCCATGCGAATTTCATAGGGAGTGTTTGTTACGTAGGGGTGAAATTATTTTATTCAATTCAGCATAGCCTTGCCGCAATATCGACACCCCAAGCGGTAGGGCGGGTTCTCCTCTCTCCTTAATTGGTCTAATTGCACTTGCCTGTGTGCTCCCTGCAGTTAGTAGGAAGGTGAGCTTTGGTGTACCAAAGCCTCGCCGTCGCTACCTCACGCGTTTTAATTGGCCAGCCCATCACGATGGAAATTACTCGGGAGCACCATGTCAGAAATTCAAACATAGATGAAACGCGTTACAAGAGGCTCGAAGACTCCCGTGAACGTAATAGTGCATGCCTCAATGTGCAGAGAAACTCGGAAAAGCCTCTCCGATAACGAGCTTCAGGGCGTATATCAGACCGAAAAAACGTTAATTTTATTTAAAGTCTGATGCAACAGCATCGGCTCTTTCCCTCTGCACGTAACACCCAACGCACTCTCTGTCATACAAAAGCTCATCCTCAGCGAATTAAGCCGACAGAGGAACCACAATGGCCATTCATCTTCGCCGTTATTTCGTTGCCCGTGCGAGATAGTCGTGGTACGGCTGAGCACTTTGTTCATTATGTTTTGCTCTTTGGCAGGGAGCGTACGCAGGGGAGCTTAAATAATTACGTTCCATATTCGAATCTGTGAATTAGATGGAATGGAAATCCCTCGAGCTGAGCCATGCAGTAAAATGTTGATGATGCCAGGGCCAGAATTGCTCTTCGAAGGTCGTGTAAGTTCTTAGTTCTTAATATTTAATAGCCTTGAATAACGCCATTATTCTCCACTTCCATACAATTAAAGCAGAGCTACTTAAAGTCGATCGAGTTTGATGCGCATCAATACGCGTGGAAAAGTAGCAACAATTCACAATGTAATTGTACAATTGTCGAGGCGATTCCTATAGGTTTGGCATTGTTAAGTATAAAAATTTCATCTCTATTGACTCTCACGCGCGATACTCGGCGTGCACCAATGATATGAATAACTTACTCAAATGGTTGGCCGCTAACAGTTGCGCATCGAGTTCCAACCCATGCGTGTAGAATAAGTACAATCAAATGAATAAAAGAAAATTAACTCACCCTGAGATGCGGCTGGACCAGAAGATCCCGGAGCTCTCGCAGATCGGCACGATCGACGTTTCTCATTGCTGTCAGCTCTGCTTCTCTCAGAACCTCTTCGACCTCACGAGCACGTTGCACAGCGTCGGTGGGTGGCGCTCTTGTCGGCGTAGGAACTCTGCTCGAGATTCTGTCGTACAGCTGAAAAACGCAGAGTGGAGAATTGAGAGAAATGCGATGGAAACATTCTGAGGTATAATCCACGCTGCTTGGCAGTGGGTGCAACTGGATATTGTCGATGTAATGGGGTTCAGAAATTTTGTAATACATCCTCGGACATCCCGGTGTTATGATTGAAACTGAGTTTGTGAATGTACAGAATTCGAGTACCGTCACATTGTCGTCGAAATTTTTTTTACAGTGTTACCCTGTATGTCGTATATCATAGACCAGGAAGGAGTTTAGGTCCATTGGGAGAGTCGCCGAATTAATCATGACGTGCCCATCAGATACCTGATATGCCCGTTGACGCCACATTGACAAACTCAATTACGATAGAAAGTTTCCCTCGTGGTACGACGACAAACGGCGCGACGTCAGATCCGTAATTCAGATTGAATAGAGTTGCAAACTAATGCCCTAAATAATGTCAGTGTGGTATACGTATACAACTTTGGTAGGGCTGTATCAAAAAGAGGAAAAAACGGACCAAAAAAAAAAAAAAAAAAACCCAAAGATCTGAAGTCAGGGTTCGAACTTGGCTGTAGGTCAAATAGAATGGAAACTCTCGCGGACCGCTGAAAATTATTTATGCTGATACATAAACTCTGCTCGGATTCTGTTGTGAGCCACCCTGAGTGCAGGTATTGCTTAACAGAGAATTTTGGTTTATTGAAAAAAATGACAGGCTATCGAGAGACATCGAAACACCAAACAGGATGTACGGCAAACTGAAGAGAAATCTTTGGCAGCCGGAAGTTGGTATTCCTACTTATGTGTTATCGTTTTTGACACGAGTATACAATATATGAGCTTCGCTAAAGCCGCGTTTCGTGCATTTGCAGAGTCAGGTAATATATTATCGCGCGCTAAGTAAGAACAACTAACTACTGCCCGTATTATTATGAATGGAACTTCGAAAAGGATCAAGGAGGCGAAACAAAGGCAGGAACTGCGAGCCTTGGAGAGGTTGTTTGAGTGAGTTCTCGACCTATGTTAGAAATCCATATCATGAGGGCGGTCTTATGTGAGCTTCGTATAGACTTTGTTTGCTCAATCGGAAAAGTTTCATTCTTCCAGAGCTGTCCGGAACTACTGCGTCCAACGAGTCGCGAGACGAACCCTGTGGTACCCAGGGTGAAATCCTTTGGAAAAACTTTTCTCGAGCCTTGATTCATCTTTCAGGTAGATTCTAATCGCTGGTAGTCCCGAGTTGCACGCATCCAGGATCGATCAACATCTCAAAATTAAACGGGCCTAACTCGAGTGTTGGACAAGAGGAATGTACCGGGGACGCCGGACACATGACGCGGAGTAACAAATCCTAGAAAAACATAGGCGAACATCGATTGTTGCGGATTGTCGCGTATGAAAAGGTAACGAAGATTACGTAGCGACCGCGAATAGTCGTCGTCGTCGGAATAGCGGGTCGAAACGTCGCGTGTTATTCATGTATATGAACGAAACTCACCAGGAGACCGGCAATTTCAAGCAAGTCACCGGCCAGCTCGGCATCGTTGATGAACATGAGTTGATAGAGGTGCATATTGGCCGTGATATCACTCCCGAGACATACCAGCGCGCACAATATTCCCCGCCCCTTTTTGCCCCTGCCTAGCCTGTCATGTCAACGAGTCTCTCGGTGTCTCTTTTTCTTTTTTCCTTTCAAACAACTATCGGTACTTGTCCATTTCGATGTTTGGGAGCCGGAGAACTTGCTCGTCGGTGAATATTGTTTATCGTTGTCACGATATTTTCGTCGCCATTTTGGTTGCAGAGCGCTTGCCCGTCTCGACGACGCGCCGGATAAGCGCAGCTCGACTTTTCCGAAAGGTGCAGGGTGTCGCCTCTGCCGGAAAGCCGTCGGACTCCCTCGGCCGAACATGAAAAGGGGGGAAGACAGGAACCGAAGGGAAAAATCCCCGCGAGCAACAGTTTATCCTTCCCTCTTATCTCGAGCCAACGCGCAGACGCTGGTGTCGGATAAATCGTTACCTCGCACTCTCGTCGCGTTTCCCTGATCGCCGTCGACGCGCGAAACGTAATTATAAAGGACCGACGATGAGTAAGAACCATTCGCAAAATTTCACGCAATTGATTTTGAAGCGGATCGTTAAAAATTCATCACACCTGTACACCCTCGTCCTTCTTACACAATTTCCAGCACAGTCGGTGCATCGTGAAATCGACTGGCGTTCGGAAAGTTGACCGCTTTTTTCGACAGCACAAACTCAGTTGTAAGGAGCATTCTCAAAGTGATTGTGTCGAGAAGTATTAAAATCCGTTAGCACGAAATGTCTTACCATAGAAAATCATGCCAACCCTAATAACACAAAACATTATGTCCCGACGACATCTCATCTCATTTCGGTTATTAAGGACGCAGTGGAAATACGATATTACATACAATCTGTCAGTTTCTCTGTGTCACTTGATTGTAGCGACAATGGTTTTGAACTTAAGGTCATCATAAGTAAAAAACTTCAAGATTCCGAGAGCTTTTGGTAAACTTATCAAAAAAGCGAAAGTTTCTAATCATGTTGATCGTTGCTGCAGCAATTACCTAGCGATACTAACTCCGTCTCAATTGTTTCGCGATTGAATAAAGTCATTGGAACAGAGTATATCAAATGGTTTTAGGATGACAAAGGTATTACTGAGAAAACAAGGAGGGACCGAAGAAGCCTAGGTCTGTACCGGATAACAATCTACTCGGCTGCCAAACTGGATTACTTGAAAATTGTCCCGGAAATTAGACTAAGTTCTCGAACACTCTCTCGTGGACGTATGTAAATGAGGAATAGCCTCCTATACGCGAACTCCATTTTTTCTGTATAACCCATTGTTCCGGTAATCATAGCGCCACGATAATACGTTGATATATATCTAGCTGGAAATTAGTGGGGGAATATCGTGTTAAAAGCATTCGAATATAGAGTAAACAAGTTGCCAAATCATTTCCGTTCCATTTGACTTGAGATCGATTATTCCTTGGAGTAGAATATCATTTTTTTTATCACAACGAAGATCCGTCAAACAGAAAGTAAATGTGAAAACGATTTACAAACGAAATCTAAATTAAATATCGGGACACGTCAAAGGTTGGAGAAAACCGAACATATGAATAGATTTGCTTGCCTGTTTATATCGTGGAGGGAAATCTATCGTGATTGTCGATACTTTTCATTGTACTGAAGTTATAAGTTACGACATAAATCTGAACAGAATACGACTTTTCCCCAGGAAACTCAGTTCCTGCAACTGTATTGAAAGTATTAAAATGTATTCCGGTGAACCGTGAATGCAACTGTGGAAATTCAACAATAGCTCTCGGGCCAGGAGAAGTTAAGAATGTTAAATTTTTTTTTTTTTTTTTTTCCTTATAACTTTTTCCCACCAAATACATCGCAGTGAACACCGCACACTGGCTGGATTAGTTTCCTCGCTCGCGTTGTAGGATATATGCGAGGCTTTTACATTACCGGATTATAATGTCGTAACAGCCGTGGCGTTTAAATGAATTACGAGATAGCTTTGCATATTTATCCTACAAGTTAAGGTCAGGCCAAGTCCGTCTCTTCAGTTCTTCACGGATTTATCCGGCGCTGAAACAATCGCGTGAAAAAACCATCATCACCGAATAGTCATTGTCTGTGGCTGTAGGGGGGATTTCGAGGCCAGGATTTGAAATTGTATTACAGATGCCTACCTTGACGACACTATAATATAACGGGTAACCTTAAGAAAGTGTTAAGCTAAGCACGATTAATTCAACCAACGATATTTGACGTATAGACTCGACAGTTGGCTCTGAAAGTAGTTCAAGTCTAATAGAGTCATACTTGCTTATGAATTTAGTAAATTGAAAAAAACAAGCTTACGTCTAATGATACCAGAAGCTGTTTCTTACGAAACGAACCTTCCTCACTTGATAAGAACAAGTTTGTTAACGATACTTTAATTAATACTAATGACACAAAAAAGTGACGAACTTAAAAAAATATATACAAGTTCAAAGTATAACAGTTTGAAACAGAAAATGTAGTGTTTAGAAGAATTTTGTTGAAGTAATTTGAAAGTTTTAGATGTTTTGGAAAAATTGCATGTATATTTCTTCTGCAACAGAATTTTTGAAATGACGTAGAGTAAAGTCACTGCACTGAGCGTGGGGACTCGATTTCTGCCTAATTCAAAAAATTAGATTTATAACAATAACGATGAAAAATATAAATCATTCGTATCGATAGTGCCGGAATTTGAAAATTCTTACGTTAAAAAACAATCAGTGGAAACTGTTTTGTTCGTAAGCATGCCTATCTAATAAAAATAAACGTGAGAACTGATTCTGCTAACTGGAGAAAGTAATTGATAATTCTGAAGAAAAAAAAATTCCGAGTAGAAAGAAAAATTGGGATACCATTTTTTATCAATAGACTTCAAAGTAAAAAAATTGTTCGACCAGTATTAGTTTACTGAACCTATGCTTCTTACCCCAGATAGAGAAACTTCACATTGCACTACCTGCGATACTTCGGAACTTGAACTAATCCTCACGCCACATTCTCATTCCGACATTTGAGCCTGAATAACACTTGCTACGAAGAAAACGGGAAATTGCCTGACCTAAGTATCGGTGATTTACGTATCCGGGAGCCAAGAGGGTCCAACTGCCCCAACGATGTACCCTCATAATCATAAAACTTGCAATCGACGGTGAACGAACTACCTACCTATCTCTCTTATCACCCTTTCCTAACCCAAAAGCTATGAGACTTTCCTTCGAACTCGGTTACGACATGCCCACCGTTTCAGGGTCTGTAAAGTAGGTATTCCCTATCAGTATTTCAGCCCGCAAAGATACTTGTTCCCTTTAATTATTGCCACTCATGAATGCGCCTATCAATCATTGGCAGTACGTCAAGCGTGTAGCCATTGACTCTACTTACTCGATGGTTTTCTCTGTCTTCTGTTCAAAACAGATAAATATATGCCATACACTGTTATAATACGACAAAATTCGTTTCGATCGACGATAAAAAAAAAAAAAAAATATGTCAACCACGTCGATCGAATAGCTATATTTTACAATAATGCTAATTAGTCCACTAACCCCGCTCTTGACATTGTTATTGTGAGAGATTTTCCGAATTTTCTGTAGGGTGGGGAAAAAGGCTTTCGTTTGAGCTTAGGGCAAAGACACAGTTTTCGATTGACAATATTTTTTCTCGATACGAGTGTTTGCAATTAAAACAATTATTGACAGTCTTATTTAGTTCAACTCTTGTGTAAGCTTGGTAAATATTTCGATACTATGCATGACTGAGATGTATGGTACATTTCACTCAAAGCACAATCGTGATGACATAAGCTAGATGAATTGAGCATGAAAGAGTTCCCGTTGCTTAACGACTTTATTGTCAATCGAAGCAGAATTTGTTTCCTAGATGAAGATTGAGCTTAATCAGCGTTATTTACCATTATCGGAGTGAAAAACTATTGAAGCTTCCAACGAAACTAGTCTTCATATCTCCATATGCAATTTGAACAATAATCACATTAAATTTATAGATCAAGTGAACTGGAATCATCAACCATGGAAAAATATAGGTTGCTGTCAAACAGAGTGGAAGCCACAGGCTGAGCAATTGATCAGAAACATTTATATTGTTTTGTAAGAGATTGTCCGAAACAGATGTGAGGTACAAATTTGGAACACTGGACCTGATAAACAGCCCTTCGTTCATCTTTCGGTATGATTTTCAAGCTTGTTGTAACCCATCATTCGGATATCTGTGCTATATTGAATCTGAACATCGATAATTACTTTTATATCTCATTAATATCAATTGACGTAACGTGGAACAGACGTTCCAATTTCCAGGTTATCAATTCCACTTCAATCTCCATCCCTCTCATCCAATTTGCAGATTCAATTTTTCCTTAATCATTTTGAACTTTAATCCAGTAATTGATCGACGCTCAATTTTTCATAAGAAGACCGTATGTAAATATGATCGTGTTCCGTAGCTTTGTCAGATAAAATCTCGAGACGAGAAGAATCCATCAATCATATTCAAAAAGATTCTGCTTAATCGGTGTATGCAGAAATCTTAGTTACACACTCGTTTACAGTCTACTTTCGAAGACCTTCGATAATTGATCTTGTGACCACTTTCGTACGTTTCGTCAGAATTTCGATATCTGATCTATATATAAATCAAACTGATTACCGCAAACGTCAGCATAAAAACTGACGAGGAAATAACGATACAGAAATCTGCACATCTGCATATATGTAATTCTACATTTAAAATTCGACCTCGTCTCGAGGCGAGTTTTAGTGGGTAATTTTAAGGGTATCGGGTCACCGCTTATTAGCGCAGTGGAGCAACGAGGACAGTGTGGAATAAAATCGATGGATACTTGTCGCGTCCCCCGGCTTGACGTCTGATCCCAGCTTACCTCCAATATTGCTCGAAGTGTAAGATCATCAACGGTGGCTAAAATCTCATTTCGCGAAAGTTTGGCACTTTCCTGGAGTATTTCGATGCCGTCGAGCGAGTCTAGAATTTCCGCAACGGCTCCTGAAATCGAAAATTCATTGTTCAATATTTGACAGGTGGGAATTTTATTTTATTCTTTTTAATTAACAATATTGGATGACTGATTGACGTTTTTCAAGGCTCCTAAGCCCCTTCGGGGAATGAATATCGGATTAGTCTTATCGCATTATGCTTCCAAGGTAGGAGAGGATGAACAACTATGGTTGGGCACGCGTTACGACGCGACCCGACTAACCTGTGGTGGTAAGTTCGTCGTCGCCGACGTCTGAAAAACTGTCGGTATTCGTCTCCGGGTAGTGAGTGTGCCACTTTGGAGACGAGACAGCGGCTATTACCGCCTCCTTCAGTTTCCGTCTTGCGTTGAATTTCTTCAGCTCTTCTATTGTGCCTCCTAAATGTGTTCGCGCCGCACCCTTGTCACGGTCCTGCCACGCAAAATACACACAAATTTTTATATATTCATTATACACAACAGCGAGGAAAACAAATAATGACAATGCTGTACGAATACAAATGTAAATGTATACGTTGAAAGTAATTGAAAAACTTCCGGTCTCTTGTTTTAAGTCTCTCTTTAACAGAGTTATAAATCGTTCAGAACTGTGAGATAAGTTGTTTCCTCCTTAAATTTATACCCAGCATTATGGTAAATGTTATAATAAGACTCTTAACAAAATTAAGCCTCAAGCTACTTGTTCCCGTTTAATTAAGCATCATAATTGTAAGGCCTGACAAGACCAGAGAATTTCGTGTGTGTGTGTGTGTATATATAATATAGAGTATATATTATTCTATGTGTCTAAACTCACTCTCAGCCATTTGTGGTTCAGAACTTCTTGAATCGTGATTCTGTGGTTCAAATCGGTACAGAGCATCTTCCTGAGTAGATCCTTGGCGGTTTCGCTAATCGTGTCCCAAATTGGCGTCTCCATCTGAAAATTTAATCAAACCTAATTGAATAAAACCTCTTTCACCGTCGAGTGTAAAATATTATATACGAAAAAAGAATTCCAAAATATTTAACCGCTTCTGTACTTATAATATATACACGAGTATAATAGCGGAATTAACTCGAAACCGGCGGCGAATTTAGGCGATCTATTTATGAGCTGAATTTGCGTACATTTGTGTTATAAAATCGTATCCCTATATAGACGTAGACGTAGATATGTGACGGGTCAGAGGACACATCAATATCTGTCGTGGAGTAGGAGTCCGATCTATAATATCCTGCTACCTTGCAGGGAAACTCTGGTGTAAAAAGGAACTACGCCTCCGACGCGAGAGGCATTATTTACGATTGACAAATTGAGAATAACGTTGTTATATATAGTTGTTTTCTGGCTTCCGTCTCGGTGAAGAAAAAAAAAAAAGGAAAAGAAAATAGCACCACTTTATCGACAGGTGTAACCATCGCTGTATATGAGAAGAATAAGTGGAGTACATGTTCGAGGAGTAAGTTATACACTCGTGTGTGAATACATGCATAGCCACACGTGTGCGCAGCAATGTGGGCAATTGAAAAATTCCTCGACAGGCGTGTAACACACATGTGAATGCGCCGTGAGGGATGTAGGTACACGTGTAAGGTATATCCAGCCTTATCCCTGCAGCCTCTGTATTGCTCTAACGGCGATATTTAACCTACCGTGAGACAGGGTTGATGTTCAATATCGATTAAACTACAGGCTACCCCTGGAAGAACGTTCACCCGGTGTAGGATGAAAACAAACTAAAAAGTAGGCACCCTGGGCACCACCGGAACGCGGCGGGATACGTTGACGCCGGAAAAGGAGGAAGAAAAAGAAGAAAGGAAGAAAGGAAGAAAGCAAAGAAGGAAACGAATGCCATGAGAGAAATTTATGGAACAAGGGAGAGGCGAGGGGTGGAGGTTTTGGAAATTCGCACAAAACCGGCGCTTACCTGTCCGTCCTGCGACTGACTTTTCTACAACATACCGTGGAAATAAATGCATTGTTCGAGCAGAAATATTTGTGCGAGTGACGAGATTAGGATGCGGAATTGTTTCTGGCGAAAAGGTGGAGGTGGAGGATGAGGGTGACATTTTTTAACGGAATTGCAGGTCAACGAACGCTGATTCGAGAGTTCTATCAAACTGGATGAAGATCGAAGGTCGAAATTGAGGCTTAGGTTGAGTGCACCACAGGAATTGGCTTATATCTGAGTCCACTCCAGACCTTTGTCCGGAAAAATGAGGAGATAACACCGGGGGTTACGTTCTCTACGTTATAAAGTGCGCTGCGCGTCGTTGCATTATAATACATGAGGGTTCTACATCTTCATTTTTATTTTCGCAACGATTGCTTTTCAGATTCACTATCGCGAAGGGCGTGGCTCGGTGTGAAATATTATAATGACTATATATAATGTAAGAGTGGAAATACCGAATTTCCAGAAAAGCAAAAACTGTGATTCCGTTCATTGGCGAAATCAGCCATACCTATGTGAAAATGTAGAAAAGCTAAAGTCTAAAAGGCCATAATATGGAACGGTTAGAATCCCGACGATTTTTTTACTTCAAGATTTCTCCATTTCAACTTTTCTAAATTTTGAAATTTTTTGAAATGGACTTTTCAGTCTCTGAAAATTTGATATTATGATCGTCTTATCATGAAGCTGAAACTAGCAGCCAAAGTTAGTAGCCAAACCTGATAAACTTTTTAGAATTAAAACAATTCGGATCAGTTCTATTCCGATGATTCTATAAAAGTATCAGAAGTTCAAGGTTTCACAAAATTTTGATTTTCGGACTTCGCTACCTGATTAGAACAAACTTTGGAACTTTTGGCTGCTAATTCTGGCTGCTAGCTTCAACCTCATCGTTCTCTCGTGTGGCTATTATACTTTTTGACCATAATCCGAAGAACGGGTCGCTTTGCAAACTAAGTTCTCTTCCTTAACTTGGGAACATGTGCTTTATCCCTGCCGTGTTATACTTTGCTAGCGTTTCGAACGTGTATATATACAATGTAGGCGAAATCGATTTTGTGTCTTGAACTTAGGCGGAAAAACTCGACCGAGTTGGATAAAATTTGTCAGGGAAATCTTAAGTACTCGGTGAAGAGGCGCCATTAACCTATTCAACTTCCTCCTGCAACTTCAGATTACGAAATGGCAACCGCTTAAACTTTTGCATCTTTCATAGCCCGCATAAGATTTCTGATAAATTTTCATTTCGCTGCATTTTCTTACTACTGTATTTATTATCACTATTTTTTCAATTTGTTCTCTCTCCCTGAATAACGTCTATCTCACATGAAAAAGTGATGCCTAATATTTAAAATTTACAGCTTCAATCATTTTTACCAAAAAATTATCGACAAAATTAAGTCTTTCTATCCTCTCGAGTTCGACGAATCTAAAAATATACAGTACAGTCCATCATAAAATCAAACATCTGTGTATTTACTTCAGGATTCCAGTCAGATTCTCCTCTCTCGTTTCGAGCAAATTAAATTTTCATCGTATATGCTTTACGCAGTTTAGAACGTACCTGTACACGTCCCCTGCAGATGGCTTCGCGCAGACGATCACGAGCCCCGATGAAGGGTAAGCTGCCGGTCAAGAGAACGTGGAGAAGAACTCCAGCCGCCCAAACATCTCCAGCCTTTCCGTACTGTCGTCGTTGAATAACTTCCGGTGCCATGAAGTGTGGACATCCGACTCGTCCTGCTTGGCCATGTGCAAGAATCGGAAAAATTATAGAACAACGTCCGGTAGACGTGTCGAACGATTTTCATCGTTGCTTCATAAGCTCAACGAAAATAGAAAGTAAGAAACAAAAATAGAAAATCAATGAAAAAATACAAGAAAACCCATCGCAAAAATAACGAAATCATTTACAGGCAGCAAATAACGAGAACGATTCGATGCAATAATTACGTCGCATCCTGTTTCCTTTTCTCTATGCATAGAGGCCAGGTGCAATTGGTCGGTTTCAACAACGATTTTCCAGCTAGAATGATTCTATTCCTACACATGAAAATACAAGGCAGTAAAAAGTAGAAGGTCCTCCAGAGGCTTGGGGCGTAAATTGTTCTATTATGCATCGGGATAGAAGCTAGTGGGTATATTGCTGCAGCCTTCCTACGCGCCGCGAATAAAGATTTCGAGAATCAAGGGTCCCACCTTTACGACAGGTCCTACATTCGCCGCGACAGTAGCGAATAAAACCCGCATCCATACCTCCGGGGAAATGTCGGGAAATTTTTGCGGTGCATCCCGCACCTCTCAATATTCCTCCGAAAAGTCCGTCCGTTCTTAAAAAATGCAAACAAAATGACACACGTCTCGCGCTGGAATATTCTTCCTCCGGGTTTCCTCCCTGAAAACTGTCGAGGTAGTTATCTCGGTCCGGAAGCAACGCGACCCTTAGCTCGCATCGCGATTTAGAGAAATAAGATAATCCAAGGCGAATAAGGACCATCGGCGACGAGCCACGCGAAGGGTAGGTATAGGTGTAGCTAAGGGTGCCTGAGTTTTAGGGCTGACCATTACTATAATCTCTCAACTTTCTGACGGGGAGTATTCAGCTTCGTTGCCACCGAGGTTGGCATTTAGGATTCGTTGAAACTTAATCTGCGGGACTATTTCCCTTGTTATTCTCAATTTCGGGAGCTGAATTATCTAGAAGCGAATGAATTCATTCGGAAAGTGGTTCAAAATGGTGAATATCCGGTATGGCTTGAGAATGAGACGCGTAATATTTTTTCAATTCGAATAATTGAGTTATCCGCGCAGTTACGAAACTTTCGAAACGCTTCTTGTGTATAAATCAGCATTCGTTGCACATCCTTTGAAGAAACAGCATCCAAGGAGTTTGATTGACTCGCGAAGGATTCTGAAACGAGATGCTCGAGTTAATTAAAAGCGTCGTTTGCACGGTGCGACACGAATGCTTTTTCACACGGCTTTTCTCACTTCCTTACATCAAGCTATTTCCATTCCGACGGAGAGGGCATTCAACCATTGGTTGTAGATTGTTCTCGTACCTGCGATGATTTTGAGAGTCACAATTTAACCCGGTGACTTTTCGCAAATTGAAAATCTTTGCGTGGGATATGGAGGTTTAATAGACACTGTGCTATAGACAGTAATCCTTAGATTAAGTATTCAAGGTGAAAATACCCGTTCCTCGGTTGAACCGAGTAAAACTTTGATGGTAGCTGACCGATGTGCTACCGATAAACCACGAGTACAGTGCCCGAAAGCACTAGAAGTGCAAAGATCCGAGATGCTAAGCCCTTCTCGAACACGAACCGCGGGTAAATTCAAATTAGATTTGCGTCACGTGATTCACCATTTCAATTATTCTGCGTACCTAGTCGTTGTCAAAACCAACCAAGTGCTGTTGAACCGTTTTATAAATGGGCAATAAATTATGCATTGCATCCGGAGTGGGGAAACGAAAAGACAACCGAAAAAAAAATTCTGCAGTAAGAGTTCAAAGTGATATGCGAACAGAATGCAACATATCTTTATTATCTGGTCATAAAAGCTCTAAACGAAATAAAGCCACACACAATGCTTAATTCTTAATTGTCTATCTCAGGACTTCTGTTTAATGCCAAAGTGTTCCTTCAAACCCATTGACTGTGCAGTATCGGAACATGCTCAACGCTTCCGATGCTTCTTACAACATCGTAAGAAGTGGTAGAGCGGTACAACGAACGCCAAGTTTCAAGGCATGAGTACTGATTGTGAGTCTCCGACAACAAGAGATCAGGAGAAATACTTGGCGCAAAGTAAGCAGTTGTTTTAATGGACGTAACAAGACGGAATTTAGCCAATTCAGTCAATTGGTTTGCACACACTGTGGGTTTCCGCTTCATATGCGTTTACGTTGAGTTTACTGCGGCAACCAGCACAGATGAGAGATCCCATTGCAAATCTCTGCGGCGCTGATTGCCCAAACATGTCAAATAAAAGCAATATATATATATATATATATATAATATGGATACATATTTATATAAATGTACGCATAATATGCAAGTTCTATTTCTATTTGCGACGCAACACCGAACACTCAGAACGATGCAGAGATGGAATAACGACAATGACAAACATGTATAAGTATAGATGCTAGCTTTGAAGCGGGGAGTATCGATGAAGCTGTACATTAAGATGAGACGAGTTTCAAAAGCAATTAATGTAACAAAAAAACGGCAGCAGGCAAAATAAATCGTTTATACGGTAGTCGCGATGTCACGAACGATTTCAACGTTTTCATTTATACCGTGTATAACGTATATATACGTATACGTGGCACTGATATTCGAAGATAAAAAAAAAATACACAATCAATATAAGCGTTGCGCAAGAGTTATGAATTATTCGTAAGTATCGCAGAGCTCAGTAATTAAATATGGGAGCATCAACAATCGCGTTGCTTGTGTATAATAAGAAAAGTGAATCAACGAATGCGGGAGCAATTTTTAACTCGTAACAAAACGTGTTCGTGATGAAGAGTAAGATCGAATAACGTCGCAATTAATCATGTTTTAATACTTCCTTTTTTCATTTTTTCTTTCTCTCTGTACTCTTTGTTTTCGTGATAAATAGCTTGCATTCACTTGATTTAAGAGTAGGTATGCCTTTTTCGTCTATATACATATATATACCTACTTATAAAATTGAAAAAAGACTGAAATGGCACGGCGCCTGGAAAATGTCAAGCATAAAATTTTACCCCGGGCTATGTAAGTGGAGGTTATGAGGTAAATGAAAGTAAGGATAAAACGCTGCTCGCTACTTCCACGATTTTCCACGTCTTCCACGCTAAAATTCCACAACGGGCTTGGAAATTGGGTCCGTTGATATTGACTCTCGATTCGTTTCTAAATACGATAGGAGGCTGTCATCCACCGACCTGCGTCGTATAAACGTTATTTGAATCGCGCTTGAATGTGAATAACGTTCGTTGGTTCGTTGTGGTTCGGCGACGCGACGCAGGGTGCAGGGCATTGTTTCAATCTGCAAACTCTAGACTAACTGCGAAACCGCGGCTCTATTTGTCTTCGAAATCGATTACTCCTTCCTTCTTTCTCCACCGTCCTTCTCCGTTCATCCGCTTTCGCCTCGTCTTCCGATTAGCCTGCATTTCCGAACTCGCCCCGCAATTTCTCCGCCTCTCTACTTTGCTATTTATATATGCTATATATGTATACGTTCGGCATAACATGCCTGAATATTCTCGCATAATTTCTATTTTCATTCGTCCATATACTCGATATAATGCCTCCGTATCTAATCGGAAAATGTTAATGCTTCCGCAATTTTGAAAACACTGCATTCACACATGACTACTCATACTGTACCTGACGATGTGTTTTCTTCGTTGGTTTGTTTTTTCACGCATATTAATAACTCATTACTCATGCATTGCATATCGTTCGTAGGAATAGAAAAACTCTAGATTCAGCCAAATGGGAACATATCTACTCTCGTTGAATTTAAATGGACTTTGTCATGATCTACAATATCTCTAATCTCAATATTAAAACAATAATCATAGTGATAACAAAAAAAAATAGAAGAACACTATCCGAATACATATTTGGCGATTTATACGCTACTATATGAACGCTACTGTGGAGTGAATGAATGGTAAAAGCGTATCCGCAAAATACGAATAACTATTTGCATATAAACATGTGTATCTGCGATGTATAATTGATGAGAAAATTAACGAACATGTATAATGTAAGTTTAATTGTCTGCACGTGACAAAAACGATGGACGGACGGACAGACAAACGGGGTGTATATTTACGTTACATACGTCGTACGTATAAGTGTACACAAACTAATGTATTACGCTGCAACTACGTTATATTATGCCTAGGCAGAAGGAACACAACACACGCAGACACGTGGACGGAGCCACCTAAACACGGCTATGATAACTATGAGTATATCGTATAGTACAGTAGCTATACATACGTACTATGGCACAGGCGAAAAACGGAAGAGAATAATTCGTAAGAAAAAGAAATACTAACGAAAGACACGAAACATAATTATCCTAATTCCTACGATCGAAGCAAATTTTTCAAACATTATTCATACGTACAGGTATAACGATACGTATTCGCACATTATCACAGAACTACTTTTTACATGTCATACTGACTCGATTTTGTAAAGGAGGCAAGAATGTGCCAAGGCACTAGAAATCCTTCAGCGACAAGTTTTATTCAACGCTAAGGCGAGTGGTATATTGTTATTTATACTATATTATTCTTGCGCCGGATTGTCGCAGTTTGGTAAAATGAGTAGACGACATTAATTTATCGACTTTACACGGTTGAAAGAATTTTGAAAAACTTAAAACTGGCGTGCAGAGACGTCACGGCGCAAAAACATTTTCACGTACCCATGCGTCTGCGAATACAGAGAATTAAACGTATTAATACGTCCTCGATAAACGCATACTGTCAAGGTAATAGTAGTGAGTGAAACTAGGAAATACCGATTTTTTCCTCCGTGTCGCTGACAAGCGAGTCCTCCGCATCTGTCAGGTCCTCGAAAGGGAAATTGCTGCTTGGAGGTGCAGTCGGTCCTACCGAAATAATAATAATAAAGAGATGTCTAATTTGCAGGGTCGTTGAAATTTTTGCTAAACCATTTTAAAGAGAGGCGAAGCTTGACTGTGTATAAACAATAATAAATAAACAAATAAACAAATAAATATAAATGAGTAATCAAGGCGAATAAGCCTTCGCTCATGCGCAAAATTCACACGTGGAATTAATCGCATAATATAATAGAACACGTATGCGAACTGCTTCGAAACGTGCTGAGGAATACATTTGCGATTTCAGCAGCTATTCGTAAGCCCGCCATAGTGAAGCATAACAAGTAGGTATAACGTATGCATTGGGATTATACAAGATTAAAGCACCCACAATTCGTTATGCGTGGGTCGAGGGACGTTTCACCCCCACGTTTTCCGTCTCGATTTTATTTTTACACATTTCTCTTATTATTCTACGTTTATTTCGCGCCCAGGAAACGCCTCCTTTTACCTAGGAAAGTATACCTGCTGTATTTTATACGATATAGTAAATTTGCCGAGTGTAGCGCAGGCTTTTACAGGCTCAGAATACCAAGTGATAAGGATACTCGATCGGTCACGTTTTCAATTCGTATTCTGCGCAGTGTTAACCGTTAGGAGTAACGTACTGCAGGAGAGAATTAATTCACGCTTAACTTAATTAGACTGCGGCCCTGAACGGAAAGCATTTATTTTTTCATAATTAATTTCATTGCATCGTTATCGTCATCCCGTATCGCAATTTAGCAGAACATGTTGAATCAAATATGTGGAATTGATATGCGTCATCTGCGAATTTTATCATGTGAGATGATCGTGTTTGTTACTTCGTTTCTAACACGCGTGGTTTGCATTACATTATACACACGTAGGCATCGTGCAGGCGTAAGCAAGAATAAATTTCATTATGATTACGGTTATCACACGGACTTGATTATATTCTCACGAGAGAAATTTTCCGATATGACGTTGATTACGAGGGAATTAATAGATTCAACGTAAGCCACAGCCGTTTGGCATACCGCAGAGTTAAACGCCTACCGATTTATTACGATACAGCTGCAAATATTTTTTATTTACTTTTATTTTTTAAGGAAATATTCTTTTTCTTGAAGTTTCAAATATTTCACCAAGTACGGCACAAAGCTGCTACATTCCGAAGGCAGTACAGTACCACCATGAAATATAAGCTACGAGCAACATATTAACGTCTAAACTCAATTATGAAAATTAATTTTTGTCTAGACTAGCAATGAAATTAATTCTGAAAGGGCCACGTTGCATGCAATTTCTCTCTGACGTTAACATAAGTAATCTTATACACGTTAACTGTGCGCCAAGGAGTTGACGAACACCTTATATCGTAGAATAATTTCTAAGCAGGGACTGTAAATAATTCCCTACGTTGATACGTATGCGTATATAGGTATGTAAAAATATACATTTGAAAGGTTTTTTGGATGTTTTTTTTTTTGTTTTTGATGAAAACTGCAAAACTTTCAATGCATCATAACTTTTATCATATTTTTTTTTTATACACGATTGTCACGTGCAGATAATTGTATAATTACATAATTGTCATATATGTGTAACGTATATTACAGAAGTTTTGGGAAACGTATTAAAAGAACCATTTTACAAATTACGTGTAATGCAAATAAGAAATATCCGGTCAAGGAAAAATGGGCCTGATAAGCGCTACTCTAAATCGTCGGGATAATTTTTATCTTCTTGACTCGGTGTTTGAAAAGCAAGATATTACTCTACAAATATCTATAACACGTAAAACGGAGCGTATATTGCTTGATACTTCAAGTATTAATCATATATTATATGCGAGAACATTTAATGCAGGAAAGTCTAAATATTTGATATTAATTTGAAACTTGGTGAAAATTAATTAGCGAAAGACGGTATTTCAGAACCATTAGAGAGGATTTTGAATCATTCAAATTACGTGAATTAAGTTGTGGAAATTGTGAAATTAGAATTTGTAAAATACATAAAATTTATCGCTTAATTTTGGAATCAGTACCACCTTTCAATGGATACTCATGCCAATTCTCACATGTGCCTGGAAGATGAGAGCTTATTCAACTCTCGTACCTTTATAGAGGTTTTCAGATTTTCCTGGCAAATACAGACGTCGAGTAGATTTAATTGAATTTGTGAGTTTTAAATTACGTTACGCACTTACAAAATGTGAAAACACTTGCCGCTAATAATTTCGTGCAGTACGAACAGCGGAGACAATGCGTGGGTATAAAAGATGAAAAAAGCTCTTTACAAAGGAGTTATCGATGATTTAACTATCGTGAAGCTACCCTAGTATAACTGCAATAAGCGATGTTATTGCGAAGCACTTCCAGCTAGTGTAATGTTCATCTATTGTGCGACAAAAGCCGAGGGGTTGATCGTTGCTTCTATGATCCAGCGTACACCCAGAGGACTTGACGAAGGATTTAGTTCGACCCCGAGTGAATTCACATTTTAAACCCTCCACCGGCGATGTGGTTTTTGCTAAAGTTGCCGGCCAACACCGACGATTTCGTCCTGGACTCTCATCCCCCCATTTAGGACTTTTCAAAAATGTCTCTGAAAATTCAGGCAATTAGTTTCAGATGCCTACTTGTTAAAAGTTAGGGTCGATGATATGATATCGTCCATATTGGCCGGCGAAGGATAAACTGACTTTAGACGAGTTCAAAAGCTTTCAACGCACGAATTAGCGTACACCCGAGTAATGAATGGCCAACCCCTTGGCGTGAGTACGATGCGCAGGTAAACGAGGTGCCGGAGAGCGTCGTGATCGATATTGAAAAGCTGTCAGCAGCGCAAGTTAAGTAAATAGAAAGACGAACGGTGTAAGACGTGTATAAATAACGAGAGTGAAAATGCGTATAATAATAATTGATAAATAACGAATGACGGCGGTAATTGCAAGTGAAAGGACGACGGGAATAGATATACGATGTATTCTATGAGTGAGTAAGGGAAGTGAGGGGGTGGGGGAATCGGAGGCAAGCAGGCAAGCGATAGCGACTTCTGTTACATCATGGCATAAAGGCATGTGGGAAGGTGTCTTTGTGTCTGTGTACACGTAGGTATACAACGATGATACATAATGCGCGACGAAAGTCGGGAAGAATAAAGAAGGCGTCGTGTGTATATGGTTCGAGGGTGTAACGAAACGGCATAAGGTCCTGGGGAAGCGATGAGAAAAGGTTAGGTCAGGCTTACCCTCGGTGTCGGCCTTCAAGTAGAGCTGCCCCTTTGGGCTCAGACTTCGCCGATACTCGCTCGTGAAACACTCTGCATTCATTCAAACCAAATACAGGTTATCAAACCTACCTTATACAACTTCGTATCACGGTAAATGTCTATCTACATTACATATAGGATTAGGTACTTTTTCTTTAAGTAGCAGGTAGGTGGGTCAGCCTTTTTTACTTTCTCAACGATAAATTATTGAGTGTAATAGAATTTTTCATTTACCTACTTCCATTTTTATACGACAATGCACTAGCGAATAATTATACTCATGAAAGTCGGAGTTGAATGCAGTGAGAATTGTCCTTTGCAAAGGGAAACGTTGATTCAAATCTGAACACTGCGTGTAATTATAGGATAGCATATGTGAGGTAAAGACGTTTCTTATTTGTCTCACAACTAACGGTAAAGATTTTCTACTTCATCGACAATATTTGTGAGTTTAATCCCAAAATTTATGCAATATGATATTGAAAATTCTCTGAACACCCGCCGATTTATATAGTTTCCACGCTTACGTTTTCGTCTCTCGGAGGAACGTGAGCCGCATTTTACGAATCGGGGTGTGAGGTATATGAGGGGATTTGTTACGTCACTGTTAAAAAGACATTGATAAAAGAGAAAAAAAAAAAATTCACCTCGCACGATTTAAGACGGTATAAAAGTGCAGGGTTATTGGACAATTGAGAATGATTGTAAGATAAATTGACTCCGTGGAACTTTTCTGATAAATTTTAAAACGATCTCTCACTCTTTCGTGTATCGTATAAAGAAGAAGTTCAATCGCAGCGGTGAGTAAAGTTTGGCGAACTTGTCAAAAACGTTCAACAACTTCGCTCGACAAGTGCGAGGTGAAGTTTGTTTCACGCTCGTAGCCCTGATGTCACTTTACAATCTTAATTTCACCCCTTTAGCTTTTCAGTGGCAAAGAAGAAACGTCAAGGAAGAGGGTTTTGTAAGTTTAAATTTTCCGAAACTCGCTAAATAAGTGTGTCATAATAAAGCAGCACTCTGTGTAGATTTTAAAGTGATCGTTCAAGACCTCGATGGGCTATTTATCCATGTGCAAAATGCGATTGTACAACCGACGCGATACGTGGTAAGTGATAAATTGATCCGATGTTCGGTCAAGATACTGTTACTACTACTAATGACCTTTAAAATTCCAGGCCAAAAATCAGCAAAAGGCTTTATTATAAGGTACGTAGTAAGGAATTGAAACTAAAGTTGCGTATTATACGATAACAATAATAATAATAATATAAATGATCATAATAGTAACAGTGAGAATATTAAGAAAAAATATTTCACTCAATACATGTATAAAATATTAGCAATTATACGGAGTAGAAAAAAAAATCGATACATTATATTATGCGTAACTGCAGCGATTATTATAGTATATGATGGAATCGTATATAGTTAAGGGTGAATAATTAGAGAATCTATAATTATAATAAAATGTTTCTGCAGCTGCTGCATTCTCCACATCATTTTGACCACATCAAACATTTAAAAATCTCGAATGCGACTGCCAGTATAATAATTATCGAAGCAAAATTAGTGTATAATATAATACAAGATCGCAGGAAGAGCATCCAACAACGAAAGTAAAACATTTATACAATTTCTCGTAGACGACCCAACTCACAGAGCCATTTACGTGGTAGTAGTAGGTACGTTACTGTTATAGAATAGGCCGATATAACAATGGCACCACTAAATCAGAGAGGCAGTATTCAAAGCGTTTGCAAATTCATATCGGCGAATAGGTAGATGTATACACGAATATAATATATTTGGAAACTTTGCGAAATATTGTTAATAGCCTCGGGCTCTCTGCGTTACTTAGATCGCATATTTCGTCCCATTTATTAATTGGCCAAGTTGCAGGGTTGCTATACGGTTTGAATTAGGTGAAGTTTCTCAGCTTGATGTAACGCGCGATATCAAGTATAAAGAAATATACGAAAAGGAAGAGGTACGCTACCGTATACGCATTTCCGTTTGCCTGATGAAAAATTCATCGTCCCGTTACCCGAATGGCGAAATATTATTATTCGAACCAATTTCATTTCTAACCAGCTGTCCTTAGCGCCAAAAATACGAAACAGCAACGACGGTCGTTTAAAGATTCCACCTTTAGCGGTGAAAATTAAGCTCAGAGCTTTGAAACGTCGCGTAAGCGTGATAGCAGCAAAAAGGGAGTAAAATTCAGACGCGTAGTACGCATAGCTCGTTGTACGCATGTATCGTCGTGAATGGAACAAGGGAAACGTGACTCGAGAATTTTGACGAAGGTACGACCGTGCACTGGTTAATTCGTTTTCGCATTAACGGAGCGGCGCACAACGTGCCACATTGTATCACCGAGGAGCGAAACTTTGCACCGGAAAATGAAGAAATCATCTCCCGTGTACGACATCCTGACAAAACGTGTGTAGGTATCAGTTTCATCCCACGCTTCGCGACGCACGTAATTCTCACCCTACGTCTCGCTGCGTCTAGGCGAAGAAGGAGGATCAACAGCGGTATGAACAGGCTTTAAGAGGCAACGGAAGCAAGCAGCGCCTAATACGTGCTCTTTTCATGTGATACACTGACAGCCGTCCGGCAACAGGTCGTCCAACGCAGCTATGGTCAGTGGCAAAAGCAGGTACGACAGACTATAGAGGAAGAATGAAAAAGGCGGCGGTACGGTTGACTTTGATTGAAATCACTCGGGGGTGAGCGTCTTTGGGTTAGGAAAACAGGCGACAGACTGTTTCTCCCTTACAAGTATATCTCTGTACCGCGCAGTAGACTCGATAAAAGACACACGACATGACGATAAGTCTCAGGGGATGTTCGTAACAAACAAACGTTGCGGGATAAATGAATCAAAACAGTTATCCAGAATTCTGCCTCTCTGACATAAATTACTATATAATGTACATATGTATATTAGGGTGACGCAAAAAAACCGACAATTTTTTTTTTTTTTTTTTTTTTTTTTTTGAGTCTCGTGTGACAAAATGTTAGTTTTTGAAGTTTTAAGAACCCACTCCAAAGGACAGCTCAGAAAAAAAAAAAATTTTAAGAGGTTACTCCAAATTTAAAAAAATGTCAAAAATCATCAAAAAATTAAATTAAAAAAATTGTATTTTCAGTATTTTGTTTGATTTTTAATTCATGTCGTGGTGGATTGTTATCGATTCTTTCTTACTAAATTAAAGAAAAAAAATTTATGAAATTTTAATATGAATATTAAAAGGTCGCTCGAAAGGATCTAAAGAAATGCACCAAAACATTGAAAAAAATTATGAGAGACATTTCAAAATTCAAATTTTGAACTGAAACTTTCGGAAACTTATTTTTTTTTTTGTTTATAAAATTATACCGTAACGAGAAAAATAAATAAAAAATCGATTTTTGACGTTTTCTGACGTTTTAAAAAATTTTTTAAATATTTTTTTGAACTGTCTTTCGGAGTGGGCTCTTAAAACATCAAAAACTAACATTTTGTCACACGAGACTACAAAAAAAAAAAAATAGTCAGTGTTTTTGCACCACCCTAATGTATATATATATATATATATATATATATATATATATATATATATATACACATACATATACGTACATATACAGATATAATATAATGATATACGAGAAGAGAAATTCGGAGAAACGACATTGGACGAATTTATACGTGTCATATGAATTGATAATCACACCTCATGAGATAAGGTGCTGGTGCCTACTCCCCTACTGTCAATCGTTCGACGGGTCAATCGTACTTCAAGGCACCAGGAATCTTATGACTCCATGGTGTTGAGTACGGAAATCAGGTATCTACTTATTTACTTACAATACGTGATTACTGTACATAAAAATGTTCTGCATACATATATATATATATATGTACATGTATACACACCTACATGTATTCATCATGTTGCCAGACAGAAGAATGCAGGTGAAAATTAACTAGCCAAGTCTAGCGGAGAAGAAGAGGTGAGAATAAACACAGCGTGTTAATTTCTCGGCACGCAGGAATTTAGTACAAAGTCAGAATAATTATATCTCTATGTAGATGTATATGTATATATACATATACATATGTATGTTTGTACGTGTAGGAAATATCGTAATATGCAGGAGAATAATGTATAAACGTACCGACGCCGTTTGTTTGCGACGCTGGCAGCTGGACCGCGACGCCAAATCCGCGTAGCTTGACGGGGGCGGAATTTTCCCGACCTGCTAAAAGCGCGCACTGCGGCTTCAGGTCCCGATGAATTATGTCGTTCTCATGACAGTATCGAAGGGCTTCCAGAATCTGCCGCATGTAGTGACTAGAAGAAATTTTCATAGTTAATAGACATTTTCGACAGATTATGCAGTTTTGGAGGAAAAGTGGTTCAGCCCGAATGCCGTGCCAGACGAAAGTTCTGCTGGTAAGTTACGAGTATCCATGTGTGCTCTTTGGAGCTGCTGAATAACCTCTGACCTTTTTCCTGGGTCGCGAGGGACGGAAAAAGAAATTCAACCCGAGTCCTTATAAGTCGGAGAAAATGCCCACTAAATGTGATAAGGATAGAAAATCGCGTGCAAGTAGATTTCGCGCATTATGGATCAGTGACAAATTTTCGCAGCAGAAGATCTCAACAGGTACGGTGAAACGAACAGTTCGCAGAAACGTGCTCGAATTTGCGTCGACTGTTCCCGCGACGTCGGCAATGTCGGTGATTTAATCAAGGGGAAGGAGAAAATTGGCGATGAGATTGAAACAGCGAAGGGCGACAATGAATTTGGTCAATTAAGGCGTGTGGAAAAACTAATGAAAAAGAGTCATTCGTTTTTATTGATTAGCGGTGGTACGAAAGCGAGAATTTACACGATGTGTCTGTACGTACGTTACTCTTGAACGAATAAAGTAAAAAAAAACTACACAACGTAAATTACCACTTAATTCGTTCATTGAAACAACAATTCTGAGCTAATTTTGGGTCTTTTTACACGGTGTAAAGCGTCAGTAGCTATCATCAGTCGTGCTTGCGTGCTGTAAGAGATTGATGGAGATTTCGGATCCTGCAGGAATGTGCTTCTTCTTGTTGATCATTGGGATCGAGCTGTTTTACCTCAAGTTCTACTACCAAGGTAAGGTGACCGCTCTGTTATTGATTATAGACCATTGTTCGAACCATTCTACGTTACATGATTGCAATGGCGGGAAAAGTATGAATGCTCAGGCATTTGTTACGTACATATATACATTATAGATGTACAATAGAAAATTAATCCCTGACCTGGCAACCGCTTCGCTGTAGACGAAACCAGCTGTAGCACGACGCACAACTTCGAAGCAAAGGTCCGATCCGTCCATGCTGTGGATTAGAACGGGTATAAATGATTATTCACCAATCGCAACAAGAATAGAATCCTCGTATTGTGTTCATGGTTCATGGAATGAACCGATTCAATTCTTATCGATACTCAAACGGGGTCAACTATTTCTCATATCACTGCATGGTAATTCATACGTTCGATCTGTTCTTAGCTACGTCAAATTTACTCACTGATTGCATGTTGTCAGATTAATGTGACGTACGTCTGTAATCTAGTTGGTTTGTTTCATGAATTTACTGAAATCACGTCAATAATAATTGTTACCTTCGAGATTTCTGCATCTGTAAAAACGAACTATCGCTATACCCGTGGCTTTCACACGATCATTCTGACAATGCGAACAAAGTTCTATGAAGTATCTTGTGCTAGGAATTCATAAAAAGAGGGCGTATCTTTGGCATAAAAAGAAAGTTTGATGCAATTCTGTTCTCCGAATGACTGTTGAAAAGTTAAGGTCTGCTGAGGTTTATTTTTGCAGATGTAGAAATCCCTCGAGGTTACGAACTCGTTTTCTTTACAACACTTCAGGCTTAAGAACGGAATCAGTCAATTCGTTACTTTTCTGTTTCAAGCGAGCCTTCTTGACAGCTACGTTCACAAAATTTTTCGTTTATCTGATCTAATGATAAAATTTAAGGGTAACAGAATCTACAATGAAAAGAACTGATCAATAAAACATGTGAAATCATTTCCAGTGAAGTCAGCCTCTAAAGAAAATGTCACTTGAATTGCATCCCTTGACCTGATTTCAAGCAAGCTCGTTATCACGTAAGGCCAACCGTACAATAAATGTAAATTGTATAAATGAGGGTGGATTCGCAGGACATACTCACTATTCGAACACCATGTAAAGCATTCCTTCGGAACTGTAGGTCTCCAAGAGTTCCACGATGTGGGGATGTTTCAGCATGTGACATATCGTTGCCTCGCGTTTCAAGTCTGTAACATTCGTCCGACATAATACACTTTGAGCATACACTGCAGTTGGATAAAGGCAATGTGACAGTGATCACCTGTCTATTTTTAAAAGGGTATTCGGATAGATCATATATAGAATCAGGATAGAGCGACGATTTTTGAGATGTCCTGTGGTGGCTGTGTCATATTGCAGCAGGAGCCTGGTACGAAGAAACTTTTCGAACGCTAACGAGTAGGCTGGAGCTTGACCCACATTACCCTTCCTGCGACTGTATCTTGTCGTGAGAGTAAATCCCCGGCATGCAAAAGTTGAAGCTTGTGAAAAGAAGCGCGGTAATTAGCGGATGGTAATTACCGTGTATTGTTATCACGCCCGGGGGTTGCTGAGAATGAACTAGGCAGTAAACTAAAATAACAACAACGCCGCGTGTCTACACAGGGAGACAATGAGAACCAACGATATTTCAAATGAAGTTTTTGGAATGCGTTGATATGAATTTTCAGAGAAAAAACGTTCCAAAGCGCTGGAATTAAAACAGGCAATCGATCGATTGGCAGAATATTTCATTCCAGACATAAAGTTGTATCGTTTGAATCGCGAGTTCTTTTTAAATCACAAAATTTATACGCTTCTACACTTTTGTAGAAGGGGAATATACGCTGGATATTTTCTCGAAGTAAAAATACATCTCACGAATGCAATTGAATGTAATTGAATGTAGGGTGTGGAGATGTGTCTTCATAAAGATCAGGTTTTCGAGCGGTAGAAGCAGGGATCTCAAAACGAGAAATGTTCGGAGGAAGTCTGGAAAAAGTAGGGAGTCGCACATAGCTGAGTAGGCACTCTTCAGCTATGTGCAAGTTCGAGGAGACGTGAAAGATAGAGGGACAAGATGAAAAGTATGAGGTTACGGTTAAGAGATAAAAGTAGCAGTCCGTGACTCTGGTGGACGTTGCAATTGTGTGATTTTTGGACCAAACGCAGGATGCGTGAGACGAGTTTCCTTCAAGTCGTGTTTAATATTACATCAACTGGGGCGTTATTTTCTTTCGTATTTCATTCGGCAAGTTATCGTAATGTCTTTCCAATTCTCCCTAACAGCTGTGTAACATCCTCATTTTCTATTGATGACATGATACTCTGGGGGGATGGAGAGCAGCCCAATGCTCAGTAAAAATTCACTCCCATGTTCAAGAAGCCAGTGAAATTATTGCTGTATAATCGTAGAAAAGGAATGAAAAATTTCTGGCAAAATGGTTTAACCCTTAAATGTAACGGAATCACGTCAATATTTCTATTAATCATCGGAGGGCAGATAACAGCCACGCAGATTCTAAACGGCAAGATGGATATCCTGGCCAATGATGACTGCCAAGTCGATAACCGTAACTCCTCTCATGGATTCCCGAGAGTATTTTCGGACAAGGAATCACTTCGGAAGACGCACGTTGCAGCGGAGTTCATTATACTTGGAAAACCAGGACTAAGGTGGGCGGCATATCCACTCCTAATGATGTATAAAGGGTTAGTTGGGACGACACGAGATTGAGGGTTGAAGGCTCGAATAAGCAACGCCGCAAGGACGCAGTTGCCTGAATTCTACTCCAGCTACGATATCTCGTTTTATTTAGCCAGACTTCTTATCTTTAGTATTTAGGCAAGCAAGCCCCTGCCTACCTGGCCCGCCACTTACTCATGACTTGATCAATGCAAAGAATTGCAAAAATTGAGCACACATTATTACTGTCAGGGAAAAACTCATCACGCCATTTCCCCTTCGCGGGAAAAAAAAAATTTCGCGAGAAGAATATAAATACGTGAGTTTTCCTAGTTTTTTGTCTTTCAGGGTGATTTTGTGATGAAAATTTTCCTCGGATCTTCTCAACGGAGACATCCAATATTACTTGGATTTGACAAAGTTTTGTCTTCTTAGTTTTGTAAATAGGGTTGAATAACTTTCACGCACTCTTCGAATTCAATTGTTTCGGTTAGGTTATCTAATCGTCAGCTTCTAGAGCTATTTACTCATCCACTGAGTCTGCATATATTAGATAAAGACGAAATAGTGGAATGTAGTGCAGCCTCTTCTTGCAAGACTCAGATGAAAAAATAATTGTTTCATTTTTTTATTGACTTACTTCAATTTGTTCGATTTATGTCAACGAAATAGAAAGAAAGAAAATACGAAAACTGTATTACGGGCGGAATGAATTTTTTAATGGTACAAATTGGATTTTACTTCCTATGAGTGAATATTCCTTAGAATTTTAAACCGTATACCTAAGCTTCGAAACCGCGCAAAAGTCTTACCTTGTATCAAATTATGAATATTCAATATTGAAAGAGTGGATATCACGATATAAAATTGTGCTCTCACCGTTTCCAAGGTATGTAGAAGCGCGAAACCGCGCCTGGATCCCCACGCGGCTCGTAACTTTCCATCTACGTATGTATATGCATATAAATATTATATACATATATCTATATATGAATATACGTATTCTTCCTGAAAGTGTCCTTCTCTAAGAAAACTTGCCAATCCTAAACTTTGACACTCCTTTAGAGACTTATATGTATATCACTAACGGTTAATTCACGACTCTTGGAAAAATCTTTCCTACTTGGAGGTTCACAGTCTGAAAACATGAGAGGGTATGTTGCCGATATTTCGAGTGGGTATTCACGCTAGGACAACGTACAGCTATAAGACGTGTAACCCGCAAGATACACACATCGGCGCAGAGGGCGGGGAAATAACTCGACAAGCCCTGCGTGCAGGTAAAAAATAAGGACGGAGTTGTAACATAAAACTACCGCAACCTCCCTCCTCGACGTATATTCTTGACGAAAAAATAACAGATCGTGTTCCGCGGGGATTCACGAACACAAAGTAAAAATGGCGAACGTGAGGAGAACACTTGGACGTAAATCGTTACAATTTTTGTACGAATACAACTCGGTGGGATAATCATTACTGTTATTACCTGTGACTTAGTTGATGATTGGTTGGGTGAATTCAGCGATGTATTAGGTATGATTCGCTTGGTGTACTTACCGGCTGTGCTGAGTCCAGGACTGGAAGTGAATTTCGCAACGTCGACGATTTTTACAGCGAATGTTTGACGAGTTTGACGGTGATTGCATTTTCGAACGACGCTGAAAGGCCCTCTGAAAATGAAAAGGAACTTTAGAATTAGGGATTTTTGCGCCGTGCGTGTGTGTGTATGTTTGAATTTGATGGTGTTGCGAGAAAGAGGTTCGAGGATTATCCGTTAAAAAAAAAAAAAAAAAAAAAACGCGCAGACTCCCTCGCCTGGGATTTTCCCCTGTGAGAATTATCAGTCAGAATCATAAACATCCACGATAAACGCATTGCCTTATAATATTTATGATAAATTTTTTATCGATTTTGAAATACCTCTTATAATCGACATTCGAGTCATGTATAACTCAATAAAGCAGTGTGCTGGGATTATCCGAGATTTATCGCCCAACGAACCGTACGGTAAACGTATATAGGTATAATATTATTGTTCAGCCTATGCTTGACGTGACAGACAAACTGATCCTTTTGAATTTCATATTCAGACGTGAAGGATGCCTGAATTTATTCAATTTTTCATTCTGACCCATTGCGTCTCAAATCCGTTACGCTATATTTTTGGTCACGTTGCGTATCTAAAAAATATGTGGAATCAAGAGATTCACTGGATTTAGAAAAGTCAGATTTACTGCATTCTGATTAGAGAGGAAATTTATTTTCCTATTTCAAATGAAAAATCTCATTTCTATTTTACTTAGTTTCAACGGTCGATTTTAAAAAGTGCAATCCGTTTTAGTTAGCTGATATAACCGATACGACCGAACTTTGCGGTCTATTATCTAATTCAATGTCAGACGCTGAAGCCGTCAGAATGATTACATCGTGCACTTATAAAATTCAAGGAAAATCCGCGGTCAGCCCGCAGGAATACAGATACGATGAAGAAAAAAAATAAGACTTCCGCACATTGCTTAGCCGTAAAGTGATAAAGTAATCTCGGTCAGAAACTACAAGACAAGACGATTTAAAAATTATAAAATACAGCTGTCGAGTAAAAAATCTATAACAAATTCAAGGAAATAAAAAATAGAATATTTCCAGGACACAAGAAAAATTTAAGGATAATCTCCAGGACTTTTGAAGGATAAGAAAAATTGAAGGACATTTACAGGAACACTGGACACCGCGTATTAGGTTTATCTGCTCCCTTGACAATAACTTTGTGAGGGTATAATTGTGAAAACCCAAGAACCCGATCTGGCGACTTATGGCGATTCGCACCGAACTAACCGTCTCACCGATGGCCTCGCTATTTCCAGTAAGTTACGAACTTTCATTTCGCTCACAATATTTCGAGGCTGATCCCGTCGTTTCTCTCTTCACCCAACCGCGGCGTGCGCCCCTCGTATTCCACCCCAGCAGGTCAATCAACCAGGTGACCTCCTCGGAAAAGCCTGGAGCTTCTGAAAGCCACGTTCCGCCGCGATCATTTTGCGGGCTTTTTCTTTCAAGACGAGCCCACAAAACACCGCTACTAGCTCTGATAAGTTGAGCCTTCGAGTCACAGTAGTTATAGTTGTTCTCAGCCCCGTTATTGTACGTGAGCCCATCTGTTTATACCTATAGCAGCAGTTTATCCCCTTTGGTGCTCTCATCAAGTTCGGGGTACGTGGAGCGAATCGTAGATTCCGTAACTTGCTTCGCTTGGATGGAAGATTGTGCGACTTACAATCGTGTATAGCTATATACCAACTCATTGCTACTGTCAATTTGACATCTTCGTTTGTTCAGCCGTTCGATTCAGTGTTTTCATTTAAAAACAAATATTAACCATTTGAAGATGAGGCATCGATGATGTATTCGAAACGTTTAAAAATTGCAGGCGATTGATGCCAAATATCACAACTAACATTGTTGCCGGGTACAATTTTGTCCTATAATTCTGAACTCATAAGTAAAATTAATACTATCGGTATCCGATTATACGTATTCCTGGATTTAATGAAATCGTAGATTTATTACAGAAAATTTTTCTGTTTTCACTCGTTCGGATTTAGAGAGTATAAAATTATACGAGTACTGAAACGACACATTTCACAAGTTAAGAAACATCACGCTACGTGTAATTAAAGGTGGAGGAAATGTCGTGAAGTATCACTTTACACATCAAAGCTTGTACTTCGCGAAACCGTTACAGTGGACATCAAAATTACATCCTCGGAAGCTAATTTTCCAAGGACGATACATCTTGGAATACCTGATGTTCCGCTGTGTTTTTACCAAATTTTTATACTGTATGAAATGCTCAAGAATTGTAGCGAGTATACACTGTTACGTTCAAAAGACGTCTGCTTTTCAAGTTTTCAAATGTAATGACTGATTTCTGAACGCTCCCTTTTTGACCATCACACGATAAGCATGGAATATGGAATCCAAATAAAAAATTTAATGCGCAACTCAGCGATAGCGGAATTCCATCTCAACAGCACTCCGAAGAATCTTAGTATGTATCAGACTATATTACAGATCTTTCCCTGACAGGCAGCAATTGCGTTGCATACTCTAATAGAAGGCGAACTGATCATGGTTACCGTGGAGTTGCATGTAATTGAAATTTGCAAATGGGATTGACATCGCATCCCGACAAATAAATAACGCGGCCCGATTTGCGGCTTTGCAGCTTTGCGCATTCGGATGAAATATCACCGGTGGCCACCCGCCGGTACAGAGCATTTGGCAGACCCTCGTTGTCTGGCTTTCGGTGGCTGCTATCGGTGTATTTCAATAGATTCTGCATGTTGTATTAATATCCTATGTAGGTAGGTGCGAATTATATACACGCATTGGTGCAGACATTCCTCCACGAACAAGTACAACGCAGGAGAATGATGCCTGAATAAAATTTCGACTCGGAGTTATGGTCCAATTATTTGGCTCCTGAGATCCACACTTGGTACCATTTCACCACGCCAAGTTCCCGGCTATCTTAGGATCAAAGCCGCACCGAAAACTTCCTCTGATATACAAGATAAGATGAATACTTTCTGGGATTTTTTATAACCTGATTAAATTCTTAGTAACCTTGTATCTATACGTAGTAGTGGAAATACTCATCGAATAGCTAAACAAGGCTTTTTCGATTCTACTGAACACCAGCTGAATTAATCTCATTCGAAATAGGTATCGACATTTCATCTTCTTCGTCTAAACTATCATCGGTAGTACATGACTTATATTTCTGCACTATCGATTTTGTCGGTCTAGCTATATTCTATAAGGAAAGTTAAGCCCTTGGAATTCAATAGCTACGCGAATAGATGTCTAGCATCGACCGATACTTGGCTTGGGCAAATCTTTGCTTTGTGTCAACGTGTACTTGAGTTACGGCGTAAAAGAGAAATGGACTCGAAGAATTTCAGCCAGCCTGATTAGTTAACATCTGCTTCTTATTGATCCACTCTTTGTAAGAATTGTTTGACGCTGAAACTGGCCACCGAAGAAACTAGCCGTCAAGAGTTACGGACAATAAGGACTAAACCGAGGACTAAATTGGTGAAAAAATTTTCTCAAAAAAATATCCCGAATTTTTCCAAAATCGACTTTAAAATATTATTTACTAGCAAAGAAGTAACGAAGTAGGGGTAACGCACGTGGTAAATGCATGTTTCATTTTGTTAGTTTAGGATTCACCTGTTCTAAATATGACCGATGATGTATCTGCATGTAGACGACTGACCTTGACACAATTTTCACATATGATATATCGTCATACAAGCAAGTACCGCAGTCATATTGAATTATATATAAAGTACTCGGGGCAGCCGGGAAAGAAAATAACATCCACTTCCACCGACTTCTCATCGGGTGTCCCGGGCGGGACGTTGAAACTGGAGAATGTAAAATAGCTGCACTCAAAGAGCTCGAGATGAAAGATAAATATCAATAAGGGTTAAGCGTCCGCGCAATGAAATACGTTTCTTACAACTCGTAGAGTCTGCCATTTGAACCGATGAAAGAGAGACACTCGTTTCGAGTGAGCGCCTTTGAACCGCGGACTTTTATTTCATTGTTAGATAAATAAATCAGTCCGACCACTTGCGAAGCTCTTGATTAACAATAAATTCACAGTGACGCAGAGAGAGAGATTCGAGTAGCGATTCGTTTTCAACTTTTTGTTCATTCGCGTCTAAAGAACCTGGCATTCGCTGATGCTCGAAAATTCTAAATGAAACGAAAATATGGACTCTTTCCTTGGACCACGAATGATAATATAATATTTTATAATATAATGGCATATGAAAATATTACTGACATATTTTCATTCAAGAGTGATGCAAGAGTAGATTATGAAATAGACGCACACGTCTATCGGTTACCCAAAGATAACACAATAATAATATAATGTCAATTTAGTATTGTTAAAGAGAAAGAAAAATCAATTATACTAATATAAACATTTCTATCCAGTTTCCGTTAAAATTACTTGTATAATTGTTGTACGTAGCCGGAACAACGAAAACTCCAAAAATATTCGTACACGATTCGCAACAACGTCAAGTATTAATGTCGTATTAGATACGGTATAGTTTCTGAGGGACGTTGAGTACTAACAAATACGCGAAACACGTCGAGAATACACTTCCGTAATGCACTGCCTTCGGCAACAAGATAGTAAAAGGAACGACACCCAGCATGTAGCCCCTTTCTAATTTAAAAATGTTGTTCCTACTTTCTGTTCTCTGTCATTTGCGAAAACTGCTTGAGGCAAGGCTGCATAATTTTCCTGGCGTAAGGTTTGTCGGACTTTGGCATGCTTGTACGTGCATACGGCGGAAAGAGAAAATTCATTCCAGTGAAATCGATTCGGATTATTAAGTAATTTTCTACAAGGGCTTATTTAATTAATTGGATAAATTATTCTTTCGAAAGTATCACGTTCCTTAAAATTCTTCTTATCACGTGGAAGATTAAAAAAAAAGTTTCTGCCCTTGATGAGGATTCTTTCCACAACTCTTATTCCACCACCAATCCTGAGGGTATTTTCCCCAAAGCCTAAATTATACTCAAGAAGTTATCAATGGCTTCTCTGAGGTCTATTGTCAAATTAATCCTCACAATTTTGATATTCATTTCGGCTATTTATTTTATAAACGTAAATGACATATCCAATACTCGAATTAATCCAGTTGGAAAGTGGGTAATCCAGTTGGTATACGAATAGGTTTATTTGTAAAGAGCCATCGATCTAGAGTCCAGTATTATACCCGCATTTGGCTCGTTTCAACGGAACAAATGATCGAAATTCAAATTAGGTTTTTATCCTTGCGTAACGTGAAAACTATAGTCAGACTCATCGATAGCCTGTCGATAATTGACTCCAACGTATTCTTGGTAACAAGATATTACATTGAACAATAGATCTGATGGACGATATTAACGGCAGCGAACACAACTGAATGGTTCGCACACTCGTGAGTACTGAACATTTTGATTATTTACCTTGAATCTACAGGTATTAATCATGTCGAGAGTGGACTCCCATCGAAGTCTTCCCACGTCTTAAGTTTCACTTAAATTGCCGAACACACCTTACTTACTTGGTGTTGTTGTAACAAGTCGTAAAATGAATTCGCGCTATCACTGATTTTTATCATCTGTTGCCTGTAGGATATTGGAAAGAGTGTTATCCCGCAGGGAACAAACGATCCACGCTTTACTGGCACTTCTGTCAAGCCAACGATTGCACTTTAAGCCAAGTATATTGGCGATTTACGCGATACTCTTTGTGAATTAATTTCCATTCTAATGCGTTGTCGCCGCGGCGTTTTCGATTCATCGAATAACAGAGTAGTACTATATCGCGAATGTTAGGTATGCATAGACAGGCACTATATGGTCCTGTGTAACCTGCCCCGTGCAAAGTACCTGCGGTATAAGCAGACACGTCAAGTTGCATGACAGGCCAAGTAGGTATGTGTTTCGAGCAGAGCATGATGTTGATCGCTGCAGGCTCTCAGGTCGAGGATATTTGCAGCAACGATAAATGATAAAGAAGTGAAACACGCCTGTGGCGTATGCAGACCAACATGGACGAGGGTTTTGCAAGAAACATCAACGTGAGCTACTGGATTGCGTGTCGTTATTATTCTTCATCACGTGCATCCGGTGGTACGCCAATAATATAACCACTACGGGGGTGAAATCATTTTCGAATTATGCCTCAAGACTTTCGTGTTTGAAGTCATGTATTAAGTGCATTTGGGTGCTTCCGCCATTGCACATTTGTTCCGATTTGACTATTCCCGAGTGGATGTGTTATTGTACACCTTCGCATGGCAGTGGCTAAAAGCGAAAGGTTCGTATACAGTATTTGACGAAATTTCGAACTTGACTAGAAAGTTCATTGGTTGTATTTTGCAGTAGATTTGATGTCGAGTAATTGGATTTTAAATTTAGTGAATTTAGTGAATTTAGTGAATTAATCGACATGAATATGTTATGTTTGCAGGTTAATCAAATGCCTAATGTGAGATCTAAATATGTGTGACAAGCATACAGCATACAACCTTCATGCTTCTACTCAAAGATCCTGAATTGTACTAAATTTTACGATCCCGTCACGTCTTCAACATGTAATAGATTATATATCATATTAAGTTATATAGGAAGTAAGATATTATAGAACAAGGTAAGAGAATGGACGTAAAATTGTTTTGGGATGTTTTTACGAGAGCTTTATAAGTGACACATAATATACTGTGGGTAATAGAATACGTTGTTATAACCGAGATTAATGTCCTGTGAAAATGAATGACCACGAAGAGGAGGAAAAAGGGGATGATACCTGATGAGACTTCCAAGTTTCAAAGACTTTCTACATGGCTGGAAACATAGTAAATTGTATGTATAAAATATGTATACTTGTAGTTTTAAGATCAGATAAAAAAAAAAACCACAGACCGGCAAAAACGGTGCTTTTTTCATTCCCAAAAAAAAAAATTCTTTCAGTTAAACCGTTTTAAGTACAACATCCTATCTTCGATTATTGGTCTACGACGAAAATACATGAATGCATACCTATTATGTCGTATTCTGAACGGGTGCGATTCATCACGTTCGGCGGCGAGAAAAGGTTTTATAAATATTTGAACGAATACCGTGGCTGAGTGAATTCTCAAAGAGGAAAAAGAAAAAAGAAAATCCTCAAGACGAATGTACGTGTAGACAAAAAAAATTTATGCCAGGAGTGACAAAATCAGACTGCTTCGCATGTTTATAATATTAGACGTCGTGAAACGATAAATCAAACTTCCAACGTATATGGAGCGGTAAACACACACCTACATCTCTACCTTTTGCATACTTCGGTTGTTAATTTCAGGGGCAAGACAAATCGATAAATCAAAGTCCTTTACATTGCGCTCATTGTCTTGGTTACACGCTGATTGGACACGGTCCAAGCAGCCTATTGCGTGTACGCAGGCCATGCGATTCCTGAAGTTCTAAATCCGTTAGTTGGACATTTATTCACATGGGCAAAACGTACAAGGTACTATGACTGAATGACGTAGGGTGTTCAGCCCTTCCATTTCTCACCCTCTCTTGCGTACTTAAAATTCTTTCATCTCTCTATTTCCTCACTCAGCTTCGCTTCCGGTAATATCGGACGAGGCAACGCGGAAGAAACGAACGACACAAAGTCTCTGACGACTTTTTGCCTGCGTCAAAAACCAAATTATATAACCTGCAACATTTTTCGATTGGGCCATTTTCCTGTAACCTGTCACAGTACTAGGGTCAGCTCGATTGCGGTGGAGGTTGTCATTAATACTGCAGGACTGGCCCACAGAATTTAGATCTTCCCTCGGAATCTTCGTAATTTTTACAAGCAGTTCCTGAGATAAGCTGGGTTATTTACTATCCGGTCAATTTTTATACCGCGTGATTCCTGCGCAGTCTTCAACAGTTTTTATTGCCCAGAGAGTTTTCGAGATAAATTAACTAGTTACAGCCATTCAAGACAGTCAACGAAATGAGATTCTTCGATGTGTTTTCATTTACAGCGTGAACCACAAAGTGCCTTCAGACACGGACAAGTTACTCAGGTGTATTTGGTTTTGGACGACGATCAATTTCCCGATTGGAACATAGTGTAGTAGAGACAGGCAGTCAAAAATAGTCATTGTAACATACGTATAACAGGCATATGGATATATGTAAGGGATACAACGGCACGTATACCTAATTATACACGCAAAGTCGAATGAATATATTCATTAAGGTGAGCAGCCCAACGGGAGCAATACAATTAGACGACTTTAATGTATCAGACACATGCTCGTGGATTAGGGTGTCCACGGGAACACCTGGTAAAATGGTTGACTCAATTTTCCACGTGAGTCATAATTGTCTGACAGCCCCTCCCTGCTGCAATTTATAAATAATGGACGTTTAATTTTTACTTGACGTCGTTCACTTATTACTGAAAATATGCAGTGACGACGAATGAAAATTTAATTAAAACATAAAGAAGATCGATACTATATTTTATGTTTGTCATTTCTAAATCGAAAAAAATTGGATTTATACAGCTAACCCGCAAAAGTGCAGGGCAGACCTGATTTGGCAGAATAGAATAAGCCGAGCAAGCAAAACATGTGATACTTATTGTTAGAACCACCAGTTTATTGAAATTATGAAATATATTATTGCAGGTATCCTTATACCGAAGGTTGAAGTTCAAATTGGTTGACTTATCATTAGACTCCGAACCGCATTACCGATCGTTCTAAGGTGAATAATCAAAAGTCGAGTAATTATAAAGAGATGTTCGTATCAAGCTGAAGTTAGTAACGTTAACGTAACGAAATGTTAGAGGAGAAATAATTGTTTCTGAATTATAGGATGCGGAGTAACGATTTTCCCTAAACATGCATCGTTAAAGCAACGTTACTAACTTCATTCCCGTATGTTCGTCGATTGCGTCTAACTAGATCTGCACATCTAACGTGTGTTCACTTAATTTCAATTCACGACGAGAAGATTGACCTGAACCGTTCAAGTATTCATTTAATTCACATGCAACGGTCATACAATTAGAACGCTCACGACGACGAGTCTTCTTTGTCGTTGAATCATAAAATGCTTCAAAGATTGACGAAGTAATACAGATACTGCTGTTTATGCCCTTATACTTGCTCGTAAACACAGTTCTGCCGGACGCACTCTCTGAATTTGAATCAGTGAAATACCACTGTAAAAAACCAGTACATATGCACTGAGGATTCAGTGACTTTTCACCGATTCCCGGTTTATATACGCTGACTTTCTCCAGTGGTATACTTATAACTGATTCACATTTAGAGAGTGCGTCCACAGCGCCACAGCTCAATCTAGTCTAGGAGATTACAAATTGTTGGCAGAAAATATTGTTTGAATAAGTGTTCAATGTGGACCAACAACGACTCAGGGTAACCTTAATTTGACGCTCGGACACCAAGGTTTGTCAACTTTTTCTTGCTGCATTTTAACGTTGTGATGTTCAGGTAAAAAAAAGAGATAAAATTTTTTTATCAGAATTTACTTTTCTGATAATCGCTGGTACATACAATTTTGTTCGCGTGTCACGTGTTGCTTGATACTCGTCCAAAACATTATGTTCGGCTTTTCATCTGTAAATTTGACGATCGAAATTTGACTCCGAAACGGTGAAACCTGAGGACTGACATATGTGGTAGTACAAAATTTTTTCATATTTATTTTCCCTTTCCTATTCGGTGAAGATATTTCGGGACAAAATAATCGATATCAAACACATTCCCGTCTCTCGACCTGATACATACATGCATGCACATCAGTGCGTGTATGTTTGTACGTACGTATACGAATGCACATACCTGTGAACTAGTTATGTATGCATGAAGTAATCTAACTATGCTAATGGTCAAGGAATGTAATAAAACTTGAAGATAATACGCTAGGATCGAAGCCCTGACGTGCGCTTAAATAGTTCCGTACAAATTTAACCTGGTAACATGCAAAGGAGACGATCAGTGAACCTAGAAGTTATGGTACCGTGTATACAACGAGCAAATTCCTAACGCTCGTTAAAATGTCGTTAGAGAATAGAAGACTGAGGTTATCGTTCCCACTTAGAAGAAGTTAGAGAGAATGTAAAATAGTCTTGATAATGAGAAATTGAATTTGGCGGGCTGATGTAAGCAAAGATGGCCAAGTACACCTGGTATAAGTCAGGCTGTCCATATCTACTTCCGTAGTGTGCATTCCGAAGAGTAAGTAAACACCTCAGTGTGCGTCGTCGACGCGCATTCGTAGAAATCTAGCATCACGACGCCAAAACGCCCGTCAATCAGGTTAGGTCTAAGTGTGACAAATACAATAAACGGTGAGAGATGTGTGCCTATTCGAAATTTTAGTAACACGTACCATTTACCGACCGAGATTCGTTCAGCGGGTAAAAGGTGTAGTACTTGAACACCTGAGATGTTGAAAAACAAAACGCAATCGTGGACACGAAAACGCCTGCAGTGAGTCAGCGGACGATAGTTCGAAACCTTAACTGTGGGTAGGTTAATGTAAGGGAGTAAAATATACTCTATTCGTTCCGATGAGAATCAAGAGCCCCGAATTTACTCACTTTCCGATAATCTCACAGAGCTCGTAAACATCGTCGAACAAGACCTCATCCTCTGCCATGACTCCGTTTCTGCCGGCCGATAAGCCCGCTGCCTCCGTTCAACACGGCGTGGTAATAGCGGCGGTGGCTGAAGGGAGGGGGGGGGGGGGGGGGCAGCGGCCTACGGCGTACGTCTCGCCTCGCCTCCTCGCCTTCTCACGGAGTCTGGTCCTACGGTAGTTGGCAGCGAACGTAGGCTGGGCACTCGGCGCGAGTCGTTTGTTCGTTCGTTCGTTTCACTGTCACTTATCACGTACACCAATCTATTTTTCCACCCTCGAAACGGAGAGCACAAGGGGGCAAAACGCAGCGAGAGCGCACACGCAAACACCGCCTTTTAGCACAATGCGGAATTCACACTCTTGGCAGGCCGTTTTGAAACGATGAAAATGGCCGGAGGACACGCGCCTCCCTTCACTGACGTTTTGACAGCAATTCTACTCGCCACTAGGCCCGTGACAGATAGCACACGCCTTTCTGACAACCCCGCTGCTCTCCGCCGAACGCTGCGGCGCTCGACACCCAACCACACCAACCAACCCGTTGCTCCGACGCAAAACTGGTTGCATAAAACACGGCGGGCGCAGGGCGGCTGCGCGGCGATTCGACACCGAGAACACCGAAACCGAAACCCACCGAAACCCGGCTGCCTGACGTCGTCTACGCAACGCGCGCAAGCGGACTGCCGACGAAATCGACGTGGTGGGGCGTGTCTCACTGCCTTCTCGACTCACGCTGTGCCCCGGTCATATCACGGACGAATTCAAAATTCATCGGGAATGTATGAAACACCACATACGTGTGATTACAGATCCTTTCCCATGGGCGATACAAGCAAGCGTAGAAAGCTCCTAGATCTGTACGACGTGACACCGTCTCTGCATGTGTAATTACGCATTTTTTATAACAACTTTAAAATATTACAATTAGGTACTTAGCTTTACGAGAGCGATAAATGACTAGGTAAGTACATGGATCGGCTGCTGTGAATTCGTAATGCTTCGGTTAGAACAAGATATATTTCAACTGTTGCGTTTAGGTTGCGGTAATAAGAAAAACTAGGAAAAACAAAAACAAAAGCAGAAACAGAAACGAATCTATGAAATGTGAAGTAGGCAACCGTTTATTGACTCCTTATTCTTTATTTAAAATATTTTTAAGACTTGAATTTTTGTTGGAAACGAGTTTGAGGCTATTTAAATATACAACGTAGTTTCTAATCACTTGACACACAGCATAAGCCACACACGGTCAAAGACATGTGTCACGTTGTGGTAGAGAAGTTGCCAATTACATGTATGCCGACAAATCAAGTTGTTAGCATTGACGTCAATGTAGGTAGCACAGATCGTCAAATGCTTCTTCCATATCTTCCTCTCGGCCAAATGCCGTTAGTACCAGCATTACTCTGGCCTGACCGGTTGTTCTGTATAAAGTGTTTGATTCAACAGCTACGTGACGTACTTTCTTTGCCAAGTATACGAGGTGTTTGTGATTATATCCTTTTAACACTGTTATCTTCTGCCTAGAATGAGAAGAAATCACATTACAACCCCTTGAAATCACTCAAGCGATTTGATGCAATAGGCGTGACTTCAGTTATTGTGAATTGATAAAAGCGTTGAAAGTGTGATCAAGACAGGCTAAATTTGACCGTCTGAATGCGTGGAACACCATATTTAAATATTAATAAATAAGAATTTAAACGGGAGCAAAGGTAAGATCAGGTTGCCAGCACAGTTTTTATATTTGAGGGGTTTTAATCAATCGTATTCGCACATACAGGTAATAGGAAATTGTTCTGTCATTGTATAGTATTGCAAAACTTCAAACTGCTTAATGGCTAGCATACAAACGGGTCAATTATTATCAGAATCTTACCCTGCTCTGTCCCAAGCATCTAGCAGACTCGAATGAACGCTGCTTTCGTCTAGCTTTAAATAGAGAGCGAGAAAAGATCTGCAAAGCTGTGAAAACATAAATATTCGTTTTATCAATTCGGACAAGAATATCTTAACAATATGAATTAAGTATGGGATTTCATGACAAAAATAATCAAATTGTACTTCAAAGAAAATATTTATAGTTTTTATCCTGAATCATTGATATATGTTAGTTTTTGAAAAATAAGAGTCAAAATTGCTCACAACAGTTTACAAAAATTTGAAAGTAGAAAGAATGGGTAAATATAATACCGCAGCAGCTGTGACACCCTGGTCCATCACAACACCTGTATTTATCACAGAGTAAAAGGTGTATTGGACAAGTCTAGACAGCACACTTCTACTTGCATGCCGGAAGGGTGGACGTGTGTCGGAGTCAGAGTTGGACGAAGCACTACTGTTTTCTTCCGATTCAGATTTTTTCCTGAAATATAAAAAGCTACATCAAAGGAATTTCAGAACAGTTTTCCATTTCGCTTTCGGTAAAATACGTTGAACACGGGCTTCCGGATTACAAGTACTTTAAGTATAAATGAAATCGAAGAATATCCACTAGCTTCTTTGTACCTAAATATTAATACGATCACACATCATCTTTCATCTTCAATTACTGGGATAATGTAAGCAGATTGGATCGAACCTATTCTATAGATTTATGTGTTTGATGACAATGATTTGATAACGAACCTTCGACAAGTTCTTGGTCGTCTTCTGGACCTGGTAGAATTTTTCCGTACCGTTGAAGACCTACATCTCGTCAGGTGCCTCTGAGCCTCCGACGTATGTGTATTTGTAGTTTGACAATCATTGGTTAATACTGGCACCATTGACCGAGTACATTTGCCATTATTGTCAGTTAGCAAGAGGTTATCTGCGCGGCAGAAATCCTGCTAAGGTATCTCGTTTGAATCATAGATATTAATCTATGACTTGCTATTGGCGAAGGTAGACAGAGGTAAATATACAAACTAAAAAACGTGTTTACATCGACCGACAAACTCTTGGGTGAGTCCGATAGAAGTTTCTTTATAGTTGACAGCGTATCCGACAACCAATCCGTTCCGTGCCTTGTGCGTTTTAATTTCTTTGACATATCCTATTAACGTAAATTGAACGTCTAAAATTTTTAAAAGTATGCACTCAGTCCGCCAAACACTTTTACTTGAGATTTCATTTGATAAGCTAACCTGTCTCACATCTGTGATGCCTGCTGATGCCTGATAACGAAAGTGATAAACACGCGTGACGTGGGCCGACGGTCGGGTTTCTAGTTCGATATTTCGAGATGGAAGAAGTCGAAGTTGGTAATAAATCCTCGACAACAGCAGACGCGAATCTCAACTTAAAGGCTCGTCAAATGAATGCTCTGATCTGGCGGAAGTAGCCAATGAAAAGTCAGCTCATCTTCAGAAGTAGAGTGCGCTTATCAGTGCGCATGTCAATCGAGAACCGTGATATGTAAGTGGCGATAAGTTCAGACTGTTCAGATTGGTGTTTGGTACGGTGTAGTACCAAGTGTCTAAACGACATTGATATTTGAGGTTAGGATAGTCAGTTTTGCAAATTAAAAACTTTATTGACTATAACTGTGATGTCATGTGATTATTGCGGGTTTTTAGCTGTTAAATATTGTCGGTAGTTACATAGGATTCATGTATGTGCCACCCAAATTCACTAAGAATCCTTAATAGAAGCCTATCTCTGGCTCAGGCAAAGTGAGCAGGATCTGTCATTATAATTGTTCTAAATTTTCAGCTTTAATTCGCACAATCCGCCGGCTCGATCTATAGATCCAGTTACTTTGCTAGAACGGAATCAGCTGGCAAGAATATTGGGGCCATGGCTGCTTCTAACCCAAACACTCACCACCTGCCTGGGGAGGACACCGATTGGAGGAAAAACATTATAACCCAACTGCGAGACAGGAATAGATCTGAAACTTACTGCTTTCACGACCTCATCTGCCTACGTAAGCTACAATAACTACCATTTCTTTAATATTTGACAATGAGTACTTGAATATACAAACATGCATTATTATTTGACTTGGCTAACGTAAGCAGTTTGACAACATGTTTAGCAGATAAAACGCTGCCTGCTTCACACCAGAACGTTAACAATCGCTTCATCGAATTCTCTCGCCTGCAGCTTTTAAACAAGATGTTGTCTATTGGTCTCATGATGCGCTTTCGATGTATCAACAGCGAGATCTTTATCCTGAAAATTTGTATATTATTTCACAGATAATCGACTTCTTGAAAGTGCCAATACATTGAAATTGGAGAACTATCAATTGTCGATAGCTAATGAAAAGCTAAAATGTGAGGTGGGATCGGGTGGATTTGGAGGTAATTCAACTTTGGAAGCTAGACTCTTGGCTCATGCCGAAGAACTGGCCACTCTTCATAAACGAAGAGGTGAACACACTCAGCAGATTGTAGATCTTAACAACAAACTTCAGGAGCTAAGAAAAGAATTGCAAACGAAAGAATCTAGGTGAGAACAATTTTCTATGCATGACACTGCTGTTCAATAGATCATATGTAATACGCTTGACAAATCCGATGGAACTGAATTCGAATTAAGTGCAAAATCGATCACTTTGTTTTGAAAAATATGTGCATGTGTGGAAAACATCACACAGTTATTTCAGCTGAACTACAACTCATGGCTGTGTTGTTCCTGAGATGAAAATATGATATTGCACAGGTCTCAAGCTAAACTACTATATAATATTGGAATTTTCCTTTAAAAATCAACTGAGTAGTAACATTCGCATCATAATTTTCCCATTCTATTTGCTATGTAATCAATATGGCATGAGTCATTGTTGATTTATGCCTCTGTTAAATGAGTGTGAGTCATTGAATGTCCATTCTCTATTCTATATTATTTTTGATTACTGCATTCATAATGACTGCGATGTATGTAATTCATCATGCCTGTTTCATTAATTAAATCTTGACCTTTCTGTATTAATTTTCTGTATTTGATACAAAAATAATCTTTTTTTCAATATATGTGAATAGCATTGCAGAAAGTTTAGAAGTGAATGCTGGGCTGCGCGCAGAAATTGCAAGATGTGTCAGCAGGGAGCGAGAATTGGAGAATGTAAATCAAATGCTGAAAGACGAACATCAAGCTCTGCAGCTTGCTTTTGCCGCTCTCGAAGAAAAACTTCGAAAAGTTCAGGTTAGATCCCCCGTATTTGAGTTACATACTACCTGTACTAAGTAAGATAAGTGCTTGCTTTGATCATCATTTTAATTTACAACACTTGCACGAGGTCTTCTACAATTTCACAAGCATTATAAGTAAAATCATAGCCTGATTTCTATTAAAATGCGTATTTTATACTAACCACACTTACAATATAATTTGCAGGAGGAGAATCGTCAGCTAGTAGAACGTCTGATCAGGTACAAAGCGAAGGATGCAGAGAAGATGAATGAAGAAAATGACAATTTTTTAAAGTAAGTCCCGTCGCTTGAGGTTTGTACTGAATACTTTCAAAACTGGTTTTCATTCAATTACATTGTGTCTACAGGCCATAAGATATTGACGCTAATATTTCAATTCCTTGTTCAGAATTTTTCAATGCATGTTGTTATTATTTACTTTTCCGGAAGACTGGTCTTTATATAATTCTTGTCTTAAAATTCAAGTTGAGATTATTGTTGTACAGAAACACAAGCATCTCAAATACTCAATGGCAAATACGTTAGTAATATGGTAATACCATTCAAAGAAAACAAATTCTCGCTGAATTAAACCTCCGCGGATCATATGTGCCTTTTTTGATCCAAAGTATTGGATTGTATTCGGAGACCTTGCAGTTTAAAATGTTTCATTTAAAAATAAAAGACATGCAACGACTATAACAACCATGTAACGTTAAAGTAGAATCAATGAAGGGCATTCCAAATTTTTTTTAGCTTTTTTTCTCTCCAAATACGTGAGCTTTAAGCGGCACGAGGAAAAGGACCCATATGATCCGCGCAGGGTTAAGGGTGTGCTAGTCGTTGCAAAGACATATCATTGGATCTCTAACAAGGATACTGTACATATGTTGAGAGTTGATTCTCGTTTTTGTAATACTCGAGCTAGAAGCATAGTGTAAACTTTCTTCAAAGGTTTCTAAAACACTAATTACAGTTACAAAATTCATGTCGACCTATCTTTTTTTTCGTCGTATTTTGTCCGCTAAATATTATTTGTACACTGCTGTTATAGCCTATATGCACAGTAATGAGACAAAAAAATTTCGTCGCATGCATCACCAATTTTGCTCAGTTCATTCAAAACTGCTACAAAGTAAGGAAAGCTTTTATTGTGTACTTGTATCACTTGAATGCCTTGCGAAATGTGAGACAGAATCTCATTTAACAGTGAATCAAAGTTTATCATTCCCATGCTCGTGTTTGATTTGACGAGATGTGTTTCATCTATGTGGTTATCGGAGCTTACAATTAGATAAGCCAAGATTACCACTAGTCTTGAACCCTCAGGAAATGTTCAGGTGTAAATCCATGTATACATACACATATCAGGTAGCGCAGCTGCTAATCTTCACATTGATACGTTCTTATGATGGTTTCGATTATACGTTTGAATATTGACATATACATTACATATATGTGTATGTACAATATTGCACGTATTCACTGAATTCAATTTTGAGTCAAAGAACATTTGAAAATCTCTATTCTTCAGGTTTAGTCAACACATCTTCAAATCCTTATGCAATTTCCAAAAATTGGTGTTATAAATGTGTTACAGTCATGTTTGACAAACTTGATGAGCATCTGCACAGCAAATTTCCTCAGGGATTTGTCGTTATAAAGAATGTGAAATCACAAAGCGGTCTTCCAATTTCAATAGAATTTTCAAAGTCAACGCTCTAGTTAGGTAATGTGAAGTATACTGATTCTAAATCCACACCACAAATACCAAAGATCTTTTGACGTCAAAAAGGCTATGAAAAGTGGTTGTTCACTGTGACTCGATAATCTTGGAACATACAAGTTGAGGATACTTGTAATCGATTTTGTATATCGCATGATTGAGTGATTGAATTTTTTGTATGGAAAGTACACGTTCACTGATGCATCTCGTAGGTATAGGAGAAATAGGGCTTGCTACACCAGCCACTTCACGCTGCTTGACATTTTTTTTCAGTGAGGCTTTTACCAGCCCGACAACCTTTTTGATGCATACACTATCAAAATTTGGGTAAGTTCACAGTATTAAAAGAAGAAGACAATGATCATGTTTCTGCTTTCTTCATATCGTTTCAGTTGTTGAGTTTTTTACGTTACTCTTAATAATATTTTAATTCAGTAATTTTATGGTGACACCTGCTTTGCTAAAAAGTAACTATTTCGCGTCTACTTTTCGTATGTCAATGTAATTTGAATGCCGCTGTAGTTTTATAGAAAATTTCATAAAATCATTGTCACCTTTCTTTATCTGAATTTTGTTCGGTCAGAATTTTAGGCTGCCTTACATACAACGTCCATGATGCCAATTGCTATTTATTCAGTGCTACCTGAATTTACCTATCGCGAAGAGTTGCGTAGAAACATAGTCAATGTTGCATGGATGCTATACATGCATAGTTCTTGGGCTGAAGATGAAAATAAATGATTATAAAACTATCATCACTGTTTATAGAATTCATCATTCCATGCGTTTAAAATCGCTATTAATTTTACCATGCATTTTTCTTCGCAACATTTATTTGTCATCAGAATATACGAGCTTGCGCATTAACACCCAATATTTCCAGATCCAAGCAATAAATTTTTTTTCGTTATTTACGTTTGTGCAGTTTGCTCATTGTACTATTGCAATTCAATGCTACGAGAGAGATTACTGAGATCAAAAATAAACTTAACACAGTTTTCTTCATCCAATGTTCTTGAGTGTACGACTGCTCTCTTTTTTGTAATTGGAACTGTACTTGGAACTTGACGGTAAAAGCAAGCGAAATTGCTAAAACTGGGGGATAATTGTTGTTTTTTTGTTTTAGCGAATATTCTAAGATGATAAAGTTCAATTCTCAATTGCATAAATTAGGCAAATTAATTAATGGGTTGACGATCTTCTGTGCTACAAAAAATCTCTTATATGAGGACTTTAATTAATAATAATAATTTTGGACAATCCAATCAATCTGGCTGGCAGTTCAGAGACACTCTTTAGATTCATATTTTTATACTTACTACTTGTTCTCTTTCAGGATACTTGCATTTCACACGAGTATGTAATTTCCTACACTCTTCCCAGAAAAACTGAAATTCTTGACTCACAAATCGGCATCGTTCAGCTGATTCAGAAGTATCAATCTCATACTGCCAGCTGTACACGATACTTTATGTTTGAGTGTGTAACTCATTGCATATCTATCTAACGTGCCTACTCTAAAACATGTGATTGAATCTCTTGTTTAACAGGAATTAAGAATGTGCTATTATAATGGATTGACATTGGTTGCGGTGCTAACGAATGCTACTGAAATATGATCCTCTTTCAACATCATATCATTCGACCAAACTATATGTGTAGTAAAATTGGTTTCAACTGTACCCAAACCTTACAAGTATTTCCGTTATCATTCCTCTTTCGAAGAAAAATTTTCCTTCTGAAGTCTCCAAAATGAAATATTCCTCGATAAGTCTAGGGTCTCTAATAGCATGTCATCAAATCAGCATGAGCACAACAAAAGTTACATACTGCCATTTTAGTTTTGGCAAATTATTAAGGAATGTAAGGCGAGACTGCCTATTGGTTCGAATCTTTGAGAATACAACTCTCAAATCCTTCACTTGACTTGAACTGTAGACATTCAGGCATTCATCGATACCTGTTGCAATTTTCTCAACTGAAAGCTTGTCCAAAGATTTGACTACTGGCATGTCAACACTCTTATTCTCTGCTTCTAACAGAAGTAATACCTAATTACTCACGTACTCTATGTTATTTTAAATTGCTCGATCAATATATGATTCATCGATAATGATAAAGGTATCATATTTTCCAGGAAACGGCAAGCTAAAATGCAGAAGGAATTGGAAGACGCAGCACGAGATACTCGCGGTATCAGTCCAGATCGAACAAGTTTGAAAGAATGTCCTGCCGGATTTTCACCGTCGCTACCCACCAAAGTTTCCTCCAAATTTGTAAGTTGATTTTCGTATTTCGCATTTCTCGACATTATTGAGTCTACAGCTCACACACCGTTTAACTACATGTTTGAATTATTTTCTTTTGTAAAATTGCTCGACCATTGATTAGCTTCAAATAATTGATATTGTCTGGTGCGCACAGTTTTTTTTATTGAATAACACTTACATACGTTGAATATATGTCAGATATCTAATCATAGAAAAAATTATATTCACTTGAAAACTGGGTCGGCAACTTTACCTGCTGAGAATTTTGTTTTCAAGTTTTGTTAGACTTTGTTTTTACAATAGTTTACACTTTGTTTCGAATTTTCATGCGCTTCGATACTTGTTTAATTTGTCTTACGGAATACAGTAAAAATCGTAAATGATTATCATAATGCTGAACATATTTTTTTTTATTTACGCTCCATTTCTCTCTCTCTCTCTCTCTCGCCCTTCTTATGCGCTTTTACTGTAGAGTACATTATTAATCTAATGCCAATGTAAATGGTGGATACCTAGTTGATTCCAAAAGTGTCGTAATTCCACCCAAACAATCACATTTTATGGCATACTCACGCTTCGTCAAATACTTAAAATCATCGTTTCCATCCTCGTTTGCACGTCTTTATAAACTTTATCGCGAACATACCTATATTGTACACTTGCGCGCGGATATGTTTACACTTGTTGAGAATAAATATTCAATAGAGGCTGAGTTTATTTTCAAAAGCTGGTTATAACTTCGGAATTCAGAAATTGTATATATTTTCTTTGGATTGTTTTAACATTCTCCTTTTTAGCCTACTTTCACCGATTAATTCGAATCATATTTCAAAATCTGGGCTAGAAATACAATTTTTCATTCGGTTGTTTTTTTTTTTAGTTTCCCTTTGATAATTCCTTAGATTCGATCTCATCTTCGATCTATTGTTTTCATAAAATTATAGATAAATTATAAAAAAAAATTGAAACATAGAACAGACCCAGCATGGTGAAATCAGTTTCGAGACTACAATTCGGCGTTCAGTTTTTACTATATCCCATTATACGGATGACGTACAGATTATCAGCCGAAAGCGTCGACTGTAATCAGTTGCAGTCTCGACTATATCGGTCTATCATTAGTTTTATCAGCGAAAAATTTCGTGACGCTAGGAGCGCGTGTAGAATTATAGCAGTTTCACCGATAAAACATCGATTATGAACGGTCGCTTCGACACGCGTGAATTTCACTCCTGGAAAAGCTCCAAAAACTGTACGTGCAGCAATTTGATCCGAAAATCGTTGCCGTCGTAATCATGCTTTACTTCTTATTCACCTGACTAAGTTCTCGAATTTAAGCTCTATAGCGTGGTAAGAAATTATCGTAAAATTTCAACAATAGTCAAACGCTTTGGCGGAAAGTGGAAACGACGTAACGCCGGTCCAATCTTATCAATCCGCATTCCCTCGTTCGGGAAAATGAGAGAGCGGAGAGTTGAGGGTGAGCTGCGTAACTGCCTGGTTGGGTCCGCACGTAGGAGGGGATGCCGTACGCAGTTTTTGATGAATAGTCAAGTTTGAACGTCGGACGGAAATTCGTTCATTTCGCTACAGGGACTTCGCATGAAACAACCGTCGAATCGTACCCAACAAATGTCCGACCCTCGTATAAGAGTTGGCACGGCATCCCCTATTGCGATGGCCTACAACACGTCACGTTACAAAAGGACCGGTCAACTCGCCTCGGCGAAAGTCTCATATTTCAAATAAAGAACCGCGCGAAGTGGTCCTTTCGGTCCTTTCAGCAAGGCGTCTGCAACGACCTCGCGTATTTCTCTCACGATCCTTTTTGTGTCTTCTATTATATACTACGTACCTGTGTATGCCCCTCTACCCTCTAAAATCGAAATGAGAAATATCGGACATCTCACGCGCTATTAGGACACCTGGGTCTTTTGCAATACGCTCTTTTCCTTACGGAATAACTCATCTCTCTTCTCCATTTACTGCAGGCTGCGTCTTCTCTCTCGACTCTTATTGACTTGAATAAACGAGGTGATTCGGATTCGAGGATTGAGAATTTGCCGCCGATTCACACGTGATTTCGCGAAATTATCGAAATTCTAACTGGGATAGTTAGTCTCGAATTCGTGCACTAATTCTTGAACCGTCTGAATTCGAAGCACAAAGGTAAAACGAACTTTGATTTTGGCTTCGAAGTCTGCTAAAAATTTAACGCGGAACTCAAAACTGCGATCTTTTTTAAACATAATTTTAACAGAACCCCCTATAGATGTGATATACCGTGGATAAGAAACTCAGGAAGTATACTCGCGTATTTTCGAACGGTTAGTCCGTCTTCTGAAAGATGTAATAATTGGTTTTTTGAAGAGAATGTTACACAATCAGTTGTGAAACGAATTATACACCTTTGTCACGGGATACGGGATATAAGAATCGCAATTTGCGGGCAGAATAAAAATGGTCAACGTTTGTCCGCCTGTCGAAGAAAAAGGACGTGAATTCACGGTAGAAGCCGCGTGGAATTTTTACTGCGAAGTTGGAGGGAACAGTTCAGCTAAAACTCAATTCATTAGCGCCGGAGAGCGATGTATACCCTGAAGTAGATAAAGATAGAATAGAGGTTCAAGCTGCCCACGTCGTTTTCTTTAGATGACTTCGGAGTTGTACGTTTCATTTTAATTAATCTTGTTTGTCCATTTTACGCCACGTGCAGAGCCGACCGATTCAACGTGACGGTGGTAATAAATAATGAGCTCGCTTCGTCGGGAACAGAGAAAGGAAAGGAGATTGAAGTCGCGATTAATTTCGTAGGAATAAAAGGGAAAAATTAAGCCCGACAGATAAGCCATCTCAGTTTACGCCAATATTGCGCAACGTCTTTCATTCCCCTGCTTCATTCCCTCATTATATCGCGATTCGCCTCTTCGAGCTTATTGTTAAGTATATTGTAAATTGGGTGCCCATCTAAAATTCGAAGAGAAGCAATGGGGCGATTCCTCGTCGAAAAATCGGTCGACGAAACGAAACGAAACGAAACGTTTCGAACGAAAGTTTTTCTACTGCGAGTGAATTTTTTTCAAAGACGAAAACTTTCTATATATTCAAGATTTTCAACTTGTTTTCATGCGAAGAGAGAAAGAGCGTCGGCCCCATCTTTCTACGCAATCCCCCCCCGTAATATCGATGTTTTCTTTCAACTCGTCACCGATTGACAAAGCCATTCTCCCCAAAAGTAGACCGCGCTTTTCAATGGAGTTTTATCGTGCATCTCCTCTACAGCTCTCAACATAACTTGCTTCCTCGTTTCTGTGCGGAACGCAAAAATAACGTGGGAAAGCTGGTGGAAAAAACAACTGTATTCACTTGTCCCGGTAACTGTCCTCGCGTATATATATGTTCATAAATTTTGTTTAAATATAAAACCAGCTCAAATACAATATATCGCTGTCCAAGTAAAGACTGTCGTTTCTTTTTGTTAAAATTTACGCGACGCGCCGGCAAAGAAATTTTACTACATACAATATTCAATTTATTTCTATCATGTCAGGTTGAATACCGGTTTCAAACGAATTGGACGAACCTGTAACCATTACCTCCGCTGAAAAACATAATAACATTCATTCAACCCTACACGTAAGATGTTGGCCTGGCTGCGCGAGACCATTATTCAAACTTTTTCGTACCCGCAGAATCTTCATCAAGTGGGCGGCTGTCTATTCGTCAATCCTCTGTCTCACTTATATACGGTCTTGCAAATTGTAAGAATCTTCGGAAACGCCCAGTCGAATACATGCAACTAACGATTTCAAATATCGAGGAGAATCGAGATTTCGCTTGAATCGATTCATTTCTCAAATTTTATAACCCATGGAGTATTATTTCAGTCACGGTTTAGGAATCAAGTTATTCATTAAGTTTTGGTTCCCTTTTTTTCTATTCGTATGTATCGTGAAATTTGAATTTGGAGTAAAGCCACCCAGCCGATGTTGGTGAAACTTTGTAATTTTCAACACTAAAATAATCCAATTGCATATTACGAAGTTCTTTGTACAAACGCAAGTACCGCATGCGATTAGATTGAATATATATCTGTTCCGTGTCGATGAGAACCAAGTTTGAAAGCTTTCAGATCGAAAGTGTATATCTTATGTGGTTTTACGCGGGTATCTATGCCTATATACCAACGTATTCGTATAGGTATGGAGCTTAGTGTACGTATAGATGTCTCGTAGACTCCCACACGCAGGTCTATTATACCTTTGGAAAATACCCCTTGAGATACGTAGAATAAGTATATGTCTACTACCCTTGAGCTTGGGCGGGTAAGAAGAGCTCGTTTCTACCGAGCTAAAAAATTGCATCATCTCGTAACAAATCTTGACGGAATCCACCGTTTAGCCTTTTTACAGCGATATCGATCCGGCTTCTGAAAGTGTGTTTTCGCCGTTGTTTTCTATCCGTACAACCATTACCAGGACTAACGAGATTTCTCAAAATTGAAAGAGCTGTATCAGCTTGCGGCTCGTGTCTGTAATGCTAGAGTCTTTCACCCTCTGTTTTTTTTTTCTGTAATTCATTTTTTTCATCTTTTCATTTAGCTCGAAGAAATTAGGATTTCGTTTGTTTTTCACGCATCACGCCAAGTACGGAATATCACGATGCTGAAGATATTAAAGTGACGAAGAAATTTAATTTTTGAATGATGCTCGGTACAAGTACATGTAAAGAGTGGTTAGAATTTTTTTGATTATGAGACATAATTTTGAGGGAACATCCTTGCCATGTACAGTACATATTATTTCACTTGTTTACGGTATCTCAAATTTCTGCAGCGGCTGCAGCCTGCACCTAGCGAGCCTTTTAAAATCCGAGAATTCTGGCATGCGATCGCTGAACTATATTTAATCGTAGTTTTCGTGAATTTTCTGTAAATAGAACCTCTCGAATGCGTTACTTTACCAGCAAGCGGCGCCACCCGCAGAGCGGAGTGTACGGTGTAATCTTGCCCACGAATCAACCGTGCGGAAATTGATTGTCTGCTTTTTTCCCCGGTTCATCCCTGTGAACAATATTTACGATATTATACAATATTTTTGAAAAGCCCCGTTCATTTCACGTGTCAGTTACCACGTGGTTTCTTCCATCCTTCCTTCCTTCCTTCCTTCCTTCCTTCGTTCATTCATTCGCGTTTCTCAGTTACGTGGCCACCCGGTCATCTCGGTGTTCTTTAAAACTGTCGAATAAACGGAGATTATTTTTTTTCGAGTGTCGGTGTTGTTGGATACTTGCGAATTGCGGTTGACGTTGCGGTTTCACGATCGAACGCGGAAGAATCTGACAGTTACAAACCGCAATTGCCACGCCTGTTCGGATCCCTGGGTTTGAATAAATATTCTTACCCCTCGACAAGATTGAAGGAAAGAAAAGAAGCAACCACTCGCAACGTTTGATTGCCAATTGACTTAATTCACGAGCCAAACAAGCGTGATACCGACTGCAGTGAAATCGTTTTGACGAATTGTTGTTGTTGTTTTTTTTTTTTTTATTCTTTTTTTTTTAAATAACGTTCTCAAAGCTTTGTGCAAAAAATGCCGAATAAGAAACACAATACGCGTCTGACGAATCGGTACCACAGGGATATATTGATCCAGGTATTATATTTTCGGATAAATATATATATATATGTATATATATATAGGATTGATTATCATTTAGAGTAAAAAGTTCACTTGGATTATCCAAGGGTTTGGTCATTGTATTGTATAGTTGAATGTTTTTTCGGATTATTCATTCGTTACGAATTACGTCTGTCGGAAATTTGTGCTTCAGAGCGAAAACTGCCACCTTGCTCTCCGCGTTGAGCTTACGTATTTTAAACGGAAATTAATGAGAATGGCTGTAACGATAAAGTGAAAGTAATTACTTTGAAATAAATGCGCATCAAGAAATCAAGATGGGAATTCATTTTGTCGGACGACAATTTTCTTCTCAATTACATTTCGACCCCTCCTAGAGCTCATTAGTGACACTTGCCCTCAACCGAAAGTGAAATATTCACCGTATTCCGAGCTTTATTCGAAGCACGAGACTGTGTATAATAGAAATAATTAATTCCTGCGAGACAAAACTGAGAACGACTGCTGGGATTTTAACTGGAATTCAATACGTGCGCGGAGGGATATATCTTCCTTTTTATTTCTATCTTCAAACTATCGGTGATCCATCAAGCCATTAAATATTTAATAGCATAGCACGCCTGGGGATTAAATGTACGCTATTGAAACATTCGTTGTGTTCACCAGTTGAACGATACGACAAATATTCAACTGTCGCAATATGTCTGTATTGATAATAAAAATATCACGCTATGGGCCAATATAAATTTATACCAAAAAAATACTTACAAAGAAAGAAAAAAAAAAAAAAAAGAAAAAACAGTATGAATTAATGGAATTTTTCTATTTCTCACACACTTGTGTTCATTCTCGTTGACGAAGTGTAGTTTGATTTGACAGAAGAAATTTTTTTGTTTTTAAACCTAATTACTTCCATATGCTATCACTAAATTTTCAGAACGATTACTTTTGATTTACTAAAAATTTAGTTGCTTCAAGTCCTCTTACTTCCCTGCAGGTGAAAGTCGATTCAAATATAGTAACGATATAATGCCGCTTCCCCATTTTGACTTAATTGAAACCTTAACGTTCGTGTTGGATAAGCACATTTTATGAAGAATCTAGCTGCAGCTTTCAGATGGTGAAAAAGTAAAAGAAACAGCTGTAGAAAAGTAATGTTTTCGCGCACGACTGAGTTAACTCGAGAATTTAGATGCTCGTACAACTGGCGAGCAGTTTCTTCGACTTCGCAGTTAATAATCTAAAACTCTTTGCTTCTACTTAACCATATAATCATCTTCTCATACGGCTCAATCTGGTAAAACGTTAATTGGCATTCAGTATAAGGCAAGTCGGAAAAAGTTCTTATTGAAATCCTGAAAGCAAAAGTAATATTTTCCTACAAGGCTAGAAGATGATTACCGCGAGTGATGAAATATATTGTAGAGTACTGAGCATGTGCGTAGTTAATGCGCGAATTCAATTACTAACATACCTAACCCGCGAGCAATTATATTCTCTCCTTTTCTAGTAATCTCAAATTCTTATCTTCTGCTTAACCATTTACTGATCCACATAAGCGGGCTTGATCAGCAAAACGTTAATTGCCTTACCGTATGGAAGGCAAGTCCGGCAAAGTTTTTATTGAAATCTTGCAATACTCGTACTTTGCGAAGGGTAGTTAAAATTTTTTCGCACTTAGGGTGATACCGAGGCGGACTAGCGTGCCGCGCGTACATAACAAGATCACGTAACGGAAATCGAACAGCGAACCATGCTTAACATATTTCGCAGCATCTGTTCCCCTTATGGACTTGTATAATCGTGGTGAATTATTGCAGGATGCTCACGACGGTGAAGTGAACGCGGTGAAATGGTCACCCGTGGACCGAATAGTGGCGACTGGAGGAGCCGACAGGAAAGTCAAACTCTGGGACGTATCGAAGGGTGAGTAATAAGCCGTCAATTATATCGAATGGTCAACAAACACCCTTGCGCAGCAGGAACTGCATGCAGATCGAGGGCGGAAACGGGGAGCATAATTCTTCGCGGATATATTATAGAGTCGAATCGGCGAATGGCGCAGCTTAAACTGCATGAGTTATTAGAATTTGTAATGAGGTTGCTGGAGGTAACCGCTGATTGATCAAAACGATCCCCCGGGTTAACAACGCAATCCTTCATTCCATCCGTCTGCGCCTACATCATCCCTGTCACGGTATTTATACGTATGCATATACATATACATATATACATACACGTGTATACAGGTGTGTACAGAATTACACGCGTGGGTGCGTAATTGTTCTTCAAGTCGAGAGCTGCTCCCTGGACTCGTTAGCCATTTCGACTGGTAAGATTAAGTCGGGAAATCTGTTTGCCGACTAAATTGAACGGCTTACCTCAGACGATAGCCGAGGAATTGTAGGTAAACTACTCAGGGGAATATATACTCTTCTTTTACTATATTCCGGAGATTCTAAAGATCGAGCATATTTATTTTGCGTGTTTTTACAAACTGTTGAAATAATTTACGGAATCAGGTTGAAAATTTACAAATTCGGTGCAGCGGCTTAAATTATAAAGTATTTGTCTTAAGATTTAGAACGAAAGTTTTTATTTTACTCAAATTTATAGGTAAATCATAAAAGAGTAATTTGAATTCACCAAATTGTTTAGTAAAATTATTTTGTTTTTAAATCGAATTGAACAGTAAACGTACGGTGAATTCACTGTTCCGTATCCGAATGAAACTTTCAATACAGAAATTTTTAACGGCAGCACGACATGCAAAATGCGAATTTCAGGGAGATAACTTTAATGTTAAGAGTAAACCAGCAACTATAATGCACGGGCAATAAAAATCTTAACCCACCGTACAGTGCTGCGTGCAGGAACGCTTGAGTTCACGCTCTTGGAAAATATTTTATTTATATTTCCTTGTATTCGAAAAAATGATCCTCCGCACTACTTTTTCTTCTTAGTTTCCCTCTCTCTCTTTTATTCCCATTTTCTTCTCGACCTACATTTTGTTCATGTCGTTCAATGAGACAGGAAACTACGCTTCAAAAGGGAGAAGAGTTTTATGTTACTTGCGAATTCTCGTAAACAGTGTATAATATAAACATATAGCGAAAAACTCAGTCACCGTTCTGAACAATTACGAGGCTCTAGAGTCTCGCTTCAAAACTCTATCTGCGACGCCGTACGTCATAGCAATAATATTCGAAATTAGATCGCCTCGATCCGCGTCCCTACATCCAAGAATTTTACGTGCCGAACTTTTGAAACATCTTTAAATAAACTCAACAGGATCATTCCTGATTCGCGTTCATTACTCCTTTTTATATGTTTTCCTTCCATAAATATACTCTTACGCTGCGCCCACGCAATGTTGGAATATAAGAAAAAGATGTTCTCCGTCTTCCACGGCCAGAAAAAACTTCGATATCCAATACGAAGAACACGATACTCACGTTCATCTAATCCTTGTTGCTGAAAATTTAATGTCAACATCCTGATACTCTACAGAACAACATCCCTCATAGTCAATGTAGGGGTTTTACAAAGTTAAGGTCAGCAACAGCTTTCAAGCCTATTGGAAACAAGGTCTGAAGTAAATGAGAGAGTTGGACCATCGGCGTTATAAAGTTAACCCATTCATGCCACACCGGGTGCTGCGGGACATCTTTAATCAATAATTTCTAGTGAAATGCTCGTATTTAGATCATCTTTATTCCAAGGATAGTCAATTGGTTGAGAAATCTATCTATGCGTTGACTAATTCAAAAAAGACGCAGACTTCTTAGATATAGTTGGTTGAAAAAAAAAAATTTCTCTTTACAAAATCGACAGTTTCGAGGCTTTCGAGTTGAGGTTTCTGAGATGCCGGGATTAATATGCTATCTAGTTCCAATTTTTTGCATTTATCAAGCTTTCACGTTCTATATCTGATTGTAAAGATTTGCATTTTTAATCTACGTTATTTAACCAAATTCCATGGTCGATTGCAGACTGAATTTGCCATTCAATGGTACTAAATTCTATTACTGCTCACCGACGCAATTTAATCATTCCAAGTTTGACGAAAATCTTTTGCTAATCGCTTTCTGAACTCTGCAGAAAACAATCTCTGCAGTTTCTGTTCGCTCGCCGGTTATATTATGATTATAATAAAGTTTTGCAATTAGAAATTATAATTCTATATTGTAATAATTAAATCGTTCCATATTACTCTGAATTAACGAATTTCGGAAATATACGTATACGTCTAATCTGGTTCATCGAATAGCTACATCAATACTCGAAGCAATCGAAAACTGCCAGCAATTCATCGAATTCCAATCGCACCGATCTCACGATCAGTATAAACGTCGCGATGCCGTTAAGGGAGATGTAAATCAATATCTCACCAGCTCGAGTCCTGTACAAACGTTAAAAACTGTCATTTCAATTACACAAGTAGATTCCATCGGTGTTTAAATACGATATTTACACAGGAAACAAAGCGGCTTTTTATACCCCTCGCACCGAGTGAAAACTTGAATTATTTTCAGGCTCGTACGACAGCAAAGGTATGCTGGTTGGCAGCAACGCGGGCGTCATGTCGGTGGACTTTGACTCAACCGGAAGTCTGATTTTGGGTGCATCCAACGATTTCGCCAGCAGAGTTTGGACAGTCAGCGATCTCCGACTGAGGGTGAGTGCTTGATATTTTGTTGCACGTTCGAGCTTGTTGTATACGCGAGCATCGATAAGTCTACGATGAAATTTCTCTCATGGTAAAAACCATGGTATTTCAAATATACGAGGAAGCGAACTTGCCGCAAATCTGGCGAGTTCAGATACTGATTTTTTCACCTTCCTCAAGGGAGTTGTTACCGTTGCTCTCGCCTTGCGATGGCCACTGCAAGTTCAGCCAGAAGGCGCATCATTCTTTGTGGAAGCTATATAGGTATACCCATGTACGATGCAACTGCAGACCGAACCACAGCTTTTACTCCGTTCCTCGTTGAGCGTTTGTATTTATGATATTATTATGACTAAGTTGTAAATTTTGCGCACGGAATTGTAAATCGGATTAGCGGGAAACGTGTTACCATCGCAATAATTTGAAGAGGCCCGGATCTGAAGGTATGCCATCCCGCTTGCGTTGCATTTACCGTATAACGGCTGGAAAACTTAAAGTCTTGATAGAGGAAAATTCGTACAACGTACAATGTATAGGCCTTCTATACATGTGTATGTATACCTACATATAAATATATACAATATATATTTATATGTATGTATAGGCATATCAGAGGCAGGCCACCGTGTATAGGTAGTTACGCAGTGCAAATAAGATTTTTGGAAGATTGCCTACGTTGAGAAAACGGATTAACGCGTGAAAATAGCGAGAAAATTTATTGGCTCACAGACTACGTCGCGGAAGATTGAAGCACCCCGTTGGTCTGGATGGAAAGATCGTTTCCTTCTCTCTTTCTCCCTCCCTTCGGATTTTCCTTTTCCTTTTCCTTTTCGTATTTTTTCTTTTTTTCTTTTTCACGTTTTTTTTTCTCTTCTCCCTTCTCCGAAATCTGATTGGCTGAGTGGATTTTCCATTGGGACGCGAATGACTCGCGAACACCCATTAAATTATGGGAGACGAGATGACGAGGGGTGCCTCCCCTACCTCGTACCCCTTCTCCTCCCCTCGTTTTCGGCGCGGTACAAAGTCTGGAGGTGAGATGGAAAAATAAGGGGGGAAATGTCGCGGGGTGAAGGGGACGGGGAGGGGAGACACTTGGCAGGGGAATGTATTTGCAATAGAATATGAAATTTATCGTCACCTTCCCGTCTATTATAAAGCCCATCTACATTTACTGCTCTATCGTAAAACTAATGACGTTCCGGGCTGAAAAATACAGTCACCGAACCTCCGCCTTAGAGGCGCCGCCTGGAACTATTATTTTTTCGCTACATTTCGGGGCGGGTCTTTTCTTCCTATTCCTCTCGTCCTATTCTTCCTTTCGTCCCTGTTTTCATCCTCTATCCTGCACTCAATCCCCCTACAGAAACCCATCGTTTCGCTACCCTCTCAACTCTCGAAACGGCAGCTAGACAGACAGATGGATAGCTCTAAAGAGATATAACTTGGACCTTTAAAGATAATTCTTGTGCTCGACGAGTCTGTCTGGATTCTCTGTTAGACATATACGGTACGTACCTATGACGTCTCTATTTTTTCACCTTTTTCACTCGCCGTTCTTTTAACTGGGTAAAATCATCACAGCTTTCGTTGTCTTTCGTCGTCGTTACAAACGTTTGCAATTATCATTCTGTTTTAGAAATATTTCTTCATGTTGAACAATAGTACTTGACGTGAACGACACAACTTTTGCGACGAGAAAACTTGAAGGAGCTGTAAAAAAAATAAAAAATAAAATAAAAACAAACAAAGAAAAAAAAATCATCAGCATACCTGAAATTTGTCTTTTAAACTTTTCCGTCTTTCTGTACCTGCACCTACTAAAGAAGTTACCGAGCAAAATTATGCAGACTCGGTTTACCAGTAGCATACAACTTGTTAGAATAATTTGTTTATACAACCGCTTAGTATGAAAGTACGTTTTGAAGAGAACCTTCCATGCCTTTCGATACATCCTTTCGAAAGCTCGCATGCGACCTTTCAAATGGATCACAATCACAACTGAAGTGGAAAAATACGCTTCACTTCGTATACGTTGATCATTTTAATGAAAAAATCAAAGAATCGCTTCAAACGTGATATCGTGAGAAAAATTTCAGTTCCAACTCAGCGTACTTTCTTCTTAAATTTTCTTGGAATCAAGGATAAATTGACAATGAAACGTACGAGGGGGACGTTTGAATTTGATTTTACATTGAAAAATTGAACCTATAGCTTCGGCAAGAGTTGTAGATTAGGAATATTTCGCACTCCGGCTTACCCTGCAATAATTAACGGCGACTATACGTAGCCAGCTGCCTGCGGCAAACAGTGGTGATTAATCACGATTGGGTGGTCGTAGCGTGGCTCCTAAGCTTTTCCGTAATCTATGTAGACACCTTGTCTGATCGTCGAACTTGACAGGCTCTTAGACCCGGGAAAGCCCGCAACTGGCCAATAAATAATGTATATCAGGTAAAATCCGTGTGCAGAGAGTGTGCCGTCTAAGCGATGAAAAATAAACCATCAATCCGGCCGCGCGTTTCCCGGTTCACATAGAATCTCGCGTTAGCTTGCGGCTGATGGTTAATTAATCTACCGTCAAACGCAGTGCACCCTTTGCTCCCAAACAGAAAAAGAAAGTCTAGTATTTTCCCGTAACCGCAAATTGCGATTGATTCGTCCAGTGTATACACGTATACAAGTATCTCACGATTCATTGGCACACTGGTCGAAATGGTTGTCGAAAGGCACTCGACTATCGTTTTGCGGTCGAAACATTTCGTCGGGAATTAATGTAAAGCATCGAGAATTGCTTACACGGTTTGAAATTACTTCGATGAAATAATTATTATTTTCGTTGAATAACGAGGCGATATTCGTTTACGTATTGTTTAACGTTTGTTTCACATTTTGCAGAGTGGATGTTCGTTGGAAATTTCAGCTAGTAATCTCTTTTAATGAAAAACACGAGAACGGTTAGGATAAATATTAATCGTCGCTGAATAAATTGAGCCTATATAATTTCAATATGTAAATTCCGATTGTATGTATGTAGTACTACTATGAATATGTAGGAGGATGAATTTTTAAAATCAATAATCTCGCGCGATCACTCGAAATACCCCGGGATGAATTGATGTTTGAAAAATTGTATTTCTATACTGTACGATTGATCGGTGGTGAAAAAATGAAGCATCGACGATTTTTGTGCTTATAATAATCATGGAAGAATTTTCCCAGATAAATATGCTATATTCTGTTCAACAACTACGTCAAGTCGGGTTACGTTCAAATTACTCCCAGTTCACATCCCTTGTTCAACCAACCTCAAGAGCTCATTATGAATTATTGACCATTTGAATTATTGATGCTTTCATTAAGCGAATCCGAACATGACCGGGACCGTTCAGACTTCTAATATATATATATTTCCATCTCGAAAATGAACTTTTATATAAAAATAAATCATTCAGAAAACGGTTTATCGTAGCACAGATCTATACGTGCCCAGCTTTTATAGATCGTAACTAACCGATATGCTTGGTGAAAACTTCTTCATTCTTTCAACAAGTATGATATCTGGCACCTTTTTCTTAGGAGTGAAATTGTATGACGAAAAAATACAAAAAAAATTAAAAAACAAAAAATGGATGCAAATCCAGACGAAAAGTTCAAACTAGACCTAGCAAGGAAGAGAAAGAGAGAGATAGAGAGAGAGAGAGAGAGAGATCAAACATAAATAAAAAATAATGCCTTTCGTGTATCGAAGTCCTTAAATTCAATATAATTTTTTTCTCCGTGACCCTTGTTTGTCACCTTCACGGAAAATAAACGACGCGTTAAACAGATATTGATAGTATTCGGGTACAAGACGTGGAGTCGGATACAACCTGGGTAAGGCGATAATGGACTCGATTTTTGGCTACGGTGCTCACCGTTCCGTAACCAACGGCGATCGATCGAGCTCGGAATGATCGTAACTGCCGCAGGATTCCTTCGCTGGCTAAAATCTGTCTACAGGTCCAACCTTTCATACTTAGACTGTGAAAAATCGGCATCGCATGTCAAATCGACAAAATTTCACCGATCTGAACTGCTACGGAACAATTATTGTGATCAATTCAGAAATTTAACGTCCGATAGTGTTAGATCGACACCGAAAAATATCTTTTATCGAAACTCACGCCGGATTTTTTTACCACAACTGCATCTGCACTCGGAGAAATTTCTCTGCGAGGCTGCAAGCCGTGTTGCTTTCACTCCCGAAACGAATGCCTGCGAGACAGCCGGCAAGACCCTTGCTACACCCTCCATATACTTTGGGGATGTTTCTTAGAGCTTTTTCCAACGCGTTTCGACCGTGCGTGCGCCAATTTTCACCCCAGGTCCGGGGTTCGTATGTTTGCAGGGGTGGGATTTATTTATCTCCTGTCGAGGAAGGGAAAAGTGAAAAGTCCCCAGAGTGTAACATCTCACACAGTTCGTCGAATTTCCACAGCCTACTATACTCACCTTTTCGGTGGATTTTTTTTCTTTTTTATTTTCTTTTTATTTTTATTTTATTTTTGTTTTTGTTCTTTATTTATCTAAAAGTGGCAATAAAACTCTTTCTATTTTACACATCTTTTTTTACCTTCTTGCTTCATACTAGATTTCACATTCACCAATAGGCACAGCATTATTTTATCAAAAAATGTTACGTCAGATTTTATCGTTTCAGTCGATCTTCGTTCACCACTTTAATTTGAAACCATCGATTCTAAGTAGTGATCAGTCAAGTATATGAGCAGTCAAAAAAAGCAAGAAGAAAAATGAAAGACTCACTTATTATACCTCCATTTTTCATATTAATGATAAATATAATTCATCACGATTTCACACGCATCTTGCAAAATTAGTACCGGTATTTTGATTTTTGCGAAAGTAGACTTTCTCCGCTCTTATAGTAATGTGATTACTACGAATTGACTCTTCGCCAAAATTCATTGGTACATAATCACTGTCCTGTATTACATGCGGTTTAAGAATTGTAAAAGAATTCTACGCTATATCTTTTTGTCACGAAAACCTTTTTCCGCTAGACTGCAGCGATTGAATTATTCAATGCGTATTTTCTTCCTATTTTGTAGAAAAATGCGAAGCTTTGTTTGAATTTTTTTAGTGATCCGCGATATTGGCTGCAGTGTCAGTTATGTATTAGTCTTTAAAACATAGATCCATTTATATAGGTATAATATATATATATATATAATAGTTTTTCCCCGTGGAATATTCGTTTCTTTTTAACAGCGTGAAGAAAGTTGAGTTCTATTGACAGTCGTCTAAATCACGCGCCTCGTGTAACTTTCTTTTCAACTTCCGCGACTGTCTCCTACTGGAAAAAAGTATTTCCTATTGTTCTTTTTTCCCCGTGAGTTTTTTTTCCTTGCCCATTTTTTCTATCGTTATTTCATTCCTTTTTTCCTTCGAAGATTGAAAAATACGAAATAAAACCTCCGCTTGACCGAGTTGCGGTGCCCAAGTTTTCTATATTACTTCGTAAGAAAAACTGTGCGGATGGAACACGAAGTGTTGATGTTCAATAGCTTGAAATTCCACAGCAGTTTCACATCCTCTCACAATCGCCTTCAACAATTTCGAGATAAGGATGTAGAATAAGAAAGTCTGGACCGACATTAAGTTGTCCCTCGAAACTCAGCAGTCCACCCCTGGTAGGGAATTTCGTTTGAAACTCAAACCTCGTCATCGTCTCAACGTTCTTTACTCTATTGAGCGGATTCCGGTTGTAGATTCAGATTATCTCGCCGAATTCTACAAGAGTTCTGGATTTTGAAGTATTTTCATTTGATGCTGGAGATTTTGACAGGCATTTATTTTCAGTAATGAGCCGCTCTCGTGTATATATGTATATATGTATATACCTGGGCATGGCAAAACTTTGAAGCAGAAGAAGGAATTTAATTAATTGGCGATTTGACATGATATCATTGGGTCGTATTTGCGCTCCTCTCGTTTCTCCTTCGCAAGGCCACAATCTCTTTCCCACAAATCTCACGTTGACCGAAATCAAATTAAAACTCTTGCGACGAGTCTCGTTTGACAATGAGAATTTCTACCTCCTGCCCTCTTCCACGTTTGTTAAAGGACACCGGAATTTCGGCCACATCTTTAACGACCATCTCCACAAACTCCCTTTGTTAGCCCGCTTGTATTCAGCTTTGTTCGGTTCGGAGACAATAATTGGACCGTCGACCGCCAGCGGAAATGTACGCGTGGATTTTCGCCAACATCGGAAAGCTCCGGTTAAGCCGCGTACATCTCGCCGACTTTTGTATGACGATCTCACCCGGTTAATTCTCCAAGTAGATATACCGTATACAGTACTTTCACTTTCACTTCCACTTTCGACGAATCCCTCGACCCTTCGCCTTCTGTCCGTGCCACCCGGTCGGAGTATTTTTGCCTGGAGCGCCGTTTTCCCGGAGCAAATGAGGCTTGCGGTGGTCATCCTTACGGGCCACGAGCACTCCTGGAACCGACGGCAATCCACGCAATCGACGATGGATTTCCTCCCCGTATCCAGACCACCCAAACCTCGGCGAAACTCTCAGCACCGTCGAGAAATTGCCGAAAATCAAACCCAGCTTCCGTTAATCACTCATCTGTCTCGGCAATTTTCCGTTTTCCTTCTCCCCTGACAGCTAATGTCCGCCGTAGACGCAATATGCGAGGTATAATGCGAGAAGATAATTCAACCGGCTGCGGTACTCGTCAAATTTGTGAATTTCCAAAAGTTCAACAGCTTCAGGCAATTTTTATAACGATGTTGAAATTGAAAATAAATTTGATTATCCAAATTTTATTTGAGCTTGTACCGAAAAATTTATTGGTATCGTATTTACGCTTCTGGCTTCAGCTTTTGCGGCACGGATACCTAAAAAATTTCACAAGCTTCTGGATTTTATATTAAATTACAATTTTTGCAGCTTCCATTAGTTACCAATATCGAACATTTTACAACTAGGGAAAATCATATTCATTCTCCAATTAGAATTTGTATAAAAACGTGTAGGTACAATAGCTTTTTTATAAAACATATTTAAAAATATTTACTTTTTGTTGCTAGCTGCATAGTTTAGAAAAGTTGACTTCTAAATACCCTGTCACGTTTGACTAGTTATATAATAATCATTGAATCCGGGTCTACTTCTTGACTTATTCACCAGCAATGAGTGCAAATGTATTCAGTTGAAAAAATTATCATATCGAAGAAGAGTGCTTTTCTTTCAGTGTTTAAAGAAAATTCCTGCCAAAGTCCTGGACTTTGATACATAAACTTTGCCGAAGGGTAGCCTGAAAAGATGAAGAAGAAGAAGAAGAAGAAAAAGGAAAAGAGAATATAGATATAAAGAAAAAATGGAGCAAGTAACGTCGGTTGAATATGGTAAAACCGAGAAGGATCGCTTTCGCCGGAATTCGTGTTCAAGACTCCCGGAAGTACCACTGCCCTGAAAATTTCTAAAGACCAAATTTATATTCAAGCATACCTATCCCACCACCAGCGGGCATGGAATCAGGCAGGCCGTATTGAATTTATCAGGGGCTCACCCTACTTACAAAAACGTTATCATCTCTGGAGCTGCATGCACAACAGCCGACGCGTTCGTGCCGAGATTCACATTGCGAATGGTGGTGGTGCAGACTTTTTGTAGAAACCCACTTATCCCGCAAATCCATCTCTCGCACATCTTATTACTGTTGTTTTATACGTGCAATATGAATATAACGCTTGCATGGTACGAGTAGCAGTAAAACTATCTTTTTATTCTCATCTCGCACCTTTATGCAGTATTATAGTTTTCGTCGAGAGTTTAGAAAAAAAAAAAATAAATAAAAAACGCTTAACGAGAAGCTCCATTTTTCACCCCTTTAAAACTCTTCTTGGTTTATTACAGCGGTACCCTTCTTCTCTTTTTCTTTTTTTTTTTTTTTTTTTTTGCAGCAATTTCTATTTCCCCCGCGGATACATTTTACGCTGAAGATGTTCTAGCTCGACGTTCATTACACAATACTTGAAAAAGGCGTATTTTCTTCTGCAAGCTTTAACTCGGACGTATTTCTGCACGTTGTAAAATTGGCTGAGAAACCGTTATTCAGGGCGCATGATATCTGCAGCAACAGTGTTTGTTTTTGGCTGCGAGAATGGAGTTTAGTTACGTGTTTGTCCTCCGACCAAGGCGGATTCCATTTATACCATACCTCGATATGTTTGTAGGGGTATGTAATGCCGCAGGTTTGATGCAGCGGGCTGGCCCAGGCAATTCCCGTTCTTGTCTATAGCCCTACATAGCTGCACGTCATTCATTAATCCGACGACCGGCGGAGAGTTAATGGAATTAGTTTATGGCGACGTAGATACCAACCTCGGGCCCTCGACTTCCACTCACTCGCCTTCCATTCCTACCATTTCGAGGATTCCGTATACCTTGAACCTCGCCTGCAGGGTGCTTCGAGCAATTTCTTCGGCTTCAAGCGGATGAACCACATGTACATACATACATACATACATACATACATACATGCATACGTATAACCCATCTAACGTATTCGCGCCAGGAACAATGCTGGGTAAATTCACACGGAATGATTGCACAATAATTAAATCTCTGCCGGAAATACCGAGCCGATGCCTTTCGTCGTTACATATAATATGTTCCGCATGCCATCCTCAATTTTTTCACGACATTCTCCCGCCCGTCAAGACGTATCTCTCTTTTTCACTCCCCCTGATCCGCTCGTCCTTCAGCCGCTCTTCTCTTACATAATTACGTTATGCAATTTTTATTCTCATCTTTTTCCACCCAACATCCTACTCCGTCGTATCTTCCATTCTGATTATAATTTATCCCCTGAAAAGTACCGGTCGTCGTCTGCAAGGTTCATGTTAGGTAAGAAAAAGTTATTAAAATAGAATCGCAGGACGGGGGTTAAAGTTGAATTACGAATTCTCAGGGCTCTCGAGGGCTGACCAAATACGACCATCGTGCGTGTTTGCCAATGGGAACAAGAAGATGATCGTTCCTCCGCTTTCAGGGTGCGACTGTTGTGTAATATACGGGGATAATCCGATAACGCCAAGCTTCGGGAGTCCGGAATAGTTCGTGACCCTCGGGTGTGTTTCCAGAATTGACTTCGGGTTAATTCACCGAGAGCGGAAAGAAGATACCCACCGATACCTTAACCAACCTAAATCACTGCTACAGCCCGTCACCCTCCTCCCTTCTCCCTCCTCCCTCCCCCATCACGGACCACCATCAAAGCTGGTAAAATTCAGTTTACCCACAAATTTCATGCTTTTGCGTTATTACGTATAAATTTCAGCTGCGCGACTGCAGTATTTTTAGTACCAGCACTTCCTCCGTCGAAATAATAAACAGATTCGTTGTTGCCTTAATCCTTTGGAAGGATATTCTTCTGCTGAACAACCTTTACAAATCACAGGTGATCTATCGATTTCTGGGGTCGCTGATTACGATTCCGAAGTCAGAATTACGATGTTCCAAATGGCGGGAATTTTTCATAATTTTCAATAATTGTTTTGAATAAACTAACCTACGGAGAATTCTGAAAAAAAGATTTATTCTAAAACTGTGTATGGAGAATACGTATAAAAAAATTCAGAGCCTCAGCTGTCTACGTTACAAAAAAACCGATTTTTTTTTTTATTGAGAAAAGAGTTTTTTCACGTCAATTGCTTATAACAAACACATGAATAAGACTAAACAGGCGGAACGTTATACGTCCCAGTTTCCCTCAAAGAGTTAATCCTTAATTTACTCGCTCATATCCCACACGATTCAATTAGGTAGTTCAAAAGAAAACACAGGCACGTAGCTTAGTTTTTACTCTTTTTTATTTCAAATATGTCTGTTATAATGAAAGCTACACGGTGTCAGGAGAAACTTAACCACTATTTATTATGGATGAGCATGTAAAAACAATGAATAATGTATTTCAACCCTGGTCTAGAATATCCGCCCTATCAACGACTCTACAAATATCATAATTTCGGAAATTATCGCATGCGACACTCGATCGTCAAGGTTTATTTGTCAATTCGTGGCCACGCATCACGTTTGTTCAACGCGAGGTAACAAGCTGCTTTAGTTTAAACGGTTTCACCGGCAAAACTGTTTGCCCATTACACCGCGCCGCGTTGCTTTATTCGCAACTGCGTTCGTTGATGTGCTGAAACTATCTCGAACATAGAGCCCCGTATGTAACGCTCCGATAAGCATTTACTGCACGGTCACATGCAGTTTAAATTCTGCAGTCACGATTGCATTAACGAACCCACAACTATAAACGTCGAGGTTGAAATTATGCGGGATGTTCGCGGATTTTGAATATAGCTTTTCCATCCCGTTATCAAGGGTGAAAAATGACAAGCTGAGGGTTCGGTTTTAACCCGGGTTAGCGGTTCGGGGCACGCTAATCCAACGGTGACCTCTTCGTGACCAGGGTAGACGATGCTAACCGAGTTTTTATACATCCATAATGACACGCACGGCATTTTTTCTTACCTAGGTACATTATTAAAATAGAGAAAGTTTCAGGCTAACTTTTGCATTCCTTGAAAGTTTTTCGATAAACTCACACCACTGTATAGGTCTTACCGTAATCCCTGTCCTTCGGTCGATTTATTACTGCAGAATATAGAACTTCCGTATAGAAAATTTATAATTTTGTTGTTATCAATAGACATATCTATAATTTTCTAAGCCACACATATGTAGCTCGTTTTCTCGTCTATTTGACCATAGTTTTTATAACAGATAATATGCAACATTTTCAACCCGCTACCTTTTTCCTCACATTGCATTGCTTTGCTCTGCATCGGGCGTAGGCATAATTACTAACATATACCTAATACGTTACTTGATGGCTGCGTGCAAGTCAGGCGTGTAATTAACGAGATGGAGACTTTATTACCGCAGGTTTATGCGTTGCGAACTCGCGTGCAAAAGCCCGCGGCGCGTGTCAGACGACCGAAGAGATTTCTTCGACAACGTGTTTACATCCACCCCCCGCCATCAAACGCGTGTACAAGAAGCATATGTCGCTCGGATGAAATACGGTACAGCGTGGATGAATTTGAAGATGGTCCTCGCACGGTTATTATATCCAACTAAACCCGTCAAGCAGTGGTCACAATTTCTCGTTGCGAGTCCGTTGCTATAGTTACACGATGAAATGGCCGGCTAGGGTAGCAAGGGGTCGGAGACGTCGGGGGTATCGACCGGTAACTGCACCAGACGGACGCAGCTCTCGTCGGTTGGGTAACTCGAAAAAAGTGAAAGAGAGAAAAAAAATTCAGCCCTCTCCACACCCCCCGACAAAAAAAAAAATGTAAAAAGAAAGGAGAAGAAACGACCAACTTGAAGTATAAAAAAGGAAAGACCAGAAAAAAAATGAAACACGTGCAAAAGAAGGAGATAATTAGATAAATCGCCTTTGAACTGCAGGAACAATTAAATGGTACCGTTTCACTGAACAAATTATAGATCCAGGCTCTCGCTAATTGGCCAAACGTTTATCGGTTGGTTACTTCGCCTTGATAAGCCGCATCGTCTACGGTATAGATTCCCCCTGTAGTGCATACGTGTTTTGTGTATGTATACGTCTGGGGTAGTTGAAGAGTAGTAGTCACGTTTTTTTCTTTAATGGAACTGTATTTATAATAAGCCAACGACGAAAAAATATGATGCAATAGAACGAACGAAGCTTCGTGTTTCCTCAAACTTAATCTTTTGTAGAAATTTCTAAATATTTGGACTCAATTCAAAACATACTTTGCGCATACATATTTTGCTATCACAGATTGATTCCTAATAGCGATTGGAATAATCATAATATCATGTATGTCACAGTCGATATGAAACGCCCGAAAACTGAATCATTATATCGTTGTAGTACTTACGTTGATTTGAATCAATGGTGGTGTTACATTCCGTTTATTCTTATTGTTAATGATTTAAAAACTAAAATGGACATCATGAGAATACCTCAGCCTGAATTAGCTCACAGATTTATTCGGTCATTCACGAATTGTCTGCATTTTATCCCATTTTTCAGAGATAATCAATCTGTGTACCGATTTACTTTTCGCAGATTTTGGCTGAGCGATGGAATCGTGAATTTGACCACTTGACTTACCAACGTTGATTTCAACGGACTTGTGATGTGCCGTTTAAAGCTTGGCGATACTCTCTTGACTTTTCGGTATTTCTTTGATCTTGGCCAAAATTGCCGCACAGCCACCCTTCTCCTAACTTTTCAAAGTACTTGCCTCGACAGGGCAATCAGTCAAGACCCGTCATACATCGTTGTACAATAATTTTTGCGTGGTATCATCATTGAAGAGTCGAGTCGGAAGAAAAAAAGAGCGAGATAATGGCGTAAGGAAGGGAATTAAGGAAAACAAACACTCTTCTCCGCAACTTTGAGACTTACTCTCGTAGCGTCATTCATGAAAGTTTTTCGAATGGGTCAGAGATGGTGAGAAGATTCTTTCTTTACCTGGAGGTTCGCCTACAGTCGTTCGACGAGGCGCGAAAACGACTTAAAGAAGTTGATTCGACTTTAATTGGAACTGAAGAATTTCGGCGGTAACGATCTAATCATAAAGTTGAGAATCCGAGCTCTGATACAGGGCTCAAGGCGCGGATCTAAAACCATCGAAGCGTTGCACTTCCTGATGAGAGTTACCATGTGTACGTGATTAATTATACGGATCTGTGCAGGAACGGTGTCTCTTAACTCCGAAGGATACCGTCCTCCTCTCCTCTCAGAGTTGGAAATTGCTTGTTAATTCTACTACGGATCTGAAATGACACTTGGAGCCAGCTACAAGTTTCGAGTTGATATTAGCTGAGGTACACCTACGTCATACTACCTACGTTCAATTAAGCATCTGCGTGCACACGAAAACGTGCGACGAACTCGCTTGTATAAGGACATTCAAGTAATACGCGAAGTGCCAATTTTCACAACTTTCCGTCGCCAGTTCTCTGACTGTTATAATATATATATACATGTGTATATAAATCTAAATAACAACCCGCGTGACTTGCCCATCAGACATTTTCGCTGATATTAGATACAAACAAGCCCACCTCATCCCCCCTCCCGTTCCTACCCCCACAGAAGGTACTCGTCAAAGATACTCGGCGTTTGAATTCTTCACGAAAAGTATCATAGCGGATTGTCATTCCATGATAAATGGAATTGATTGGATGCCTTAACCCCCTGAAATACGCCCCGATCTGTTCATATTAATTTTGTTCATCTTGTTCGTATTTTTCACTGAATTTTGAATGAAATAAAGGTGACGTAAGATAACGTAACCCTCTTTTAGAGCTACGTAGTATTCGAACTGCCCCTTATAAACCGATATAAATTGCACGCTACCTTCGACGTCTGTATGTGACACGTGACGCAGATTGGGGACAAGGTTATTTATTTCTTCTCCTTTTTCTTTTTCATCTCCCGACCATCTCGCGCTGCCGCGATATTCCAACTTTTCGATATCATGTCTGGGAATGAATTTTTCGTTGATCGATTCTTCCGCCACGCTGTTGGGATGAATTAGGCTTCGGTAATGAGAATATGTAGCGAAACCTTTCACGGAATAAACATACTTCAATCGAAGAAACCACATCCCCTTCTCATTGTGCTGAGGCGAGGGATGTTTCACTCAAGGGATCATAGTGTCAACGTCATTTGAAATAATTTCCTAATCTCCGAAATCATACTGTGAAATTAATAATGTTGAAATAAAAGCCTGGATTAGTAATCATTGGTAGTCATAAGAAATTATTTAGGACTGCAGGAAACTCTTTGTCATCTTAAGAAATCATGTGAAATCGTAGATGTCACCTAGTCAAAGTAAAAATATTTGTCAAGTATTGTCCACGTAGTGCATATTATGGATATTCAAAAGTATGAGATACGGGTTAGGAACTATAACGGTTATGTGCCGTTCTAGAAGCGGGAGTGTTTACGGAGTGGTTACGAAGCATGTATAGATTGCATTCATGTTACACATTTATGCGTTTGTAAACGTGCGCGCGTACATAGACAATTCCAAGACGATTATATCCAACGAGTGATTTATATGCCGGCTATTGTTTTAAACTTTTTACTTCAAACTTTATTGCTCCTCGCGGCAGTTGCTCCGGCAGTTTATACAATTCCGATTTACTTCGAAGTTACTTGCGACAAAGTATTGTTTTATCGCGTTAATCTCCTGACAATTTTCTCGGAATGGAAAACGCCCTCGGTTAAAAGTTCTTAAAATCCTCTCGTTATACATCCTCGTGGAAGTACTTCTCTCGTTGTTACCACCGCAGAAATCCGCCTGCGGATTAGTAGAAATTTAAATAAAAAAAAACTTCTTTGTTTACTTGTAATTATATATTATTTTACTTTAATTTTTTTATTTCCCCCCTCTTCTTGTCTTCTTCCACGTGCTCCCTTTTCACTTCTCCATTTGTCGAACCGCATTGAGTGAATTCGTACTACAATTAGGCGGGGGACGATCGATTCCGAGATTAAATCACGTGCTGGAGTAACACCGTTAGCTTTCAACTTGAAACCGCTGCTATTCCTTATTGAAACACATTTCATTCACCAACGATCTAAGAGGTTATTTGCCAAATTAATCATAGTTTCTCTACCATATACTTGAAGGAAAATTCCCATTCAACGCATCACGTGATCGGTGCGCAGTCGAATATCTCAGGATTTTGGGATTATTCAGTCTACGCGGGCTCGATATATCAGGATTAAAAGTATTCCCGTGTATAAGGAATGCGGACGTTGATAAAACGCATTAAATTTGACTCACCTGCATATCTCATCGGCGATTTTCCTCAACCTTATAAACTCCGGTTAACGAAAATAGCTTAAACCCTCCGAAGGCATCCGATTAACTTATCCAGGCTTGTTAAGCCTGCAAAGTCGTATCAGAGAAGTTACTTTGAAGATTCGTGACTAATCGTTGTGACAGGGATCTCAATCAAGGTATATACATAAGGATATCCTCGCCTCGCAGCTTCCTGGACCCTGCACAGGGAATTTCACTCTTGGGATATTCTCGCGCTTGAAGCCCTTGCCTCATGCGTGCCGGAAGAACGGAGACAAGGCGGGCAAAGCCTTCCGGTGTTATAACCTTCGTCAAGATGTTAACCTCGTCTTCCGAGGCAGCTTCACGACGCTGCAAACGAGGCTCTTCGATCATTCGAATCCGGCCAGCTTTTTCGCTCGTTCCAGTCTGTGGACTTGGATAATAGTAGAACAAGCGGACATTGTCGTCAGCTAGTTGGGTGGTCCAGAAGCTGGCGCACCTGTACCCTAAAATGGGTCGGAGCTGGTTTGGAATTGTCGTGAAGCATTGAACCTCCTTCCGCGTTTCTCTTTTGAGGAAAAATTACCGCATGGGAAACACGTCGAGGCGGGTAACGGCGCGGCGGCCCATTCACGTCACCATGATATAACAAAGGGGCGGAGGGGAGGTTCCATGACTTCTCTTTTTCTCTCTCACCTTCTCGCTTCTCGTACGAGGTGCTGGGATATCGTTTTCATAAGCGGGAAAATGTTTCCTCGAGCCGACGGCGTCGAGTCGCCGCCGCACGTACCTCGTCTGCTAGAAACCTCGCGTCGAGTCGCGTCGCCTGGCTCGGGAGTTTCTCCATGCAAACCGCTAAGTGAATGCATAAATTTTTCTTGTTTTAGGCGCAGCAAAACCCCCAGGGCAATAAGGCACCGCGTTTCTTTGTGCTTTATGATCTTAACGGCGCAGACTGTAAATGGGCGAATAAACAGCTCGGCTCTAATACCGACAAGCGGTGGTTCGCCACCCTCCGCTTCTTCTCCTTTCTCCTCCCGCCTTTTACATCCTTCCCGACCGCGATTCGATTCCCGTGCACCCTGAGCTGCCGAGACGGCTGCACCATCCACCCTTAGAGTCTCTGATTTACGAGCCAAATTAATAACCTATTTTCTCGACGTTCGGAGACGCGCGTACATACCTACCGACATTCGAATCAATATTTGGTTGCGCAGTGTGCAGATTCACTGAATATCAATGTTCTTTCTTTTTCTTTCTCTTATTTCACCCGCGGGAAACACTTTCAGCACTTGTTTCAAACCCGTGATACTTTCCATACTTTCAACCAATTATCGCACTGTGAATCGTTATCCAATTCACTGTGACTATCGTAAACTCCCATCTTGTGAAACGACGATGACAGACCCAAACCAGATACGTGAAAAAAGGGTTTATCGTCCTTTGGCTGATGCAGGCGTTGCAGCGTCGGAAGACCGGATCCTTACGCTTTACGGTGCTCGTCGGGGGTGAAGAAAGTGGCTCGAATTTCGACTCGATCAAGCTGACCTCCAGGCACGTCTAGATCTAGACGCGACTCGAGTACCTTTTATCTGATTTTCCTGCCATTTATGCGGATCACTGTCCACAGAGCTTGACCGCCCGGTTTATCCGGCCTCCTTCGCTCTTCGTAGGCATCCAGATACCGAAGGACCCTTACTGAGCAACGATCAGATTTCGAGCTGCTCGACCGAACGTCCGAGGCTAGATCCGAGGCGAAGCCCGTTTATCCCGAGGCCAATCCGGGGAGGGAAGACCTCCTGGAGTCCCTGGACTTCTCCCCCGTCAAACGTGTCCAATACCAGCAGGATTCATGCTTAATGTATTTGTATCAGGTACCAGTGAATCGCGTCTTTGTTTTATGTGGACTGTAGATTACATTCAACAGCATATTTCGAATGGAAAATCTAAATTAAAGGCAAGAGAAAATAATATCCATTCGTCCGGATATTTGGTCCCCGTAAATAAAACGTTTTTGATCTGAAAGGAACAATCTGATTGTACGTATAGTAATAACAGAGGACATTTGATCAACATTCATCGTTTCGTCGCATTTCACAGTGTCGCAAAAGTCCCGTGACAAATGTTCGCCGCCGAGTGGATTTCCCCTTTAATATTCCAACTGGGTGGAAAACTGATCAATTTCCCTCTATTTATTTCTATTTTTTATTATTCGAACCTCCAATTGCAGTTCTTTTTCATCTATATATACCATGGTCGGAAAAACTGGGAGTCGAGATACTCGCCAGAAGAAAAAGAAAAAGAAAAGGAAATGGAAGGAAAAAAAACTTAAACGAATACTTCATACATCGAATTTCATACAGTTCGAATTCCCCATTTTTTCAATCATTCAATATTGAACTTATCACGTTATTGCGGATGCGCAAACAAAGTGTACAGTCTAAAAAAGAATCGTATAAACAATTGAAACTTTGCATCACGCCCTGGGAAACCTGATTCGCAAACATCGCGCTGCTCGCCAGCTCGGCCTATCTTCCTAGCTCCAGAGCTCCAGCTTCTCGCGGATAACTTTTTCGCGCGATTTGCATCCCGCTTTGCTACTTCAAATTGCGCTTGGTGAAACTTTTCTAGTGGGAAGTAATGTGCTAGGCACATACTCTCTCTCTCTCTCTCTCTCTCTCTCTCTCTCGGCCGACTTAGTTATAGTTGTAATGCAGGTACGGAGTTAGGTTATACAGACTTTAAGGGTGGTAGCCTAGGTGCAAGTTATAATATATCTCGCTTTAGTGCAATTAACATCGTGTCATCGTATTAAATTTGTCAACGAATCGGGGATTGAGTATATATGTATAAATATACGGATTGAACGAAACAGAAGGGAAATAGAAGATAAGCGTCAAGATTTAACGCCCCTTTCCGTCCGAAACTAAATTATGGGCTCATCCCTTCGGAATTTTTTCATATTATAAAATTATATTCCTGCAGATTTATAGGACAGGTTGTGGTCGGAATCTCAACGAGCTGCCAGCCGATCAACCTGGAAAAATTATGAGACTGAAATTAAATCTCAGCTCCGGTGTGATTTTAATTATGAAAAATAAAGACGACAATGTTTAAGGCTCGCCTCGGTACGATTTTCGACGACTGTCGCGGTCGCTGAGAATAAGTTCCCAAAACGACGCTTTCGTCGGTGATTTATATTCGAAAAGTTTTTCATCGTTTTTCTCTGTCCTTCGTTAAGTTCGTTCATTTCACAAGTCTCTTATTATACATCCGTAATATATACCTAAATATATCGATGCAAATTTCCTCGCGTTAAAATCTCGATTTCGTACATTGGCCTGTAACTTATAATAATAATAATAATAATAATACGGTGCCTCGAAAAGGAGATACTTTGATCCCCAGCGACGCGAAGTATAAGATCGAAAAAGTGAATCCCATCAGAAACCCCGTAAGAGATAATGGCATCAACGAGCTGAAAATATCGACTAATCGAATGACTACGGAGAAGCAGCGAGAGTAAACGAAGGGTGAAGGCGTGGAGGAAGAATATTGTGTCATGGCTCGGGTCGACTCGGTTTGACGATCGGAGGGAATCGGGGCTGCTCGCCGAGGGTCGGGGGTCCTCAGAGGGGGTGAAAGGTCCTCTCGAGGAAATGAATTAATCTCGTTCCTTCGAGTAATTCTGAAACTATCTTCGGCTAGGTGTATACATATATCCCGTTATTATCGTCAAGGATTGGCGGGTTCCTCCTCCTCGCAATGGGATTGAGATAAATCACTGACGGGGTAACGGCCCGGCGGCCACGACTGTATCGGGCGGAACTCTCGTATTCTAGACTCGCCTTCCATCTGAAAGCAAATCCGAATCTATTGGGGTGTGTTAGGGAAGGATAGAACGGGGTTCACATATTACGACCACCAGCATCGGCACTCAGGCTGCGACCACCACCACCACCACCGCCGCCGCCGCCCTTATCTTTTGTGTTCAGCATCCACCTGCAAAATTTACTTCTCCTCCACGATGACCTCTTCCCATTAGTATTTTTCATGGAGCCGGTTAACTATGCCGGTAGAAGGGGTTCCCTATTATGTTTCCTCCCTTATCGCGCAAACGTTCCATATATATCCCCACCGTATATTTTATTTCCCATCCCCATCCCCAACTCCATCCTCCGTACCAACCAATCCCACACTTTCTTTCCATTTCGGATTTAATCTGACGTCGGGTCGGATGGATACGTGTATATACTTAATAGTTTGCTATATTTCCAACCGGCGCACCTTGTGCTGCGGATCGTGTGTTAAGCCGCCTCGCTTGCACTGCCCTTTCAGTCAAACCTATCCCTTTAATGAATAACCACGTCAGGAGCATCGATTTCGGCGCAATCTGTCCGCGAATCATACTCGGCGTCGATTTACTCCCAACCGGTGCACGTTCCACGTGCTGCAGGTGTGCAGATCCGAAAGTAGGAGCTGCGGCTGTCGGACGCTACGGAGGTATGTGAATTTGAACTAGAATATAGAGTCAATATTGAAGGTTGGCGAGTACCGAGGGTGGAGGAAGTGGAGGGGGTGGAGGGATGGGTCCCATCCGCCGACCACCGAGTGTACACTGGGTGATGCGCAGCGCCTCGACGCTCGTGCTGTGTGAGACAGGGTGGTGTGTATTGTTACGCTACGTTGGTTTGTTTGATTACGTGGTTTCGAATGACTCTCGGGCAAACATGCAGCCCTGCTACTTCCTTTGCAGCGTCTATACGTATATAATATAGGTATACCTTGTAATACGTAGGTACGTTGGTAGAGGCTGCACTTTTCTTCACGGATCTTCACCCATATGTATTCCCATGATATATATGCATACGTAACTTATATATATATATATATATTTATACCTATAATAATCTAACGGATGAAAAGATTAGACGTATGCTTCTTTCACCTCTGGCATCACGTGATAAAGTCTGAAAAATTATCGAAGTCGTGATAATTATAGTTCAGTGTATAATGAGTGAAAAATAGAGATAAAAAATCGCTTCAACGTTACGTTTATTTGCATGTATGTTGGGTTGTAGTTATGCATAGACGCTCACGCTATATGCGTACCTATGCACTCACCCTGTATCCAACCACCTCGCGGCCGCATCTTTAATCACTACGCGAAGTGAATCGAGTTGCGCTATATGTATACAATTATATGCATATACCTCCTTGTCTGGAATAAAATTCGAAGCGCCGAGATCTCTCGGGTGGCAATTCAGGAAGGAATGAATGAGATAAAAAGAAGGCGAAACAGTTTACATCTGAAATATCTTGAATGGTTTAAAAGACGGTTGCCCGAGGCCAGGGTAATGAATAGCCAGTGCAAACATTTCGTTTCAGCTCGAATCCTCATCTTTACGCGCCGCTGTGGCAAACCTCGCCTCTGTTTGTGCGAAGGTAGGCAGCCCAGCTGCACACCGTCGCCTGCATAGACGTTGTACTCACGTGTGTTGGCTGCTTATATATACGTGGAGGCGTGTGTAGCGTGCCCATTATGGATAGCGACTACCGTATCTCACCATTTCTCCTCGTCACTACCCAGATCTGCTCCACTTACTGTCCGCCGACTCCGAAGCGTAGCCGCGAATATGGACTCGGCTTCCTCTGCGAGGTAATTCGGAAAATGAAGAAGAGAAAGAAAGATAGAAAGACAAAAGAAAAAAAAAATCCACGTACCGCGTTCCGTGAATTGTCATCAGTTTCACAGCTTCTGCTGCACAGCAATTTCTCGGCGAATATTTGAACCCCGTACAAACAGAGAAATAGAGAGAAAGAGAGAGAAAGAAACTAGTAATGAAGGGTTTTCTTACTTGTCTGCACGGGAAACGGATGAAACCATTCGCGGGATGACACAATTATATACCCTCCACCCAGCATCATTCTACCCGTAATTTACCGCCATTCATCAAGCTTGCAAACCGAACCCTTCAAATTTTGATTTGTCACGCTTCTGCAGTGACGAATACAAAATCACAGATTCCGAACCTCCAGACTCGATTTCGCCGGATGTAAAAAATGAGAGCGTCACAGATAGAGCCGTGAAGGATTTCGCCGCTTCCATAGTGTTTATGGAAATTGGAGGCTTGACAATTAGTATCGCATCCCGCGGTGTAGGTATGCAATCCTAGGAGCTGCATATAATGTCCGTTGTAGCGTTGCGTTACGTTGCGTTACGTCTGTGTGTGTGTGTGTGTGTGTGTGTGTACGTAATGCAGCGCAGAAGTTCAGGCTTACATTTAGTTCGCAGTTTCACGCTCACATTTGCAGCGCGTATAACGCGTTTGTAACTGACGTAATTTATGCATCGTGCAGGCATTAAGTTGGGCACATGCGACCTGGTAACCGCGGCTCGATTGCGGCCAGTTTACTTATTTGCGATGAACTTGATGCCAAGTTAGATCGGGGGAAGTTTCGAAAGTGGCAAAGCCCCGATACCGTTGAATCCAACCTAATTAGGTTAATGGATAATGGCGAAACTTGGTTTGGTTTGACAGTTTATTGTTAGATGGTACTCGGTCGATAAAATTCTTCAGGCAACAATGGCCAGGCAAAAGCGTTGACTGGTGCCACTTTAGGCTTAAGGTTAAGAGGGTTGACGCCAAGATTTCACCAACCTCGTGTAGAAATTTCCCAAGTCTTGAACTTTCGCTATTCAGCAAATCATACATCCCTCACAAACGATCTTTTTCCATTATATACGCGATATGTATACATATCATATGTACACGTGCAGTAAATGGCAGGGCTACGTATGTACACATAAGAGGCCTTAATAAAATGCCTCTCCATTCGGAGAATGGAAGGCAGGAACAAATTCTGCGGTCAAAATTTTACGGTTCAACGACTTAAGAATAACGTAGCCTGATCAGATATGTACCGAGCATGTATTCTCGTCTCACATTTCCTCTATTTTCCTTCTTCCCTTTTCCACTTTATTTCGTTTTGTACTGTACTTTTCTCTGTTATTCTTTCCCCTGGTTTCATCGGTAAAGAGCTCTCTTCTGATCATCAATTTTTTATCAGATCTCGATGTGATTCTTTATTATTATCTCCTTTTAGAAAATATAAACGTACACAACCAACTGTTCTACCTTCGTTGTAGGCTTTGCCCACGTGACAAGCCCTCAGCTACTTGCCTTCGCTCCTTGTATACTGCACCTTTGCACACTTCCAGACCTTCAAAGGTTAGACTCGAATGTAACGGCGAAGGGACCGTTTCTCCGTATTCGTTGACTTAGCAATGGGTCAGAGTCCACCCATCCGTCACAATCCTCCGAACACATTCTCTGATTACTGTTTGGTCAGAGAATCGCTTGTCCGTTGATGCGAAAATTGGCATGGTTTGGATATTCGGAGGTTCTACTCTCGCAGAAATTCACTCATCACAAATTACCGCACGTACAAAGTACATAGTAGCTTCAAAATTTCAACCGATCGTTACGATGAAATTTTTCCAAAAATCTCGGTCTCCATCCACACATACCGTGCGAAAAATTCCACTCAAGACCGCATGTAAATTCTGTGCTAGCTTGTAACTCTCGAACGGGTGTACAAATTTTTCACCCCAAACCTCTCGGCAGAGTCGCTTTGTTTGCCGATTCATTCATTATATCCGTTTATTTCTTCATCCGTTTTCCCCCGTTCACAAAATTGATGAATTTTAATAATCCTCATACGCGCCGGAATCGCGTGGCTCAAGCTTTGCTGGTAATCCCGGCACATCGAAGATAACCACGACCAACCTGCGCGCTGCACCCTGCGTTACGGGCTACTTGCCTGCTCGTATTAACACTTGATTACCAGCCTGAGACTCTGTTACGGTAGCACGCGCCTGGTAATCTTCTCAAGAGATTCTCAGGATCAATTGAGAGGGCCTGTCCACTGATCAGTCTTCTCAGGTATTTCGAGACGCGGAACCCTTATGACGAGAGCCAACCTCTTGACCTCTTGACTAACCCCCTATTTCTACAACCAAGCTCGAACAACTCTTGGGAATTACCTCGTCGACTCGAATCGAGTTAATCAAATTCGAAACTAGATCCCGAGGGATCATATAAGTTGCTTGATCAAATCTTTCCTACATTTGTTGATGTTCCGGGGGGCAGTGAAAAGAAGAAATTTATTTGGATACTCGTAACGGATGATATATGTATATATGTATATTGTTCGGCAATCGCGGTATCGATGATACATATACGAATCGTTCAATATCTGAAATAATCTGGCAGTAGTCGCAGTCTCTCTGAAGTTTGGCAAGTCGCTGCTTCTCTGTATCGTCAAAGAATGCCATGTAACTATAATAATATACTTTCCAGGCAGATATCAATAATGGAACTTACCGAGACTTTGAATCCGTCATTCTTAAAAATCGACATAAGAATCGAAATTTCGAATGCAAATACCCGCTTATACCTACAAAGGAACCGATCACTTGCGTTTCGGATATTGGATATTTTACTAACACGAGAGACAGTTCGTATGAGGCATGACATGAGCCTTGAAGTCGACGTGTGATTGCGCCTATAACGAAATCGGAAACAGAGATGAAAAAAAAATCACGAGAAATACGAAATTGAACTACAAAGCGCAGCCGGGTGCATCGTTGGATGCAAATAATTGCAGCAAATTGAATCAACCATTGCAAGGGAGTGCAAACACTGTTCTTCCGTGTTCGCTTTAACGCGTCTGCGATGAAACCCTGATAACTGAAAAATCATTCCAATTCAACCACCTGCAGGCCCATTCCAAAAGTACTTACCGGAAGCATGTACGCTGGCCAAACGATGCACCCATGAAGCATGGTTTTTCAATAATTAATAATCTTGTAAGATGCGAGTGTAGCGACTGTATGAACGAACCTTGACGAACCCCGTAAAGGCTAGGAACAAGTAAAACAGGATGACATATACGCGTGTCTCTGTGTGCGCGTGCTTGCTTGACGTAAGTACGTGGTGCAGCATAATATTATGCCGTTAATATAGTGTATATCGGGACAGGAGCAGCTGCTACGCGAATTAAAGCCCGACCGCTCCGCTTCTGCTTTTCAAATCTCGTCCCATTCCTTCCTCTCCTTCTTCATTTTCCCTACTTCGACAGCCTGGAAATTCCTTCATTAACACGCAGTCGCATTACACGTCACAATATACACCTGCGGTGAAGAAGATGCCTTTCATAATGCAAGCTCGTGTCTATATATGATATGTATTGGATGTTACGTCGGCTGCGCCAATTCGTATTATAGAATGATAATTTAATAATATAACTCGAAGGAGGTTTCAGGTGCAGTTAGTTGACAATCGACGACTGTCACATTCTCCGTGGAAATATGAATAAATTATACAATTTTTTAAGAAAATCGCTGGATCTTTGAATTCAATAAGTTAGTGGAAGAAAAATGCTTATACAGAGATAATTCGGATTAAACCAATTTTAAATCCTACAAAAACTGATTCATTAGATTATCAAGCGGTGATAAATTCATGCCGTAAATTCATAACTGACGTCAATTACGAAAACAATTACAACGTGACTGCATCAAGATTTTTTTCACGAGTATAGAAATCTGTCCGTTCGATTGAGCTGACAAATTAATTTGAAATCGTCATGCTTTAAACATTTTGCTTTCAGTATTCATATATCGTATAGCTGGCATAGTTTATTCGATATTTATGTATGAAGGAAAAATGGTGGGAAATGATTTCAGTTTTACATTGGCACTTGATGTATTGGATCTGCGTATAATGTTATACTGGAACTCCGGCCCTGTCGCAATCGATCACTTCTAAGTGGTCAACGATTCGTCGGGGGGGTTGACGCGGCTCGACGAGATCGAGATCATGCAGACAAATGGGATGATATTCCACACCCCGAGCTTATACGAAGGGTTCGTTAAAATGTATTTATTCGATGAAATTTCACGACGAAGTATAGTTGCTATGTTTTGAATATTTCAATCCCCCATCCCCCATCCCCCCTCCACCTTCAGTCCCTGTGGGAATTTCACTTGGGCAATTTTTTAACCCTCTCACTTTGACCTTGCTGAATATAAAGTCTTTCAAGAGAGCGAACAGAAGTTAACCCCATATCGTGAATCGTGTTTTTTTACGCGACTGATGAGGTGGCACGAGGTGTAGGTAATATTTAATGTGCATAGGAATAAATTTGATTCTGATTATACGGGCTACTTGAGGAAAACCGCGGTGGTTGCGGAAAGTTTTCTAATATTTTCTCCAAGTGATATTGACTCGATGGGTGTGGTAGAATTTTCGCGAAAAAATATTCAGTAACACGTGTTATCTCCTCTCTATTCGCCGCATACGTTAACCCTGCAAGCATAGACGCTGCTGGTGGCGGATTTCTAACAATTCCATAAATATTTATGCGACGCTCTGCTCTTCTCTAGAATCGATCTAAACGCGAGACTCGAGCATATTATAGTCGGAGGAACGAGATCTAGCGGCATATGGGTGTAAAAGAGTTTTGGCTCACGAGTGCGCCGCATTTCGTTTTGGCGCAATCTCTCTTTCTCGCCTACACGCTCTTCTCTTTCACGGAAATTGATTTATTTGCCAACGGAGCTGGAAATTATATCCATTAACCCGTTAAATCCATTAAATTCGCGCAAGAGACGGAGGCGGGGGTTGAAGGTGTGCGGGAAAAGGGAGGTGTGCTCAATGAGGGGTTGAAGGCTGGAGATTTGGAAATCCGCACCCGTCAACTGTACCACTGAGTTTATGAAATTAATAATTGGGTACGTGCTGATCCTCGCCATTCAATGTCTCCCATCTTCCATGATCCTCCAAATTCAAATCTCCTGCAGCTCCGTCCCAGCCTTGGCCCAAGAAAAAAGTCTCAAATATACAGCACTACCACTTTATACACGTTAAATTTAATTTCAATCCTTTTCAAAACGCAACCTAGTGTCGCGTCGGATGATATCTGGTTAGAAAAAGGACCACGTCGCCCTTTGCGTCTTCGAACCTCCGGCTCACCTCCACGTCTCCTTCGCAACATCGTACAATGTCAAACCGCCGGATACACATAGAGGTAGAGAGAGAGAGGGAGAGAGAGAAGAAAGCAGGGATGAAAGAGGAAAAATAAGGGAGGAGGTGGCGAGACTCGAGCCAGTCAGGCATGGGGGGTAGGTGCGACGTTAAATCGAAAATTCTGGTCACAAAAACGATTCACGTAGCCAACTAAATTCTAAAGGAGCGGAATTGAAATCCCTTGGTGAAAATAACGCGAGTGTGTATGCCTGTAGTGATGCAAAGTATCTTCATACATTCCTAATTTTCACTGCACACCGCATGCTAAGAGGTCTGCTATGTGCTGAAACACCGCAAGATACAGATTAAATTTTGGCAGAAAATCGAATTGCTGATACTCATTTCGAGGAGAGAAGAAACATCTGTGTCAATTTTTTCTCTGATTTCAATGTTTATTATCTTATTGTTAGCTTTATAATCAAAGCAATGTTAAATATACAAGTCGTGGTGGGATTAATTATTGTACATATAGTCGTTGCTTGATTGATCGTCAGTAAGGCGCTGGAATTTTTCTGTTATGGGGTAATTGGATTTTTTTCGTTGAAATATTTTGCGTGGATATTTGGAGCTCTCTCCTTCTAAAGAAAATACCTAACCTCTGCGCGTTTGAGATTGAACGAGTGGAGAAAATGATGAAAAATATCATTTTTTCATTGCGCGCCTACATTACAAAATATATACTTTTTTTTTCCCCTGTAACATCCTTGGCAATGTAAAAAATGTTGAAAGTCTGTAAAGAAGAGGCGTCCGCAGAGGCTTCGTAAAGCCACATACATCACAAGACTGAGTATTCACGTGCAGCGCGCGTAGAATCTTAGGATCTAGTGACATTTTGGTTTATTTTAGAGGGGGACTTTATGTCGCGCGCCTCGCTGCGATTTATTGGATTCCTGGAAGAGTTCCTACAATATATACATATATATATATACCCAACGAGTTTCCATGTCTACGCTATCGATATTCGTCAAATACCGTAGCTGCTGCATACAAGCCGCAAAATTTTGTAAGTGAAAATTGAATTTTCAACCGGATCTCGGTATCTTCGCGGTTGGTACAGAGAAATGAAATTCTCTCGAACGGAAGAGCATCTTTCGTCTATCAAATCATAGGTCGGTAGGCTGGGTTCCAGGTGCACTTGCTTGGCGCCCATGTCTAGGCATTTATTTATCCCAACAGCCAGTGCCCCGAACACTAAGTATTTCCTTGCCTCTTTCCCAAACTTGCCGGCTACCGAGAGGAAGCACTCGGGCCATGGAACTTGGAAACCTCAAAGTGAAGAGCGAGCCACGATGCACCTGGAACCCATTTGGATCCTGAGCACTTGACCGTGGTCCTCGCGGTGTAAGACTCGCATGTACAACCGTAGGAAACTTTATCCAAGCTGAAATTTTTAGACAATCACTCACTACAAACGCGTAACACATGAAACAAAAGTGTCCTTCACGTGAAGGTCTCTGTGCAGTTGACAATTCGAAACAATATCCTATGATGTTTGATTACTTGAATTATATGTAGGTACCTACTATATTAGAACCTAGAAAAAGTTTTGATAAAAATTATTTGAATTATAAATTGTGCAGAGAACGGGTTTCATTGCAATGGGAGTTTTTATTATTCATTCGTGTCTGTGGCACGAGGTGAAAAAAATTGGAGGATAAATACGAATGAGATGAAAAAGCGCACTCTGGAAAAAGTTTCTACCTACCAGGTATATTTTCCTTATTTCATTTTTCCTTTTTTATTGCTTACTTTTTTTTCTGTTGACTTTATCATCTGTTCGGAGTTTGAACAAACAAATTACAAATTGAATTTAATTTTCAATCATGCTTCTTACTTTGAACCTGCCTACTCTAATGACGTTAAATACAACGTGAAATGTTAATTAGGCTATGGATGAATAAATATGTCTGAAAAGCAAGGAAATGATGAAAAATGAAAGGCGTTTCTCGAAGTTTCGAAGTTCCCTCGGTGGTCCCTTCGATATTTTGGAGCCCAGGAAAGGGGCGAATTGGGTCACGGAGTTTGGAGTTTTGGGAAGCGAATAGAAGAACGGCCTGACGTTGGTGCACCTGAACCCAGATGAACGCCGTGTTATACATCTGCAGGCGAGCCACCGTTTTGCCAAACTCTGGAGAACAACAAATTGGAGCGCCGAGAGTGGCGTCAAGCTGGCAATGGGCAGACATTCGTCCGCGTCAGTGAGAGGTCTGGAAAACGCTACGCGAACAGCATTTTAACCATAGGGTGTCTGTTCTAAGGGGTCTAGCCACGAAATTCGCCTTAGGAACAGACGGACAATATAGCCGAAGATGCTTTGTCGCCGAAGTTATAATACAGGCGCGTGTGTCTTTGCAGAAAGCTGCGACCTATGACCCCCGACTTGCCGAAAGTTTCTTCTACCAACTCGCGCGAAATTGCGATTTTTGCTTATTTCCGCGCTCTCTTTAACCGTGCAAAGACTGACGCATGACGGTCAGGACGGGTCTTTGGCAGTGACGGCAAAAAGTAAGAAGCAAAGCAAAGAGAGCGAGAGAGAGAGAGACGGGTGGATCCCAGAGCCGTAAAACCGAACAATATACTTACTCACAGTTCGAGATCTCTTATGGGCATTATAGCGTTACTTGGCATAATATCGCAGCCCGGCTTCCAAGTATTGGAGAGCAGTTTTGGTGCCTACAGATCTTCCTGAAATCGCTGCCCTCGCGGAACCCTCCGTATCTTGTTACTATCCATAAACTGGTCCCGGGGTCGCAGAGCGTTGCGCGAATCGCTTCGGCGAGTATACGTTCTTCCGAAAATATATATACGTATATACTTTTTTTTTTGTCCACTGTTTCTGGAGCCGCGATAATCCGGCGCGTGATAAAACTTCATTTCTCATTGATAAGCCGACCTACGAATCAGAGTTTTCGCCTACTTTTCGTTATCGATTTTTACCCATACCGTTGTCACGAAGTTGCAGAGGTATCAATTCGCTGATAGCAATCTTTCGCATCACGAAGTTTCCGTTTCTTTTGCCTCTTTTCTCTCTGCACGAATTTCAACTCGTCGTCTCGAATACGTACCTACTAATGCACCACATAGAAAGCGATTAAGTAAGTTTCTTTGTTTGACATGTACTAGGACCGTCAGTGCTTTCAACCTTGTTCAGTAATTCACATACTCGCGTATACACGTTACACTCCTTCACATCGAAATCTTATACCCACCTACATTTGACTTGGGCGCTGCGTGTAAGACTTCGCGAGTGAAGTTGAAGGCTATACTAACTTCGTTTATATGGCGGTAAGAGAGGAGGCGCGAGAGGACCCATAGAAACTACTCCCGTTAGCGGAAACGGGTGACGTGGAACTTCGATTAGACGCCGAGAGTCCCGTATCATCGAGGAACTTGTCGTAGTCCTCGTCCCTTCGCCGCAGAGACGCTCAGCGGTATAAAGGGCGAAAGTAATTCGCGCGAGGAGTCGTCTGCCGCAGTACCTTAGAGACCCGCTCTCGTTGCTACTCCATAATATTACAGTCAACTCCCGTAAACTAAAACTTAATGACTTATCGGATCTGCGTTGCGTGACGCGAAAGACAAAAGCTCCGGCACGCAAAAAGCTGAGACGGCGCGGCGACCGAATGAGAGGAATAGGATGAAGGAACGACGAAGGGGGAAAGAAGAAATGGAAAGAAGATGGGCCCCAGCCAGAGCAGAAACGCGAGAGAATTAAGGGGTGACGAAGGTTGTCGTCGAGGTTTTTGAAATTAACCTCATTTGGAACTCCTTCGGGGCTTCCAGCCACTTGCCGCTGCCTTCATCCCTGCGGGCCTCGGAATATCACCCCTGCCATTTCCCATCGGCAGGACCCCCGACAGGCACGCGTATTGCTCCGTCGTACGTCAAACGACCTGCCCAAACCAGCCGGCGGATAGTTGCTCCGTCTTTCCCCGATTCCTTCGATGCGACAACGCCCCTCGCGGTCCTGACCAGATATCGGCAGAGTGTACCGGATTGTTTGCGGTCACCAGATTGTGTCGATTCCGTGTTGCTCGGGGCGCCACATGCGGCGAAACCCACCCACGTCCATCCTGAACCCTCGGACATTAACCACCTTTGCACCGTTGTGGCAAAGGAGACGAATCAACGATCTGAAAAGACGAGTTTTAACTGCAGTGTTCAACTTTATTTTTACTTTTAAATTTCGATTCATGTGGCAGTTTTACCTGGAGAATAGATTTTGGAAAATAGAAGTATATCTTCAAAACTGTACACCCATGGTCATGGTATTTGTCACGCTCGGGACAGGCAACCGAAGTGACCAGTTCAATTTAGGTTGGCAATATCTGAGGTAAAGTAGGGATCTGCTGACTCGAGTGCACGCAAAATGTGAGGCTAGCCAGTAAATAAAACTCGTAGTTAATGGATCCCTACATCACCTAAGATATTGCCAACTAAAATTGAACGTGTCACTTTGATTGCCTGGTGAAAATTCCTCTTTGGAATTATTCTTATCGTCGTTCGATGTATCCATAGGATTCCACGTTAGCTATCGAGGCGGTTATCCCCTCTCTGTTTTCTTTATAGACTTCGAAAATCAATTAATGCGAGAACGTAAGGAATTTCCCTGATGCTTCAATCCCTGCCGTCGTTTATTTCTTGTTTTAAAAATTGCTGAGAACAATTTATGAAACTTGAATTGCATAACCGCAAGGAACAGTTATGCTGGTGAATTCCGCTCGAGATTCCATCCGCAGACCAGCGCAAATATTGTAGTTTGAAACGTATCTTGGAAACGGTAAAACATTATACACGCGTGAAAATAAATCTCGAACACTTGAACAAGCTACCCATGAAAAATACGCCCGCTGGTGTTGATTTATTTCCTCTTCCATGCAAATGGTGAGGAATGGATTTCAATTTTCAATGTTCAACATGGATGCCCCTCCTTTCCTCCCTCCCGCAAGCTTTATAATTGTTCATGTATCACATTTTACTCCCATGCATCTGTGCGATGGTTAATATTGCCTTAGCGAGGATTGTGCATGAAATGCGCCGAAGAATGCATCTACGTATAGTACAACTGAGATTTGCCCGCTTATTTAATTATCTAAAAGAACGCGGTGTATCCCGCTTATACCGTTCAGTCTGCCGTAATATCCACAAATATCTCATGTTTCATGCATAACATCCCATGAATATTTTTACTTCCGAATGAAAGGCCAGAACTCAAGCACGATTGGATGATTATTATAAAGATAACAAATTGAGCTGTAAACTTACCTGTCCGTTATCAATCATGTTAATAACAAAAACAGAGCTGTTACGATATCAGGATTCTAAAAGTTGGCGAAGATCTAATAATGATACTAAAGTCCGATAGACTCCCCGACATTTTTCATTCATTCGATGTCTTACTTTCTTCGATTTTATACTCACATTCAGGCATTGGACAAATGTTCTTTGCTTAACGTAACCTTTTTTTTTAATCGTCGTCCTAGTTCCTACACCGACAGAAATACTTATCGTTGGATCATAGTGAAGATAAATATGAAGAAAAAAAGACACTAAATACATAATTGTTTTACAGTTTCTTACAGGTTACGAAGTAGTGAATCGCGTGCCAGTTTAACCTGCTAAAGTATGCGGAAACGAGACTGGAAGTCGTGGATAAATTGGATTTATTCTTCCGCCCAGAAAATTGCAGAATACCTTCGTGTACCTTTGGTCCGACGCGACGGCGGGCTGGTAGGTAGAAGTGGGAGTAAAAGCTTTTCTCGCATTTAAACTCCGGTTGAAAAATGCGAAGCATCAGTCTCACCTCAAGCCATGTCGCTTCAAGCCACGACCCCCGAATTCCCCGATCGTGATATCGCCGCGTCTGAGCCTCGAGATCTTGATAATTTCCTATTCCGAATTCTGTTTCAATTCGTCTCTTTGGTTTCCAATTTGCATCGCGAATCCCAAGCGGATGGGGCCGATTAAATGTACCCACCTAGATCGAATGTATGTATGTCAATTCCCTCGTTAAATATACCTGATGTGGTTATTATGTCGTGGCATGCAACGGTTTCGCAGTCTCGATATATTTTTAGTGCCAATATGGAGCATCTCCGAGAACGATCAGGTCGTACTGTACATCCATACATACGTAGTCTCAACCCAATGATTTTCCCGTCAACAATCATTAAGCTTGTAGAAATATAGTCGCGTAAAACTTGATCGGTATAAACGAAACAATTAGGTACTGTAGGTGAAATTATTACTATCATTGGAAAAAAAACTTGGAGCAATGAAGATCCCTGAATCAATAACCCGTTATGACCTATTATACTTTGTACAAGTAAGAATCTGTTAGCCGGTAATGTATACCGACGCTTTGGAAAAATCCATTAAACGCCGCTGGGCCTCCTATTAATTGTATCCCTCTCAACCTCCCGTCATGTTGCTCACTCGTGTCTACGCGGTTTTACTTGTTGGCATTTTATGCCGGCGCAGTAGGCTGCACGGGAGACAACCGCTGCACTTGTCACACTCCTACGTGTGTGCGTGCAGCTCTGATGCAAGCGGGTGTCGGCCGTCGAGGTGTACTCGGTAATGAAGTACAGGGATTGTAATGGAGCCGTTTACACACCCGGTGCCGCTGCAAGACCCATTAATTATTATCTACGTTCGGGTGTAGCGTCTATCCTCGTAGGTATACGTAGGTAGGGACTACACGAGCCCATTTATGCGCGCAAACTCGCCAATGTTTGGCTCGGTTCCGCCCTGCGGCACTCAAGAATTTCCCACTACCGTGCCATCAATCGATTTACAATAGTTTATGTGAATTAGAGCGTGATATACGCGTCCTTGCTCTTGTAGGTTAGGTTCTCTGTATGCCAACGGTACTTGGACTTCCAGGAAATATATTTTCGCAATCTGCACTATATTTCTCCGCCACTGGTGGTGGTCGTTTGACATCGTATCACTCTATCTGTGCTTAAAATTTTTTTTCATCGACGGAATGAAATCGAGCCGCGTCGGTTTTCTGTATTTCGAAAATATACGTGTTTTTATGCACGGTGTACTTCTAAAACATTGTTCACAGAAAATTAACTACCACGAATTTCTGAAGATTTCTATCGATTAAACAAGAAAACAGATTTTCTATTCAAGCTTACGTCACAATTATTAAACAACCTTTGACCACGCGGTGATTTTTCGTATAAATATCTGGAACAAGTACTTTGACTTTTACAATCTTAGCATCTGGTGTTATTTCGTTTCGGGTCCGAGATCGGTGATTTCCGTACCCACGGAAATTGCGACGGTGAATGAGAGCAATTTGCGCCGTTGATCAAACTTTAAGCGATTCTAAAACTCTGTTATAATTTACAAGGTATTTCCGAAGGCGTCATGCAGAGCAGCAGACCACCAGGATCGTTACTTAAAATCGTTATTCACAATATATCTTTGAAGTTTGGATTTGACGGAATTAAACGGTGGAGCAAGGTGGGTTGTTCCAATTACTCGGAAAGAAATTGAAATTTTCACCTTCAAAGCGTCGTCTGTTCCACATTTTCACGAGACTCTGTAAGCAATCGCTGATTGCCAACCAATGAAGTCTTGTTAAGAATCGGTCCTGTTACTTTTGCTTGAATTTGAATTTCGATCGATTCACCGGCTAATGTTGCCCTCCGTGGGCAATGTCAGTTGGTATTTAATTAGAGAACCCATCGCTGGGTCGAGTTCCTCGTTCGGCAGGCGTCTATCGCCGTGAAACTCTGGCGAATCCTGTAGCCGATCCCGCTGTTTGCCAACGTAAACTATGCGCGGCTCTATCTCGACGCGTCGGTTATGAACCTTCGCTTGGATGATACGCCAGAGTTTGTTTAGCTCTAGCCGAACAATCGCGGTATCTCGCCTGATTTAGCAAAACAGATTAATAAGACAGTCTGGCCATCGTTAACGCGAACGTGCCGAGCTGCTGGATCCTGCGGTGTTTACGGGTGGCAAGAACATCTGCTCTATCAGTTTCGTGATCGTTGCATCGAATCCCAAGCAAAAGACCCTTCAATTCGTCCCTTCAATCCATCTTACCTAGCAGAACTTCGATTTGGACGCTTAGCTACAAGTGGAGAATCGTTGTGTCTCTTGCGGATTTGCACAGCAGCTGATGACGAGCTGAAAAAAGGACCTCTAGTTATTATTCTTGGGATGATCCGATGGATTCTTGATTCGGGGTTATATACATCAGATGCCGCAGAACATAATCGTGTTTTACGTTTAATGGAGCGCGTTTATCTTATCAACTCAAATTTTGAAATATCTTTTGGATCGTTTGGCTTGCGGCTACAAGAATCAACATTCCAGCGAGTTTGTTTGCAGTAATTTAATCGGAGTTCAAGTTTTACTTTCGTGCCCACAAAGTACCCAGTTACAGTTAGTTTTGTTACTCACACAGTTCTTTTCGTTCATGTCCAACATAATCTACGAACTGCATGTTTTTTCTCGGCTAATGAATTTGCTGATGCGTAATCTAACAATACAAAATATTTTCATTAATTTATTCCTAAGCAATAAAAAAAATAATATTGAACATGTAATAGGATTTTTGGAATGCACCTAATACACTCCGATCGTTTGATTTGTCATAACAACAGCTTTTGGCCCTTTTTCAATGTATTTTATCCGGATTTGTTAACAATTAGGTGCAGAGCAACTGCGAGTGAGTCGCATAACGATCACTTCCATCCACCGTGGTTCCTCGTTACATCGTAATAGCGTTTCGAACTTGGTGCGTAAATCCAGTTTGTTGAAATCGTCGGGTCCCCATCCTCTTGCGACCCTCAGAACTCCGCAGGCTGCAAAGAAGCTCAACCCACCAGTTCCTCACTTCGAGGAAGAGCTTGGGTGTTGCCTAAGTGGGAGTCTTCTGAACGGTTCTACAGGCTTCCTTCGAAGAGGTTCCGAACAAAGCGTTATCGATTCTACTACTTTCCCGGATCGGGGAAAAAAGTGATGAAACCTCAGCTGCGACGTGGGCTATAGAAAAATGTAGAAAGTGTAATGAAAAGTGCTATCTCGTTTGAAAAATGAATTACATTCGTTTGCATCAGTATTTTTCGATCTCGACTCGTCCACTGGTTTCACCGCAATTAACGGATCCCCTCTTCGCCCATCTCAACTGCAAATCCTGCAGCATCTCTTTCGCTCTTTAGCCGCCGTCTCTTTATTCTTCTTTCTTGCCCATCGCGTGGATGTGCTTGACGATAGCCTCTGCAGAAGCAGTAAAATACGCGGGAACCTCTTCCCTGCTAACAAGTTTTTTCCCCATCCTTCCATCCTTCCTTCCCCCTCTGCCCTCGTGTCCGATAACTCGAAATCCAGCGACGGTGTCGACGTGAAATTTTCTAGCGCGCGAAACGATTTATAGCCAGAGTAAAGAGAGAAGCTCCACTAGATATCCGAGTCGAGTTGTCAGGCTGTCTCGTTCCATTGATATGCCATTGGCGTCTCTTTGACGTCCCGGTACCATGCCGTAGACGCTGGATGTGAGAGCGCGAACCCGTTCTTCCGCCAACATAAGCCCATCTTTGCAAGTCCGATGTCTACTTTGAAACGTTCCTCTCCTTCGGCAGTAGCACTCTCTGAAATAATCGATTCGGAATGGCACTGAATCCTCCACGGCCCGATACCCGTATCCTTGAGAGCATGCAGCCGTGGATCGGCATCACCATAACCGCCTTTGGAAGGAGCGGATAAAAATCTGTTGGAAACCTCGTTAGGGTGTCGAATAACAGGCTGATTGACAAGAAGGCGTTGGTTTGCGTTCTCTTTGCCTTACCAGAGCCAAACTAGAAGGTGAAAGTTCGCTCGGCGCAGTCTCAGCTGCCTGTGTAACGTTCACACGTGTGGGTACCGCGAAGCTCGGAATACCTAGTATCGAGAATTTCTGAGAATGTCGCGCATAACGGTGGCGGACGAAATTAGTTTCTGCTGAATCAATTAAATCCCGACGACACGCTAGGCGGTACAGAACTTGTGACGACGTCAAGATTGTATTTCGGTATTCAGCGTCTAATGGAGTCTGGTATGAAACGTGAACTAGACTCACAAGTCTTGATGCCTGCCGTGTAACGCGGAGGTCTCCTCAATAGCTGGCTGGGCGCGAGAAGAAGTTCCGTTCCTTCGGCAAATGGTTGAGGCAAACTTTCGACTGGGGGTGCCGTGTGAATTCAATATACTATACGGCAATAAACAGCAGGGTATAGTATATCATGGAGGGTACACGTTTGCACGAACACCGTATTTCACCATCAAGTATAAATTTAATACGTCAGTTTGCACGGTTCCGTGTTGCAACGCGCATGCTACCCCTCCGCTCATATTGATTCTGTTTCTGCAAACTGCAATGCAAACACCGAGTACTTTGAGGACCATCGTTACTTCTCGCCCATGTTCTCTATTTGCGGGTATTATAGCTATTCCACGATCACGCTCCGCCGTTTCAGTCGGTCTTTGATTCGCCTATTGACTGACATGGACACTCCAAATTGCTTGCGGTTTTACTCCGTTATGTTCATTCCTCTGCAACAAAATTTTTCACCGTTGTATACGCTCGCCGATACTGAAGAGAGTTTATCCTCGTATTCTCTGCGCGTACATTCTTTCGAGAGCACGAAAAAGTAAATAGAAAACGAAAAGAAAAGAAAAAAAAAACGAACAAAGCAACTATTTTCCAGTTAGCTGGAAGTTTCTCATGATGGGTTATAAAACTCGAGGGTTTCAATCAAATCGGGTGGCTATTTTTTTATTTCTACACAACTTTACAAACTCTTCAATTTGATGCAGCGACAAATTTTTAATTGGAATTGGAAATTACTCTCTTCCATCGCGGAATTATAATAACAAAAGTATATGCGAATATTCGAATTTCAGAACACTAAAACGCTCAAAGAACGTCAACTTTGAGCGCTTCAAGTAGAAGATTTGAATATTCAAACCTCGATGCTTGTTCTCTCTCTCCATGTTGAGTTTTTCTTTATTTTCTTTCCCAGCCTTATTTTTTCTGTCTGAGGATATTCCACTCTCTGAGTGTAAAAAACTCAAACGGTTCCAGAATTTCATTTTGCGAGCTTATAGAAAAAAAAAGACGACAGCTTGAGTCGAGCAGAATGTTTATTTATGTATCTCAACACTGAGCGATATTATTATGCATGTTTTGCTTTTTCCAGAGAAAAATGATTATTCATCGGGCAACTTGGAATAACGAAGATCTGTTGGTTTTTCGACGGCTGTAGTAAAAATAATGTAAACGAAAATAACTCAGCGGGACTAGTGAGCAACAAGCTTGGTATTGAGCACGTAAAATTTGCAAAGGTGCAGAGCAAAATCGTCGAGCATAACTTTCTTCGCAGATAAATTTTCAGTCCCGGAGACAGGTTTGCCGAAAATATGATCGTTGGAAATTGGCGTAACCACCTGCCACACCAGAGTTTCTGCCAGAAGTAGAGAAGTTCAGCTTTTTCGTTTCCTGCATTTTTTTTCATAGTATTTTCTGCCTGACAAACTCTAGCGATTCTTCCCACGTTATTTTTTATGGTCGCACACTTTTAGTAAAGTGTGGCAAAAGTGACCCTTGCCGAAATCATTTGGTCAAGTTATCAGCTTACTCGGAGTATTTTGGAACTTCTACACATATCATCTTTATCTATCACGGATGAGACCTGAAAAGCTTATATCTTATGAAATATCTAATGCAATCCTCATCCCTGATACGGAAGTTCTGTACCAAAGCGAAGCTCTTGTTTCCATTCAAGTTTATCGATTTTTTGTAGGTAATGCTCGGCAGTCAATGAATGAATATATGCAATTCTGTCATGGAATGCAAATTGTGTAAAATCTGCAATTGTTTCGTTGATCCGGACATACGACAAATCTTACAGGAATAACTGCTTACGGAAATTTTATTTTGCAAAAAACCGAGCAAGTAGTCACCGGATAATCGGTACGCTGTACTGGTAATTTGATTGTTCCGATTTCTTACGTTTACATTACCGCGGAAAGTTTTCAAACATTTAAACTCAATTAAAACCTGCCCTGGTGAAATTATTAATTACAGGTGCGTGAACTTGGTCAAAATTACGTCGAAATATTCTCACTCGGATATACTTAGGTGTTAAATTTCACCCTGACAAATACTCCCTCCGGAATTCTCTCTGGGTGGCTCGAAATCAGCAGCCTCGGCACAATTACACCGGTTGTTTCAAGCGAACTGACTAATTCGGGTTATCGCTCGAAGCTCCGGTATCATCATTTTATATCCACGCCGGGTTATATGTTCAACATCGGAACATCGAATGTTTCAAAAACATTGAGACTTTCCTGACTGGAAGACAATCAAAAAACGAATGGGACCAGGAAAATGGTCTCAGCAATCAAAGCTCGTGGCATCCGAACGATCCTCCATCCCTTAAATGAACCACCAGCTGTTTCGTACTCTTCCTCCATTAATACCATCAGCTAGCGCTCATCTACGTATACCTATAGCGAAACGTTCATCCCTCTGCCAAATGCCTGTTATATCGTTCCGGGCCGGAGGCCTGACCAATTTTCGAGTCAAATTGCAGCCGAAGCTGATTATGTTATGTAGATGATCACCGCTGCCTCCAGCCCACGAAACGCACTCCAGGGAGCTGCTTGCCCAATGGATAGTCGTCGCTTTGGGTCGACCTCCGGCCTCCGATATCCGACCTCCTGGATACCTCCTGGTCGAACTACGGAGGGCGAACCCTGCCGAACCCCAGCCGTCGGTCGAAATTCACGAACGGCCCCTCCGGCGGGGGGTGTGAGAGTCCCGATCCGGGTACTCGCAGACTCCTTCGACCCTACGGCCTCCCTAAGTGTCCCGTGGCCATCGCAGGGTCAAGACGGGTTATCCGAAGGTTTGAAACTGCGCAGATATCCCGATCCCCCGCGCACGTGTCATATATTACTTTTCGAAATGCCTGGCAAAAAGTCGAACCGCGCGTTTGCCTCTGCGGCGGGGTGAGAATCTGTCGAGACGGATATAGGGAGAGAGTGCGGAGGGAAAAAGTTTGATAAGTCGGGCGATAATACAAACCTAGCGATGCCGTACGTGCCTGAGGTGGTCATTTACTCGACTCGTCCTCCCTCGCCTGCAGGTCAATTGTATTTCTTATACATCATCCCTTGGTTTCCGACGCAGAGAGCGTTCCTTGGTGGTTGCGCGTCGAACTGTGGCCGCAGACCGTGAACGGAGGCTCGGCAGGCACGTTTCAAAGTTTTAATACCTCTTGAGCTCGCGTCGTCGGGCCGCAGTGAGGTCGGTACGAGACAACAACGCACGAGACCACAGTTATATCGAAACACCAGTGGGGCCAGTATTTTTCCGGCTTCAAAGTACAAAGTTTCCTTATGGGAGTCACGTAGAGACCTCGGATATTGTGTTCGCGCGAAAAGTGTCCTTCCCGAATGGAACCGTCGAAACCGCACTACGCCACACGTCGCCTTAATCGTTCGCCCGATAACGAAGAGAGCGAATATGGAAAGGATTTCACCCCAACTGCCTCGTTCATCTCTCCACACTCCTATTTCTCTCCCCACCTGGACCATCTCGCGTTCCGGCTCTTCTCGGGTTCTTGATCCTTAGCCCGAGGGATTCCCGGGAACGATGAACGGAAGAGCAAAAAATAGTCCACTTTTTGCAGACCACAGTCGGCCTTGTTGGCTCGTTATGTTCGCGCGGTGTGTAATTGAACTGGCTCAGTGACACAAAAGCCAAGCTCTAAATGACGGTTTACATTCCCTTGGTATCCGTATTTACTATATATACACACAATCGCATCGCGCAAACCTTGGTAGGTATGCAGTCTACTCGGAAAGCAACTCCGCCTGCCTCCGATCCCATTGGTGCTGCAGGTCGCGATGGTCGGGGGTAGGTATTTGAGCTAGTCGAAATAGTACCAGAGACGAACTTATTGCCGGAAGTAAACTGCAGAGCCAGCTTGAATCCTGATCGAAACTATACCCTTTGTACAACCTCGACACTTGAGGTTTCATTTCAATCGAGTGACGATGGCCATCCGCGAGTACTCCAACCGAAGGTATAAATTCATGACGAACACTGAACAATTTCTCTCGCTGTGGTTGAACTACGGCAAGCTGTCGGGTTATCGATATTTGGAACCCTCAGGGGCTTTCAAAGTCCTAATTGCCGCGGAATACAACATTATACCTACCTCAGTCCTGTTCCTTGAACGGTCTTATTAGGGTGGGCAAGGGCTCGGTAAGGAAAAGCAGAGCAGATCAATGTCGGAGCGTAACGATCCGTGTCTCGAATTTTCATTCCATCGGTGATACCGAGGTTTGGCAATTGCGCCGTGTCTATTCCGAGGGCGTGAATCGATACGCTGTCGATACAGCGTTGTGAAAAAGTGCAAAACGAAAAGCTATTCCGCTCGTCACTTGCGCTTTTGAACTCGGTATAGGCTGGGCGATGGGCGGGAAGGAGATCGGAACAAGATACGGGGACAGGCGGAGCCGTAAGCCCTCTTGGTCATCAGAGGGTCGAATGCGGGGCTGCTGATAACCCGACGAAACATAAAGGCCGTGCGAAATAATTGTAACATGAGCCGTCCTTCGGGAAAGATATCCGCCGTAACACGGCCGAAGCAAATGGTGGACGACCATGGCATCGATCTGGGTAGACGGTTTCACTTTGCCCCGGGTGGATCTCCGTGTGGTCAAACAGCCGGTGCTGGTGCTGCTCATCCGATAAAGAATCATTTCTTCGAGGCACTCTCGAGTGAAAGATGCTTCGAATATTGGGTTATTCGATCACCGATCAGAATTCCCTCGCGAGAAAAATTCCTCCGCTTTGATAACCCGCAGCACCCGGCAAACTCAGAAGCTGGATGTATTATACATACAACACATAATATACGTATACAATTTTACTCGTCGAATGGTAATCATTGCTGGATCCCCTTCCAAGGCAAAGTCTTGCTCGTTGGTATCCACCGCCTGTCTCACTTAGCTTATTCGCACGAGAGTCGTCGATATTACGACTTACTTGTTCGAAAGGTGCAATAGCTCTCAGGAATGGCCCGCGTCCGGTTCATTGGAGCCGTCTTAAGACGTCTTTAATCTTCTTACTTCTTGCCCGATTCCTTCCACGCTTTTTCTCCTGTTCGTTATACCTACCCACCTACCGATCTGCGCACTCTACTGTCTCGCGATCAGTTAAAGTACGACTCGGGTCTAATCAGCGTTTTCAAACCCGAAGTGTACTTAACTCGTCAATGCTGTGTACTTATCCTTAATCGGTGGAGGAAAATCGTTCGTTAAATCCGCAGAAACTAGACGTAGCAGTAAATCGCACGCTTCGAGGACTATCCACCGTCGTACTTTCCGCCGGGATTAGAACCTCGGTAAGAAGCGCATTGCTACTGCAGAGCTTTGTCAGGGTTCCAGCTCGCTGCGACTCAATGTCGAGGAATGATTCAAATGCCAGCCAACCAACGTTTTGCGCAGGAGTGGTAATCTAATAAAATGCTCTACATTTCATCTTTAATAACGCCTAGCGGCTTCTTCTTACTTCTGTAATTCATGTTTACTTCCTTATTAACAAAGGGATCTTCAATCCCGACGTAGGTAATAATCTCTCTGTGCAATGGAAGACTGAAAAGAATTCAGAAATGTTCTCTCGCATATCTAGCTTCAATGATGTGAAATTTTAAGGCCCGAAGGGAGCTGAGACGGGAAGCTGGGAAGCAAGTTGAAATCACAATATCCATTCGCCACTTTTACCGTTGTTCGTCCTGCATTTGACTAATTTCAGAAACGCGCTCACCGGGTGACTGGGAATGTCTGATTGTATTAAACGGGAGCAACTGTAATGGCTATAAAATTAACCCCGTGCCAATTTATGTTTCCGTTTAATAGCGACTCCATTGTTCTCCAACTGTACTCCGATCCCGCAGGCACGGGAGAGCTGGGACCCCGTAGTCATTTGTCATTGTCGCCTTACGAATAAAGCCAAACAACCAGCTTGACGCGAAGAATAACCCACTCTTCCGTCTTGTCCTGGCTTCCCGCATTACCCCCGTACACGCAAACTTTCCTTTTCGTTTAAAAGATTTTATCTCCGATCTCGGATGATCGTCCTACTATACAGCAAGTCTTTCCGCAAGTTTTTATCTTTCTTTTAGGGAGGAGAGGATAAACGAATATCAAGTTGTTCCTACTTTTTATCCCAACAACTTCCCACTTGTGAAAATTTTCCCCCGTCGCTGTGATATTCTCGTCGATTGGTTGCTTGACAATTTTCTCTCTTATCTATAATAAAGAGAAAAAAGTGGTCCGTCTTCACAATTAGTTTGAAATAAAACTCATACAACTGGTACTACATACCAAAGTAATTGAAGTAAAAAAATGAAAAGAATTTAAGAAAAAAATTTTACAACACCATGGTGTCAAGCAACAAAATCGGCAAGGCATGTCAACAATTGCAATTCTTTCACGAACAAAGAAATTCTGATGTTCAACGGACTTGAATTCAGATGGTTCAAGTGCTTAGTTGGATCCTGAGATACGAACTCATTGTCAGTTGCAGTGATACTAACAATAAGCGGTATGGCAACAAGAGTACTCCGACGGTGCAAAAACACTTTACTAGGTTAGCTTGCCTCGTCTTTCGCCGCAAGGTGCTTCTCGTTCTTCGCCCCGCACATCACAATTTCCGCTTCCTTATTGTATTTCCAATTTCATAAAGATATAAAGTGATTTTACTGGACATGCATTCAAGGTTTCAACCAACGCGAGACAGCGTGTTGGCGAAGAACGGAACAACTTCGCGGCTCTTTTTATGCAAGCTTGTACAGTTCCTGGGTTCTCAATGGAGGTTGTAGGTAAGTTTTGACTTCCAATACCAAGCAAAGTAGATGATTAGCTGTTTAAAAAACTAGATAATCAGCTGTCACCATATCCAAATTCAATTTTTCTGGATACATAACCACGCGACACCGTCAAAATATTCGAGTCTGAATTTGTTATCCACCACTGCACCGAAAGCGATGGATTCGAACGGCAAATCAATATCTGACCTGTTCGTCCGATTCAACGAACCTCGTGAAAAATTTTCGAAGTAAAATTTCAATTCTCGTACTTGGAATAATTTTTCTTTTTTATACACGTTATTCATTCTTGATATGTTACACTGGAACTTGCTGTCTGCAGAAAGTTCAGTGCATGCATTTTTTTCAGTCTGAATGTATTAAAGTCAGTCTCGTTTTTTCTATTCCCGTTTTTATCAGGGCGTGACTCGATTAGATATCGATCGTACCTAGGAATCTGAAGAAGTATATACGTATATAGATAAGATGTTCGCGGCAAATAATCTAAGAAGGGTAGTCGGCAAATGAAATTAGGCGTTTCAAGGCAATCCGGCCTAATTGCATTTCTCCAAAAAACGTGATTGATAAAAACACAGGAGATTCTCGAGGCTTTGTTGGGTAGTAGATTGTTGGGGAACTCCGGACATGCTCGCTAATAGCTACCCGTTTCGGTCACGATGTATTAAGATTCTTTTTTCCCATTCGAGACCCCCGGCTCTTCATTTTTTCCTTCCCCCATCCACCTCTCTTATTTCTTCTCCGCAGGTACTTCGTACTACCAAGGACTTTTGGAGCATTAATAATATGATAATCTAATATTGTTTAAACTTTACTCACAGTAGGTATCAAAGACTGTGGGATATTAACAAAACTTGTTTTTCTTCTATTTTGACACGGAAAGTGCACGCTTTACACTTCACTACCCGCTATCAAACTAATTACAGAAAATTAATTAAACGTCAGAAAATAACCCGCCTCGTAATAATTTTAGGATCAGAGAATTATTACGCTACTCTGGAATTTCAGAGCACCAAGATCCTAGCTATATTCTAGCGAAAACGTAAGAGCGTTCCAGTTTCATACGACCATATCTCCCGAGAAGATGACTATATGGGTGTAATATGCATATGTGTGTATAGACACTTACACACACATATACAACGCAAAGTATACCGTACCAATTTACTGAAATGGGGAAGAAACGCGCGATTTTACCGGCAATCATAATATTGATTGGTTGGAATGATTTTACGAACTTAGGTACTACGTTGGATATTACCGACACCGCCAAACGTGTTCCTGACGTTGAAGCGGCTATATTTTATCACGTTTTGCCTCATATCTCATTACATGAAATCTAGAGGCGATACTGAAACGTATAACGTTGGCCTATTTGTCTGCTTCCGCACCTACATTTTAAAACATCTAAAATTCGTCATCTATCGAAAATACTCGATTAAGATTATTACCAGCGATATGGTGAAAAATGTCTGACGTCAAACGTAATATGAATTCAGCAAACATGCCGGCATCTCTCCGCAAGACTTGGGTATGCATTCAAAATGACGGCCGTTCGTGCAGCGTAGAGCTTGCCAAGTTTCCCTGATCAGTCCCGAGACTTCTCCATTAGCCTCAAGTACTATCGATGTTCACGTTCGTATGTGTACTCAAGTACTGCAACACGAAACTTTGCCTCGGTGTTCCTGACCCTCGTACGGAATAGACTTCGTTTTGTTTCAATTAGCGTACTCGACCACAGTCGATTCGTGTTTCATTAAAACCATTCAAAATTTGGCTTTTCGATCTAGTAGAAACAGTCATGTTACAGTTAACAGAATACGTTTCCACTTTGTATTCTCCAATCCATTTTCAAGTTGGACTGACTTGACTTGACTTGGCTTGACTTTTTTAAAACTTCTGCTTTTATTACTGCCGCATATTGATAGCTATATTTCCGTTAGCAATCACGTGTATAATGAATCAGAAGCATTGGACATTACCGGCTTCTAACCCTCGGATCAACTATTGGACTCTTCCGAGAAGGAACACACAAAAAATGTCCTCTCTGGTCAGTTTGCGTAGAAGTTTCAAGTACCGTATTCCAGTTGGTTCGATATGTCCGCTAATGGTGTACTCGACAACAACTAGTCCTGTTCTTTTCTTCTTTTATTTACTCAAGAGTTTTTTCTCACAAAATCCGAATACTACGGGAACACATGACCGTTTTCCTGTGAATTCGAATGATCGGCAAACAACAAATTCCGTGAAATAACGATCACCTCACTACCCCGAGGGCATTGAAAGGATGTACTCTTGAAGAACTCGAACGTCCTCAAAAAACTTTATGCAATATCTCGTCGTGGTTTTAAACTAAACTCTGAAAGATCAAAATATGATAATATGCCGCTTCTTGCACTTGGATATGATAAAAGTCAAGTTGGTGAACTTTCTTTTCCAGGTTTTTTCAGGTCCAAGAAACATCAAGCTTCATCGATCATAGATTTAAAATGTTCCGATACGCTCTTCTCTTAAGAAAACTTTGTCCGTTCGACACCATCCAGCTGTGAAAAGTTACTTGTACATGCATGATTGACTTGCAAAACATCTCTTGCATATTTTATATTTTTCAATGAAAATGATCAATTGATCAGAAGATATGGTCTGCAGAACCAATTTGAACGATTGTAAACCATCTTAAATAAGTAATAATAGCGACCAATTACCGGATATCTTGAACTAAATGAAATTAGAATCTGCAGAGTTATGCTTATTCTTAATGACTTATCGAATGCACGGCGGTAGGTACGACCAGAGGGAGCGCTAACTTCTTCGTATAAACAGAAGCTTGTGGTGGTTACTCGTATTAGCGTATGCGCGAGATTAGATAGGTTCTATCGGGATAAGTTTGAGCGTGGTGCTCGCATGGAACTCTCGCGTACCCTGGGAAAAGCGAGTAACCAGGCAACGCTGCAGAAACTAGTAGGAGCCAGCCACTGTGCTCACTACCGTATGCGGATACCTCGAGCAAAGCTCCAGCTGCGTGCAACCATGATTGGAAGCTGGTTCGCAAGCTGCAGGCAAAATGGCACCTGGAATCTGTATCTACACACGAATACCCGATGCAGAAGGTGAAATATCTTTGGGAACCCAGCGACGAAATCCATATACCCTAATCTAATCTAATCTAGACAATCTCACTGGCATACGCGAGGTACCCCTAATGTGGAAACTTCGGGCGAGGATAACACGGCCCAGCTGCCGCGTCGCGACGCCATGAAACCCGCAACTCTGAAAGCACTGTCAGCCCCGCAGTCACCGGCGAAACTTTCGAGTGCCAAACGATCAGGAGTCATATATATCAGTCGATCTCTCGATCGCCACTTATTCTCTTCCTTCCAATTCCGATCGTTATTACGCAACTTTTCTCGATACCCTCCTCACTGCAGTGAGTCTAGTAAATTCAATGGCCCTCCTCCGTCCTACCTTATACCATTCACGCACATCTGAATCGTTATTGCTAACTCTATGCCCACACATTTGCTCGACTTTTTCTGAGTGCTCCAAAATCAATTGTCAACGATTTTTCGTTTTATTTTTTTGACGGTTGAAACTGCCAAAATATTTTTTTTTTTTTTTTTTTTTTTTTAATCTCATTTCTTTCGAGTTTATGCGTATTTTTCTACCCCGCTTAGCTTCCGATTTACCCCGGACGTTACGGTAGTGCAAATTTGCATTAGTAGCACCGAAGCAACAGCAATTCATCAATTCAAAGTGGTTGTAAATAGGTACATCCTCCGCTAGATGAATTGCTAGTTTCACTGTCTTCAAGGCGTGGTTCCACCATCGCGAGTTCAGTCTAGTCAGTTTCTTACTGTGGGTATAATCTTACAAAAGCGCAAGGTTTGCTTTTTTGCGAAGACCAGCTGGTATACCTACGCCGTGCAGAGCCGCGAAGGTATGTGAGTACACACCAAGTATGTCTTATACGCTCTATGCATGCCGCGAATGACATTATAATTTAAAGAAGATGTGTTATTGCGATGCGGCCACCCGACCGTCCTTTCGCTGAACAACACGCTGCTGGGACTTATGGAAAAGCTTTCCTGTGCCGCCCTGTTTTATTTTTTCATGCGTCTCATCACGCCGGATTTCATCTCGTCTCGGGGTATCTGACACGTGCCAGAGACGCGTATGACGCACTCCTAAAGCCTCGTCGGAACAACTACAATGGCCGAGTGTCTTACGTCAGTCAAGGGAGATTTGAAGTGAATTTACAAACACTTGTACACCTCACAGTTGCCGCTTTGAGCTACGTCTACATGGACCTGAGTTGAGTGCTGGAAATCCTGAAAGCAGCGAGTAATAAAGTTCACGCAAGAAATGTACCTTAAAAAAGTTGATGTACCTTATATGCATTAGGAATCGTCAACAACCCGGAAAACTAGGGTCAAATTTGGTCCAGCAGTGCTAAGTTTTCCCCTTCGCATTCGACCCGCGTGTAAAAACTGGAGACGAATACTTCAGGAATTTCGGGTGTGAATTTGCTTTATATATGTATTAGAGAACCTTTGTGGAGTTTGAATGAAATTGGAACTCAAGTTTCCAGCAGCTACACCATTTGCGCAAATCTGCATATTATTGCAATTCCATTGCTGTATAAGCGTGGCGGGAACGTTCACTAACAGTTAGTTTCTATTCCGTAATGTAACTGGCGATAAATAACTGTATACATGTGTTACGTGGAAATGTACGATGGCGTCATACTGCAACGTAGCAATTGTTGCGAGTCTCGGGAATAGCGGTAAAGACAAGGAAATTCATTTATCGCAGTTTTCCTTTTGTCTACCTGACCATTCCTGCGACACCGAAGCATCAGGTCGAGCTAGTGACTTGCTTCACATACATCCTGTTGTGGCATACGGTCTATGATTTTCTGGGAATAATATTAACAGGATCAAATGTAGTCATTAGGTACTACTCGGGGAACAAACTGCAGTCGTGTTGATAATAATAAATCTCGCGACATTGCAGAGAAGGATAATTACAAGCCTGTAGAACGAGTCATGTTATAAATAAGTGAAAAACGATGAAAGCAATCGTTGAAAGAAAAGGTACTTTTATTGAATTATATTGAGCCTGCAGATTATGTGGTAGGTGTTTAGCGACGTCAGTGGCGGTTGCAATATTTGAAAGTAATGTAATTGAAGTGAAGAAGTAAGCTGAAAAGGAAAAAAAAGGCACAGAATGAAGTATCTGATTGCGTTTTTATCGTCACCGTTGTTGGAAGTACCGACCTCTTACGTTTCCGAGGTTTCTGCACTTTTTCACGCGTTCCGGTTCCGGCTACCGTACCCATAATCCCCCTCCAACTTTGTCCCTGGGCGCTGCTGACTAGAAAAACAAAAAGAAAAAAAGAAGAAAAAAAAAAAAATTGGGCACACCGCAGCGGAGGTAATTTTGTATTTTGTTAAATGACTTAGCCCGACTCTGATTTCTATGCAAATTGAGATTCCCGCGACTTGCGGATCGTCGGGTCGTCCCTGTTCTGTTTCCAACTTTGGTGAAAGCGCGTTACGTGATCCGTCCGCATTTTGGTAGCGCGACGTGGCGAAATTCAGCTGTAAAATTTTCTTTCTCTATTTTTTCACTGCTTCTCTGCTTCTTTCAACTCTGTTCTTCGAAAAGCGTTGTACGGGCACAGAAAGCATTCACCGAGCGCCATGTTCTGTCTCGGCTTTGACGATCGCTTTTGTTTCAGGTATACGCGGTCGACGCAGCCGCGCGCTTTTCAAGTGCGCGCTTACATTTGTCTCGAGTCGCAAGCTCTCGAGCCGAGTTTGAAAAAGGTACCTCTATCTACCTTCGTCGCCGGGTCTCTGTCGTTGTCGTGTATTTTTTATTCGGTTTTTACAAATTTTTTTTTCACTCTTCCTAGTCTACCGAATAAATACCCATGACTCTGCTGTGGAAATGAAAGCATTTAAAATGCGCAGCGTGAGATAGAAGGTCCTGTGTTACTCGAAGTTGAGCTAAAAGGGCACCAGACAGCGAACAACCACCTCTGGAATACCTGGTATTCCTGAATACATCGCGCATTGCAGTGCTCAAGGTGCGTTCAAAAATCCGTCGACCATGCATTATGTTCCTGCTGGAGATTTTACATCGTAACTTAACTTGCCTTGATCAAATATAGAAACAGAAATCATGAAAAGCTTGAGAGGTCGCTGGAATTTAAACAGTATCGCGTTGCTTTTCCTGTAACGAAAAAACTTTTACGAACAGTTTTCTGTAGTCCTTTGTATGGAGTAGAGAAAATAGAAGTATGTCAAAGGAATTGCCAATCTTGATTCTTAAAACTTAAATTCATAATACGTCTATGTTATGGATTTGGTATTTGATATTCAACAACTGGCCATAAATAAAATGATTATATGATATGATGAGAAAATAAAAGCATAATAATGTTGCGCGAGAGTGTATCAACCTGTTTGGACAGAAAGTTGATTGTTATATTTCGCCAACTATCTCAACATACTCGATGAGACGAATTTTTACCTTGTCAAAAAGATGGAAAAAACATCGTACAAGCACTTTATGAACGTCGCTATATTTGACAGTATGAATATCGTTTTTCCGAGACTCACGCGACCGTAAGTGAAATATGAAAGCCAGAAATTTGTGACAATCATACTTGGTCTCCCCTATCTTCATATTTGTTTCCATACGACGAAGGTTCCGTAAACGTCCCGCCGTTTCATATACATAACCCGATAAATTTCAGCGCTCTACTTCATCCACCTCGTTGACGCGGTATTTTTCTTACCCATTGGCAAACGGGTATGTAAGAGCGAAAAGTTCGAAGACAGCTGACTTATTTGCGTGATGAAAATCGGCCATGGTGGGTTATACCGGCACAATCTGTTTCATCCTTGTATATCGACTCATGCCTGCAGTGCGGTGTAGAAATACTCTGGGCAATACGTATATATAGATATAAAGCTTCGCGGAATGACTTACGGCAGCGAAACTCTTGCGAATTTCGTATGAAATGTTTACCGAAGAAACTTGTGCAATCCGTTACGTAAACTCAGCCCAACCCAACTAGCTTTAACAATCTACCCCGAGCTTTTGGAAATCTGGTTATAATTAAGTGTAACTCGTTATACGCCGCGTAGCTCGTAACGTAAGTTCATATTAGCAATTACTTCAGCTCCCTTGCAGAGCGTAAACTTGCTGCGTAAAGAATTATAACCTTGTCCGCGGTTGAAAATTATATTGCAGTAAGTAAAGAGTGATTTCACTGCGTTCTTCACTTTTACTCTTACGTATCCTTTATGACGGGGTCAAGCTCAGAAGGTACCGCTAAATTCCCAACACAGTTTAGGTCGATAGAGAAATACGGCTACCGCTATATAAAGAGTGTTTTCGTACCGGTCTCGAGTGCCTCTAATAAAGGTTTGTAATAGAAACAATTTTCATCATCCAGATTGAATTCAGTAGAATTCAGTAGCACGTTATAGCATATAACATTCGATGGCCAAGTTCAATAGAGCAACGATTCCAGAAAATCGATCGTTTCAGCTTTGCACTGGCTTGCAAACACTTTTCGACTCTCGAATACGCCTTGGTTTCAGTAACGGTGCGATTACTGTTAACGAGGGCCACACACCCTCTAAACTTCCAGCCCGTCGAGTGCTGGTTTTGAGCTTGCGAAAAAAAATACCTTTCGAAACACCTCGCAATTGGTTCGTCATTATATAGGTTGCCGGTTAAGAAAACACCTCGGGTATACGCGGCTAGTTTGACCCAGCGTCATGAAGTCCAAATTCCAGAGTCGTGGGAAATCTTTAAGTTGATTACTCGCCATTCAAGGACGACTCCGTAACACGGTGAGCAAATATTTACCGGCTGCACAAGAAACTGGAAACTAACAGCGGTGCTGGAGAATTCCTACCTCTCAGTTTCGCTTCGATCCTACTTCGAGATCAACAGCCACGAGGTCGATTCGTCGTTGGTTTGTCAGCGAGAAGCTTCACGCTGGCGTTATACGAACCGCTTTGATGTCAACGTAGCAATCTCACCCCCACCCCCCTTCTCTCTGATCCACCCTTATCCCTCCGCCCACCGTCGACGCACTAAATGTAATTTAAACCCGTCGACGTGTTCCCCCTTCGACGCGACGCTGCCGGGGCTGCCGACGCGTGACGTCGCGATCCGTTCCCTCCCTCGACTCGCGCCGCACCGTCTACCAAGTGCATTTAATTACTATTAATTAGAACACGTCGGTATATGGCGAAGGGGGTTGAAAGGGGACCGAGGGGGGCTGGCTTAGCGCGCATTGTGGTCTTGTTTGACGACTTCATTTTCAACCCGGGATCCACCGTTCGCGCCTTCCTCAGGATTCTCCTCTGTTTCTCTCCGCAGCTCGAGAGACGCCCACAGATTCGAGATAAAGCAGACCTCACAAACATCCTTATTTACAGCTGTACCCAAAGTCTGTATCCTAGCTATTTATCTCACTTTTATATTTGGTTTTATTTTTATTATAGGTATTCTTTTCACCCTCCTGTTATTCATCTCCTCGGCAATGTGTGAACGCGCCGACTTTTGTTACTTATATTCATCGAAGATCAGACTATGGTTATAGTCTTGTCGATTGAAATAATTCGAGTACAAACTATAGTACGATAAATTCTTACGTAAATCTTATGGATCTGGTGTGATAAGGTTTGTTGAAGAATTTCAGCGGCGCGCTTTTTTTTTTTTGTATCAGTATTATCAAATTATAGAAGTATACATATATAAAGTTGAATATAAAAATTTGCTGAAAAAAATTCAGAACGTTGCTGTAAAGTTTATAACTCTGGCGTATTTTGAGATTCTCGGCGTTTCTCACGCGTCTGTAGAGAAATTTTGCAGAAAAGTTTATGCCAAGTTTTTCTGACAAATATTTCCAGACGATTTAGTTTCGCTACCCGAAGCAATTTCAATAATTCAAGCTAACCTGGTGGTCGATGCTCGAACACAAATCGAATTTGCCGGAAATACAATTTATTGTGTCTCGTTAGCACAAGTGCAACATAAGCATCCAACAGCTTTAGCACGGTACAATATTCGCGTATTTTTGTTTACGAGCAAACGTAACAGTCTCTGGTAGGATGATTTGTTGTTACGGTATAAGGGCTGAAAAGTTATCGTACAAATCATCACGGCACGTGATGATTCAAGTTATTTGCCACCGCGGTAAACAGCCGGCTGTATTACATTATACATACGTGTAATACAAATTAGAGGACGCAAATCTTGTAACATTGAATTTCAATGGTTGATAAAACAACCGCGCCGCAAATTCCATAATCGGTACGTTATTCACTCGCGTTAAGTTATATACCCGCTACTCGACGCCGTAGATTCTATCGCGCGAATTGCCTGCTCTTAGTTATTACAGGACAGAAGGAGTCGTGACAACGCGCATTGCAGGTACCGCGAACAAGTATACAGCGAGGTTGAACGCGAATAATCTTGGCTCCTACGTTCGCTGGTTCTTCGACTTAACGCTTAACGAGCATGCGGCCTGCGAACTTCCCGCAGCTTCGTGGTCGTTCCAACGGATGCGAAAATATCCTCAAAGGCGTATCCTGCTCCTGCAGACGACGACCCATTTTTCCCGCATTTGCCCAGTATCTATGGGGGATGAAACTGATGAAAACCTTGGGAGGTTTTATTGAGTCTAGTTTTATTCGATATCGAAACAAGCGAAGCTGGTTTACAGATTTCACCGTGTAAGTACGATTGTTGTTTCTTTTAACGTCGCACTAAAATGCGTATAAAATGCTGGAAAGATCGATCTCTCGAGGTTATACGAGGAATATAAGAGTCCTGTGATGCAAGGGATTCTCGTTTATCCTCGCAGGACGATTCTGATCAGAACCTTGCCCTTAACTCATTCACCGAACACTTTCACAATCTGAGAAAAAAAAACCAAGTACCTCATGAAGCGATATAACTCTGACGAGGATAACCGACGTCGATGGTATACCTACGCAATTATGCGTATAAAAATGGCCGGAATGAACCGCGCAGTCAGCTTCACGTAGCGAGGATAAATTCAACGCGATGGTTTGTTTTTCCACCGTAGGATTAGCAGACGTTGGTATAGGTACAAGGCAAGCGCACTAGCAGGTAGCCCGCACGGTATCTTTGCAATTATTCTAATCAATTCGTATCATTATACCGGCGAGTCTACAAGCCAGGAAGATGAATATCTTGCGCTCGCATTTAATTCAAGGCAATTCATCTTTTACACCGCGGTGAGATTACCGTGATAAAAGATCTTGCTCAAATCACTAGATTCCTCGTCCAACTTCATTAATTACATCACTCACCCTTCTTTAACTCGGTGAGAATGTTTTCCTTTTTCATCCCTCCCTTTTACCCTTTCCCTCTCTTTTTTTCTTCTCCCTTGGTTTGCTTGAGTATAGTATATATATAAACGAGTGAAAAAAAATTCCGCGGTGGCTTTTATTCGACTTGTTAAAAGAAAGGCCGCGTAATTACGTCGATTTAAAACTCCTCCTTTAATTCGAGGCGATCCTCTCGACGCTTGACGATTCGCCACTTTCTCCAATCGCTCGTTATGCAATTCTCGTTTTCTCGTTCACCTCCGCCCTTGCAGCAGCCATAGACTATTTCTATCTCTAACAATAAAACAATAATAATACAATATATAATCCTGATGTGATCATTTTACTGAAGAATTATTAGTAGTAGTTGAAGACTCGTCGCAAATGGAGTTGAAAATAAACCTCCGCAGCATTCGTGTTTAACAATGAGTACCAAGCCGGAAGAATATTCAGGGAGTATACAGGAAGCGCGTGTTTGCTCGTTCTTTTCTTTATTTGCTCATCCCCTTCTTTGGGAATATCATACGATCGTTTTCTCACCCACTTATGTGTAGTTTTACCGGTTCAACTATGTGTTTTACCTCGATTGTTCGGCCCTTCGGACGCCGCGTTCCCGGCTACGCTAAGCTGTAACGATCGTTTTGGGATTTGTTAGAGAAACTCGATGTGGGCGTGTTGGGTGTGTAGGGTGTGTAGGTGTGTATCAACCGGAGCGACCGACGCGGTCAGTTGGCGCAGCTCTTTCCCTATGCCAATAAAGAGGCTCGCCCAATATGCCGGCGGTGCGGGGGATCGGTCGACCCTGTCACCGCCCGAGACCCCGACCCCCGACCCCGACCCAAAACCCACTTTCGGCAAAACCAAACGAACCCAAACGGGCTGATGCGAGAAACATTCGGGATATCGCTGGCTGAGCCTCCGCGCGAACTAACGCAACCTTTCCGATTCCTCCCTTAACTTCGCGAGAGCGAAAAAAAATATACCGATACAAAAAAGTGTCCGAAGCAGAAATTGGGGAAAACGCGCGGGGTCTTGTTAGACTCAAGTGGGACCGACTGCTTCACCTCCCCCCCCCCCCCAAACCCTCCTCAAAGACGATAAAAAATCTTTCACTTCTTGTCCTTGGGCTCTGATCTTTTATCCGATTTGTCGAATCATATTTCTCTCGTCTTTCTTTAGATTCGAATTTTCGGAAAGCTGCTGCTTCTTTGTTTCATCTCCTTCTCCAAATCGCAGATCAGTTAATCGCGTGGAGTCAAGAATTCAACATCTGTCGTTACTCTTCATACCTCTGGTGATGATTACTCAGAAATACTGAAACCTGCCTTTTGAGATCTTATACCCAGGCAGAACTCGGTACATTAAGAGTTTCTCTTGGTCTTGTGCCACTTTGTATATACGGTTTCTTCTTCAAAGTCCTCCTACTTGTATTTCTCACGAATTAAGCTTTGTTCTGACGAGTATTACATCAGATGGAAACTGATCTTACTGCCTCCTAGAAAAGAGAATCTCAGGCTTTTTATTGATCGTGGCGGAAAATTGTGTGGAAAAAAATTAGGAAATCTACCCGACCCATGACACATATATATATATATTGCAGAGCCTGTCTTATTCATATCAAAAATATAGCCAAGCTAAATCGAAGCTTCGAATTATCCCGGCGTAGCCCGTTTTCGCTAAGATGAGTGCAGCCCGGCCTCACCATAGAGCCTGAGCTGTTCCGGTGAGAAAATCGACTGGGTTGGCTGGTTTTCATCTAAGACCAAAAGCCCGTTGCTACCGGTAAATAGATGAGCAAGAGAAGCGTAGATCCACGGCTCATTTCGTATAGTCCGGGTTTTCGTTTTATCCTTCATTTAACTCAGTTTCAGCACCCGAGCCGCACATTTCGCCCGAAGACACTTCCGCCGCTTTTCCGAGGTGAAATAATTGATGGAAGCGTAACACCCGCCACCTCGTTAAGTTCGGTCACTATACTCATCCAGTAATCGTTTGCCGGAGTAATTTCTCCGCCCTGTACCTTCATCGCGCGCTCACCGTCCGTACAAAAGTGCTCAAAAAGAGTCATTTCCGCTTTTGGACGTGATCGCTCGTCTTCCGGTCCCCTGAAATTTGTCGTCGGCTCCACGGCGACGTTGATCTGCTATTTCTCACCGAATTTCACTACAGCTAGAAAAAATTCCTTCCCCTGCAATTGCAGGAAATATGCCACACGCCGAGAGCGTGCTCCACCGCAACCTATACGACCCATCGGCGAAGGGCGATGAAAAGTAAAATCCTACCGCGGCTCGCTGTACGTAAGCATGCAGCCAACAGGAAGCAACGGAGCGTGCAGAAGCCGGTGTACCCTGAGAGAACAGAGGACACAACGGAACTATGCGGGCGTGCCGGCTCGTGTACCAAAGATTATTATCTGTTCCTTGTACCTGTATGGCTACCACCGTCGCGTCGTCAGAGCGAGATGCCGGCGGAGGCTGGACGCCGCTAAATCTTTATCCGCAACCTGGCGCCCTTATCGCCTCTTTTTCCCTTCATTTATTTCCACCCTTTTTCCTCCTCCGACTCTTCATACTTCGGACGTACCAGCACCGACTTTTTGCATTTGCTAATTTCTATACTCATTTCAGAAGCATTTCGCATACGTAGGTAATATATATATTATATATATGTATATATATGTATGTATAAAAGCTGCGCTGCCGAGATGCTCGTGTCTATATGCCCGGACTTTATCGAAGGCTCCACGAGTTACGGTTCCCGTTGACTCTCTTCTTGTTGCATTACGACTCGTGTTACGTTCATTTGTGCGATTGTTTATGACTAGCATCGTCCTATGGTGTTGCATGTCTATGCGCTGCCGCCTGAGCACTCTCGCTATCTCTTTATGACTCGAATACCCATCCATACCCATACCTATGCAGCAGGTCATAGCAATTACGTTAATTTATTCCCAGCGCCCCGCGCCTATTCTTAACGGATCTAATTTTTCGTCAGGCATAGGTTTCCTCGCATTTTTGTATTTGAAGAAAAATCGAATGAGGACGAAGATGAAAAAAATTGCGAAGAAGAAGAGGAGAAAAATCTGCTCCTTTTCTCACTTCCCCCTGAATCCCGGCTTTCTTCGGGCTGCCTTATAGCCCCTCCGAAAGGCTTGGTAGATTGAAAAACCTTGTCCACCGATCTCCCGCGGCTGGCATGATTCGGCAGATCTGACCCTTCGAGGTAAGCCGTTTATTTCTGTTAGTCCAAATTCCTTCTATCATGTACGCGTTGCCTTCGAATCACGGTTCTACCTGGCCAATATGTCTGACCCTTGCTAAAAAATTGGTACGAAACAAGTGTAAATACAAAGCAATTTCTGACCATAGTACAGGTAAAAAAAAAAAGATTTCCCCGGTAGGATCCCAACGGTTAGTTAAACAGACTGAAATACAGGTACAAGGACCATCTCGACTCTAACAAGGAATCCTACGTAGATCGAACCCGCTGATTTTAATCTAGTTCATACATGTTGTAGTGCATCGAAAACACTAAAACTGAAATGTTTTATTAATGAATAGAAATGTTTCAGCGTTGGTTACATTCAAATCCATCGAGCGCATCAAGAAATCACCATGTTGGGTGCCCATCTTTGGGGGTCGTTTTCATCCACAAAAAATATTTTGTCTCTTTGTTTTCGATGCACTACGACATAATGATACATAAACTAGATCAAAATCGGCGGGATCGACGTCCCCAGGGTTCCTTGTAAGTTTCGCTCTACCTACTGGTATATATGTGTACATAGCCTTTTTCCAACAAATTGGCAAGTTAATTAGCCAGTACCTCCTGTATAAGATTCGCGAATTCCTTATTCCTCTTTTCAATTAACCGTGCTGGTACTTCGCCTCGGCTTAATCCCGGGAACTCGGAGGGGATCGATATTTCTCAATTTTATTCGGCACACAGCCTTAGCTCGGATGCCCGAAGATTTATTACAAAATTAATAAATTATTCGGTCCGCATCGTGTTTCGTAATCACTTTATCTTTCTCGGTTGGGTGGTTCTCTGCCCCACGTTTTCCCTGCGGCGATCGTCTGGCGAAAAGAGAGAGAGAGAGAGAGAGAGCTTTGGAGGGGGAGAGGAGAAAGCGGCGGATTATAGAATTAGGGTTACTGAGGTTCGAGGATATTGCCGGATGCAATAAAGTGCCAACAAATAAGAGGCATGAATAATATTGAAATTGAAAAAAGAATGAAGGGGAAAACACCGAGTAATAAAATTTTCGAACCCCCCCTTGTACCGTAATTGCAACGAATCAATCGGAAGTTGACAGTTACTCAATTCCAAAAGGGTTGGACATCGGCAGCTGAAGGGCGAGCTGGAGAATGAGGCGAAACGTGTGACAGGCGAGTGTCTTGTAACGGTACTAGCCGTACAAGTACTTCGCAAATACCAAACAGATCGAGATGCAGGCTGTTTAGTGTGCAGGGTGTGCGCCGGATGTGCATTTCTTACGCAAACTGGCAACAGGCCAAGACCCGGTATTACGAGGTGTCAGTTGTGTCACCAGACCGCGTCGAGGATTGGCAAGGGTCTGCGGGGCTGCCGCCGCGACTTCTGAATCTCGAATTCAGACTCTCAGATACTCCCCTACGATGTCCATGTGTATACCTATATATGTATGTCGAGGGTAATGCTGCTTTGCTCTATGTAAAGTGATACACTGTACATTGTATATCTGTATACTTTTGGAAATGGTTGAATTTGTCGACAAAATTGACACAAAAAGAAAATATCCTCTCATCATTTATGCACGCAAAAAACTTTATTCGAATTTTTCGCAAAATACGGAAAAAAGAGAAGAACGATGAATATATTCAGTGATGATACATGGAGGGAAAAGATTGTTTGGATCGATAAAGGCAATTTGGCGGATGGCGGTGATGATATTTCACTTGAGGCGTTCAAATTTTTTTCAAGTCAACAATTTCGGTTTTTTTCTTTTTCTCGCGCCAACGAACATTCAGTTACTTTGTTTAAATGTTGTCACTGCCGCCTGCAAAAATGCCTTTACTGTGATCTAAGCTGACCCTTTCCTACGTGTATGAATAATTTTTTTTTTTCTTATAGCTAATAGCAGGAATTTATAAGCCGTGTGTTTAGAAGAACTGATAATACTGACTACGAAATGCAACTTATTAATGAAATCGAAAGGTGGTAAATAACTCTATTAAGATTGTGTTTCTTATACCGATCAATCGGTGAATTAAATTTTTCTCAATTTGCTCCAGGCGGATCTCACAATCAAGTGTGTAAGGGATCCTGATGCAATGCATGTATCGTGAAATTTACGTAAGAGGATTATATAATGTTATAGAACTCAATTGCGCAGTCCGTGGTTGACGATAAAGGGCCGGAATAAACCGCAAGAGCGAAGTTGATTTGACAAAGCAATCGCGGGCTTTAAACGGGAGAACGAACAGAGACAACAGCGAAAGGGTTGAATACGTTCGTACAACGAGGTGAAATATCTACATGGGTATAAAATTGTACAAATGAGTAAAATGAGTAAAATCATACATTTCTTGTCTGAGGAAATATTTTTCTTTCATTATTTTGATATATAATACTGCAAACGTTCGCGGAAAGCGGAATATTTGTGAAAATAAATTTCACCCGCTGACACCGGGCTGAGGTTATATCGGCCACGCCACGCGGCACGTTTGCACGCGTGTATCATACCCGCTGCTGCATACATACACACGTATCCTGGGTCCCGAAGCTTGTACGGCCGAGTCGGAATTAAACGAGTTTCCAACGTCCGCGCTGCAGTTTCGCGAAACTTTATCCGGTTTCGCGTTCACTACCGCATTACAAAATCAATCGAGATTTTTCCCAGTTTCTCCGTTGCTGCGCACTTAGCCATTCAAGACGAATGTTTGCCTCGTCGCGTTGCGTTTGCCTCGCTACGCGGCCGATTCTCGTAATGCGATTGAACCGGCGAAACTCTCGAGGAATTCTAATTATCCGACAATTAGCCCGTGCGACACTTCTGCCAGTTCGATTTTCGAAACACCTGATCTTGACACGTGATTAGCCGTCCCTTCCGAGTAATTCAATTATTTTCGAGGGCCACGCGAAGCCGCCCATCCAACCTTTGTTCATCGCCAATTAACAGACTGCAGATTTTACGCGGCCAAACGATTCCTTTTAATTACCCTTCGCATAGTATCACCGGCAAAGGTCTCAGCTTTTTTTTTTTTATCCGTCGGAATTAGCTCAGTGCGCTTCGTTGAATTCCAATGCTAGGAGCTGCTAGCAGTTATTGCCGGGGAATTTCAAAACGCTGAAATTCTCGTCGGAATAAGTATATGTTCATTAGAATCAATTATATTTTCTCGTTGCTATCAATATATTATATCATATACCGATTAAAATTTCAGAGAAACTGCAATAAAAGTTTTTTATCTCAGTAATTTTATCCCAATTTCTAATCAAAGCCACTAGATTCCATAATTAATAATGTGACGTTGAATTTTCGCCGGGGAAATCACGTGTCTTTTCTTCCGCATGTCACGATCTCGCTTAATGTTCCTTCATTTCTCCTCACGTAAACGCGTTGTGTGAAATTTACGAACACCCCATAAGCTCGCCGACGCGACACGACGCAACGTGGTTAGATCGACGATGGCTAGTTGCCACAGCGAGGCCATGGGTTACGCAAATGACAGATATCCAAGGTACCAGTACGAGGGAACGGTAATGATCTATAGTTCGTAGCCGCGCGAGTAGATTCCATGTAATATCGTTCGCCGCTGATGTGTATAATTTAAAGCAATCAATCGACACCCGTGCCGGCCACACCGTTGCAGCTAGGCGCGCCTCGTTCTTCGGTACAAAATGAAGGTGAGGAGAGAGAGAGAGAGAGAGAGAGAGGGAAGGAGAAAAAGTGAAATAAAAACGGACGAACCCGCCCTTTGAGCTGATGCCTCTCGTTCCATCTTCGTACCGCCGTCGTCTGCATTTTTCTCTCTAATAAGTAATAACCTCCAGCAAGCAGCAGCGAGCGCCAGGCTCGATTATGCATCCTTGCCAAGTTTCCACGGGCTGAATCCTCGATTCGACGCCGGTTGAACTGCAGTCGCAGGAAACCGAAGGTGTAGCATCTGCGCAAATTTCCTACAATCTGTAGCCAGCGCGTGTGCGCCGAAATTTTCACCACTTTTGCGCCCATCGGGACACTGAAAAATTGATTTTGTTTTCTCATTTGGAGGAGTTGTGTTGTTGCGTACCTACTCATCGGGGAATATGAAATCATAATTTTTCTCTGCCCTTCTACGAATTTTGGTTTTTTGTAAAATTGGCTCCGAAATATTGCCTTGTTTTTTCTCCACTCTTTGCACTGACCTCTGTCACCGTGTAGGTATGTCTATTGTTCGTGTTTCTGGAACTGTTGATTTTCATCGCTCGTTAAAACAAAAGAAAAAATAAATAAAACATGAAAAAAAGGGAAGAAACGAAAGCTCTCCGATTCGGATTTTCATTCCATTCCAAACAACCCTTTTCAGACCTCGTAACACACCGCTTGGAATTAATGTCTGATAATTTTCAACGTCACTTCAGCGTAATATGCATATAATATTGTGTATTGACAGAGATAAACGAGTAAACTTGGTCCACCCGTGGTAAACAGGTAGCATATGCTTGTGTGTGCACAACGTGTATAATTAACCTGGCAATATAATTAACACGAGTTTCTCTACCAAGAACAATTGAATAATTGTTGGCTGCTAAATCTGTACGTGTATACACATACGTACGTACGTATGCAACGTAACTAGAAACTCGTATACGAGCAACGATTCCGTAAAAAGTGTGTGCGATTCGCTGTTTCATCAGCGACGAGTAGTCGCGGTGTTTCACCAATCAACGTTATTTTAACACAATTTCTATCAATGGTGTATCTACCGGTGTATGCCACTGGATACTGTTGCGTAATTCGAAAAGGACGAAACTCCCTCGACACGATTATTTTTGTTAGCGAAACGCAATTAGGGAAAATAAGCTTGTACAATTTGACGGCAGTGTGCAATGACCCCGCGAAACATTATCTCGCTGTTTTAACGTGTTGAATTGCGTATTTATTAGGTTCACTGTACAGAACGAGCATCCCATACTGTTACTAACGAATGAACGAACGCGAGTAGCTTGCCGTGGAAGTCTTGGATGGGTGATTCAACGTTTGCTCTTTTCTTATTCACTTTCAGAGCTGTACGCTTAAATTCTGCTCAAAGGACGATATTACTCTATTAAGGACTAAACTGTATTCTATTTCAATAGAAATCGCCATTGTACCATTTAAACACAATTTCTCTAGCAGAAATTAACAGTCTGCAATCATCCAAAGTTTATAGAGAAGATTACGTTTACTATAACGAGATCGGATTTCATCAAGATTCAAGAGTTTCACGGTTTGATTGGATTTTCACGCGATGTGCGATATTAGCGTAGAAATGTAATGTGCATTTATTATTCGATTTTATATACAATGAATATTATCGAGCGAGATTTTAATTTTTGCAGTTTTAGCCGGTTAATAACTATACTATACATCTGCGCATTGCCTCTCGGAGCGTAAAATATATTTATACAAAAGACTGAGAGGGAACACAATGAATGTCATTAAAATTTTCTTCACCTCGCATCGTGCCCTTATTCGTAGGCACAATAACTGCAGACTCCCTTCACTCGTGGTTCTGCATTATAGGCCATACGTGAACGAGAAATGTTTTTTCCCTGCAGTCGTAAGACACAGCAATTACTTCGGAGCCGTTTCCTGTTTCCTAGAATGCATTTATTCTCTTGTATGAGTGAAGAGACTCAGCGCCAGCTGGTCTTTCACTCTTCTTTCTACCTTCCACCTACCGATAGCTAAAAGAGAACAATATTGTTTCCACGAGGGGTGATAACAGCAATATAATTATTGCAACTCCAAATGGCGCGTCACGAAAACGAAGAGACATATCCATGCATCTGAATGTCTTGGTTTCGTTACTTACGAAAGGCGACTGCATCGGTGGCCTCTGATCTGAACTTGCAGTGATCTATAAGCTGTACGTAGAACGTGAACGTGATGTTTCACGTAACGAATATTTCGCGCAGGCCCTTAAAGGTTCTTTCCATACAATAGCGTCATTAGCACATGTTTGTCGAGCAATTGTCCCTCACACACATCAAGGAATCGAGTTTCCCGTGTTTTACGAGCTGTGTCCGAATAGCACTTGGACTAAAATACCTCCGGCAGTCTTGCCTGCAGTGCCACTCTACGGCCACTGGAACTCGAGAACCAACTGGCCGAGTCCCGATACCACAGCTGAAAGACCTTCCGAGGCTGTAACAGATGCTCGAGTCCCTCAGGACCAAGGGATGCTGGATGGGTACAGGCACATCACCGATGTGTATTATACACAGGCGTGTACGTGTGTTTCGCGTATAAACTGTCAGCGAGTATAGGTGTAGACAAAGCTCGATGTACATGGCGTCCCGCGAAATGGAAGCCAGGCAATCGCTTCTCCAGTTCCAGTGAAAACGTGGAAGCAATTTTCACGCAAAGGACGTACTGTGATATATGAACCGTGCTTTATGACTTTCTTTTTCTTTCTTTCTTCTTCGTAGTTCTTGGTTGCGGAATCATTTTTCTTACCTGTTGTATATATTTCTTCTGCACTTGACGGAAAAATCGTACGGACCAATCCGACGACCCTGCAGTCGCGTATCTGCATAACAACGGGCTTGACTTCTTTTTCGACTATCCTCAGATGTGCGGATTTCGAAAAGAAATAAACGAAGCATCATCGGTTGGACTTCTTCATGAAACGCTTACAGCAACTGGATATCACGCCGGGAGTACTTTGCCGATAAATTCATCCAGGGAAAGAGGATTTTCAAAAGCTGCATATTCAGTCACCAATGCGACTCAGGATCTACTTTTGTCGGATCTGAAATGATTTCGGAACCACCGAATACATATACCTCCGTCGATATCGAAGTTTCGAACGTCAATGTATTCTGGGATATAAACCGGCGCCGGGTCGCCGCGGTTGTCGGTGTTGCATCTGTGCCCGAATATCAGCGAGCTTTCAAACTTTATTTACTCCCACTTCTTTCTCCCTCCCTCCATTTTATTTTCGTCATTTTACCATTATCATTTTTTGTTTTTTTTTTGTTTGTTTTTTTTTTCTTCTAAATTTGAATAATCGAGAGTATCGGGATTCGAGGCTTCGATGGGTGAGATACGTACGTCACGCACCGTCGCCGTCCCTCTCCTTCTAGTCACCCTTCGACGCCCCGGGGTGCCGCAGGAGTCGAGAGGCAGCGTTATATTTACGACGCCACGCGCCGACGAACCAAAGTGATGCAAACACTTTACTGTATCCTCGAGATACCTCTACCCACGAACTACTTCTGCCATCGGTAAGAATCGTGACTCAAAATATATTAAATTTACCTACTGATACAAGCTGTCCATATTTTTCTTTCCTCATCCGAAACGTACGTTTACTTATTTCTCTACTCGAAGAAATTTTTTATTTAACTTGGAAAACCTGTGGGTCCTACTTCAAAGTTAATACATCATGTCTTTTCTTCCTACATCGCATTTTCTGCAATAGCAATCACGCAGGATGGGTATAATTATTGTTTGTTCTTTTTTTTTTTTCTTCTTCTTCTTCTTTTTATTGCTTTATAAAGCGTCCAGCGCTTCGAAGTCTGGAATCATCACCGAGAGGTACGGTAATTGTTGAAAAAAATGAATCAGCACTTGAAGAGAAAGAGGAGTTCCGCCCGATGTTGCGCTAATGATCTGAGATGTGAAACGTCGTCCTGGTTTATTGTCTCAATTATCGATCTGCCTCTGAGCTCCACTACAAGGAAACTGGATCCCAACGCCGGCACGCGTGTAATAACGACTCTAATAATAAATTTATGAAGGGTATAGGTAGTGCTTGCAATTAGTTGGATATGCTTTCATACTAAAAGTTGAGACATAAAATGTCAATTACATAGTAATCAGAAAGTTGTCAGCAGCGCTGTTGATTTATCTTTGTATGTTAACGACACCGAGTAACAGAGGCTTACCGCTCTACGGTAGACGAAAGAACTAGTTACGTGAACGTCATTAACGACTCGTCGGCAACGGTGACGTCGATCTCCTTCAGGTACATCGATATATCTTGATACGGATATTGTCCGTTATATACCGCAGTTTGACGTCGCCAATTAACAGCGAAAATAGCAACTTGCCAGTCATATAATAGTTCGGCATTATACCCGATAGATCATCCGTGGCGCAGCGCTAATCTTTCATGCTCAACGGTGCTACAATCGAGCCAGACATACAAACTAAACGGTAGGCTGCTGACAGTGCGACGCGGATTTCTAACAGCCAGGAAACTTCGATATTATATTCTCAGTATTCATCGGTGTGATGGCTGGGTGGTAATTAGGAAGATCAGCTGTGCTCGGTATACTGCCAAAATAATTAATTAATCGTTCGACTCTCTCGTACTACGTGAAATAGTACGTGATTCGGTAGACGCTGGAACCGATGAAATCACGAACGATATACATCTCGTATTTGAGTATATCTATCATATTTTCGCGCGAACTGCGAATTAGCCAAATCGTCGCGTGAGATAAGAAATTTAAAATCACGGTGGCTGCTGGCCAGGAAATAACCGAGAGTCATGGAGTTGTCAAGGAATGTCTGTGCCGGTTACTCGTGCCCGGGAACGTTTTTTTCCAGAGATCTTGAGACCACCGTGGAAAATACCCTCGGTTCGGTTTATTGTTAAGGTAAATGAGATACGTGCTCGAGGTGGGAAGAAGACGGAGATGCGCCGTCTGTATCTCGACGTGGAATTGAAACTCGAACTCAGGTGTTCGCGGGTCGAGTGAACGCGGCATCAACTTGGTCTACAAGATTTCTATTGTAACCGAGTTATAACTGTCCTACTTGGATTCTAATTCACTTGCCAACGTGTCACAACTTGTCCTTCAATTCGTAGTCACTGTGCGAATTCGAAGCTTTTGACAAATGATTTTTAATGAACTTCGCCGCAGAGCGGGGAAATGTGAATATATTGAACCTTCTCTTCGACTGTAATTGGCCCATTAAATTCCAAGCGACCTGTTCTTTGGTGTTCAAGAATTAACTGCAGCGAGAAAGAAAACCTAAGTGTCCTCTCGACGGATGATTTTGTCTACCGCAGTATGAGTTACAACCTGACAAGTAAATATTCCGGAGCAAATATAACTCCTTAGAATTCAATTTCTGTGCGTCGGGCTGTTTGCACTTCTCTTTAGCGTTTTATGATTCTAGTATGTAACTGATGTAATATTAATTACGTTTACCTACCGTGTTGGTAAATTTCCCACCGCAGGCCGCCTGCACGACCAAATACGGGCCTTAATCCTAGAACTTGACTTCCTACTTGGACGTTGCGCATCGCTATCTGCACCTTATACTGTATTACAACGAATGACTATTTTACATACGATTTATATTTATCTGAATAAACGTCGACGCTACTCGCCTTTCCTACCTTCTCTGCAGCTTCGGCTCCCAGGCTTTGCTTCGCGTGCGAAAATTCCTGTAAAACTTCGCGGACGATCCATGCTTACCAAGCCACGGACTGGTTACTTGCGTGACTGCGCCATTGTTCTCGTCTCTCAGTCACGCGTTAATATACTGCTGGCGCCTCGCATAAAGTGTATCGACTCGCGAACACTAGGTGTCGAACTATGTACCCCATCCGAGGGCTGGTGATAAATAATGTAATAATGAAAGCCGTGTGGAATTCTTGGTTTTTTCATAATTTTTTAATTTTTTCAATTTAATCTTCCTCAAATTCTTATTCGTTATTCTATAATGCATAAGATCGGCTACTTGGAAGTTTTTTCTCAGTGTCAAGTTGTTAACGGTACTTTGGTGAAGCAATTACCGACTTTAAGGACTGATCGTTAATTTTTTCCAGCATCCCTGAGGGAATCAGATTGAGAAATTTTTGTTTCGGAACACCTGAAGATCCGCTATCTATGCGGAGAATATCTATCGGTTATGGACGATTATCATTGGGTCCTGCATCGGTTGACGAATCTGTTTTTGTTCGCGTTGAGCAGACGGTTCATCCAAGTTATTTCCATGTCGGAGCATCATGTAGTTCAAGCATTAATTAATTTCAAATTCAATTTGAGATTATTCGCCACGGTTTGTGAGCCAATATGGTTAATCACGTTTTCGGGACACGTAATTAATTATTAAAGTCTACTCAATGATTCAGCGTTCAATAATAAACCTTATGGATGGACGCGGTTGTAAAATTACACTCGTTGCAGTAATTACAGTAATTTATTCGACAGCAATTATCGCCGGCAGGTAGGCAGGCAATTCACTCTAGGCGCCCGCAGGATGTTTCCTATCGATACACGTGTACGTAGGTATACGAGTGCGTGCGAATTCGTATAACTCTTCATTCCTGTATTTCATAAAGTACGCAGGCCACAGCCATCGCATCAGTGATACGGAAAGTACCGTAACAGACGCGCATCCAACGCACTTGATATTAATGAGAGTCAATCGAGTCGCACGAATGTCGACGGATCGTTTTATCAGCTTGTTATTTCTGTAATGCTGCAAGTCTGGCTCAATAGTGTATCGGTAGATTGAATCCGAAGTGAGCGCACTTACTTAACGCTATAAGTCGATTAAAAATCCCCGTCATCTTGGATAAACAGTTTGACGACCCGCAATATGATTCCAGCTTCAATTGCACGCGAGTGTTACTGCAGAGCTTGCGCCTGTACTTACGGATAATATTTACAGAAACTCCTGGGCTTGTGTATTCCTATTTTTGGCACTCACCGGCTTTGACGTTGGAACTGACCGTTACACAGGTATATATTTGACGCGAATGTGCCCGGCAGGCGAAGCAGAAACGGCACAGAGTCAAACGAAACCCTTTCCATCCACATGGGAAAGAAAAACACTCGCTGCCAAGGTGCGCACTCCATTTTGCCAAAGGAAAACTGTCGGGATCTCGCCATGTACTGCTACCGGCCTAGTTGTAGAAAACCACCCTCTTTTCCCGCCCCTTGAAAAACGAATCCCCCACGATACGTATAATACGACTCACAAGCTACGACACATCAGTCTGCGCCCAGTAACGAGGTGTGGCTTTGCCCATGGAGTGGAATAAGAATTTTTGCTGGATGCGAAAGATGAAACACCGGTGAAAACACATCGTGAATCGCACCCTAATGTGACGCCAGAAATTCTCTCTCGTACCTACCGCGTGTATTTCCGTTCTTTCCGGCATCTTTTTAAACCTGAAACAAAACGTCGTGACTGTTTTACGCCTCCGTGTACTCTACGAAGCCCATGCAAACCAGACTCAAGTCTATTGCACATTTATATACGATGTTGAATATTCAGAAGGCATCCGTGGACCCGTTGAGTGCTAAAATTGGTTTTTAAAATGGTATTCATCGCAGATTTTCTTGTGCCTGGAGTTTTCTTTCCTTCTTTTGCTCGCTGCATCTCATGCTCTTCTACCTTTTTCTCGCGTCATCGCTTTGCCATGCGGTATGGTGGTATAACACTGAGATTTTATTGGTGGTCGGATCAGTGACCTCTCGCTGATCCCTCTGCCGATGAAGCTTTCCGCGTTTGACGACGGTGACCTCAACTTCCTGAACATAGTCGAGGTATAAACTTCGAAGTTAATTTACGATTACCGTGCACTTGCTCTTATACCCGTGCCAACCAGGATCTTCTTTGGCCTGAAATACGATAACTTATTTTATACAATTTGAATAAATCAGGTACCCACTCGCACGTCGTATGGTTATGGGCGTAACCAACTTCGTGACTCGACGATCTAGACTCGGGCAAAATCCCGTTATCTTCTCGGTACCAACCCCTGTAGTCGGAAAATTCTGAAGGTGCAGTTTCGTGGTCATCTTCCAGTATAAGGCGTCGCGTTAATTCCGTCTCTTGCCGTTTTTCAAAACCATTTTCTTACAACGTCATTTCATCTTTGCTAACGAATCCCTTTTACTTCAGCACATCCTCGCAGGCTGACCCAATTCACCGCACGAGCTGCCGAGAAGAACTAATCAAACGTAAAAACTGACTTGCCGTACGGTCTATCAGTATACGGCTGAGCGTTGGTTTTACAGGGCAAAAAATTTATACGCCAGGACTGACACGGTTCGAAGGACAGTCCACCGCGTCGTGGCGATAGACAGGTTCAATGCACCGTGTAAAGACGTCGCGAACTTACGTAACGTTTCGCCAATCCATCTACTCAACCGGTAGGTATCTATAATCCGAGTGATTGAGGGATATCGATTCGCAATTTGACGCACTTCAGGAAACCTGATCCGATCGAGTCATTTCCGGGATTTGCGGATCGTGAGGGTGGACTGGCTTGTTGATGTCGTGTCGGATACATGCTACGTGTACATATACTTGGGTCGCGTTTAGGTCCATTGGGAAAGGTGACATGAATTTACCGCGTTATTAATACCAACCAGTCGACTGAGCGTTGCACGGCAGTCTTCATCGTGTTACGTAAGATTTCAATTATGTTGAGGTGCAGTGCAGTCTGCTGAGAGAAGGGAATGTATACGAACGATGAGATAGTTTAGTCAAAGGATAAACGCGAGGATGACGCTATCCGTTGATGAAAAATTACAGTTTTTTCCAGTTTGTACATCCTGGGCGTTGAAGAACGAAGCAAAGGAATTAATCACCGATGATCAGTAGAAAATTCATTTGAAAACAAAACGAGTCGTGGTGCCTTGCTCGTTAATTGTCGATTCTCCGAAGGATCGATTTTTCGCTGAAGGATGACTGATTTCTCTTACAGTTTTATTTTATTTACATTACACTGCAAGAGTGTGTCGTTTCTGCAAAATTCAAAGGAATCGACGTCGATCTCATTCTTCAAGTTTGCATTTTATCACCTTTTTTCCCCACCTTTCTGACTAGGCTGTAAGACTAGAACATCCATAATCCTGGAACTGCACGCCAGGGTCCAATGGCCGAGACAATGTGGAATGCACGTTTCAGGAAAGATTAAAAAGTGCAGAACCGAGTTTATGACTAGTAATCGTTTTGCATATTATACTCCGAGAAGTGATGATAGTTTGAAAGGTGAGGGTGAATGATTGAAAATTGAATAGAAACAAGTCGAATAGAAAAAGACCATTAAAATTTTAACGAGTTTTGCAAAACCGCGTGACAGGCTCTAAGGCATAACCAAAAAAAGGAGACCCTAATAATAGAAAACCTTTCCTTCACTTTTTTTTTCTTCTACCCAGGATCCGTTCGTTCGGTTTCAATCTTTGAAAACGTAGCGGTGAAAATTAGAACAAGATTTTCATCTACAGAGGCTGAATCGCGCTGTAATACATAATCTGAATCGGGTAAGCCGTAAATTGTGGTAAGGGAGGAAAAGCAGAATAGGCGAAGGAAGGGCGGAGGGGGGGGGAGAGAGAGGAAGACGAAGCAAAGCCAAAGGAGACCGGGATTGGGAGACGGCTGGCGATGAAGATGAAGATTGAGATAATGATGGGAGATAAGGGCGCTGTCGTGATACAGGGACGCGGCTGCGGCTGCGGCTGCGGCTGCGGCTGCATCGCGTCGAGATAACCCGGCTCCAGATATATCTGTATGCACGCCTACGACACGGATTTAAAGGCTTATATCGTATCGATTGGGTGGAGGCTGCGCCGGAGCTCACGCGAGACTCCCTCGGCTCTATCGCGCGCTAACTATAAGATGCCACGGTGCATATAAGAGGCACGCAAGAGTAACGAACGGGCAAGGTCGAGCCGCGTGGCACATAGGCCAACGTCTCGCTGAGAGAAGGGGAGAGGAGAGGAGAGGAGAGGAGAGTGCCCCGCAGCTGAAGAAAAAGAGAGCGGGAGAGATCCTCCGCAGCATTGCAAGGCCGCAAACCCTTCCCTCCCTCTCTCTCTCTCTCTCTCTCTATCGAGGGAGACAGAGAGAGAGAGAAAGAGAGAGGACCAGGTCGGGAAATCGCGCCGTCATGCTGTCATTGTTAGGCTGAGGTGAACCTCCGTGAATATATATCATGCCAGCCAAGCTCGCCGTGCGCCGCCCGCGAGATTATGCAATTTACAGGCAGTCTTTCGACTTCCGGATGCATCGTTAGCGACTGGCTCCAACTGGGCGCAACTGGGCGGAACTGGGTCTGCTATCTTATGCCTGGGTAGAACACGCGCACGTGGCTTCGGGCCACTCGCGGATGAGACGCTCTATTTGCTGTAATCGGATCCTCGGCTTCCATCCGCACAAGATGTAAACTACGTATTTTGCCACGGCTTCTACTCCCCACCCTCCCTCCCTCCCGGGTCACGGACTCTACTTTAGGTACGAGCATCCGGTCTGCGGCTTCATTGCGATCCGGACTGATTTTCAGGAATCGTTGTACATGTACGCCCGAGGAAGTCGAAAGACTTCCAAAACAAAAGAGTCCGGCGTTGAGTTGGATCGCGAAACCGTAGCAAAGGCTGTCAGGAAAACCTCGTTGGAGAGTATGAATCGCGTAGGTGCTCGCAATTTTTCCATTCTTCCATTCGCACGCCGCACCTCAGCTTCGTGTATTTCTCGAATCGAGACTTTCATTTCACCAATCTCACTCGAGAAGTTTAGATTCCAACGCGCCGGGTGTGGACTTCGATTTGAAGAGCTTTCAAACTTGGATTCGAAGAGCGAACGACCCGTCGAAACGATCGCTAAAAATCGACTCGTTTTTCTGAAAACGATGGCAATTAAACCGAAATTCCAGTTTCAAATTTACGACCATGTTATACAGCATATCAACCCCTGCCAGGGGCTGCGATCAAAATGGGCGAAACGTTGCTCTGCAATTTATTCAATTTCAACTGCATCGTAGCGATCGTATTGCAGGCTGCCAGTCATCATAATTAAAGCGAGGAATTCTTCCGAGCTAAAACCCAGACGCGATCTGCAGTTAATATTGATCGGCGAAAATTAATAATATAGCTGCGTTATAGTGGATTAAATAGTAACAGAGTAAATAGTCGCTCTGAAAAAGTTCACACCGTTGCAGCGTTGCATTGCTTGTCGCGGCTGCAAAAACGGCATGCTGTATCGTGCAGCCGTCAGCGTTTCAAATGAAGTTGAAACGGTATAACCGATCGTCGAATCTAGGGAAGCAAAATACGGTCTGTGCTGTAAAAACCGATCTGATCCGATCGACGGACCGTATTGCGCTGGTATTAATGAAAGATAAAGTCGAGGTCCGTTTGTTCCGTGGAATCTTTTCGCCAGCTGGCACTGGCCATCAAACCGTCTGCAGCCCGTACGGACCCTGGTGGTGTCTAAGGTCTAGCCTCCAGTGGTAGGTGTCACGTGCCAGTTCTTTATCTTTATTTTCCCCTCGCGACGAGCTCGCCGAAGTACGTCGACGGATGCGACGTCGACGCACGAGACTCCGCAGCGCCCACCACTCGGGTGCACAAGTGCCATATTCCTCTCTTCTAATTCGTGGCCATCATCAAACGGCGATGCTAATGCCAAAGTCCGGGACGGGCGCTTGACTTTTTTCACCTTGTTCTAAGCTTTTGCCCGGCGAGCTCCATTCACGGGGCAATTATATGCGTAGGTACACGTAGGCGAGGGTATTTGGGGAGAAACGGGAGGCTGAGGGGTGCGAAGCGAGCCGAGGGATGACGCTATGATTTTCGTCTCGGTGCGGGGTGGCCGTATTCAAATGTAACTGTGCCCTGCTAGTGACGGCGTAATATATAAACCTGTTATATGGAAATAGATGCATGTTTTTACTGGTTTCTGCTCGGCGCCTACACACCACCCTGCTTCGATATTATGCAAGCCGATTCGCATATACCATCTGCAGGGCTCTTCGCTTATTATACCTGCTTCACGGTCGTTACTTTGATCTGTATAATTAGTCACGATAATTAATTACAAATATTCGCTGCAACCGGTTGTATTATCCGGCACCGTGCATCAGTGGGCGGAATTTTATTACCCGTATAGATTTTTTCAATTTTACGTTATCGGTGAAACACTATATAAAGCGGTAGAATTATGTACCCGCATGTCAACAAGGTGTAAAATTGTCGAGACGATCCGTTTGCGTCTGATCAGGTTGCGAATGTCGGACTTGGATCAAATGAATGAAATTGTATTTAACAATTCTTACCTTTTCTCACTGACGAAATGTCTTTGAACTTCCCAAAATGAGGCTTATGGTTGTGCTTGTGCGTTGATTCAGAAAATTTCGGAAAATTTGTCATGAAATACAAAAAATATCTCTTTTTTAACTAGCTGTAAATACTTTCGTCCTTTCGTCAATTTTCCGAACTTGGTCGAGCCAAACAAGCACGATTACAAGCCCTGCCATGTCCCGAAGTTTGAAGAGATTTTATTATTTGAGGAAACAAAGAATTGTACAATACGATTCGCCTATTTGACGGAGGTCTGACATCCCCTTCACAAAAATAATTAGCGAACTGCATACGGCTATAACACTATTTTTGATTTCGTTTTTTGAAACTGTCTTTCCTGTTGATATATCCAACGAGAGGTTCATTTTTCTAAACTTTTATGAGAACCCTGAGAATGAGGCCCTCGAAAAATGGTAATTTGTCAATTTTTCGTAACGGTAATAAATTACGAATCAACGATAATAGCGAAGCAAATTTCAGAAAGTTTGAGTTTTTTTCATTTGTCGAAACAACTAAAATTTTCAAGGAAATTCTAACCATGTGTCTATGTAAAAATTTCACCCATTTGTCAACGTCACCCCATACAGTGATCCCCTTGATTACCCGTCACCTCTTGCTCCATGCGTGGGTCGATCAAGCTGACGTTGGCGAACCCGGTGATAAAAATCGACAGAGATTAAGATTCCCGATTAATATATCTCTCGATCGAGCTTCGGAACGTTCGTCCGTCCATCCGTCGAAGCATATCTCCGTTTTGATTATCCCGCGGGTCGTCATGTTTGAAAATCAAAGTTCACTCTCGACGCGGCGTTCATGCCGGGTCTGGAAAATAGAACGCGTTGGCATTAGGGACATTTGATGTAGCCGATGATAATTCTGCATTGCCAAGAAACCATTAGAAGCCACCGTGAGCATCAGAATTGCCGCGTGTGTAAGCCTGTCGTTTATATCAATTATGGAAAAGACAATAATAAATTGGTTGTATAGCTTGATCGTAGATTGTAAAGCTTTTACGGCAGTTTACTCGCCTTTTATCAAACATTCGAGCCATCGTGCATTGTCCGACCGTTTAATTACCTTTTTCTGCCTCTCGCTACTTTCTCCGCCTATTGGCTATAAAATAAATGGCGGTATAAAAATTTTACATACACCTCTCTTCGGTTGAGTTACTGCTGTAATTAGGCCGGCATTTCCCGGAGGTTCGGTAATAATCAAAACTTGATCATTCGGTGTCTTTAAATTCGATGTTTAAACGAGGGAAGATGATTTACAAAAAATAAAATTAAATAAAATACTACTTTACGGACCATTACTTTTATTGCCATTTTATTTGAAAAGTAATTGTTTCATTTTATGGGAGAACTAGCGTTTCAATCGAGTAACCTTTTCTTCTTCAGGCCATTTCTTTTTTTTTCATGGAAAGGTCTCTTTGTGATCGTTTTTCCCAATTTATTTGAACATTTTTATGTAACATTACAAATACAGTAATCAAGTGCAAATTCAATTCCTGCAATCAAAAAGCGTACCAAGTTCGAAGAAGGTGATTATATTACAGCGCAGTATTGTACAAGATATACGCGGTGTATAGCGAGTACGCCTTTGCAGCGGACTTGAGAACTTCAATTACAGAATCTTATTACGGTTAGAAGAATATGAATTTATAAAAGCAAAGTGAATATTGCCAGGTGAAAGACGCAGGGAGTCCGCGTGTAGGCAGGTACGACTCAATTTCAAACTGCTATTTGTTCGTTTCAGCTGGAAGTAAAGCGTTAACGAGGCCGGTATTGCAGTGTTTTCTATTCCTCTTCTCTGCTTTCTTCGTATTTTCACCTCTTGTCTTGCAGTAGTTACCAGCATTTTCAATTCCCAAGACCTGCTCGCGATTTGACAATAGTCATTGCCATATCTTGGAGGCATCCCGCGTTATAAAGCAATCACGTATTGATGCGCCTAAGCGTACAATATAATAACGAGCTCCCATGTTAAGCCTCTGGCGATTACCGGCTCGGCCGTCTATCTATCATTCCCTGCTGCACCCTCGTCGTGGCTACCATTCAGCAATCTTGTTATTGCCAAGCTATTATTTCGCAAAAGACTTGCACGCACATCTCTCATGCTTCTTTATATTATTGCTCATTTGTTTCTCCTGTTGTTTGATACTTCATTATTACCTTTATACCGCGCTTATACAATATACTTATATTCATACTATCTGTCAAATCATCCATTAAGTGATCATAAATACCTGGCGTGTCATACTCGCGGCACGTCGCATATATCACGCTATGCAAATCCTATATTCAGTTGCCTATAACTAAGTGTGAATAGTGATTTTTTACTCTCGCGTCGAAAAGCTTTTACGATTGTTAAGCATTATAAGTTCTAATTGACGATGAGTCGAAGCCTTCGGACGTTATTACATGGAAGCAGTAGAGAACAAAGGCTACATGTAATTACAAAAAGATTTGTTTGTTTCAAGTAAAACATTATTTTATCCCGGTGACGTAGTCTGGCTTTTGTTTCATCAATCGTAAGAAAAGTCAAGAAAGTATTTTGATTTTGAGACTTCCTTTATGCTGTGTGAAGCGGACTTGAATTAAGAACTTGTGAAACTTGTCACGAGATTGAAAGAAATATATATATACATATATACATAAATTGTTTCTTTTCATCTCCCAGAGCCGTGTTTCAACTTAATTTCTCAGTTAAAAATTACGATGCCGCGATGAAAGTTCTTCGAAAGAATAACAATAACGATCACGCCTAATTATCATCAACTCAAGAGTCGTTTATACCCATTATTTGAAGATCACCCAAAACCTTACAGCACAATTTTCTCTTTGAGTATTGCTTTGATAAAATACGACGTAAGAGAATAAATGTTTCAAAGCGTAACGTGTCGCGCGATTAATCATAAACGCGTTCGAATACATATCCACAACGATTGTAATATGACATGTGAAAGACTGTAAAATGAACCAAGCTAGCATTTTCTCAACGGATACTTGACGATCCTTACTCTCCTTCCGGTTACCGTAACAGCGGCTTGCAATCGTCTCTTTGTTCAACCAGGACTCAGGCGGACGCCTCGTCCGAGGAAGCTTCGAGCGATATCTAAGGCGAAAGCTGCGGACTCACGGGATGCCTTCCTATTCCTTCCCACGCGAGAACTGCACCTACGGGTAACACCGACGGTGGCTGAAACCACGCCGTGTGGCAGCGGGAAAGGATTGCAGTAATGGAAGTCCGCGTTGCGTAGTTGGAAGACAGATTGACAAAGTAGGGGCGATCTTCCTTCGCCGTATGACGAACTGCTCCTTTATACTCGGGAGTCCAGTTCCAGTTGGTAATCGGAGTCGCTTCCGCAGACATATTCAGCCGGCTCGACTTCGAGGCCATTTCCACGATATAATCAGCGTCGAATCGAACTTCTTGTCCGCGGGACGCGCGCGGGTTTTGAGCAGCAACTTTGCGTGGTTTCTATGCCTGCACACTTCACTGCAGATCGACAGAGGACAATCTGGTCCGTAGATTTCGTTTTTGCCACGTCTGATCGTGTTAGATTCCATACGATCGTCTTCCGTGACGTTTTGAATTTTTATCAACACGCCATCAGACGACTGATCAAAAAATAAGACTAGCTTGATCGACGTCTGTTTTATTCGTTTCATTTCTGGGCGGGTGATTCGTCTCGCGATGTTTGGTACGTACCTACACTTGAGATTATCACGGAAATGTAACGTCATGCTGGAATATCTGTTGTCCGAGTCTTGAAAATTTCTCAGATTTTTTATCATCACTCTCACCTTTAAAAGTAGCATCTGCTCAGTATCACTCTTTGAATTCTTCTTTTTAGCTTCTACTGGGAGGCGTTATTATGAAAATACATGGCCAAGCGTTGGAGAAGGAAAAAACGGAAAATCGAATGACTTTCCTCTAGATGTGATTTCGAAAATGCACCTCAGGTGAGAAAAACCTTGCGCCAAGTACATTAAAGTGAAAATTACCAATAAAAATATACTTTGCAAATCAGAAATCACCAAAATGACAATATACACAAACAAGTACCTGCAACAATATCCTTACCCACAAAAAATATTGAAACAGAAGTCAATACTGCCAGGAGTTCCGTACGTCAAAAGGACAAAACGGAACTCTTATAGGATAACTTCGTTGTCCGTCCATCCGTCTGTCTGCCTGTCTGTCTGTCCGCCTGTCAAGCGTCATTTTCTCAGGAAATAGGTAGAGATATCAAGTTGAAATTAATACCAAATACTAAGGTCTATACGGTCCCTTGGAGGTGTAAAAAATTCAAACTCCCAAATCAACGCAATCAAACGATACGGCCATTTATGACACATATTTTGATACTCGCAAACTCACTCATCAAAACCTATAGGGCACTTCCTGTAAACCTAGAATTATAAAATTTGGAGCAACGCAAAGTCTCACAACACAAGTAAAAGAAAAAGTCAGGAAATATTCAATTTGGTGTTGCATCACATCAAAAAATAATAATTAAGTTTCTACGGAATTTTCAAGGCGCTAGTCCTACTCGCACTTGTCCGTTTTTTTGTCCGTAGACTACTGAGTCTCTTGATATTTCCACGTAACAATAATTCTGGGCTTATAAACTAAAGCAGATTTAACTGAAAAGAAAATATTGTGAGACGCTTCATTAAAAGTTTTATTATAAAGAAACGATTTACATTATTTTTACTTTTATTTACGAAAGAAAACTCTTCCGAGAACATCTTGAAGATCTGAGTCCATCGCTGCGGAGACTGTAAATCAATGTATTTATGGAAAAAGGATAGGGATCTGCAACTGGCAAATAATTTCTCCGGCAAATAACTGATCATCAGTGTAATGTACAAGACTGAAGTTTCAGTTCGAGGGCTGAATAAATGAGGGAAAAAAAAACTAGCGTTTTTCTTCCCGTCAGAAGTCAACGTTGCATAGCTTGTACCAGCTACTATTCATGCCTGTGTAGATACGAAATCGGATATTCCAGGGTACCGAATCGCTACGCTTTTATATTTACATAACCTTGTTCAACGGCTTAAGTAATTGGTTTTTTTTCCTCCTGTGAACAGTTGGCTGAGCCAAAGTGATTTTCCAAATCTGTACTAACGATCCGCACCAATTCGGTTAACGTCAATCTCGAAATCGGTTTGTTTTCGGACTCGTAACTCTCTTGACATTCGGCGGTTTCTTTTTTCCTCTTTATTTTTATTTTTGTTTCTTTTTCTCTCCTTTCGTTTCTAATATTCTGGGATCACCTGTCGTTCGATCAAATTCATATATTCACAATCAATTAGTCGCTGCAGTGAATTCGAAAAAGTCTATATTCCACGGTGGTTAAGATTCGGAAGAAAAAGTCTGTTCGCGCATATAAAAGCTTCGCGGATTAATCCCTCGAGATAAAAGAGTCGCGGTGCGAACGAGGACCCCAGGAGAAAAACACTTCTTTATAATTACGTGTGAAGAGGTATGAGATTCACGTCAACGCTTCATTTTCTACGCTCTTCATTTTCTACGGTCCTTCATGCCTTTTTTTAATAATCTTTTATAATTTGTATTTTTTCATCCCTTTATTACCTGACGTTTTTTGAAACGCATACAAGCGCGAGAGTTACTCGCCCAGAAATGAAAATTCTCGAACACGATCAGGAAATTCGTATTCAAAAAATTATCTGCTGCTAAAAACTTTCCAAAGACAAAAACACTCTGTATTTGCATGTACGAATTTTTAAACCAAAGGTTAAAAAACAACGATCTAGACATACATTTCGCAGGTATAAATTTAAGGGGTTGGAAAAACTGCAAGGTGTAATAAATTAAGGCACGCGATACACGGATATTCTTGAGTACAATCTATTCTTTACTTAGTTTTTACTTTGCATTCATTTCGACCTCCTTTGTCGTTCAGGAAATTATCAAAAAGGAAATTTTCACTTTCCCTTATCTCCCACTCCTCTCTACTCCGCTTCTCCCCTCGGTTGTCGGCCGTCTTCCCGTCCCTCATCATTCCGCGAAGATATTTCCATAGCTGCTCCAGTAAGTCGTCACAGTTGACTTCGTCACGGCTCGCTGACTTTGCTGCTTTTGTACCGACTACTTTTTGGCCCACTTCGTTAACGGCTACTTTCACTTTGAGAGGATGATCGCTGTTTGAAGAACTCGCGAATATTCATTTCGCCCGAAATACCCAATTTCTCGAGACCCGGGGCGGGTTTCCTCATCTCTCACTATTAAGCCTATCTAGCTGTCTAATAGACTCGTAAAGAAGTTTACTTGCGTTGTGAAAATTGCCAATTATTCCAAACCACTCCCCATCTCATTTCATCCATCAATTTGTCCGAATCCCGTTCTTCGCTAAATCTTCGCTGATTTCTATTTGACGCCTTTGCGAGCTTTTCGATACTGCAGAAGCGTTAACGTCTCGTCTGGTCTGGTTCCGACGAAGTTACGGTTGCAACTTTTCCGATTGTCTTATATTACAATTTCATTTTCAAACGAACAAATCAATGTCGGAAATGCAAAACAGTTTCTCAGCAACTAATAAAGTTGACAATTATTCTTTGCTTGGAAACTTTTTCAATTTATACACTTTATCCTCGTTTCTAGTTCCCACATCTCTGCCTTTTTTATCTATGCGATATATACATGAAACAACTCACATCGTTTGAGTCTTGCAAATAATCTCGTAGCCACGCGTAACTTTATTTTACATTTTTCTTCTTCCTCTCAGCTTTTTATACCGCATACCTGAACGCCTGCCGATCTCAGCTCGGGAAGTATAAGCCCATTATCCGTGTACACGAAACGAACGGCTTAGTTCTGAAAAAGTTTGGAACTTTCAGGTGTGAAAATTTGCCGAAAGAGCTGCGCGTGATCCACAACGCGTTACCTACTTATTACTGAATCTCGACTGATCCGCATGGAATTTGCACCCGACACGCCACGGCTCTCGTACGGCTCATATGTCTTCTCGCAAATATTTTGTGCCGCGAATAAGGGTGACCGGTTGTCAGTTTCATTCCACCGGTTTCGACACCTCTCAGAATATTCGAAAGCTCATACGATGTACGATTCTGCCCGCCGACAGTAAGGAAATAATTTCTCTACTCTTCTCATCTTGAAAATATATAACCGCAAACATCATGAAATTGGGATCACCCTTGTATTATCTTCTCTAATACAACAATGTCTCATATTCTGCCAAATGGTCTTCTCTAATATCCCCACCCATCGTGTTACCGCCCAGTGATGTAAGTAAATTTTTTAAAATAGTATTAATTCTAGTTGACAGTTATAATAGGCAAGTGCTGTGCTGTGGAAGAAAAGTTTGGCCTGCGCAGCAGGGGACGGAGGTGGAAAATCCTCGAGGAAGGGTGTCGGAGGGGCCGCGTAGGGATTCCGCTCTCTCAAGTTTGTTTACTAATCGTTCCTTCGTCGTCGTCTTATTCGCCCACTTCGTCGCGTTCCGTTCCCCGGGACTCGTTTAATTCACCATTCTTCCCCCGCGTCCGACCCGCCGACTACCGCCGTCCAACTCTATAACCCAGAACAAACTCGTCGCAAGTTGTTAATTAAATCGGAAATTAGAAGCGCGCGCCCAGTTATATTTTCCAACTGCAAATCGATTTGTTTCTCATTGTCTCCCAGAATTAAGTGGGGTTTTGTTGTGCACGAAAATCATTGTCCACACCGTCCGCAGTCGACGATATTCCCACGGGGTATTTTCACTGTTTTAATTTTATACACGTCGCGGGATTCAATAATAATTTTACGTTTCCAGTTTGCAAACCTTCCGGACCACCTGAAACAACATTATTCTTTCACGAGGTATAACGCCGCTTATCACGCAACGCGGCACTCGTGGCATTCGTACGTTAATCGCAGAACTAACGTCAACCTCTCACCGCGAACCAGGGTGCCAAGCTATACATAAATCGGATAGTCGGGGTGAGCAGGAAGTGGAATTACCTCGCCGAAAGCGGCTTGTCGCGCCCTGTCCGGTTGTGTGCGATTCTTAATGTTTTCCGCCTCGCGAATCGTCACGTGCGAAGATTATTTTACCACCACTTCGGAAATTCTTGTTTCGGAAATTGCCGTCTGATGGTGTCTTCCTGACGCAATTTCGTCGCGCAGAGGTCATACTGTACGTCACGCGAAATCCTTCCGTACGAAATGATCGAAATAAAAATAAGCCTGCTCCGTCACAGCCGTGAGATTGGATTTGTTCCCGTTGCTCAGTTCTTCCGTTCCGTTACAAAATCTCGCGTAGAATCTGATTGCCTGGTATTTTCAACCAACGAATCAATTTCCCGGCTTTCCATTGCGGTACACGGTGAAAAGCCCCCCCCCCCCCCCCCCTCCCTGTCCTTCCACATTGATTTAATAGAAAGTTTGGAATAATTTTCTAGGTTATTCCCCGTTAGCATATTCACTGTACGGATTAGTGTTAATTCTCCCTCTGCATGCCGGTGAAGATTAATCGTATCGATAGAATTCCTAGCGCGCGGCCGCTTCAAAATCCTGAAATTCCAGCACCCCTGGCATTTCCGGCGTTCGCGCGAAACCCGCTTGATTTCGTGCGTAATCCGGAAGGGCCAATAGAACTGGGAGGGTTTCAACCCTTTTACCGGGTGGGCTGCCCGGCCGTTACGTTCAATCTGCGTCCGCGGAGAAGCCTCGGAATATCGAACCTGCGTTACGCGCATTTATCGGCTTGAGTAATGTAATCGTATCGGATTTCTTGCTTCTTTTCTTTCAAATCATTCCAAAGCTACTCGGCGACGACTAGACGCAGCTGAAGAAGGGTAGCGATAACGCTGCGCCGACATCTTGGTTGATTGTAAGACCAGGACGTATACTTGAGGTAATCCTGCAGCAGCCAGGAACCACCGGGATATTCTCTGAGACTACGCCGGTTGATTAGTATAATATTACGATTTAATGGCGAATGCAGCGTGAGTCATCCTCCGTAATCGAGTTTCTCCAAGTCACACTATCCCGCTTTGCCAGGAGGAAGCCACTCGTGATTGCAGCTTCCCGACTCGAGTGAAACTTACTTCGCTTTACCCTTGTCTAAGAACCATATACGTATATATATCTCTAGGTAAACCTACCCTCCATCCAGGCAGCTCGAACCCCGGTTATCAAGCCGAGTAAAATAGTTTGGTCAAAATTCTCGTCATATTTTTCTTGGGTAAAAGACGTTCAATCCCCTTATCATCGCTAATCATTTATCATCTGGTGGTAACGCAAATAGCACAAAATTCTAGCCCTATGTAATCGTGAAAACAAAAATTCGTTAATTTCCCACGGTGATTCGGTCGTTTTTACTAGATTCGATCTAACTAATTTGATCCATGCTACACGTGCTCGTGCAGTGGAATGCGCTCATTACTAGAATTGAAGTTAGCAGAGAATGTTCGTTATTACGTGTCCCCTGGTAATTACTGGGACACTTGCCGACGTTTAAGCAGCTGAGAGAAATTTGCGAATTACGACATTGCGAATACGTGGGTCGTCGCTACTGTCCGACCGCGGTCTGATTGTCTCGCCGTGTTGCAAAAAAAAAAAAAGATATAAGAATGAAATTGCAATCTATACTCTCACATTTGTACCCTGCAACGTTCGTCTTACTGTTTCTCTCAAGCTTTAATGTGTAGCCTGTCGACTCCGAGAAATTCTAAGTCTTCTCCTTGTGTGGTTTCGCTGCGGTAAGTATAGAGGTACAAATGATGAGCTGTATTGAACTTGCGAGGTAACAGATGACTCGTATCGCCCCGCATAAATACTTTTCACCGCTTTTCATTCCCAGCAGCTCCTTTTGAAATCAGCTTTTCTTCGCGTCTCTCGACCCGTCCTCTGTTCCGTCTGTGTCGTATCTACCGAGTCTCTGAAATCTTATTAACTCGGTATCCCTTATAATCGGATGATGTCAAAAGATTTCTGTCGCTACGCTTACAGCTGGATAATTCTCGGGCTCCAATTACGATTAGCTTTTTAAACAAAAAAGTCGCTCCTCGCCGTACTAATTGCTTTTGATTATATCACCCGAAGCAAGATTTATTAAGAGGTGTTTAGCAAGCTTAGCGTCGAATCAGCTATCGGCGAGATAATTCTCAACGCGGAGCTGTATAAACGATCGATTATACCCTGGAATTGCGTCGTTTTACCCGATCACAATATGCCCCGTGACTTCCGGCGGGGCTATATATATATATATATATATTTATATATATATACATATATGCGCTGTCCACAAATTACGAGAAAACAATTAACGGCCAATTACGGAATAACGCGCGGTCAACCTTCTTCCGTTGTACGCGCACGCAATTATTGCCTTCGCAATGAGCAAATGATGCAAAATAATTTGCTTAACTTTGATGCGAGATATGAGGCGTTCTTCTTCCTTCCTGTTTCTCCCTTTTCCAATATACCCGGGAACTACGCGAGGGTCCGGTAAGTGAAGGGCTGAGGTTTGGAGGGAATAGGTGGATGGATTGGTAATGCGAAACGTGATTACTTGCCAGGAGATAATACGTGTAATGCCAATCGCATTAGCGCAGCAAACCGCGCGGGAGGATAGTGAGAGATTTCACGTTATTTACAACCTGGTCTAAAAATACGCTGCCTCGTAGCCCTGATGATAACTCGATTAAAGAGAAGCGATTGCACTCTTGTAACGCTTATGCCTGCGCCAATGCCTCCGTGCTCTCGTTCACCCTCCAGTTTTACCCCTTACAAATGATCATCAAGTCGAGAAGAATCACAGCTGTGCGAAACGCTCGAAGGCAGCTTTGTGGCGAATAGATATGAACCGATGAAAACTGATGTAACAATTTTTTAACTGATCACTCGAGGAACTATCGTCGTATGAGAGATCTATACACGGTTGAGAAGTCGAGCCTTCAAGAGAAACGAGAAACCTCTGAGGGTTCTACCGTTCGTTTTTTATTTCTTTTTCTCATTTTATTCTACGGATAGTAGAACGGTTCATACCGAGCGAGTTAATTCGCGTTGACTAACGATTATGAAAAAATCAGAGTTCTCGGTCACTCGGTCTCCCGTATACCAGACTGACTGGGGGAGTAACTTGGCTCTGACTCTTTCTGCAGCACCATCCTTATACCCATCTCAGGATCCGCCCACCCAACTGATTCAATTATAACGGAGTGAAGAGCGGAGAGGAAAAAGGTAAGGGAAGAGAGGAAAAAAGGAAAGTAAAGAAGAGTTTCTCAAGACTGGGCGAATTCGTATTTATCCAGATGAGGATGATGTAGATTAAGGGTGACGCGGCGTCGTCCTCGACAGACGCAAATGATATTACTACAGAAGTACGTCGGCGTCGTGACGGCCAAGCCAAGAGGCCCACCCGACTTGGGAACGGACATCGATGCATTCGTACGACGTGCGCTCCATACTCACCATTGAAGTATCAGTTTACCGATAAAAGGAGGACCAATCGGTAATGAAAGTAACGAGAATGCGTAATGAAAACGAACCTGCAGTGCTCGCTAGGGCGTAAGCTTACCTTTAATGGTAGGCAGTAGTTACAGGTATACCCTATAGGCGTGGGTCGCCCTTGCTCCAAAGAGCAAGGGCCATTCGACGGAGGAGAGGTTGACCGAAGGTTAACAATGTTCACCTTCGTCAGGCCACCGGACAAGAACGGGAACGTGTTTTCGGCACGAGATGGAAATTATCAAGCTGATCGGAAGTAATTCTGGGTGAATTTACTTCGGGTAGTTTGAGAACTTTGGTTTGGTCACCGTCGGTCGATTTCGACGGGTAAGTAAAATTGTTCTTTTTTGTTCCCGTTCTCAGGATCCATTGCCGCAAATCGTTTCCAATAAATTACGTCGCCGAAGCGGTCGGAAAATCGTGCAGAAATCCACCTTTGTTATACCAGATCCTTGCCAAAGCGAGAGACCATCTTTTTTGTTTCTGCTTTTTTTCTCTCTCTACACTCTTGAGTTAGTTGATAACTTAACATTAACGTCAACATGATGCTCATACCGAACCGTAGAGCTATACCATACGCGTTCAATAATCACTTTGCAAATTTTTCAAGACTGAGGTCACGGTCAAGATGTCATATGTATGTAAATGAAATTCAGGAGTCAATATTTAAATCTCGTTACATCCGTCGTAACCGGTTTCGTCTAGAATGCGATGAGAAAAAAACTTAGAAACTTCGTTTCAAATTGACACGCGAACCCAATTAACTTGTCATAGATAAGCAAATGATATTAGCAATTATGTACAGGTGACAAGGCGTGTGACTTTCACAAAACTGAAATTCAATCAATCAGTTTATTCTTGAAATTGATCGTCGTCGAGTGTTGGGACCGTTGAATAGTCGAATCAAAAACAAGTTTAATGGGAAAATACGTAATGAACTATGCTTAGAAACACACGTACGTGAAGGTTTAAGTATGAGTTTGGCGTCCACTTGAATTACCGTAAATTCTTACCAGAATATTCAATCTACGAATAAAAAATTGTGCTAAAACGATTCTTGATCACAGACAGGGACCGCATCCCTGCCTGTGATCAAGTGTCTTAAACAGTTGTCGTTTTAATATACCGTTTTGTCTCATTCCTTACTGATTCCAAATTCTGTTATGTCTGTATTTCAATGGAAAATCACTGTTACAGCTTATGCAATGTAGACTTACTGAAATCTCCTGATGAGTCTCTTGTCCGCGAGATTTAATTAATTACAAGAGATGTGAGCTGAAATACCAATTTCCAGTTTGGCTCCAACTTTTACTGCGGGACGGCAAGAAGCTTATTGATTCTCAAACTTGCTCGAGCTTATCTGATTTAAGTTGTATAGGAGAGCCTCAAGGGTATGCTATAGTCAGTCTTCACCGATTGTGTTAAATGTCTTATATTTTAGCTATTATCAGAGGCTATACATCGTAACGCAAAAAGCGCTAACACCCATATTCAACGTGCAACTTTCGCTTGGAACCAAAATGAATTTGTGTGTTTTTGTTCAGAATTGCATGTAGAATACGGGTGTTGACGCTTTTTTTACATTCGTGATTCGTGATTCGTGGACATGAATATTTAGAGATATCCAAGTCCACGTCGAAATCGACCATAACATCCTCTTAAATCGTGTTGATTTTCATAAACTCATGATCGTATTTGCCAAAAAATCTTTGGGTTTCAAGGAAATGAAAAATTCAATCCCAAGCAATTGAATAAAACGTTAAAAATCGTCGAGACCAAAGTTTTTTGGCCCTTGGCAAAATGAACCAACATCCCGTTGCTGGTTAGTGATAGCCATCGTTTATCAACAACTGATCTTTGTCGAGTCACTTTATTTGATTTGTAAACTTTTCAATCAACGGTGACGTCGTCTTCCTTTGTGTGATCTTTTAATTAATTTCCTCGCGCTTGGCACGTTTATTCTCGCCTTCAACGAACATTGAACTAATACAACTGGCTTTGCTTGTTTAAAAATATGATAGGAACGTGTAAATAATACGCATCGAGAATAAGAATTTAATATTTCAGAGTACCAGTTGGTTTCTAGCGAATAGATCAGGTCTGGTGAAAATAAACGCGAGATGAAACGCGGATAGCTGTTGCAGTGAATTACATAAACATAAAAATTAACGAGCCATCGATAAAACTAGGAAGCTTACAGGTGTCGAGAATCAGAGAAAAAAGACTCTGACAGTAAATTACGAGAGAAAAAAATAAATAAACGGTATTAAAAATCATGGGTCTGCTTTTGTTGAACGTGACTAGGTAAAATTAGCCCTTTGTGCACGCGATCTGTTCGCGCCATTTTTATTCCAGACTTCTTTGATTCAATATCGATGATGGTAGATATTTCGCACGCTGGCCACAATAATTCAGTGAAGCAGGTAATATTGCCGCGGTAATGGTTGAACCATTTGGCTCTGTGTCGTTATGCTGTTATTGGTGGTCGCTACGTAAAGGGTCGCTCGTTTCAAACGGACGCAGTAGATTCGTACACGGAGGCGAAATACAGGGAGCGAAAAGCATAAACCATTTTCTGTCAGTTGTTGCCGAGTGGTGAAAATTCCCCGCGAACAATTTTTACTTCCCCGATTATTTATGTGCTTTAAAGAGACCATCGTGGAAAAACACGTTTTAGAACGGCGTAATCCAAATAAAGGAGACAAGGCTTACGAGCTCTGTATTGCGGTATTTACCTGGATACGCGAATTAATATTTTTGTTTCTTGAACGGCATTCTGCAATTGTTACGGCAACTTACTTCTCGCAGAATCAAATATCAGATAAGGTAATGTCTTTTCATTCCCAGCTTGGGCGAGCAATTTTCAAAATCGATTTCCGACCTATTTTACGTATCGCTGACACTATTTCAAAATTTTTATTTACGGTGTAGCCGCCATTCCGATAATTTTATTCGACATTTCGAGTCGGGTACTGCAATTTTCGAACATGCGTTTCTAAGCCAACGCCAGGTATAAGCCAATTAGTTCGTCGATTTTCGACTCGGCGACGATTCCCATTTCCACCGAATGAAATACCATCATTGTGTGATATATTGGCTATTATTGCCCTCGAGGAATGTGGTTTGGTAATTTTTCAACGCGGACTGGTCCAATAGATGCGTCCTATTTTTACGCCACCTGTCATCCATACCACAATGGTTCTGCAACGTTCGAGGAAATTGTGCGAACCATTCGGTGGTTTTATTATTGATATTTTTTTTAAAAATGTGCCGTTTCCATGATCAATAGGTTCAATATTTACATTAAAACCTCGCACGAGCATTTCGAAGCTCGAAAATTGGCTAATCTAAATTCATTACCTTTCCGTTGATATGATTTTTGTTTAATTGATATCCCGTGATTTCCCAACGCTCGTCCCGGGAATCAGGTTTCAATTATTGGCACAACGTGTTTTCGCTGCATTTTAAAGATCCCACGTCGCGTTTGCGTGCAACAAGCCTGTTTCGAAGCGCAAAAATCCAAGGACTGAATGGACATGACACTAGTGATAAAAAATGACCCACGGCTTAGGTCAGTTGCGGTTGGCTGGCTTGGCTGGCCCGTCTAGTAACTATTACCAAAGCACTGCTGCAGGAAGTAGAATAGGTAAAATACTGGCCGGGCAGAGAGCGGCGTATAAATCACTTAGTGTGAAGTGTGCCCACCCGCAGGGCCGGTGAAAGAACAAAAATTCTAAGTGGGTGTGAGAAAAACACAAGTCGGACATTCTCAAAACAAATAAATCATCACTTTCTTTGGTACTCGGAGTGTGGATAGCTTGTACCAAAAAAAGAAATCAAACAATTATCTAGATGCTTTGGTATTCTCATATTCCTCATCTCCAGCCGCGATCTTCCAACCAACTTGAGATTATGATGAGAAATAACCATCATCTTGGTGAAAAAGTAAATTTTTAATAAACGTTAGTTGCAGGATAATGGAAACGCACGTGTGTTGGTCGGCAGACACGCAGAGAAGGGTAGATGATGGGGGGTGGGTAGGTATTATCCTGACTGGCGATACAATCTCGCCGCCGTTTGAGAGCGTTTGAGAGGGTGTTAAGTGTAGCAGACCCTCGGAAGTGCTCGGCTACTCTCTTAGGAATTATGCTCGATCTGGTGGCTTAAGATTTCGGAGAGTGAGCAACTTATCCTGCTGCAGACTTGCCGAAATCATTTCAACTTTTCAGACATCACCGGAGGCTGTCGAATTACTCAGACGAGGGGTGCTATCGGCCCTTGCAAACGATCATGTGATAATAAAAATTAAACTTCTATACCGTACTTGCAAGATTGTCCTTTTCATTTAATATTCGCCCCGTTTAAAGTCCGAACTTTTTTAATTATATACCTTTTTGATTTTGTTTCCATTACACGCCGAGAAGGGGACCATTCTCCGATAAACCGTTGATAACACAAATTGTTTACGTGCTCCTGCACATGGGTTTGGAAAGAAGCTGAGAAACTATACGTAGACTAATTTGAATGGCTCCTGGGAAAATATTTACGTCCCGCGTATAAAACTTGATCCACCATTTACGTGATTGAAGAACTTTTTAGATGCTCTGAATATATTTTCAGTAGCGTCTGTTCCTACAACTTTGCATCTACGTTCAGAATTTTAGTTCGGTTAATATCCTCTTCGAGATCAGTACGAGGAAGAAGTAGCTAACGTTGGAAAGTTACCCGACTGGGATGGGATCAGGAATCCCACGGGAAATCATCCGCGGAGGAGAACCGCTCCTGTAACATATTGTCCTCTATCCCCTAATAAAAGCTTAGCCCACTAATGATCGTTATACGGGTGAAACGTTCGACGAGCCGGCTAACGTGACGTTCCCTACCTCTTCAAATTTTGCATCTGGGACACGCTCGGCTTTACCTCAGGGTAATAAATAATTCCACTTCCCTTCACTCGGGAGTAAATAATGGACGAAACTCAACCATGGTGAATTTTTATTAGAACTCAAAAGTATATTTCTGCATTCGTCGAGTCAGCTTTTGTGGGGATGTTCAATACTGAAATTTAAGTATACAGATCAACGGCGTGTCAAACTGCTTCGATTTCCGTCCATAACCATCTTGATTTCTTTCAGCAATAATTGTCGATCCATCAAGCCGCAGCTTACATTGATTCACGTTAAAAATTTTATTCACATGTGCATCTGGACAGGATCCGGTATGGAGTACAATGACCAGGTATTAATACACGGCGTATCGACGTGCCTGCTGCAAGTGTCGCAAGCTCTACTCGGCTTGGTGAAACAATGGATTCTAGATGACTATAGCTGCGACATTTAGATCGTGAAGAGAGATTGTTTCGATGAAGCAAGTACATAAAAGAGAGAATCCCTGACCTCGCCGTGTTGCGCGCGAAATGCAACTTTTACCCGGTTATCCGTACTATCCTGGTGCATCCGCTATTGTCTTCCAGGGAGCCAGTTTTCACCCTGACGACATGTGTGACGGTAGATCGGGAAGATAACGAGTACAGCAACGACGGAAGTCTGTGTGTACTTCAACAGCTGAAAAGAAATCGAAATTATTAGACTGCTTATCCTTCTTTGCGGAGGTGAACTTGATTTGTTGTTCAAAGTTTGCGGCTTGATGCACGCTGGGAATCTTACGTGTACCGCGAAGAGTTTGAACGTGAAATGGCAGGAATTTACCCGAGTTTCGCAGAAGCCTCGTGTTTATCAGCGTCCTGGAGTTCAAAGACGACATCCCGTAGTGCTCACCCTGCAGTTGCTCGGAAAATGGCAAGAAAGCGGAAGCGCTCGCGCGTGCTTTTGAAGACCGGGATGAAAATCGGAGAATGGAAGCAGGTATTATTTACTCCGCTTATCTACCGCCGTTCACGTTGGGAACAAGTGAAAACCGCCGCGATCTTCGATATCATAAAGGTTTCGTCGGGTTAGTTCGGGGGGCTCAACAAAAGGACACCACAGCACGTCGCTTCTTCGGCAAAAATAGCGAAACCGCGCGCGATCTTCGTCGCTAATTTCTTTTTCTTCGTTGGAAGTCCTCCCTCCTCTCCTTCTCTTCTTGACGCTGAAATCGATACTCGAGGCCCAAAAACGCGGGGACAACAACAAGAGACGGAGCTCGGGAAACCCCGGGAGAAAACTGAGCCACTGTTGTTCGGTTTTGCTTCCGCAACAACGCCGCACCTCGAGGTAATAGGCACGGTGCAGATCGAACGGAGGGTCCGAGGAGTGTTCGCGCGAATACTCGCTCGGCCGCCCCCTGGGAATGCGGGTCCACCTCCTCGAGAACAGCTCTCCTCTCAAACACTCCACAATCCACACTCCATGCACTCTCGTCTCGACGTGGCCGATACTTACCTGGGCCATTCCTGAACCTCGTCCCGCAGGATCGGGATCGCAGTTTGTCCAGCAGGAGACGGGAGTAAAGCTAGACAGTCGCGCAGTCACCCGGTGATCCAGGGTTAGCGAAGCTCGCAGACTCCTTGAGGCGATCGATCAACATTGGGAAGGTTAATAAATGTATAATTGCCTTCGGATAGACAGGCCGGGTGGTCAGGACGAGACGCGGAATTTGGCACCCTCGCCGAAAGCCCTCGGGAACTGTCGATCGTGCGGGTTTGCCTTTTGATAAATGGCTCCGCATTATACCTAAGACCTTCTCTCTGGCCTTCCAAGTCGCGCGACGTTGAGTGAATAATGACCACGCGATGTCACACTCCGTGTGGAAATTCGATCTAATAAATCCAATTTTCAATCACACGACAAAACGCATGGCATTACCCTTATACCCTGAGCAAATTCAGCCAGTAGGCACCAATTATAAATACAAACGGTTTGTCACCCATCCTGCTTTAGTTGTACTCGTATTTTGGACGTACGATGTCGAGTATGTTTCTGAAGTGAGTATTGCTCAGAGTATATACCAAACCGCGGATCAACCGCCGGATCTGCATTCAATATTTTACATTCTGTACGTAATATTTCAATGAAACGAGTGTTTAGAGAAAATACAACCAAATTAAAATATGATTTGTGCACCTTTGTACTACGTTGAATTCGAGGGATATTGCGTAATAAATTTCATATTGTGAACTATAATTGAATAATGAGCTCTACTCGTTTTTCAACGACAGGGACACAAATGCAACAGTAATAAATTGTCCTAGAACGAAACTCTCGGTACCTCTAGGATCTCGATTTCGACCCGATTAAGCTCGAGGTTTCGCTTCACTCATACGTAGGTGTACTGAAATTCGTGAAATCTATCCGTCTGGCCTATTGTACCAGCGAACACTACTGCTTTGACAGAGGGCCGGTTCATAGTTGTTGTTCTATTTGGAGACGAAGGGTCCGTTGGCTGTTGACGTTAGAGTGTCGGCGGATCTGTACGTTGTGCTGCACGCGACGTTGCTCCTTGGCACGTCACAGTCTGGCTCTGTTGAGTGCTGGCGAGCACGCCGACTAAAATGCCGTCTGATACGCGAATGTACAGAGTGTTTTCTGAAAGTATTTTACACTGGCGCCAGATTCGTCGTCGGAAAATCCGGAAAAGTCTGGTACGCGTGAAACCCGATGAATCTAGTTTGGGAGAGTGTTTTTCTTTTTTATTCCTGATGTTGGACTGCTTACGTATTTTTTAATTTTCACCTGAAAGGATCGGACGCATTTTTTTCTCGTTTCTTTATTTTCCTCAACTTCGAAGTAAGAAAACTTGCACACACCCTGCGGGTAGTGGAATCCCCTCTCTGCCAAGTTCGAGATCGAATAACTCACTGGTAAAAAGTTGCGCAATGTATTCTTCACGGAGTAGGTAGGTATACCTACGCGTTGAAGAGCTTTTATCAGCAAAGTAGCATGAAAGTATTGGAAATGATTTGTCGAACATTTTCTTCGCAGGATATCGATTGAAAAACCTCTCTTGTTGTTCATTGGATTAACGTCGTACGAAAGATGATCGACTATCCTCAGTTGCCGTCAGTTCCTCGCAAAACTGGATGGATCACTCAAGAAGGAATAAGGCAGCACTGAATCCGCTAGATACAATAAACGATTTGTCCTGCGTCGTGAATCTGAGAGACTCCTCGCGCGTCCCTCCACACCCTAAATCGCAAATGTTTCACCACTGAAACTTCAGTAACCGCGATAATCAGATAGTACAAGAGCCAAACCTCGTGCACGAGGACACTTCGCGGTGGAACGCGAAGATAGGGGACGACTCAGACGATGAGTTTCGATTACCTGGAGCGCATACCCGCACACAGGTACGTACGGGAAAGTAATAGCGACGGCTGAGCTTCTCTACAAGGAAAACTGCAGGCGCGAATGCGGTAACCATCGACCGAAAGCAGTCTCTGGGTAGTCTAGGAGCCCGTCGAAGACGGCGAAGCCACACTGCGTCTTGGTGTCTCCTAAGCCAACCGCCGTCGGCACCGAGCCATCGGCTCGTCACCACGATCTCCGGAAATACCAGGAACCTATCAAGACTTTTACGTCGACCAACTAGCATTCGCTGTTGCGGGTCGATAACCCTGTGGCGGTGGTATTCAGCCACTCGGCAGACTCTGGTGATATTTCTCCTCCTGTTGATATTGCCGCACACCAGGGACGTGTGAATCCCTCTATTCCCCCACCCTCCCCTCGTCGCACTCAACCCTATTTTCTCGCTCGCTATTCTGCTCTCTTGTCCGCTCTCTCGCTTTCTCGCTCTCTCGCCATCGCAGTCTCGCCCCTTGCCCGAACTGCTGAAAACATACTCACCCTTATACGAACAACCGGACTCGTACGTCGAAATGAGAACACCAGAACGATTTTCGCTTCGAAATTGATTCGTTCGCAGTGAAATTGGAGATGGATCGGGAGTCGTCGACCCGATGTCATTGGGAAAAGTTCATTAATTATATGGGCGCTGGAGAGATGCGACCTTAGTTCGGCCAATTATACCTCGGGGTATACGAGTTTCCCAAATCCTCGAGTCCTCGGCCGATCTATTTTATTTCCCTTATTTCCATCTATCACTATACATACGTATATATATACACACCTATTCATATACACGCCGGGTTGTAAAAATCCGAATCCCTCGCGAGTGGATTTTGCCCAACGTGCAAAAGCTCACGCCAAGAAGATATACGTGAACGTCTGGAATGCGGTGAAACGGGATTATAGTTATATGGTTATGGTGTTACAGGAAGTGTACAAGGGACGAAATAAGTTTTCAAACAAGCAAGACGATTTCTGAAATTCGTTAGAAAATGAGTTTATTTCGTTTTACCACATAGTATATAAACGCCATGGTACAATGCCCTGGTAATGGACACGCACGACGTTGATCGTTACTGCAGGAAACAACTCTGAAGTACTAAAAAAAACATGATAATCATAATAAATTTGAAAAGAAAAACACAAACAAAAACAATCATACAAAGTCACAATAATCATATGTATCTACTAATAAAGTTACCATTCATTTGATACGTCGTATAAATGTAATATTAAAACTGCTTTACGCGTATGGTGAAAAAATAAACGCGCGAGTGCGTGTATGTGTGTGTGTGAGATGTAAATAATAAATAAGCATGAGTACTCATGGTGCGACGCGATGTGGAGGCTCGGTCGCCGGGTCGGCTCTGTGCGTGACGGCTGTTGAGATGATTAAAATAGTTTAATCTGGTGGAGTTACACGAAAGTGGCTCTCCCGGAGTCGAAGGAGCAAGGTTGACGGGCCATGTGGACTGAGGGTGGGGGGACGGCAAAAGGGTGAGAGAATTAAAAAATTCACGGTTGTCATGGTACAGAGCAGACTCGGGTGTGTCCCAGCCTCCGCCAACTTGGACCAGCTAGGCGCGCACCTCAGGCTCGAGGACAAGCACCGACGTCTATATTCAGGCATTTGGCAATTACCTCTTACGTGTTATATCATATATATCATAGGCGTAGGGAGAGAGGTAATGCTCGGAAACATACTCACTATGAAAAGACTCAGTGGTATTCATGCAAACCTGTCGCCGCAGAGTCCAATTTGAGGAAAAATGGTCGTCCTCGAGCCTAATATTATATCTTTCGTCTTTCTTCGCCGTCTTTTCCGCTTTTTTTATCTCTTTCATTTTTCTCTTTCCTTTTTTTTCTCCTATTCTTTTCTATTTCGTGTTTTACCTTCACTTCTCCGCTACTCGTACACTCTTATACTGTTCATCTCGACTCCAACTCTCACGCTCACTATCTGCGACGAGACGAACTCTAACCTTGCACAGGTGACTGTGCTCGGATTTTTATACATCATCGTATTATGTTTTCATCGTTTACACGCGTATCACCAACTCGTTTAGTGCCGTTACGATCGTGATATGAATATTAATAATAATAATAAAGACAAATTGGAATATTTTTAATAATAACATTAATAATGGTATACTGATAAAAATGATGTGATAGCGTACGTATATAGTAATATATAGTACTCAGTAACATTAATCATAGTAGTAGTAGTAGCAGCAGCAGTAGTAGTAGTAGTAGTAGTAGTAGTAGTAGTAGTAGTAGTAGTAGTAATAGTAGTTATTACGACATAAATCAATATTCTTAGACAGTTTCCATTGAGTTGTATCGAACGCGCGTCAATGTAGCTATTATAATAATGCGGTTCGATCAAGTCGATGAAAAGTGTTAGGCGGTGCTTCTTCAGCCCCGCTCAGGCAATAGAAGACACGTGTATATTTAATGTATATTAGTATTGCAGTAGGCAGTATACGTGTGTGTCATGTACAAAATACTCAGATACGGAATAGGGTATACAGTGCACACTGTACTGTACATACACGTGTAAATTTTCAGCGTACAAACCCATTACGCGTGTTCAGCAGATACTGGCCCGCCAAACTCGTATAATTGGCACACCCTCTCACCACAAGCAGCAAACCGAGGGGGAAACGTGACACGTGATGGTCCCTCAGTTTCGGCGAAATTTATAAACCTTATCTTTATCTTCATCAACATTGAAATTCAATCACGCGGAACCGATCGCATTTTCGTCGTGACACCCGGACACTGTACTCCGACGGATCCAACTACAACACAACGAAGGTGGTTGGTGCTGGGCAAAATAACGCCACACACTTATTGGTAATCCGTGATCTTGTAATGATCGTAACTATGTTCACGTACGTCGTGCAGCTACGTACACGGCATGAAGACACGCGTATATAGCGGCGGAGGTATAGTAAAGGCCCCGGTTGTTGTTGGAGAAGTAACGGCAAGTACCTACGGTGGCAGTTGCCCACGTTGGAGCGAGTTCAGATTTATATGCTTGGCGCGAACGCGACGCCGCGACGTTGCTAAGGTCAACTCAAAGGAGGATGGGGTCACACGGTGAGCTCAAAGTGGCACACAGACGGTTCGGCGGATGGAGATATCCTTGATACGATCCAACTGGCCCAGTGGGCTGGGCCCTCTTGACCTCACCCGGATACCCAACCCCCCCTCGCGTGCTCGGCTCAGGCACAGGAGGAGATGCCGCCACAAGAGGCAATTAACCTTCTGCGCTGCCCTGCGCCCCTTTGCGCGCATGCACCCTCCGGTGTAACCCCTAGGTGCTGTATACTGCGTACTTCGCCACTCCCTTGATATCCCACTCTCGGCACATCTGCATAATCACGCTTGATTCCCGATGCTAATTAGAATCTGCGGTTCGTTGCAAATACACCGATATACCCCCATCATCTCCGACGTGATCCAGCTTCTGTAACGCGGACGTACATCGCGTTGGCCCGTCCTAGTGTGCGTCTCGACTCGTACGCGGCGGACGATTAAGTTAATGATAAATTGACGATAACGAGTCGTTCCCCGCTTCGTCTTTGCGCTCAAAACTTTTGTAGGTCTTTTCACCGCTGCAAAAGGTGTTGAAAGTCATTCAATACGATATTCATTCTGGTACTGTACGTTTATACATTACAAATTTGGCTCGAAACTGGGTGATTTTTTTTTATTTTGCCAATGGTGTAGGGTGATTCCTATCACTAAATTGAGTTGTCGATCCTCCATCATCTTCGTATAAATTCACCATTGACGGAAAAAGTGATCCTAATGACGAATCGTCGGTAAATACAAGCGTTCGCTGAATAAACACCGTTCTACTTTTCCATTTCTGAGGACTGGTATCAGCATCGAACTGATGGGTATGGGAAAGGAAGAAAAAACTGACAATTAACGTGGTGCCAGGCCGCGCACCCAAATAGTACTGCAGTTACGGTTCGTTACATAAGAATGCCTCGATACGTCAGCGTTGAAAAGACCTTAAAAATCGTTGGAAGTAGGCGGGCAACGACGCGTTATCCAGTATTCTCTGCAACTCGCTCCAAAGTGGTACCTATTACACGACGAAAAGCGATCTCGTTTCACGATATTATATCAGGCCCATTGTCCATTCGCGAGTAAATTTACTCGGGAACGAAGAATGAACGCGAATTACTTATTACTGTTCTTTTGTTCGAGCGGGACAATCTTTCTCGTCCCGTTCGGACAAAATCATCTATCCTGACCCTAATAATCTTCCGACGAATTATCGTCTCTCTATAGTTACTATTGCAAGTCTCGATATTCGCGTAACCAATGACATTCACAGGAAGGCAGCTACTGCTCGATAAGTAGGCGGTAAATCAATGGCGCATTTTAGTTCCATGCTCACCCCGTTAGAACCGGCGTGAATAACCAGCGTCGTAGAGCTTGCAAAGGCTGTCCGCACGTCCAGGGATGCCCGCGTGCATACCCGGCACCGAGACGGACACCGAGAGCGCTTCCTGGTGTTTCAGAATCTGTCGACGTCGCTGCCATGTGAAGGTCCACGCCGCTATGATGGCTATTTGAGCTATGAGGAATACCGTTCCGGCGACTATCGCTTCGCCCAGGTTGATGCAGATGCCGTTCACAGCCTCCGACTCGACGAAGATCGTGTCCTTCGTCGCCGTTGCGTTACCAGTTTTACCGTCCCGCTCGAACCCGAACTTATCGGTTATCTGGATCGACTGCACCACCAGGAGGTCGTCTCGCGACTGGGATGCTGCACGTCGGCGCCGACGACCGAATGAGATCACGGAACGCAGATCACCTGTCGATTCTTCCTGGTCGCACTGCACTGGCTCACAGCTCGGCATGCATGGGGTCACCAGGGCACGGAATTGTACCACTTCGGAACTCGGGAACTTGAAGGCGTCGAAATGGGATAAAAGAATCTGAAACAAAATCATTGCGATGTTGTTGGATGCTGGAAAATACCTTTCGTTAACATAACCGGATGGATAACAAGTACGGGCTTGTTTGAACGGCGATAACTCATCCTGTCAGATTTCAGGACGATACATGAATTTCGAACGGTCCATCTACCCTGAAATGTGATATTTACACGAACCCTCGAAAGTCAATCGATTTTGCAAATTACTCTGAAGCCAATCTACAGCGACACCCATCACGTATTCGACGGTAGCTCCTGCTTCTCGATAATCGTACCGGAAATTTGGCCTCTTCTTGTCAACTGGTGTGACGCAGCTCAGTTTCGAATGGGAATTAATTACGTGAGGGCATTTTGCGCGCAATCCGAACTCACCGGGGGAGTTTAATAGGTTGGCGGGTTTAGCTTATGTACATGTACAAAGTGTTTTAGAGTGAACTGCGAGGTAGACTGGCACCTCCGCCCCTATTTCACCGATGTCGATAATTCCATAAAGTTACATGAAGCACGAACATTCGTACTGCGTTGTTTTTTGTTTCACAGAAATTATTTACACCGTTCGAAAAAATACCACGTACTAAACGGTAACAGTTTCGTATTCTGTATTAATAATCTGCATCATATATCATACAGATTGCAAAATCGGAATATAAAGAAGCCGAAACACCAAGATATTTACTCGAAAACGATGTTGTATACGGCGTGACCACTTTTTACAGATATGAAGTCAAACCTAATTAGTCGAGCGAGTAACGGAGTTTTCGAATAATTTTAACCGTCGACTTACGGTACTTTTTACTCGGGTTGGTCTTACTTCGAGGAACGATGTTTGCCGCGAATATGAACCGCTTCGAAATGCATCCGGGTGACAAAAAAGTCTGTATGCATCGCGAACCAGTTTTTAATCTTAATTATTTTTGAAGACAGTTTTAATCTTTATTTATTCCTTTTGCGAGATGTGAGACAGATTTCTTGAAGTGCTAATCCGGACATGGATCGAAGAACACGGTCAATTTGCAAATGAGAACGAACAACTTGCAAGATCTTGTAAATTACTCCAACCTTCGCCGTAAACGATATTACTCACTTACGAAACTCATTTTTCACAGTACTCTTCTCTCATTCTCTCGCTCTCTTTCTCTCTCTTACTCCCCGAGTTACCACAATACCTAGGTGGATTTGTAGACACGTCCGTTTTCATTATACGCCCCTAACTTTTGAACCTTTTAGCCGATTCTGTCCACTTTTAAACTCAACCGAAATCCACGCAAGGCTGAGAAATGTTTCCAATTTCATTCAAACCGGTTGTAAAATGGGTGCTCTACGGTAAACGTGACACACATACCAGCCGAAACTTTTGCCGAATTTCTACCGGCGTAGTGATATTACAAGGTAAAGTATATTACGAGTTTTGCTGAAAAAATAAGAACGCGACAAGCCCGTGATGATAAATTAGTTTTCATGATTTAACCACCAATGAATTGCCATTCGATCATCCAGATGAAAGTAGAACAGAAAAACCTGACACGGAAGAATCGTGAAAAAAGTGCATCGTACGCGTGGTTTTATAGGTTCAACGAACCATGGAAACACACTCCCGCACACGGTAAAAACAGCCACGTTTTAAATCTGCAAAATGTCCGACGAGCTGTCAACGATTATATAAATTCCCTCTGTGTTTGCATGTGACTGTTATTACTTTCTAATAAAGCAATATTGCGACGTTCTTTGTGGTAAATGACGCGGAACGACGCTGCTAACGAGACGTTACACCCCGGCCGCGTCTCGCCGACTTTCATTGGCTGTTCCGCGGACGGTACAGATTATGTATACCATTTCTTTTGTCCTCTTTCATTTCATTCTCATTTGCCTTTACTTATTTCGTCCTATTGCTTTCGCTCATGGCGCGGCGTTCGCGTACGCTTGCGGCGAACCGAGCCACATTATCTTGCAAAATGACCAGATCTACGGCACCATCTATTAAACCAGTCCCATTGCAACCGGTAGCGTAGGTACTTCTGCCATTTATTAGGCTTCTTCAACGAATGCTATCTAAATCTTTCTGGGAAGTAAAATCTCCCCACCCCATTTCCTGAATGTTATATTCTCTGCGTTAGTAAGAGCTGCACTCACTCGTCTTCATCGTAATTAAATCTAGATGAAGTTCAGAGTAAATGTCTGAACGAAGAAGAAAAAAAAAAAAAATAATACGAAAACCTGCTTTCTATACATTCAGATGGCGAGAAATTTTTCCCGGATAACTTGCCAACGTAATTTACCTTCCACGCAATCTCTTTGGCCTCGTAAATTCGTTAGAACAATACGTAACCGCACGGTAATTTCGGTTTTTCTCTTCAACCGGCGCATTCCATCCACGTACCTATACACAGTGCATTACATATCCCGGTGCTTCTATTCTAGCCAGACCAATTTGCAACTAATTTTTTTTTTCAAATTGTTGGAACGCGGATAAGGTCAAAGAACGGTGAAACCGTTACATCGGAATTAGGATTTTCTGAACATTTGATGTGCACCCTATAATATACGCGAACAATTTTTCTTCACACAGTTTCATTTTGTAGTTTAAAAGGTTCCAAATCCTTCCCGCAGACCTTGAAGTAAGTCCGAGTTGTGAGACCGGATGGGTTTGAATGAGAAACAGTAATTCCTACAAGCGAATAATGTCTCTGCTGCGCTTACCTTGCCGGTGGTGGCTGACTTGTAGAGTGGACCCATGATCAAATGATCGGTAGGACATCCGCGTGCGTCGATAAGAACGATCTCGCTCGAGTCGACGCCGTCCATCGCAACCAATTCGCGAACGAAGATCTCGTACGGGCTGTTGGGGTTCAGTATCTGGAACTTGAGGGCCAGGGGGTCTCCAACCTCGGCAGAGCGCACGACGTCGTTTCCACTGCGATCGGTAATCTTCATCGCCACATTAGGCGAGTCGACGATCACCTCTTCCGATAGGGCGGGAGTGATCTCGCCGTGAACGCCGAGGTCAACCTCATTGGACACCGTCTTGTTGGTCAGGTCGTACAGACAGGTTATGGCTAGTCCAAGATCGGAACTTGTCACTATAGTGTCGTGGTGCTGGATGACAATGTCGTTCATGTATCTGCCCAGACCCTGTTGACGGATGTTGCATTCAAGGTCGTCGTAGGCCATGCGCAGCTCGAACTCGAGATCAGATTTCACGTCTTCGACACAAGAATTTGGGGAGCCTTTGGCGTAGATTTTACCGTTGAAAAGCTTGGTAGTCTGGATGTGGGCGACCATTTGACCGGCCTGGCAGTCTATCGTTACGTTGTAGCAGGAGCTCAATTCGTAGCTCGATCCTTCGGGTACGTCTAGGTAAGGTTCCTACGCAACAAAACAAGTGTTTTCAAATACTGCGGTCGTAAATAGAAAATTTACAAGATCGCTCCGAAGAATTCTATAAATTTGGCCGTAGTATGAAAATCAAATCAAATCGCAATCTGCAATGCCACATGAAGGGATAGATGCACAATACAAATTTGTCTCCTTTCCAAAATTACGGTCTACCTTGAAGTAGTTTTAAAATGGCGTCTTTTGATCAGAATGTAGGAGACCCTGAGCCACGGATTGATACGGCATCCAGTATACTGTACAAGAGCTTATACCAAGGAGGGATAGCATAACGAATGAAGTACCATCGCAGAGCTAATCTATGAGGCGCATCTGTGCGATGTGCTTGTCAGGTGTTAATCGAAGTCTTACCTGAATGTCGGTGAGGGTTGCGCGAGAGTGATGACTGAGGCGGCACACCATGTCACCGGTGTCACCGTAGTCGTAGGTGTGACAACGGAAAGGCGAATTGAGGCAAAGTTCACGACACTCGTCGGCCGACCCAACATCCTGGTAAACAGAATCTACCGTTTTCAGGATTCTACCGGTCAACTTCTTGAATTCGCAGAGCTTCATTGGCTCTTCAACGCAATGGTTTTCCAAATAGTCGAAGCCGTTTGCTGTTTGGAAGGAGCCGGAACCAGCGACAGTCAACCGGTCCATTTCGGAAAGCTCACAAGTCTTGGTGGAGTTCTCGTAGTTGGCAGACCTGCAACAATAAAACGAATTTCGAAGTTATAAATCGGTACTTCGTTAATACGAGTAACTTGCTGGTCTGTTTATTTTCTTCAGATACCGTCACGTGCTTAGAAGTTTTTAATTCATTGGCAAACGAAGTGTGAAAAAGGTACAACGGTAACGAACTACGATAATTGTAGATGCTGTTCATTCAGCTATTTCATAATTCAAATACAGATTTTCATTAGCATATCGCGATGTTGAAATCGATAGAGCTGTTCATGTCGAATTAACTCCGTTGTTTATAGACACAAAAAACGCGGTTAGGTTGGGTATCTGTGGATTATGTTAGAAGGCAATTAACCTAATGCTTTGTAAACGCAATCATCTCTGCGAACGTTAGTTACAGTCTTGTCGAAACCTGCGTTACAGGTTCTTTGGTTAGTTCCTTCCATTGCCCGTTTCATTCAAAGCGTGAGTTTCGACTCCACCCTTTCCATTGAAAATGGTGGTTTACTTCACGTGGTTTTAAGGCAGCGCGTGACCGCATAACAGGAGAGCGAAAAATATATACATGTATACATGTACACGTCTAGTCATCCGTAGACCTCACCATCTCACGCGTGATTAATCATGTTTCTAATTTTATGCGGTGCAACTTCTTATGCTCCTTTCGTCACAACGCCACCCGCTTCCTATCCCCGTAAAAGTTCTGGTCGTTGCTAAACCAAACTCTGAACGTCTTTGGAGAATAATTGAATTTGTTACCGCATAACGCGAGGTACTGACTGTACCGCTAATCTTATTCAAAGCGTTACTCTTTTTCCACCTATTCTTATGTAACCCGGTTCAAACAACAAAAATTAATAAATTGGCTAAGTAATAATTGTTAAGCATACTCTAAACCGCCTATCACAAACACAACTTTTTACGACGGTTAAGTAGAGGAAGAGATGCAAAGTTTCCGCTCTGCACATGCCAGAGGCAGGTATCATTTTCAGCGCTGGGTAAAAGAGAGTACAAAAAAAAAAATATTCTCTGGCAAAGTATTTCAAGCGAAGTCATTTTGTGTTACGACCTGGTTACAATTACAGGGCACGGACTCATACTGCAGCTACAGTTGGTGTTGACCGTTGTTTCACCCTTTAAATAATTTCGTAATAATAATTTCTTTCCATCATGTACGTGCACGAACTTCTACTTATATCTTTGTTAATGAAGAAAATTTTCCCGCCTATATCTCGGGCTTCTATATCGTTGGACAATGGAAATTTATTCTATCAAGCTTTATCGATTTTGGATTATATTCCTTGTATTACTTTTAATACCTGAATAATATTCATGGGCGTTCTTCGCTATGATTTCAATATTAAGATATTCTTGTCAGCGAAATTTAAGAATCACACAACTTCCGTTAATGTTGTCTTAAATTTCAAGTACCTCCGCTGAAATACATACACACAGGCACGTTCTCCTGTCAACTTTTACTTCCACACCCATTATCGAGGTTCCGTCTGATCCAGCGCTTTAAAGAGGAATTTTCAAAGCCACGCTCCGCTCGCGCGAACTTAATGAAATCTCCAAAGTGGTGTACCCAACCACTACACTTGCCTGCCAGTGTCTATAGACTCGTTATCCACCCTTTCCGACAACACGCCAAAATGAAGTGGAACCTGCAACCGGCACGACTCGATTTTCCCTGAATCACGTCAGGGTTACTTGAACCTTGCAAATGGCCCTAATTTTCATTTGTAAGAACTCGTGAAAATCACTGACATTAATACCTCCATACAGCTGTTTCACCTGATCCAGCTGGAAGTTTCTTCTATTTCAATCACACTCTGGCTGATTGTGATTGCCTTTCAAGTAAATGCTGTTACGAGTCTTATCATTGCAATTTTCATACTCATGCGCCTGCTATGTTTGCTCCCAGTGCGTGTCACTTGAGACCTTTCAATAAGAGTGACACATTGGAGCGGTGAATCCGTCTCCATCATCCGTTACCCAGAGTCAATGAAGCGTTGGATTTGGCACTAGAGCCGTTTCGAATTAGCCACCTTATCGGTTACTGGACCAAAGATGATGGACGACTACGGTTCCCTGGCTCTTTTCCTTCCTATAAGTTCCCTCTGTTTTCGGCGAAGAGTCTGTATTCATTTATTTGGTCGTAGCCTCGCGGAATGTCCTAAGTTCCAGTTTCCCCCGGAATTCAAGATTCTTATCTTACTTTTCAGTCAGATAATCGGATGGTTGACAATTCTACGTCCAAGTATTTCTCAGCCCTTAATGCATTTTGATTCCCTTCCCTAATAGGACGAAAGATACTCACCCGAAGCAAACTTGGAATAAATCCCGAGGGAAATTTTAACCTTCCTGGGCAGATGTTGAACGTAAAGTTAACTTTGTCCGGGCAATACCACCTCCAGACGCTTTACTTTTCTTTTTATCTTCCTCTATGTCTTCCTTTCTCTCTCTCTCTCTCTCTCTCTCTCTCTCTCTCTCTCTCTCTCTCTCTCTCTCTCTCTCTCTCTCTCTCTCTCTCTCTCTCTCTCTCCCGTATTTCTCGAGCTGTTTCCAACAAACGACGAGACAAAAAAGTGCCCGCGGATCAGCGAGGCAGTTGGAAAGAATTACAAGTGGCACCGCGGCACGATCGCGTCTCGAATGAATCTCAATTATTTCACTGCTCCCAGAGTACGTTTATACCTATGTGCTACTCCGACGTGTCTGATCTACTGCTACATGCAAGAACCAAGACACCATTTCCCGTAACTTGGTGTGAAATTGCGTGTGCGCGTGTATATAGGCTATTCAGATATCATTGCAACGTCACACGGAATTGCTCGAAAATATTTTGCTACATAAATATCAGGCAGAAAACTTAAAAACTCTGTAATGGCGCAAATCCTTGAGCGTCTTTTTTATTGAACAGCAAATAAAATGTTGATGAACACGCTAATGTAGTTTTCAGTTTCACAGACCTCTGTATCATTGCGGTCATCCACGGCACGAGTGTAATTATTCCCTTGGCAAATAAGTAGGAGTTGGATCTATACAAAAAAATTGAGTGTAGAGTACACAAGGCTCCGAAGGTAAACACGAGGTGTATAATTCGCGAGTATAATGGCGAGAGGGGAGAATGCGATGGTCATTGGCCTAGCTAGACGGATTACTGATCGCCTTGCTGATGAGTTTTTATTGAATTTTTTTTATTTCACTCAAGTTATCTTTACCGTTCCAACTGTCTCACCAATGTCTATTATTATGGCTTTGAATTTTCACTGTTTTTTTCTTAGTCCTTCAACTTTCTGATAATGAACAATCAATCGTATAATTACGCTCAGCTGCTGCCTTTCATTCATTTCAATGTATTTTATTCGAAGTCGGAGACCGTGATTCTGAAGATTACGAGTGCAAATTATACGGTCAATATCGATGATCTGACTAATTTGAATTACAAGTAATAATAATTTAGCAAACGTGATGAAGGAAGCTAAGATCTTGAAATAAATCGCACCCTTTTGAACTTTATCATACACGTGGCGCGTTTGCCGCTGGGGCACTGTGAAGCACTCAAAAACATGTTTGCAGTAGGATATAATGTAAGAAACGTAGCGTACATTACGGAACCTGTTATAAACTCGGGTAATGAGCCTCAATTAGCGAAGCGTAACAGCGTGCTATTACAGTAAATATCGCCTCTGTAGCAAAAAATTTTTATAGCTATAAATATGTGCGGCAGAAATTGGCGCGATTTGAGAAGAAGAAAGAGTATAGAAAGGAAGAGGATACAGATATGTATCAGGAGAATATTGATCTCAGAGTGACCTTAATTAACTATTAACTTGGTTACCAAAAACTATGGAAGTTTTGAAGAAAAGCTGTTATCTCGAGTTACGAAGTCAATTAAAGTTTGAAATTAATATTTTCTCAGCTTATTCGGCGTTGACTAAAACAACTCCTCCCTCCGGATTTAAACGTTAGTCAAATCTCTCCGCTTCAATCTTATTCGGTACAGCTCAACTCACGGCCTAACCTAATCTTGATACTTGAACTGGCCAGACTTGGTTCATTGTTAGACAAAATTAAAAGCGACGCAGGTATACGTATCTCGTTGCAAAAATGAGATGTCACGGGGATCAATTTACTTTTAGAAAAAAATATAATTCGGCAGAATTGTGGTCAGGGAATTGTGGACTGTCTCAGCCTACTACAATAAATTAATTACAACTTTCTAATTCAAAATATTAGCAACGAGACAGCCTATCTTTCCATCAAATGATACTGAAATCGTGTATGTTGCACACAATCTTATATATTCTCTCTTTGATCACAAGTATTACGGCAGTCCTTACGTGTTCCTTGTCGATCTTACAGTGAACGTAAAACCAAATCCTCAAACTCTATTAACATCAGGCTCGTGAACTTGGAAAAAGTTTGTGGAACAGGGTATGTGAGATTGCATGACACGAAATTGGTAGTAAGGAAGACTAGATAAGTCGATATTGTGCCTCTATTCGGTACTAAAAATCACGGTGAGATTTTCATAAGCTATAAAGAACACAGATTTTTAAACACGCCGCTCGTCCACACGAACAATGTGTTCAGTTTTGTATCTCCAGAAGTTTATCTTCCAATGTACGTACGTAATTGAGGATATAAAACTCAATGCAAAGGAACTCGGTCTTGTGTGGTTTTGTGTTCGTATTCTAGCTCTACCGTTCCTTAGAAAACATTCTTTTAGTAAAATAGTAAAATAGAAGTAAACCCGTGACTAGAAAAATGCAACAAAGAATCAACAATAACGGTCCAGCATAAGCCCCAGGAGTAAATCCGCCTCCTATTTCTCTTGCAATTTCGCGTCGCTTCCTTTTCGTTCAAACCTTCACCTCTTAGCGTGCATCGTCTCTAACCCGTGGATTCCATATTTTATCCGCACGGCTGGTACTCGCATTACACGTCGTGAGAGCCGGCGACTCTTCCCTGCAGTTTTCATGGTTTCGGTATAGTGCCCCTTTCCTCTCAACGTCATAATTTATGTATCATATACTTGCTTGTACCCGGTACACATACACCGATACGTATGCTCTATGCAATCCCGTGATGGATTGCACGCTCAGCTGCAGCTCCGACTGGGCGAGACGCCCGCCGAGTTCAAGTCTAAGCCGCAGACACTTTCCAGTCTACCATCCGCAGCAAGCAGGACTCGTAGGAGCCAGTCGACAGCCGCCAGAACCAGGAGCCGCCCTCCATCCCCTCGATAAATGGCTACAATTACCTACATGTGCCGATATATAACCGCGCGTGTCGACGTACAGCAACTCTAGTGGAAGAGAGCGCTCTTTCAACTTGCAATGTCCAGTAGTACGTCACTCAGTGGTCTGCGGCGCTATTCACAGTTTTGGTAATTGTCCCGAGGGACACGAGCCAGAGAAATGCAGTGGTAAGCGACACCTGGATGTTGTGACGGACGAGGTACGGGAGCGTAAAGAAAGTACTCGGGACCCAAAGAGTAAATCCTGCACATATCAATTCCACATGTATCGTGCAGCTCTATCGCCGCGTCTATTTTACTTAAAGATGGCTTTTTACCAAGCCTGGTTCAACCTTTAGCATGCAATTTTCCCGAAGAGATAAAAATCGGTTTCCATTCAGGAAGAATGGAACAATGGGTCTCACTTACGCGAAAACAAAAGATAATTTGACGATGCCGCCTGGAGTACATCACACCGCTTCATGAGTCCTTAAAGTTTGATGAGAGGCACTTTTCTCCATCAATCTCTGGGACTGATACTAAAATCGAGAATTCGTATAATCTTCGAACACTCCATGGTCCGGGAAGCGCTTCCCTGTTTCCGTTCCTGGGATCGTATATCCTTATTTCGTTCATCTCGCCTGACTGCTCTGAATTTGCCGATTGAACGCCATGGCTGAGTTAGTTAGAGGCAAGAGGACAAAAAAGGGAGAAAGTTCCGTTAAGGGTGGACCCTGTCCCAGGCAGTGAGGTCTCCTGCTCCAATCAAGCTCAAGCCGTCCGCTTTTATCATACCACTGGACGCAGTAACGATCGGGGCATTTAGCGTTCTATAACTGTCTCGCGAATCAGACTATGTGGGTAGCTCGAATGGGCTAGATCAGCACTCGTGATTAGACTGATCGAATCCCATTTTGCAGGGAAATAACGTGAAAACATTTTCACTTCTACGGCGTTGCAATCAATCGCTTATGTACTTGCATTCATATAACTGCACCGCATACGTACACCGATAGCTAGGTACTATGATCATTTAATCTCGCGTGCCTACTTAATTAATTAGTGCAGACCATCAGGCTAATTAATTATATCCATTGCGAATAGTCGATACGGCCGGTGATTGTGAATTAATTGACTATCGATCAATTTGCATAAATGCGAAGGATAAATAAACCTACAAAACCGCGCGGATAAAGATATAGAGCAAACGTAAAGACAAAACAACAAAGTGGCTATGAAAATTAATACGTACTCATACGTGAGAATGAATTATTAACTTCGTTCTCGATCTGGGCAATGATACATTGGCTTTCGGCTTACTCAAATTAACAGTGTTTCCTGGACATAAAAAACAGTCATCCATGCAAGGGTGGACTACGCTCAAGAAAATTGTCATTTTTTAGGATCAGAGTACCTATATTTTTTTTCTTTTTCTTTTTTTATTAAAGTTTTAGAATACTCTCAAATCTCCTTAGAAACGTATTATATTTTTATTTTTTACACTAATTTACACATATTTGTAACGACAGTGAAATTTAAACACCAATATCTACCGAGGCCTCGATATTTTATTTGTAAAATATTAGTGGGAAAGTAAATTTCAATTTATTTAACGATATCAACCAGCTATCTTGCGAAGTGCTATCTTGAAAATCAAAATTGTTAAAACTTTATCAGTTTGTTCCTGTGTAAGCCACATTAGTCGAGGATACTTTAAGGATTTAAAAGCTTCAGATAAACTGTACAATATGAGCCTTACTGCAAACGCTTTCAGTTTGATTGCACCGCCGACTTATGAAAGGCGACGTTTTAACCGAAAACACTTTGCGATATCAGACAACGGCTGTGATAAAATTACGCGATCAAAAGAAAAAAAAAATTCCTCCGAGCGAGATGCCAGTCCCTCAATCTCCCTGCCCATTTTATGCTCTTCCGTGACCTAATATGCCGTGGCGAGCCATTATGTGCTCGGAATTCGAAAACTCGCTGTGCTCTCGTTTCACCACCGTCTTTGCAGAAAAAATAGGAAGAAAAGGGTAGGAAAAACGTCCTTGAATCTTCTACGGACCAAGATCAAGCGAAACTTTCCCGTGATGCGAAGCCGACTAGAAACGGAACTGCCTCTCGGTAGGAGTGGCTGCTCTCAGTGTGTCACGATAACCCGTAATAACCAGCTGAATAACCCGGAATATAACCCACAATATAAGCTAAGAGTCAACCGGTGGCGGTACGCGCCCTAATATGCGGCCTACCCACGTGCATCGTTATAATACGGATATGTATTTACGTCCGAATGTGTGCGAATAATGGCAAGTATCTACGACTATTATACCACCGCCTGACACAGGTAACTCGAACAGGATGGGCAATGGCGACGGTAAAGAACTGGGCACGTTGCGGTAACGACGCGCTCGTCCAACTCTCTTTGAAAGCATCAAATCAAATCGGCTATGCTCAGGCTCAACATGCGTCCCCCTTATACTTTAAGCGAGCTCTGCAGAGGCTCCTTTGGTCCTTGGGAAGGAATTATGTAAATAGAATCGGAGAAAACGGTACGGCTATCACGCACGGCAGCGCGGTACCCGTGCCCGATCATGCGAACGCGTGGCCGTCGCGGCCGCACCGGATGTACATGTGTGGGTAGTACCCAGAAATGCACGGTACGCGTAGCAGGGTGAGCGGCCAAAGAGGGCAAAACGACGTCGCTTATCTCCTGCTTTACCTGCGATTCCCTCGTTCAGATTTACTCAGGAATCTCCGAGAACCATGAGGTAAATACGAAATGGCAATTCAACTGACGCATGCAGGAACAAAAAAATCCTGGCTAATCGGCGATCGTGCCGTCGACGGAGTTCCGAGATCCTCGTCCATGTTCACGTGTTCGTTGCCTTGTCTAGGGAGACGGTTTCAATCGTTATGATCATTACGGTGAAAAAGTAGCGTGAGGGTGTTTCATGCCGGAGTATAATGGTATAAATTCAGTGAACGCATGCCGCTGACTCCCGATGAAGCTTCGTATCGATGCGTATCTTTATAGTGTCAGATCGAAGAGACAGGACATAGAGCGTCGTCCGAGTATAACATACTCGACGTTAGTTGAAATTTTCCATGTACGAGAGATTTCGCCTGTCCGAAAGCGGCGAATAATACCTTCTTGCAATGCAAGCAATGCGTGACGTTCAATGTTGCAGGCGGAGTCGCCGCTGGTCGAAGAACGCGAGATGAATCCCTGCGATTACGTTCAGGCATAATCCGTCGCTAAGGACGAAGCGACCGCGCGGGGTCCTCGGTACGGACAAAGTACGGCAAAGTACAGCTGCGTTACAGCAGACGAGAGAGGCACTGCAGGGTACGATCGGTGTACGTGGCCCGTTCGGAGTTAACCCGCCCGTTGCACGCCGACTAATGCTCGTTATCTGGACGTGCCGGCTATCTAATGGTCCTCGGTAATGGCTAACCAACGATATATTGTCCGTCCTCGCAAAGCGCTAACTTGGTCCCCAATCTCCGCATTATTCCCAAGTTATTTGAGCCGGCGCGACGGGACGGGACGCGGCGATCCTCGCTGACTGGTGTCCGACTCCTTGCCAGGACTCGCCGGTGATGCCGGGTTGGCTTTTCTTTGACGGCGGTGCTGCAGCGCGGAAACGCCGCGGACACAATACCTGGATATAAACATGCGGTAGCAAGGATCTGACGGGCTGCGGGAGGACCTGTCTCGCCGCCTAAGCACACAGTAATCTTCCTTCCTCGGTGTGTGGCTGCGGTTGGTGACATTCTGCGTAACGCAATGCCACAACACATCCGTTATCGCGGTCCATGTATACACGCGCTCGTAACTCACTCCATCGTCTTGTAAAGTTTCGCTACCGCCGTTAGTGCTCAAACGTATGCGTGTACATACGTACGAGGGGATTCTCCATTATAATAGGAGCGAATTTATCACCCGACCGGCACCACCCGGCCTTTACTCGGTGGTGCGGTCGCACCGTGTATCTATAATCCTCGAGACGACGATACCCACGTCGCAATCTGGATACCACTCCCGGTGTCATTTATAGTTACGGCTAGTTACGCTCGCTCTGTCTGCGGTCCCAACGCAACGTACGCCATGCCCATATCCATCGCTTTAACGAACTTACCGGTAACTTATATCCCCCGGTACCTACTCTCTCCCTGCGTTTCACTCTGTACACCATCGACAATCAAATAGTTACGTATTTTTCAACGCGAGCCGTATTTCCCGCCCAACAAGGAGTGCTCGGCTTCGTTTCGCCGCTTTCTGCATCGCGCAACGCCAATTCGCCAAATGGTAGGTACTTATTAACGATAAGGTAGACCGGTGCGAGACAAAAGGTTCTCTTAGTCAGTCGGTCTTAAATGGAGAAAAACAAAGACCTATCAATTACCCGCCTCGGAAATGATAAGTAATTTAGTGTACATCCTGCGCTCGTCGATACGTATCAAAGATAATAACTAATAATTGGATACGCCGGGGATATTATGTTGTATATCACTATATTCGCTGTATAGACGCGACTGACAACTCAGTCTCTCTCTCCCCCTGGGAGCACCGCGGCGTGCAGGATCTTCGATCGAGAAACAAACACAGACGCGAGAACGTTGAGAGATGAAAAGAGTGCGGGGACATAATTACCCGATCACGCCATGCCGCGGCACCACGGCTCCCTATATCACTGTATTGACAGCAAAATATCGTAGCGAATAAACTTTCCTCTAAAATTAACGCGCTGCTTAAGTGGCCACTCCGTATCTAATCACTGATTCGCGGTGTAATTATATCCGCAGTTGAAAATACAACGTGTATTATATTAATAACGAACGGCCCAGTACTTTCCGGAGATTTTACGTCTCGCAAAAATTTATCGATACACGTATGATACACAGGCGCTGCGTTCCTAAGTGCACCCTCTTCCTTCCACTGGCAAAATTCCCAGAGGAGATCGCGGCGTTCAAGAGCCGTTTATATACAGCAAAGAATTTGAAACGCCGTCTCTGCGGAACAACCTGTACGTGTGCGCACATATAATTGCCGGCGAACAGCGCTAATGCAACCTTTTTACAAGCTCTGAAAAATTCAAGCAGTGCTAAGTCGGTTCATTACATTCTTCGAAGTCCGCTGTACCCACACTCACCCACCCACACAAATCGCAAATCTATTCACGGACATAGGGACGAAGCTTCGTTCGCTGGCGATTGGCTAACTTATGCATTTGTTATGTCTACGCCGGCGAAACGCTCGAACCTCGAGCGAATAACGCGCTCCGTTCAATTCTCTGAAGAGGTCTCGCGAATCGTCTAATCTCCGAATAGTCTGGAGGTGAAGAGAAAAAAAAACGAAAGAAGAAAAACAACGTTCGAATAAGAAAAATATATCGAATTAATTTAAACAGAATTGGAAGAGGAGGACGGACCATAACAAAGACCGATAAAAACAGCGCTTGGATCGATCCATTAGCCGATACCAATCTATTGTCTACGAGGTACTATTTCACGGTACTCCGGCCGATCATTCGCTGGCTTTTCTTGCACGTGAGAGCTTACTGTACAATAGCGCCACGTACCTAAAACGTTCTCGCGGTTCGCAATATCTCGGACAAGAAGAATTTCGCCCCCGGTCTCTTGGCTCAGATGATATCATTGTAGCGACTCTCAGCTATCATTACCCACTTTTATTGCGGTACTTATGTACAAGATTGGACCAGCCGTAGGTGCTTTGACGCAACTTCGAGCGCTCCGAAAGCTTGATCTCTCTCAAACGTTTTCCAACATTCGCGCGTAATTGCAAGTATACCGTGTATACGGTGAAACGAGTTTTCGTACAGTCCTGAATGTGATTTTTATTCTCATATGTTCGTATTTTCCCATCATTTAGTCTACATAAAATTCGAAATCAGTTATTTTTTATATCTTTGTTTTTCTGTCTCGATTTAGTACGTTGGTATTCCTATTCGAGATTTTCTTAGACTTACAGGGAAGCAAACTGTTTCTCCCAAGATCACAAATATCTTATTTTTCAATCCAATTTCATCTCGCCACTTGGGATGTAACGAATATGAAAAGCAAAATGTTAAACAATATTGAATACTAATTCTTTATGTCAGCCGCATACACTGAGACCGCATCAACTATTGTGAAAAATCCAAATGCCAAAGTACATAATCGCTACAATCGTCAAGTCACAATTACTATAAAAATTACTTCTTCTACGAGTTCTTCCCGCGTCGTATAGGCCCAAGTTTAGGGTTTTGACGCGCCGTTTCGTGCATCCCTCGACTGAAGACCGACGGTAAATCGTCGTTTAGCGGTATGAAATAAATACAGAAAATGGTGTGGCGTAAACACCGTAAGACACACGTCCCATCCTAGTGGGAGAAATTTGTTTGCTTTATCGATCAGACGAAATTAGCCCGGGGGTCTTAACCAGTGTAACACGCGACTCGTGCACGGGTCGTGTCGCCCCAGGTGTTTCCATTTTCTACCGGGTATAACGAGCACTCAAGTGGCGAGGTGTCGGGAATTAATATCGCCGGGTGTGTTACGTCACTGGCATCGCCGATATGGATCCGCGGTCACGCTTCGCCCCCGCTGCCCCCCGCCCTTCCCTCGATCCATATAATTTCTGGTCCTTTGCGTAACTTATACCGCGATCATCGATGGCGACGTGGAAGTGAAATCCCCCCTCCACCCCGGGTATATCCTAAGGCTTCTCACTCGGGTGAGAACCGAGCCACCGTGACTCAAGGAGGAGTTTTCCAACTCGTTTGGAGCTCACAATCAGCAATGGGCGACTAGCGCAGCCACCCTGCGAAGTGAGCTTGCGGCCGGCGTTAGCGGTTGTTGATATCATAATGCGCGATGCCGGCGCCGCAATACTCCTCCGCCCAACAAAACCGCAGTTGTTTTGCCATTTTTACATCAAACGGAGATCGCCTCATCCTCCCAGCTTTTCTTCGCTGCACGTTGCAGAGATATCCCAGGAGACCGACCGAGCGTCGAACCCGGCAGCGGATCGTGCACCTCGGCATTCGTCGGATTGTTGCACACCTCCGTCTATACTGGTCGAATCCCTCAGCAGCAGCTTCCTTTGCGCCTTCATCTGCCGCCGCTCTCTACCCGGTATTCGCAATAAATCAGTCATGTCATGCCTACATCGTTTCGGGCTTGAGGAGATCATATCAGCATCGGTATCGTTCGAATTTACAAAATCGTATGTAATCAGAATGTTCGTAACACGCTGGAAGGATTTTCCAAGGACTTGTGAGACCTTCATAATCAATGCCTTGAAAAAATATGTGATTAAAACACGAAATATGAAACGTTCGAGTATTTCGTTCTCAAAATTTAACACATCCAATTCACTGGTATATAAATTATGATGTCTTGTAGAATATTCACCATCCAGTTTCAAAGGTCTCCAGTGAATGCGTTGAGTCATATCATAAGTTAAACGGTTTGCGGTTAGATGCTTTCGGTTACGCTTATTAAACGGGTTCAATTAGACTTCAACTACTGTTCGATATTTCTCCAAGATGGAACCAATTCCACGAAAATATGCCCTTTTGCGTACGTATACAACGGCCGCGCCGTGGCTTTCAGGTTCCAAGACACAATGCATCTCTTTGTACATTCAACAATGTATTGAGGATAAAGCTTCTACCAACATCTCGAATGAACGACGAGAGTTTCGGTTCGAAGCATCAACAAACTCGATCACCATTTTCTAATCTGCCAATTCAATCAGCACCAACATTGGCGACCTGCCGCTGGTTATACATACCCAATGACGACTTACTAACCGTTATGGACACGCTTATGGCTTAAACCAGATCCGTGTTCGCTTTAGCGGACACGGTGTCTCGATACGCGGTAAAGATAATAACAATGCCATCGTCACCTCTCACGCACTACCGAGCTACGCTCGTCCGACAAAGGCCTTGCTATAAGGTGTATACAACCCCGTCTCTATACCGCGAATAATTTATCTCTAGAGTCTGAAGCGGTGCGAGTGCAAAAACTGTCCATTGTATGAATTTTCCGAAAGCAGTAAATATCTATATAATATACCCGCCTTGCGCAGTCTTAATTGTCGTGCTGTGCTAACCACGGAATCCGCTCGTTCTACCTTCGCGCAAATTGAAAATTCACTCGACCACTCAACAAGCCCGCAAGGGTTTGGATGTAGCGGTTTTTGGTCACTTGATTAATAATCATTGGTCATCGGGTTTGCTCTCGTTCCGCGGAGTCTTCTACGCTCGAAGATGGACGCTGCGGGACTCTTTTTTCGGATCTGCGCCATCTTCTTTGACAAGGATCGTCCCCGTGGTGCGCGGTGATGTGCTTGTTCGTCCGCAAGGCCGGATGCGGTTACTTTATTAGGTATGCATCTGGTGCGCGATATATAGAAGAAGATGGCGCGGGGTGGTTCTACGCTGCGGATATACCTAGAATCGGATCGTGATCCGTTCGGCATTATCGACAGTCGAGCGCCAGCAGCGAAGGAGAGTAAACCCGATTGCATCTCGGCGGTGATAAATCGGTTCGATCGACCGATGCCTGTCTCTATACTTCTCCGTCTCCCTCTCTCTCTCTTCCTCTTCTCTTCCTCCGTCGCTGTCTTTTTATCGCTCTCCGCGTGCCGCCCTTTCCCACCCTACCTCCGATTGTTCTTTTTATATTTTCCCTCTTTACCGATGTCACGTACGGCGACCCTCCCGCACGGTTCGCTACAAATTTCGTTTGCTGGCGCTCTACTGTCGCCCTACGAAATTGATTGCTGGCCGGGGCAACGCCTTCGACGAAAGTGAATATTTATGTCTTACGAGCGACGAGTTAGTTCCCCTCAAACGATCAGCGAGACCCGGAGGAGGACACGCCTAGCTCTGCCCAGGCTCTGCCGATCCGAGTCAATTGCTTTTCATATACCGAGGAAAAAAGTATATGCCTACCCCTTCCCTGTACCCTGCTCTTACGGAATTTCTGTCGCGGGAGAATTAATCCTCGAAATCGATGATATTTCTGCACCGTTCAGCAGGGCTGCGGTTTCAACGGGGACGGTGGCAAAAAAAACTGTCAAAGTATCGGCAAAAAACCGTTCTCCACTCTACGTCTGTATGTATAAACGAGGATAGCCAGTTGAGTCGTATAACAGATGATCATCCTTCTGACTCCGGAAATAATTTCGGTGATATACGATTGCGGGAAAGCGGTCGATTATTCGGTTCGCCAAGTTTGACGATTAAAATGGAAAACTCTTGAACACCGAGCGAATTTCGTCAATTATGGTAATCGTGAGATTGACGTAGAAACGAATGCCTTATAATTGAGCAGATCGTCGCTCAGTATTCGTCTGCAATTAAGTATTTTCTAAACTCTATTTCTATTCTGCGAATATATTCCTCGAGGAATATAAACATTCATCGTCAATATAGAGTTGTATTCTATATCAGAGCAGTCGGTATCGCTACAGCTCCGCCTGTCCTGAGATATTGTTTATGATAAAAATAGGATGTTCTCCAAATTTCCCATCGCTCAGGATCACTTAGCTTCGGCGCACGAAGGCCTAGGAGATGCGTTTGTTCCGGGGGCGCGGATGCCGCGCTCGAAGATTATCGACGAAGTTAGAAGACAGGTCGGAAAGTCAACGTACCCGGTCCCGCGACGATACAACGGTGCATAAGTTATTGCCAAGGATTAAACAACTCCCGGGTGATTGATTACTTTGTGCTTGGCGGCGCTAAAACCTTTTCGCGGCGAGCCGCCCACGCGAACACCCTATCCATTCTGCGAGCTACCCTGCCCTTCTCTCCGCCACGCGTCCCATTTGCCCCACCTATTAACCCCTCCCTTTCTGCGGGGAACTTTCGACCACGGAGGCGCGTTTCTACCCCCTTCGACCCGTCGTACGTTCACCTGAATATCTGCCCGTACCGTGTAGCCGGCGTCTAAACGCTTAATGAACCAGCGATTCGGAAGAGCAGGATGAACCCGAGCGCCGCCGCCCCTGAGGGGGTGGAGGGATGAGTCCGCGTTCTCCCTGTTATAACTCACGACCTGCTGATCTCTGCTTTCCTTCCTATTCAGGCTACAGTCTATGTATACTTAGCATGCGTCGCCATTTTATTACACCAGGTGTTAGAAGATCGTGACATTTTGGTCGTTAGGCAATAGCCGTGCATGCTGATCGGTGCAGATTTTACCTATCGCAGCATGCAGCCGATACTGGTATTCCGCAATCGCTTAGATCGATATTACCCTTGTGAATGGTTCGCGATTAGCAATTACTGTACCCAGAGTTACTACAAACTTTGGAACCGGGATGAGTCTGGGAATTTAATTAAAAACCTGGAGTTTGGAATGCAGGACTGACCTCTTTTGGACGAGTGTCTCAACTTTTCTCTGAATAGCGCCTTCCGACAGGTTCAGTTTATAGTGTCACCATTCGAAAAATTGACTTTACTAAATTATACGTGGTTTTTTTAAGATCGCAAAAATTTTTTTCACGCGACGCGAACTTGGTGTATTTCCTGGACGTAGTAAATTTTCTTTTGTAATTTAATCTGAGTGTATTGCATTCTGGTACAACACCATGCTATCGAATATGTAAATTCGGCGAAGACAAATTGATTCGAATTCTTTTAACACTTGTAGGCCGATTCTCGATCTAATGCACATGCCAGAGATTTAAATTATCTCTGCGATCTTTGACTTCAGTTCCGAGCCTCTCTGGGGCACATAAAGCTGGCCACGCCAATGCTGTTTTGCCACATAAATTATACATGCGTACCTGCAAGTGGTAAACGAGTATTTTGACCCAGCACGAATCACTCAGTTTGAAAAGTTTTCTACGGAATAGCCAGATTAGGTGCGTGTACCGTCTTTGGCATCAACGCTGAGTCGAAACGAGCGTAAATTATTATCTCTAACTGCTGAATTCGTGCCTTTTACCCAGAGGCGGATCCCAACGCTTTTTATCTGTTAAACGTATGCAAAGAAGAAAAAAGAAATAATGATGTTAAAATTGCTTTGCAGTTCAGAAATAAATTCACGCAACGTATTTTTCTTCCGTGAGAAAATCTGTACAAGGTGATGTTTTGTGTCTGATTGTTAATTTATTTGGATCAAATAAACTCTGATTGCAAATTCGCTTCTTTAACTTGCTATTATTGTGGTAAATTATTCAATTCTTACTTTTACATCAATCGTGACCTAGAGTATATGATTTCAGGATACATTTTAGTCGAAATATAATTACGGCGGTATTATAATAAAAATTGATTTCATATTTTAAAATCTTTAAAAATTACGCCACTTGCGTTACTGAGATTCTATACCGTCAGCGAAGCTTGCGGTAGCATAAAGTTAAACCCTAATGTTGAGCTCAGTTTCCCATTTCTCGTATGTTTGCTTTACAGCAAAATTTTAGGTTGAAAATTTGTTCATCGAGCCATTTCAGAATTTAATACCGACTCGAGGAATTACAAGCTAATATTTCAGCTGGAAAATTCTCAAAGACCGCAGATATCCCCTTACAAGATATCACCAACCTATCTCCTACGCTGCTGTATACATAATACGATACATATATCTCAACCTAGTCGTTATTGTGTGAAAGAAGAAGGAAAATCAAAATCTCAAAGGAATAACAACTTATGAATACATAAATCCATGATGGTGATAAATTTTAATCAAAAAGAACAGATGCTCTCCTCCCTTCATGCATACAGGTTGTGTTTTTAAATTAACATTCGAGCCACGGTTCATGGTAAAAATGATGAAAATTACCTCACGGATCTGTTCTCGTGACAAGTATGAATATATTTATCAAAATTTTTACCGACAATTTCCAAGATTGAGACACTGATTGAAGTGGAAACGACCTGAGCATAAAACGGTACATCTTTTATGACTAAAAATCTTTACTCCGTGGATAAATAATTATCGATTTTCAACACCGTCAATTTTCCAACGTATTTGAAAGGTGAAACGTCGCAGAAAAAACGCAACCATCGTTTCTAAAAGTATAATTTCAATATCACTCGTGCACGTGGACCGACGACTGATTACGAAATTTTCAACAATTCAAACCCTCGAGATATCGAACGAGCGTGAGAATCGCCCTGCTTTTCTCTGAACAAGTAATAACAGAGTGAACCATGATGTAAACAACAATATAGCATACACGTATATTACACTAATCGGTTAATTCGTAGGGAATGACTCGACCCGTCATTCATATAGAAACATCCGACGGTAAGTGGTGTGTAATTATGAACTAGTAAGAAATTAGCAAAGTAATCGTCCGATGATGATTAGAACTCCACAACCCCTCCGGTCCTCGGGCCCTGCACGCAGGAGGCTTCGTACGCCGCAGGATCAGTCCTTACGCATCCGTTCGCGTACATTCAGACAGACATTCGTAGGCTTGCCGGCTTCGGTCGCGTGACACAGAGATAATCTTCGCCTCGGCGCCGTTCTTATCCGCCATTACCTCCGCCCGCCGTCTCTCCGATGGTGCCTACACCCACGTGTGTGAGTTACATACCGTGCAGATATCCCATCGTCCGTGTGTATCGACTCGACACGATCTCAGTACGCATAGGCTATGCATGCCCATCCCTTGTTTCATACCCTCTCATTAGAGAGCTCATTATATTGCTTCGCGCCGCGGGACCTTGCTGTGATTATGTTACATTATTGTAATTGATTGGGGCATAACTGTAAGCGGCATAACTATCTAACACAACAAATGTATTACGCTCAGTCATATGTACTATGTACATATGTAAATGCCTGAGGTGTATGTTTGGTCTGTAGGTAGATATTCTACCACGGGATTGAAGTATTTTTTCTGCACGTATTATGTTTCATATTTCCTCGTCAAAGAAAAAGAAAAATTGCTGACTATGCCGCCGTCACATCTCGATCCAATTCTCGGTGTTAGTAACACACGTTTTCCACCTGCTTCGTCAAACTTGATATTTTTTTAGCAGCAGCAACAAAAACAAAAATAGAAAATTGGTCGCAACTTTGATAATTTTCGAGTATTTAATTTGGAAAAATTTCAGCATCTTTTTATATGTTTCAGTACGAGTTCAAGCAATTCTGTTTCTCGTTTTGGAAATCTTTATCGTTTCGCTCTATGATTATGAAATAAAAATAGCCTACAACTTTCGAAAATCGTAAATATTTTGCGTGTGAACGTGACTAGGTATTAGGAAATTTGAAAGTTGATTGAGAGTTTAAAAATATTCAAAGTAGGACCAAAGGTTGTAAAAAACAAAATTTATCAAGTGAATAGTGCAGAAATAACTCTCTTTTTTCCTTCACAATGAAAAGTCATATAGAATCTGTAACAATTTCTACATTCGATTCTTACTGTAGATACAATTTGGATAGGGCGTTTCGTCCGAGCGGCTTTGTCCTAAGTCTTATCTTCACGCTGTCAGTTCTTGTCTTGTGTGAAAATTTTAAGAACCAGTCGGTTGCTCTTGGAATTGAATACCTGCCCACCAGATTCAATCCAGCATTACAACTTCGCTCCGTTGTGAAGGTGCCCGTTCCGGACTAACTGTATTAATATTTATTACCGCTCTTGTATGACTTAATTCACGTTGATCGGAGTTAACTGTTTTAATAATTACAAAACTCGTAGAAACCGATACGTACAATCAATCCGTGACTGGTTAAAGATAGAGAATAGGGAAGGGGGAGGGGGGGGGGGGCTCATTTAAACTCTAATAATCGAGCGTGATATGAGGATATCGGATATTGGTACAATGGCGACTCCCTTAGGAGGATATGGAAAAAAGTAGGATAGATAAATCTTAGCCGAGAACTGGCTTCTAGTTGTGCCGGTTGGTGGCGCTGGAGCTGTTGCAGCGCGTGTTTTGCGAGCGCAATAAAGTAACCCTGTATAGAAGGTAAGTAAGTACCTATCCGGTGCTCCTCGTCCCGGGTCTGAGCGTAATAAAAATCCGCAGCATGCTCGTAAACCCTTTCGGTGACTTGTACGCGGCTAGAAAATGGCATAATAGTCTACTACACTAATTTAGGGCCATAAAGGTATACCGACCTACGCCGAGTCGAAGAGGATACCATGTGTAACAACAACGCGCAGCCTCCTTACTCGCGTTAGACGGGGATGTGGCACGAGGGAAACTCTTATCGCTAAGCCTGTGTAGATACAGAAGGTGAAACGGGATGGCGAACGCCAAAGGCGTAGTCCACGAAACGAGCCAGGTTACAGGGTAAAAACCACGAGCTTTTCTACACCATGCAGAGGATAAGAAGGAGAGGAAGAGGGACTAGAAGAAGAAGAAATATTCGAGGAAGAAAGGGAAGCGGCTTTGGTCGTCCGTAGAGCGTAAATAGCGAACGTTGGAGAAACTCTGCTTAGAGCGACGGCGCGAGTAGGAGGATAAGAGATGAGGAAGAGAAGGGCACCCGCCGGTGGTGAATCGCAGGCGAAGAAGATCCCGTTCCCATAGAATGTTAATGCGAACTGCACGCTCCGAGTTCCTGAACCAGCTGGATATCCTCGGTGGCTACGTTCTTCGCGATCCTCCGCAGCACCAGCTTCGCATTCGCACGCACCATTCGCGGGCGGCATTGTTACGTAATCGAGAAGCCACTTGATTATCTCACTCCTCTATGCCCCTCCCTCCATCCCTCCCTTCCCCATTCCAGCTTTCGTTACCGCAATGACCTTTCCATGACCTTTCAGTATCATCTCGACGCGAAACCCCCGGGGGCGACAGTTTCCCGGGCCCACTTCCGGTTTCCACCGCACCGGGCTCCACGAGGCTCCACGGGCGACACGCGAAGTCGTCTACACAGCCTTCCCGCACCTCCGTCTTCCGCCCCAGCTCTGACTAAACTCTTGAGTCGCGTGTGTTTCCTCGTTGCATACAACTTCCGGCTACATTACACCACTTTACCACTTCCTGGGCCAGCTCGCTTTCCTTCTAATTTCGTCTAATCTTCGCACACGCACCTCGAGGCTCCGGGCGCATCCAGTAACCACGCTTTATAATGTTGTCTGTACTGAACGCGGAAAACAGCTCAAATCACCAAAACTAGGGGTTAAAGAATTTTGAGCCTTTTCCTGAAACTAGTAATTTCCCTATGTGACTCAACTTAATATGAGCTCTATATTTTACTGTCTCATCGTTCAGCGCTCGTCGAGTCATAATTCGGGGTCACTGATCCCTGTGGTATTAAAAATTCTGCAAATCTTAATACTCGATCGTGACGCCTATGACTCACAATCCATTATGTGCATAAGGAAAACACTGAAGAGGGGGGACAAAGTACGCGGTCAGAAATGTGAGACTGGACAGTAGATAAAGCTCCGGCTGTAACATATTTCCTGCAGCGAACGTCAGTGTGCAACAGAACTAACGCGTCCGACTCCCCAGAGATTTGCCGCAGCAATTTGATGTGCGCGATTTTAACCTACAGTACTCTGGAGGGACTTTAGCTTTCGCCAACGGCCTGTAACGCGGCACATAAAATTTGTACGTCGATCGGGAGGTGAATATCTATGCACGAACTCTTCTCAACTTCAGTCATTATGCAAAGCTATTATTCTTTTGACCAATTCACAGTGTAACAAGAATAAAGAAGAAATAAAAAACAGAAGAGTGGCTGCGGAAGAAAGCCGCGGAGAAAAAAAAACTCGGGCTGCTCTCGTAAAGTTTCATTTTTTTCTCGTTTATTATCAAGCGTGCACACAATGGAGCGGCTACATATAGTCACGGGAAGGGTGAAAAAAATGGGGGAAAATTCTGAACTCTCGGGAGCGTTGACAAATGAAGATTCCGGGACAACCAACCGACCCCGTAGGACACGCAGCTCGCGGTTCATAAATTACCAATTCATTAGATTTGGAAGGTCTAATTTATTTCACAGCTTATGCACCCTTGATCGCCGTTCCTGTCAGAACGTCGCGTAATTTTTCACTTTTACCGTCGAAAATTTGCAAAATCTGAGACCGTGCGGAATATCTCGCCCCGCGAAACTCGACTGCAGATCAAAACTGAAATTAATTTCGCAACCTTTTTCAACGCTCGCCAAAGTTATCGCGTACTTTTTTACTCTGTCTTTTAATAACTTCATTGTGAAAAACAAAAATGACCATTCAAAAAAAAATTTAGACGCGATACATGAGAGTAATTGCTAAGCGTCCGTTCAGTTCTTCACGCCGACGCAACTTCCTACGCAAACCTAGAGGCACCTTTCTTTTCCTCGAAGAAACGGACTCGGTTTGTTTAACGTGTAACGATCAATGACCCACAAATTAGAATAATTTACGTAATTCCGTGAAACGCCTACTTACCGACAAAGGAATTCTCTCTCTCCGAGGCATAACTCCAGGCAATGCTGCCTTGATGATGCGGCCACGCTACGCTTTGTATGACCCTGGAGACGATAACCTTGCACCCTGTCGATGCACCACGCTCTTTCGCACGGTTTCACGCCCAAGCAGCTCTTCTGGGCGTAGATTGTAAAGACCGGAAACTGGGATTGCGAGAGCGCACCTGTTTCGACAAAAAAGAACATTTCATTATTTACCTGCACGAATACCAACAGGCTTATAATCGCAGGCAGTGCTTTAAACGCGAAAAAAGTTTTGAATGTAGGAGTACAAAGAACCGTTCTGCCACGCGTTAAAAAAAAATAGGTACGCACATAATTCAGCAAGCCCATTATTAAACTCGCTCAATATTTTTATTTACTTGTAGAATTCTTTACACTGACGACACCCCTCCTCCTTACTCTGTGATCACACTGTTCTTGCTAAACCAGCAATCACTTTTTTCGGATGAAAGTGGACGTAAGATATATGTACCGTCGTGAAATCGCGATTAACCGTTGACGGTTAGCTTAGACTGATAGGTTTCAACTTCACGATGGTTCTCGGCGTAATCGACTGCAGCGTTGTTAAGTTATTTCACCGTAAAGACCGACGATAATGTGTTGATAAATGTAACCGCCACAATTTCAACCGCCCGTTGCGATAATTTTCAACCAAAGTCAGTCTGAGCAATCAGGCAAAGATTTTGATTTGTGTAGAGCTTTTTAATACCGCATTCCGAAGCGACCGTGATAATCGAAACAATCTTGGATCCGATTTTGTACATATTAAAAAATTACGGTTCACTCGATCGCCGTAGGTTCGCTTCGTAATATGCATAGCCCTGCTGGTAATTGCATTGCTAATTATGTAATTAACATCATCAGTGGAGCTTCGTTCGACATGGTTAGATGAGGAAGCCATTTCTATTCGACATGTAGGTACATCAAATATAAAATCAAATACTCTATAACATAAACCAGGAATTTTTATTTTTGATTGGCTGCAGACACAAGGTGCACCAAGTCGACCGTACTCTTATTATTTTGATGAATATTAAAGTCTCGCACCTGTAGTGTCGTAGTAATGTATATACATATATATATATATATATATATATTGAAGATATGATTCGAATATGATGCATCGTTATCCGTTTGCAACCGAATAAAAATCAAGGGTGGTATTATTTTTTACCGCGAGGCGATTTTGCGAAGGAATCTTCGTAATGGTTTCAATATCATATTACGTCATTTTCACTGTATAATAATACGTGGGGTAATAAAAAGTGATAAAAAATAATAAAATATAACGGCCGCCGCTTCTCTTCTTTTCTTTACTTTTTTTCCCTCCCTTACTTCTTTCTCCTCCCTGCGTCTACCTCGGAATTCCGACAGACACGGCTGTGTGAAATCACCGAATGTGTGAAGAGAAAAAGATTCTTGTAGCCCGTTTTATTGTGGCACCTTCCGAAGTCGTTCAATGTGTTAAGATCAAGAAAGTCACCGCCGGTGAACCGTGGTAATAGATATACCGTATAGCATGTAGGTATGGGTTTTCCTATGTATACATCCATATACACCTCGTGATGTGCGATACCTAGGTAAGAAAGTGGCAACCAACGGTCAAAGTAAATAAAATAGAAAACCGAAACATAAAGAAACCGGGTTTACTGATTTACCACCGAGCCATTTCCCACCTTTCGTTCTTTGGTCCCGCCATCAGCGAACCCTTTCGGTTTATAGAGTATCTAAACAACTCCGTCGTACCCGTGCAGGGTACAGAAATGCGTGTTAAAGAACAAGAGAAAAAAAACGAACTAATAATAACAATAACAAACGAAAAGAAGAACTAGGAATAAACCTCTCGAACAAAATCGTGGGATATATTGTGTCAGTTGAACATTCCCGACACGGGACGAAGCTAATTGCTTAGTGACACGAGGTATCGTGGCTGAATGCCGACATTAACGCCAACACGTTTCTCTTTTGCCTGTATAACAGATCCTCGTCCAACACAGCCAATTCAAACCGGCCGTCCATTCCGTAAAGCGATTATAGTAACCAAATAAATCAATTCGTTCAGCACCTACCTATATTAGGCTTCTATCAAATTTTTATTCCTTTTTGACGCTTAATGGCAGACTGTCGGTGTATTTACAGTATATTGAGTAATTGACCCGGCAGCTCATACTCTAATGTGGTGTAATAACGCGAGACTTCAACGTCACCGAGTAGCGATGTTCACCAAGCTTCGCAATATTGAACGATAAGTGATCATTTATCGTCATCCCGGTGGCAACAACCTGTTCCATTCCGATCATCGGAATTCACCGTACGTTACACGATGGCTCATCACTACAGCTACAACTACCACGCGACGTTGAATCTCGGTCAAGAAGCATCGGCCAAGTGAATCGCTCTGCTCTCTTTGTCGCCAGAGTTGCATCGGTGACTTGTAACATCGCGAATCGCAAGTTGCAAATTTATGCGTACCCGAACCTGTTTAACACGCATGTCGCTTCGCGTACTGCGTATGTGTTACGCAACGTTCCAAACTTTTATCTCAGATCGAATTCGCTTGTATCTGAATACCGCGTCAGTAACTGGTTTAAGAGATTGGAAGATGCTGTAGCTATGAATAAAATATCGCGAATCAAAAATTCTTTACACGAATCACGAAATACCGGGAAGCATCTCTCGGATAAGATATTCAAGAATGAAATCCTGCATAGCCTCGTCATCTAGGCTTCTCTAATCTTAATTCTCATTGCAAGGGACATATCCTGCAGGTAGCCAAGCGTGTCGTACCACGATCGCTGAAAATAGGTAGGACATATCTTGGAGGTGGTGTATCACCGCGCACGTTGTACCGCATCGCGTAGACACCATGTATTGTTTCCTCAATCATTTCTGACACCTTTCGTGGCTGACGATGGCATAAACAAAAACAAGACAGAAAATAGAATTCCAATGTCTACTTTTTCATTCCCCTCTCTTCCTGAAGCTCCTTTCAACCTTGCCATGCCTTTGATGTATAGCTACGCTAGATCACGCTCGAAGGCTTCCCGATTTACGAAACACTGTGATCGAACAATGAAATTAGTTCTGTCCGTCGATGAATATAATGGGAGCTGATCGCACGTCGCGTCCTTCTTATGCCTTCTCCCACCGCTTAAAGTTTGCCGTGAAAAACTTTTTCGTAATGGATTCACCACTTATGAACTCGGGCAACGAGCCTCCATCAATAATTCCACACGGAAAGACTTTTAGTATGAATATTTGTTTTACTGTGTATGCAAAATTAAGATAAAATATAAGAATTTAGGGATAATCGAGGTACTATTATAATCCTTCCTACAATAATTTAAAATCATGATATTTTTCTGTGCATTATCCCAATATTTATTAGCAAGAATTAGTATAATCAGTGTAGAAACAGTAATATTTACTGTTAGAAATTTAGAAGTGTTAAAAAGTGGTCACTATAGATAAGAGGTTTCGTAAAAATTATTCTGAATACGAGTATTCGAAATAGGAGAAGTCTTAAGCAATATACGAAACTTTAATATTGCGTTAATACTCTCCGCTACTGGGGCTTGAGAGAAATTCTAAAACTTTATATGAAAAACGGCCGAGTGTTTCCGAGTAGTTCCGAATTCAGCCGAAGAGCCAAACCGCCCTTACATCAAGGACGCGCGATCTCTTGTGTTAATGTGGTTATGTTCTTGTCTGAAATGGTTTAAGTTGTGCGATTTTTATTTTCCGAAGTTGAAAGAACAGTGCAGAATTGTTTTTTAAAGACATTTCTAGTGGTTGGCTGTGGATTATTCTCATGAAAGCAGTGTAAGTATTAGCAGATTACTAAAGTAACTTGAAAGCATTTGCTCTCCTATGACACGTGTAGTTTTTGAGGTTAAGAATGTCACATTAAATACCGGCATTGTAAAATCTAAAACAAATTTTGTCGATTGTTATATCGAATGTTGAACGTAGTATTGTTTTCAAGTAATTAAAGTACATTATCGTTTTAATAATTTATATATATGTAGAAAATACTTGACGATCTGATCAGTGACTTCGAACTTGAGGTCCAGTTAAGCCTCTTTACACCGACTAACAGTTTCAACGTATAGCAAGTCGCGTGTGCGTGTGTGTGTGTGTGGGGATGTAACTCTTTCAATGCAAGATTCTAATAATCTTGTGAGTTATTCATAATATGATTAACCTCAGTACCTCGATTATCCCTAAATTCTTATATTTTATGTCAATTTTGCATACGCAATACAACAAATATTCACACTAAAAGTTTCTTCGTTCAGTACACGATCATCTATGGTCTACTTGTCATAGTTCACACGGATAATTATTATGGCCAACGTATCTTCGCGATTTTCCGCCACTTGAAGCGACTCGTCTAACAATAAGAACGGGTAGATTTTGCGAAAAATTCCTTCAGTAAAAACTGTCCAAAATTTGAACGGAAATGACAATTCTACTTAGGGAGCGAAAAAATATAATCTCGTTAAAAGTTATCAACGTGCAGCGAATCAGCCAGCTGATAAAATGCCGGAATCTATTAGACAATCTCGCATATTTTTACTAAATTTCCACCTTGATTCATCGGGAGATCAATGGTGGGCATACGACACGAGCCACAACGATACTAAAAGCTTGACATGGTACCGGTTCGATATTGTAACGGGAAATGATTCGCCGTCACGATTATCCCGCTGGCAGTGCCACTTCTTCTTCCAAATGTGGAACGTGAGCTGTTCACCCGGCAAGCCGGCTGCACGGCCGATTCTTCCGCAGCCACGAAATCCCTGAATGGACCCGTTTTCGCGTGTAGCGAGAGGCGATTTTCTCAGGTCAAGCATATCGTGCAGTCCATCCGCACACATATCGCGGTCAACTGATTGGTCGAAATCACAGTCCAGCTACTGTTGCAGACGTCGTTTCCACAGGCAGGCTTCTCGCGACGACCCCGATTACGTGACACACGACCAGCTCGAATAATAAGTCACGCGTACCGATTTGCATAATGTATAACCCAGAAGCGTGGTCTCATATGACTCTAACCGTAGGCGTGTATAAAGGAAGGCAAGCACGTGTTGGTGCTTATATTAAAATGGATGAACGAACCTGCAGCTATACGAAATACCGGACATATAACCATACACGGTGTGCCGACTACGTCTTTAGTTTATTTTCTTCGTCTAACTTCACGCCGATCGAGAACCATACCTGCAGATTAAGAGACTGTCGCACGCAGCTGTTTGCTGTGAAAAAATCTGTGGTAAAATGACAGCAATTAGTCAACCCAGATGGATGGCAATTCCCATTTCGTTCCATGGATAGTCCGTGTCCCTGGTCGCAACTATGCTATGATCGTCGTCCAGCGTTGTTATAGCCGAATGATGAACCGTTTCAACGGTCGTACTCAACCATCACGCCGGTGAAACAACTCCATTCATGTGGGTATTAGCATTGCTAGTGCAGCAACTCAGGATGAAATACCGATCTTCGAATGTTGTTACCATATTATTACAACCTGACTTCTTAAATTCTTACTGGATGTACAAAGCGGCTGTCTCCGTTTATACAGTCCGTATGAAGTGATCGTCATTTAATACTTGACAAATTTCCGCTGTTCTGTTTCGTTTCCCTGCCTTCCCTGAATTTCGAAGCCCCAGATTAGGAGTGCAATTTGTATGGTGCGTACTATTTATATTCGAAGTTTATAATCCATCTACTCTACTTTATCCCAATTAATCCTCCACCGCCTGGGAATGATGTAAGGAACCTAATTTTTTTCAACCGTTTCTACAAGCACCAAGAAAGATTTACATCGAAGCTGTATAACTGCGCAGCTTTATTTCGGAGAATTGAAATTTCGTACGTTTTATTGTACCTCAAATAGAGAATATTACAAATCTTCTTACTTGACTACAGGCATTACTCGTATGTAAGCTGCTTACAATGTTAGCTTCATGTGCTGATTCGCGTGATCTTTTCCCCGAATGAAACTACTTGTAAGTTCATGAATTGCCTCTCATCACGAGAGTACAGGAAAGCTCCGTTAAAGCTACTTCACTTATGCTTCACAAATTTTTACATCTGTTAAAGATGTATCAGAATACTCGAGAGATATCCGCTCGATTCACTTCAAGTTTGAATTGAAATGAAACGACATCTTTACCCTCATTGCAATCTCCCCCATCACGATTCTTGAATTTCCTCAGTCAAGTGGCAGACATGAGGAAGCCACGAAATGCGCCGGCGAGTGGGTTTAATAAGAAGTGGCACGTTTGAGTCCCGGCGGCGTATATTGCATTGTGCAAATCTCCGCGATATGAGTTTAAATCTGGGAACCTGGCGGAGTTTCGGGTGCGTGCGTGCGTGCGTGTGTGAGTGAGTGAGCGAATGAATGCGTTTGCCTGGATGGAAGGAGACCGACAATGACTTTGCATCTAGGTGTCTCAGGTCTGCGGTTTGCGGATGGGCGATCGTGTTCGGCGTACGAGTGAGCGATCCAAGCTCCGAATGGAAGTGCTTTGATCGTTCGTTCGCGTTAAGTATTCTCGAGACAACGCGGCGTGCCATTTCCCACGGCTATTTGGAATCGAAACGCGCGTGGACCGGTGTTCGACGTGCACGAGTGCGTGGGTGTGCATCTCTGCGAGATGTGTGAGCAAGGCGGGCAGCTTTCGTATTCAATGGCCTTCGTGTCAGACGCGGGATGCCTTGATGCGGTGTGTGGCGCACCGAAGACCGAAGACCTCGAAACCCCGAAACCCCGGGACCGAACTCCGGAGGGAAGCCGAGGGCCCGAAGGAAGGGCCGGACACAGAACGGGTAACAATGCCGTTGTTAAGTGGATTAAACTGACCACCACGCGAAACCCGGCTCGGTCTCGCGGCCCACTGCTCGCTCAATCGCCGGAGCCGGATCCGGAGCCGGACGGCTGACCAACCGACCAACCGACTGGACAGCCATGTGTGAAATTGACTTGTGAATTATGTGTAATTTGTCACACTGGCCGCCACTATGCCACCGCGGTTATATAGATGTTCGGATTCCTCTTCCTCCGTGCCGCAAAGGTACGTGTTTGTCTCTCCCGCAAGCTTTTCGCCAAGATTTCTCAATCCCTCAGCCCACCCTTCCATTCTTCACCCCCCCCCCCCTCCCTCTCCCCCCTCCGTTCTTGACTGCGTTTTCATTACTATAAAACGCGAATCGCCGACTTCCGCGGTCTTCCCCATCGCAGCTTGATACCCTTCGCCGATCACCACTCCTGCTATTATTGTCTAATTAACGCGGAACCGTCTTGAGCTGAGCAAAACGAGGTAACGATAGCTCACGATCAGCGTAGCTCCCCGATCTCGTATAAGAAAAAATACTCGAGCATACACCGCAAGTTATGAGTCCAGCCGCAGATGTTAATACTGCTTATTAAAGGATGATTCGCACCCGTTTCTGCAACCGTATTGTGCATTTTATATACGGAAATCGTTATTACGCATTAATGCGGTATGTGGTATTATGGTCAAGTGCAGCCTGCGCGGTAAAGTTGGTATGCGGTGAGACCCCGTTAGTCGGAGCATGAACGGAGAATAACCGATCGCAAGGTAGCCAGAGTCGCAGGATGAAACACGGCGACACGTTGAATCGACGAAAGACTCCTCTCTCCGACTCCTTTTCTCTCTCCCTTGACCTGTGTCATCGGCACGCAGCGCACGGTACCGTTCCGACGCCAACGTCGCAAGTTCTATTTTTTCTCCCTACTCTATCGCTCTCGAATAGAAATAAAAAAAAGAAATTCCATTCAAAACAGCTGATGTATGACAAATTGCACCGATAGAGGCATAGAAGAGATCTTTTTTCAAAACAAATTACAAACAATTCCGCCTGAACGAGAAGCGGTACTAATACCATTTTGACCGGCGTGAGATTTGAAAGAAAGAAGAAAAACAAAAATAGAAGAGAAAACAATCCTTTCGACCTTTTCACACCGCGTCCGCATATCAGCTATCTCTTCTGTACCGTGTTGCAGACAAACTTTTTTGAGTGAAAACCACTTCCGTCGAGCAAAATGTCGCAAGATTAGACCAAGCTCGTCCGCTTCTCGGGTGGTGATCAAGAGATGAGCGGATCGAATCACCTTACGGATTCCACGAAAGCACGAGAACCTCCGTATAACGGATACAGAAGTTTGAGGCATTCAAAGAGTGGCACGTTCCGTCATTCTGAATGAGATGAACAAAGAGTAAGAAGGTAACTGGCGAGTATTCCGGGTAAAAAAAAACCATCGAACGCTTCAGCAGCCCTACGCGTAACGGGTTCGATCGGCCCGCGTTCCACGCTGCAATTGTTTCACTTTGGATGAAATTCTGGCGTAATGGAAAAGAAGAGAAGGAGAGAGAGAGAGGCAAGAAGTGCTTCAATCACTTATTTTTTGGTGACGTATACTATTACAGTGTTTAATTAATGTTTCTACTTGGTGAGAAGCGCTGGACGGATAGTTTGTATTAATTACACCCCGGAAGATTCAATTAGTGCGTTTCTCGTTACACTTACTTATATCGGTATCCATTATTCATAGACGAGGAGGCAGCCCGGCACAGCAGGCACACCCTCTGACATTGCACGATATTCTATGATAACTTATTCCTGCCGAATGCCGGCGTAAGTTAAGCTAACATATATTCGATTTCAATTATCGCTTTCAAAGCTCGTTCGCAGAATTATATTCCTTGTCCCGGTACGAACACCAATACGTAGCGTTACCGTGATTAATAATAATAATAAAAATGAAAAAATCTTGTCATGTTGGTAAAAATTTCTGCATGATTACCGTCAGTTCAGAGTAAGGTAGAAGTCATCACATACAAACTTGTTACACAGCCACAAGACGAATGGAAAAGGCGAAAAGCTTTGACGGCTCGAAATTGAGATTCGTTCGTCTCTGTCAGTCGGCGGTTTGTCTTGTTTCGCCGCGTACGAGCCGCGATAATGGAACAGGTAGATGGAAGGAAGGATGAGAGTCGAAGGACGATGGGCAAGAGATAGTCGATAAACGCTATCATCTTGTAGAGGTATTAGGTATACGTTCGAACTGGCTACCACGGAACACGCGAAGGTGAACTAACCGTCTAAATTCAATCTCGTAATTACACCCTCTCACGTGCAGTGTGTGGTGGTTGATGGTCGACTTACCGCCTCGCATCAGGACTCGGTATATCTCATACCTGCGCCTTGGAAACTGCATATACTAAGCGATTCGTAACGCGGTAGTACGTATGATGCGCACGCGAGCTCAGCGATTAAGAATAAATTCTAATACCCACGTACCGTAGAACACTCATAACAGTAATCGTAACAATAATCATAACAATATTAATAATTACAGTAATATCAAGAAGCGATTTGCAGTGTGGTGTACATATTTCTACGGTATATCTATATATATATATATACGTGCCGAGGTATTCAACTCGGTTAGACTAGTCCGCGATGGTTGAAATCATCGATATTTTTATTCTTATTTCTCATTTATGAGCAATCATATTTTATACGTGAAAAAAGAAGATAATTCTGCGAATAGGAGCTCGTTGCTTTAAATTTCGTTCAATCTTCGATCTACAAAAAATTCAAACTTGGGTCAATTCAATTCCTCATGATCATAATTTCGACTAAGCAAAGATTTTTTCTAATTTATGTGTAAAATGAGTGAAACTGTCATAGTTACAAATGCTTCTTCAATATTTTCCTGCCGAATAGTTCGCTGGTTAAATAATTCGCGGTTGATCTGGAATTTAAATTTACGGGACGTAACTTCTTGCACCGCGCTGTGAATGTACTCTCCGCTGCGAAAATATTCAATCACCGAGTATCGGCGCTCGTTCGAGATGTTTTGCCATCCACATCCGTGGCAGTAAGTAGTAGAAGCGTCACAGTACATGCGCCGTTAGCTGAAGTCCCAAGATTGCGGAGCTCGGAGCAATTTTCTCAAATTCACGCCTACCTCGATCAGGGACACTCGGCGGATCCGAGGACACCGGATACCGAAGACTGACCGCGACGTATGAATTTCGAAACGTCTAACGAGGGCTTCGCGTATATTCATAGAATCTGTACCGATTTAATCTCACCTGGATTATTATCCGCATTCGAGCTGAACAGCACGCAGAGACCCGTTTCATAGTTGACTGCTTGGCAGGAATCGTTCGCTTGACAAGTCTCGAGGCAATCGGTGAGCATCAGCGTCCCGGGTATGGAGTCGAGCATGTTGGCGGGGTCCGTGTAAACCCATCCGGTGACCAGCTCGAAGCCGACCATCTCCGGGTCGCACTCGTCCGATCCAGCGGACGGACCCGTGTAGTCCGGACCCGAGACGCCCGACGGTTCCGCGGACGCCGGCATGAGGGAATCCTCGTCCGCGAACGCGACGCCGCCGAGGATTAGTACGAAAATAGCGAGGACGGACTGAACAGTCGCCATCCGGTAAACTGGGCTGCTCCTCATTGTCAGGCGAACCCTCGAACTGCGGTGTTATCTGGAAAAGAACAAAGGAAAAGGTCGTTCGTTATAGAGTTTATATCTCGCGGCTTTCGCCTTATCGGTGGAAACCCGTTTCCACCTGAAATTTCACCCCGTCCCCTTATCCCGTCGCTTCCTTTTCCTATCGGTCCATGTCTCGCCTCCCGCTACTCCCCGCGACGCCCGGGAAGGTCGGAAGAAGGCGGCTGAACGCTATTGAAGGGCTAACGAAGCACCCTGGGTACGCTCATTATCGCTCACCGCCAACCCTCGTCGGCCATCGAAGCCCGGTTCAACCGTGAATTATGCAAGTTTGAGTCCGTGCGTGTGTACCTATATAACTATCGCCGGGTCGAGCAAATATTGGAACAACGATCGTGATCTATAGAAACATCGCGGGCTGCGCGCGGGTCTTTGAGCAAATATTTTACCAGGCCAGTTTTCCCAAAACTCTGTCACCCGCTCTCCTCCCTCTCCCTCTCCCTCTCGCTATCTCGCTCTCTCGCTCACTCTTCTCGCGTCTAGACTAAATACCTGTTTCAAGTACTGTGCATGCTACACCGTACACAAGCCTGGAGATGATGCTGGCCACACTCCATTAAGCAAAAGTATTTTAACTGTAGTGGACCGAGGCGGGAATTCTCGTTGACGAGTTTATCACCCTGTGAATCTATCGGCAGTTTACAATCCGGTAGCTAATGACATGTCGCATTTGTTTATACGCAGGCGTGACGTGCGATTCGATGGCGAATGATGCGATCGACCAATTTTGAACAACGCCCAGGTAGCCGAACCTGTTGTTTTCCGCTCGCCGTGAAATAGCTAGTGGAAAATTCGTCGGGATATAAAAAATGTCTCTGGAACTAGATGATGTTGGATGAGGCGAAACGCAAACACTTGAGCATAACGGATGCGGCGGGAAACTCGTGCCCCCTTACTAAGGCGTGAAATATTTTTCCACCATAAGGCTCGAAAGAAAAATCCTGTAGTTTACGTAGCTATCTACATCGTTTATCGTCTAGCGGTATAAGCCGGTAGTGGGAGATGGACCGACAATGGCAGAAGATATCGATTATCCGTGAACCTTTTTACGTTTTATCACGGTGTAAGATATAGCCTTGCACCTTGTGCAACATCACGTGGCATCAGCGGCCTCTTATCGAGAGATTTTCGTTGTAAAATTTTTATTCCCACAATTTTCCCATTCCGTAACGCGACGTTGACGGCTTTCAGACGGCTCAGAGCGGCCGTAGACTTTGATAACGGAAATACGCGGACGGTGTCAAATGACGAACCATCTAAGCCTCCCTACGATTGAATCTCGGAACAAACACCTCTTGGTACAACACGAAACGCTGTAGTCGAAATCGTCGTAATAATGTTGCTCGCTTTGTCATATATAGAAGATGATTAGATGAACATGGATAAGGACGTGCGCACACTTGTGAACCGATACTTAATGCTGGGATGAATATCGTGTATGGATACCCACATTTGCGACTGTAGCCGGGTACCGAGGTTTAGCGACTGAGGATCAACGCACGGCAAGATTCAAACTCGGCAAATGCTTACAGAGCGTGAACTAGGAGATGGTACACGCACGTGTGAACACGGCGACCTGACCGTGGCGACGACACCGAGGAGCGGCGTCTTTGAATACGGTCGGATATTCCACCGCCACCGCTACATTTGCGCTCTTTCTCCGCTCACGATTCCGTCTTTCTCTCTTTGGATTTCGCATACCAGGTGCTGACGCGTCACATGGCGAAGTAACGGGTCGCAGGAGACGTTCCTCGACCCAATCACAATGACAGTCGCGCTGCTATCGCGGCGAGAGATCACCGCTACACACCAACACCTCGGAATTACTTAACTGACGACGAAACCGATCGCGGAACATCGCCGGTTCCTCGGCTGTCCACCTTTTCTTCGAGTCGCTAATTAGCCGATATGCTTATTTTTATCGATTCCTAACCGCAGATAACGATCCCTAACCAGAGCTGAGTTCCTCCCGAGGGAAAAAAGCAGTCCTCTCTTCTCCTCTCCGCCACTATGGTACAAGAAACAGGACGCTAAAGGCCATGCGACAAACGCGTTCATCTAGACTATCGGTCTCCCGCTGACCCTCAATGAGACTGACCAAACTCCTTCCTTGCTATTTTCCAAGTTGGACGTTTTCGCTGTCGCGTTCGTGAACGTCGACCGGCACCGTCGTTAGCGAGGTTCTAATCGACAATCCGTTGTTGCAAGCCCCTGTAGCGCCATTCAATATCCACCGGGAAGCTCCCTTTAGCAGTCTCTCACCCAGCGTGGGTTCTTTATCGGCGAATTGTCACGTGATTGACGACCGCTGAACGGCATATACACGCTCTTATAACTGCCCATGCTGCAGGTATATCGTTCGTCGGAGGATTGTCGAAGCTTTGGTAAATGGCCAATGGTCGTTCCGTGTCGGATCCCTCGGGACAGTCGACGACGGCGATCCGTAGGAAAATGCCAGTCGGATAAGCAGAAAACTGGTTTATGTCTGGTTACCTCGTGTCTCTAAGTGGGTACCACTGCCTTCTACAGCCGGAATACAGATACTATTACCAGAGAAGTATGACTCGCATCATTCGCTAACAAACACCACTTCTCTCTCTCTCTCTCTCTCTCTCTCTCTCTCTCTCTCTCTCGATACGGAAAAGACGAGTGCTCATGTCCGTGGAGGCGAGTCGATGTCCACCAGCACTGCCCTGCAGTCCGCCAATCCAGGGCCCAAAGTATTTGCGTTTAGGGTTACGTGAACAAGCTGTCGTACGTTGATGGATCCATGCCTCGACGCCAGAAATTGGGGACACCGCGCACCGGCGAAGTATCGTGGTAATTAAACTTCAGTCGTATTATGCAGGACCTCCTTGGCGTGTCGCGGAAGATTGATGAACCGTTCCCTTTCGCGTTACCAACCAGCCACCCTGTCGCAACGACGACGCCCCGTACGTAGGTATAACGAAATCTCTAATCCCTGGCCGCCCGCCTTGCCTAGAACTATTCTTATCACGACCCCCTTTTACAGTGATTTGCGTGTAGCGCCTTCCCGCTAAACATCAGGATCAAGGATCTTGACACGGAGTGGCATAAGGCTCGGTTTATTTCGCCTCGACATATGTATGCTAGATCCGCTCTTGCAGCGCCCTTTGCAATTCGGTATTTATGAAGTAATCCTCATCACCGGGCTTCGTGGTAATCGAGATCGAGGGCTGAACGAGACACCCCTGAAATGCTTCTAATTTGTAAACCTGGTGGTGCGATACGCCCGCTCTGCACGTGTCACGGACGGCTGGTTGTTATGTCGGTGGAGGAATAAAATGGAAACGAAAAAAGAAGTGAAAAAAAAAGTTGAAAATAAAAATAACGCGGAATAAACCATACCCGCGTGCATATTATTTACCGTGTATAGGGTACGAGAGTCTCACCGGCTGCATTCCACTTGTGGATTGCGGATTTATATGCAGATTCGTCGTCGATTCGAATTTCCATACAGGTACACCGCTCGATCGCTGCGTGCGCGTCCTTTTTCATTAGATGAAAAAAACATTCAGCTCCATCCTATTCTCATTCTACTACCGAGCACTACGGTTGGTGAATTTCGAACATTTGAAATGCAAACCTTTTGCGGAAACCTTCTTCTGTGATCAGCTTTACGTTATTGTAGGATTAACAATATTCGACAGCGATTGCCGAGGATTCAGTTACCCGGTTACCCACTTCTCACACCGGCATTACGCTTCACTGCTGCGATACGTTTTCGCAGGTGGTACGAAGCCCGATCACTATCGCCATTATAAATCTTACGCCTGTGTGAGAATGAGTGAGAAAAAGACAAATCGGAGGGCGGAGAAGAAGCCGACGTAGCATGTCGCAGCGGGAATGCGCCTCGCGTTCATAATTACTGCTTAGTGGCAATAATTCTATTCTGCGTTCGGGCGCAGCGTGAGCAAAACCACAACGGTTCGTGGCAATGGCCATTCCGTTATCTGGTCGAGTGCACGTCGTTGCTTATATCCCCTCGTTGGATTTTAGCCGCAACGATACGTCGATGTAACATCAAGTCAAGGTATATGTGGGTAGGAGAGGTCGGATCCGCGATTGTTCCAACAATGTATAACCAGCCGACTGTCAGAACCCCAGCGCGACAGTAGCTAGTGGCAATTTGCTACCAACTATTCGCCGAGTGCTAATAATCATTTGCCCAGTCAACGTCGTTTATCTCAAGGTGTCAAAGTGTCTAATCGTCGCGTAAAGGCTCCATAATGGAATGTAATCTCGTGGAAAAAAGTGTTTTAAAATCAATTCAGGGCACTGAATCACCGAATGGTATTAGTTGACACTTTTGAGTGACGGGCAGATTATTCAGTTACAATTATATTCTCTCCCCGCAAGACGTAAACGCGTCGAGTAGCTGCTGAATTGTTGGTATTGAAATCGGACAAATCCCATCTAAGATTCTCCCTATAAATAATACATGCTACGGTTGTTCAGAGGCTGAACCTAACGATTCAATCAATTATCAACGCTGATGGAACCATCGACCAAGAGCGTGAACGGAGATTATTTCTGAGAAACAGTAATAATCTATACCATACATGAATGCTCGGATACACATTCACACATGTACATGGCGTACGGCTATCAGTTTAACGGTATTGATCCTTGAGCTGTGGCACTTTTCTAGTGACGGTAACGTTGTACTATTACGACAGTGGAACCGACTATATACCTCATATCATATTTCACTGTATTTTCTTCGTATCTCGTCTATGCGGACCTTAATTCGTTGCAATTACTTGATATAAATGCCTGTTTGTAACCACACTGAAACCTGTCATGCGGTCTTTAAGCTTACGTGATGCAGAGAATCAGATTTTTTACAACGCGAGGATAAAATTAGAACTTGAAATCAGACTTGGTGTCCCACATATTTATCGTCGTTTCAGAATTACAGTTTCTACGCTCGTACGATGCTGATTCGCACTGATTTGAATAAAGTCATGTTATATCAGATAATAAGAGTGTCACAGATCAAAAATTTTTTGTTCGTTCAAGTTAATGGGACGTAACGGTGAACGTCTGGACACATGCTGCTAATTGCGTCTCTTCGGAATATAAATGTTCATTCATTTTTTTTCAAACACTAAACATGAGCAAATCGTGATTAATTTTCCAATTAAGCTTTTTACACTTCTTTGACTCGATTTCCTGCCTACCGTGTAAGAGTTGGAAATAATCAAAAGTCACCGTTTAACAGCGCGCACTTGAAAAGCTCCGGTAGGTTTTTAATAAACAAGTAGGTAAGTACCTGCCCGCCTGCCTGCCCGCTCACCCCCTTGAAACTTCTTAGGAACGCTATCGCAATTTAAATATCTTAGTAAACTTTGCAGGCAAGGTAAACATTTTGATAAAATACCTTGGCGGAAGTGAAACAGTTCTAAACTACTAAACTCGTGTATAAAGATTGCAGTTGAATTCACTCCTGAGGGTTCACCCTGCAATTGACGAACTTGTCTGGTGGCCGGGTGTTGCCATTAAAGCAAAGGAGTCTTATCCTCTCGAACGGCTAACTACCGCTACTATCACGAGAAGACTGTAGGTAGGGGAAAATAAGTAGGTACTCGGTATATCGTTTGTCTCGAGTCTCCACTAGCCCGGTCCCCTGCAGTGAAACTCGGACAAATGGGATTTTCTTCTAATAAACTTTTTTTTACCCGTGAATAACAACTCTCGAAAAAATCTACAAGACCGAAGATATTTTCGGTCACCAAACAACCCGAAGGTCACGCCGGTTTGAAAAAACTTAAGGCACCCCTGGTGCCGACTTGGGGCATTTGTCCTGTCCCTCGTGGACGTCGCTGTTATCATATTGGACGTTCGTAAGTGGATTGATTCCATCGATCACTCCATACGAGGGCTGAAAACTGATAGAATCCCTGGAGGAGATGACGAATTCGAGGACATCAGAGACGCGGGTGAGGCGAGCGAGGAAGACGTCGCGGGTGGGCCGCCCCTCTGCGCCCCGCAGAGTGCAAGCTCACTGGGCATAGTCATTACTCATAATAATTATTTTCCCGTACTGCAGCAGCTCCGGCTGGTAACGAACTGACCGGTAGCTAGAGGCGACTGTCTTTTTGTATGATTGATAGCAATCCTTACACCGGAGCGTCTTCCATTCCCCTTTACCCGTAGACTGTGTGCAAACTACTCTCATTTCGCCTCTGGTTATTGGGTCTTATTACAGTTGGTTATGGTGTATGTTGTTCATTTCGTCCAAGGAGTATCCCGCCCAGCATCTGCGACTCGCGATTCAATTGCATGAAAATACACCGGGCGGGTAATGATATCGGGGCGGCAATTTCTTTGACATTTTCTACAACGAGACAATGGTGAAATGAAAATTTCCGCCCCATTTTCTCTCGTGAAATTACTCCATCGCTCGGGATTCGTTGTGTTAAAAGAAAGAGGATTTTCACGCAGAGCACTGTCTGCTTCGGTTAACTGGTAACTGGTTAAGAAAAAAGTCTATTGTAAAAGGCAAGCCACGACTCGCGGAGCTAGTGTAATCGAAAGAAGTGGCGGCGGGATCGCTTTCAAAACAATATCGGATTATCGTTAGCGACGTGAGGTATTGCGTGGAAATCGGTGCCACCTTCTGTCTTCGTGCAACTTTAATTTAGAACGACGTTATTACCTTGGGACGTTAAATGATAGAATTAATGTAATCAAGGGCATCCAATTGCCAGGAGAGGCTTCCGATTCTACAGAAATCTATTCTACGGATTAGAAGTGTAGGATGAAATTTCTGTAGAAAAGATTCCGTTTATCATTTCTAGTTAAATGTTTTCTGTAGGGACTACACTCTGTAGAATTTTCGTTCTGCAGGATCGCACTCTGCAGGATGAAATTTCCGTAGAAAAGATCCTGTAGGACATTCGCTGTAGGACTTTTACACTTTAGGACAGATTTCTATAGAACCAGTCCATCCCCATTGCCAGCTGTAAATGGACCCCATTGAAGGAGATAAGTTTTCTCCTGAAGAGTGCCGGTCGCGCGCCGTTACAATATACATTATATATATGTATATACCTAGTTTGCTTGCGGCATTGTAAAGACGAAAGGCAATTTTTGTCCGTTCTTTAGACACCTTTTTTCACCCTCTTTCTTCTCTTAATCACCCCACCCATAATACCCACTAAGGCTATCCAGATACGAGGTATTGTCTCTCGACATCTCATCTTTCATTAGAACAAAAATCTTTGGAATTAAAAAAAGAAATAAGAATCATTTAGTATCCGGCTTACGTCTATCAAGGCGTGAAAGAGCTCGTCCGTAAAATTGTTTGAGAACGATGGTCTGGGATGAATTGTAACAGTTAAAGTGAAAGAAAGAAATGACGGAAAAACGACGAGGCAACAGCCACCGTAAAAATTTTATTACCACTTTTCTCTCTCTCTCTCTCTCTCTCTCTCTCTCTCTCTCTTTCTATCCGTCCATCTTTGGATTCTTCTGTCACTGTTTTTATCAAGAGTTCTGAAGGTGCGGAAGTGTTACGGCACAAGAGTTGGACCGAATTTCTAACTAAAACCAGCATCCCCTGAGTCTCGACTGTCCGCGGAAATGTGAAGAGTGTTACAATTGACTCGGGCCTTTTACCCCGCGACTGGGCATGCCGGTGTGAAACATGGATACCATTTGTAACGATACAGAGGTAAAACGAACACGGTGGACAGAATGTGCTCGGAAGCGGGGAAACCAGCTGTGGCGTTGTAAGTCACGCGAGCATAATCTTATACAAACAGGCTCGCGAGTAAAAGAGGACTCGAAACATTCCATTGCCCACGTGTAACACGTTATATAAGCATACAGTATGGATATGTACGCGTATACATGGAGCATATAGGCTTTTATTCGTACATTGTTACGTGCAATTATCGACCGAACGACCGACCGTACAGCTCCGGGTACTTATTCTCCGACAATATAACGAACTGAGGCAAATGAGATAGATGCGAAGATGAGATGCCGGAGTTATATTATACCTCGGTTCATTAGAGCAAGAGTCACGTGAGGCAAGGCATGTATGCTCTGTACACAAGATAGATACTGCGCCACGTACGTTTACTTACATGTGGTTATCGCCCATACCTACAAGTGTCCGCGCCTAACTCCTTATATACTCGTGGTACCTACACACCTACCTACGTCGTACCACACCTGCAGCTAAGTTAGCCTTGCTATCGCTTCGGTTCCACTAGGGTTAGTTGGCTCTGCCCTGCGGGCTTTCGATATCGATGCAGATCCCACAACGCGACCTCTTCCGTGTTAATAGCAATCGCCCCTAATCTCATCCTTGATAAATCTTGAACGAATGTTACTCTGGTTCGAATCCGGACTTCACGTGTCGCAAGAAAGCTATACTGATTCTGATCTCGGCCTGCGTTTTTATCGTTAATTATACCTAAGATAATAATGCTCTGCATGTGTAACTTTGTCGCAAATCAATGTCTTTGCCAACTGTTTCGTACTCTTCGGTTTTTCAGATCGCCGTCGATTTAACTGGCGGTATTATACAGGCTCGTACCATAGAAACATGCTAATGTATGAATCGAACATACAGCGAAAATCCATTTACTTGATAGCTAGTCTACGTTGAATCAGCCGGAGTTACTTCGGAATATAATGCCTGGCCTGGTAAGCTTTGTATGAAACAGTCACATGTACACGTATACGAAATATACGTGTCGGGTATTCATCTACGATGTACCGAAGTTTAGTTTCATAAATTACGAAGGCTTTTCGGGCGGGATAGATGATGAAAATCTATTCTGGTAGAGAACTTCTCTGTGATAAGTTGCAAGGCATTGACGGCCGCTTTAATGCTGGAATTGAAAACCGGATGAATGACGTGACGAAACTAACTGCGGTTTGTCTCCGATTCTCTAATTCCCGGATCGAGTTGAGATTTTATTGAGTTTTAATCAGCGTTGTCTGCAAGGTAAAATCCCTGGAAGAGTACCTGCCGCCACTGTCAAATGTTAATCAGCCTTTCTCGCTTGGCTATTCATAATTTAAGAGGCTTTCAAGGACTTTGGTAAAAGTCCGGGATCCAAGCGGGTCGCCCGCTTAACTCGCCTCGGTTCTTCTCGCCCCGCAGAGTGAAAACGTAACCGCTGGATTTATAGTGTGGCGCGCGGGTCGGTTTCCTTTCCTTGGTTTTTATTAGAGGCGTGATTTACTAGGCAGTGGTATTAATATCAAGGAAACAGTCCCGGCCGTAGGGAACGACCCGGCGCGTCCCCGGGACCCGAGGAGTCCCTCAGCTCCCGGTTAAACCCAGTCAGCTGGACCGGATATATTCCTGTTCGCAGGTGAAGTAGATTCACCTCACTGTTCACCGATATATGGCTAGTATAATATACCAATATGTAAAGGCAGAAAAGCGCGCTGACTCGAGCCCTCGAGAATAAAACCCGTATTCGTACCACTTTGCAAGGCCTCACGGGTTGTTCCATGAAAAAAGCTCAACCGTTGCAATCGCAAATCGCAGAATTATGTACAAAATACCGTCGAATCAATTCAATTTTTAATATGAAATATTTATAACTATTTCGTGGATTATATAATATAGGTACGCGTGCAAACATGAAAAGCAATATGTTCCTAGTCACGGTGAGGTGAAAATATTTTGGTTATTTGCCCACGCGTCGATGACACTTCAAACGAAATGAAATTCAACTTGAAGTTTTTTCTTTTTTTTTTCTAATTTTTATCCAGCGTCGCTCCACCACTGGTTCCACGGTTGTGGCTGCGCACTTGCGCCCACTCATAATTGAATCTACTTATAAACACCCTTGCATTGTTAAGCAGCCATCCAATGCGTGCTCCTCGTGACTTCGAAAGGTTGAAATATTGCCTCGGCGACACAATGACCCTGTATTTAGCATTTAAATAGATTTTTTTTCCCAACCGCGACAATAATCACCCTCGTCCCGCGCTCCCAGAGCTTCGCATAGAATTGGTCGTCTCTCCGCGACTTGGCGTGGCTGTATCAATGGTGAATTTCGCCGATTGTGAATCCCACGTTTGTCTGTTCAGTTGAATTATAAACTCGTTGGCTATATAACACGAAGCTGTACAGAAGTCGTCGGCTGCTCTCGGCCCTCCGGGTAGTCAATTTTCCAACCGATTCCTCCAACAATCATACTTTCAATTCTCACTCTCGCCATGAGTCATTTCTTACTTACACCCCGAGACTTCTTGTTATGATTTACACACGAGACTCGATGCAATATTGAGAAAATCATTGAGATTCCCCGCGGCCCGAATTTCACCGAAGAAAATCGACCACGAGGGTCGCCCGCGCCACGGCCGCAGCTCGTATAAACCTGTCTCGATATTCCCCGGGGTGCCTTGGCTTCAGCCGCTAGACTATCTCGAAAATCTACGCGTCTTTCAAAACTGCTGCACCTGTGGACTGCGGTAATCGGGTGAACAGAAGTGGTCATTGGAGAACCGCAAGAAATCGAGTTCATCCGGACCATTTAAGTATCTTTTACGAGGACTCGTCCATCATCGTGTTTAACGATTTTCTCGTTCGTTATAAAATGTATAGGCTGATCGTTCCGCGATAGCATAATTTCTTGGTCAGAGGCTCGTGTGACAGGGATTGGACGCGATGATATTTGCGCAACTTTATTATACATAGTCCATAAAACTTGAATAGTCCTAACCGGTCGCGAAGTACCCAATAATATTACCGAAGAGTTCCCACCGTTCCCACCGTCACAGAAATGTAAATATATATGTATGCATATATGTATATTACGGTCTAATCTCGATGGCTAATTAGACTCGGCTCGTCTACCACGTATATATTCGCAGGCTGGGTACGAAAACCAGATTCGTTTGGTAATCGGATTTCTTAGCGTGCAGGAAACACAGAGCTCGGATATAAACGCGACCTCAAACGGTCTCGGCGATGCTATAAGAGTGGCGTCGACTGTGGGGTAAATGGCAGACATGGTGTGTCACTTTACATGCAGGATGTAATTTATTCTCTATGCCACAGAGACGGGGAAACGCGTTTGTCTCCGAAAGTGTGTACGCGAGTGGAAAACGTTGAACCAATAAGGTAGCTTCCTCTATTCTCTCAACGCGGAAACATTTCTCCTAAGCAAGTTATTCCGTTCGACTATTCAATTATTGACAGGAAGACACGGTTTACCTAATAGTAGACGTATACAAACTGCATAACCCCAGCCGACGTATCGCGGGATGCGAGAAAGGTTTCTTCGAAGAAACCAGGGAGAAAAAGTTACTCCATCCCTCAGTTAAAGTATTCCCATCACACGGAGGGTGTTTCGCAACATTTAATACCGTGAATATCAATGTTCCTTACGCCTCTGTACAATCAGCGGTTAGGTGTCTCGTGGTTAGGCGAGTTCCTTTCTATACATTCCCCTTCCTCCCATTTTGTATTCCACCCCCGTACGCCACGCAGTATACACAAATATCTTTCCTTTTCTCTCGTAAAACAAGCTCCGACGGAAAAATTTTTGCCCCAAGATTTAAGTCGAACGGTTTGCGGGGCTTATAAGGAAAACGTGATCTTGATTAGAAAATTGTCGCTATAAGACGGTTTCTGCTCCGTCTTCCACTTTCTACCGCAGATCGAAATTTACCGTGAAACGAAAACTACACAGCGGGATCAAGCTCCCTCGTATTGTTGAACGAAATCCTCCTTCTTTGTTAAAACATGATTTCAGTCACAGAGCATTAGTCACTGTCGTCTCCAAGTCGCACGAATTTCACTCACAAGAAGTGGTGGGTACCGTCGCTCCGTATGCTGCCCTCGTATTACACAGAAGCCTCAATTTGTATTCTTCCCATGCACACTGACGGTATATGGAAACAATTACTCCTCGTTGCAACTCTCCTCATTTTTTCTTGACTATTTTACCAGTCACCCTCTACTCCGTTTAAATAGTAATGTCTGCAACGAAAACCGTTCAGCATCCACCACGTACTTTATGTCTCGTCAAGAGTTGTGCAACTATATAAACTACTCTTTCCACCCAATAATAATTTCATTATAGATTACTTTTCCCGATCTATTGAACAGAGCTTGTTATAAGTGGAAAATAATGTTTTTTCCCCCGTTTAAGTACTGTTCTAGAGTTGTCTAGTTGTTTGGGTATTTGCATAAACATACAGCAGGGTACGGGAAACCGACTTCTCGATGCGAAGCCAGCGAGTCGTGTGATTGCTTCTGATTAACTTTCATCGTTCCCCGAGTGCCCTCGTTTCTTTAATTCAACTTTGAAGATAGAGTTCGAGGGAGCGGAATGTTGAATATTTGAGAGTTAAAGACGAAAAATGAGGACACATATCGCGGTAGCAGTGTAGTATTCTTCAAGAGGAAGAGCAAATAAATGTCCATGCGAAACCGGAAGAATGTATGTATATGTACGGTATCCACGTGTGTGAGTACCTGGAGGTATACGTGTCTGACAGAACTATTAATTACCTACCCCAGTCTGCAAGGGAGTTTTCTCGGCGCTGTCAAATTCAGGGGCTTAGCCGAAAGCCGGAAAAAATATATCGTAGCTTCTGCCGGTCAGATTACGGGCACGGCTCCGGAGGAGCAACAGCGAATGCTGCTGCCACGACGTCCGTACAAGACGACTTTGAGACGAGGAACGTATGCCGTTAGCCAGAGTCGAGGAGAAGAGAAGTCAGATGCAGGTCGGCTTATACCGAAGACACGCAGACTGATGCCCTACTGAAGCCTTTCGTAAACGGTTTCGAGAACTGCAACAGCATAAAGTCACGAAACCTTCTTGCAATCGTCAAGAACGTCCAGCAATCATCGAGCCCTCACCGCCTATTCCGAGCTGGAAATCGCGAGATACTGAGATCTGCTATTCTTCACCTGCAACTTTCCGCCAGTTATTTGTCTTTATTGTTTTACCCTTCTTTTTATCCTGATTTTAACGATCTTAATTCGAATCTGTGAAACACGCAACAGCGTTAGTAGGCGCGACTTTTCTTCTACTTGATTTTCATGGCGATAGGCGTCAATAGTTTATAATTTATAAGAAAATTTCAACCACTTTTCACGCAGGTACCAGCGAATTTGAGAAATCACAATGCCTAGAGGTACTCTGATAAACGACGCGAAGGAGGAGATAGATGCAGGGTGTTTATGAAAATATAACCGCGACTTTTTAAAGGCGGGTACATAACTCCTGAACGATGAATGATACGCACCTAAAAATTTGATATGAATACTTTGAGAAGTTTCGTTCGACCTATCTGCCTGGCGTTTTTTTTCCTTTTCTCTTTTTACTCTCTACAACGCGAATACGTGATAAATCCGCTACTAAAACGATCTTCGGAATAACCATCCGGAGGTCATTTTATGCCGTCTCATTCTCCGCCTTTCTTGCCCGATTTTTCTTGTCCGTAAATTTGTTTGGAAATGTGAAGAAAAAATGGCGATTGTCAACGCGTTACTCGTCGAACCGAAACAGTTTCCCTCCTTCTATTTCTTTCGCGTAAGTGAGCGAGTAAGGACGACGAGACAAGACACCGGTGCAGTCAAGCCGCTTGTTACAAAGTAAAATGAAAACGGCGTAAACCTCGTGAAATTGACTTGCGAGCAAAATACTTCCCCGGAGTTTCCACCGAGTAGCTGTTTCAGTGACGCGCAATGAAAACACGGTATTCAACGTCGGGTTGACTCGCGCCGCCCTCGACGTTCTCAATCTCCGACACTGTTCCGTTCCCACGGAATCAGCGTGGCGTTCTTCGACTCTCCCGAGTCTCTCCCGTGCTGCTGTTGCTGCTGTTGCTGCTGTTGTTGCTGCCGCTGCCTCCTCTTCTACCTGGCATGCCATCTTCGACGGAAGTGCAGAGCGACGAACGGCCTGAGCTCTTTCACCGTGACCTTTTCCACCCGTTCGGCGATTCGGGTGTCGAGCAAAATTCTGCGCCCCGATTCACCGGATCGCGGATTCGATTCCCGCTCGCAGTTTCAGGGGGCGTATTCCACGCGTTGACCCTTTCAAACCTGCATCCGTATATCCGAGTCATGCAGAGTTGATTTTCTATTCACCTGACTCCCGTTGCCGTCTCCGTGTATTTGTACGAGTGTACATCGATGCTCGCCACGTCCCATTGAACTCGCGATATCGCGCTCGGATATATCGAGTGAAACAGTTCCCATTTCGTAACGGCTACTCGTCCCCCGTATCGCCGCCACGTGAAGCTCGCCGAGCTGTGAGAGAGCCGGTCAACGCACGTACTGATGCGGTTCAGGGATGAAATTTGTTGGGAAGATTTGTGCGCTGCTCTGCTCGATCGGCGGGTCAGCAATAATTTGTCTCTTCTTCGTTTTTTCGCGTTTTCATTTTTTTTTTTTTTTTTTTTTTTTTTCATTTGCGTTCTTTTTTTCTCTCCGACTGACTGTTTGCAGGTATATATGTCGGCTATTCGTGAATCTCTCCTGTTTGTCAACGACGTTTACACGATAAACCTTTTTTCAACCGTGAGAGCCACTCAAACGGGAAAACTCGACGGGTGGCGTTGGGCGACGTCAATTAATGGCTAATTTTGTGAAACTAAAAAATGTCACGCGCTAATTCCGTTCTCGTTGGCGACTTGAATATTTCTGTGTTGTCACGCGCCTACGTACGTAACGAGGGACCTTGGTTAATTTAATTTCATTCATCACGCCGACCGGCCGAACTAACAGACGACGGACGAGCAAACGAGTGTATAAGCAAATGTATGCATGCATACAGATTAGATAAATAAATATGTATGTATAACGTTATTATTACGGGACGTTGATAAATTAGGCCCTCGTTATTAGCCAGGCAAGAGAGGAGAGAGAGAGAGACTGACTGAATGGAGTGGGCTACCATTATCGCTAATAAGCAAGCAGCCCGCGCGAAGGCATTCCCGAGGGAGAATTCCGGAATACCGAGAGAATGGTGCGCCTGCTTCTGGAGATTTTCGCGGGGGCGGTTCAGGGTCGTCGACACTGTCGTGTCAAATTTTTCGGTGCAATTCACGCCAAGTGCGAACAAGCACGCGGCGCTGCAACGATCGGTGCGAAATCTCGATATGACGTATAACGGTGTAAACTTTACTGTGTTTTCACGGAGAGAAAAATTATAGCGGCAAGGGAGTTGTATGAAATAGAGGAGACCGGGGTCGGAGGGGCCCGGCAGTAAGTCGTTTGAGTAATACTTTTTATATTTCCCGGTATTCCACTTCCCGGCCGCGAAATTGCACTCACAATTCTTCGCCAGACAGATATTACGTGGGTGCCGCGCGACTGCCGGACGAGCGAAGCTGCCGCTCGCTGAAACCGCGCGCCTACTCCAATTACCCGGAATGCATTTAGCGCTTCGATTTAGACGGTCAGTTCTCACGCGTCTCTTCATTCATTAAGAACGAATGATAAAAACTAATTACCCAGCAAGTTTATGTCGTGGGTACTGCGACAATCTGCGCAGCAGCCTCGCTTATCATGCCCAGGGAACCATTCGCTTCCTCCCTCCCTCCCTCGTTCTCTCTCTCTCTCTTCTCCGACTACGGAAACGAACCGCAGTCAATGTGCTACGTTGGCAATGTGTGCAGTACGAGTATACGACTTTAATATCACGGATTGGGTAAACGGTCCGCATGGGAACGTGAATCGTGCAACCGATAGCGCCGGCAATAAAGTCTAGCCGAGCTTGCGGGAGAGTCTCGTCCGCCACTTGAGCGACTCTTCTATTCGGAAGATGTAGGTATTATAAGCGAGCAGAAAGTCAGTCGGGAATCAAGGTTTATCCACTCGATCCGGCTGTGTTTCGGGCATCCCGTACTTCCATGGCGAGTCAGTCTCTTCCTCACCCCCCCCCCCCCCCCCCCCCCCCCCTCGAAGGTAGGCGGGCAGGTATGGGTAGTACGAACGCAGGCCCCTCTGGGCACCCCGCAGAAGCCTCTCCACCTCGGGATGTAGTTATACATTATTCGATATTGCCGCATCACGACTTCCAAGACGATATTCTCATTGTATGCCGCAGCGCGGCGGCTCCGCAGCGTCGTCGCGGGGGCAAGTACAATTCAATGTACAATGTTTGAACATTACTTGAATGCTTAATGAAGTCGTGTCTTATATCGAACAATGCCTTGAACGGTTCGCAACTGAATCCCCTCGGTGAACCTGCTCCGCGTCTTCCACCCTCGTCGCTGCCGCGGGATGCTGCCACGCCAGGATCCCGATGCCTGCCTCTCGCACTCTCGGCATTCGCGAGATCCTCCACTTGCACGCTCTCCTGCAGGTACCTACGCACACACTCGGGGCCTCCCCTAGTTATCCACACGCACCTGCTTCGCTGCGCTCGCGCGAGCGAATCCCAACTGCAGCCGCGTCGCTGCATTTCCAATGATTCATCTTGTGCGGTAATGTAGTAGCCGCTGAACCTCAACACTCTGAAAGGCTACCTCGACGCGGCGTTCACCACCTCGTTCCTCCTTTCCTTCCTTCCTTCCTTCCTTCCTTCATTCCCTGCTTCCATCCCGGCTATTCCGCCGACCAACGACTAAATTTACCGACGTGCTTATTATCGCAGGTAACGACGATGCTGTTGGTGCGTTTGCGTTGGTGCTGATGGTGTTGCTGCTCCTCCTGCCACAGCAGCCACTCTCCTCCGGTATTATAATGTACAAACATGAACCCACTGACACTCGTGACACGCGACTTTGCTACTTCACACCTGGGGATTGTATGCGTGAAATTCAAGGAGGTGAATTGCCTGGACTCCTCGGAATACCTTTCCCTTAGAAAATGTTCCACGGTTTGCATACTGCTTTGCCTAATCCCACGCACTGACGGAGTTCGGTAAGAGAACTGAATCGGTGATAATTAGACACTGTGAAACGTGGCTCGAATTATGGTGATATATAGTCTCCTTTTACACGGTCTCGAAGCAATAGAATCCGAATGAAATTTCCAGAGTTGAAAGTTCATGTTTTTATGAGGTTTTATCTCAACACCGGAGAAAATTGTTTTTCGTTCAAGAAATTTAATTGTTAGTCCACATGCTGCGCATACAACAATTAGGCAAATACTTGGTTTGGTTTTATTTTTCTTCTCGTTATTTCCACAGGATTAAATTTTTCACAATTCTCTTTTTCATCGCTAATTTTAGTTTTGAATGTTAAAATGTAAATATATGCGGAGCCATAAACAATTCTTCTTGTCATGCGCGACTTAATCTCGCGATTACTTACTAAAAGAAAAATTATAGTGACAATAATAATACGATGAGGTGGGGTTAGCCCTTGCAATATTTACCATTACCCGGACCGTGGAAAGCCCGCGTCGTAATTCTTTTTTGAAATCTACCCCTGCTGTTATTTTTAAACATTCCTTAAAGTGTCCAGAATGATGTATAGCAACTCTCTAGATTTCACAGAGGATATTAAATGCCGTGAAAATCTTAGACGAATCGTGAAAACTCGAACGACATGAAAGACAGACCTTGCAAAGCTGGAATTTCGAAGAGCTAATTTGCTCGCTAACTACGACTTATTGCAGTAAACTGCGATATTGTTTTCGAGAATAATTCAGAAGACAAAACCTGCGAAGCGTCGTAAAGTTATAAAAACCATAATTGTAAGATTTCTAGAATTCATACTAATATTCTGCAACTAAATCACTTCAAACCTAAATGTAATGTCACTACACGAATTGAACTTTCAAAAGATGTTACTTCGCATACATCGAAGAAAAAATCCTTCAAACAGTTCACGCCTCGTAACAAGAAAGAGAGAGAAAAAGACCGAATCATATTCGCTACAATTCGTAATATTGAATTCTGAGAAACAGCATTGCTGCAAATGCGAGATTTCAAAGGTTGTCGATCAATGGTACGCGGTCTGTACTTCAAGAAATCTGCTCTTACTGTGATTGCATCTGACTGTGAGATGCGAGGTCTCGAGGAGTCTCGACTCAATCTCCAAATAACACTTTAAAAGATTATTACAGACCGTTGTAATAAAGTCGCTTGGTTAAAAAATTCCCTCGAGATAGCTGGCTGCAGTCTTTCAAGTTATAAACGATCTTTCAGAGGATAATTTAACACCACTTTCATTGCGTGTTTATCTTGATTCTCCTACGCGCGGAAATATATCTCGACTCAAGGAGGAAATGGCGAAAATGATGGTTCGAAAGGGAAGGAGGAAAAAAGCCCGAATCGTTCCTAAGCCACCCCCGAGTATATACCAATCTCAGGCTTATTCAACCGGGAGTGCTTCGTCGGCATTAGGAACAGATGTGTGGTAGGGGTGGTAGATTTGGAAATTTTTTTCATTTCTTCTCCGCTTTATTTCACCCTGGCGCGCATTACCATACACAAACGTCTAGACATCGGCGAGTGTTCCGTTTCAATTTAATACGGGAAAACGCAGAACAACGACTACATTACACCGTGCTCAAAACCGTTCAACTACGTCGAAGAAAAGAAAAGAAAAGAAAAAAAAAACAACTGTCCCCATCTTTCTATCTGTACAAAAACATCCGAGGATCTGTTGACTCTGAAAACGTGCCACGTGTGCTGCCTGCATCGTTCCCAGTTATTAAGATATATCCATGACGGTAAGGAGGCAGCAAGTGGCCGCGCTTCCATCGACGATGAGAGGGCTGTGTACGTATACCGCTTAGCACCCGGTGGTTACCTGCACTTACAACTCGCTCGTCTGCAGGCCGCGGCCACTGCAAGTTTACATCCCGAATTAGTATTCGTTGTCTAAGGCCGGCCGGTTCGAAGAGGCTTAATGCGGTTACCTTGTATCACCGCGTTATTTCCTGGTTCAATATTGAAACTGCACGGTGCAGCAGCGTGGCGTTCCGCCTCCGAGTGCTTTTACGTATGAGCCTCAAGTACCCGTGCGAGGAGCGAGGAGACGCACACGCGTGTCTGCCTGCTTGCGTGCGTCCCAGCCCACGTAGCTATATGGGAATATGTATACTGTATGCATATATACATGTTATATGTATACATGCCGTTGCAGCTCGGCGTCGTCGTTACGGTACGGTACTAGTTCTCGATATGAACCGAGGTCACGATGTTAACACAGGTCAGGCGACGACTTCCACCTACCTCCATACATGTAGGCGTAATCTCTCTTGTGTGTACCCTGGGTTCTCGACCGGTTTTGGACCGCCTTTCAGGCGAGTGTCAGCGCTCCCAGATGCGGGAGCTGCTCGGGAAATAAATAATGACGGATCTAAATCGCAGCGACCCGATCATTCGTTCGATCTCTCGGAAAGGGAAGGGAACGGAAGAAGAAAGAGGATAAACACATCTGCGGTGAACGCTCGTGAAAATATATAAATATATAAATATATCAATAAATCAGTGGGACAGAAGAAGGATCCTCTCAGGATCCTTGTAATTTTCCTCTTTGAAGAATGCTCAGAGATCCAGATTGCGGACGTGTCGGGAAGCACAATATTGTGGGAAACTGGTTGGGTGCGAGGAACGAACCGAATGTATCTAGTCACGTGTGTGTGGGTGCGGGATCTAGTTTTGTCATCTCCCGGTGAAGGTGGGACCCGTACCTTTCGCACTTGTACGGTCCAGACCTCCGGAGGAGGAAGTGCCAGAGAAACACGATGGGGGGAAGGGGGGGGGGGGGGGGGGGGGGGGATCTAACCTACAGGGTACACGGTATGTAGCCACGTAATAGGTACGAGCGTACATAAATCTTGCGGCTCACGCGTGGCTCGTATCGGCGTTACGTCGGGCCTCCACCCCGTCCATTTTTCAATGAAACGGCAAACTGTTAGTTGTAACAAGTAGCGCTTTGTTCTTTGCGGTCGCTGACTGCGGTAACGATAAATATATCCGAAAAACTTTTGCTTCTTTGGCGAATCACCCGGTGGTGTACACCCCCCACGTTCGACCAACGAACCAACCAACCAACCCGCTAACTTGCGTGTACGATGTGTACGTAAGCTCACTCCTGCACACACGCCCGTATACCTATCTGTGCTCGTGTAGAGGAAAAGTTTCGCGAAAATGGACTCGTAAGAAAGAGTACAAATCTTGACGGTATTTTATACGGAGGAAAAGGGTTAAACTTTATAGGGCCACTTCTTTTCTCGGCTGCAAGCCCATTGATATACCATCTTGGAAACAGTTTTTCCGGATTTCACATTCTTTATTCTATTTCGAAATTAACACGCTTTTTATTAGGAAATTTATCACGATCTAAAAAGCGTAAATTTCCTGCTGCTTAATTGATGCAGCACCATTTAAATATGTGTCACTGCTTGTAAAGTTCTTCTGATATCTTGTATGAATTCTGTCTTCAAAAATTATTCTGAATTTATCCTGAAATTTGTTTTCTATCAAATAATGTGTATTCTATGCTTTTCGCAGTGACACACAACGTACGATTTACCTACTCCCCTCAGCATTTATGCCTGCAATGTAGACGTATCGGTATAATGCACGCAGACGCGGTTCGGGCCCAGGGTGATTATGCATGTGTTTGTGTAGTTACATTTATATATTGCCCCACCTCGTAACCTCCGCGACCGGTAGAATACGATCGCTTGCCCCGCTCGGATCCCCGAGTACTTTACAACCGGTATCGTTGTTAAGACGACATTATCATAATACAAGGTCCGCGCGCAGCCTCCTCGATAGAGACGGAGAACAGAAACGAGTCGGTGAGTGCAGAAAGAAGCACGCGGAAACGGCAACAGTCAGTTCGTGCCACGGCCATAGCCTGCCGTGTAGCTGTTGGCGGTCGCAGCGTTATTTTGTCATCGATTTTTTATTGTCCTCAAACCCGTCCACTGCCCCGCAGTCAAGAACCAACCGCAGCCTGTCTTGTCCGCGCAAAAAACGCCACTCGAGATGCTAGAGGAATTATTCACCCGATAGACGAAATGGCGGAAAGAAAAAAAATTGCCAAGACGTCAAGCGTCGATTTTACTTCCGCTCGTTTCGTCCCTCCCTACATGTACGAGTTAATATGTCATTGCAAGTATCCACGTATCCGATACACCCATCAGGAACACCGCGCGCCTAACCCGTTACGGAATTTCCCGAGACATAAGCGTCGCGGCGTCGTCGAGAGATCCGATCTTGCGGATCAGAAACCCGCCATGCGTCACGGGGACCTCGACTCATTTTAGCCGGCCATCACTAACCGCGTATTAGATCCGGACGACTCAAATTGCTGGGATTAGGAAACGCGCTGCACAATCAGAATTTCCATTAACTAGGCCGAGTATAGGAGCTGGGCGAGGGAGGATTCAAAGCGCTGGTACATCCTAATCTCGATATTATCTCGGCGCAGAGACTAACGGAAATCGGGATCTGGTAAGCGAATCGTGACTTGTGTAGGTGCGCCTTTCGGCGACCGAAAATTTCGAATCCGTCCACAACGATCCGCGCCGCGGTTCATCCGGGTGGTAACGGATCAAGCCTTTGATTGTGGCCAATTTCCCTTCGCCTCTCGTCAAAAATAATACCTAAACTGCGAAACTGTTTCGCGCTGCCGTTTTGATCGTTGTGATCGCCAATTGTGGCTTGGCTACTCCGACGCGTAACGGTCCTCCGAACTCTGTCTACCTACGCCGACGATCCGTTGCAGTTGAAAACCAATTTCGCAAACTCGTTTTTACCCTGTAAACGATTGCGTTTGCCGCATCCACTTCCGAGGTAGAAAATATTCCAAGATTATTGGCTGCGCATCGGGATGTTGCAGCTTGTGTAGTCGCGCTCTGCGTTTGTACCTTGTACGAGAGTAACAACCGCGGTTATATACGGACACTTGAAATAATTAGGACAAAAAATGAACGAGATAATTGAGTATCTGCTTATTGCTGCGCTCGTTCTCTGAACTTCGCCTGGCGCTCGAACTGTAAAAAGTATTTCAGGAGCCTTGACGACGAGGCCTTCGATTCTAACAAGAACTACTTTACTCTCTTCTCCGACTTTCAATCATACGACTATACGATCCTCCGCGTATTGGAATGTTTGGTAGTTGCAATCACACTGTAACCTGCTGACGCGCTGTTGAAAAAGTAAACTTCGTTTTTTCACTCATAATTTAAGCCAGTTCTGACGCTGTCTGATTGGTACGAGCTGGCGCGGCGAAGGTATGAGGTGCAACAGGTTTTTGTGCGTGAAAAATTGTGTGGTTTTCATTTACCCGAGCTTCGTGTCGGGATATTAGTTTTGGACATTAAGCGTCCGCGAGAAAACCGGTTCGTCTAAGAATCAGACTGCTGGTGGCCTTTTCTGGAGTGATTTCTTCTGCCAGTTTGAATCGTCCGTTCTATTAATGCTTGCCACGCGAGACGTGTAAATTTCTCAAGGAACATCTCTACCGATAACCATTCTGCTATAATTTCAACTCGTGGGTATGTTACGCTCCTAACGTTTGTTCCGGGGGCCCAAAAGCTACGCTCTGACCTGCCAATTTCGACTGATTGTCAGTATTTCGCGAAACTGGTATAAAGGAGACTTTTCTACAGTAAACACCGTGATGTCAATTTTTCCTTGATTCGTCCTTGGCAAACATAAGCTTCGCGACATTGCTCGGCACTTCCGTGAACGAACGCATTTCCTACGCGCCTCTGAATATTTGTCCTGCCGTTTTCTCCGCGTTCGCTCGCGCGGCTGTCTTTCCTGGTTCATTTAACCGTTCAAGCTTGCGCTGTTTACTCTATCAGTCGAAAAATATTTACAAGCTCGTGCAAGCGTGATGCAGTAATACACAAACTCGACGCTTGGGATTGGAGAAATTTTTTCAAAAAACGAACGCCTCGTTCGCCGGAGCACCTCAGAATGTACAAACAGCTAGTCACGACTACTACTAGCTGAGGAACGTCATCGAATTCCTTTTGCGTGCGAGTCCAACAAGCTGCATCAGTCTAATTGGCAAAAAGAAATGTAGCGAACCGACAGTTGGCCATACCTTCGGCACGAAACATGCTATCGGGTAATTAATTTTCTAACCAATTAATTTTCTAACCAATGGCCTATTCCTGCCAGCTCTCCGATCGACTACATCAAACGCTCAGCGTGAATTTTTCAGATAATGAAACAAAACCGCAAACAAGTACTCTAAGTTTGTCGCAGCGTTAATCTCTGACCAAAATGCGACATTTCCTTGTTCTTAACTGTTTTGTCTTTTGTTTCAGGTAAGTACCCGTGACTGACTCGTGCTCTTCATAGCGTACCGTTCGTTCTCGGATTCCCCGTAAGTACATTAACCATGGTTTTCTTTCTTTCTTTTTTTTTTATAATCTTAATCCTGCAACCAACCGTCCAAGATTTCGCCAATCATCTTTCTGATTCGATAAATACCGCGATTCGAAAATCAGTCGCGCGGTTAATCCACCGTGATTATTTGCCGGAAAAAACAACCTTACGCCTGCGAAATTACCGTCACCCTAATTGCGTAAAGAGAAATGAACCGAAAGCTTGAATTGCTTTGAAATGATAATGACGGATCGAAAGTCTACTCATGCAGATTCTCTGTGCACCTTTCCGTATAAAAAATACCAATCATCCAATCGAACCGTACAAACCGAGTATAACTTTCGGCATCAGCCAGTGGTCGTGATTCTTTTTCCTCGTTTCCCCAAAAATGAATTAGCAAAAGTGCGGGGTCAGGTTGTAGATCGCGAATCAAGGTCAGAACGAGGTCGATCCGATGTCCGCGTAGCGGTGCAAAAGGACCGATTCGTTACAGACACGGGGTATAAAAGGAAAGCCGTAACGGTGGGCGTGTTGGGATCCGCGGTGTCGTCGTCGCGGTCTGAGGCCCGATTCCAGAGGCCACGACACCGGCCGGCCGCGGTCATAGAACAACGAACGGACGCCGTGTAGTAGGTACGTAGCGGAGCGAAGTATCTCACATACATTAGAAAGTTTAAAGTAACTTTTAGCCCTGGGATAGCCGGGAAGGAAGTAAGAGGGAGGCTGGGCTGCTTGACATCCTCCCTGCAGCCGCGCGGCCTCGTCCTCTGCCTCTGGCTCTGGCCCTGGCTCTGGCTCTAGCTCTGGCTCTGGCTCTGCCTTCCACCCAGACTCGCTCCTCGATCTCAGCCGCTGCTCTCGCATGGGTAGTGCCAAAGCACCGCTACGGCAGAAGAGAGGAAGGAGACCCCTTGATCTTTCTACGTAATCCACTCGCGGTAATACCGGACCAACCGTCGTTCCTCGGCGAAGTCAAGAACCTCACGATTCACCCTGTTATACACAGAGGTATACGTACACTGCTACTCGGCACCCGTCGACGCTCTCCGTGGAATCGGCTCTAACCAACCGTATACCCTGTGCCTCTGCCTGTGCAGCAGGCCCGTTCCTAGACAATAAGAGTGTTTATCCCGATTGGCACTCACGGCACCGGGCAGCACCGTTCCCTCGTTAGCATGCTAATTTATCGTTGCATTATATTTAGAGCCACCCGCCATATCTGGGCTACAATTTATACCCTAGATATTTTAGGATCAAAACGGATTACTGCCAAGCTTGCCGTTACGGTCCTTACGCTTTACTCTCCTCCTCTCCGTACGTGCTGTACACAAATTGCTATACGTTCGCGCATATATTATTATACCTTGTACACCGGATATCTTCCTTGAAACTATACACCGGGCCTGTAAGTTGGAACGGGGATCGATTGGAGGCAGAAAGTCATATCAGGAATGAATCGAAATTTCTGGCTTTACCGACTCTACAAATTGCCATGATTTTACATTCGGAATTCGTAGTCAAACCTCGACTGCAGTCAACGGTCGGAGTCAAACCGAATTTTTGTCAAATAGTGTGTAGACTGTAGGAAACACAGTTTGTATTGTCGCTTATTGTTTGGGGAGAAATATTTGTGGTTTGTCGACACGCCGTTTTAGACGCTTACAAAAGTCATGATCCAGCCGCCGTTGAGAGAAACTACTTTGTACGATGGTGAACGGTATCCCGGGATGTGGAAGCGTTATTTTCAAACTAACAAATCATTTTACTCGGGCACACGCCTGCCCAAAGACTCTTGACAGGAACTCGGTCTGATCTGAATACTAAGTGCACTTTAGCACACACCGCGAAGCTGGCTGGATACTAATTCTCTTAGTGGCGCCCAGGTTAGAAGGTCTATGTTCATGCGGCGCGGTTGTGCAGGGAGTTAAAACACTTGGTTTGGACTGTTGAACGGTAGTCGAATCGCGGAAACTTACATGGTCGAACGAGACGTTTCGCGCCAACGCGGATTCAACTCAGATCCGTGTCAGGCGTCTCACGCATCTTTATAGCTTGTAAAACTTTAATTCTCCTCACTGTTAATCCCGACTACCGCGAGGTAAAATTTTCTGCTCTTCCCCTTCTGGGGATCCTTTCAACGGGGTTGCGCTTGTCGGCTTCGCCTCCTCTTCTGTAAGATTCCTTGGTTATAACCCAAGTACCTTGGTAGGGCTCTTAAATGAAAGGTAATAAGACGCGTGAGATCTTGCACAGATATATTACTGACATATATAGGTATACCTGTAACTATGTTGTTAGGAAAACGGGATGTGTCTTGGCAGCCAGTCCTTCGACTTCCGGCAGCTCAAATTTTACGAGCATGTACTTATATATTCTGTTTCCACGATGTCTCGATGATCTTTAAGAAATTAAATGAAACGCTGACACGTCGTATTCTTAACAATTATTTTATACGTCATTTATCCACTCCTTTACAGTGATTGCCATTACGTAGCTCACGGAGGTATTTTTCAGATTTTTCCAATTCAAGATTAGATGCTCTTAGCAATGAATTTTTTTTTTCAAATTTCCGGAAATTTGATTGATCGATGGTTCAGTTGCCGCACGTGCGAATTTTTCATCGTGGCTGACACGATTGTCAGTGTTTGAAAAAGACAGAGGCAACCGAGTTCAGCAACCGAACAAAATTTATCACTTAGCGGAACTTTAGCTTGACAACCTGGAAATGGATGCGTCGGTAACAGTGGAAGAATGAGCGTGAAATACCTACGTCTGATGGTAGTTACGTGACGTCAGTCTATTTTACGTATATACGAAGATCATTTCCCGTTTTAATAACTGTTTTTACAGCGGAAACATACAAGCTATTAATCCCACTCATATAATTCGAACAGGAAATGAATGTTGGACAAATGATTTCGCCGAAAGTCTGGGTTATAATTCTCTTTCATGATTTGGCTCCTCAATCTTCGCCGCGTAACGTTCATTTTTAAACAATGAAACAAACAATACCATCACCTGCAATTAAAGTCATACAATTTCAACTCCACGGTCTTGCAGATGTAACACCAGACCAGAGATATTAGCTTTGAATTAATTAAGTACACTATAACGGAGTATATTCGCCGCTTTGTTCAATCCTGTGTCAAGATCGGTAGTGTGCGCATGCAGGAAAGGCGCTTCTGGTATTGCGTCACGATCGAGTCCCGTTCTCCCAATGAGCTCATCCACACCCACTTCGGGTCCCGCGACTCAGATATATTTTTCATATTCTTAAAACCGGAATTTGCTAACGGTCGGTCAAATTGCCAGCTACGATAGTCCTTATTGGGCTGGCTACTCACGGTGAGCTATCTGATGGCAATTTGTTTATTTGATAGAAGGAAGCCAACGTGCCGTGCCGGTTTTAGCCTTTAACTTAGTATGTTGTATACAATGCCACGCTATATCCGTTCACGTTGCCCTTTTTACGTCGATGCCTTCGCGGTGACGAAAGAAAGAAGGCAAAAAGGAAGAATCCCTTGTTCTTGGATCCGGTAGAAAATTATTCTGGAATCCTTCTCCCCATCTTACTTTGATCACCACTGGGCAGTTGGTATCCTACGTGCAAATTTTGCAGTCTCGTAATTTTCCGCGGCTCTGTAAGGCCGACATCTTTATTTCTCTTCTGGCCGCTCTCGCTCTTCGTACATCCATTGCTTCTATTGCCGGCGGCACTTTTATGGGCGGAGTGCCCTGTTTCGCAACAGCTAGTGCGCTATCTCCGATTGATGAAAGGAAAATATAGACACGAGCAAGGACGAGTATCTCGTTGCGTTTTTATCGCCGCGATTCGAGAAACTCGGGCGCAAAATGGCGGGGGAAGCCTGGATACGTATACTTCCTAGATACGGAGGCCGCGGTACGTCCTGCACAGCCGGCGAAACAAGGAATGAGGGGGCTGCAATTGAGTGGCAGGGCTTTAGCCGTTGGCGTCGCAGCCACCGCCGACCGTCTCTTCATCGTCTACTCGAGCAGATAGCCAAGTTGAGAGACTCAGACGCTCGCCGAGGAGGACGAACGTAAATAAGAATCAGACGAGTACGCACCGTTAAACAAAGCTCATCCGCTATTTCTTTTTTTTTTTTTTTTTTTCCTCCAGCTCCCGCTGTACTTTTCATCCGACCCCCGGACTCGACTCTTCTCTCATCCCCTGGTCTGTAGTCTCTTGGCTACGGTTTGAGGAGAAAGTCCTGAATGATATCTCCTCGCGAAGTACGTACGGCTACTGCCGAATCGTTTGGATACCTACTTGATCGCGATAATAAACTAAACACGTTTTTTACCCCTTATTCTGTTGTAGAATGAAAGTTAGTAGCGGCCGCGCGTCGGGTATAGAGAGCTTTCCTCCCTGAAAATCGATGGCTAGAGCCAAACCGATGCTAGGTTTGCTTCTCCGTAAAACGTAAACAAAATTTCCACGACGCTAGTTCTCGGTGTGGCTCATTTATTTACTTATTTACTACATCGCTCGCTGTCCTCGTAGAACCCACAAGCGCCATTCGAGTGATCTAACGCCATGCTTGGATATTGTTCGTCACTCGCCTTTTAGACGCTCCGGTCGTGAGATTACATCCCCTTTATCGGCTGTTCGAAAACCTTCTTGATCATTTCCAGGACGTTTGTATACCGAGTCAAAGAGTGACGGATAAAAAGAGTTCAGAAAATGGAACCATTCATAAAGCATGCCCACGAGTTCCATTAATTTCCAATGCCACTCTTATTATCTGGTGAATTTATGAATCCGCATAATTCATTCATGCACCGTAATGCATGCGACGAGTCGTAAAGTCGGTTTATCGTCATCAGGCGGTAAAAGGTGTTTATTAACACAACCGGTAACGAGAAGGCGTGGAAATGGCGCTACAATCAAGAGAATGGAACGGCACAGTTTTCATCATTGTAAATACCCACTATTTCGGGAGTATGGAAGCTTGTCGGGAAAGCGTTACGCGACACTTATGGTTAGTTGGGTACAATTGTCAGTCTGTGACAACAGCCAACGAAGAGAACCTCTCCCCGCCCTAAACTCACACCGTGTTCCGGTAATATTCCGGCTGCTGACCGCAGTACAATGAACACTTTCCTCCGCCTCCTCCCTCGGGATGACCAGTGATCAATAACTCGGGCGAATGTCTTTGTCGTGCACCCAAGTAGTCATCTATGTATACTTTATCCACACGTAGGATGCGAGCACACAACTGCGCCCACACCTACGTCGACCCGCGCTACACGTCGGCGACCTCGCGTCGGTCTATACCTCGATTCTTTTCCATTGTGCACTTCTCTTTTATAACCACCGCCACCATTCTCGCAAATACTTATTACGGTCGGTAAGATATTGTGGCATCTACCTACCGTCAGATGCTCACCTACGCATGCTCACCTACGCATGCCCACCCGCACCCAAACCACCGAGTATAAAGAGTGACGTGGTACATGCGTCGATTCGTACACACACGTCCCACGTATGACACATCGACGGTGCAGGATATTCTCCGCGATCGACTTCGGACAAGGCAGGCCGAGTGGGATTATTACATTTGAAGGCTTGTTAGAGTTGATTATTTGCAGACAAGCCGTGCAAATATTGGCATGATAGTCTGTATTACGGGTCAGTGAATTTTTCCAATCGCAATTTGCCCGTGGAAAGTAGGGTCTGTACGCTACTCCTCACAGTGTGTACACACTTCGGGGATAAGGAAAGAAGGAACGAAAGACAAAGAGAGAGAGAGAGAGACAGTGAAGTGTGTGGTGGATGGTGTTCCACCTTGGCGTTCACCGTATTGTAGAAGTATCGGGGAGCGGCGAGGACACGCCACCCTAGAAGAGGAGTGGAGAGGAGAGGAGAGAGAGAGAGACGGATTGAGAAGGGGAGGGCTGTGCAGCTTGCTATTTCATTTGTTTGGTGTTCCTTCGGGGTATTAGAGAACGTGCTGCTGGCTGGCGAAACGTGCTATCCGTGTAGACACCTAATAGAAGCAAAGCAATCTGATGAAACCAATAAGCGTGACGGAATGCGATGGAGTATCAGGGAGATCCGGAGGAGCCGGGAGCCATCCTCCGGCTCACGCTCGACATCGAAGTCGCCGGTGTACGGGTCGACGTTCACAAGGAAGTTCGTAACCTCAACTGGGACGTGGAGCGGATGCCAGCCGACGCCTGGCGGCGCGACGGCCCCCGACGTCTACCCGAGGCGTGACCGTCCTCCGAGGAACAAAAACCGTCGCGACGAATTTAAAACGAATTAAACGGGTGGCCGACCCTCGGAGCCAAACGCCACCATCCGACTCACTCTCCGCGCCTCTCTTGTTTCGGATTAATCTCCGCCGTCCTCACCAGCGTCCTCCGCCACCTTTCCTGGCTCTGCGACGAAACTTGGTCCGTTCTCCCTGCAGTCTGGGGGGACGAATCGCCGCAATTTCCACACTTATCTCTCTTACACCAGCAGCTTCAATCCGACTTCATTCTACCGCGGAACGACACTCAGACCTGGCACGCCGGCATTCCACCGCGTCTCAGAACTTGGGCGGCTCTTGCCATTTCCACGTTGTGTTCGCCCTGTCCTTCGATATCTTGTAGAGCTGGAGCATGATCCATGCGTCGGAGGATCGGTGCCTTCGCTGTTCGATTCTCGCTGGGGTTGTAATTCCTCTTCTTTTATCGGCAAAACACAGAGTTACGGGAACCAACCGTCGCGTCTCACCGTACATCTCAATTTATTCGGTTCACAATTTTCGGAGCTGTCACTAAATAAATAAGTCGACACGTCCCGATCCTTTTCTCTACCTGACCTCTCCTGTTTCCCGTCACCGATGCTCTCTCTCTACGTTCGAACCATATCTTGATTAGGATAGAACGAATTTTATCAAACAAATCATACGTCTTTTCCACGAGGCAAGCAGTGCGACGTCACGTTGTCCCGAATATCGATCATTACACGTTTCGTTGAATAGCTGATAAGAATTTTTACGACGGCAAGTGCGATCAGCATTTTCCCTTGTTAACGCAAACGTTTTACGACCTGATTCCAAAGGCAACTCGCCGTGTCATTGACGACGAGCGCGTACTGCTGAATAATACCAGGAAACGTAGCGCAAGAAAACGAGACAGTAAGAGACACAAAGAGCTCGACGGATAAAGGGAAAAATAAGAAGAGCAATATGAGGTTGGCACATCGATTGATCAGAGTCTGATTGCGGCTTTGAAGAACACGTCCTACTGGCCACCTCTCCTTCTCCTCTGAATTGTTTCTCCCGTCGCGGAGGGAGCTTCTTGCTCAGATCGCTCTATTCCAATTACAAATCTACCTCCTGCTAATTCAGCCCCGGCCAGCTGATGCTAACCGATAATAATATTCCATTAAGCCAGCAAGGCTGTACATCACGGCCCATCATGGGCCATCATGAACTCCCTGCGCGTACCAACCGAGTGATAAGATCTACACGAGGCGTTAATTACCTAGACTACCGCGTTACACCGGCACCCGAGATATTTGCAGCTGGTTGAATCGCGACTATAAGATCAAGTATGTAGGTCCGGTGTCGAGCTTCGTTTCAACGCTGCATATCCACTGCGCTTCGTGATCAACTCCACCAAGTCGTCCGTATAATGTCTTCTTGTTTTTATTTGTCCACGCATCGTCTCGCCTCTGGTTTCCTTTCCTCTCCTTTCAGATTCCCTTTCACTTCCTCTCTACCCTTCTCTTTTATCTCTTTCCAATCTTTTTCTCGATTTTGCGTTTCTTGTGTTGTTTTCCGCTGATTCTTTGGTCTGCAACCCCGTGCCCCCATCGTATTTCGACTTTACACTTGGTTACCCCTATTTTTCCATCAACTAAATTAACCTTTTGCGTTTGGTAGAGACTCGCGAGGAGGATCGAGCCTCATACTTTCTGTCGCAAAAAGAATTATATTGTCTGCCTTCAACTTAGCGGGTGCAATTTATATGTAACTTCAACTCGCGTCCCATCAAACTAATTATCCTATCTACTGGGTCCAGTACTGTCACGCAGTCGTGTCTTTTCTTTCATTGCAACCGTCCTAAATATAAGCGTTTTGAAAAGACGTAACACTTCAGACAAGAGCTTCTATAAGATTCTTGCGGGACATCAAGACGGTTACCGTAAGGGTTTCGAAATATATAAAACATTCAAAATTTATCGGGAGTTTTTTTTTTTAATGCCTTTTTGTTTAACTCACAATCATATACACGCGTCGTATCCGTATACGAATTCGTGCGGAAACGTTCAAGTCTTTAATTTTTTTTTCTCGTATGCACCAGTGAAGTACATGCGATAAATGTCTGAGGCTAATAAAAGACTTGTTTTGCTCATTTCGACCTCGTCTAACAATAAGATCGCTTCTGGGGGGAGATTGTTGGAAACTTTCAGAGGCAATATCTCACGAGTGGTTGAACGATAAGATACTTAAATTGGCGTCGTTGAATTCGTTTCGATGTCCCGCATAAAACACGAGGAGAATGAAAATGCGAGATGGAAGTGATTTTGAAAATGAAAAACGACGCAAACTACTCTTCAAGCCGGTGACTCTGTTGAGAATAATAATATACGGCCACTAGTATCTACTTGCATCGCTGTAATCTTGCGATAGACTCGCAACGATTTTTATGGTTAGTTGTTGGCGAGAATTGTAATTTACAAGGTGTTATCGTCTGACAAGCTAGTGGGAGATAGAACTAAATTGCCTACGCCTGCGGGTAACAATTATGCGCTTGCCTTTAAGTCAATATTGAAACGAGAATTACCCAGAGATAGGTTACTCACGGACCCATGCACTAGACCTGAGTGAGGTGAGTTGTGTCAGCCCCTATTGTTCCGCACTTCCTGCACTGTTTCATTCCGTATTCGTCCTTTATTCTTGTTATTTTTTTACTACGCGTATACGTACTGCAGGGACTGACATCGAGCAATTTAAAATTCGAAAATTGATTCTCACTCTGTATCGCCGAACAAGGCACAGGCCTACTTTTTGAACCAAGTTCGAAAGAACATATCAAGTTTGGAATTTGAATCACGCATTATTCCCCATTCGGGACGTGTCAGTGGAATCTAAAGAAAACGAAAGCAAATAATAGACGCGTGACCTGCCTCTCTCGTGCGTGACGTTGCGTTAAACGGTGAACCTTGAACCGTACGTGCCTACATTACGAGGCTCATGACTTTTACTTTCAGTCAAAGAGCCGAGCCACGTTTCTCCCGGGCACCGGTGATCCGTCGATGAATTTTCAGTTCGATAATCTCGCCACCGTGTCCGAACTATCCTCGCCCACCGCCCGAGCTGTTTCCAACGGCCTCGGTGAGCGGCGATTGATCATCGGGATCCCGATTCACCAAATTCCACAGCCATCCATTCCATCGTGAACTAGCAAATATCAATGATCATGTGAACTGCTAATCAAGGAATAGGCAGTACAAACTCTGTTCATCGAACCTTGCGCGCTAACAGTGGGATAATCATAATTGCTGACGTGCAATTGAGCCTAGAGTAGTCGATCAAATAAACGCAGTAATCCGATGGCTCGTCCGTTCATACGTAACGTGAAATTAATTGGAAAAAATTGAAAATCAAATAAATAATGAATTCATTCGAACCTCGCCGTGGTCGGAGAATGTTCTACGACCGAACGTGAAAGCTTTACGAAGCGAAGTCTAGTTGCTATCCTCCGGCTGCTGCGGAAGCCGCGACTGGGATATTCTTAATGGCTATACGCAATTAGCCACAAATCATTGGAATGATGTATAACTCGCAAGAATATGCCCCCGTCGGCGAAGTAGCCGTGAACTTTTCCCAGGACAGCAGTAGCTGGGCAGACGATTTATCCCCGGGTGTATTGTGGATATCAGAGAAAGAATCCTCCCCGGAGGGAGGTAAGTAGAAGTCAGAGAGACCTGACTATGAGACCGGCATCACGGAGAAATCGAGTCTGTCGGAAGTCGACTTAGTTGCCACGGTTGAACCGGCCGAGAAGAACAAGATACGCTGATAGTTTACAACTGAGGGCAAACTGCTAAGTGCAACGCGGGTAAACATGTCGGCTTGGGAGAAAAGAGAGAAGGACCTGCGTGAGCAATCGAGGGAGTGAGTGACGTACGTTGAGAGGAAGAGAGCCCGGTTACTACACGGTCGCGGTGCCATGTGCTAGGGATATAAAATCTATCACCCGGTCAATTGCCTGCGAAAGGACTCGCTGCCGATGCTGCAGGTTCTTCTATGATCACTCGCATGGCATCAGCCGTGAAGCAACGCCGGACGTGTAGCCGTACAACGGAGGACAAGCTGTGAGTAACAATAATAACGACGCATGTGGTTTATCGGGGGCAATTAAGGAGTTTGTCATTAGCGATTTCATCGGTCAACTGCACGCCGTGAAGAAGAAATGATTTGAGAGTTCTGTTACACACGAGTGTGGATAGATTTCGACTCGTATCACTCGGCAGTCATTAAATAATTAAAGTTATTATATTTACGCTCGTAAAGACGGTCAGCTTGTCAGAGCTTGGCGGAATGACTGCAGCCGGTAAGCCTGGCGAGCTATGGGGATATAAAACTCGCTCCTGCACCGCCGTTGTGTTATTATAAATTCCCTAGGAGCAGTGTACCTGCCGGCGTGCGAAGGCTGACAATGAGCGAGAGGATTACCCCTAATAACTTTGAGTTGATAAAAAGGAGGCTAAGTGAATGTACCCTTCGAAGGGAACGGCCCAGGTCAAACCATACGTTGAATATCGAAGGGCCGAGTCCAGCGCTTAATGCAGTCTCGCACCATATATCCGGCGAGCCGCTCAAGCCTTGCAAGGTCAGACTTGAACCTCCTGTAATCGCTGTCCATCTTACGATGCAAAACGGCGTAGGTTATGCAACGCGTCGTCGTGGCTCAGGGGAGCCAAGCCGCGGCTGTTAGTTACACGCGTCTTAATTGCACGTAGGCGATACTCTCTTCCGATGCTATCACGTGGCAGCTGTCAACGCAAGCTTCTGCCCGCGCCTGAGCTAACGGGTGTCGTGTAAGTATCCAATTTGCGTGAATTCCAACACCTTGACACGCCGTCCAGAAACTCGGCTCGCATCCTGCAACGATGACAGAAATCGTATAACCGAGGGATTTCCAGCTTTCAGGAACTAGTCGCCCCGCGATCAGAGTACGCTGGTGAAAATAAAAGAGGCCATAATTTCGCTGACCCCAATTCCGACCCAGACGAGAGGTCGTCTCTTCTTGACAGGATCTGAGCACTTCACCTTGTTCCCAGCCCGACTGACTTAAAAATTGAGATTATCTATCCCAGCTGAGAACGGCGAGGCCGCTTCTCCGGCTTCCTCATCGCATAACCGCATTGTAAAAATGTATGTAACAGAGCAGTCTGCTGCTTCCGGTGAACATCGAGGTGTTCTCAAGCGTTCCCCAATAACGGGAAAGTCTGCGTAACCGCTTATCCCCTGCACGCTTGCATAATGCGCGCGGTAAATGAGCTGCGGATGATAAGTCTAGTTGAGAATATCTTGCACAAGGAGGCTCTGACCTCGCGCCATACGCGCAGCAAGGGTGTCGACCGAATTCATTATCGGGCAGGCTGTGATTCATGAACTTGGTGCCTATCTGCGTAGACCCAAGGAGGCGACACGTTATTCTATTTGCACGAGGCGCGGATCCGAGGCTGGATAGTCAGCCTGGCCGGATCACTCCGACGCTTGCGATTAGCCAAAGTGCGCGTGGGTGTAGCTGGGAAAGCACTCTCCTTCTTCACCCCACGTATCATCGCACGCACTCGTTATACCGACTCCGACCGGAGCTCGGTTCTTGGCTCTTATGTGCACCCTCGAGGCTCGCTCGCTTCGTTCTTCGCCGGCGAGTCCGCGTCTTCGTCTCTCTCGCTCCCACGTTGCAGACGAGCCCGTTCGTCTCCCTTTCGCGGTGCTCGCTCAGCCCGCAAATCATATTCACGAAGTCGAGGCATTTCCTCGTCCGTTTGCCGCGGACTCGCTTCCGCCCGTCTCGAACTCGTTTTGCTCCGGCAGCGGTGACGCGGTGACGCGCCTCGACGCCGCGATGTTGCAGTTGGCTCGTTGCAATTTAGAGATTAAAATCGCGTTAGCGAAAGCGGTGGGTGAAAAATTCTCCCGCTTGCTAATCTGCCGATCAACCTACGCCTAGCGCTTGCAAAAGGATGCTCGAAAACTCCATTATAACACCGTCGGGAGTGGCTCGCCTACCACATCGACCGCGTCGCGCTCTCATCTCTGTCGTAATCAAAGTGATCCCTTACCCAGCTGCACCTGACAAGACCTCATACGCAACGTCTGGCTGCGAGTGCCTCACATCAGAGTGACAGCGGATTGACCTCCGCCCTGAGCATGCCGCTCGAGGAATTCAAAATTTCCCTCGAAGATGGTGCAAGTTAAGGTCGACGACGTCGACCGTCGACCGTCCCTCGGGCGTCCGAGTCTCGTTGGCGGTGGAAATGCCTGCGGTCGAGTCTTGGCTCCCCTCGCCGCGATCTTGGCTGGCACTTCTCGCCCTCGGAATGCTTCTGGAAATTCTGTTCGTATCTTTTCCTCGTCTCGCGCCCAGGGCGCCTGCAACAACGCTGCGCACCATTGCCTTATTCCCTCCTCGCGTTAAAGGTACGATAATCGGCCCACGGGCTTTTGGCTCTCGCCGGACACTCCTCCGAGAAAAGGGGAAGGAGAGAGGACCGGGATAATATGCGGGGGAAAGAGAGTAGGTACGACGATTATCCGACCCGAGCCAACTCGAGAGAAACCGCTATCGCCTATTGGATTGCGGTTCGCTCGGTAGATGCCGACGTCAATTGCTCGTCAGACTCACCTCTCTCGGAACCACCGCAAGCTTTCGTTGACCCGCCGAGTCCGTATTCCCGCAGCACCCGCCGATCCACCCGGGATCTTAAAACCCTCCCGTTATAGGTAGGTACGTATCTCAGCTACCCTGGCAAATCGTTCCTGTGCTCCATACTCATACTCATACTCATACTCATACTCATACTCGTTTCTCCCACAATGTAGAGGATGGTTCGTTCTAACTCGGCTGATACGATTCATACGTGACCTGTGGCCGATACAAAAATAACCTTCGGATAAAAAGCTTGCTTTTCCCCAACCGCGTCTCGTCCTACAAGCCGGGAGGACACATTTTCACCATAAAGGATACGGGTAATCCTTTCAAAGCTCGGCAAACCCCGTTCAAATGGATTCTTTCAAGTTATGGAAGGGAAGAAAAACGAATCATTGAGTTTGCCGCTTTATGGAAAACTTCCGTCAGCCACACCTTCTACTCGTCACTTTCGTTTTTACCGCGTCTACGTACAGTTGGTAGCAGCAATAAAACTCATTCAAATTGACGATCATTAATGAATAGAAATGAGGCTGTCGCGAAATGAGACTGACGCGGTATTATCGGTCAATTCGTATACACGAGACTCCAGTCGCGCACAATGTCTATATCCATGACCACACACACCCACAACGATAGGAATGCAAATTGCAGCTAGATCGCGCGATGCCCGCGGTGTCGGAACAGCGGGGGAGCCGTCTGCTCTGGCAGAAGCTGCTTTTTCTTGCTCCAACTCAGCCGCGACATGTATAAGCGTATGCATACATAAAGCTGTGTACTCGCGGCAGTATAAGCTGCATATCAGCCGCGTAACGTCGTTCCCCTATCTATCCGGCAGCCCTGCGAGGGTCTATATGCGCGCTTCCAGCGCACGTCAGCGATAACTTTTAACCGCGGATCCGCATCGGAATACCCGCCGAATCCGAATTCCATAAACGCTCCTCTGCACGGCGGAAAGAAGACGAGGAGATGAGAGACTGAGTAAAGTGGAACGGCACTTCCAAACCGAGGGAAGCCATCCCGGGATTCGGCTTACAAGGCAATATTCAAGCCGCAGGGCAGAAACAGCGGCCGGTTTTTGGGAGCCAGGTGTTAAAAATGTCGGCGGTGTCTGATTCGTTAAAAATTACTGCGTTGATAACTTTTGTAAATTAAATTCAACACGTATGCTCCACGTCGACTCTGTCAGACATCCGTTCTTCGCGTTTTTCACCCTAGTTCGTCTCGCTACCGGATGTCAGCCGATCCTCAAGAGTCAACGCTCGTTATTTTTCTGATTTTATAGTGATTTCATCGCTCCTTTGATCACATGTGATTCTGCTCTTTCTCTCGGATGAAACGGAGGGAAAATTTGTTTTGCGGTATGGCAGGTGAATGATGACGCGTAATCTCGGTTCCGGTGTTTTCTTCTCTTCTAATCGCTGAGCCATTATAAGCCAGTGGATATCTGCGTAATGAATTGTACACCGGTGAACGCTAGCCAAAACCAGACAACGGCGGTTTCTCGCGTTGATTTCTGCATAATTTCGCCACTCGCACAAGTCCAGAGACAAGTCGCGTACGGCTTTGCGTGGCTTACAATTACCACCGTTCAACACGTAATTCGCTGTTTCAGCCGCCACTTCTTTGGTCGCATTCAGCTTTATGGAAATCGGAGCTAATTGGACCAGCTGTTGAAAGGCACTCGCGTAAGCACCGTTGAAACAGGCTAAAATTGTATAACAAAGCAATTTACGGACGACCGAAAATTCATTCGTTTAATTCGAGTCGAGTTTTGCCGACTGTGCGAATAGCGCGTTGAATTTCTAAGCTTAAAAATAGATACGGATGAACAAAATGAATATCCACTTTCGCATAACGGCATTCAAAATAAATTCTGTTTCTAATCTAACACAGACTAGTACGTAGATACCTGCGAACGTCACCTTCGCGGCTTCCCGCGATTACCTCGTATCAGCATCGTTTGACGTGTCGTCGGTAATAAATAAAATATCAGGTACATGTACCCGGAGTATTTAAGGTCACTAACGTCGTGCAGCCGAGATCGGACGGGCAGGAAAATGCAGGCAAGGAATAAAGTCATACCGCTACATACCGTCGACCTACCGGCCGTATATGGAGTTGGCCACGTTTTCAATTATACACGATGAACCCTGACACCGAAATAATTATCTCCTCGGTCCGTTACTTGGTAGGTACCGGCGCCATGGGAGACGCCGAAGCGTGGATGGCTACTATGCTCGCAATGACCGCAAAAGGTTTACCGATCGGCGCTACCCAATCTCCGATAGTTAGCTCGAGCGTGATAATTGCATGATTTTCCGTGGCTTAGTTAAGGACCGGCTGTCTTTCCGCCCCCGCCCTGACCTTCCTTTCTATTTCCCCTTTCTGCCGCGGGATCGGACATTAAACGTAAGAGGCTTAGAGGAAGAAATTTACTTCCAAACCAAACTCGCCGAGGCTGTGTATAACCTCTAAGCCCCTAGCTTCTTCCGCGTCTGTCGACCCGCCGCACCAATTGCCTTCCAACGTCAGCAAGATGACGGGCATTGTTGCAGAACAGAGCTAACGGCGGGGTGAAGACATTAGTTGCGGAGCGGCCGGGATTCCTACCCCGACCCGCCGTATATCTCATCCTATTTTCCATTTCGTCCAGAATCGATTCCGGCAAACTGGCGATGGTCCTCCTATTCCTTGCTTCGATAGATTCTTGGCAACAGCTGGAATTCCGGGACGCTTTTTTCCTGACGTCCATCCGGGAGAAATCAGGGAGAATCTTGTTCGGATACTCTCCACACTACTGACAATGATTTTATCTATAGAACACATGTGGGTCCAAAAAACGGTAGATGCTTGTGTACTTTTTTCTTCTAATTTCATCATCATTTTTTAGAAGAGTGGACAATTTCTTGCTCTTTCAGTCAGGAACTCTTAAATACGGAACAACGTGGTTTACCCTCGTTGTGAAGACTTTGATGATATCATAGTTACGGTTTCGAAAGAATTGTGTAAAAGCTTTTATTAATAATGCGTTTTCCATAAGTCTTCGGAATTCTATATTGAATCAGAATTTTCATCACCGTTCGATCGTCACGTAATTCCCTCGGAGTTCTATTCAACCGATTGATTCTAACTCTCCAACTGCACCTCGGCGTAGCGCAAGATTCGCTTTTTCTTTTCATTTAATTTAAATAATTGAACAAAGGACCGTTCACTAAACTGCTAAACTTGAGAAGAATCTTCTTCTCTCCTAGTCTTCTCAGAAGTTCAGTTGTGAATCGATGGCACACCGTTCGTCTGATGATGGAAAATCTTATCACGGAAACGAGCTTATGTGATATAGAACCGTGCAGGATCAGAGTGGATAAAACCCGCAGTGGGGATCCTGCATGTTGTATGAAAATTGCTCACAAAAGTGTTTCTGCACATCACGCGACTCGGTTGGTGGTGCTGGTGGAAAACTGGTTCAACGTTGCTTGCATGATTGAATTTTTTTTCTATTCCTCCGCGCGGTGTCGATCATGCCGCAAAAGATTGCACAACTAGTTGATTTATGCCACGATAACCTGGCTAGGTCGGTACCAGGATACGGAAGAACAGCCGGAGGATGAGACCGCGCTGCGTTAAATGATGCTGCATTATCTGTCGCCCGCGCTCTCTATTCCGATGGACAAGAGAGTTAACCTCATACGAGGCTCGCTCGTGCATCAACAAGCAGCTCCTGGAGCGACGGTGGCGATGTCCGCGATGTCCGCGTTATCTTGCGCATAAATTTGCACGGGTTTGCAAAGCAGGGTCGTTTTCATCTCGTCTCTTCCGCTCCTTCGACCTCCTCGAGTACTCGACCGGTAGTCGCTCCGTGGCCTGAGCGAACAACAACTCCGAGAGGAAATCTCGTCTGCGGGGTAAAATTGGCGGAATCAAACTCTCGGAGAACTAACTACACGGCACGAGGACCCTTTTCGTTTACTCCTTCTCTTCCTTCTCTTCCTTCTCTTCCTTCTCTTCACAGGCGGGAGAATTATTTCCCCGATGTATCACCAGAACGGCCGAGGCATTTTCTTGTTCCCGCAGCTCCTCGGATCGCCGTTACAACTCGAGGAGGCAGAACTACCCTCCTCACCCTCGATCGATCCACGATTCCCTTTCCTACACAAAACGGCTCTTGCACCTACCTCCTTCGCTTCGTTTTCATCCCCCACGAATGTCGTTCGGGTCCGAAAACAGCCCGACATTCCGTTTTCCCCGTAAATTAACCGCGGTACAAAGAAGTTCGTGGAACCCTCCTTACATATAACACGCCAACGTAACGCTGGAAAGCTGCCTCGATTAAACATCGATGAATCGTCGGGCTTCGTGGGCGGTATTTATATCTCATTTACGTTTAGCTTCTCTACAACCTGCACGACGATCGAGTGACAAGGTGTGATTGGAGATGACGTTGTGGTCAGACTGCGGTGGCAGCTACGCCGTGCCGCCGGACATCAAGCGTGTCGAGTGACGATCTGGAATGATTTCTTTCGCTGTTGGGAGCCGGAGGACCGATTCTTGACGGTGGACGAACGAGTCTCCTGACAGCCGCCGAGAGTGCGAATGAATTGAGATGTTGATTGCACCGTACGCAATCATTCCTCGTATTATTGCGGTCGAGCGGTTTGAACGGGCGTTGTGACGGCCTCTCGATGTTCGCTTGTTTTTATCAACCCCTTCGAGTGGATTATCAAATTGAATCTGCCGCCAGTTCTTGCCGTCCGTGACGCACGCACATACATACATACCTACATTCGCTTACTTCTGCTTCTCGGCAAGGTCGGTCGTCGGACGCGGGCACCGTGAACGAAGTTGACATTAATCTTATGATTAATGAACAGCGTGCAGTGCAGTGTGCAGCCCGCTCCGTATTAACGATCGTAAAGTATCAGTTTTAACCTCGTACCTCTGGTTAATGTCCGATTCGATTGAATCATCGGATCGTCAACTGGAGTATCTTGAACAATTTTTTACTCTCCTAGTCGGCCATCGGCGTTGCGTTAATTAGCTGAGGTGTGATTAGCGACGAGTACCTACGGAGTTGCTATTGAGAGCGAAAGATAAATGGCGATCGTAATGAGGGGGAAGCGTCGTCACCCTAAACCTCGTGCAAGAATCGCTATGAAATCGGACCAGTCAAGCTGCTTCTCTATAAAATACGACCGGAGTTACCGATGGCAGGTGACAAATAGGTACTGTTACAGCCAATTTCTTTAATAAATGATGCCATTAGACGCCAAGAGGCGATAAAAATTTACGTAAAATTATATTATGCGCTTTCACCCCCGCCTCGTCTTGAGGTGAAATTGGATATTTATTGAAGGCGGTTACAGATACGTCATTTCCGCGGTTCCTTTCATGGCCCGTCTTCTCCTGCCCAGTCTATTATAGGCTACATAATGCGGCTGTTCGGAAGCCAGGAAGGATCCTTTCAAAGATACCACCTGATTCTCAAATTAACAGTTTCGACATTTTCCTCGCGCAGAATGACTTGCATGAATAATTTTTCGGCCGTAGGATTGATCGATCAGGGCTTTTGTAGGATGAAATCGATGCTGTACGTTATATATAAACTACACGTCAGCACGTATACGTACGCTTTGAGTTTTCTTCGGAATTCCTTATTTTCATTTCTTGGGTAATTCGCGTAGCTACCCTAGAAACGATTTCAAGAGGTAAACCGTACGCGGAACTGCAGCCGCAGCTGCACTCGTGCAGCGCGGTAAAGTGCAGTTCGCGAGTTGAGTAATTCGCACAACATCGATCCACCGTTAGCGAGGACGGACTCGTGCGGCATGAAATTTGCACACCCTTATAGTTTCCGAAATTAAGGGAGAATAGAAAAAACAATCGTAAAGATGAAGGCTTTACCAATATAACTACAGACTGATTGAAAAACTCAGCTCGATCGATAAACGCGGATCAGCCATTTACAGCTACTCGTACGAGGTACGCGAGCTTGCGTCAAGATGCGGGACAACTGGATGGATGGATAGATGGATGGATGGATGGATGGATGGATGGATGGATATAAAACCGCGGAGATTGCAGGTGTAATACGTGCGCGGCAGAGGAGCAAGGCAGGCAAGGTACGCCGACAACGCAAAGTTGTAGGTCGCGACTTATTATCCTGTTTTACCCGATCGATCTGAAAAAGGATTCTTCCTCGAAGCGAACCGTGGAACCGAACGCGTCGCTTCGATTGACCGTCAATAATTCAATCGATCCCCGCGTATGCGATCAACGCATGTAACTGGTACTGCAGCTGGGTCGCGTCGAGGTCGGGTACTTCGAAATATGATCCTACCCACAACACGCCTCTGGCAATTATTATCATTACCATCCCATATTGAAATCTGCTTTTCAGCCGTGTATTTTTACCCGTGTATTTATAATGTTCCGCAAAAGCGTAATATAACGTATCTGTACTATCGTATCACCCCTCGGGGATGCAGACCGTGTATTTTCCATCAGGTTCTAAAAGCTTTACGCGACTTCGTCATCCCATCTGGGCGAATAATTTCTTTCTATTTCTATTTTTCTCTTTACCACTCAGCAAAGACACCAACTCACGTTACCGTGGTAAAAGAAAAAAAAATAAAGAAGAAAAAGTAGAGTCTCCTCGCATGAAACGAGAGAAACAGCGTAATTTTTTCAGAGAGAATCCGATCTCTGTTTCTATACATGATGTAGTCATTCTCTTGTTACTCTGATCCGTTTTTAAATTCATTTTACTTTTATTCGTTGTTAAAATTATCCCTGAAATCAATCAGTGTATGTACATAAGGATCGTATCATTCCAACAAGCAGACCGTGGGTTCTTATTATGTTTGAAACAGGAAGGAGTATACAGGGTACGCATCACTGGGACTCGTTGTTGACGGGAGAAGAGTAGCACCCGCGCTGCGACTTCGCTCTTGCACTTTGGACGCCAATGTACTATACCTACCCGTGTATATACTCGTAATTGGCTCACTAGAATGAGGTATTACCGGATACCGTTCCAGGCAGCTCGATCTTCTTCGCAATCCTCATTACGGCGGAGAATACTGATTCGCAGTAGCAGAGACAAAAGTAATAATAATTATTATTATTACCATTACTATTATTATAGTAACAACAATGTTATTAGTAATGCCGATGGTTTGATAAAAGATTATATCGAACAGGGCACATTATTAGCCATGGCTCGTCTTTCTTTGCCTGAAGAAATTCCCTTAATCACCGTGATTGGCTTGTGGTCATTTCCATTTGAGCCCAGACTCTTTGATGTTCAATTTTCGACTACAGGAGTAGCGTATTTGGTGAACGATGGATCGGAATACGTTATATCAATTTCTCCGAACGTGTCCAACGGTGCTTTTATTAAAATGAAATTTCTCTTAAGGCTTGGTGCAAACAGTCGTTAAAAGCATTAGAGCAATTGAATAAAAACCCGTATCTGTCGCTGCGTGCAGCCCGTACACGAAATTGAAGTGACGAAATATCAGTAATTTTCTATACTCGTATACACGTTCGTTCCCTTGAGCCTAGTGCTGGTACAGAGTAGTCTTCATACAAGGCTTACAAATTGAAACGACACTCAGCCAGGTCGTCGAACCTTATAAGGCGTCTAGTTCTCTCCTGGAATTACGTGTGCACCTGCATTTCCGAAAAACGGAAACAAATAGAAGAGAACCGGTCAATTTAACCTGCATAATAGTTTCCTTCGAGAAAAAAGGTGTTGACACGTGAATAATACCTAACGATAATCACACATACGTGCATATTAAAGGTGGACATATGCATCGTATGAATGTGCACACACACACGCATGTAAAGAGGCGTGTGGCGCTGAGCTCATTTCGCTGAGCACGTGCTGGGAACCATGAAAACTTAATTATCGCTGGCTTACCTTGTTAAAGCCGAGCGAGGATCTCTTGCGATAATCGAGGTGCAAATATTTGTTTGGAAGTTAATTCAAAGGTATACAATACAAACGCGAGGAGCGGGTTTATACGAAGGGGGAGGAGGATGAAATATTTCGGTAAAAGATTTCCGAACCGAGTGTAACGATGACGCGTTTGCGGAAAAAGTTTTGCCTCATCGGTTTAGAGTAAAGCGCTCATTTATATGCGTGGTATTGACGTATTGCTTTTTTTTAACGTCGGCAAACATCGCCGTACAACGTTTCGTCCCCCCGCGCGCTTCCGGTAAACAAATTACGTAATTACCGAGACAAGTTATTGCAGCCTATCGGATCACTTCTCCTTCTGCGTCACTCCCTGTACAAACTCGTAAATTGCCTATCCCGGGACACCGTGCAGCTCTACGTCCATTCATTTCGCTGAGAAACTCTTTAATGCCTCGCTGATGAAAAGACGAGGGGTAGGTGAAACTTCCCTTTACACACTTCCGATTGGACCTGGTATACGTAGGTATGCGCAACAGAGAACGGAACGAGGCGAAGTTCCAAGTACGGAAAATCGGTCCACGGAAAGCAAATCCACCGCGTCAAGTAATCGAATCGCGCAAGTTTCCGATGCATCGAGTCGATATGCCAATTTAGTTGTTTTGTGCTCACCCGAGGAAACGGAATTTCCAGGTCACCCGTCTAGCTCTCTTTTATGCGCCTAGCTGTTACCCGCACGGAGCAATATTTCCTCTTCAGATTTCTCGTCCCTCGAGACTGCAAGTGCGAAGAAAAATTTATGCAATGTTTTCGCATCCGAGCGGCTTGGAATCGTTCTAACGATCGGTCCGTAATCCTTAGACCATGTACGGTTCGTTGTTGCCTACTCAATTGTTCGAAAATACGTGCGGAGTATCAGGAAAATAGCTTGAATATCACCGTTCGATGAGTGCTCGTTGAAAGAGTGTAATGCCGGAGAATTCTTCGCTGCAACTTCTCGAATCATAGCTAATTAGCACTGATAATTTATTTTAATGAATACATGCATGAATGGGTTGAGAAACTGATTGAGAATAAAGGAACAAGCTACATGTGTAAAATATTGAAATTACCTAATGAAATGATTTACGATTCAAGAAATTGCGATACGATTAAATTTTCGCAGCGTCGTTGAGTCGCTAAGAAATGGGCGTGATTCTGTAATACCGCAAGTAAATTTCAAAGGTTTTCGCGAAATGCTACGGACCGTGACTTACGACAAGCCCCTTTACTTTGGCTGCATCTAATTAAGAAAGGGCGACCTCTCCGGAGTTTCTGACTTTTAACTAATATTATATGAAATTGAAAAGTTTCGCCGTAACAAAACCGCGGTAATTAAAACAGAAAAATAAAAAATAAAATATAATAAAAAATAAGAAGAAGAAGAAGAAGAGAAAGAAAAAGAAATTACATTTAATTTCAAGAAATACGCGTGCTTGAGAAATTCCCCGCCCTCATAATGAGGCGTAGGGTTCATGCTTTTTCGACGGAAGGAACTTTGAGGAACAAGCGCAAGTTCATTTTATGCTGTATGCTGCAGAATAGCAGAATAGCAGAATAGCAGCAGCAACAGCAACGGCAACGGCGGGCAGATTTGTTCTTCTGGAATAGTAGGATAATACAAACGAATCGGGAAGTAACTTTGCAAATGAACGGAGCCGGGGAGCGGTGTATAGACTTTGAAAAAGGAGAAATGTAATCCGGTCGGGCACCGTTTGTTTGCTCGAAGAATCGCGAGCTGGTGCAACGGTCCTCGAGCTTAAGACTCGCTATCGTAACAATTAAGAGGCTATCGTCACTTATACGAGGATACGGCGAGCGCTTAGTAAGAGGGTATAAGGGGCTGGAGGGAGAGTAATAATGCACTCGTAAAATTTGTGCCCGAATAATAATTCGTGGATTAAGGCCAGGCGGACGCGCATTGCTATGCACGACCCGAATGAAATTAGCCAGGCAAAAGTACTTTGTACAGTTATGCGTCGTTGATATGTGGGACGAAACGTGACTCAACGAGTCACGAATACCCCGAAGCTGTGTGGGTTTCGTACGACAGGCAGAAGCAGCAGCACCTCGCTTCGCCGAAGCCTCTCTTCGATCGAGCCGGACAACGGTTCTCCTGATTTTCAACCTGTAAAGACCGCAGCATTCTTCGACGACACGTATGCTCGCAGCGGCGTGCTTCCGATACGCCTTCTTGTGCCCCTTTTACCGATCCACGGCACAGCCGAAGAGGCCCAACTTTCGTTAAATCGGAAAAATCAAACAACGCAACGCCCCCCGTATTTAGAAAAAACAGAAACAACGATACCCTGTCGAATCACGCAGACATGCGTTTTATTCAATTCCCTGTAAGGTAGTCGACACCTGCAGAAAACAAGGACCGTTTGAAGTACGTGCCAATCGTACAGTGATGAGCTAAGTTGAGCTGCCTACCTACCCGACGATTTTCTGCAGAAGGCGCGATTCAGATTCTCTGAATGATTAGGCGGAACGCATGCGAGGAAAAAGCTCCGAGGTGGTATTCAGACCTGAATGTTTTACCTAGGCCTAACCCTAACGAGCTTACCGCGCTCACGTAATTAAACGTTGCGTCGGCTGACCCGTGCTCACGTGTATTTATAAAATCACCGGCTTCCACGAGCGCGTTAGCCGCATCCTGAAGCTTCCTGGTTCACCTTGACCCGTAAATCACCGATTGTAGGACTCGGCCTGGACAGAAGCCGACATGAGTGGCTTACTCTAGGAAAGCAACCCTGCCTACCTACGTATACATATACCTACTTGCGGATAAGTAGACGTATACCTACCCAACCCATTCAACCGACCTATTCAACTTCGGCGATGTGCGGGACGCGTTACTCTGCCGAGCGTTACCAAGTAGCTAAGCTTACACCGAGGAGTAGCCAAGAACTAACCAAGTTCTGGGACCGCAAAGGCAAAGGCAAAGGCTACGTAACAATTCCCGGCATCCGACTTCCCCTATTTATACCAAGATGAAGTACACTTGCTCTCTCCACGTAGGTAAGACCTTGCAAGCCTCGACGACGCGATCGGCTAACTTTTGACACACGTACTTGAACGCGTTATTCCCGAAAGGGAACCATACCATGAGCACAACTTTATGAAACAAACGTGCAGGGTCTCATTTCGACGAAAAGCCATATGCACTTAGCTAGTTATTCTAGGATAAAACCGCTGGGTGGCGTCTGATGGCGTTTACAGAGCCTGCGTCTAGGCTTTTTGAATGGGTTATAACAGTGTTAGTGGAGGTTGGAACCCCCGCAAAGGGGGGAACCGAGAGTAGTCTTTCTGGTGGGTGAAGATACACAGTGGTGAAAGAACGTGGGTGCCTTGGAGCAAACGATAAGGACCTGGAAAACGGGCTAGCCAATTCTTGTTCCAGGAATCTGCGGATTTTTCCTTGGTGCAGAAAGCACCGGAACGAGTATATGTGATATTTTATATTCGACAAAAAGACCGGAGTGTAGGTGCCGCCGGGAGAAATGGTACGAGAGGATGAAAAAAATGAGAAACGAACGAACAAACAAATCGAAATAACGCTCAGGGAAATTCGCGTAGGTTTGAAAAGAGAGGAGGAGGAGGAGAAGGAGGAGAGGGTGGCGCCGTGTTCCGCGTAGTCTTCGCGGGACTTCGAAGGCGCCAAACAGCAAGCCTCGTTTGATCGGCACAAAGCGGTACATCGAGTGGTAAACTCGACTAGGCACGATGAAAAACATAGTTTTGGTAGTCGGGGTGCCTCTCATCTCCCACCCTCTCCTCCTCTCGGGTCCGTGCCATGCTTCCGAAACGGGAAGCACCAAACGGCCTCTGTGATCCGCTTCCGTCGCACATATCGAACTAATTACGCGCTCGTCCTTTGCGGGGGTCCTAGACGTGCGTGGGTGGAACGCGCAAAGTTCACCGAAAGCGCCTTTGAAAGTGCTTTCGACTAGGCGATTGTCTCTCCGGGACTCCGTGCGACCGCCCTGCTCGTCTAGCTTGTCCGTCACTTTGTCACCGTGCACGCCGTGAGGAAACCGATGGCACAGCGCTGCTTGACGCTGAGTCAAGTGACCGGGCACATTTTTGGTAATCAGTCAAGTGCGGGACAAAGGATGCGTGCGAGGGGAACAAAGGCTGCGCCCCGAACCTTCTGAGGAGTTTTTCAACCGCTCGCAGTGTTTTCGAATGATATAACTTGATTTATATGTTTAATCGAGGAAAAAGGTGAGCTGCGCAGTTTTCTTCGAGAAAGAAAGTTGAAATTGATTTAAAAAAACACTCTAAGCCGTAGGTACTCTCTTTCATTCGTCGTACCAGCCTCGAAGCTTAGGTCTTTGCGACATCAAATTTCTGTAAAGTTTTTCACCACCCAAAGGCTGCTTCGTGTCGAGGTTGAATTTCGAGTTCGGTACAAATCTTATTGTAACCAGAGTACATATCCTATGAATTTAGGAAGTGCGATAAAAAAATTTACACAGTACCAACGATACATTTATAATTCTTGTGGAGAATTAATTCGTTTGTTTCAGAGAAGAATAGGCGAGGTAAAAAGAAAAGAAAATCCCTCCGTAATCAAGAGACCCCTTCGAATTACATAAACAAACACTCTGCGCTTTCGTGAGAGACGATTTGACTTTCTCATCGTTTGTTCCGAGGTGTAATGTTGGTAGTGAAATTTGTGTTCTTTTTAGCTGAATACTCTTTCTGAAACGTCTCTGTTAAACTTCACCTGTAAATTAAAATGCTACCGTATATCCACGATATAACAAGTTGAAGAAACTAAATACCACCGAAGTTACGATCCTGTAATTTTCGTTTACGTTGCCGAATTGTCGATCTCCAAAGCCTGCCGTACATACAACTGGCATCCGCACAAATAACAGAGCTCCAGAAGCGTAGCTAAAGATACAGTAAAACAATAGTGGACGGTGCAGGAATCTGCACATGAAAAAGATAATATACGCGGAAGAGTGCGTATATATGAACGTTGAGAGGTCGTCTTGCAGGGGGGTGGTGGAGGCGGGGGCGGCCAGACCGCCGTTTACCATCGAGGCCAAGAAAAGTTAAAATTGCAAGCGTAACGCGGTGCTGACGGAACGCGAACTCGCCGCGTTACGCGTGACACGCTATACATACACGTAGGTATATGTGTGTATAGGTGTGATGGGGCAGTGTAGAATTTTCATGATTTTAGTGGCAACCGAAGCAGCCCCACTTTCGGTATGCAACCAAAGATCCTGATCCAACGAGCTCTGTTGCGTGTTGCTTGTTTGTGTTTGTGTGTGAGTGTAACGCCGACTTACTAACGGTATAACGCACTGCAACGCAGCGCACGTCGAGCCTCATGCCTCTTCCGAGTGCAGCGGAATCGCCACGAAGATGGTCATGCGGCACGTAATTGCGCCCCGATCTTCGCTTATTCTGGTTCGGCTGACCGGCCGTCCGGCCGATCGCTTTATTCCCACCGGCGGGCCTCTCGGCACTCATCATCTGGGTCGCGGGGCCCCGGGTCTCTGGGCCTGACCGCGTTTCTGTGGGCGGTCCCGTTTTACCTCCCTTTAACGAGACTCGCGCTTCCCGATGCACCGCGCGCAGGTATATATATTAACACCCGTCGGTCTCGATGTGCGAACAAAGCCGGTGAACTGGCTACAGTATAAGCGATTTCCCCCGTTCAATGCTCCGATATGTCGCAACCCAGAAAGAGAGAATGAGAGTAAGCACGTGCATTCCCGGATAAGCTATCGTCGTCGGGTGCAACGGGAAGAGAGCCTTCTTTTTCGTTATGTGAAGGAATTCCCATTGCCCCAGAATACACAGCTGTCCCTGTTATTCCATCGCGGTTGCGAATGTGTGTATAATGTGTATCTATGTAACATATATAACACGCGGGGGAATTTCGCTGCGAAGGAAACGTGTGAACTGCCTACTAGACATAACTGCTCGTTCGCGCGAAAGGCCGCAGGATATTTGCGACGCGGACGCCGCGTGTTATTATAATGTGTGTGTGTGTCTGTCTGTGTGTGTGTGTTTCTATGCAGAGCTCTTACGCCGGCATTGGTAACATTTCATTGATTATAACACGCCAGTTGATAGTCTGCGGTTGAGTCAAGCGGTTCTCGGGAAAGAACTATACATACATATATATTATATGTAGTTCTACGGCTCGCGCGGTTTTTAGTTTGAAAATTTTTATCGTTTTTTTTTCTGTTTTCTATCGTTTTTCTTCCTCCATTCTGCGCGTTTAATGCCGCACGCGGTCACGCACAACCGAACGGATTATTCTCCCCCCGATTCGATTCCGCGTCCCGTTTTTCACGATCTCTCTACTTCTCTCTTTTCCTCACTCTTTCTCTCGCACTCTCGTTCCCCTCCAATGGCTCAATTGCTCGCCGATGAAATATATCCAATTTTTCTGGATAACCTTTCAGCTCGCGGCCGAAGTCGACGTGAGCTGACTGTAACGTAATTGCCGCTACATCCGTTTAAACGTCACTGGGATAGCCGAGCGTCGCGTCGCGTCAGTTAGGTATGAGCTTAATGGGTGAATGTTTAATAGGCGCACCCACGCGGCGCAGACTCGACTCCCATCCGTCGGTGCGACGCGCGATTCGCGCTGCTCGCGTGCCCCCGAGAAATAAAGCAAATCATTCGGAATACAAGGTATATACAGAGGCGGGTGGTTATGCCGACCAAGTAACGAGATTGTGCAAGCCGTCGGGGTCGGGTCATTGTTGCCTTGTTATCCACGCATTAGCGCGTCCGAAATTGCCAGACAAGGCGCAACCGCGGGGCCCCGCAAAGCCGAAGAAGAGACTTCGAGAGTTCGAACAGTACCGACGCTCTTTATACCACGTCACACTTGGCCCAAAGCAGTATGATGAGGCGGTTAGCAATTGTGTCCCCCGCGCAACGGAGAGAATAAGAGAGAGAATGAGAGAGAGAGAAAGAGAAACGGAGATGGGAAACGTCACGACGGGGCCCCGCCGCGGGATCGGAATAACGGTACCCCACCTGAGCAAGGCAAGCGCCACTTAAAACTTTATCCCGTGCCTTTCGAGTAACGCAATTTTCCTCCCAAGGCGAACGAATATTTTTATACACTCCGCAGGTATACATATAGATATAGACAGCCCGACGTCACGTCCGTCAGTCTCTCTCTTCTAGGTATATACCAGCTACGTCTGTCCGTTCCGACGTTGTGGGCACGCTTTTCACGGATAAGACTGCGGTTATTGTACCTTATACGTATACGTTTCTGCGGAATTGCTGCAGCCACGGTGATAGACGACGGCTCGCTTGACTCGAGACGAGTGTGGGTGTCGGTATCCTTGACTTTTTATCCACGTAGTGCAGCTGGTTGACATCGAGGACGTAGTCGAGTGCAGCCGGAAGTTGGGTCGAATGAACCAACCTTGGAGAACCGCTGCCTCTGGCCACGTGGCGATAACGTTCTCATAAATCGCGATCGCAACGTGAGTCAAGTCAATTTTACGATCATGTTCGCACCGTTTGTTTATTTATGCATAGGTATATCTTCTTTCTTTCCAATTATCGACGAGAACGTCTCGAGGGTATTTTGCGATGGCATTTCACTCGAGACTTGATACGTCACTGCGGTGTTTGCTCGACGTCTCATAACCGGTAAAAGTAAAAGCAGTTTGTGTACGGAATCGGTTTTGCGTCTCTGTAAGCATTGGCACAATGTCTGGACATAAAAGGCGCTCTTTTGACTGAATTTTTAATGCTCATTAGGCTCCAATTATCACAGCGAGACATTCCGAGATTTGAATCTGAATGACTTTTGTTCGTAGCAAAAAAGGAAAAAAAGTGGATAATACTTGAGTGTACAAGCGATGATTATTCCGATTTCGGATATGAAGAGATGGGTCATCGCGAGACAGTTGAAATGCAGTATGAATATTTATTCAAAAGACACGTTATTTACTTCCCAGTCTTAAAGTCCCGTCTTATTACAGGAATAATTTAACATTTAATTTATTTCCGATTAGAGGATAGAATAAAACGAGAATACGCGTACGTTTAACCGTTTGGTAATTACGCGGCTGTTTTTATTTGCTGCAGAAATTTAAGGAGCGCGTGCTTAGAAAATTGACTATCTCCGGATGTGTCGAGCTCGCCCTGCGTCTTCTACAGTATACTAGTTGCAACAACTCGCTAATTAGCGGTCGAGTCTGCCGAGATTGAGACGATTGAATTATAATCATACCCGGGGCGTAATCGAAGCAACAATGAGTGTGCAGCGAGACCAACCGAATAATTAGAATTCCTTAGCAGGCAACGAGCAATATAGATATAATACCTACCGACCGTGAATCCGTTGCCAATATAAAATAATTACGATAGGCCCTACGATCAGCGGGTTGTTCAATTTCACGAAATCCTTCGACCGAATGAACGCGCTGCCGCAGAACCTTGGACTGCGGGATTGGTAAGCCAAACTCGTTATTCACCGTTCCTTCGAATTTGAATACGCACGGCTCGCGTTCGAGTAGCGAATATGATAATAACTATATTTCGGTTAGGGGATAGCAATTTCTCGATCGCAGCTCCTCGCCGAATGATAATCTCAAATTCTCACCGCACGCTGCACGAAGTCGAAGCTAGACATGCATGCGCATAGACATACACACGTAATCGGCGTGCGCGATGTGCACTGGATTGCTGGATTACTAGATTGAGAGCGTATAATCTCTGATCGCCTCGTAATCCCAGGCGAGGTGATTCGAATCTCTCTCCGAGGACTGTAATTCAAATCAAGAGCTGAGACATGTGGTTTGTGGTGGCGGCACTCTTTCCCTGAGGGTGGTCCCTAATTGGTTGAAACGGTTGTCGGAATACCTCCTCGGATATTACTCTCATTTGCAAATAAACAACCAACGAAACAGCTGCGGAATTTGATTGCTTTCGGTCCTTTCGGGATCTTCGTTTTGTTTTGCCCGTATAAATTAGCCCGAAATCTCGTCGAGGTCTCAAGTTATGTTAGAGGGGTGCTTTATTTTTTATTTTATCAGCTTTTTTTCATCAAACACCAGCCTGTAACGCGCTATAGATATGTGTAAGCTCGCTGAAGTTGACAGGTGATGAGGCCAACGGTTTCTCAGCAGTGTTGCGGAAATTTCACGAATTAAAGTAAAACCACTTGGCAAAAATTGCCGCAGATATAATTTGGTACGCGTACGCACGCGTTTCGAGCTGTATTCCGCCTCTCGGCGTCAATTTCCATTTAATTTTTTCCAACTTCTCAAGACTCGTCAGAATTAATGAGTAATAAGTAAACCCTGTTGATTACGATACGTCGGTATAATGCTATACAGCATAGGATAAAGCACTCGCAAGTACAAAAGCTCACCCATAATTCTCCGCGTACAAATAACTCGAAGATTTTTAGGGCTCTCGAGACGTTTGGCGGCTCGAGGATCGCGACTTGGGTACCGCCACACGTATACGCACGGGGCGGGCTGTTAACCTTTTGCAAACAATGATTCAAGAGCGGAAACAACGCTCTGTATACCCACTCGACGCTGGTTCTTATCAGCGTTACCTTTGGTTACCCTAGCTAGCTAAATTCCTACGCGATATCAAAGGCAGCTGCGCGATACACGCCGCTCGCACTATGGGAAACACAAACCGACACCCACCCACCATAACGAGCCTTTAGATAGGCGTAATAAGCCTCTCGAGGCTGCACTCTAGGCACGGATTTCGCTCGCTTTCTTTCTTTCGCGGACAGGAAAACGAGCGCGTTGCGCCGCAGGGTCGTAGCCCCAAGTTCCGCACTGTGAATTTATGCTAATTCCGGTTACGTGACGTCAAAAAGGTAGATTAAAAGACAACGCGCCCCGGGAATACGGCTCAGGCTTTCGTCCCCCGGGTTTTGAAAGGATTTAAGCGCGCAGGTTGTTTCTTTCATTTCTCGTCGCCTGGGTACTTCTGCTTTTGAAAAAGTCAATTTCCCTACACTCCTCTCGTCGTCGTCGCGGTAACACGACGATTCTGCGAGCAACGAAACTCTCTCGCGAAATATATTTCGCTTCACTCCAGGGTGGTAATTCCTGATTCCCGTAAGTTAGAAAATGATGTAACCGTATACCGCAATGCCACGAACGACGAGTGACTACGTTCGATTAAAAGTCGACGACCTGGCACCGTTACCATTCGTGGATAGGTACGTGTAAGTAACAATTTCCGAACCGAGATCTTCGCCGATAGTTCGTCAGATCAACAACATTAAAAGTCCGCTTCCCGGTGCGGAATGAAAATTCAATCCAACCTTATACCCGCGGCGTAATTTTTCCTACTCTAATCTCCCTCAAGTGGTATAAAAATTAAAACAAACTTTAAATCCGTTAGGATTTCCGAAGCGCGAGGATCATACGCTGCGTCTTATCCTTGAGGGTGAACCTTCGCCTCGCGAACTCGTTTCAATTATTTAAGGTAATCCGAGAATATCGCATCGCAAACTTAGAGACCGGTGATAATTCCACATCAACGAATCGTAAGAAATATCGCTTTTCGACGGATGAAAGTTGACGTAGGTACGCAGAAATTAGTGGCGGAATTTGCTTCACCTACCTGAAAGATGACTTGAACTTCCTTCGGAATCGCTATCAATCGGGCCGAGAAATGTCTCACTGGAGGAGCTCGCCTTGCCCTTGGACTTGAGGTGCCGTTCACGGCCACAACCAACACAGAAATGCGACGATCCCAAGGCGTGCGTCCACTTTTCCTGCCTCTGCACCAGGTGGGGGGATCTGCCTGGCTGCCGCTGGCAGGTGGAATGTCCAATTGCTCAAACGCTAAAACGCTCTGGATGGACGTATACGTGAACCTAATTGCTCCTCGTGAGTCAATTTCTCGTCCCGATTTATCATTTCGAAATAACATTATCTTGTGTATTTTTCAAATTTTTTATTTCTTCTCTGTCCCCGAACATTTACCAGAATCTTGCAACCGGTTTAACGCAGCGAAATGCTTTCGAGAAATCCGAGCAGCTGCGATGACTCCGAAATGGAATAAATTTCTTTTTCTTACTTCGCGTGTATCGCAGTCATACGTAGGTACCTGAACGTTGGCACAAATTGATACCGGTATAGGGTAGGCATGTATATATGTATAAATATATAAGACGAGTTCCGAAAAGTTGTGGAGACCGTATCAAAGTAGGTAACGAATGAAAGGTACGTGTGTTGCGAATAAAAATAAAAAGGAACTAGGTCTGCGAGTACAAAGAATATCGAAATCGGCACGCGTACATGATTTGAAATTGAAATTAAGCGCTGTTGTGCTGCGACTGGTGAAAAAATTGGACATACACCGGGGACGGTTAATTTCCTTTTTGTGCGAGAAGACAGGCGCCGAAATCTCGTTAATCGAATCGTTATGGCATAGCATCAATCGCACCTTTCACGGAACAATATACAATATATGTATACCCATGTCGGTTATACACGAGCGCATCAAAAGATCCGATGATAGTTTCTCCTCTTTTTCTTCTCCATTTCCTCAGTTCTATCATCAATAGATCCTTACGCAACGTATGGTCTATTCCTCACGTGCACGTGCGTGCCGCTTGCGAGACTCACACTTCGGGATCCCGAGCCTCTCGTTCGTTTATCTTCTTATTATTTCAGTGAGAATCGCACCGTAAAGAATGTATCAGATACTACATGTAACAAAAAAATTGATTATCGGCTCCTGCCGAAATGTCACGACTTATAGTATGGGGCCTTTTTTATTTCATTCGTCCATCTTTTATAATCCAGCAATTCCCCTCGTCGGACAAGCAGACTACGTGACACGTGGTGGATGCATTTTTTTTCACCCAATCGTGAATTCTGGTAGAAATAATTAAAGGCATGCCTTGGAACCGCGGTACCCGTTAGTTCTTACACAGATTGATTCCAAAAAGCTATTCATCACGTCTTCGTCTCGCAGCCCGTCGTTTTTCGCGGGAACAATCGGTCACGGACAAGCGATGCCGCGCGCTCGGCCAACTCGAATCGCGAACATGCAGGAACGCGGATCGAACACGCAATATTATGTACACGTACGTATGGTAACCGTATGGTAGGTACCTCTAGGACCTCTCCTCTAACCGATATCGTCGATATGCATCCCTCGCACGCATTTTCCACTAAATCCCAGCTTTCAAGTTTCGACGGTCTTCGGACCGCATGCAAAGCAAAGCGCGAAAATTCCAATTCAATGAGTGCCCACTTTTTGAATCCTGATAATGAAAAACTGAGGCATAAATCGACCTCACTTTGCAATCCTTAAACGTAAACCTGCTGCTATCTCGTGTTTATGCGGGATTTTTCATACTGTGGTAACCGAGCTTTTACCTTGTAGCCTTTTTGTCTCGATGTGCTGAATTTTTTTACTGCAGTAAACAGGTGTTGCGGTACCCGGCACTACTTGCCGAGGGGGGAAAATTCATGCATATAAATTAAGGAACTACATATACATACGCGTGCGATAGTGTGGGTGTTATGGTCGTATAAGGTTACGGAGCAGACATGGTATTTTTAAGTTTTTGTTTGCGAAATGTAGCGACTCTTATTATCCTACAGGGTTGGATTTAAAAAATTTTAACCCCTTGTTTACCGTTGAAATTTTGCTCAAGAAATAACTGGTCACCCGTTTAGTAGACATAAGTGGCTCTATGGCTAGAAACCCGTTAAAAATAGTACCTACAAGTACCTCAAAATCCAAATCCGATGTTACTTTAATTATGAAAATATTTCCTATCTCGCCGAGAAAGATTTCCTCTGTGAAATTCTCAATTCAAATTAAATCCGATCTGCACTGACTTCAACTTTATTATTTAACTTTATTATTTACGTTATTCAACTCCTGTTGTATAGATAAGTTAAAATGATAAATCGTTTTTCACAACGGGGGTATGCAGTATAGAGGCCGTTGATTTTTATAGATCAAATACGAGATCGTTGCAGATTGAAAATTTTTGTTATCACCCCTTAGTGTTCTTGTCGCGTAACGAGCTCACTGAACTGTATATTGAACGGCAGCATCGCTAGACCATTTCCGATGTTAGTTACGTGCCAAATATGTTTTCACAGTGCAGTGCAGTCGGGAAATTACATAATTTAATACATACTTACTAAACCATTAAAAGTGAAACATGTAGTTATATGTACGATATATAAAGGATACTCGGTCCTCGTCAAATCCAGAGAAATCGATGTCAACAACTATTATTTATGCTATAATAATTCCATGCCACATGCATTATGCGAACTTAATGTGTTGGACGAGCGATATTTTTGGTACCGATTGTAATCTAAATGTTAATGACCACAATTTGCGTATAGGTATAATATTCATTACTCGTACATTTCGAATCCTAGTTGATTATCCTAGATTTCAATTACCTGATAATAGAAATTTATTATAACAATGCTGCGTGCTCTAATATTTGTTTGTTTTTCACGTGTAATTTTTCTCACAAGTGACGATCGGAAGAAGAAGAAATAAATTTTCTGTTGGATATCGGCAGAGGAAGAAAAGGTTTATCCCCCGCAGCAACAAGTTCATTTTTGAAGTGTAGAAAATAAGAAAAAAAATAATCGTTAATTGGATCGCTTTTTTACGATGAAAAAATCGTCACCCTACTCCATAGAAATTGAGTTGGGAAGAGTATAAGCTGAGACTAGGGTGATGTCTGGTTTTTGTCACGATGCGACGAAAGGCATCTATCGCTAATTAATGGTAAGTGAACCGTCCGACGCCACGAAGCCATTCATTAAGTTGTTCGATTGTCCCCCATAAGTCACACGTTCACATAATACGTACTTATTAAGATAACGAGACACGTATATGTATAATTGAAATTCAACTATCCGCCGCCCGGTCTGTTGAGTGTCTACCGTTTCAGCGGCGGTAGCGACGCGACGCTACACCAACAACGTAGCAGTTCCTTAAACTTGGACTTGTACGCCCACAATTTTTGATACTCATTCGTGTAACACTCGAGTTGATTGCGTCTAGTACGAAACGCGTAATACCAGTCCGGGCTAAAATAGGTTAGTTGACGGAATAAAAGAGTATAACGTTGAAAAGGTGAGAAAAAACTTACTCGAGATTTACTTATTCGCATCGCGTAGCGTAAGGCATGAAACGCCGCGTCGTATACGCAAGTCCAACCGGTATATAAATAAAAATCTGGTAACCGCGCAGATCTTGACTTAACTGTGCTACATTCTGCCCGTTTAATTAGAAACTTCCTGCGTAACGAAAAGAGAATCCAGCCATACGTTATTAAGCGGTATAATTAGTATATACGCATTACACATTGCCAAACCAAGTCTGGCCTGCACACACCGGTTAACCCAACACGTGAGAACGGTTACAAAATCCTCAACTGTACTCATGAACGGCCGTATATTACGCCAAACGTGGTATTTAACGAATACGAAACGTTTCTCCCAGTTGAAAATATCCGAGTCTCTCCTCGAGACGCACACCACGCATTATTATCGTCATCATCCCGGAAACCTTCCTTTGTGAGAAGGCGCGCGTCCTCCTCCAAGCCTGTGTAGGACACACCGATCCACCGTTAACCTTAATTCCGAATAGTGAGAATCAACGCGTCCCCCGGTTTCTTCTGCACATACAATTACCCACTCCACGTCCCTGCATCCAGAATTACATACCTGGTGACACAGGGATATCGTGATACCCGGTGGAAACGGCAGCCCACATCCATCCGGTGGTGGTCCCGGCTCCTCGCAAATACACCTATGCCTACATGTGCGCCGTGAGTTTTCTCATCGATCATCCACGCGGTTATTCGCGTTGAAGTAATCAAGAGAAAAGGAACGAACAAGATATAGAGAGACGGGCAAAGGGAAGAAAAAGCACCGTGAGAGGGATGCGCCCTCTGGGACTCGTGAGTATCACATGGCAAATTATGTGTTCTACATTGATTCAAATCTTCTGATAAGATCAACCGGTTCCTGCTGGGCATGAAACCCGTTATCAGTGAATTCACACACTGCTTTTTCACTAATCGAGTTTCTCGCAGTTAGTTCAAGCAACAAGACTTGAACGCGATATTCTAATTAGATTAACGCGGCGACGCGACGTCGCGACGTCCGTGCCTATATATGAGCTCTCGACGGTGGGCACCTACGTGTGACTCCCTAGGCTCCCATCACCCTAAGCATACACAGATATAACCCACACGTACCTACCACGTATGGACGAGAAGACACCGCCGGCTTACCCCGGCTCGAGTCGTTCATTTTCGTGCGACGTCTCTCTCGCCATAACGATCCTTCACAGGTTGTTTGGAAGGACAAATTACATCTAGTGTAACGGGTACCCGCCGCCGTGCAGACATTGACAACGTGATAACGCGCGCTACGGAATTGATCGATGTAGTCTACGCGTGTAACTCGCATACATATGCATGACTTGCACCGCTCGAGTCACTTCCCGTTCCTTTTTCAAGGACTGTATTTCGGCAGGGCACGATATACGTGTGTAGATAAGCGCTGCAGCCTCTCGCTGGCATAAACCCGTTATATATCAGTCCGACTGCAGGTTTTTGACGGCGCTGCACGCGCCCACTTTTACGATCCGTAAATTGGTTACACCCTCCTGATACCGCGAATTTCTCTTCTCTACTCTTTCCTGATGCGGGCATTTATCGATAAAAGACTTTAACGCGGTTGAATCGCTGCGCTTGTTGTACGCGAACTGCATCGATGATTTCGACAAAGTGGCGTGACCGTTGCTGCAGAGAACAAGAAGCTGACATATAGGTAGACGTTAAGAAATTAGCACTTTATGGAGATGACGCGGTCGGGTTTTTGTACTATGTACGGTGTTCCTGATATACTTGATAAATCCACTCAGCTATGTATATATTCACCTGCATGCAGATGCGAAGTTATACGTGACTTAGTTACATCCTCGTTTACTTAACAATGTTATAAGGTTACGGGCCATTATCTTGTAAAGCGGTTATAGCAGTTATGCTGCATTAAATATTAGTCAGAAAACAAGCCAGCTTTGTAAGTACTTATAACCAGAGGTCCAGCGCGTTGGCCTGGAGCAATGGAGCAAGGATACTCTTTCCGCCACCGAGCTGCAGGTGCAACGATACCGCGTCATCTTACGTAACGGGTTAAAAATTAACCGCACCTCACCTCCGAGATGAAAGTGTCATTGTAATCATGTTAATTCTTCTACCTGGACCCGAGACGCGTGTACTCTCGTGTTTGACGGACGAATATGGTCGTGTGGTCATCTCGTCGTCATCCGTTCGACCTTTCTTCTTAATCCACGAAACGAATCTTCCGAGGTGTCGTCGTTTATAAAGTTAAATAGAAAGAGTCAGAATGAACGGAAAATATAAATTCCGCCCCCCGCTAAAATTAGGATGCATGTATACGCGCTTATAGGTATAGCTATACGAATAAAACGGGCAGTGGGCCAAACCGCACAGGTCAGTGATGCCGTTGCGGGTCTAAACTTGGAGAACGACCTTCGGCCGCGAACGAGATGCTCGAGGATAACGATTCGCGGTAACTGAGAGCCTGGAGTCTGCGGTGAAAAGTGTATAATTGGTTTCTCCAAACGTCTGAAGGATGTCTGTATATATAGGTACGCGCGAGTGCTGCCGCGAAGATATTAGGTACGTAGGTACGCGAACGCTTCCTGGTTCACCGATGCGTCAATATCATTTTACCACGCGTGTATGTAAAACGGGCTTCTTACGCAGCTCAACTATGAAACAATTTCATTCGTTGGATAAGTGTGTTACAGCAGAAAGTAACGCGAATGCATGCTGCGTCGGCCTGCGGGGTATGTTACGGGTATAAATATGTAGAGGATGGCTCTCGTAAAATCACATCCTTTGAAGGCGCGACTTACGAGGGAGTGATAATAAAGCAAAGCAAAGGATATACTTCGATGTGTCGTTAAGTCAGTCGACTCGATCGCACTCTGCTATGTAACCTCAAGTATCATCTCCTCTTGCCCCGTTAGCCTCGCGACTTTCTCGTAGCAAACTATGGTCACCCCGCTGCATGGACAATCGGACGAAATTGAAGATACTTCTGGCTCATTCATATCACCGCGCAGAGAGGCCGCACGGAGAATAATGACTCGCGATTCCGAACGTGTGAAAATCGCAAAATCTTGCATACAGAAATTCTCCAGCCAGTTTCGAACGACTCGTCGAAGAGGTGAGAAAGAATTCATTTCCCGCTTTCCGAAGATCGGACGACAAAATATTATTCCAGTCAGCGTTGTATAACCAGTATAGGTAATGTTGCGTAGAGGGCTCCGTTGCGCATCGTCTGCCACCACGGCAACTAGTTACACGTATGAAATAATCTATTATCTAGAAGGGGAGTTATCTGGTGCGGGCATTGAATCGCCAAGGCCGTGGAAGAGCGTCGGCAGAGGAGTCGCACCGCGGTCATCGACCCTCATTCCACCGTGCACAGCGACTGCTCCTGCCTGCCTCCGTCTCTCCCTCCTACCCCTCCCCCGTTGCATCTCCCTCTCTCTCTCTCTCTTTCTCTCTCTCTCTCCCTCTCTCTCTCTCGCAGTTCTCCTCCGACGGCCTACCTCACCGTCCCGCAGGCCTCTCTATGCAGTCCGCGGTGGAAAAGATGCACCGAGTTCTCTTCCTCCCTCCCCAACTGTTGCAGTAGTAAGCTCCCACATCTCCTACTAAATAACCGCTGCTTCGGTTCACCCGGCTCGGCGCAACCGCCACCCTCCTCGACTCGGCATACCTGCAGAAGCACCGGGAGGAAGTGCCGCTGCTGGCTAGGTGTGCAGGGATCTTAATAATTAGGAAAAATATCACGCTGTGAACCGTGGGTATACCTAGGTACTACTATACTGGCAACGTCTTGGCATCGGCTGAGACGGGACTGCATGTCCGATTCATCCAGTGGTCCATGTTCGCCATGCAGGTACAAGTGGAATAGTTTCAGTTTGTAGGCAGAGCGAAGAGGGTCGGTGATTCAAACAGCGCGAGAGGGTGGGCATTGCATAGTAGGCATGAGTCGATGACGCGACGTCGTTACTGTGTGTAAGGTTGTAGGTTGCCGGGGTGTCTGATTACCCCCTAGGATGTAATCCGCGTGCGCCGCCAAATTACAGTCCCACCGTTCTTCTATCCAATGGCGCGGAAAATGCAAATATTCTAGTGCATTTCTTATACGATTCCCCCGGCGTTGTTATGGTGTATGAGGTTTTGCTGGCATTGCAGCATTCGCCTTATTCAGCAGGTGAATCCTCTTCCGCGAACGGAAAGTGAGTAAACAGGCATACGGAAATCGTCGGGATCTTCTTAGGGTCGTTTGATAATTCGTAAAAGGTCATGAAAAGACCACAGCGTAATATTCGATGGATGTGCAACGCTATCCTCGAATATATCCCAAGCTGCTCGTTGATTTCTTCACTGACGTATAGATACACGCGGCTTATGTACAGTACCTACGTATAAGGCTGACTTGCGTGCATCGAGCGGGTATATTTACCGGAATACAATACGTACACCGCTCACCCAGCGAGATTGTTGTGTTTTACAACGCCAAAGCATCGCTCCGCGTGTCGGAACACGTTGCACACTGTAAAATTTGCGGCATCCCAGATAATACCGACCACTCCAAGAGGAGGGTGGTGGTTGGTGTAACGCGTATCTGTTGAATCAGCAAACTAGTTCGCTCCTATAGTCGCGATCATAAGTTGCCGAGGAGAGCCCAGCCGCGATGATTCTCTAGGAAATATACTATACGAATACATATAGGTATATACATGTATATTCGAAGCAAAAGCTAGTAGTAAGTATTTACCTTGCCCTCTCGACCCGCAACGCCGACTGCACTGCACCGCTAGACTCGTTTGACCCATTTGTCACGAAGAAAGCAAACGGCATGCGAATTGCCGGGGAAAAAGTGCCGGCGCAAATAGAACCTGAATTTCACAACTCGATTCCGTCTACTGTTCCCGTATACCTATACACGCATTGTTGAACGATAATAACAATCGACGGTTCAGCAGGAAACGATTCTAGTCTTCCGACGTATATAGAAAACCAGAGGACCGTATTTTCCTGCTCTGGAACCGACTTGAAAGCCTGACCCAAGGGTTCAACCCTCGACGCGACGGGGACTAATCGTCAATTGGAAATTGCCAATTCTTATAATAGCGTGGCTGGTAATAATTGATAAAACGAAGAAAATGTCGTAAAGTTCATTGGGCGGCGAAATGACACGAAAGCATGGTTATTCCGCCAACTAGACCTAACGACGAGACCATCAAAGTTTTCTGGTGTCGCTCGGCTAAATCGTGAACGATGTGCCCTGGTGAACTTCCGCTGCTGATAATGTGCGCGAATCTTTCCTTTCGTTGGAACACGTGGTGCGGCAGGTGGAAGGGAATATCATGGCGGAGGTGAAAGCTCGTTTTGCAAGTAGTCTGAAATTTTTTAAAACGAAGGTTAAATAAGCATGGGAATTGCCACGTCCAATGCTTCACAACTTGCCATTTTCACCCCGACACCATAAGCCGTATTCCTCTGTACAGGATCATCTGGAACATGCTTTGAAACTCGCGTTATTATACGTGTTGCTCAACGAGGCTTTGAAAAGTTGTGTATCCATTTTCTGGGAAATACGTGCTGCTTTCAAGTTGTAAGAGCAGCTTTTGATGCCACCTCCAGTTTATTACGCAGGTAGATATAAAGTTTTCAACGCACTTTACCGACCAGGCAGAAATGCTGTTGGCACCATATACGTATACCCTACACGTAATTCAGGATGGTATAACAAAGTTCAATACGGTCGCATGAATGCACTTGATAATTTACACGCGCTACTCTAAGTTTGCCTATCGCCGATGCTTTCGCAGCGTATAATATCTATAAGAGATTTCGTTTGAGAAAATCTGACGATGCGTGTAAAAAAGCGATACATTTCTGTCGTGAAAACGCTCTAATTAGGAAGAAAGAAAAAAAAACGGAAAAGCGTGGATGATGTGTAATTAACCTGTTTTCAATGTGGCGGGAACCTTTTACAGAGCTTCGTCACCTCGTGCATAATGTGCCGGCTTTACGGTGTTGACAAGGTTTTTAAAGAACGAAAATACAGCATTGAATGCCACCCCGCGCCACCAAAGACCCTCCGACAGGCTAAATACACGCTTACTTTTTTACCCACCGTTTTGAGGTTTAATTGAAAAGCCCGAAGAATATTCCCTACCTGAGTTCTCAGCTTGCAAAATTCAACTAGAATTGAGCCACAGATATGTATGGTGCATGCCGCGTGATGTTCTCGGTGCGGAGGGATGATAGGACGTTGATAACGTCTCGATCGGCCACTTGTTGGTAGATCTTGGTCTATTCATCAGCAAATAGCCGGGAGCCTGGAGGACGCGATCTACTACGGAGTGTTGAAGAGTGCGCCAGACATTATTAATGGAAAACCGATACCTATGATGTTAGCGTGATGTTCTCCTAACGATAGCTGCAGATGAACAAGATAGAACGCGAAGGTATGAAAGATCTCCAGTTGCAAGTAGCATAAAGCTTTTTTGGTAAATGGTACATCCTGCAGACTGCTGTTATCTGACCCTAGACGGTATGCTTCGTGCAATTAGCGGTCATAAAGCCATCGAAACTCTTTCATCGGGATGACGAGTGGAAAAATGTGACACAGCCGTTTCTTCCCTCTTTCATGCTCGTTAAATCCCACCCATCAAAACGTATCCCGAAAGCGCTCAAGCCTGTCAAATCATGCGCAAATTGCTCTCACTGGCACTCATAAACATCTTGATGAACCTGCACGCACCTGAGAACCACGTCGCGTCCTGCCGCCGATGACGAACAACATTTATAGTTCCGGTAAAGGTTCGAATTACTTTTTTGTTTATTTAGGATCACCCTCTCCGAGAGCAAAGTACCTATAGGGCATGGGGGGTGACTCGACCCAGAGAGCCAACAGATTACTTCAACTACCTTTAACGTCGTGAATTTGTCAGGATCAGGTTGGTGCTTGATTCCCTACTGTGGCAATACCCAATGCTTCAAATATCGTCTGACCATTCGCCGATTCGGTACATCAAACTGGATATCTTTTCGCCTCTGACATTGTTTTCTATTGACACAACGAGTCCGATAACTTATTTACCTTCACACTCTACCACCTACAATCTCCAAACTACAGTATCGACTGATCCTGTGATCATTTTGTAAATCGGTAATAAGGATGGGGATTTGGTTTTCTTCTTTTCGTCATTTCATGCTCAGTTGTATGCAAAAGTAAGCATCGTATTCACGGGTTGAGATCTGGTCAGCGTTTACTTTTTCACATTCGTGGGCAACACAATGAATGAATCGCATGTGTATGCATATGGTATCGTGCCTTTATTGTTTCATGTGCTTATATCAACGAATTAAATCTTACGAACGTCCACGTTTTCCACAGATAAAACTGCTCCTAGTCTTATAGATGTATTTTAAATTACATTACACGTTTGGATATAAAAACCGAGAAGATTTCAGGGAAATGAGAAAACCCAGCCTAGTTTGTTATCCATGGCAAATACTACTCTCATTTAGCAAGATATTAAATACCACCAGTTATGATTCTCTTACTTCCTGCAATCTTGAGGCCTGTAATTGATAAAAACGAGCAATTCTTGGACGGAATTATCGGGTCGAGGGAGCCAGACGCGCACAATTAGCCATCAATAATGGTTATCACTGGCAGGTAGAAAGTGCAGATTCGACATTTCCCGTAACACCACATGCATGGTTAATTTTTCTTACGATTACCGTAAGTTGGCTCCAAAGTGGATTTAAATTCAACACGATCGCGAATGATATTTTAACGATTGCAAAACATTACGTGATTATATACGCCGCTCGAAGTACGGCTTCATTAGTTCTTTCTTACGGTTCTCTTTTCCTGTCCTCCGCGCGGCCTCGTCCTCCAGGGAAGATCGCAAATTGTATCGCATACAGGCTGAAGTTGTAAAGTGCGTGATGTACTAAGTTGATATAATAAGTGTCTCGTGTACGTGTACACACAGAAGTGAGAAACTTACCGGCGTTACTTGTTTTTGTATTGCACCCAAGCGAGGCGCGTATAAAGCCACGACGAAAGCTTTCGCGCATGGGAATCCAGTGTTAAATTTGCACACCGTGTACTTGACGTCCGGAGATATTTGGCACGGAACACGGCGTGCGCAATATTTGGCTGTATCCTCGTAATTTTTCACAGGACCTTGCGTGGTCCGGCCTGCTTGACACAAGGCTCACTTGTCCTAAAAAAACACTGAGATCGGACAATCCCATTATAAAAGTCCTCCGAGTCGAGAAATTCTCTCGTCGCTCGAGTTCTCGTGCTTTCGATAAAAAAACTCTAAAAACAAACTTTATGTTATTCAATTTTATACACCATCTACCCAACCACTTCAGTTATACTCGTTCAGGTTTCACTCATCACTGCAGATTGGCCAATAAGCAACGACTTGGTTTTTGTTTCAGCACACCCTCACTGGCCATTGTAACAAAGTCATGGCTGCAAAATTTCTTGGCGAACCGTCCAAAGTCGTCACAGGAAGCTATGACAGGACTCTCAAAATCTGGGATCTTCGCAGCAGGGCATGTAAGCATTTTATCAAATATTTTAAACGATCAATATTTTTTATTGACATGCGCCGTGCGCGAACCGTATTTATTAACTTGTTTTAAGTATCTTTATCTTTGTATCTTTACTTTTTATCCCGGCAAATTTCCTGTGTTGAATATTTCTGAGAAATATCAAAGCCGACTTATCGTTTCCCCATTTAAAGAGGACGTTACGCTTCTTCTTGTTCGACGCAATTCTGATATGAAAACGACACGGCGTTAAAAAGAAAATATCATTGCGACCCGTTCTGGAAATGCTTTTTTTATAACTCGAATAAAATGAATGAAAATAGTAATTGCATACTGCTGCAATTTGTAGCTTATAGATTTTTTAAGTCGACAGCGTTTCGGTTTAATTATTAGTATTTATTTTTTCAAGTCATGCCTCTGCTTGGAGGGGAAAACTTCTAAGCATTTTGAGAAATTCAAAGACGTGAAAGTATTCAAGAAATTTTTTGGTGCATTGATTTTCTCGGGTAAATCTTTGTATAATTCATAGAAAATAACGAGGCTGAAGGTAGTGGCCAGAATTTTATCAGCCAAACGTTGTATGTTACGTTTGTTCGAACAAGGTAGTGAAGTCCGAAAATCAAAATTTTATGGAATACCTTGAACTCCCAATACTTTTATAAATTATGAGAATAAAACTGGACTGCATTTTGTATTTCCAAAAAGTTTGACACGTTTGGCTGCTAACTCTTGACCGCTAGTTTTGCACACCTTTCAAATTTGTCTGACATCTAATTCTAAGAGTATGACTCACACCTTGCAGTAGGTATACACGTACAAAAACTTTGTGAAATACATTTCTGTCAGACGATAGTCGCAGGAACAAGTTTTACAGGAAATATACTTATAAAGGTGAAAAGTTGCATGTGAGGTCAGTTTGGTTATATAAGTAGGTAGTAGCAGTGGTAGTTGGCGCGTATAAAGTTGCTTCAAATCTCGTATATCTTCAAGTGGGATATCTTGAAGTGCATCCAAGTTTAATTTTATTTTCCGCAGTACAACCCGCTTGAAATGACTATTCGGTTGAATGAGTCAGCAAAATTAACGTCGGTAATAATCCGCGAGCATAATCTCATTCTCGAATTGGTGTGTAACATTGTTGAACTTGCATAATTTCTCCTTTTTCACACCGGATTTCCCGTTGATAGACACGCTGCTTCTTCAAAGTCCGGGCTACGCAGATTCGAGACTATTGTAACTAATGGTTATAATTTTTGAGCTTTATACCCAGTTGCTGTAATACAAATAATCGCAGGACGCTGCACCTCACAAAATTATTAAGATTAAGATTACCTACCTTCGTATATTCCGTCTGAATTTATCTTCAACATGCATTAAATTAAAACTGTATAACTGGATAATTATAACCGCGAGTTATTACGCAATAAATTAAAAAATGACCTTCTCATTACGCCGCGAAAATTAAAATTTCATCAAAATGACGCATGGAAGAAAAGTTATTCCTGTCATGCTCTAGAATTGAAATTACCCATTCGTGGATTTAAAAGCCGATGGTAAAACGGTTCTTCAACATTTTAACAGTAGACGCTTACGATTTGTGTGAACTATATCTAAAAACTGTTCTCGACACCTGCCAATATTATTGCCTCTACAGCTGTTCGGGCAAAAGTACCCGGGGCAATAAGGAATCGAGGAATCCTTTTACAATTTGACACACTATAGCAAAGTATTGGTTCAAACGCAGATATAACAGTTTATTTTTATTCAGCTAATGCGTCTATAATGTATCTGCGATACACCGATATTTCTTTCATATGAATCTTTTTCTCTTTTTCTCGGTTTGTGTATCTTTTCCGTCCTCTATTCATCAAAAGTTCTACTTTAAGTCTCACGATTTCGTTTTCCCTTTTTTAAAAAAGAAAATTTCATTTATCTGCCTTGATTTTGTATTCTTCTATACACATTTACTATTATATAAACACTAAGTGGACCGTGTCGAAGGGCATAAAGAAGCATTCTTCCCCTCCTTTTTATTCTTTTTATCCAATTCACCGTTGATTATGCCGTATAAAAGAACAGAAAGAAATACTCGAGTGCATGCTGTGTTCGGGTATTTCAAACGTTATCAAATTTTCAGTTCACCGTTTCAGCTGTGTTTATTTGATCGTTGAAATGTTTGCTTTTTCTTCTATTTTCTTTTTTTTTTTTTTTTTTCTCTCTCACTTCCATCAAAAATAATCTCCTCGTTCGTATAATACGCTCGGTGAAATTAAAGGTGAAATTCAAATAAAGGCAGCAAGCAAATAATCGGGTCTAACGAGCATATGCCAAAAGATCCTGACCGCAAAATTAATGGTCTAGTGGAAATAAATGATAACTATTTTGCATGCATTTGCATTAAATATACATGTTTAACGGTTTTGCATCGATTATGAGGAAATTCAGGCGAATATTAATTGTGGCGTAGATTTCACCAATTCAATCTATAAAGCCCGCGACGCGTTAGCGTAACAGCGAATTGCCAGGTTTTCTTTCTATCCTTATTAATCAATATTCCTGACATAAGAATCATTTTGCGTTACAGCGTTAAATTATTCGTCCGCAAATCGTATTCTTAAATATAAGCATTAAAAAACATACGGAATAGGGAAAACAAGTATTTATGAACAGCCAGGAATTTCATGAATTCTCCGAAGCTCAATTCGTGGCTGATAATTGTACGAATGTTAGCGGAGCATGGCGAATAGTCAATTTACATTAGAGCGTAATTGTGGTACACAGATATGCCCACATGTACAGTCTATGCAACGTCCATGCATATGTAATGAGTCTTGAAGTGCAGCAGGAGCTGGTTGTGTTTGACTTTAGTCTGCGTGCCGATATAGGTAATTCTACGATCGATTAAAACAATACCGTCGCCCCGAGTCACACTTACGTTAAAGGCAAATGTCTCGGAGACAAGAGGGAATTCGTATTGATTAGAGCCATTGTAGCAGATTCCGGAATTCTTCGCCCTTCCCGTCGCATTTGTCGCATTGTTCGAGCTTCCATCGACTCTCTTCGAAACGTTATCGCTACGGAGTATCGCAGGGGTTTGGGGAAGGAATATTAACTTCGGATATTAATATTCGGTCCTTACTCGAACGTCCGACCCTCCCAGCTTTGACGTGACGTCATTTTTAATATTCCCACCCGACACCTCCAGAGCGATCGGCATACTTTATTACTATTATTATGATTATTATTATTCCTTTTATTATTACAATTATTTCTGTAATTACAATCCGTGGACGTTACGACTGGCTGCATAATTTTGAAAACTATGAGAGTAATGTCGCGCTGTGGAAATTGTTCGAGAAACTTTGGGGCGGTCAAATTTTCCAATTTCATTATATACTTCCTTCATCTTGTTGTAGAGATTATTCTCAGCACGGTCTCGTCTTAAGGAGCGAGCCGCTGCAGTTACTCGTTTAAAAAGTTCATTATTCTTAATCCCTTATCGTCAACTGATAAAAGACTTTTTATCGGCTCACTCGTTTGCCCGAACCTGCAGAAGCTGTTATAAATGAATATTCAACTGAGACCATTGAACTCGGATAATTTATTTCTCAAGTATGAGATATCCAAAAAGTTCGAGCCACCGCCCCCTCAAACCCTCTCAAAAGTTCAAAGTTGACGAAAGACGTAATTACGCTGCAACCAGTTGACTAACCATCAAGTACGCAAAGGTGCAATGCGAGATTCGCAATTTCACCAAGAGCACAATATACAAATTGGCGAGTGCACAAAACTGAGCGCGCCTCGTTTAAGCCCAGTTATCGCGAACCCCGCATTAGGATGGAACTTTGGTTATTATGTGAAGTACACAGTTTTAAAGTCAGGATTTTGAGGCTCGGCAACTTCTGAGAAATACAGCAACTCGTGGATTCTGCACCAAGTTACACGGTGGAAGATAATAATTGGAGTTAAACAGCGTTGTAAAAGTTTACTCAAGAGTGCGATATACGATTATCCAACTCTCGTTCGAAACTCTATAACCATTGACTAATGTCGTGACTAGTCCCAAACTCGTGGTACCAGGAACCAAGACCCGGACCTCCGTCCGCCATCGGTAAGCCCTTCACCTCAAACCCTACCTGAGGACCGCGAAAATGTTGATAATTCAGCCATCCGGTAACAGTGGCTCTTGACTATTACACGCTCAAGCTGACGCCCGTCGTTGACACTTTGTACCGTTCCTACGGAAGGTACAGGGAAATAATCGCGCTAGAAATTCCACCCTTGTATTCAATCTACCGAACCCGTTCCGACCAACGATCTGTGGCAGCCACGTGCCGCACGCAACGAACCCTTCAGGAATTAACACCAACTTGGGTTACCGCCCGGTTTTCTCCCGCGACACTTGTGGCTTCCCGTCGTTTGATTTGCTTCGAACCTTTTACAATGATGGACGAACACTTCTGCGGGACGGGGGCCGATGTCAAGGCAAGAACGCTCCTTCCCCACAGGGTTCAAAGAGAAAGCCAGGGTTCTTGACATCATCCAATCACACATTTTACGTCATTTTACGAATGCTCGTCGTAATATCAGATGAATTTTTCTTCAACAGACTCCGTTGCGGAAACTGAGCAGAAGCACGCGCTTTTTACAGGAACCGAATCGCGCGTGCAAAGTACAATCCGTGCCCCGGTCTTTCAACTCGAGAAAACCTGTCCCAGCGTTACTTATGGGTTGAGAAAATCTTGGCTGCATTATCCCTCCGCTGTAAGCCAGGCTCTCAAGTAAGGCCGATGTGTGAGGTCGCTCCGGGTAATTCCCTGGAGTGATTTTTGCCCTGGAGGTATCGGGCAGAAAAGACTTCCGAGACAAGTGGTCCGTTCACAGCTCAGTCTTCTATAAGATCTGGAAAAGTGCCCGGATAAGGCGCCGCGAATTCCTCGTTTTCACCCTCCGTTTCGCGTTATATGTTCAACAGGGCAGTTGCGTGGGTAACCAGGGCGAGAATTATCTGGAAACACACCAGGACTTGTGTCGTACAATCAGTGTCTCTGGTTCCCCGAATTTACAGATTCATGGCTTTCGGTATACAGTCTCCGAAATTCTGTCCGACCTTCGAAAAATATCGCACTTGGATCAGGGCTTAAGCATAACACCGAAATCCCTCTTGCAGTCTCGTGCTTTTCGATATGCTAAAACAACGTAGGTCAGATAAACGCCTCAGGGATCGGCGAAATAGGTTTTGGTTAAAAAAATTCTGCGAAGCTCTATATTCCGCGTGTTTCTCTTATATTTACTAGCATAACATTAGCGCAAGGCACCTGAAAACCATGTTGGATATAAAGCGGTGCCGGAATTTTAATCAGCGTTGCGAATATGACGCTCTCGTCGATTTACCGAAGTGCATGGCTATTCAGACGTGAATGATTTTACAGGTATAGAGACAAAATTCGCTGGATCAAGCTGCAACGATGTCGTAATATCCGACGGCTCGGGATCGACGATAATCAGCGGACACTTTGACAAGACGATAAGATTCTGGGACACGCGAGCCGAGTCCAGTTCAAACAACATCGTGCTGCAAGGCAAAGTGACATCGCTAGATCTATCCCGAGGTGAGTTTATAAATCCCCAGTCATTAACAACTTCCACCTTATCTCAGACCTACGGGACCAACGATAAATACGGTCACCATATCCGCATCCCTTCAGGGCGAATGTAGGAAATTGTGCTCAAAATTCTCCTAGTTTGTAATCACAACATGCATCTTGGCAAGCCTCATCCGAATGTCGTTTCACAGCGAGAATCTCACTCTTTCAATCGAAACATTTATACTGTTATAGTCCCGCTTACAAACACCCCTCAGTGCGAGTCAACTTCCGGTTATATATAACGTTTCTCTTCGTTCGGGCGGTCGAGTAGAACCACTCGATTTAGCTACAACTGGGGAGCAAACGGAACGTCGAAGGGTTCGCAAATTTCCGGACGAGAGAAGATGTGTAATATATGTTCGTGTTTAACACCTACCGATCTGTAAGGGTCTACGTATATAAGATGGCTGCGGAAACGGATCGAACAAAACCAGTGGCCATAAGCCCAAATTTTAAAAGGATACAAATCAGCCGGACCTGAAAACAATAATTTCTCGAAACACATTCAGGCAATGTAAATGGTCTGTTTCCGTGTGTGGGGGTCAAAACTTGGAAGGATAATATTGCAAATGGCCGATGTGTCGAAATTTCAAACATGTGAAAATAAAATAAGGAAAGTTGAAATCTCGATTTCGAAAGTGTCATTGATTAGAATGACCACTAGTCGGTAACACTTTCAAAAATCAAGATTTCGAATAATTCAACTATCGTTATTTTATTTTCGCATGTTAAAAATTTCGACGTATCGGCCATTCGGTATATTGGCCCTTTCAAGCTTTGAACCCCACCCGTTCTCGTAATCCAGCGTTGCAGAACAAGTGGGGTGTGAAACGGAAGCAATATATATGAAACGCACTATTATATGTATGTAGAAATTTCGCTGCATGCACGATTTGTAATGAATGATGTGTTCCTCCCTCTAAAATACGTGATACCGCTACTTTGTTGTACGTTTAATTTCTACTGGTGGCTTTGTCTTCGAATGCGGCCATGTATTCTTCCCTTCTCGCCATTGCTTTTCAACCCGTGCACACGCACAGAAGTCACGCTTGTATTGAAAACTTACCGACACGCATTACATGTGCCATTACATAATGCCTTTCCAGTAGTAGTTCCAAGGTAGGAAGGTCGATGGGTGCAGGGGTACAAGGCATAGCATAAATACCCGATTCTGTGCGCCTAGCCGTCGATGTAATATCGAAGGCTTGGGTAGATGGTAATCTCTCAACGTTCATTCCTCCGTTTTTCCACCCTCTTGTTTCTGTTCCTCCCTTCTTCTTCCTCTCTCCTTCCGTTTTTCATTATTCGAGCAGTTACCCCGTTGCATTGACGTATCGCCCTGCTACCCTGCGTACTCCCAAAGCACCCAAAGCACCCATTTACCGAATTCACCATGGAGATTCGACAGCTCATTCGAGCAAAAGAGATATTATGCCACACCCGTCCCGTCGTATTTCATTTAACCGTACCTACGCTTCCATCCCCACCCATCCACTCACTCACCTACCCTCTCGATCGACAATGAGGTGGGGATCTCCGAGTTCCTGCGCTCTGATGGCGATCAAAGATCAATCGTATTATATATCACGTGGTCTGTTTCTGGGGCCCCTTTAAAAAAGACAAAAATCACAAAGATACTTTTTTTCCTATAGTGTTGGGTCTTTCACTGTTATCCAAAACTAGGATAAAACGGATAATTGTACACGTCTTGCTATGTCTTTCAAGCAGTAATCGATGTTTTTCTCGTTTCTTTCTTTTTTCCACTCTTGACAAACCTTTTGCTGATCATATAATTACGTGTAACCAAATGTAACTAACAGTTCCTCGAATTAGGGCTAGTTGTTGTAAGACTAGAACAATTCCTTGCGTCATCTAAACAGATTTTATATATCGGGAGATGAGTTTTATCAGACAAATTTTCATCGTAATGTAAGCAGAATACCGTATGGTTGTTTAAAAATAACGATATCTAAATGATCGATTTCAATAGAAAGTTAGATAGTAATTAATATTGGATCTATGAAATATAATCTATGAAGAAAATCATTCTGCAAGGATTGAATCATTTTTTCAACCTATTAGTCGGTTATAATATCGATTACTGCAACGTAAAACTATGGTACTTGCAAATAGCATATTTAATACCTTTCCTTTCTACGTTAATTTTCAGACGCGCATTACTTGTTGAGCTGTGTCCGTGACGACACATTGAAGTTGCTGGATTTAAGGATGAACCAAATTATCGGTTCCTTCAGGTAAGACCAACTTTATACTAGCTTTCTTTCTGCATGCGGTATTATAAATCTGAGCAAGCTCTGGGCGGATTTATTCGCTTGTTCAAATTAGGTTGATGCATACGAGCATATAAGTATATACATATAGGAGAGCACATACATAGTAAAGTGTGGAGAGGTTAATTTATGCGGAGACTGGAATTAAATTCAAATTTCACTTAAACGCGTTATTTCTACCGTCTCTCCGATGAAGGGTCACGCCTGCGTGATATGCAGCTAAACTTGCACACGAGCTTTGCATGAAATGAGTCTGGCTGCATATACGTGTAGCGTGTAAGTGCGGCATATACCATCGTCTTATTCCCTGCAGACGCTGCCACCCGGCTAGCTGGAAAATTTATACAATATGCCGTGCAAGCCTTATTAATACCCCCCCCCCCCCCCCCCCCCCTATGAAACGACCAATCCGAGTTTATGGTTTGCTAAACGAAAAATATCGTAGACCATCGCTTGATTATGTATATCTTGACGAATAAACGCAAAGTGAAACAATGTGGCATGGGTTTGAAATGAACTCGCGGGAATCGCTAATACTTGGAGAAAAATTCGCTGCCAATGCAACGTCAAGCGAAACTTGACTTCTGCTCGAAAAAAAAATAACATTTCTTTTATACCGAATGTGTTACAGTGCCGACGGTTTCAAAGTTGGTTGCGATTGGGCACGCGCTACTTTCAGTCCTGACGGACAGTACATTGCCGTTGGTTCTTCCAATGGGTCTGTATTCATCTGGTCCGTAAGCAGCAACAAAGTGGAATCGGTGCTCAAAGACCACACGTAAGTTTCACCAATTTATCCACCATTTATTCATACATGCGCGTAAAATTGAACCTGAACCGTAAGCAACACATTCATGCAAAGTGCGCACGTAGGCAGAAATGAATGACACAATTTAAATTGTTGGTTTTCCGAAGGTTCTCTCTTACATCGACCATAAAATGGTACCTGAACGATTCTTGCGATCATTTTCTCGGGTATGATACAGCGCTTGGTAACTGGCGTCTGTAAAACGTGATCGTAAACCCAAAATTAAATTCCAAGCATGCCGAGGGCGGCCATATTGATGTTATACCGCCGTTTGAATTCGTTCGTCAAATATCTCGCCAATGTTTTTCCTTATTTCGGATTCACCCTCAACTCACTCTCAACGATCTACCAACGCGGTGCTTGTATTACACACTCAAAGTAGACCTAATTCTCTGGCATGCTAAACGTTGTACCAGGTGTAAATCGTGACGGGATGTTCATTTTAGTAATAAACTGGCACTTGCCCTGAGTCCCGCCCAGCTGCTCGAGCAAAGTGAAGATACACAGTGCTCAATTTACATCGTGTGCATGTTAGAACGTTTAAATCAATGATGTGAGTAACGCGATAAATTAGTGAATTCAAGGCAACGTTACTAGCGAGGAAAGGCTGACGCGAATGTGAAAGGCGAAAGGTGAACGAATTCATAAATCTACGAATAAATGTTACAGCACTTGATTACAGAATATGACGACGAAATTTAAACCCATCTGGTCCCTTCGCCTATAACCGGGTATTTAATCACTATTCTGTCACAATGGAAATGGAATGGATTTTACGGTCAGGTTGAAAACTTAAAAAAATTTCCACAGGTTGGATGTACTTTAATTATTGGTATACCAGCTTTTGGATGTGTGAAAACTTTTGGGGTTGGTCTTGCATTCTTTGTGTCACTACGAAAATTTCATTTTCTATTCGTAATGGCTCTGAATCTTCATTCTTGTATGTATAAACTGACCGTAATAGTAATCAAAATTTTCATTTCGTCCTTGAGTTCATGGGCTTTCTTGATCTGCGTGAGCTTTCATAAAGTCGTCCAGACTAGACTGTTTGCTATATCGACATCTGGTCAAGTACCTTTGCGTCGCGTAAACCAATTCAAGGGAATGTTCGGTGTCGTCGTTGTGAAGTGGCAGGGTGCGGAAAAAAAGTTCAAAAAAGTACCTGACTGGAATAAAATGCTGCGCTCAGAAATGTGTAGGACGTATAAAGACGGGCAGAGGATTGTACTTGTGGAAAATCAACGACGTATGTACAACTACTTCTGCCACTGTTGTTCGGAAAAGTTTCGCGGAGAGAAATTTCTCCGATCTCTCCCGTTGGCTGAAGTTAAATTTTAATCAAGTCCATGCATGAGGGCCAGTGCACGGATAGATGCTCGTACTTTATGTAGTAAAATATTCAGAAATCACGTCGCATCTAATCAGACCTTACATTCGTACACGTATAGAGGAAATATTCATACGTAGCAGAAATTTTTTTTTTTCAAATTTCCATCAGACTTGAATTGGTACTCGACGAGTAACGTCGTGCGTTAAAAATGCATGCGGGGAAATAAAATTTTGTGTGAATTGTGTAAAATTTTTTACCCGCAGTGAAATACCGTACAGGATTTATCACCAGTTTTTTGGTCGATTTTGCGCAAATTAAAATTGCGGATGAACATCGAAAGACGAATACCTTCACAACAGAGACACCGTGGGTGGAACGAGGCGCGCGTTTATATGAACTTTATCCTTAGCGTGAAAAATGTACGAGTATACGTATGTATAGCTTGCAGCGTTGGGATTCGCGATGCAAGGATAACACTGATGCACATGTAGTTGATTATCTCCTTGTTACCGTCCTAACAGAAAGTTTTCTCGGCTGCGCTGAGGTATATGACCCTTGTTTAAATAATTATTTAATTAATTAAGCGGCCTAACAGCCACGAGAGATGCTACAGCCCATGTGGCTGATAACCACGAGGTTGGTGTAGCGGTAAAGTACTCTCTTCTGAACTCGGCTGTCGCCATGCTCTATTCACACTCTCGAAGTTCCTCCGCCGCGTGACAACGATGAAGCACAATTGCCTCCCGCTATATCCCTCCTCTTCCCCCGCTCCTCTCCACTTATCTCAAGATAATTCTCCCACAGTGTGGAAACGCGGATAGTGCAGCGAACTAAATCTCACGTGCGAATCCAGGCGAATAAAAAACGCTCGAGTACGAAGACAATTACGAAATTACTCTTCCGACCACCATTGACACACCTAATGGTGTAAAAATGCAGTCAGACAACCGCGAGAGTTAGGTAGATAGAAATTTAGCAGCACTCAGCTCTCGAAAATTTATAGAATATGAGGGAGAAGATCCGATAGAGAGAGATAAACTCGATAAAGAGAGGATATACCTACCAATAAGTTAATCAGTGGCGATGGATATTCTACGATAATATGCGGCCAACGAGCTAGGGTGCGGGTATTATACGACGACAAAATTTGCGTGTACCGATCGCATGATGTATAAAACGGTAGGGAAGAGGGAAAAATAATTGCTCAGTGTCACGCTTGTAATTCCGGATAGTTGAAACTGCAGCGGACGGAAAATGACAGGCATACGCGTAGCGCAGCGGCCTATAAAAGCGGTAGGATACAATTTTCAGAGTTCAAAGAGACAGATACGTTCAGATAACGGGTATGCGGTCCTGTTTTCGTACTCGCGTGCATTAAACGAGCCATTCCGCTTTTGTATTTAAATTCTATTTTCCCCCCTCTCTATTCCTCCGACATTCGGTGTTCTCGATGCGCGCGAACCGCGGCCGCTGGTCGAACGCTGTAATTAGGGGAGCCAACCTGCCCAGCCCTTGTAACCCGAGGTCGTTTTTAATTAACTAAAAGGGAAGAAGACGCGGTAGTCGAACAACGACGCCTCAAAGCGTCACCGAGCCCACATATATGTATGCCTACCTTGGCAATTTACGTTACTTGAATGTTATGGCAGTTGACGAGCGACGATCCGCAAGCCGGCGCGACGCGGACCGAAAGAAGAAACTAACGCATTAAATACTACAAAAGAGGCAATAGCAAGTTACGTCGGCGAGTCCGCGTCGCCATTCCAACGATCCACCGCGTATTCCGCGGATCTCTCGACGAGGCCAAACAGGCTGGGCAAAGAGTGGAATCCGTGCGCAGTTGTTACAATTCTTGCTTTTCAAACTTGAGAGGGATTGTTGGGCAACTCCTGGCACGTTTGAGACTTATTTTATCCCTCTTCGCTTTATACCATTTCAATTCACAATTCGGAAATGTCTCGGCGAGTCTGAGACTTGAAAGAACCAGCCGCTGACTGGATATAATCACACGAACCACAGTAGGTGCCTGTAAAGGCCAAGCCTTCAAAGATGAAATATACAGAAATTCAAGCGAAGCAGCATGGATATTTACCTCTGCAATTCCACCTTCGCGCTGCGCACTGTGTGCATTTCGGTATTAAAAATACATCCTTCCATCTCTCGTATGGTCGTGAACCTTCAACCGCTCCCGAAGATTACCTGACCTCTTTATGACGCGGACCTGTGTTGTATATACCGCCGTCGTCCAAAGATGAAGATCAAAGCGTATAGATGTTAGATATCTCATCTCGAGAGTCGTGTTATACCATGTAGGTATAGGTATCGGGTCGAAGGCATGCGTAGAAACGAGACAAATGGAAGAGAAGAATTCGGCTCGCGGGTCAAATTTAGGAAGTGACGAAAAACGGCTCTGTAGAAAGTGTATAATACACGTATATTCAAAAGTCAAAGGATCGGCAGGAGCAAAAAGCGACGAGGGCTGAAGCTGAGTGAGAATGAAGTAACGGAAAAGAGAGGCGGGAGAGGGTTCGGAGGAAGAGAATAACCCGCGTATTGGGTCGCGCGGTGTTTCATTTTCGGGAGGGTGACAACGAGTCAGTTAGGTGTCAGTGTCACGCAAGATTAATAGAGGCGTCAGTCAGGCAGGTTTCATTCCGTCGCGTTACCTGCCGTTTCCGTGGCCAACTGGCGCTGATTAATAGCGCCCAGGCCACCGACCGAGTCATAACTTGGGCTTAATTTTTCTGCCCCGCTGCTTCCGCGGAGCTCAGACTTATTGCCGAGTTGGAACCCTGGAACCCACCGCCCCTGCAATTATTGTCGCGGTTACGGCATTCGCCTAATCCTAATACCGTCCGTTTCATACCTTTCGCCCTTCGCCCTTCACCCTTCACCCTTCGCCCCTCAACTTCGGTTTCACTGACTGTAATCAGCATATTTCAGAGCGACGGCCTTTTTCGTTTGTTTCTCAGGTCGTCGGTGACGGCGGTCGCGTGGCATCCTCAGGGAACGTACCTCGCCTCCGTAGACAGGACCAAGCAGGCGACCATTTGGGGCGACGTCTGACAGGATTATTCGCCTTGAATACGAACTGGAGGTGCCAAGGAGCGTGAAAATCAAATTTATATTCCGAGGGTGGGTCGAAATGTGGCTATATTTTTACAGAAGGAATCCTGCCCTCGAACTGAACAAGTTCCCTGATTTCATGTTTACGCAAATGCGCAGAACCAGCTAAGGGGATATACTTTGACGCTAAAGGCAGCTGTGGTTTGGTCAAATTGCTATTTGTATTATACATGTTTCAGTGAGTCTGATATACAGTAACAGGATCGTTTAATTTTTAAGGTATGAACGAAGCACAGTAAGTTTACAAAAAATTTTCACTAACAACAAACAAATTAAATTTAAAAATACAAATTAAAATAAAGAATGTTGACACATTCGTACGAAGTTTATATATATATTATATACATTACGTATAGTATATTATTTGATTATACATATACTTGTATACCGTGATGTAATAATGTATAGGTATAAACATTAACACGTTATACGTAAGCTAAAATTGAGGTACACAATATTACTTAGATTCTTATATAAATACAATATTGGTACGTTCGAACCGTAACATTTTATGAATACTCAAAAAAGAAACAATTGTTGTTTTAAACTTTATAAAATTTACTTTTACTACAAAATATCATGGAGCAATGCGAGAGTCCTTTTATTTGTGGTCCGTACAAAATCGTCTACCCCTCACGCCTCGCGCGGTCGAATCGCACGGAACGTCATCTGGCTTTCAGGTCAATCGATAAAACTGGAATTCCGATTCCGCCGATTTGACAAAAATCTTTCACATCCTTCGGGATGTCCATTGAAAAAAAATGTCTGTCAGATTTCAACTCTAGTACTCGTGTAATTTCACGAAAAAAATTCCCCGCAGGATTATTCAATTCGGCTGTACAAACAATTCTGAATATACCTAACTTAAAATTCAAGAAGGAAAAAAGAAAATGTGACAAATTTACCTATTCTAAACTATCAGTAAGCGAAATTCGGGTAGCGTTCATCTCCTTATTTTCACGTTTCAACAGTTTATCACACTCTTCGCAGTGATGTTCGGTGCAGTAACCTGATACGTCACTCAGTGCTGCATCAGTTTAAACTTCCGTTGCAACCACAACTCCGGGGTAAACCAGTAGCTAGGTATATTATATATACTTGTGTGTGTGTGTGTGGGTGTGTGTGTGTGTGAAATGCTTAATGCGAGTGAATTCGTTAAACCAACTTTATTATACGTTGCTCAATGTTTTAGGAGTGTTTCTTAAATGTCTCGAAAGTATACGTACATGCACATACATAGATACATACATGCATAAATACACAAGTATAATAGAAGCGTCGCGTCGTTCGAATCTCGTTACGGTGCAGAAGCAGAAACGAGTAGAATATTATGTAACGAGATCGTAATACAGCCGACGATGAGATGAGCAAGAAAGAAGTGAGGGAGAAGAAAAAAATAAGTTCAAACAAGACAACTTAATTATACATGTCTGAGCTTGTCGTAATAAATGACCCCTCCGTGTATACGAGTATGAGTTCATTTATAAGGATACAGCATATTTACGCGTGCAAAAGACTGAACGCTTTCTATCTCTTGCTTTGAGAATATTGAAGCACGGATTATGCTTCCCGACGTTCCGACGGCTCAACGAGTCTTGCCAAGGTAAAGACGCCCGGTATTAGGCGTCGGAATCCGGAGTTAGGTTCATCACCCCGGTCCTTCGTAAAAATTTATGTGCAAATCTGATTAACAGATTCGTTTCAAACTTGTCACTCTTTCGCTGTTTCAGTACCTGAAATACTTTAATTCAAATTGAATTTTTTCCCGCTTCTTAGTTCTGTCGCTGATTCAATTCACGAAGAGTACAGAATAGGAAAAAAAATTTCGACTTATGTGTAAACATTATTTCAGAGATGTCGAGGCTTATACGCGAAAAATAAATTTACGTCTGGCTCAAAGACGTAAAACGAATCTGTTTGAATTACTTATTTTAAAGATGTTAAAAAATGGACAAACTCAATTTGGCCCCCTTCCAATTTCGTGGGGACATCACCTCGTCTATCAAGGTAAGATTTTAAACTATGCTGATATCCTGACAAACTGTTGACTGTTAACAAATATCCCATGTTTGCTTCCGTTGTAAAAATTGTGCGATCTACCGTTTATTCCGCAGTACATAAAATCGCGCTTTTCAGCCGTGCAATAGATAGTTTATCGGGACTTTTGTGGCTCGCCTTGTGACTTGTCGGTTTGAAATGAGTTTGTTAGCCAGCACATTATTCCACCTTAAACAAGAATAATGAGGAAAGTGACTCGGAAGCTAATCGGTTTTACATAAACAGGTATGTGGGTAAGAACGCTGGTTCGCGAATACTCTTAAACGGTGCAATTTAAGCGCCTGCAAGCACTGCCAGGAAACTAGAGGCTGAAGTGAGTGGTTGGAGCCAGGTAATCAGCTTAAGCAGCCCCTTTGTAATACTGGAAACGTATAATGTGCACCGTAAAATGTCATTGCTCGGAAGAATGAAGCGAAAGTTAAAGTTAAAGTTTAATGGCAAATGGACAATGATCAATATCCAATATCTCGGTTTACGGGGCACCTAACCTGTGATCTTACAATTTTATGACTAGGTGGGTAAAATCTTGAATCTCGTCGACTGCATCGCGTATCTTGAAATGGCTGCCAACTTCAAGCGAAATCACCGGGTGACAATTAATAGGTACCCCTATATGCAGGTATAATAAGACCTCTTCGAGGACTGTTTGAAAAATTTTCAAGGTTTTCAGATTGACGCAAAGGCGCAAAAAACTTTATGCCTCAAATAAATCAGCTAATATGAATAGTACAGCATTAATTTCACCTCGAATGTAGTGAGAGATTTTCTTTTCATTTTATGTTTTCTGTAGTCATTCAATTAGTGAAATACTTCAAGTACGATGTTTTACCTCAAAGTCCTGCGGTAAGTATTTTCGGTTCATCAAGTGTGACTGCATATACATAATTGCATATGTATGATTCAAACTACGAATGTATATGTGTCATTATACATTAATACCGATAACTTTCAGACTGGCCTTAAATAATTTCTCATAGAAAGTTCATTCCGCCGAGATGTCCTTCAGAAAGGTTTTGATCGCTGATTACTTCTTTGAAATAATATAAAAGTCAACTATAACCATTAGTGAAAATTGCGCGAGGGGAGAGGGGAGGAGTTCGACGAACGGGGTAGTAGGTGTGGCCGAGGCGATGCCACAGTTTAAAGGTATAAAATTAAAGGTGAAAAATTGAAGGTGAAATTCAAATAACTCAAATGAATATTCATCGTGGGTATTCTTTAGAGTCGGCGCGTTATTGCCCTGCCACTGAAAACCCCTCGAGGCTTCAGAAGATCCCGAGTCTACCGAGTCCTGATGGTGTCTTCGTCGAGAAGAGCTTCGCCTTCGTTTTAGGTGACGCGTGAAATTACGAAGTATGATGGTCGGATCTCGTTTCCCTGTTCATTATTTCGATTCACCCTCGGGGCTAATCCAACTCGCACCACCGCCACTCTCGAAACTACCGATTGAACCTCGCTCTGCTGTCTGCCCACGGAGCAGGTCAAAATTTAAATGCCAAATATCTTCATTTTTTCCAACTCAACCGGGAGGTCATCCAGTCTTGAATATTCCTCCTTTCACCTTCCTACGGCCACCTGTAATAATATCTGCACTAAACGTTATTGAGAAAACATTTCGTTATATTCATTCATTTATCGTCACCCGTCCCTCCCAGCATTACTGCCTGGCTTTCTTTTTCTTTTCTTCTTTCTCCCATTGCAGGAATAATTGCTGGGGTATTTTATCGCGAGCAATCATTATTGTTATCATTATAGTTATTATTGATGTTATTTCTTCTTCCTTTGCTGTTGTTATTGTTATTATAATTTTATTCTGGTATAACGGGGAGAGATACAGTGACGGGAATCTGTTGGCCTGAGATTTTTTTCACGAAATCTTATCCCTGCTTACCTAACACCAGAACGGAAATCACCCTTGTATATATTTTACGACGTAAACGGGACGCGACGGTGTATATGAAGGCCCCCTACATTCGGGGATGAAAGTTGCTAACCATGTTCTACTTTCGTATCTTCAATCTTCGACGAATCTTCTTTGGAAAATTCTTATTCTCCTCACGGTAGCTCTCCAAAGTTTGCAGGCTGCCGAGTAAAATATGTGACGGCGTTAGTACCTTTGTAAATGATACAGCATATGTCGGCTAGGTATCCCTACCTACAGGTATACATTTACACGACTTTATTTTACGTCGCATCTCGTAGGTAGTATAACGATCAGCGTCTAACGCGTTTTAGAAAAAATTTCACCCCCACCTTTGGACTTCCGAGACACCGCGAAACGTTCGATGCTCAATAACGTTGTGGGAGTTATTCACGATCGTTGATTGAAAAATATTGATTTGATATCGGGGGGGTTTCAGCCCCTCGTAGCCAGGTACATAGGTATACCTACCGCAGTGCTGAATCTCGAAATTTCCGACACTTGACCGACCCTCGCAATCTGAAAGGGTGCGTGTTTCGATTCCCGCTATCGGCGCGTCGCCTTGCCCATCCATTCGCCGTGAATGAGATCTATTCAACTTCCTGCTCATCGATATGGACCCCAGGGATAAATGTGGGCCTTCGAGACACCCCGTCCGCACCCTTCTTTCTCCTTAAACTCCTATGACGGGTGCGTTCAGACGTCTACGTATTTACGTATGGCCTCGTTTTACTCGCTTACCGAAGATCAAGTTAGGGTATAACAAGCCGGGATGGGAAAACGGTTCGATCTTGCTATTGTAGCTTCCATAAAAAACGCCCTCTACGATACACAATCGTGTCTGTAATTCAGCGCTTATTTCCAGCTTTTACAGGCTTTCGTCAAAGGCAAAATTCTGGCGGAACTCTTCTCGCCGTCACCTTGTTTCATCTGGAATACCTTTCGATGACGGGTAAGTGTAAAACATGATCATACGGCTGAAATGAAATTCCGAGCGTGCCAAAGCCGTCTTATCTCGTTGACGGTAGCCCTTGGCTTCACCTGTCAAATATCTTACGGGTATAATTGGCGTAGTAAGTTTGACCAAGTTTCCAGCTGTCTTACTCCTGACGCTGTATTATTTCACGTCAAAAACTTGAATCTTGACAAATACCCAAAACTTTAATAATTCAGTCGTAATTGTCACAGCTGGTTGGAATGAAATTTACGGTAAACCACCTTCCTATACACTGAAGAAAGTGTGTTGATGTAAAAAAGTCACTTTTTCCAGAGGTGTCACGAAATTTTAGCAACACGTTATAGACCATTACGAGACGCAGGATAGCGTCACGGATACAGGTGAATTATCTCAAAGCCTCAGGAGAGGGTATAAAAAGGAGCGAACCGTCAAGCTCTGGTGGCTTCGTAATTAGTACAGAGTGCGGCTGTTTCTCACCTGCAAGCCATCCCCACATACGTATAGGTATATCTTATAATTCGTAGGAGCGAGAGGAAAGGAGTGAAAAGTGGGAATGAGAATGGGAATCGGAGAGCGACGCCACTGCGGTGAGGGAGAAAAATGTTTTAGAAAATTCAATACCACGGCTCGCCCGTTGCGGATGCATTGTTTTTCAACGTTTCCCGAGTCTCTCGACTCCGCAAAGAACCAAGTCGTACATCTCGCGGGGGACTTTGGCCAAGAAAGACGTGGCGCACGAAACCCCCATCCTTATAGCTGCCGCAGGAAACGAAACTAACTTTTCTCCTCGAGTTTCGAAGGAGGCGAGTCAAACGCCGTCAGTCAAGCGAACCGGCTCGCTTTCCATATCTGATTGGCGCGTTCGCCAGCACCTAAGACAGATTTCGATTTAATTCTGTTTCAGCTAGAGTCGTCTGATCGTCCCCTTAAGGATAGACCGGCCTTACCGTCAGCGTTAAAAGTTGGAAGAAGAGAAGAAAAAAGCATTAAAAAATCTCCAGCAATATTACTTGTTCCGATGATGGCGAGCACGAAGTATGACCTTAATTTAATCTGTAAAGTGTAATCTGAAGTGACAGACGAACTGGAACTTCGCAGCAAATCACCTCGAATAGCATCAACAAAGTCCAACACTCGTCAGCAGCAAATGGAATTGAATTATCGAGTGCAGTCTGTTTCGAATTCTCTAATAGAAAAATCTAGTTACATACGGTGTATCGAACGGAACGTTGCACAATCAGCTGCTCGTTGTTTCTCGCTTTATATACTATGGATGCAAGCATTGTTGCGAAGTACAGTGACGCAGCGGCGGGAAGTGAAGTTGTAACTCTGTCACTGTTGGACCAAGTGTTCACGATATGTGACCATTTTACTGTTCTCAATCGAAACTTTACACCAGTGGTGCGCCTGAATTTTCACGATAGATGTCATCAATTTCCAGGTGAGTTATCCTTTCGCGGCTGTATACTTATCGCTTCGCTATTTTGTCCCGATAACGGGTTTGAATTTATTTATGGTCGAGACGTGTTTTCTTATTTATTAGCATTTCAACGTCAACTTTAGTCACTTTTTCACCTACTTATTGATATTACATCATGTTATCCAACGCTTCTTGTTGTCTATTCTTTTCTATTCAGAATATACCTACGGACAATTAAGTCACTTCAACTTGAGGGAGTGTGTCAGTGAAATTATAAATTTTTTCAATCGACGTCAATGAAGTTTCATAAAGTATTATTTGTTTGCCTGTTTGAATTGATTTTATTCGGTAAATTCCTAAATATTGGTTCAAATGAATGTTTTAGTTTCACGACTGATTATATGATTGCAAATTAGATGCCAACTTTGGTTCTCTACGCTACCGAGGTAATTGGAAATTTGTATCAAATTTTTATTATAAAAAGTGTGACGAAAGAAGCTTTTCTAAAAACATGAATTTTTTACGTTATTTAGACCAATATCTAGGATATTATCAAATATAATCAATCCACACAGGCCGAAAAATAATAAATTTTTGTGATCACATATTATACCCATAGGTAGTTAAAATTTCACGTCAATAAAAAAAGTTTGGAATTTCACCTACGCGCCCTGTCAACTTTGTCTGACACAGTTAAGTTCAGACATACTAGCAGTATCTGAATTTTAGCGTAACTCTTACAAAGCAAATTCAAGGCACCTACAGTATTACAACTTTCCTTAATCGAGTTAAAATTCTTCGGCCTGGATTCCTGAAATTTAGATCATTAAAACAAAAAAAAAAAAAAAAAAGAAATCACAACAATAGTCAAATTTCAATTTGGGATGAAAATGGAAACTGGCTAAAATGTATTTGGTTACCGAAAAGCAGGGCCAGAGGTGCGACGCAATGAACACTCGGCGAAACTATTCATGTATCCGAGATAGGAGCGTACCGATATTATGTATTCGGTCGTTCAGTTGTAAATTGGTACGTATCGCCGACGAGGGAAGGGGAGCATGCCTTGGCCGGGTGGTTTGACCCGTTGACGAGCGTTCAAGTTCGACATTTGGCAACCCTCGTTTGGCAAGTGGCTACTTGAGGATGAAAGGAGCGTGGCCGGCGGGCCGGTCCTCGTCGACGGTTCGACGATTCGACGGCTCGACCGGCGTATTTATTCATGGAGAGGCCCGTGACGGATATCAATATCGAAATGTGTATAAAAAAGATTCAATCAGTCACTGGGCTTCCACACCAATCAATCACTCGGTCGGACGTGAGTGTTTCGCGCAGCGATCGGAGGCCGCGTCGCGACGCCAAAATGGCCGAATATTTCGGCGTCGACGCAAGATAGTCGCGCCACCGGCGGGAGCTCAGTCTCGGCGCGAACGCCGAGTGCGACTTAGTTTACGAGCGACGACGCGTCCCGACGTCCCCGCGGAGAGATCGTTCTTTTTTTTTCAGAAATCGCACCGTCACATCGGTATACCGCGAAAGTCGCAACCCCCGGGTTACCGAACCCCCATCTCGAGGCGGCTGACCCTCGAGCGAGGGAACTCGCCCTCGATTTCGGATGTGGAATTATTTGTTATCTCGGAACTACTCGAATTCCCACTAAACTTATTCCGCACGCCCGCATCCCCTTCCAACCCCACAACCACCACACAAACAAAATCGCAATTAGTGACTTTATTATTTTCACCTTCGCCGCTGCTGCTGCTGCTGCATGGTCCCGCCGGAGTTCATCAAACCAACGACACTAATCAAGTGGTGACAATGATTCTGTGATCGGATCTCTATAAACATACTAAAGATTAAAAAAAAAAAAAAAAAAAAAAAATCAAACAGATATACGGAAACCATGAAAAGTCTCGCGGCTCTCCGAAGATTCCAACTCTTCTACGCGCCGTTGTTCCTACTTTCGGCTGCTACGGGTAAGCGCATTATCTCCCTCCGCGAACGCCCGTCAAAAGAATCCCCCGACCTTTTCTTACCCTTCAATTGCATCCCCCCACCATCCCTTACGCTCATCTGCACAACAGGATCATCCTTTTCTCCCATCCATCCAGCCCCTCAGGAATCCGGGGGTTCTATTTGGCCGACCGGAAAAATAGCCATCATTCAATACCCGCCTGCACCCTAAGCTACACCATAATTAAATACTACGCGCGGCTTATCATATTGCCGAAAGAAAAATCACGATTCAAGACCAAGATGCTGATCGTCGAAAAACAAGAGGGGATGAAAAAAATTAAGTGAAACATGGACAGATATTTCGCGTCGGACTCGAATCACAACGAGACGACGTTCCGCCGACGCGAGGCTGCCCGTTACGTTGCAACCGTGCATTACCGCATAACTGTATCATCCAACGTCGGCGGTGAACTTCCCGATAATCAGGGATAACAACGAAGTTTCAAAAATACATTATTCAATTAGAGCGGCGATGCCGAAGGCCTGTTTAATCGCGCAATTGGCGCTCGGAACACGTCGGAGGTTTGAGCACCGAGCGATCGTGAGCGATTTGAGTCAATTACCCGCGTTGATCCACTCGTTGACCATCACCCTGGGAGCAGCGTTGGTCCGAGATAAAATACTGTCAAATCCAGACGTGGTTTTAGCCACGGGAGGAATTGCCCCTCGAATTACAGCGTCAATGCGTAAACTGAAAATGATGAAAACAGGGATAACGGAGGCTGTAACGATCGCTCGCATGCTCGTGAGAGAAAATCAGAATTTGAAAGCCCCGAGCTCCCTCGTCATCTCGGCGTCATCCCCTCGTCCGCGTCGATCTAATCTGATGATATATTCGTTTATGGTTTCGCCCCTCGGTAATACGCCGTCTAAACAATAAGAGACGTCGGGCTTTCCTCGGAGGTGCGAAAAGCTCGACGATGATACACTTCCGGGGTGGGTATAGCCGGGGTCGCGCAAGAAATATATATATACGCGTGCCGCGCGGCCGAGAAAGCTCGACGTGACGCGAGAACATAAACCGAGACGGCATGGGCAGGCACCTGCCGTGGGCGAGGGACGTATCTGTATATATACAGGGTATATTACGGGCGAGATGGTGTGTGACGGTGGCCAAAGTCGAAAGAGATTTTATCTCTTCCGAGTAAACACGGGATACCGACGGAGAGACAATCTTTGACCCCTCGGCGCGGCCCTTCGCCCATCAAAATTCAAAACTTGCGCCGGCACGCGAAAGAAGGTTTCCCATCCCCCGAAAATTCCCCAGATTCAAATCGGAGCATTAACCCTTGTACGGGGCATCGGAGAGGCCGATAACTAAGCGGGGTGATTCAATAAGCTTAAGCTCGCCTACGCATATAATGTATTATGTGTATACATATATATATTTAGTGTGTATATAAGACGTAAGATGGGCCGGCAGAGATGCCGACTTGCAGCTTTCTCGAGGGGATGTATATTTGCCGACCGGTAAACGACGTAGTGCCTTCCTAATGAAAATTATAACGTCGAGTAATTAAAATGTACCCGCCTTTGAACTCCCCTTCGAGTTTCTCTATTTTGTCGCCGTTCGCTCACCACCCTTATACTACTCTATACTGTACGTATATTATTATATACCTAATATAAGCGAGAAACAAGCCGCTTGTACAAATTCCGTAGAATCTCGTACATCTAGTACATCTCGTATGCAGATATAAACACTCTAAACTTCTCGAAATTAGCTTGCTTTTGGTCGTATATTTACAGTTATATCCTCGCCTCTGGGACCAGTCTCCTATTTCCTGTTCCTGTTTCATCAACGTTTCGCCGCAACTGTGTCTCTGTAATCATCAAGCACATGAATTTAAATCGCTCCGACAATTCACACTCGGTGAACAACATACTCCGTACGACTGTCACGGGGAGCCATTGATTCCTCCACCTGTAAACTTTCGTTATGGCTTTCGAATAGACGGCTACACGTTGTTTCGTAACAGTTATGGCCACCATACACCAACCGTTTGCTGAATCACAAATATGGAATGACGCTGGAACTGAGCATTTCCGGTTGAGTTGCACCATGCCCAAGATCAATACGCGTCCGGTCGGTCCACCCTACACCAGTCATTGCATCAAATTGTCGAACGATATTGTACTGTAGCTGCGAGGAAAACACGAAATTGACGGCCAGTGAAAAAAATAATACGTAGATAAAAGAAAAGCAAAATTATGACAGCTTTCGTATGGCCATTGTATTGAAGGAAAAATAGAAATTTTTTCGTTCACCTTTTTCACGAACAGGTATTATATGTATTATATGCAAAACTATTTTCACTTGTTCGTTCAATTCCTTCGCATGCATTTCCATGGCCGCTTTGTATGCCGCGTATAATAATACAGCGCGCTTGATCGCAATTCAATTTAGCAAATCGCCGCGTTTTCAACGATTAACAAAACACATCGCATCGGACGGATTATGTACACAGAGAAAAAAATTTATTGAATTCACTAAATATGCCGGAATTATAATGTTTTGTTAATCAAAATATATGTGGTTCACGTCTGGTAACATAAATTATTGAGTTTGAACCACTTTTTTGTTGAACCAGACAACATTTCTTTGAATCGAAAAAATATTTCTTTCGACAGATTAAACGCCATATTTGGCTTATTCAACAAATCCTTATTCTGTGTGTATAATGCATAGCGAATGAGGAGGCGTGACGTTTCAATGAATTCTAAAAAATCCTTCGGTGATTTTCTTTTACTTTCATGTTGTTATTATTGTTGTTGTTTTTATTATTTAATGGGGTTTGAAAAATGAACTCTGACGATTGTCTCAATGTCACTCTCTCAGATGATAATGATAGAAAGTGCAGGGGGGTGGGGAAGGAATTAAACAGAAGAAGAAAGAAAGAATAGAGGACTAAATTGAGCACGTTCTCCCGCAAAGCGACTGACACGCGGGCGACCAATCGACTCCTGCAGCGCAGCGTAACCACCCTCTTTCGTTATTCAAACCGACGACAGGTATTTTCGTTGTTTTTCTATTATTGGCTTTCGTTTTCTTTCCTTTTTCTTTTATCTCTCACGGAAGCTACGTACTCCCCTATATCCTCTATCTGTATGATCATTTCGTACAGAGTGCTTTTTTTCCATTTTTCAACGACGAATACCATATCATCGGCAACCATATTTTATCTACGAGTTCTCGTCGCGTCACCCATATACGAGTCTATGAGCTACCGCGGGGACCTTTTCAATTCACCAGGAGCTCAACTCCGATTTATGGCTCAAGTTTCTCTTTTTTTCTCCCCCTCCCCTCCCTCTGTCTATTACCTCTTTCTCTGTAACTTTTTCCTTTATCTCCTCTTCTAGCTCTGCGCCAAATCTTCGCTCAGCGAGCATGACTCCTCGGGGTAACGATTTTTAAGTTGAAATTTCAACACTAGTCTCACATACCTTGTACCTTATAGTCGAGGCTCTTGAACGTCTTTTGGCTTGCTTGAGTCGGCTGGCGGCCGCCAGAACGCGACGCGCCGGAACCTGAACCAGAAGCTAGTTGTAATTTACCGGAATTGCTAAATCGCATAGAAAACAGCGCTGGACCCGATGCCAACCGGGCAACATCCATGTCTCGTTTCGAAAAGTAACTATCAATTAACATATGCGCGTCCTCAGCGTATCGTGGGACCGAACGACATACGCACCTTGGGAAACAATTTGGAGATTTTTATAAAAATCATACAAAATTAACAATGAACAAGCATACAACTCGCCCTTCTGCGGCACGATGCGAATAACTAACTTCTTAATCGTGAGAACCAATTTACAAAGCGTATCGCATAAACCAGCATTGCCCAACTAACTAGACGTATTAGGCCAGGGATTAGGCTGAATGAGTTTGGAACAGTTCAGATAAGCTCCTCCGGGGTCAACAATGCCCGAGGTCGATTTCCCATCCGTCAAATTCTGACACGTTCGCGTACTTGATGTAGATACGTAATTAGGTGAGGAAAATTTAGTTCAAATCGCGAAATCCGAAAGACCAAGCTTGCGGAAGTCTCGAAATTTTATGCGCGACTGTCCGTTTTGAGCTTACCTCACGGTGTGAAACTCTCAGGTTTCCAAAGCTGAAAACAAACTGCGCGCAAATATGGTTTAACCTGCACCGAGGAAATTCTATAAGGTACATCTTCTCGACCTCTCGGGATATAAAATGTGACGACCTAACGGGCTCCGAGTGGATAATCCAATGGTAATGGGCAGTATCATGGAGATGAAAACGCGAAGAGGACGTCGCGCGTCGGAGGGCTTCCACGGACCCCTTAAAATATTTTAGGGATATTGGGTGCTTTCGAAAAGTATACAGACAGTCGATTATCACGTTTATCGATTGTCGTACAACGATCTTGTATATCCGCATTATTATACCTATCGCTGACAAAATTTTAATTATGAACCTATCAAATTAACCTGCTATACGTATGATTTTCGAAAAATTCTTCGCGGAACTTTGCGTTTCTACGACTTTTAAATTGATTTAGTTCCTCAGCTGCTCATCGTTAGTGCAATGCGAAATGTGGTAAGAGTTTCTTCGACAATCAATGGCATTCAATAACGAAGTCGTCAGTCTCGTCATGTGAGATTCCAATCCTATGTATTATACTTGAAGGGCAGTATTCAACCCTGGAGTTCCAAGAACCGGAATCTATCTCCGATGTTGACAGGAATTAGTCTTACATCTCGTCGTCGGATTGCGACTAAATACCTGTTTTACCCTTCGACATTCCTTCATTGCTGTGAGCTCTGTAAGGACTGGTGTTCTGACACGTTTGCTGAATGAACACACGCGAAACCTTCAAGGCCACTAACTTATCCAGAACCTCGTTGTTCGGAACACGATTCATTTTATGCGAGTAAATTTTATCAGTCAATAGATCAATGCTATGCATGAAAAACGAATTATAATGTTCGTTCTTTGTTTACATGAAAACTTGTCACGAGATAAGTTCTGCGCTTCGACCCCTTCAGCGTAGATATATATCTCGGTAACGATATTTCGTGTTAACGCTTTTATTCCACCTAGGGGTTCAATTGTGTATGCCGTTATATTTCTCCCAAACAGAGCTATAAAACTGGCGAATAAAAATTATGGCCGTTCGTAAAAAAACGTGCGAGGGAAAAAGATTTCTTATATGCAACATGTAGGATTCGTATATATCGTACGTATTATATAAACTTTATGTGGAAAAGATCTAACTATCGCAAAACTTTCTTCTCGCAAAACCGTTAATAATCGCAAAAAATTCACTAACATGTGCAACACGTGTATAAAATCCATCTGACGTTAAACCAAACATTATTTTGTGAATAATTTTCTAAATCAGTACATGCAGGTACGAATACAATAATTACAGTGTGTGAAACCAGAGTTTGCGATTCATCGAGTGATCAAGAAGTGTGTAAATCGTGAACAATGGTCCGTGGAGGTATCGAGAATATAATGCGGTGAAATCGTGAGTGAAAAAAAGTGCGGAGGTGTGATTACAGCTGTGTCTATATATACATGTATATTGTGTATATATATACTGAATTTCTATACACATTCGTGGAGCTTAGGCATGGCGGAAGCTATACTTTGGCAATTTCTTATCAATAAATCCTGGCCAAATGTATGTGAACGTACACACATACATATAATCTTGATACAGTGAACGCCCGGTGACTTTCGTTCTGAAAATTGTAAGCTGCAGAATAGGAAGAAAATGACGTCGCGAAACGAAGGTAATGAAGCGGGGACCGGCTTACTGTGCGACGAAGTTGAAAAGCCCCAATCTTATTTCTCCTGTTCGATTCGAAGACCTTTGTTCGCTGATCACTCGATGGTTGCTGAGTGTCGTGAAATACATATTTCCGTTGACCTATCGTCGATTTTCGAAACGCAACGCGACGTCACCAAGTATGTATGCTTGGAGCGAGTGTTGAAAACTTTTTATGGAAAAATATCATGACGTTGTTTTTAAATTTTTACCTCATTTGCTTCGCTGGAAAAAAAAAAGAAAAATCTTCAAGTGCTAAACAAAATGCAATCCCTGAGCGAAAACTTTTACATTAATACATATGTATAGTATAATACATACATACAGAATACGTATGCATCTATTAATTGAAGCATGGAATAGCTTTTAACCGAATCTAGCATGAAACACCGGGAAATGTTTTATCAATTGAAAACAAAACGAAACAAGAAAGTGGAATGGAAGCACAGTGAAAAAACTTTTCGTATAACTAGACGTGAATAACAGATAAAACATCTCGCCCCGAATCCCCTCCGGCTGCGTAATCCAACTAGCACGGTGTGCATGCAAAAGCAACGTTTCGTCCCCTTGCTTACGCATACAATTACCTCCGTTTCATCCGACACTCGCCTCTTTGAACCTTTGAACGTCCGGCTGTACTTTGGCCTTATGTAGCCCCAAAATTGGGGCAAACAGTCCTGATGAAACACAAATGTAAACCATTGAAGCCATAAGTCAAAACAAGGACCCTTCCTCCTATCATTCTCATTTTTGTTACGTGTAAATCATATGGTGTATCAGGAATTTTATAGGTAAATGAAATTTATCTCCTTAGCATCAGATTTTGTTTTCTTTATTATTATTTTTCGTTCTTGTTATTAATCTTTGTGCTTGCGTCAAAGTTTTTTCACTTTATAAACGCGGCTGATGTTCCTGCTCTTCGTTATATTGGTTTGAAAGTTACGATAAACTATTCTCCAATCAATCTACAACGTGCGGTTAATCAGCGGCTCGATGGATTCTACCGGCGGTGAAAATTTAATGCTCATCCTGTACAAAATGCTGAATTAGCGAGTACCGTCCCTGGATTAGGTGTTCCTGAGCTGCAATCATCATAAATAATACGATGATGATTAAAGACGAACTTTCGCTCGAGTTTTTTTCCATGGTAAAACGTTTAAAATGAGACTGAAATAAGATCGTCTAAATTCTCTAAAATATTCAACTGAATATATACAAGGCAATTTGCAGTAAAAATTAAAGCTTTCAAACTCGTACATAAGACGAAGGAAAAAATACTATTAAAGTTTTTAGTTTCACTGATTGATAGTCATGACCATAAAACGTTCTCGAAATGATGAAAATTTTTCTCGGAAATCCTATAATTGTAGCTGATCGTGAATTTTCACAACATCTAATATAACGTATATGATAATCGAAAAATCGGTGCAAATTAAAACTACCCTTCGAGCGCCCCTCCGTGATGAGCATCCCGGGAAAAATTGTCTCCGCTATGAACTTTGATGTAAGATCAATACCCTCTATAAGGCTGTAAATGATGAACGAGCACTCTTTTTTCACACCCTTCTCGTTGACATCCCTCGGCGTCAGCTATTATACATGAATTTTTACCACGGAATACACCCTGCCACCCGTGTTACTTTTACGTCTTAGCGATCTAAATTTTCGCTGGTAAAATAATTTAGAGCTTGATAAAGAAAGGGGGGGAAGAAAAAATAAAACGAAGAATAAGCGAAAGAAAAAGGAAAAACCGGCGAAACGGTATCTTGCACGTAAAATGAGAATATAGTCGACGTTTGAGGAAAGGTTGAAGGTATGTTGAAGGTATATACCCACCGTAAGTACATACCTACGTACATACCTACCCCCTCCAGTATATCCTAATGGAAAATGATGGGAGGCGTACCCTTTTATCCCGAGGAATTTAAAATTCCATGCCACCGCAGATATCCGGCAGGTATTTTGCACGAACCACTCAACCATCAGCCATGCATGCTTCATGACGTTAGGCTCTAAGGCTAGAGGACGGATACCCGAACGAATTTTAGCCGGGGTCAATATTGTTAAAAATGCAAATAACTCCGCGGCGGGCGCCCGGCCCCTGTAATTTCTTATCTAACACGGTAACGTTGCGAAGCTGCTGCTCCTTACACTTTGCTCGACGACGAGAGCTGGCAAAGAAGAAGAATATATAAGTATAACAAGATCAAACTGAATAATATAAAATTTATAATCTTATCAACAATACGGCTTAAACTTGCCGCTGAATTATGTAAGTTTATTATAATACAAAGAGCCGCGTTCATCACCTCAGTTCAGACGCTTAAAATGTTTTCTGATTAAGACGGCGAGGAAGTTGGATTATAATTCCGTTAATCACGTAATAAGACCTTGATTTGTGTATTTTCTGAAAGCGGGAAAGTTTTAATTCCGATCCGCTCTTTCTCGGTTCTCCTCTTTACTTCTCCTTACGCCGAGCTCCTGCCACCGTATCTTGTTTACGAAATCTGATCTGCATCCGAAGTATAACAATGCCTTCATTCTACAGATAGAATAAAGAGAAGTATCGAGACGCCGTATCGGTACACGAAGTTCAGGCTCGGGTTATGCGCGAACTTTTCCACGTCGAAAATACAAAGAATTCCGTTTTCAACTATGGAGCGATCGCTGTATCTCCCTGCTCTTCATCCGATACGCTTGCCGATACCTGCAGCGTATTTTGCGTATCCGCGAAATATACGGGGGAGCGTTTATCGAGGGGGTGGAGGAGTGAAAACTTCTCTTCAAGACAGCCCTGAGTAATCCAACGAAATTCGAGACAAAAAAGTTTCCGTCGCGACTACGGTTCGGCACCCAGACCCGCCTCGCCTCGGCCTACGAGAAATTGCAATAAGTGCCATGAGGCGAGATTCGCTACTTTGAGAAGTTCGCGCGGGCTGCGAGCCGCCCGGAACGTTAAAGGGGAGTTACTACGGCCAACTGCGCGACAGCCGAAAGACGGAACCGCCGATTCTTTCTTTTACGAGTTTTAAGCACGAAAAACTTCCGCTCCTTTCACCCTGAAGCCCTGCCTCTCGCCGGCATGGCGATGCCTGAGTAAATCTTGCCGCATTCCAGGATCCCGCACCGCGCTGTGTACAACTTGCACCGGTTCAGCTTTCGGAGTTGATCCTGAAATTCCAGGACTCCCGATTCGGCCCGCTTTTTTCCACTCCTTCTTTTTGCAACCGCAGCTCGCCCGCAGCAGACTCGCAGCTATAGGAGCGTGCTAATTAACCGGAAGTCCGGAGGGACATGACGTGGGATGAAGATCGCGGAGAATAAACAACCCTCTGTCTGAACTGCGCGAATTTCGTGGGCGGCAACCCTTCTTTGGTGGCAAAGAGAAACCCTCTGTGCTTGCCATGCTCGCGCCGCGTCGTCCAAAGTGCACGACTCGAGGGTACGTCGAAACGGGGCCCGAGGGATGATCTGCCTCTGTCCGCATACGTCTACCCCCAGCGCGCATATATTCGCATACATCTACATCTTTGTGGCGAATTTAGATTTGCTCTGAAACTCATTACTAGCCTCCGACCGTCGCTTTTTGCATCGAGTTCTCTACGGAGTCTGATCCGAGTCGTGCCTAGCGTGCAAATCGTTTCACCTAATTCTGATGACCTTGACAAAATTCTTACGGTAAATCGAAGTAATTTACATGACACGCAGCAGTCGATTGCAAGATATTTGTTTTAATTTTTCGGACTACGAGCCGAGTTAACCAATATTTAACGATATTATACTCGTGTATAATGGGTTTATTTACAACGCCTGCTATTTATACTACGCGATTTATATACCTAACTGTTTTTTCCTTGCGGTCTTTTTTTGCATTCTAGACTTGAGTTCCCTCCAACATTTTTCGGCGGAATTCTCAGTCCCGAAGTATTTACTTCGAGTTCGCTTTGCGAACCTAATCTTTGCCCCGAACTTGACCCCTATTTCGAATTCCACCGAATTGCGACCTGTGACCTCGGAGATCAAAGAAACTCATGCTTTAATTTTACAGTCGAATAAACCGATCTACCGTCGGTACACCCAGTAGTCCTTCAATGAACTGTACCAAATTTTTTCCATCAAATATAAATGAAATATTTTTTACCGTATATACGATTATCATTCCAACATGAAGTTAAATGACTCGACCGAAAATTTTCATTTGTTATAAGAGAGTTTAAAAGGATTCATAAATTCAGGTTTTTCAGACCTCGGTGACTCTGTCTGACTTTCGGAGCGGTTCTGCGAAAGTTCCGCTAATCTTACATTTCAAGTATTCGGAGTGTGAACAGTGACGTCAGACACAGCAACTGAGTTAACGATGTCCGTCGATTGCTTGTTTTTTTCCCTCATTTCTTGTTTATCTTCAAAACTAATGCCTCTAATTTTCGTTTTTTTTTCTTCTTCTTCTTCCATTTCGCCCGCGTTATTTCGCAGGTAGCTCAAAGTGGATCGGTGACCTTTACGGTTACGGTAAAAACCAGCGAGAATCATGGGACCTATTGGTGGAGAATACTTAACGAGACTCTCGGAAAAAATTAATTTTTATTTGCGAACGGGGCTTCGAAGCATCAGCACCGGAAGAGCAGGTGCCGGCTGATCACGATGCCGTGAGAGAATCTTTAAAGATTCAAGAAATGCTTTTAAACTTTGAAATATTCAGCGGGTTTGGAAGGGCACCGTGACTTGGATAAATGTACCAAAGACTGCCCGTTGTAAATTAAATACAGATTGATCGCAATGAATATAAACGATCGCATTGGATAACCTTATGTATACCCATATATACCTACAGCTTATACTCGTATATAGAGCTACAGTTGGTGTATATATATATATAGGCGAATAAGCACGAAGTAGTAGGCAATGCTTTATCGAGAGGAAAATAAAGGAGGAGACGAGGACCGGGAAACAGGATCTCTTGAAATCGGAAACCCCTCTAAGTAAACTCATAAATAAACTAAACCAATAAGTAATGACAGCGGAGTTCGCCCGGGATCCCGTCCGCTCTTCTCTCTTCTCCTCTCTTCTCCTCTCCGCTCCGATCCTCTCGTCTCCTGTACAACATTCTATACTTGCGATACGGGAGAAACAATTTAAAAGCTTCGTCACCTGCAGCTTCACCAAGCTTCTTGGGTACAGGAAATTACGGTGCAGCTTACCGTTTTCACGAGACTGTAAGAAAGTAATCGATCTTAACGAATATCAGATTCCGAGGGCTTGAACAATTTGCGAAAATCGAAAACAGAAACGAACCAGTTGGAGAGGGATCATGTCGGAGAGAAACTACCGCTTGCCAGATTCCCTGATACCGTATTCTCGTCGCATGCCGATCGTTTTAGCCGCTTTTTCTACCGTCGACGTAGGTAATCGAGCGACTAGCGATTAAGAGGGTACCATCCAACCCTCAACGGCGGGCTAAAAAAATACGTTTTTCCTTCACAGCTGTGTCTGCGGTGTGAGAAAGTAAAGAGTCGCAGACAACAGCTACCGCAAATTAGCGATTAATTGTGCACATTTCGGAAGATCCTTTTTTTACTATGCATAAAAAAAAAAACTGATTCGATTCGCAGTAAATATTGTCGCCTTGACGGATGTTCATATAGCGATACGCTTCGGAATACAACTGACAACTAGGGATACGAAACATAAATTTTTTCATCCACCAGTTAGATTGCATCTATCAATTCAAGGGATGGATTTCATCTTTCAAAAAATTTAACACTGATACTATGTTTTTCCTAACTTTTTAATATTCTTCAAGCCTGCCAATTCTTCTATCCGTAATTCCTCTCACGGCTTTATTGAAAGCAAACTATTTGTGTTCTATCGAAAACCTTGGTTTTCATTACCTCTATCTTTGATCCATTCGATAGGTTTCCGTCAAAACCAATCTTAAATTAGGTCGGAACGCTTCGGCAAAAATCACTCACAATTATTTCAGCATCGAAGACAAAAACGTTGTATTTTTTTATCCACACGCAGCGAGTTGAAAACCCCATATTCGCACGACTGTCTCTGGGGTCCCAAACTGTCGTCATAGGTGCAAACGTTATACGTGTGAATGGTACCAACCAGTGAGTACATATGTATTCTTTAGAGCGTGCGAGAGAAGGCGCGTTGTAAACTTGGTGACACGTTTCATCGAGGTCCTCGAAACTTCTGACGTTGGATGAAAATCATATTGTACCTAAGGAACACGTCTGTCGTTGGGGTGCGGTTCGAGAAGTAGAAACTCTGCAGTTCTCCTTTATACAATATGTCAGTTTACTATTTTCATATCAAACTGGATGTGTGCCTACACAGCAGATTGGAAAATCGATCGTGTGCAAGTCTCTTCTCGAAGTCCCACTTCTCGGACATTTACAATATTCTCCTGCACCTGGGGCTCACCTTAAATCGGCTCACCCGCCGGCCGTAGAATCGAAAGCGATTCGACTTGCCGTCTTTCCGCATTTAATCTCCAATTTTTAACAGCTATCTTGTTCCAGGGGTGCGGGGCTTGCGAGACGTATCGATAAAAATACCTCTAGCGGTTGCACCTGGCTCCACGGTTACTATGACCTGTCAGTATGACCTAGAAACGGATCTACTCTATACGGTCAAGTGGTACAAGGGGCGCAGAGAATTCTTCAGATATGTCTTGAAGGAGCTGCCGCACACTAAAGTCTTTCCTCTTCCGGGTGTCAACGTCGACGTGAGTATACTTTGTCGCCTTATACTGCCTGACACGAATCCATATGCATGCACCCCGCTTTTTTGCGGGTTCTTTCCCCCTTATGTCTGTGTGGATGATATTTCAGATTATCTTTCAGGTTTCGGTATTCGGTGTGCTTGCAAAAATCCCTTGCGAATTCCCCCCATATTTCACCGAATCGTTTCTTGAGATACATTTTTTTCCCATAAAGCCGAAATCATAGAATTACGTGTAGGTGTACATATAGAGTGGCATTTCCGACACCGTGATACCCGAGAATAGGAAAAAACAGGCTAACTGAACAAAGACTTTCATCACGACCTAATTGAATTTTGTATCTATGTATTAGATTATTTATATTTAAGAGAAATTTCAACTTGTAAATTAATCGATGATACTTTTTTTTCTACACTTTTTCCTGTAAGCTGGAAATGTTTCTAGTATATTTACACAACGTTTTCGAACGAATCATATGATGTTGAATAAAAGAATGTATCTCGAAAACTACGGCGGATAAATTGAACGATGCAAAAAAAAACTCATGCAATAGAATATTTCTTCACCGGGTATAATACTAAAATCTAGCCATGTATGAATACCATCCAAAAGATCATTCGGACAAGTAAAGTGAACCAGGTAACGAAGACGACTCCACTACATCAAATACTCCACTATGCACAAAATTTATAGAATTTAAAAAATTCTGACCTCTTACGTCGAACAGTCATTTATATTTTCGACTCTTTCAAATTCTGGAAGCATATTATAAACGATACGAATGTACGAAACATGCGTTAAATGTGCGGATACTTATGTATGTAAGCCTCGTACAATATCAATAGGCTTGGAGATGAATTTTGTGTACATGCAGAGAAGTGGAGGGGGGGACCAATCAATTAGCATGAGGGGATTATCCGTGTTAATAATTACCTCTGCAGGCCACTCCACCGAATCACTCTGTTTTATAAATTTGTATTGATATAGATTGGCTCGTGTGTATGATAGATATGGACGTATGTGCGGTGGATAAAAAATAATAATCAGCGCCGGGGTATTCGTATCGGGTTTTGTGGTCCACCGGTATAATTCGAGGTGATTAAAATGATGCCAGTATTATCCGTACTTGCGAAGCCTAAAATGAGTTGAAACAGGTGGATCGTATAAAATTGGACAGGCTTAAACTTGGGCAAAACACGATACCTGCCCGTTTAACTAACGTCACGCCTCGAGATGGTAAAGGTGTAGTAGGAAAGTTCGCTAGACACGTTGAAAAGATTTATCGTTGCCACCCTGACGTTCGGGAAGGTGTATTGCCTGCACGCACACGTAGACACGCCGAGTCCCTGAGTAACGAAGAAAAATTGTACTGGAAAATATAAAGTCTTTATTGGTCTTTCAACTCCTGTTACGAACGTGTGAAATACAGGTCGTGATCCAGGCTTAGCCGCCTATTTATTATATTCGCACATCGATTATCCAGCTTTTATAAATATGCGAAACTCGACTCGAGCGCCTTTATAACCTGCGGCTCGCCTTCTTAGCTCGTGTAAAATGTGTATTGCAATATACATGAAACCCCGCGTCTTAACCACCTGCAGTATATCACGCGGGCAGAGCAGCAAGTTTATTGAGCATAACCGTCACCGACTAATGAACGATCCTGTAATGGGAAATGAGCTTCTGTGCTGAGTGAGGACTGACTCCTGTCAGTAAAATTATAAACGATTTCCCGCTGGATTTGCTCCGTCGAAAAATAATGGACTTGAACCGATTCGAAGGTTACCATTCAACAAAGAGAATTGATCCTTTGATAAATGTCCTATCACTGGCACTAGATTATTAATTGAAATTTCGAGCGTAAAATATATTAGCCATTATATGCACACCGTATCGAAATTTTGATAAATTGCCGTTTATGCCGGTACGACTTTTGCTATTATACCTACATTTGTTATCGGGTAACAGACTCGCGGGAACTAGAATATCTAACAATTTTCACGCCCTGTAACTCGGTCTGTACCTCGACCATCATTGTTCGTAATCTATTCACCGCACACGAGTTATCAGTTGCGGTCAAAAATGTCCTGAAAAAAACTGTCACGCTAGCATTAATATTCATTCGTATTACGGTATGAATAATTCGTTGAGTGTGACGTGCCACGAAGGTGGATGTGTACTCAGTGGATACTCGATGAGGCAGCGATGTAACAAGAATCGTTCAACAACCAAGCACATATGAGCACATTATTGGTCCCAGTGGAAATGTCACATCGATGATCTGCAGTATCTCATAAATAGAACATTTAGCAAACACCGTATTTATTATTACGCGATAGTTTGTTCATCGTGATCGTGCTCATTTGGCAATTTTTGGAAATACGTTACGACATTTTCCTTCCCGTAATAAATGAGTTCTCAATTTCGAGGTTTCTTTCAGTTTTCAGTCCCGTTATCGGCGACGGCAATTTTGGAAATGTTGTATCTTTGATGTATTCAATATAATAAGCACATTCCAGCCATATAATAGGACGGATATTGCAGATAAAGGGATTTTTCGTTCGCCCTTGTGCGTACCTTATATGCAGGAAAATCGACACCTCGTCGATTTCACCGACTAAACGGATTTAAGTGCGGAATAAGGAAATAGGTGTTGATCGAAGCCAGATCGAGAACGGGAGTCGTATATCATACATGCATCAGGCGGATCTTCTGTTGGCCCGGTTCATTGTCACGTTTCCTATATACGAACCAGATCCGAAGCTGTAAATTCACTCCTCTCGCTCCCTTTTCCGCAAGGAGTCTCGAAAGGCGGCTCCTGGCAGAAAGAGATTCCACTTCACCACCGTGGTTCACGTATTCAAATCGGTGTTCGTACATCATCCGTAATATTATCAGTTTATGCTCGCTTTTATTCCTATAAAGAACGCCTTAGCTCCTTCCCTCTCGCGTATACTCACCCACTATATTTTTCTCAACTATCTCTCGAGTATTAAATTCACGCCGATCATGCCAAAGCAGAGGCTGCTCTGCCAGAGCATTATTTACTCGATTTATCCGGCCACACGCGGTACACCTGCATCGCGGGTTACATCAAATCGGGTAATAAAAGTGATATAGTTTAGGCACTTGAGTTACTAAATTTCAGGCTTCGCCGAATCGCATAAGTTAAAACTCTGAAACTTCCATGTTCAACAAATATGGTGTTAATATTTATTTCGGAATCATGATAACGAACGCAAATCTTTTAATTCGCCTTCCTCATTTTCTCCTCCTCGTTCTTCTGCTTCTTAGCCTTCTTCTTTTTCTTTTTCTTCTTCTTTTTCTCAACCTTTTATCTCTAACCTCAGTCTCAAGAACGTGCTTATCTCCCCTCTGTTTGTACTCAAACTGGATAACAGGTGGGTCAGGGATATTTCCACAGCTATGATAACCTAATTGTTTCGCGTGATTCTCATTACCGTCGAAAGATTCACACACACAATGCTGTTTCACGCCGCGGATCCATTTCCTTTACACGTAACTTCAGCTCAGAGAGGCTTTTCTTAATGCGATTTTTTTTCAGCCTTAGGCCGTATGACTCCTATAGCTGCGTTTTCATTTTTTGGACTCTGCCGCGTCTGGACCGTATATGAATGATGAAGTTAAAGCGTGTGAACTCCGAAAATACAGCGAAGAAAGAATCGCGGATTAAATGTGATTTTTTTCATATTTCGTTCAAAAAAAAAACGAACAAATTGATATTTCCAGAGTGAACGTTGGACCGCTTTCGTTTCATCATCAACGATTACAACAACGTTAGGCAATATTTTTCTCAGCACGAAGCTACCAATCTCGGAGAATAAATGTATTTTTATGATCGATTTCGGACGAGTTCCAGGTCAAATATTTTCTGGTCCATAAAGCAGGGTCGTAATTTCAGATTAGGATTCTTGAGATTCAGGAAAAGGAGATCATTCCGCACCAGGATGTTTAAATCTTGAACTGAAACCTGCGGTAGTTACATTACTATCGTCTAGTCGGGATTAAAGTTCCATACAATATCAATTTTATTAAACACAAAGAATATATTACAATCCGTGCATCAAAAAAAACCTTCTTCATACACGATATATGAATTTTTCGCACGATTCATTTTATAATAAAACGAAAGCAGAGTGAGTGAGTTAGGTATTATAATACAAGCGTGTATACACATCAATGAGAATAAAAACAAACAAAAAAAGTTTCTGGAGTTAGGAAGTTTTTAATGCCGGAACAAAATCACATTTCGCAAATGCAGTTTGTGCCTCGAATAACTCCGGTAATTGTGATTTTATTATAACTTTACTGCCGGCCGGCTTGTACGAGGGATATACGTAGGTATATACCCAATCTCCAGGTGCGACTTTTATTCCATTCGAAAATACAAACATTACGTGAACTCTGGACGGCACGATCCGCGCAATTTAAATTGCATTGAAATTAGGAAATACAGATTTCGGAGATATGCTGGATGAGATAGAATCAATATTATATACACTCGCGGAACGAAAAGTGTGAATAATTCAATTTTGAGAATCAATATAGACACAATCGGAATTGTACAGAATGTCTTCTCCAAGTTATTGACAAAGCTCACGCACCGTTCGCCGGAATGACCCCTGCTTCCCAATTACATCACATCGTACACATCCTGTGTCGAAAAAATTGTTCGATAATCAATAATTACCGAAACGAAAGACACGACGAAACGCGAACTGTCGCCGCAGGTAATAACTGCGATTACCTAACAAGTTAATTGTGTTTTCCGAGAATCGAGAAACCCTCTTGTGAGGTTGGATGCAGCACGCGATAGGCTGCTTCGGATTATGCTTCCTGTTCCTCTTTCCCAGCGGTACATCCTACACGTACGGTTATACCTGCAATACCATGACGATATATGGTATACAGTCGGTATCTGTGTACATATAGGTGATTCTGAGAAATCCGACGATGTAGCGGCATCCATACATATGCTACATACGTAATAAGTAATACGACGTATATTTTATGCAAAGTGAAAGACACTCGCTGCTACTCCTGCTTCTGCTTCTGCTTCTGCTTCTGCTTCTGCCTCGGTGTCTTCACGTCACGACACGCGCCCTTTCTATTTCCTACTCCCCTTTTCTCTTCGTCGGCTCTCATCTTTCGACCCCGGCGCCGACGACTGTCACTCCTCCGAATCCTCCGAGTCCTTGGAGTCCGCCACCCTAGAGATCGGGGAAAATTCGCGAACGCGATATGTGATAAACAACCGAGAGTGTGGCGCCGTTCGCGTCCGAGAGAAAGGCGGGATCGATCTTAGAATTATGCTAAGGAAACGTCTACTGGGGTCGTGATGAGTAAGATAAAGTGACGGGTATTTTTGTTATTTACTTTTACCTTTTTACCTTATTTTTTTTTGTTTATTTACTTATTTATTTTTGTTTCAGACCGCATTGAGCGACTCGCATCATGTCGTCCTGCACGACGTACAGTCCGATCTTACTGGAAAATATCGGTGCGAAGTATCCGCTGATGCGCCGTCTTTTCACACGGAAATGGTGTCTAGCTACATGCACGTTGTCAGTGAGTATGCCTTGTCGGTTAAGATTTTTCATTCATTTTCAATCATGCAAAATCATCGGGAGCAACAGAGATCATTGAAAGCTTTGAACCCTCAGACATACTTCGTAATACATTCACTTGTACAAGTTTTGTGCCATATAAGCAAAAACTGCGATTATCTGCAAGTACAGAAAATTTTTTATAATATCTACGCGGTAAGAAATGTTCGAACAAAATTTGACGTGTAATTTTAAACCTACAACCCGTATCTGAATTTTAAAAAACTTTTTCTCGTAAATTTACATATCTTGTTTCATCTAATGTACAAATTCATTCGAATTATCGCATATCTGATATAAATTTCGTTGAAACTGTTGTATCTGTTTCTTGAATACAGAATTTTGAATGTGATTTCTACAATATTTTCTGCCCATGAGGCTTCTCAATTTGGCTAACTCAATGAAAATATAGCCAAGAATTTACCTGCACTAAAAAATATAGCAATAACACCACTGTGAAAAGTCACATTCTGAAAATCCCATCATCCACAAAAGGCATGCTGATACGAATTTCTTTCTCCAACTATTACCAGACATTATACGTATTCGCACTGCACCGTAAAACTGCGAGAAGTCTCACAGGAGATCATCCAGGTTACCAAAAATCTTCTTAAACTTTATCGCATACCATGACGTCTAGATCCTATAAAAACACCCGGATGATCCTTATCGTATAAAAGTGAAAATAGTACTCGATCTGGCGAGTTGTAATGAATGTGTGAGAGAAATCCATTTCCTTAGTTCCGGCTGAAGTCCTTGATAACATATGGGGCGTGTCCGGTCGACCATTCATAAGTAAAATGGCAAACGTCTCGGAAATTTTAGATCGAACCTGGCTTTCGACTCGGAAGAAAAACACTCGATATTTCATGAAATTTTTTCCGTTTTACGGTTATGAATTTTTCACCATATTTCGATAATACAGTCGTTCAAGAATATTTAACGACCTACAGCGGAATCATCAGTCAAATGAATCCTATATGATATTGTCAATGATGTAGTTATATTCGGGCCTATTTATCATCATCCGCAGAACGTCGTAATAAGATGAAAAAAAAGTCGAGTGAAAATGAGAGTTTCTTTCGTGCGTTTCTTCAAATTTTGTTTCACCCCAAATTTTTTACGCACGTGTGCTGCAGTCCTTCATCCCTTGAATGGGTCGCTTCGAGCAACCCTATTTTTTGCCACCATTACCATATAGTAAATTCGCTACTGTCTGCAGCCGTAACTGTTACAATATCACATCTGGTGCCAACGGTACCGTAAAAAGCTAATGTAGTTCGGTCCCATGAGTCGAATTTGCCTGAAATTAGGTCATTATAGTACCGAGGTGAAAGCAATTCCTTTTTAATGACCAACTCCTGAAATAATTACCACCCACAAAGTATGTATTACAAATATATTACTATACGTAAAAAATTACTGATTTTCTTGTCATTATCACTATTGTTATAATTTATATTATTCGTGTCTTTGTGGGTAGGTAGATATTTATTCGTGAAGGATAAAACTACTGTTCTTTTAAAATAAACCTATCGTTATTCCCTAAAAAATATCTAATTCAACTTTGGCCGATGAATTGAGTGTATACTTGAAAATATTACGATTTCATCTGTAGGAGCAGAGCAGCTTCTCAATATTCGTGTATCCGTTTTTAGCCAGTAATTCCAACTGTCGGATAGTAAAAGTTAGTCACAAATTGTTCGGTCAGAATTGCTCCTGCACTGCATTTTTTGTTTACTCTAATTCTCCTCTCCTTTTCATAGTTTTTTCTCCAGTATTCAGTGGTGTTTGTGAGTTTAAAGGATCTAAATTTTCCAGACCTTCCGGAGGGGGATCCAGAGATCCGCGTCGAGAAGATGAAATACGCTGTCGGTGACGTGGTGCGTGGCAACTGTACGTCGCCACCGGGGAATCCCCCGGCCAACGTTACGTGGTCCGTAAACGGATTACTGGTACGTATCTTTGAGCGGCTCAAACGTCGCGTGGATTGAAAGGCCGCGGGCCGCAAGCCGGGGTCGGAGGTCCTGATGCGAGGCTGCGGGGCTGCGGGGGGAGACAAAAAGACACGTATGTATAAACGGAAGCCGATGAAAGAGCGCAAGAACAGGAAACGTGCAGCATCGCAGCCGGCAGGTACCTACCTGCGCGCTTTTTCTCGATCGACTCACTTCATCGCGGTTCAATTCGCGCGGCTGAGCCTTCAAGGTGTTAAACTTAAACGAATCTTCAGGTCAGTTCCCGATTCGCAAAGCTAACCAACCCTCGCAATTGCGTTACGTTTAAGATACGACTCCATGTCTAACTGGCAAACGGGATTCAATGCTGTAACGTTTATACTGATTACGGGACAACTTGAACGTGCGAATCGTAATTATGACATCGTTGAAACTTACGAAGACAACGATACAAATAAGCTTGTGTACGTATAACGAATGTTGTACTACAACCATTTAAAATGATGAATCTATCTTTATCAAGAAAATCTGCATCTGAATTTGATCAGATTCATTGCAAACTCTGAAGAGGAGAGAGTGTCACGCACAATGATCAAATGTAAAACAATTAAAAGAGTTCGGCCGTGACATTTTTATAAATTATGGTCAAAAGTTGTGTGTATATGTAGTATACGATTTTTAATTACAATCAACGACACTGGCTTGTTACCTAACTCGATATAATTATTTTTACAATTATATTTGAGGTATAACGCAGCTCTCGCTGAATATCTATTTTAAATCCGCGTGCAGGCCAGAAAGTAAACATAATAAAACATCATAAAATAAACACTTTTTAATCTGTCTTTTACGAAATCTTTGATTGTGAAGAAAAGCAGAGAGCTGAGGTTACATCTCGTTGAATTAAAAAAAAAACAACCACTGTAAATTTAAGTGTAAATTGTAACAAATTATACGTGAGGTTCAAGAACATATAGGTAGATGTATGAATGTGTATGTCATGATATGTAAACGTGTCGATGTTTAATCGTGTGTTCAGGTAAATTCGAGTTACTCTCGTTCATCGCCATCTAAAGCGGAAAATTCGCTGGTATCGGTTGTCGCTGGACTGGACTTGGAAATTGCCCCGGATAGTTTCAACCACGGGAGACTCCACATCACGTGTCGAGTCAACGTGTTTGATTTGTATACAGCTCAATCGGAAATATTCGTAGAAGAGGAGCGCCCGAGATTAGCATCTGTTCTCGGAACTCGCGAATCATCCTACACCGGTAATGTTAAATTCCTGATTATTTTCAGAAGGTAGAGAGGAAACGGATGAAGAAATAAAGAAAGATAGAAGTGAATAAAATCAACTTCCATTCACAGCCAAGCTATTCAGTAAATAATACGTCAGAGTTAAATTCGTAACGAAAATAAATGCAAATGACTTTTTTAATACCTAATTTTTCAACCTTTTACGTCTACTTAGTTTTCGCTTACCGGGTTTTGACGGCGTTGAATAATTAATCACTTTTGAACTAAAGGATGCCAAACTTAGCGAGCTCTTATAGAATGATCGTACATTGATAACGACATTCTCTACCATTTTCTGAGCATTATAAAGCCGTTCTGCGGCACCGTTATGCCGGAGATTAATGCATTCCACAGGCTGTAATATCTGAAAAAGTTGATGTAGACTTTTCAGCTGTATTAAAAACACGTTTCTAAGCATTTTTAATGAAAATCTCTCTCGTCAAATTCAAAGGAATCACAAATCAACGTGTACGGTAGCTGCAGATAATTGAAGAAATACTACAAATCAGGATCTCTTATATTCGTTTACGCAGCAACAGTCCACTATGACTACCGTGAAAATTAAATCTGTATGGTCCATAACCCGGTAAAGTCGCTATGTGAGGAAATACTAGTATTGACCTGATAAAAGAAAAAGTGGCTAGAAAGAATGAAAATCTGACCCTCGTCAATTGTAGGATGTTCCAAGAAGCCCAATTCAGCCATTTACGAAATAAGTCTCTCTCAATTCTCTTCATTCTTTTCTCGTTTTTGGCTACCGAAATAGCTGTATAACAATTCTAATTGTCCATGAATTTACATCGATTATAACCGAGAAACAATACCACAAGAATTATATGTATAAATACATCTTTTATGGTACTGCATTCAGTTTCCAGTTATGTATAAAAAATTTTAACACCTGGTGAGTTGGAATAATATCGGATCGCTTAATATTCTTGGGAACAAGGCAAGCTAGTATATAGCTTGTTCAATTAAACAATCTACTTGTATATTACACATACATACGGTTTAACATACATTAAAATATTTGGACTTGGTATACTACTGATTACAACTTCATCTCATGTTATTAATTAGTAGAATAAATAATCTGGGAGGTGTGTAACCTTCCATTTACTCAGAAATGGTGTATAATTTTTTCTTGCATATCCTACGTGCTTACAAATTCACTTCAGCGTTAAAATTTGTTGGGTGTGATTGGTTGAGGCTTGTACCTATGAATAAGATTACGTTCTATAGACACCTATATCAGCGTCCGGTAATTAACTTGTTTTTTATCATTTAATGTATTTCTTCCAATTACCCAGTCCACAACATGTTTTTGGTATGTGGTGGCATTTATACATTACCATATAATATTATGTTTCTTTTTATTCTCCTATGATTCCAGTTTCACTGCAAAGTCATTTTTTTTTTTTAAGTTTCTTTGATAATTTTCGGTAAACGTTTGGAAGCGCATATTAGCTTGACCATCCAAATATAAATATAATAATATTCAGGTAAACGGATGCTAGTTTTCAACCAATAATATTTTGATGGCACTTATATTTAATCAGATTTCAAATGGAGACTAGATCTTTATCGTAGATCTTTCATTTCCGTCAATAGCATGATTAGTCGCAGAACTTATTACATCAATCGCTCAAGAAGTACATAATCTAATCTATTTTTTCATACAAAGTTAATTCAGGCTTTCATGATTATAACACTTCTACTTTATTAATTTTTTTCCTTAGGCACTTTTATCACGGCTGTGTGTCAATTTGTAAAGAAGTTATTAGTTTTTTACATTTTACTTAAAACCGGTTACGGTGGGCTTAACAAGTTTTTAATGCACACTTCTTAGTTCATATTATAACTCTTAACGGGTACTAAACAACCGTTATAATGCTGATTCCGTAAACTCTGATCAATAGATTGTGATTCGAAACATAAGTATGTCAAATGAAAAAGCATAACTTGATTTCAGGAAAGGCCGGACGAAGAGTTGAGCAGTGGATTTTCATGGGAGCAGTAACGAACCTACTGTTATACAGTCTGAGATAACACCAAAGAACGTTGAGTTGACTTTACGCGTTTAAGTGTACTGGGATTGAAGAAGTAAATTGTTTGTAAAACTTTGAAAATAATTAAAAACCCTTTTGTTGAAACATTATCGTGTGTATGTTATTCGTGTAGATGTGTAGCGCTGCAGGAAGAGCCGTGTAGTGGCGTTGATTTAAATAATGTAACATACACCCACGCGCCATTAGAGCGTCAAAAGCGAACAAATTTCTTCCTCAGATTAAGATCGGAGGGTTTTTTTTCACCCAAAATGGATACGGACATTTCCTAATTATACTGGCATTCGTCATCAAAATTGCCCAACACTCGTATACCCGTATATTTTCGCAGACCAAACACAGGACTAGAAATAAAGCCGTTTTGAAATGTCAATTTATTTTTGTTGCATGATATGTTAATGTTAATTACATGTATATGCAATAAACAATGTAAAATACTACACATATATGATATTAAATAAATAAATTAGAAATACGACACGCTGCGCAGAGTGTATGCTGTGTGTCGCGTGCAGAGTTTGTATAATAAAATATTCACATACAATCGAAAATAAATACCTGGTAGATCATTTCACGATAACAAAACAAATATAAAATGTGTGCAATGAATCGACTATCATAGGCTATATTGGACGACAGGTGATGAATCGAATTACCTATGTTCGCAAAAAAAACTGACATGCAATTATTAACCAAAGTTTTAACCCCAATAGTAGTAAAATAGGGTAGATGCTCCAGGCAGCGCCAAAAGCTTTCCGTTGACTTCTCGCGAGCCAACATTTAAGATGGTGATAAGATTGGTGAGTACATAAATTGTTGTGAAAACCCTCAAATGTACTAAAAGTTTTAGCGATGAATATTTATACAATTCGGATCTTAGAAAGAAAAAATGGATGTTATGTTTGTGTCAATTTGTAATATTGACATAAAAAAAATTACATTCGATACAAAAATAAAGATGGAAGGAGGCAGTGGATATCACATGAAACATTCTCATCGAATGATGAAAAATATATTACAAGTAGGTGAGATTTATAAGTATCTCACAACATGTTCAGAAGAACTCCGTAAGAAGTTCTTGTCAGCTATGCACGCTGAGTTACAAAGAAGCTCAAAAGTTACTTCGTGAGAGCTTCCTCAAAGCTATTAAAAATGAGCTCGCATGAAACTTGTCTCAGACAAAAATTTCGGAGCGTTCTAGGGGTCCATCAAAATAAGTTCCCTGGGAGCTTCGTTGGAGCTTTGTGCTATCTGGGCATACTATTTACGGTCAATATATACTAATTGTGACTAAAGTTGATAGAATGCTGTATTTATTCATTACTATGAATTTCAATTCATTCAAATACTCATTTCATTACTGAAGTATCCTTTTGCACAAGTTTATTGTTCTTTACAAATTGATATGATAACCAGACCGACGCACTTCAAATTAATTTTTGGCCATAATTTTCTACTTGTGGTAAAGAATATTGCCACAACTGATTGACAGAAAACCAGAACTTTTACCGTACAATGGTATAACACACTGAAAGTCGATCCATCCGAATCTGACCATAGTTTCCTTAAATCCCATGAAAAATATTACGCATCATAATTCAACCACTCATTTGGTGTTGTGAAATTAGTCAATATCAATGCGTGACTATAAACATTCTTTTGCAAGTTTGATTTCAGATCATAGATGCGTTTTTATTCAAAATAGAATTCATCAATTACTCTTCGAAATATAGTTTTTCGCCGATATCTTTTAATGAATTCATAATGAATATAACTATTTTTCGGCAAAAAATGTACTTCACAGGTAAGTTGAAACTCGAAACGGGGAATTACGATTTTATCGTATTTAAAAAGATGAAATCTGAAAACTTGGTATGGTGTCCCAACAAAATTACCCTACTGCAAGCGTTTTGCAAATGCGTTGGCAAATGTAATTTTAACTAATTGTAAATTTACTTATTTGAATGAACCCGCCTTAAAATCTACAGGGCTGCAGCCTGGGAACCTTTGGGTTAAAAACGTTGGCAGCCCTGACCCGAGCTTCGATTGGCCGTTTGAGTCGATCTTGTCTGTGGTCGATCTAGGCTTACGCTACAGCAACAGTTGACATCTCGTTGGCTCCCTATTTGGAGGTTAAGGTAATCATTTCTCACGTGGACATCTGATTACCACCGAAAGTAGAAAATATAAAGAAATTTCTTTCTTTGTAGTACCCAAAGTGCCTCCGTAATGAGCGAGATTGATGCAGAAGTTGTTAAAGTTGGAGACTATGTTGTCGTACAAAGACAGAATTACTACAAGCTGCATAAGGTGACGGCAAATGGAAACTTACTGCTGGGTAAAGACCAGCTGGAAATGAGTAGTATAATTGGGAAACCAATGTGGACAACGTATAAAATGGAAGCAAAGGTGACAGGCAAGCGATTATACATTTTACAGGAGACTAAAGAAGTTGAATCATTGTCGGAAGACTTGAAGAGTATGTTACCAAGCGGACTAGACAACAGAAGCATCATTGATGACGGGACGTCACAGCAGCTATCAACCGAAGATATTGTGGGATTAAGGGAAGCGGGGAAGTCGAGTAAAGAAATAGTTGGCAAACTGATAGAGAACAGCAAAACGTTTCAGAATAAAACTGAATATTCGCAAGCCAAGTATTTGAAAAAAAAAGAAAAGAAATATTTTGAGTACATCACAATTAGAAAACCTACAATACGGTTAATTCAAGATATTTATTTTCGAATGGATCATCAGAAAATCAGCAGTCTGAGGATGGATACACTAGCTCAGCTCCTTTCTTATTCTGGCGTTAATGCTGACGGGCTCTTCATGGTTTACGACAGCGGTTCTCAAGGGTTGCCTGCTTCAGCTATGCTTCATCGAATTGGCGCCGGGACAAATGGTAAACTAATTCACATGCATCCAGGAAATATTCCCCAAAGAACATTAATTCAGGCAATGAATTTTCCCGAGGAACAGCTGCATAGAATGCTTACTGTTAACATTTATAGTCTAATACGTATGTATTATCAGGGGACTGAACAATTTCTAGAAGAATCAAAGTACAAAGTGAAGTCTGATGCCCCGAACGTAGAATGCATTGTATTGGAATGCAATGACACTCACTTGACAGAAGATGTGGCAAATCGTAATGTGTCCGAGGCTGAAGCTGAAGTAAGAGCAGAGGGGACTACAGAAGGTAATGCAAGCAACGGAGCTTTGAACTCATTGGAAAGTAAAGGGTTGAAACGGAAACTTAGCGATGCACCGAGTCATGAACCTCCTAAAAAACCAAAATGGCTTCTAGAAACACAAGAGGCTGTTGAGATTATTAAAGTAACTAAGGCTGACGGTCTAGCTATCATAGCTAAAGAACATCCACTCAATATAATCAAAGGTCTTCTGCCATTCTTAGGAATCTCTAGACCATTTGTGATTTATCATTCATCTCGAGAACCATTACAGGAAACTTACGTCGCTTTGAAGCAAAGATCAGATGTTATCAATTTAAGATTATTCGCCAACTTCTTACGATCTTATCAAGTATTGCCGGATAGGACACATCCTGACATTTTAATGAGTGACATAGGTGGATATTTATTGTACGGATATCTGGTCGACTGAGTTTAATACAGAAACTTTCATAATCCAGAGTGATTAAAGCACCACACAGTTGTACCACTTCTAGTGAAAATTTCAGCTAATTTTGAACCATATAGGATATGGCTAACGAAGTTGTAGAGAAAGACTTTTTTACGAAATAATAATCAGTAAATAAATTGAGTGATTTGATACAAGATCCAAGCATGATAATAAGTTGTTTTCGAATATTTTACAGTACCAATAATTTGTGCAAAATTTATTGTAAATAGTTTTCCGAAAAAATTTCAGCATTTTGTGCTAGCTTCATTGTAATTCAATAAAAAATTCCACTCATTACTTTAAATTACATAAAGTCATGTTGACCATTTCTCATAAAAGTATAAATATGAAAGTAAAATCTATTCAATCGAAGAAGTACGTTCTTAGGCTAACTGCATCTTACGAATTGAAATCCATTGTATTGTTACTTTAATAAAAATTTCAGAATATTCAATAATCAGTTTGCAGTATAGTAAATTGTATCAATCTATATATATTTATATATATCTATATATATTTATATAGGATCTATATATATATATTTGATCCTTATGTAAATTGCAGGTAACGAAATTCTTAATTAAGTATCAATGCGTTTCGTTATAGATGCTTAGCTTGCCTATATTTTTAATTTATACCATTTTGTACCCGATGTATATTATAATATATCAACGTATCATATTTTAAATCGAGGCGTCATGCCGCGAATGTACCATCAAATGATTGTACCCTCAGTCGGTAATATCAGAATCTGCTGCAACCCAAATCAACCTGCATCGTTAACTGTAGATATCTACGGTATATACATATTTAGGCCTGATTTGGAAAGTGCATTTGATGGGAAGTGAAATTAATACTGAAGTTTGAACTCGAATATTTCCTCAATCGAAATACGAACTGCTCTGAAATTCGAAACCAATACCTGTGTTATCATGCAGTGCTTGACTTGAACCATGTTTTAAACAGTTTGAAATAAGTGTTACATGAGTCGTGTGAGTGTAGCGGTGACTGAAGAATATACGATCAACGGTGTTAGGTACAATGTATTCACGCTGATCACGCAGCCTTGCCCAAAAAATCGTTAATTCCCGCTTGGCAGCCGTTGGCGTTTAACTGCGTTCACTCACGTTGGCATCCATGCTTTCTACCGCCAAAGCCTAAGCGACAAGCGATCAGGAAGAAGTGAACTGCAACAAGAGTCTAGTGAATTATTGACAGTTTGATAAGCGTTATTATTTGGCATTAGAAGTCAAGAAATAAGCAGCGATAATGAGGCCAGATTCAAGGAGCATCTCTTTCACATTTCACCGCTCGGCTTTAACCGCAAACAACATTTCAGACGAGCCGAAGGAGTCGAGAAATTTACGTCAAAGACTGCAGGATCGTTTTGACCAAGAATGCCCGTACAATTTGGCAAAAAAAGAGTCACCTTCGAAAAAACGTACTTCCAAATGTAAGGCCGGTACCTTAACTCCCGAAAAAGGATGGAGCAATTTAAGTTTGAGTAACGTTTCGGCCGACTCAAGACGAGCCTTCAGAAATGGAGCCGAAAAATTATCCAAAACCATCTCTTCAGTTCGAATGACTTTTGGAACAATTTCTCAGGTTTGTGTGTGCTACCATAAGATATTGGGGATCTCCTCTTATACGTCTATTTTTTAATAACTGCCTTTCAACACCAGTTACTTTTCACTTCACGATAGTAGAATACCATCTACACGGAATTTAAACACTGGCTACAGCCATTGAACTAAAAATCCATTCTATTATTTGGGTTTATATCTGTCTGTGCCACTAAGAGTTGTGTTGTGATTTTTATGAAATAAACAATAACGTGCTTCTTTTTCTCTATCAAGAAATTCAGAAGTTCAACACGCAGGAGGCAGCGTTTAGAGGAATGCCATTCCCCTACAATTTCTGCTACACCGCAAACTCGCTCTCGGCATTTGTTGGGCAGGACACCAACAAAACTGTACAGTCCATTTGGCATAGAGTCGCCAAGGTCTGCTTGGAGTAATTCACCTGGAAAAGAAAATTATGATTCTAGTACCAGGCATAAACTTACCAGCGTTGAAGAAAAATTACGCAAACCTTTTCAACTAACCAAAGCTAATGGCTTTACTACATTCAGATAAATTCTGAAATCAATATATCTATCGCACAGATACTGATTACTAATCGGCACATTTTTTCACGTTTACTTATCCTTCAAAGGATAAGAATATTTTTCTTTTCCAGCAAGACATATTGCTGGATGCTGCTACTTTGATTGTAAGATAATTGATGCCTTAACATTTTTTGATAAAGCAAGCTTGTGTGATTTACATATTTTATAGATAGCACGTCAGAGCTAATTAATGATTAATCTAATTTCGACTGGTTAATTTATTTATGCTATTTTTACACTATAAATTAGGAATAATCAAATTAGTACCTTATTAATCAAAAAACCACCGAAAGTTATCACGCTTATTCACATCCAAATCATAATTTGCTGTCCACAACTTGAATGCATATCGAAAAAATGAATCTTCACTACCTAATTGATATTGACGGTAATTTATCTCACAACAAATTTCACTCAATAGAAAAAGCATTCGTGACAAGAGAACCAAGTAAGTAAGGAAAATATCGGTTCAGATATTTAAACCGACTGTAGCTATTTTACAGTTTCTCGTTCAAAATGATCATCGCAGGGGTAAAAGATTATCATTTACGATTAAAAATCGTGTATCACTTCTACATCCCAATTAATTATTAATTCCTCTGAATTTGCATTGGCAACTCCATTATTGATTGAAATTAAACTTAAAATTGTCTTTCCTCCAAATTGTACTGTAATGTTAAGATTTGTGCAGCATATTGTATAAACCCCCTGCTTTGTATTTCTATTTCCAGTATTTATTGTTCGTAAGACAAACGAAACAGCCAACTGTGTTGGTTTATAAATGAAAAGAAATCCTATTAATTTAATATTTAAAGTACTATTTAATTTAGTGATTAAATAATAACTCATAACATATGGCAACTATGTTGGAATTAAGAAATAACATATGTCTCTAAATGATAGTTTTAGATACTTTTTCTTGACTGATTTAAGATCGACATGGTCTTTAGCCTATATCTTGTAGCTTTTTCACTTACTATGCCAGGTAGGGGCTATTTTTTCTACAAGTATATTCTGGACCATTGGATGCATATAATCCAAACCATTTTCAAGTATTATTGCTATGTACTGCTATTGTGTATACTATTAGTTGATATAGAAATATTAAACTGAAGTTCGGTTTTACAACTAAACATCAATCGTACGAATGAATATAAGCCGCAATTAAAAATCTGTATCTGATACTATAATAGAAAACAAAAATCTTGAATGTACACTTTTAAATACTAAACAGTCAAAATTTCCATTGGAATTTAGGTCCACAGGCACATAAATTTTCGAAAGTTTGATGAATAAGAATGATAACAAAATAATTAATGCAAACTTGTCTATTGAAGAATTCAGTATAATTGATTCGACTGATTAATGTAATGATCCATGATATTTCATTTTTATTATTACTTTGTTTTATATCTCTACATGTTTTGTTTTATCGGCGTAAATAAACTGGCGTGCTTGTAACACATTATTTATTTTCAAATATAATTCACATTTCATCTACACAAGCGGTCAGTGCCAGTTTTCATAATTTCATACTTTTTGAAGTATAACCAATCTACGACGCAAGTTTCGTCTTTCAAATTGAGTCTCCCTTGAAGCAGTGCACACCACTGCTCAGCAATGATTATCCGTTTCTCGTTTCTGCGATGCGTCCGTTAATTAAACGTATGCAATCAAAAAACATGAAAGTGTCCATGATAACCAGTTGTAATCGTTGAATTTCAAAAAGTCAAACTGAAATATCATAAAATCAGCCTTACTATTGGCCGCCGAGATCTATCTAACCAATCAACATATCCTACACACCTTCCATGCAAAGAAACGTGTATGTATATATATATACACATTTCTTTGCATTTATATATTTTGAATTTCTTTGCTATTATTATATATACATATATATATATATCATGTAAATGTATATATATACAGAGCGGATTGGTATGTTAAACACGTAATGTGGAAGGTCCGACTCTAGTAATTACTTTTTTAAACATTTCATTGTTCTTACACCGTGATTCGACGGTTTCGTACATACATACATTCGTCTCATATTATTCCGTCAGTGGCAGTTGGGTTGCGCTGAGTGCGTTCAGTGGTGATTGGCGGGAAAGTTGCGAGTCTCGTGCGTTCGTTGTCTATGCATTTCGATTTCCGCGGCAACTGGCGGTAACGGCAGATGCCAAAGAGGCACGAGCTACAGAGGACAGCGGCGTATCACGGAACTATGTAAGTAGTTTATTCGCAAGAATCAACGAAAAGTAAATAACCGTCGTCCACTCCGTGTAAAAAAACTTGGCACAATTAATTATCGGTCTTATAAATTCCCAACGAAATTCCCGGCCTGCATACGTTTCGTTGGAACTTCCAACCGCTTGGCGTGGCTTTCTGTGGCCAGCCATTTTGAGTATTGTCGAGTGTGATCTGGTGATTGATGTGATGCGTTACCTTGAATATGAAGGTATTTTCTAAATGATAATGATATTTATGATTCTCTTGATGTGACGGTTAATTTGCCTAATGCGAGGATTTTTTTGTGACTTCAAAGTGTCTATATTTTTCGAGGAATGATTATCCGCTTAGTTGTTCCAAGTCAACACTGTCATGTTGTTAAACCGTAGGCGATAGAAATTAGATATTTTGTCAGTTATGTACAACGAAATAACCCATTTATTGTGAATAGCGTGCCACTGTGAACCTACCTCACTGCTAAATTTGAATCAGTTCATCGGTATTATATGTAGAATGACGTTAGAAGCGATACACATGTCGTATCAGGCCGACAGCAAAAGCAAACAAAATGAGAATTATTAAAAAAAAACAAAAAAAAACAATAAACTTCTGTGATGTGTAAGTGTGAATATATTCGTAAAATTATCAGCAATTTGCACGAAGCATATTAATGTGGTCTACAAGTAATAATCAGTAGATTCCTTCACATTTTATTTTATAAAAACTTGTTCTTATACTGCACTCGAAACTTTTATGGTTTCTATGTGGTGGAATTTGAACCATGCATCACCAATTTACTACACAGTTCAAGTCTAATAATGTTTTGATGTTTGAAACCCCCAATACTGCTTTAGATGCAAGTAGAAAAATGCTTTATTTGACAATAGATGAAGACGGCAATTTCTGCATGATGAAAATATTTGCTACGGCAGACAATATCAACAAAATTTCTTGAAATGTACTGGGTTAGTGTCAGAGTGCAAAGAATATGTCAATCCTTGTAATGGTGAATTCTAAAAACCGATATTTCAAGTATCATAAAGAATATCATTGCGTGTTATAATGTAAGCTTTCTAAAACACAGTATTACATTGAAATATATCGTGAGTTAAATTATGTTCCAGCTCTGCAAGCATCAACTACTGTCTACTTCTAACATGATCTAACATTGTTGCAAAATGTTCTTATTTTTGTGTATCCCTATGTACCTGTTCCATTGAAAATATCACCAATATTAGTATATTTATATCTACATTATGTTATGTTGCTTGTCGCAGATTAAAATGAGTAAAACTAAGGAATCGCCTGTCGCGGATGGAGAAACTGAGGAGGAGTTCAGTGTTGAAAAAGTTTTGGATAGACGTGTCGTGAAAGGAAAAGTTGAATATTATCTAAAATGGAAAGGATACAGTAACGATGAAAACACATGGGAACCAGAGGAAAACCTTGATTGTCCAGACCTCATAGCACAGTTTGAAGAACAGCGTAAAAAAAGAGAAGCTGCAGGCAGTGGAAAAAAAGATGAAAAGGAACAAAAGAAACGAAAGAGTTCATCCACACCAACTCCGACAGCTCCCTCAAAGAAAAAGGTTACTGAAGATAAGAAACCTGAAGGTGAGAGATACTATCATTTGGAAGATGTAAGAATTTAAATCTCAGATCGTCATTTGGATTTTTTTTTATTGTACTCATTTCCGTAATCCTTTGGATTATCAAGTTGAAACGGAAACAGTGAATGAATAGTATTTGAACTATAATATCACAGGAATACATAAAGTTGACAATTATTGAGGCAACAATTATTATATTATATAACAAAACAGATACTGTATTTTCGAAAGTAAATTTTTACGTAATCACGTTCTTTTTTTACAGGTTTTGACCGAAATTTGGAACCAGAGAGAATCATTGGAGCGACTGACTCCAGTGGTGAATTAATGTTTTTGATGAAGTGGAAGGGCACAGACGATGCAGATCTTGTTCCAGCGAGGATAGCAAACGAAAAATGTCCCCAAATCGTAATTAGATTTTACGAAGAACGTCTAACCTGGCATAGTCCAACCCATGACGAGGAAAACAACAAAGCCGATCCTGAGTAGCAATTAAGACCTCAAACTTTGAAACCCAAATTGGGATTGTCTTATACTGCTCGTTTTAAAATATGTCGCATATAGCCATGTCATATTAGGTTCATTTATAAGTTATGTTACACACACGAGCAGACTCGTTACATTTACTTGGCTCTAAAAGCGTAATTCAAATTGATTCTTAAATTTTGAATAATACTTCATCGTTTTAACGTACCGCTATAACTTACACAGAATGTAGGATTATCTTTTAGCTATATTGTATATATGTGTAGCAACCGCGGATCTGAATGGTGAAATCTGACAGTTACTAAAGCACTTCTACCTTAGTTTTTGAATAAATAACTGGACTTTTTCGAAAACATTCTCGTTTGGTGATATTGACGTTTTATTTATATATTTTGTTGATAAAAGTGAAGTTCTACTATAAACTGATATTTAAGAAAACAATCAAACGTGGATAATATCTACTTATCACATTTGGGAAATGTAAGATAGCTCCTCAGTGAAATTTGCTTCGTGTAAAAAGTTTCTTCGTAATAAAAATTGCTTTTATTATGGAAAAATATCAAATTCGCTAGGTAGACGTGGTATAATTTTTACGAATCATTTACGTATCATCATTATGTGACTTGATGTGATGTATTCATTTTCTTTTCTATGTGTTAAAGTACCAGTTCATACTTATGTTGCAGCTCAACATGTTCCATGTTCTGCATCTCTGCATTCGGTTTTGATAACTTTAAGTCCAATTACAGTTACAAAATGTGAATCAGCCTATACAGCTGGCGGTGCATTTATATTTTTTGTAGTGAACGTGTGAGAAACGAGAACAAGAATATACCGATTGTTATCGAATAAACGCATAACCAAATGAGCATTTATACCCTTCGTGTTATGTGGTAATAGTAGTCGTATTTCAGTACTTCTGTCGTTATATGATTTGCACGCATTGCGTAGAAATTCACACAGAATGGTCCAGTCGAAACCCGGGGTAATGCAGATAATTGACTTCCTAAACGATAGTCATATTAATTTGGAGTTTCAATTAAATATCCCCTTTATACAACTGGCCTTCCTGATCCGACATTTCTGTAACGTAGAATTTCCACGTTTTCGATAATCTGAGTTTCATGCATTAAAAAATACATTCAAGAGACGCATTACATTTTTAAGCTTTTACGATGAAGATAGATTTAGCCGGTGTTGGTACAATATGACGATCTGAATTTCAGTTGCCAAATAACTGCAAAATCAAATTGCAATGCATCCAACAAGTAGTTTTGCTCACAATTGGTCTGAATAGCTGGGCTCCGAGAATAGTGTGATTATGTTCCGATGAAAGTTGTCAGTTTAGAATTGTGTGTATCGACTAACAAACTCGACGACTCCTTAAATCACTGTAGTTTTGCGAAAAAAAAACAATTACGCGCGGTCGAAAATTTCTGAGCAAGGAAGAACGAGGGATATTTATTACTCGCTACTCGCAACGGATCGAGAGTTACAGCCAGAAAACAAAATGTTCGTTTCGTGATTTTCGAGCTGCTGGTCTATTGTTCGCAATTTCTCTGCCGATGTTCCTACGGACTTTTTGTTGCGTTTTCTTCATTCCTGGGGCTCCGGTTAGTTGGGAAAAACTCATACTATTCGATTCTAAGATGGAAAATTTTTCGGTCAAAAGAAAGGCAAGGCTAACCCCTTTGCATTTCTTGTGAGAATTTCGACAACTTTGAAAAGTAAAGCACATAATTTTTGAGGGCACTATTCCGACGTAATTTTGCGGGAGAAATCGATTAAGCGCAGTCCCAATACGCTGCGAGCAGCGCCTGAAAAGTTACAGCCGAAAAACTGCAGATTTTCGTCGTCAGTTCTCTGCTGTTGGTCCTACGCTCTTTTTCATGTGTTTTTTGAGTTCCTGGTGGTCGAATTACTCTAGAAAGGGTCATACTAATCGATTTGGAGACGCAAAATTTTTGGCTCCGAAAATCGAGAAAAAACTAAGGCTAACCCCTTTGGATTTTTGTCAAAAATTTCGACGATTACCAAAAAGGCTGCAATTGATTTCTTAGGGCACTATTCCGACGTAATTTTGCAAGAGAAATCGATTGAGCGCAGTCCCAATACGCTGCGAGCAGCGCCTGAAAAGTTACAGCCGAAAAACTGCAGATTTTCGTCGTCATTTCTCTGCTGTTGGTCCTACGCTCTTTTCCAGGTGTTTTTTGAGTTCCTGGTGGTCGAATTACTCTAGAAAGGGTCATACTAATCGATTCGAAGACGCAAAATTTTCGACTCCGAAAATCGAGGAAAAACTAAGGCTAACCCCTTTGGATTTTTGTCAAAAATTTCGACGATTTTAAAAAAGGCTGCAATTGATTTCCTAGGGCACTATTTCGACGTAATTTTGCGAGAGAAATCGATTGAGCGCAGTCCCAATACGCTGCGAGCAGCGCCTGAAAAGTTACAGCCGAAAAACTGCAGATTTTCGTCGTCATTTCTCTGCTGTTGGTCCTACGCTCTTTTTCATGTGTTTTTTGAGTTCCTGGTGGTCGAATTACTCTGAAAAGGGTCATACTAATCGATTCGGAGACGCAAAATTTTCGACTCCGAAAATCGAGAAGAAACTAAGGCTAACCCCTTTGGATTTTTGTCGAAAATTTCGACGATTTTAGAAAAGGCTGCAATTGATTTCTTAGGGCACTATTCCGACGTAATTTTGCGAGAGAAATCGATTGAGCGCAGTCCCAATACGCTGCGAGCAGCGCCTGAAAAGTTACAGCCGAAAAACTGCAGATTTTCGTCGTCATTTCTCTGCTGTTGGTCCTACGCTCTTTTTCATGTGTTTTTTGAGTTCCTGGTGGCCGAATTACTCTAGAAAGGGTCATACTAATCGATTCGGAGACGCAAAATTTTCGGCTCCGAAAATCGAGAAAAAACTAAGGCTAACCCCTTTGGATTTTTGTCGAAAATTTCGACAATTACGAAAAAGGCTGGAATTGATTTCTTAGGGCACTATTCCGACGTAATTTTGCGAGAGAAATCGATTGAGCGCAGTCCCAATACGCTGCGAGCAGCGCCTGAAAAGTTACAGCCGAAAAACTGCAGATTTTCGTCGTCATTCCTCTGCTGTTGGTCCCACGCTCTTTTTCATGTGTTTTTTGAGTTCCTGGTGGTCGAATTACTCTGGAAAGGGTCATACTAATCGATTCGGAGACGCAAAATTTTCGACTCCGAAAATCGAGGAAAAACTAAGGCTAACCCCTTTGGATTTTTGTCGAAAATTTCGACGATTTTAGAAAAGGCTGCAATTAATTTCTTAGGGCACTATTCCGACGTAATTTTGCGAGATAAATCGATTGAGCGCAGTCCCAATACGCTGCGAGCAGCGCCTGAAAAGTTACGGCCGAAAAACTGCAGATTTTCGTCGTCATTTCTCTGCTGTTGGTCCTACGCTCTTTTTCATGTGTTTTTTGAGTTCCTGGTGGCCGAATTACTCTAGAAAGGGTCATACTAATCGATTCGGAGACGCAAAATTTTCGGCTCCGAAAATCGAGAAAAAACTAAGGCTAACCCCTTTGGATTTTTGTCGAAAATTTCGACGATTTTAAAAAAGGCTGCAATTGATTTCTTAGGGCACTATTCCGACGTAATTTTGCGAGAGAAATCGATTGAGCGCAGTCCCAATACGCTGCGAGCAGCGCCTGAAAAGTTACAGCCGAAAAACTGCAGATTTTCGTCGTCATTTCTCTGCTGTTGGTCCTACGCTCTTTTTCGTGTGTTTTTTGAGTTCCTGGAGGCCGAATTACTCTAGAAAGGGTCATACCTATCGATTCGGGGACGCAAAATTTTCGACTCCGAAAATCGAGAAAAAACTAAGGCTAACCCCTTTGGATTTTTGTCGAAAATTTCGACGATTTTGAAAAAGGCTGCAATTAATTCATTAGTGCAGTATTCCGACGTAATTTTGCGAGAGAAATCGATTGAGCGCAGTCCCAATACGCTGCGAGCAGCGCCTGAGAAGTTACAGCCGAAAAACTGCAGATTTTCGTCGTCATTTCTCTGCTGTTGGTCCTACGCTCTTTTTCATGTGTTTTTTGAGTTCCTGGTGGCCGAATTACTCTAGAAAGGGTCATACTAATCGATTCGGAGACGCAAAATTTTCGACTCCGAAAATCGAGAAGAAACTAAGGCTAACCCCTTTGGATTTTTGTCGAAGATTTCGACAATTTTAAGAAAGGCTGCAATTAATTTATTAGGGCACTATTCCGACGAAATTTTGCGAGAGAAATCGTTTTAGCGCAGTCCCAATACGCTGCGAGCAGCGCCTGAAAAGTTACAGCCGAAAAACTGCAGATTTTCGTCGTCATTTCTCTGCTGTTGGTCCTACGCTCTTTTCCAGGTGTTTTTTGAGTTCCTGGTGGTCGAATTACTCTGGAAAGGGTCATACTAATCGATTCGGAGACGCAAAATTTTCGACTCCGAAAATCGAGGAAAAACTAAGGCTAACCCCTTTGGATTTTTGTCGAAAATTTCGACGATTTTAAGAAAGGCTGCAATTGATTTCCTAGGGCACTATTCCGACGTAATTTTGCGAGAGAAATCGATTGAGCGCAGTCCCAATACGCTGCGAGCAGCGCCTGAAAAGTTACAGCCGAAAAACTGCAGATTTTCGTCGTCATTTCTCTGCTGTTGGTCCTACGCTCTTTTTCATGTGTTTTTTGAGTTCCTGGTGGTCGAATTACTCTGAAAAGGGTCATACTAATCGATTCGGAGACGCAAAATTTTCGACTCCGAAAATCGAGGAAAAACTAAGGCTAACCCCTTTGGATTTTTGTCGAAAATTTCGACGATTTTAAAAAAGGCTGCAATTAATTTATTAGGGCACTATTCCGACGTAATTTTGCGAGAGAAATCGTTTGAGCGCAGTCCCAATACGCTGCGAGCAGCGCCTGAAAAGTTACAGCCGAAAAACTGCAGATTTCCGTCGTCATTTCTCTGCTGTTGGTCCTACGCTCTTTTTCATGTGTTTTTTGAGTTCCTGGTGGCCGAATTACTCTAAAAAGGGTCATACTAATCGATTCGGAGACGCAAAATTTTCGGCTCCGAAAATCGAGAAAAAACTAAGGCTAACCCCTTTGGATTTTTGTCGAAAATTTCGACAATTACGGAAAAGGCTGGAATTGATTTCTTAGGGCACTATTCCGACGTAATTTTGCGAGAGAAATCGATTGAGCGCAGTCCCAATACGCTGCGAGCAGCGCCTGAAAAGTTACAGCCGAAAAACTGCAGATTTTCGTCGTCATTTCTCTGCTGTTGGTCCTACGCTCTTTTTCGTGTGTTTTTTGAGTTCCTGGAGGCCGAATTACTCTAGAAAGGGTCATACCTATCGATTCGGGGACGCAAAATTTTCGACTCCGAAAATCGAGAAAAAACTAAGGCTAACCCCTTTGGATTTTTGTCGAAAATTTCGACGATTTTGAAAAAGGCTGCAATTAATTCATTAGTGCAGTATTCCGACGTAATTTTGCGAGAGAAATCGATTGAGCGCAGTCCCAATACGCTGCGAGCAGCGCCTGAGAAGTTACAGCCGAAAAACTGCAGATTTTCGTCGTCATTTCTCTGCTGTTGGTCCTACGCTCTTTTTCATGTGTTTTTTGAGTTCCTGGTGGCCGAATTACTCTAGAAAGGGTCATACTAATCGATTCGGAGACGCAAAATTTTCGACTCCGAAAATCGAGAAGAAACTAAGGCTAACCCCTTTGGATTTTTGTCGAAGATTTCGACAATTTTAAGAAAGGCTGCAATTAATTTATTAGGGCACTATTCCGACGAAATTTTGCGAGAGAAATCGTTTTAGCGCAGTCCCAATACGCTGCGAGCAGCGCCTGAAAAGTTACAGCCGAAAAACTGCAGATTTTCGTCGTCATTTCTCTGCTGTTGGTCCTACGCTCTTTTTCATGTGTTTTTTGAGTTCCTGGTGGCCGAATTACTCTAAAAAGGGTCATACTAATCGATTCGGAGACGCAAAATTTTCGGCTCCGAAAATCGAGAAAAAACTAAGGCTAACCCCTTTGGATTTTTGTCGAAAATTTCGACAATTACGGAAAAGGCTGGAATTGATTTCTTAGGGCACTATTCCGACGTAATTTTGCGAGAGAAATCGATTGAGCGCAGTCCCAATACGCTGCGAGCAGCGCCTGAAAAGTTACAGCCGAAAAACTGCAGATTTTCGTCGTCATTCCTCTGCTGTTGGTCCCACGCTCTTTTTCATGTGTTTTTTGAGTTCCTGGTGGCCGAATTACTCTAGAAAGGGTCATACTAATCGAATCGGAGACGCAAAATTTTCGGCTCCGAAAATCGAGAAAAAACTAAGGCTAACCCCTTAGGATTTTTGTCGGAAATTTCGACGATTTTAAAAAAGGCTGCAATTAATTTATTAGGGCACTATTCCGACGTAATTTTGCGTGAGAAATCGTTTGAGCGCAGTCCCAATACGCTGCGAGCAGCGCCTGAAAAGTTACAGCCGAAAAACTGCAGATTTTCGTCGTCATTTCTCTGCTGTTGGTCCTACGCTTTTTTTCATGTGTTTTTTGAGTTCCTGGTGGCCGAATTACTCCAGAAAGGGTCATACCTATCGATTCGGGGACGCAATATTTTCGACTCCGAAAATCGAGAAAAAACTAAGGCTAACCCCTCTGGATTTTTGTCGAAAATTTCGACGATTTTGAAAAAGGCTGCAAATAATTCATTAGTGCAGTATTCCGACGTAATTTTGCGAGAGAAATCGATTGAGCGCAGTCCCAATACGCTGCGAGCAGCGCCTGAAAAGTTACAGCCGAAAAACCACAGATTTTCGTCGTCATTTCTCTGCTGTTGGTCCTACGCTCTTTTCCAGGTGTTTTTTGAGTTCGTGGTGGTCGAATTACTCTAGAAAGGGTCATACTAATCGATTCGAAGACGCAAAATTTTCGGCTCCGAAAATCGAGAAAAAACTAAGGCTAACCCCTTTGGATTTTTGTCGAAAATTTCGACGATTACGAAAAAGGCTGGAATTGATTTCTTAGGGCACTATTCCGACGTAATTTTGCGAGAGAAATCGATTGAGCGCAGTCCCAATACGCTGCGAGCAGCGCCTGAAAAGTTACAGCCGAAAAACTGCAGATTTTCGTCGTCATTCCTCTGCTGTTGGTCCCACGCTCTTTTTCATGTGTTTTTTGAGTTCCTGGTGGCCGAATTACTCTAGAAAGGGTCATACTAATCGATTCGGAAACGCAAAATTTTCGGCTCCGAAAATCGAGAAAAAACTAAGGCTAACCCCTTTGGATTTTTGTCGAAAATTCCGACGATTTTAAAAAAGGCTGCAATTAATTTATTAGGGCACTATTCCGACGTAATTTTGCGGGAGAAATCGATTGAGCGCAGTCCCAATACGCTGCGAGCAGCGCCTGAAAAGTTACAGCCGAAAAACTGCAGATTTTCGTCGTCATTTCTCTGCTGTTGGTCCTACGCTCTTTTTCGTGTGTTTTTTGAGTTCCTGGTGGCCGAATTACTCTAGAAAGGGTCATACTAATCGATTCGGAGACGCAAAATTTTCGGCTCCGAAAATCGAGAAAAAACTAAGGCTAACCCCTTTGGATTTTTGTCGAAAATTTCGACGATTACGAAAAAGGCTGGAATTGATTTCTTAGGGCACTATTCCGACGTAATTTTGCGAGAGAAATCGATTGAGCGCAGTCCCAATACGCTGCGAGCAGCGCCTGAAAAGTTACAGCCAAAAAACTGCAGATTTTCGTCGTCATTCCTCTGCTGTTGGTCCCACGCTCTTTTTCATGTGTTTTTTGAGTTCCTGGTGGTCGAATTACTCTAGAAAGGGTCATACTAATCGATTCGGAGACGCAAAATTTTCGACTCCGAAAATCGAGGAAAAACTAACGCTAACCCCTTTGGATTTTTGTCGAAAATTTCGACGATTTTAAAAAAGGCTGCAATCGATTTCTTAGGGCACTATTCCGACGTAATTTTGCGAGAGAAATCGATTGAGCGCAGTCCCAATACGCTGCGAGCAGCGCCTAAGAAGTGACAGCCGAAAAACTGCAGATTTTCGTCGTCATTTCTCTGCTGTTGGTCCTACGCTCTTTTCCAGGTGTTTTTTGAGTTCCTGGTGGTCGAATTACTCTAGAAAGGGTCATACTAATCGATTCGAAGACGCAAAATTTTCGACTCCGAAAATCGAGGAAAAACTAAGGCTAACCCCTTTGGATTTTTGTCGAAAATTTCGACGATTTTAAAAAAGGCTGCAATTAATTTATTAGGGCACTATTCCGACGTAATTTTGCGAGAGAAATCGTTTGAGCGCAGTCCCAATACGCTGCGAGCAGCGCCTGAAAAGTTACAGCCGAAAAACTGCAGATTTTCGTCGTCATTTCTCTGCTGTTGGTCCTACGCTCTTTTTCATGTGTTTTTTGAGTTCCTGGTAGCCGAAATACTCTGGAAAGGGTCATACCTATCGATTCGGGGACGCAAAATTTTCGGCTCCGAAAATCGAGAAAAAACTAAGGCTAACCCCTTTGGATTTTTGTCGAAAATTTCGACGATCACAAAAAAGGCTGCAATTGATTTCTTAGGGCACTATTCCGACGTAATTTTGCGAGAGAAATCGATTGAGCGCAGTCCCAATACGCTGCGAGCAGCGCCTGAAAAGTTACAGCCGAAAAACTGCAGATTTTCTTCGTCATTTCTCTGCTGTTGGTCCTACGCTCGTTTTCATGTGTTTTTTGAGTTCCTGGTGGTCGAATTACTCTGGAAAGGGTCATACTAATCGATTCGGAGACGCAAAATTTTCGACTCCGAAAATCGAGAAAAAACTAAGGCTAACCCCTTTGGATTTTTGTCGAAAATTTCGACGATTTTGAAAAAGGCTGCAATTAATTCATTAGGGCAGTATTCCGACGTAATTTTGCGAGAGAAATCGATTGAGCGCAGTCCCAATACGCTGCGAGCAGCGCCTAAAAAGTTACAGCCGAAAAACTGCAGATTTTCGTCGTCATTTCTCTGCTGTTGGTCCTACGCTCTTTTTCGTGTGTTTTTTGAGTTCCTGGAGGCCGAATTACTCTAGAAAGGGTCATACTAATCGATTCGGAGACGCAAAATTTTCGGCTCCGAAAATCGAGAAAAAACTAAGGCTAACCCCTTTGGATTTTTGTCGAAAATTTCGACGATTACGAAAAAGGCTGGAATTGATTTCTTAGGGCACTATTCCGACGTAATTTTGCGAGAGAAATCGATTGAGCGCAGTCCCAATACGCTGCGAGCAGCGCCTGAAAAGTTACAGCCGAAAAACTGCAGATTTTCGTCGTCATTCCTCTGCTGTTGGTCCCACGCTCTTTTTCATGTGTTTTTTGAGTTCCTGGTGGCCGAATTACTCTAGAAAGGGTCATACTAATCGATTCGGAGACGCAAAATTTTCGGCTCCGAAAATCGAGAAAAAACTAAGGCTAACCCCTTTTGATTTTTGTCGGAAATTTCGACGATTTTAAAAAAGGCTGCAATTAATTTATTAAGGCACTATTCCGACGTAATTTCGCGAGAGAAATCGTTTGAGCGCAGTCCCAATACGCTGCGAGCAGCGCCTGAAAAGTTACAGCCGAAAAACTGCAGATTTTCGTCGTCATTTCTCTGCTGTTGGTCCTACGCTCTTTTTCATGTGTTTTTTGAGTTCCTGGTGGCCGAATTACTCTAGAAAGGGTCATACTAATCGATTCGGAGACGCAAAATTTTCAGCTCCGAAAATCGAGAAAAAACTAAGGCTAACCCCTTCGGATTTTTGTCGAAAATTTCGACGATTTTAAGAAAGGCTGCAATTGATTTCCTAGGGCACTATTCCGACGTAATTTTGCGAGAGAAATCGATTGAGCGCAGTCCCAATACGCTGCGAGCAGCGCCTGAAAAGTTACAGCCGAAAAACTGCAGATTTTCGTCGTCATTTCTCTGCTGTTGGTCCTACGCTCTTTTCCAGGTGTTTTTTGAGTTCCTGGTGGTCGAATTACTCTAGAAAGGGTCATACTAATCGATTCGGAGACGCAAAATTTTCGACTCCGAAAATCGAGAAGAAACTAAGGCTAACCCCTTTGGATTTTTGTCAAAAATTTCGACGATTTTGGAAAAGGCTGCAATTAATTTCTTAGGGCACTATTCCGACGTAATTTTGCGAGATAAATCGATTGAGCGCAGTCCCAATACGCTGCGAGCAGCGCCTGAAAAGTTACAGCCGAAAAACTGCAGATTTTCGTCGTCATTCCTCTGCTGTTGGTCCCACGCTCTTTTTCATGTGTTTTTTGAGTTCCTGGTGGTCGAATTACTCTGGAAAGGGTCATACTAATCGATTCGGAGACGCAAAATTTTCGACTCCGAAAATCGAGGAAAAACTAAGGCTAACCCCTTTGGATTTTTGTCGAAAATTTCGACGATTTTAGAAAAGGCTGCAATTAATTTCTTAGGGCACTATTCCGACGTAATTTTGCGAGATAAATCGATTGAGCGCAGTCCCAATACGCTGCGAGCAGCGCCTGAAAAGTTACGGCCGAAAAACTGCAGATTTTCGTCGTCATTTCTCTGCTGTTGGTCCTACGCTCTTTTTCATGTGTTTTTTGAGTTCCTGGTGGCCGAATTACTCTAGAAAGGGTCATACTAATCGATTCGGAGACGCAAAATTTTCGGCTCCGAAAATCGAGAAAAAACTAAGGCTAACCCCTTTGGATTTTTGTCGAAAATTTCGACGATTTTAAAAAAGGCTGCAATTGATTTCTTAGGGCACTATTCCGACGTAATTTTGCGAGAGAAATCGATTGAGCGCAGTCCCAATACGCTGCGAGCAGCGCCTGAAAAGTTACAGCCGAAAAACTGCAGATTTTCGTCGTCATTTCTCTGCTGTTGGTCCTACGCTCTTTTTCGTGTGTTTTTTGAGTTCCTGGAGGCCGAATTACTCTAGAAAGGGTCATACCTATCGATTCGGGGACGCAAAATTTTCGACTCCGAAAATCGAGAAAAAACTAAGGCTAACCCCTTTGGATTTTTGTCGAAAATTTCGACGATTTTGAAAAAGGCTGCAATTAATTCATTAGTGCAGTATTCCGACGTAATTTTGCGAGAGAAATCGATTGAGCGCAGTCCCAATACGCTGCGAGCAGCGCCTGAGAAGTTACAGCCGAAAAACTGCAGATTTTCGTCGTCATTTCTCTGCTGTTGGTCCTACGCTCTTTTTCATGTGTTTTTTGAGTTCCTGGTGGCCGAATTACTCTAGAAAGGGTCATACTAATCGATTCGGAGACGCAAAATTTTCGACTCCGAAAATCGAGAAGAAACTAAGGCTAACCCCTTTGGATTTTTGTCGAAGATTTCGACAATTTTAAGAAAGGCTGCAATTAATTTATTAGGGCACTATTCCGACGAAATTTTGCGAGAGAAATCGTTTTAGCGCAGTCCCAATACGCTGCGAGCAGCGCCTGAAAAGTTACAGCCGAAAAACTGCAGATTTTCGTCGTCATTTCTCTGCTGTTGGTCCTACGCTCTTTTCCAGGTGTTTTTTGAGTTCCTGGTGGTCGAATTACTCTGGAAAGGGTCATACTAATCGATTCGGAGACGCAAAATTTTCGACTCCGAAAATCGAGGAAAAACTAAGGCTAACCCCTTTGGATTTTTGTCGAAAATTTCGACGATTTTAAGAAAGGCTGCAATTGATTTCCTAGGGCACTATTCCGACGTAATTTTGCGAGAGAAATCGATTGAGCGCAGTCCCAATACGCTGCGAGCAGCGCCTGAAAAGTTACAGCCGAAAAACTGCAGATTTTCGTCGTCATTTCTCTGCTGTTGGTCCTACGCTCTTTTTCATGTGTTTTTTGAGTTCCTGGTGGTCGAATTACTCTGAAAAGGGTCATACTAATCGATTCGGAGACGCAAAATTTTCGACTCCGAAAATCGAGGAAAAACTAAGGCTAACCCCTTTGGATTTTTGTCGAAAATTTCGACGATTTTAAAAAAGGCTGCAATTAATTTATTAGGGCACTATTCCGACGTAATTTTGCGAGAGAAATCGTTTGAGCGCAGTCCCAATACGCTGCGAGCAGCGCCTGAAAAGTTACAGCCGAAAAACTGCAGATTTCCGTCGTCATTTCTCTGCTGTTGGTCCTACGCTCTTTTTCATGTGTTTTTTGAGTTCCTGGTGGCCGAATTACTCTAAAAAGGGTCATACTAATCGATTCGGAGACGCAAAATTTTCGGCTCCGAAAATCGAGAAAAAACTAAGGCTAACCCCTTTGGATTTTTGTCGAAAATTTCGACAATTACGGAAAAGGCTGGAATTGATTTCTTAGGGCACTATTCCGACGTAATTTTGCGAGAGAAATCGATTGAGCGCAGTCCCAATACGCTGCGAGCAGCGCCTGAAAAGTTACAGCCGAAAAACTGCAGATTTTCGTCGTCATTTCTCTGCTGTTGGTCCTACGCTCTTTTTCGTGTGTTTTTTGAGTTCCTGGAGGCCGAATTACTCTAGAAAGGGTCATACCTATCGATTCGGGGACGCAAAATTTTCGACTCCGAAAATCGAGAAAAAACTAAGGCTAACCCCTTTGGATTTTTGTCGAAAATTTCGACGATTTTGAAAAAGGCTGCAATTAATTCATTAGTGCAGTATTCCGACGTAATTTTGCGAGAGAAATCGATTGAGCGCAGTCCCAATACGCTGCGAGCAGCGCCTGAGAAGTTACAGCCGAAAAACTGCAGATTTTCGTCGTCATTTCTCTGCTGTTGGTCCTACGCTCTTTTTCATGTGTTTTTTGAGTTCCTGGTGGCCGAATTACTCTAGAAAGGGTCATACTAATCGATTCGGAGACGCAAAATTTTCGACTCCGAAAATCGAGAAGAAACTAAGGCTAACCCCTTTGGATTTTTGTCGAAGATTTCGACAATTTTAAGAAAGGCTGCAATTAATTTATTAGGGCACTATTCCGACGAAATTTTGCGAGAGAAATCGTTTTAGCGCAGTCCCAATACGCTGCGAGCAGCGCCTGAAAAGTTACAGCCGAAAAACTGCAGATTTTCGTCGTCATTTCTCTGCTGTTGGTCCTACGCTCTTTTCCAGGTGTTTTTTGAGTTCCTGGTGGTCGAATTACTCTAGAAAGGGTCATACTAATCGATTCGGAGACGCAAAATTTTCGACTCCGAAAATCGAGGAAAAACTAAGGCTAACCCCTTTGGATTTTTGTCGAAAATTTCGACGATTTTAAGAAAGGCTGCAATTGATTTCCTAGGGCACTATTCCGACGTAATTTTGCGAGAGAAATCGATTGAGCGCAGTCCCAATACGCTGCGAGCAGCGCCTGAAAAGTTACAGCCGAAAAACTGCAGATTTTCGTCGTCATTTCTCTGCTGTTGGTCCTACGCTCTTTTCCAGGTGTTTTTTGAGTTCCTGGTGGTCGAATTACTCTAGAAAGGGTCATACTAATCGATTCGGAGACGCAAAATTTTCGACTCCGAAAATCGAGAAGAAACTAAGGCTAACCCCTTTGGATTTTTGTCAAAAATTTCGACGATTTTGGAAAAGGCTGCAATTAATTTCTTAGGGCACTATTCCGACGTAATTTTGCGAGATAAATCGATTGAGCGCAGTCCCAATACGCTGCGAGCAGCGCCTGAAAAGTTACGGCCGAAAAACTGCAGATTTTCGTCGTCATTTCTCTGCTGTTGGTCCTACGCTCTTTTTCATGTGTTTTTTGAGTTCCTGGTGGCCGAAATACTCTAGAAAGGGTCATACTAATCGATTCGGAGACGCAAAATTTTCGGCTCCGAAAATCGAGAAAAAACTAAGGCTAACCCCTTTGGATTTTTGTCGAAAATTTCGACAATTACGAAAAAGGCTGGAATTGATTTCTTAGGGCACTATTCCGACGTAATTTTGCGAGAGAAATCGATTGAGCGCAGTCCCAATACGCTGCGAGCAGCGCCTGAAAAGTTACAGCCGAAAAACTGCAGATTTTCGTCGTCATTTCTCTGCTGTTGGTCCTACGCTCTTTTTCATGTGTTTTTTGAGTTCCTGGTGGCCGAGTTACTCTAGAAAGGGTCATACCAATCGATTCGGAGACGCAAAATTTTCGGCTCCGAAAATCGAGAAAAAACTAAGGCTAACCCCTTTGGATTTTTGTCGAAAATTTCGACGATTTTAAAAAAGGCTGCAATTAATTTATTAGGGCACTATTCCGACGTAATTTTGCGTGAGAAATCGTTTGAGCGCAGTCCCAATACGCTGCGAGCAGCGCCTGAAAAGTTACAGCCGAAAAACTGCAGATTTTCGTCGTCATTTCTCTGCTGTTGGTCCTACGCTCTTTTTCATGTGTTTTTTGAGTTCCTGGTGGCCGAATTACTCTAAAAAGGGTCATACTAATCGATTCGGAGACGCAAAATTTTCGGCTCCGAAAATCGAGAAAAAACTAAGGCTAACCCCTTTGGATTTTTGTCGAAAATTTCGACAATTACGGAAAAGGCTGGAATTGATTTCTTAGGGCACTATTCCGACGTAATTTTGCGAGAGAAATCGATTGAGCGCAGTCCCAATACGCTGCGAGCAGCGCCTGAAAAGTTACAGCCGAAAAACTGCAGATTTTCGTCGTCATTCCTCTGCTGTTGGTCCCACGCTCTTTTTCATGTGTTTTTTGAGTTCCTGGTGGCCGAATTACTCTAGAAAGGGTCATACTAATCGAATCGGAGACGCAAAATTTTCGGCTCCGAAAATCGAGAAAAAACTAAGGCTAACCCCTTAGGATTTTTGTCGGAAATTTCGACGATTTTAAAAAAGGCTGCAATTAATTTATTAGGGCACTATTCCGACGTAATTTTGCGTGAGAAATCGTTTGAGCGCAGTCCCAATACGCTGCGAGCAGCGCCTGAAAAGTTACAGCCGAAAAACTGCAGATTTTCGTCGTCATTTCTCTGCTGTTGGTCCTACGCTTTTTTTCATGTGTTTTTTGAGTTCCTGGTGGCCGAATTACTCCAGAAAGGGTCATACCTATCGATTCGGGGACGCAATATTTTCGACTCCGAAAATCGAGAAAAAACTAAGGCTAACCCCTCTGGATTTTTGTCGAAAATTTCGACGATTTTGAAAAAGGCTGCAAATAATTCATTAGTGCAGTATTCCGACGTAATTTTGCGAGAGAAATCGATTGAGCGCAGTCCCAATACGCTGCGAGCAGCGCCTGAAAAGTTACAGCCGAAAAACCACAGATTTTCGTCGTCATTTCTCTGCTGTTGGTCCTACGCTCTTTTCCAGGTGTTTTTTGAGTTCCTGGTGGTCGAATTACTCTAGAAAGGGTCATACTAATCGATTCGAAGACGCAAAATTTTCGGCTCCGAAAATCGAGAAAAAACTAAGGCTAACCCCTTTGGATTTTTGTCGAAAATTTCGACGATTACGAAAAAGGCTGGAATTGATTTCTTAGGGCACTATTCCGACGTAATTTTGCGAGAGAAATCGATTGAGCGCAGTCCCAATACGCTGCGAGCAGCGCCTGAAAAGTTACAGCCGAAAAACTGCAGATTTTCGTCGTCATTCCTCTGCTGTTGGTCCCACGCTCTTTTTCATGTGTTTTTTGAGTTCCTGGTGGCCGAATTACTCTAGAAAGGGTCATACTAATCGATTCGGAGACGCAAAATTTTCGGCTCCGAAAATCGAGAAAAAACTAAGGCTAACCCCTTTGGATTTTTGTCGAAAATTCCGACGATTTTAAAAAAGGCTGCAATTAATTTATTAGGGCACTATTCCGACGTAATTTTGCGGGAGAAATCGATTGAGCGCAGTCCCAATACGCTGCGAGCAGCGCCTGAAAAGTTACAGCCGAAAAACTGCAGATTTTCGTCGTCATTTCTCTGCTGTTGGTCCTACGCTCTTTTTCGTGTGTTTTTTGAGTTCCTGGTGGCCGAATTACTCTAGAAAGGGTCATACTAATCGATTCGGAGACGCAAAATTTTCGGCTCCGAAAATCGAGAAAAAACTAAGGCTAACCCCTTTGGATTTTTGTCGAAAATTTCGACGATTACGAAAAAGGCTGGAATTGATTTCTTAGGGCACTATTCCGACGTAATTTTGCGAGAGAAATCGATTGAGCGCAGTCCCAATACGCTGCGAGCAGCGCCTGAAAAGTTACAGCCAAAAAACTGCAGATTTTCGTCGTCATTCCTCTGCTGTTGGTCCCACGCTCTTTTTCATGTGTTTTTTGAGTTCCTGGTGGTCGAATTACTCTAGAAAGGGTCATACTAATCGATTCGGAGACGCAAAATTTTCGACTCCGAAAATCGAGGAAAAACTAACGCTAACCCCTTTGGATTTTTGTCGAAAATTTCGACGATTTTAAAAAAGGCTGCAATCGATTTCTTAGGGCACTATTCCGACGTAATTTTGCGAGAGAAATCGATTGAGCGCAGTCCCAATACGCTGCGAGCAGCGCCTAAGAAGTGACAGCCGAAAAACTGCAGATTTTCGTCGTCATTTCTCTGCTGTTGGTCCTACGCTCTTTTCCAGGTGTTTTTTGAGTTCCTGGTGGTCGAATTACTCTAGAAAGGGTCATACTAATCGATTCGAAGACGCAAAATTTTCGACTCCGAAAATCGAGGAAAAACTAAGGCTAACCCCTTTGGATTTTTGTCGAAAATTTCGACGATTTTAAAAAAGGCTGCAATTAATTTATTAGGGCACTATTCCGACGTAATTTTGCGAGAGAAATCGTTTGAGCGCAGTCCCAATACGCTGCGAGCAGCGCCTGAAAAGTTACAGCCGAAAAACTGCAGATTTTCGTCGTCATTTCTCTGCTGTTGGTCCTACGCTCTTTTTCATGTGTTTTTTGAGTTCCTGGTAGCCGAAATACTCTGGAAAGGGTCATACCTATCGATTCGGGGACGCAAAATTTTCGGCTCCGAAAATCGAGAAAAAACTAAGGCTAACCCCTTTGGATTTTTGTCGAAAATTTCGACGATCACAAAAAAGGCTGCAATTGATTTCTTAGGGCACTATTCCGACGTAATTTTGCGAGAGAAATCGATTGAGCGCAGTCCCAATACGCTGCGAGCAGCGCCTGAAAAGTTACAGCCGAAAAACTGCAGATTTTCGTCGTCATTTCTCTGCTGTTGGTCCTACGCTCGTTTTCATGTGTTTTTTGAGTTCCTGGTGGTCGAATTACTCTGGAAAGGGTCATACTAATCGATTCGGAGACGCAAAATTTTCGACTCCGAAAATCGAGAAAAAACTAAGGCTAACCCCTTTGGATTTTTGTCGAAAATTTCGACGATTTTGAAAAAGGCTGCAATTAATTCATTAGGGCAGTATTCCGACGTAATTTTGCGAGAGAAATCGATTGAGCGCAGTCCCAATACGCTGCGAGCAGCGCCTAAAAAGTTACAGCCGAAAAACTGCAGATTTTCGTCGTCATTTCTCTGCTGTTGGTCCTACGCTCTTTTTCGTGTGTTTTTTGAGTTCCTGGAGGCCGAATTACTCTAGAAAGGGTCATACTAATCGATTCGGAGACGCAAAATTTTCGGCTCCGAAAATCGAGAAAAAACTAAGGCTAACCCCTTTGGATTTTTGTCGAAAATTTCGACGATTACGAAAAAGGCTGGAATTGATTTCTTAGGGCACTATTCCGACGTAATTTTGCGAGAGAAATCGATTGAGCGCAGTCCCAATACGCTGCGAGCAGCGCCTGAAAAGTTACAGCCGAAAAACTGCAGATTTTCGTCGTCATTCCTCTGCTGTTGGTCCCACGCTCTTTTTCATGTGTTTTTTGAGTTCCTGGTGGCCGAATTACTCTAGAAAGGGTCATACTAATCGATTCGGAGACGCAAAATTTTCGGCTCCGAAAATCGAGAAAAAACTAAGGCTAACCCCTTTTGATTTTTGTCGGAAATTTCGACGATTTTAAAAAAGGCTGCAATTAATTTATTAAGGCACTATTCCGACGTAATTTCGCGAGAGAAATCGTTTGAGCGCAGTCCCAATACGCTGCGAGCAGCGCCTGAAAAGTTACAGCCGAAAAACTGCAGATTTTCGTCGTCATTTCTCTGCTGTTGGTCCTACGCTCTTTTTCATGTGTTTTTTGAGTTCCTGGTGGCCGAATTACTCTAGAAAGGGTCATACTAATCGATTCGGAGACGCAAAATTTTCAGCTCCGAAAATCGAGAAAAAACTAAGGCTAACCCCTTCGGATTTTTGTCGAAAATTTCGACGATTTTAAGAAAGGCTGCAATTGATTTCCTAGGGCACTATTCCGACGTAATTTTGCGAGAGAAATCGATTGAGCGCAGTCCCAATACGTTGCGAGCAGCGCCTGAAAAGTTACAGCCGAAAAACTGCAGATTTTCGTCGTCATTTCTCTGCTGTTGGTCCTACGCTCTTTTCCAGGTGTTTTTTGAGTTCCTGGTGGTCGAATTACTCTAGAAAGGGTCATACTAATCGATTCGGAGACGCAAAATTTTCGACTCCGAAAATCGAGAAGAAACTAAGGCTAACCCCTTTGGATTTTTGTCAAAAATTTCGACGATTTTGGAAAAGGCTGCAATTAATTTCTTAGGGCACTATTCCGACGTAATTTTGCGAGATAAATCGATTGAGCGCAGTCCCAATACGCTGCGAGCAGCGCCTGAAAAGTTACGGCCGAAAAACTGCAGATTTTCGTCGTCATTTCTCTGCTGTTGGTCCTACGCTCTTTTTCATGTGTTTTTTGAGTTCCTGGTGGCCGAAATACTCTGGAAAGGGTCATACTAATCGATTCGGAGACGCAAAATTTTCGGCTCCGAAAATCGAGAAAAAACTAAGGCTAACCCCTTTGGATTTTTGTCGAAAATTTCGACAATTACGAAAAAGGCTGGAATTGATTTCTTAGGGCACTATTCCGACGTAATTTTGCGAGAGAAATCGATTGAGCGCAGTCCCAATACGCTGCGAGCAGCGCCTGAAAAGTTACAGCCGAAAAACTGCAGATTTTCGTCGTCATTTCTCTGCTGTTGGTCCTACGCTCTTTTTCATGTGTTTTTTGAGTTCCTGGTGGCCGAGTTACTCTAGAAAGGGTCATACCAATCGATTCGGAGACGCAAAATTTTCAGCTCCGAAAATCGAGAAAAAACTAAGGCTAACCCCTTCGGATTTTTGTCGAAAATTTCGACGATTTTAAGAAAGGCTGCAATTGATTTCCTAGGGCACTATTCCGACGTAATTTTGCGAGAGAAATCGATTGAGCGCAGTCCCAATACGTTGCGAGCAGCGCCTGAAAAGTTACAGCCGAAAAACTGCAGATTTTCGTCGTCATTTCTCTGCTGTTGGTCCTACGCTCTTTTCCAGGTGTTTTTTGAGTTCCTGGTGGTCGAATTACTCTAGAAAGGGTCATACTAATCGATTCGGAGACGCAAAATTTTCGACTCCGAAAATCGAGAAGAAACTAAGGCTAACCCCTTTGGATTTTTGTCAAAAATTTCGACGATTTTGGAAAAGGCTGCAATTAATTTCTTAGGGCACTATTCCGACGTAATTTTGCGAGATAAATCGATTGAGCGCAGTCCCAATACGCTGCGAGCAGCGCCTGAAAAGTTACGGCCGAAAAACTGCAGATTTTCGTCGTCATTTCTCTGCTGTTGGTCCTACGCTCTTTTTCATGTGTTTTTTGAGTTCCTGGTGGCCGAAATACTCTGGAAAGGGTCATACTAATCGATTCGGAGACGCAAAATTTTCGGCTCCGAAAATCGAGAAAAAACTAAGGCTAACCCCTTTGGATTTTTGTCGAAAATTTCGACAATTACGAAAAAGGCTGGAATTGATTTCTTAGGGCACTATTCCGACGTAATTTTGCGAGAGAAATCGATTGAGCGCAGTCCCAATACGCTGCGAGCAGCGCCTGAAAAGTTACAGCCGAAAAACTGCAGATTTTCGTCGTCATTTCTCTGCTGTTGGTCCTACGCTCTTTTTCATGTGTTTTTTGAGTTCCTGGTGGCCGAGTTACTCTAGAAAGGGTCATACCAATCGATTCGGAGACGCAAAATTTTCGGCTCCGAAAATCGAGAAAAAACTAAGGCTAACCCCTTTGGATTTTTGTCGAAAATTTCGACGATTTTAAAAAAGGCTGCAATTAATTTATTAGGGCACTATTCCGACGTAATTTTGCGTGAGAAATCGTTTGAGCGCAGTCCCAATACGCTGCGAGCAGCGCCTGAAAAGTTACAGCCGAAAAACTGCAGATTTTCGTCGTCATTTCTCTGCTGTTGGTCCTACGCTCTTTTTCATGTGTTTTTTGAGTTCCTGGTGGCCGAATTACTCTAAAAAGGGTCATACTAATCGATTCGGAGACGCAAAATTTTCGGCTCCGAAAATCGAGAAAAAACTAAGGCTAACCCCTTTGGATTTTTGTCGAAAATTTCGACAATTACGGAAAAGGCTGGAATTGATTTCTTAGGGCACTATTCCGACGTAATTTTGCGAGAGAAATCGATTGAGCGCAGTCCCAATACGCTGCGAGCAGCGCCTGAAAAGTTACAGCCGAAAAACTGCAGATTTTCGTCGTCATTCCTCTGCTGTTGGTCCCACGCTCTTTTTCATGTGTTTTTTGAGTTCCTGGTGGCCGAATTACTCTAGAAAGGGTCATACTAATCGAATCGGAGACGCAAAATTTTCGGCTCCGAAAATCGAGAAAAAACTGAGGCTAACCCCTTAGGATTTTTGTCGGAAATTTCGACGATTTTAAAAAAGGCTGCAATTAATTTATTAGGGCACTATTCCGACGTAATTTTGCGTGAGAAATCGTTTGAGCGCAGTCCCAATACGCTGCGAGCAGCGCCTGAAAAGTTACAGCCGAAAAACTGCAGATTTTCGTCGTCATTTCTCTGCTGTTGGTCCTACGCTTTTTTTCATGTGTTTTTTGAGTTCCTGGTGGCCGAATTACTCCAGAAAGGGTCATACCTATCGATTCGGGGACGCAATATTTTCGACTTCGAAAATCGAGAAAAAACTAAGGCTAACCCCTCTGGATTTTTGTCGAAAATTTCGACGATTTTGAAAAAGGCTGCAAATAATTCATTAGTGCAGTATTCCGACGTAATTTTGCGAGAGAAATCGATTGAGCGCAGTCCCAATACGCTGCGAGCAGCGCCTGAAAAGTTACAGCCGAAAAACCACAGATTTTCGTCGTCATTTCTCTGCTGTTGGTCCTACGCTCTTTTCCAGGTGTTTTTTGAGTTCCTGGTGGTCGAATTACTCTAGAAAGGGTCATACTAATCGATTCGAAGACGCAAAATTTTCGGCTCCGAAAATCGAGAAAAAACTAAGGCTAACCCCTTTGGATTTTTGTCGAAAATTTCGACGATTACGAAAAAGGCTGGAATTGATTTCTTAGGGCACTATTCCGACGTAATTTTGCGAGAGAAATCGATTGAGCGCAGTCCCAATACGCTGCGAGCAGCGCCTGAAAAGTTACAGCCGAAAAACTGCAGATTTTCGTCGTCATTCCTCTGCTGTTGGTCCCACGCTCTTTTTCATGTGTTTTTTGAGTTCCTGGTGGCCGAATTACTCTAGAAAGGGTCATACTAATCGAATCGGAGACGCAAAATTTTCGGCTCCGAAAATCGAGAAAAAACTAAGGCTAACCCCTTAGGATTTTTGTCGGAAATTTCGACGATTTTAAAAAAGGCTGCAATTAATTTATTAGGGCACTATTCCGACGTAATTTTGCGTGAGAAATCGTTTGAGCGCAGTCCCAATACGCTGCGAGCAGCGCCTGAAAAGTTACAGCCGAAAAACTGCAGATTTTCGTCGTCATTTCTCTGCTGTTGGTCCTACGCTTTTTTTCATGTGTTTTTTGAGTTCCTGGTGGCCGAATTACTCCAGAAAGGGTCATACCTATCGATTCGGGGACGCAATATTTTCGACTCCGAAAATCGAGAAAAAACTAAGGCTAACCCCTCTGGATTTTTGTCGAAAATTTCGACGATTTTGAAAAAGGCTGCAAATAATTCATTAGTGCAGTATTCCGACGTAATTTTGCGAGAGAAATCGATTGAGCGCAGTCCCAATACGCTGCGAGCAGCGCCTGAAAAGTTACAGCCGAAAAACCACAGATTTTCGTCGTCATTTCTCTGCTGTTGGTCCTACGCTCTTTTCCAGGTGTTTTTTGAGTTCCTGGTGGTCGAATTACTCTAGAAAGGGTCATACTAATCGATTCGAAGACGCAAAATTTTCGGCTCCGAAAATCGAGAAAAAACTAAGGCTAACCCCTTTGGATTTTTGTCGAAAATTTCGACGATTACGAAAAAGGCTGGAATTGATTTCTTAGGGCACTATTCCGACGTAATTTTGCGAGAGAAATCGATTGAGCGCAGTCCCAATACGCTGCGAGCAGCGCCTGAAAAGTTACAGCCGAAAAACTGCAGATTTTCGTCGTCATTCCTCTGCTGTTGGTCCCACGCTCTTTTTCATGTGTTTTTTGAGTTCCTGGTGGCCGAATTACTCTAGAAAGGGTCATACTAATCGATTCGGAGACGCAAAATTTTCGGCTCCGAAAATCGAGAAAAAACTAAGGCTAACCCCTTTGGATTTTTGTCGAAAATTCCGACGATTTTAAAAAAGGCTGCAATTAATTTATTAGGGCACTATTCCGACGTAATTTTGCGGGAGAAATCGATTGAGCGCAGTCCCAATACGCTGCGAGCAGCGCCTGAAAAGTTACAGCCGAAAAACTGCAGATTTTCGTCGTCATTTCTCTGCTGTTGGTCCTACGCTCTTTTTCGTGTGTTTTTTGAGTTCCTGGTGGCCGAATTACTCTAGAAAGGGTCATACTAATCGATTCGGAGACGCAAAATTTTCGGCTCCGAAAATCGAGAAAAAACTAAGGCTAACCCCTTTGGATTTTTGTCGAAAATTTCGACGATTACGAAAAAGGCTGGAATTGATTTCTTAGGGCACTATTCCGACGTAATTTTGCGAGAGAAATCGATTGAGCGCAGTCCCAATACGCTGCGAGCAGCGCCTGAAAAGTTACAGCCGAAAAACTGCAGATTTTCGTCGTCATTCCTCTGCTGTTGGTCCCACGCTCTTTTTCATGTGTTTTTTGAGTTCCTGGTGGTCGAATTACTCTAGAAAGGGTCATACTAATCGATTCGGAGACGCAAAATTTTCGACTCCGAAAATCGAGGAAAAACTAACGCTAACCCCTTTGGATTTTTGTCGAAAATTTCGACGATTTTAAAAAAGGCTGCAATCGATTTCTTAGGGCACTATTCCGACGTAATTTTGCGAGAGAAATCGATTGAGCGCAGTCCCAATACGCTGCGAGCAGCGCCTAAGAAGTGACAGCCGAAAAACTGCAGATTTTCGTCGTCATTTCTCTGCTGTTGGTCCTACGCTCTTTTCCAGGTGTTTTTTGAGTTCCTGGTGGTCGAATTACTCTAGAAAGGGTCATACTAATCGATTCGAAGACGCAAAATTTTCGACTCCGAAAATCGAGGAAAAACTAAGGCTAACCCCTTTGGATTTTTGTCAAAAATTTCGACGATTTTAAAAAAGGCTGCAATTGATTTCCTAGGGCACTATTTCGACGTAATTTTGCGAGAGAAATCGATTGAGCGCAGTCCCAATACGCTGCGAGCAGCGCCTGAAAAGTTACAGCCGAAAAACTGCAGATTTTCGTCGTCATTCCTCTGCTGTTGGTCCCACGCTCTTTTTCATGTGTTTTTTGAGTTCCTGGTGGCCGAATTACTCTAGAAAGGGTCATACTAATCGATTCGGAGACGCAAAATTTTCGGCTCCGAAAATCGAGAAAAAACTAAGGCTAACCCCTTTGGATTTTTGTCGAAAATTTCGACGATTTTAAAAAAGGCTGCAATTAATTTATTAGGGCACTATTCCGACGTAATTTTGCGAGAGAAATCGTTTGAGCGCAGTCCCAATACGCTGCGAGCAGCGCCTGAAAAGTTACAGCCGAAAAACTGCAGATTTTCGTCGTCATTTCTCTGCTGTTGGTCCTACGCTCTTTTTCATGTGTTTTTTGAGTTCCTGGTGGCCGAAATACTCTAGAAAGGGTCATACCTATCGATTCGGGGACGCAAAATTTTCGGCTCCGAAAATCGAGAAAAAACTAAGGCTAACCCCTTTGGATTTTTGTCGAAAATTTCGACGATTTTAAAAAAGGCTGCAATTAATTTATTAGGGCACTATTTCGACGTAATTTCGCGAGAGAAATCGTTTGAGCGCAGTCCCAATACGCTGCGAGCAGCGCCTGAAAAGTTACAGCCGAAAAACTGCAGATTTTCGTCGTCATTTCTCTGCTGTTGGTCCTACGCTCTTTTTCATGTGTTTTTTGAGTTCCTGGTGGCCGAATTACTCTAGAAAGGGTCATACCTATCGATTCGGGGACGCAATATTTTCGACTCCGAAAATCGAGAAAAAACTAAGGCTAACCCCTTTGGATTTTTGTCGAAAATTTCGACGATTTTGAAAAAGGCTGCAATTAATTCATTAGGGCAGTATTCCGACGTAATTTTGCAAGAGAAATCGATTGAGCGCAGTCCCAATACGCTGCGAGCAGCGCCTGAAAAGTTACAGCCAAAAAACCGCAGATTTTCGTCGTCATTTCTCTGCTGTTGGTCCTACGCTCTTGTTCATGTGTTTTTTGAGTTCCTGGTGGCCGAATTACTCTAGAAAGGGTCATACTAATCGATTCGGAGACGCAAAATTTTCGGCTCCGAAAATCGAGAAAAAACTAAGGCTAACCCCTTTGGATTTTTGTCGAAAATTTCGACGATTACGAAAAAGGCTGGAATTGATTTCTTAGGGCACTATTCCGACGTAATTTTGCGAGAGAAATCGATTGAGCGCAGTCCCAATACGCTGCGAGCAGCGCCTGAAAAGTTACAGCCGAAAAACTGCAGATTTTCGTCGTCATTCCTCTGCTGTTGGTCCCACGCTCTTTTTCATGTGTTTTTTGAGTTCCTGGTGGTCGAATTACTCTAGAAAGGGTCATACTAATCGATTCGGAGACGCAAAATTTTCGACTCCGAAAATCGAGGAAAAACTAAGGCTAACCCCTTTGGATTTTTGTCGAAAATTTCGACGATTTTAAAAAAGGCTGCAATTGATTTCTTAGGGCACTATTCCGACGTAATTTTGCGAGAGAAATCGATTGAGCGCAGTCCCAATACGCTGCGAGCAGCGCCTAAGAAGTGACAGCCGAAAAACTGCAGATTTTCGTCGTCATTTCTCTGCTGTTGGTCCTACGCTCTTTTCCAGGTGTTTTTTGAGTTCCTGGTGGTCGAATTACTCTAGAAAGGGTCATACTAATCGATTCGAAGACGCAAAATTTTCGACTCCGAAAATCGAGGAAAAACTAAGGCTAACCCCTTTGGATTTTTGTCAAAAATTTCGACGATTTTAAAAAAGGCTGCAATTGATTTCCTAGGGCACTATTTCGACGTAATTTTGCGAGAGAAATCGATTGAGCGCAGTCCCAATACGCTGCGAGCAGCGCCTGAAAAGTTACAGCCGAAAAACTGCAGATTTTCGTCGTCATTTCTCTGCTGTTGGTCCTACGCTCTTTTTCATGTGGTTTTTGATTTCCTGGTGGTCGAATTACTCTGAAAAGGGTCATACTAATCGATTCGGAGACGCAAAATTTTCGACTCCGGAAATCGAGAAGAAACTAAGGCTAACCCCTTTGGATTTTTGTCGAAAATTTCGACGATTTTAAAAAAGGCTGCAATTAATTCCTCAAGGCACTATTCCGACGTAATTTTGCGAGAGAAATCGATTGAGCGCAGTCCCAATACGCTGCGAGCAGCGCCTGAAAAGTTACAGCCGAAAAACTGCAGATTTTCGTCGTCATTTCTCTGCTGTTGGTCCTACGCTTTTTTCCAGGTGTTTTTTGAGTTCCTGGTGGTCGAATTACTCTAGAAAGGGTCATACTAATCGATTCGAAGACGCAAAATTTTCGACTCCGAAAATCGAGGAAAAACTAAGGCTAACCCCTTTGGATTTTTGTCGAAAATTTCGACGATTTTGAAAAAGGCTGCAATTAATTCATTAGGGCAGTATTCCGACGTAATTTTGCGAGAGAAATCGATTGAGCGCAGTCCCAATACGCTGCGAGCAGTGCCTGAAAAGTTACAGCCGAAAAACTGCAGATTTTCGTCGTCATTTCTCTGCTGTTGGTCCTACGCTCTTCTTCATGTGTTTTTTGAGTTCCTGGTGGCCGAATTACTCTAGAAAGGGTCATACTAATCGATTCGGAGACGCAAAATTTTCGGCTCCGAAAATCGAGAAAAAACTAAGGCTAACCCCTTTGGATTTTTGTCGAAAATTTCGACGATTACGAAAAAGGCTGCAATTAATTTATTAGGGCAGTATTCCGACGTAATTTTGCGAGAGAAATCGATTGAGCGCAGTCCCAATACGCTGCGAGCAGCGCCTGAAAAGTTACAGCCGAAAAACTGCAGATTTTCGTCGTCATTTCTCTGCTGTTGGTCCTACGCTCTTTTTCATGTGTTTTTTGAGTTCCTGGTGGTCGAATTACTCTAGAAAGGGTCATACTAATCGATTCGGAGACGCAAAATTTTCGGCTCCGAAAATCGAGAAAAAACTAAGGCTAACCCCTTTGGATTTTTGTCGAAAATTTCGACGATTACGAAAAAGGCTGGAATTGATTTCTTAGGGCACTATTCCGACGTAATTTTGCGAGAGAAATCGATTGAGCGCAGTCACAATACGCTGCGAGCAGCGCCTGAAAAGTTACAGCCGAAAAACTGCAGATTTTCGTCGTCATTTCTCTGCTGTTGGTCCTACGCTCTTTTCCAGGTGTTTTTTGAGTTCCTGGTGGTCGTATTACTCTAGAAAGGGTCATACTAATCGATTCGGAGACGCAAAATTTTCGGCTCCGAAAATCGAGAAAAAACTGAGGCTAATCCCTTTGGATTTTTGTCGAAAATTTCGACGATTTTGAAGAAGGCTGCAATTAATTCATTAGGGCAGTATTCCGACGTAATTTTGCGAGAGAAATCGATTGAGCGCAGTCCCAATACGCTGCGAGCAGTGCCTGAAAAGTTACAGCCGAAAAACTGCAGATTTTCGTCGTCATTTCTCTGCTGTTGGTCCTACGCTCTTCTTCATGTGTTTTTTGAGTTCCTGGTGGCCGAATTACTCTAGAAAGGGTCATACTAATCGATTCGGAGACGCAAAATTTTCGACTCCGAAAATCGAGAAAAAACTAAGGCTAACCCCTTTGGATTTTTGTCGAAAATTTCGACAATTACGAAAAAGGCTGGAATTGATTTCTTAGGGCACTATTCCGACGTAATTTTGCGAGAGAAATCGATTGAGCGCAGTCCCAATACGCTGCGAGCAGCGCCTGAAAAGTTACAGCCGAAAAACTGCAGATTTTCGTCGTCATTCCTCTGCTGTTGGTCCCACGCTCTTTTTCATGTGTTTTTTGAGTTCCTGGTGGTCGAATTACTCTAGAAAGGGTCATACTAATCGAATCGGAGACGCAAAATTTTCGGCTCCGAAAATCGAGAAAAAACTGAGGCTAACCCCTTAGGATTTTTGTCGGAAATTTCGACGATTTTAAAAAAGGCTGCAATTAATTTATTAGGGCACTATTCCGACGTAATTTTGCGTGAGAAATCGTTTGAGCGCAGTCCCAATACGCTGCGAGCAGCGCCTGAAAAGTTACAGCCGAAAAACTGCAGATTTTCGTCGTCATTTCTCTGCTGTTGGTCCTACGCTTTTTTTCATGTGTTTTTTGAGTTCCTGGTGGCCGAATTACTCCAGAAAGGGTCATACCTATCGATTCGGGGACGCAATATTTTCGACTTCGAAAATCGAGAAAAAACTAAGGCTAACCCCTCTGGATTTTTGTCGAAAATTTCGACGATTTTGAAAAAGGCTGCAAATAATTCATTAGTGCAGTATTCCGACGTAATTTTGCGAGAGAAATCGATTGAGCGCAGTCCCAATACGCTGCGAGCAGCGCCTGAAAAGTTACAGCCGAAAAACCACAGATTTTCGTCGTCATTTCTCTGCTGTTGGTCCTACGCTCTTTTCCAGGTGTTTTTTGAGTTCCTGGTGGTCGAATTACTCTAGAAAGGGTCATACTAATCGATTCGAAGACGCAAAATTTTCGGCTCCGAAAATCGAGAAAAAACTAAGGCTAACCCCTTTGGATTTTTGTCGAAAATTTCGACGATTACGAAAAAGGCTGGAATTGATTTCTTAGGGCACTATTCCGACGTAATTTTGCGAGAGAAATCGATTGAGCGCAGTCCCAATACGCTGCGAGCAGCGCCTGAAAAGTTACAGCCGAAAAACTGCAGATTTTCGTCGTCATTCCTCTGCTGTTGGTCCCACGCTCTTTTTCATGTGTTTTTTGAGTTCCTGGTGGCCGAATTACTCTAGAAAGGGTCATACTAATCGAATCGGAGACGCAAAATTTTCGGCTCCGAAAATCGAGAAAAAACTAAGGCTAACCCCTTAGGATTTTTGTCGGAAATTTCGACGATTTTAAAAAAGGCTGCAATTAATTTATTAGGGCACTATTCCGACGTAATTTTGCGTGAGAAATCGTTTGAGCGCAGTCCCAATACGCTGCGAGCAGCGCCTGAAAAGTTACAGCCGAAAAACTGCAGATTTTCGTCGTCATTTCTCTGCTGTTGGTCCTACGCTTTTTTTCATGTGTTTTTTGAGTTCCTGGTGGCCGAATTACTCCAGAAAGGGTCATACCTATCGATTCGGGGACGCAATATTTTCGACTCCGAAAATCGAGAAAAAACTAAGGCTAACCCCTCTGGATTTTTGTCGAAAATTTCGACGATTTTGAAAAAGGCTGCAAATAATTCATTAGTGCAGTATTCCGACGTAATTTTGCGAGAGAAATCGATTGAGCGCAGTCCCAATACGCTGCGAGCAGCGCCTGAAAAGTTACAGCCGAAAAACCACAGATTTTCGTCGTCATTTCTCTGCTGTTGGTCCTACGCTCTTTTCCAGGTGTTTTTTGAGTTCCTGGTGGTCGAATTACTCTAGAAAGGGTCATACTAATCGATTCGAAGACGCAAAATTTTCGGCTCCGAAAATCGAGAAAAAACTAAGGCTAACCCCTTTGGATTTTTGTCGAAAATTTCGACGATTACGAAAAAGGCTGGAATTGATTTCTTAGGGCACTATTCCGACGTAATTTTGCGAGAGAAATCGATTGAGCGCAGTCCCAATACGCTGCGAGCAGCGCCTGAAAAGTTACAGCCGAAAAACTGCAGATTTTCGTCGTCATTCCTCTGCTGTTGGTCCCACGCTCTTTTTCATGTGTTTTTTGAGTTCCTGGTGGCCGAATTACTCTAGAAAGGGTCATACTAATCGATTCGGAGACGCAAAATTTTCGGCTCCGAAAATCGAGAAAAAACTAAGGCTAACCCCTTTGGATTTTTGTCGAAAATTCCGACGATTTTAAAAAAGGCTGCAATTAATTTATTAGGGCACTATTCCGACGTAATTTTGCGGGAGAAATCGATTGAGCGCAGTCCCAATACGCTGCGAGCAGCGCCTGAAAAGTTACAGCCGAAAAACTGCAGATTTTCGTCGTCATTTCTCTGCTGTTGGTCCTACGCTCTTTTTCGTGTGTTTTTTGAGTTCCTGGTGGCCGAATTACTCTAGAAAGGGTCATACTAATCGATTCGGAGACGCAAAATTTTCGGCTCCGAAAATCGAGAAAAAACTAAGGCTAACCCCTTTGGATTTTTGTCGAAAATTTCGACGATTACGAAAAAGGCTGGAATTGATTTCTTAGGGCACTATTCCGACGTAATTTTGCGAGAGAAATCGATTGAGCGCAGTCCCAATACGCTGCGAGCAGCGCCTGAAAAGTTACAGCCGAAAAACTGCAGATTTTCGTCGTCATTCCTCTGCTGTTGGTCCCACGCTCTTTTTCATGTGTTTTTTGAGTTCCTGGTGGTCGAATTACTCTAGAAAGGGTCATACTAATCGATTCGGAGACGCAAAATTTTCGACTCCGAAAATCGAGGAAAAACTAACGCTAACCCCTTTGGATTTTTGTCGAAAATTTCGACGATTTTAAAAAAGGCTGCAATCGATTTCTTAGGGCACTATTCCGACGTAATTTTGCGAGAGAAATCGATTGAGCGCAGTCCCAATACGCTGCGAGCAGCGCCTAAGAAGTGACAGCCGAAAAACTGCAGATTTTCGTCGTCATTTCTCTGCTGTTGGTCCTACGCTCTTTTCCAGGTGTTTTTTGAGTTCCTGGTGGTCGAATTACTCTAGAAAGGGTCATACTAATCGATTCGAAGACGCAAAATTTTCGACTCCGAAAATCGAGGAAAAACTAAGGCTAACCCCTTTGGATTTTTGTCAAAAATTTCGACGATTTTAAAAAAGGCTGCAATTGATTTCCTAGGGCACTATTTCGACGTAATTTTGCGAGAGAAATCGATTGAGCGCAGTCCCAATACGCTGCGAGCAGCGCCTGAAAAGTTACAGCCGAAAAACTGCAGATTTTCGTCGTCATTCCTCTGCTGTTGGTCCCACGCTCTTTTTCATGTGTTTTTTGAGTTCCTGGTGGCCGAATTACTCTAGAAAGGGTCATACTAATCGATTCGGAGACGCAAAATTTTCGGCTCCGAAAATCGAGAAAAAACTAAGGCTAACCCCTTTGGATTTTTGTCGAAAATTTCGACGATTTTAAAAAAGGCTGCAATCAATTTATTAGGGCACTATTCCGACGTAATTTTGCGAGAGAAATCGTTTGAGCGCAGTCCCAATACGCTGCGAGCAGCGCCTGAAAAGTTACAGCCGAAAAACTGCAGATTTTCGTCGTCATTTCTCTGCTGTTGGTCCTACGCTCTTTTTCATGTGTTTTTTGAGTTCCTGGTGGCCGAAATACTCTAGAAAGGGTCATACCTATCGATTCGGGGACGCAAAATTTTCGGCTCCGAAAATCGAGAAAAAACTAAGGCTAACCCCTTTGGATTTTTGTCGAAAATTTCGACGATTTTAAAAAAGGCTGCAATTAATTTATTAGGGCACTATTTCGACGTAATTTCGCGAGAGAAATCGTTTGAGCGCAGTCCCAATACGCTGCGAGCAGCGCCTGAAAAGTTACAGCCGAAAAACTGCAGATTTTCGTCGTCATTTCTCTGCTGTTGGTCCTACGCTCTTTTTCATGTGTTTTTTGAGTTCCTGGTGGCCGAATTACTCTAGAAAGGGTCATACCTATCGATTCGGGGACGCAATATTTTCGACTCCGAAAATCGAGAAAAAACTAAGGCTAACCCCTTTGGATTTTTGTCGAAAATTTCGACGATTTTGAAAAAGGCTGCAATTAATTCATTAGGGCAGTATTCCGACGTAATTTTGCAAGAGAAATCGATTGAGCGCAGTCCCAATACGCTGCGAGCAGCGCCTGAAAAGTTACAGCCAAAAAACCGCAGATTTTCGTCGTCATTTCTCTGCTGTTGGTCCTACGCTCTTGTTCATGTGTTTTTTGAGTTCCTGGTGGCCGAATTACTCTAGAAAGGGTCATACTAATCGATTCGGAGACGCAAAATTTTCGGCTCCGAAAATCGAGAAAAAACTAAGGCTAACCCCTTTGGATTTTTGTCGAAAATTTCGACGATTACGAAAAAGGCTGGAATTGATTTCTTAGGGCACTATTCCGACGTAATTTTGCGAGAGAAATCGATTGAGCGCAGTCCCAATACGCTGCGAGCAGCGCCTGAAAAGTTACAGCCGAAAAACTGCAGATTTTCGTCGTCATTCCTCTGCTGTTGGTCCCACGCTCTTTTTCATGTGTTTTTTGAGTTCCTGGTGGTCGAATTACTCTAGAAAGGGTCATACTAATCGATTCGGAGACGCAAAATTTTCGACTCCGAAAATCGAGGAAAAACTAAGGCTAACCCCTTTGGATTTTTGTCGAAAATTTCGACGATTTTAAAAAAGGCTGCAATTGATTTCTTAGGGCACTATTCCGACGTAATTTTGCGAGAGAAATCGATTGAGCGCAGTCCCAATACGCTGCGAGCAGCGCCTAAGAAGTGACAGCCGAAAAACTGCAGATTTTCGTCGTCATTTCTCTGCTGTTGGTCCTACGCTCTTTTCCAGGTGTTTTTTGAGTTCCTGGTGGTCGAATTACTCTAGAAAGGGTCATACTAATCGATTCGAAGACGCAAAATTTTCGACTCCGAAAATCGAGGAAAAACTAAGGCTAACCCCTTTGGATTTTTGTCAAAAATTTCGACGATTTTAAAAAAGGCTGCAATTGATTTCCTAGGGCACTATTTCGACGTAATTTTGCGAGAGAAATCGATTGAGCGCAGTCCCAATACGCTGCGAGCAGCGCCTGAAAAGTTACAGCCGAAAAACTGCGGATTTTCGTCGTCATTTCTCTGCTGTTGGTCCTACGCTCTTTTTCATGTGGTTTTTGATTTCCTGGTGGTCGAATTACTCTGAAAAGGGTCATACTAATCGATTCGGAGACGCAAAATTTTCGACTCCGGAAATCGAGAAGAAACTAAGGCTAACCCCTTTGGATTTTTGTCGAAAATTTCGACGATTTTAAAAAAGGCTGCAATTAATTCCTCAAGGCACTATTCCGACGTAATTTTGCGAGAGAAATCGATTGAGCGCAGTCCCAATACGCTGCGAGCAGCGCCTGAAAAGTTACAGCCGAAAAACTGCAGATTTTCGTCGTCATTTCTCTGCTGTTGGTCCTACGCTCTTTTCCAGGTGTTTTTTGAGTTCCTGGTGGTCGAATTACTCTAGAAAGGGTCATACTAATCGATTCGAAGACGCAAAATTTTCGACTCCGAAAATCGAGGAAAAACTAAGGCTAACCCCTTTGGATTTTTGTCGAAAATTTCGACGATTTTGAAAAAGGCTGCAATTAATTCATTAGGGCAGTATTCCGACGTAATTTTGCGAGAGAAATCGATTGAGCGCAGTCCCAATACGCTGCGAGCAGTGCCTGAAAAGTTACAGCCGAAAAACTGCAGATTTTCGTCGTCATTTCTCTGCTGTTGGTCCTACGCTCTTCTTCATGTGTTTTTTGAGTTCCTGGTGGCCGAATTACTCTAGAAAGGGTCATACTAATCGATTCGGAGACGCAAAATTTTCGGCTCCGAAAATCGAGAAAAAACTAAGGCTAACCCCTTTGGATTTTTGTCGAAAATTTCGACGATTACGAAAAAGGCTGCAATTAATTTATTAGGGCAGTATTCCGACGTAATTTTGCGAGAGAAATCGATTGAGCGCAGTCCCAATACGCTGCGAGCAGCGCCTGAAAAGTTACAGCCGAAAAACTGCAGATTTTCGTCGTCATTTCTCTGCTGTTGGTCCTACGCTCTTTTTCATGTGTTTTTTGAGTTCCTGGTGGTCGAATTACTCTAGAAAGGGTCATACTAATCGATTCGGAGACGCAAAATTTTCGGCTCCGAAAATCGAGAAAAAACTAAGGCTAACCCCTTTGGATTTTTGTCGAAAATTTCGACGATTACGAAAAAGGCTGGAATTGATTTCTTAGGGCACTATTCCGACGTAATTTTGCGAGAGAAATCGATTGAGCGCAGTCACAATACGCTGCGAGCAGCGCCTGAAAAGTTACAGCCGAAAAACTGCAGATTTTCGTCGTCATTTCTCTGCTGTTGGTCCTACGCTCTTTTCCAGGTGTTTTTTGAGTTCCTGGTGGTCGTATTACTCTAGAAAGGGTCATACTAATCGATTCGGAGACGCAAAATTTTCGGCTCCGAAAATCGAGAAAAAACTGAGGCTAATCCCTTTGGATTTTTGTCGAAAATTTCGACGATTTTGAAGAAGGCTGCAATTAATTCATTAGGGCAGTATTCCGACGTAATTTTGCGAGAGAAATCGATTGAGCGCAGTCCCAATACGCTGCGAGCAGTGCCTGAAAAGTTACAGCCGAAAAACTGCAGATTTTCGTCGTCATTTCTCTGCTGTTGGTCCTACGCTCTTCTTCATGTGTTTTTTGAGTTCCTGGTGGCCGAATTACTCTAGAAAGGGTCATACTAATCGATTCGGAGACGCAAAATTTTCGACTCCGAAAATCGAGAAAAAACTAAGGCTAACCCCTTTGGATTTTTGTCGAAAATTTCGACAATTACGAAAAAGGCTGGAATTGATTTCTTAGGGCACTATTCCGACGTAATTTTGCGAGAGAAATCGATTGAGCGCAGTCCCAATACGCTGCGAGCAGCGCCTGAAAAGTTACAGCCGAAAAACTGCAGATTTTCGTCGTCATTCCTCTGCTGTTGGTCCCACGCTCTTTTTCATGTGTTTTTTGAGTTCCTGGTGGTCGAATTACTCTGGAAAGGGTCATACTAATCGATTCGGAGACGCAAAATTTTCGACTCCGAAAATCGAGGAAAAACTAAGGCTAACCCCTTTGGATTTTTGTCGAAAATTTCGACGATTTTAGAAAAGGCTGCAATTAATTTCTTAGGGCACTATTCCGACGTAATTTTGCGAGATAAATCGATTGAGCGCAGTCCCAATACGCTGCGAGCAGCGCCTGAAAAGTTACGGCCGAAAAACTGCAGATTTTCGTCGTCATTTCTCTGCTGTTGGTCCTACGCTCTTTTTCATGTGTTTTTTGAGTTCCTGGTGGCCGAATTACTCTAGAAAGGGTCATACTAATCGATTCGGAGACGCAAAATTTTCGGCTCCGAAAATCGAGAAAAAACTAAGGCTAACCCCTTTGGATTTTTGTCGAAAATTTCGACGATTTTAAAAAAGGCTGCAATTGATTTCTTAGGGCACTATTCCGACGTAATTTTGCGAGAGAAATCGATTGAGCGCAGTCCCAATACGCTGCGAGCAGCGCCTGAAAAGTTACAGCCGAAAAACTGCAGATTTTCGTCGTCATTTCTCTGCTGTTGGTCCTACGCTCTTTTTCGTGTGTTTTTTGAGTTCCTGGAGGCCGAATTACTCTAGAAAGGGTCATACCTATCGATTCGGGGACGCAAAATTTTCGACTCCGAAAATCGAGAAAAAACTAAGGCTAACCCCTTTGGATTTTTGTCGAAAATTTCGACGATTTTGAAAAAGGCTGCAATTAATTCATTAGTGCAGTATTCCGACGTAATTTTGCGAGAGAAATCGATTGAGCGCAGTCCCAATACGCTGCGAGCAGCGCCTGAGAAGTTACAGCCGAAAAACTGCAGATTTTCGTCGTCATTTCTCTGCTGTTGGTCCTACGCTCTTTTTCATGTGTTTTTTGAGTTCCTGGTGGCCGAATTACTCTAGAAAGGGTCATACTAATCGATTCGGAGACGCAAAATTTTCGACTCCGAAAATCGAGAAGAAACTAAGGCTAACCCCTTTGGATTTTTGTCGAAGATTTCGACAATTTTAAGAAAGGCTGCAATTAATTTATTAGGGCACTATTCCGACGAAATTTTGCGAGAGAAATCGTTTTAGCGCAGTCCCAATACGCTGCGAGCAGCGCCTGAAAAGTTACAGCCGAAAAACTGCAGATTTTCGTCGTCATTTCTCTGCTGTTGGTCCTACGCTCTTTTCCAGGTGTTTTTTGAGTTCCTGGTGGTCGAATTACTCTAGAAAGGGTCATACTAATCGATTCGGAGACGCAAAATTTTCGACTCCGAAAATCGAGGAAAAACTAAGGCTAACCCCTTTGGATTTTTGTCGAAAATTTCGACGATTTTAAGAAAGGCTGCAATTGATTTCCTAGGGCACTATTCCGACGTAATTTTGCGAGAGAAATCGATTGAGCGCAGTCCCAATACGCTGCGAGCAGCGCCTGAAAAGTTACAGCCGAAAAACTGCAGATTTTCGTCGTCATTTCTCTGCTGTTGGTCCTACGCTCTTTTTCATGTGTTTTTTGAGTTCCTGGTGGTCGAATTACTCTGAAAAGGGTCATACTAATCGATTCGGAGACGCAAAATTTTCGACTCCGAAAATCGAGGAAAAACTAAGGCTAACCCCTTTGGATTTTTGTCGAAAATTTCGAAGATTTTAAAAAAGGCTGCAATTAATTTATTAGGGCACTATTCCGACGTAATTTTGCGAGAGAAATCGTTTGAGCGCAGTCCCAATACGCTGCGAGCAGCGCCTGAAAAGTTACAGCCGAAAAACTGCAGATTTTCGTCGTCATTTCTCTGCTGTTGGTCCTACGCTCTTTTCCAGGTGTTTTTTGAGTTCCTGGTGGTCGAATTACTCTAGAAAGGGTCATACTAATCGATTCGGAGACGCAAAATTTTCGACTCCGAAAATCGAGGAAAAACTAAGGCTAACCCCTTTGGATTTTTGTCGAAAATTTCGACGATTTTAAAAAAGGCTGCAATTGATTTCTTAGGGCACTATTCCGACGTAATTTTGCGAGAGAAATCGATTGAGCGCAGTCCCAATACGCTGCGAGCAGCGCCTGAAAAGTTACAGCCGAAAAACTGCAGATTTTCGTCGTCATTTCTCTGCTGTTGGTCCTACGCTCTTTTCCAGGTGTTTTTTGAGTTCCTGGTGGTCGAATTACTCTAGAAAGGGTCATACTAATCGATTCGGAGACGCAAAATTTTCGACTCCGAAAATCGAGAAGAAACTAAGGCTAACCCCTTTGGATTTTTGTCAAAAATTTCGACGATTTTGGAAAAGGCTGCAATTAATTTCTTAGGGCACTATTCCGACGTAATTTTGCGAGATAAATCGATTGAGCGCAGTCCCAATACGCTGCGAGCAGCGCCTGAAAAGTTACGGCCGAAAAACTGCAGATTTTCGTCGTCATTTCTCTGCTGTTGGTCCTACGCTCTTTTTCATGTGTTTTTTGAGTTCCTGGTGGCCGAAATACTCTAGAAAGGGTCATACTAATCGATTCGGAGACGCAAAATTTTCGGCTCCGAAAATCGAGAAAAAACTAAGGCTAACCCCTTTGGATTTTTGTCGAAAATTTCGACAATTACGAAAAAGGCTGGAATTGATTTCTTAGGGCACTATTCCGACGTAATTTTGCGAGAGAAATCGATTGAGCGCAGTCCCAATACGCTGCGAGCAGCGCCTGAAAAGTTACAGCCGAAAAACTGCAGATTTTCGTCGTCATTTCTCTGCTGTTGGTCCTACGCTCTTTTTCATGTGTTTTTTGAGTTCCTGGTGGCCGAGTTACTCTAGAAAGGGTCATACCAATCGATTCGGAGACGCAAAATTTTCGGCTCCGAAAATCGAGAAAAAACTAAGGCTAACCCCTTTGGATTTTTGTCGAAAATTTCGACGATTTTAAAAAAGGCTGCAATTGATTTCTTAGGGCACTATTCCGACGTAATTTTGCGAGAGAAATCGATTGAGCGCAGTCCCAATACGCTGCGAGCAGCGCCTAAGAAGTGACAGCCGAAAAACTGCAGATTTTCGTCGTCATTTCTCTGCTGTTGGTCCTACGCTCTTTTCCAGGTGTTTTTTGAGTTCCTGGTGGTCGAATTACTCTAGAAAGGGTCATACTAATCGATTCGAAGACGCAAAATTTTCGACTCCGAAAATCGAGGAAAAACTAAGGCTAACCCCTTTGGATTTTTGTCAAAAATTTCGACGATTTTAAAAAAGGCTGCAATTGATTTCCTAGGGCACTATTTCGACGTAATTTTGCGAGAGAAATCGATTGAGCGCAGTCCCAATACGCTGCGAGCAGCGCCTGAAAAGTTACAGCCGAAAAACTGCAGATTTTCGTCGTCATTTCTCTGCTGTTGGTCCTACGCTCTTTTTCATGTGGTTTTTGATTTCCTGGTGGTCGAATTACTCTGAAAAGGGTCATACTAATCGATTCGGAGACGCAAAATTTTCGACTCCGGAAATCGAGAAGAAACTAAGGCTAACCCCTTTGGATTTTTGTCGAAAATTTCGACGATTTTAAAAAAGGCTGCAATTAATTTCTTAAGGCACTATTCCGACGTAATTTTGCGAGAGAAATCGATTGAGCGCAGTCCCAATACGCTGCGAGCAGCGCCTGAAAAGTTACAGCCGAAAAACTGCAGATTTTCGTCGTCATTTCTCTGCTGTTGGTCCTACGCTCTTTTCCAGGTGTTTTTTGAGTTCCTGGTGGTCGAATTACTCTCGAAAGGGTCATACTAATCGATTCGAAGACGCAAAATTTTCGACTCCGAAAATCGAGGAAAAACTAAGGCTAACCCCTTTGGATTTTTGTCGAAAATTTCGACGATTTTAAAAAAGGCTGCAATTAATTTATTAGGGCACTATTCCGACGTAATTTTGCGAGAGAAATCGTTTGAGCGCAGTCCCAATACGCTGCGAGCAGCGCCTGAAAAGTTACAGCCGAAAAACTGCAGATTTTCGTCGTCATTTCTCTGCTGTTGGTCCTACGCTCTTTTTCATGTGTTTTTTGAGTTCCTGGTGGCCGAAATACTCTAGAAAGGGTCATACCTATCGATTCGGGGACGCAAAATTTTCGGCTCCGAAAATCGAGAAAAAACTAAGGCTAACCCCTTTGGATTTTTGTCGAAAATTTCGACGATCACAAAAAAGGCTGCAATTGATTTCTTAGGGCACTATTCCGACGTAATTTTGCGAGAGAAATCGATTGAGCGCAGTCCCAATACGCTGCGAGCAGCGCCTGAAAAGTTACAGCCGAAAAACTGCAGATTTTCGTCGTCATTTCTCTGCTGTTGGTCCTACGCTCGTTTTCATGTGTTTTTTGAGTTCCTGGTGGTCGAATTACTCTGGAAAGGGTCATACTAATCGATTCGGAGACGCAAAATTTTCGACTCCGAAAATCGAGAAAAAACTAAGGCTAACCCCTTTGGATTTTTGTCGAAAATTTCGACGATTTTGAAAAAGGCTGCAATTAATTCATTAGGGCAGTATTCCGACGTAATTTTGCGAGAGAAATCGATTGAGCGCAGTCCCAATACGCTGCGAGCAGCGCCTAAAAAGTTACAGCCGAAAAACTGCAGATTTTCGTCGTCATTTCTCTGCTGTTGGTCCTACGCTCTTTTTCGTGTGTTTTTTGAGTTCCTGGAGGCCGAATTACTCTAGAAAGGGTCATACTAATCGATTCGGAGACGCAAAATTTTCGGCTCCGAAAATCGAGAAAAAACTAAGGCTAACCCCTTTGGATTTTTGTCGAAAATTTCGACGATTACGAAAAAGGCTGGAATTGATTTCTTAGGGCACTATTCCGACGTAATTTTGCGAGAGAAATCGATTGAGCGCAGTCCCAATACGCTGCGAGCAGCGCCTGAAAAGTTACAGCCGAAAAACTGCAGATTTTCGTCGTCATTCCTCTGCTGTTGGTCCCACGCTCTTTTTCATGTGTTTTTTGAGTTCCTGGTGGCCGAATTACTCTAGAAAGGGTCATACTAATCGATTCGGAGACGCAAAATTTTCGGCTCCGAAAATCGAGAAAAAACTAAGGCTAACCCCTTTTGATTTTTGTCGGAAATTTCGACGATTTTAAAAAAGGCTGCAATTAATTTATTAAGGCACTATTCCGACGTAATTTTGCGAGAGAAATCGTTTGAGCGCAGTCCCAATACGCTGCGAGCAGCGCCTGAAAAGTTACAGCCGAAAAACTGCAGATTTTCGTCGTCATTTCTCTGCTGTTGGTCCTACGCTCTTTTTCATGTGTTTTTTGAGTTCCTGGTGGCCGAATTACTCTAGAAAGGGTCATACTAATCGATTCGGAGACGCAAAATTTTCAGCTCCGAAAATCGAGAAAAAACTAAGGCTAACCCCTTCGGATTTTTGTCGAAAATTTCGACGATTTTAAGAAAGGCTGCAATTGATTTCCTAGGGCACTATTCCGACGTAATTTTGCGAGAGAAATCGATTGAGCGCAGTCCCAATACGCTGCGAGCAGCGCCTGAAAAGTTACAGCCGAAAAACTGCAGATTTTCGTCGTCATTTCTCTGCTGTTGGTCCTACGCTCTTTTCCAGGTGTTTTTTGAGTTCCTGGTGGTCGAATTACTCTAGAAAGGGTCATACTAATCGAATCGGAGACGCAAAATTTTCGGCTCCGAAAATCGAGAAAAAACTAAGGCTAACCCCTTAGGATTTTTGTCGGAAATTTCGACGATTTTAAAAAAGGCTGCAATTAATTTATTAGGGCACTATTCCGACGTAATTTTGCGTGAGAAATCGTTTGAGCGCAGTCCCAATACGCTGCGAGCAGCGCCTGAAAAGTTACAGCCGAAAAACTGCAGATTTTCGTCGTCATTTCTCTGCTGTTGGTCCTACGCTTTTTTTCATGTGTTTTTTGAGTTCCTGGTGGCCGAATTACTCCAGAAAGGGTCATACCTATCGATTCGGGGACGCAATATTTTCGACTCCGAAAATCGAGAAAAAACTAAGGCTAACCCCTCTGGATTTTTGTCGAAAATTTCGACGATTTTGAAAAAGGCTGCAAATAATTCATTAGTGCAGTATTCCGACGTAATTTTGCGAGAGAAATCGATTGAGCGCAGTCCCAATACGCTGCGAGCAGCGCCTGAAAAGTTACAGCCGAAAAACCACAGATTTTCGTCGTCATTTCTCTGCTGTTGGTCCTACGCTCTTTTCCAGGTGTTTTTTGAGTTCCTGGTGGTCGAATTACTCTAGAAAGGGTCATACTAATCGATTCGAAGACGCAAAATTTTCGGCTCCGAAAATCGAGAAAAAACTAAGGCTAACCCCTTTGGATTTTTGTCGAAAATTTCGACGATTACGAAAAAGGCTGGAATTGATTTCTTAGGGCACTATTCCGACGTAATTTTGCGAGAGAAATCGATTGAGCGCAGTCCCAATACGCTGCGAGCAGCGCCTGAAAAGTTACAGCCGAAAAACTGCAGATTTTCGTCGTCATTCCTCTGCTGTTGGTCCCACGCTCTTTTTCATGTGTTTTTTGAGTTCCTGGTGGCCGAATTACTCTAGAAAGGGTCATACTAATCGAATCGGAGACGCAAAATTTTCGGCTCCGAAAATCGAGAAAAAACTAAGGCTAACCCCTTAGGATTTTTGTCGGAAATTTCGACGATTTTAAAAAAGGCTGCAATTAATTTATTAGGGCACTATTCCGACGTAATTTTGCGTGAGAAATCGTTTGAGCGCAGTCCCAATACGCTGCGAGCAGCGCCTGAAAAGTTACAGCCGAAAAACTGCAGATTTTCGTCGTCATTTCTCTGCTGTTGGTCCTACGCTTTTTTTCATGTGTTTTTTGAGTTCCTGGTGGCCGAATTACTCCAGAAAGGGTCATACCTATCGATTCGGGGACGCAATATTTTCGACTCCGAAAATCGAGAAAAAACTAAGGCTAACCCCTCTGGATTTTTGTCGAAAATTTCGACGATTTTGAAAAAGGCTGCAAATAATTCATTAGTGCAGTATTCCGACGTAATTTTGCGAGAGAAATCGATTGAGCGCAGTCCCAATACGCTGCGAGCAGCGCCTGAAAAGTTACAGCCGAAAAACCACAGATTTTCGTCGTCATTTCTCTGCTGTTGGTCCTACGCTCTTTTCCAGGTGTTTTTTGAGTTCCTGGTGGTCGAATTACTCTAGAAAGGGTCATACTAATCGATTCGAAGACGCAAAATTTTCGGCTCCGAAAATCGAGAAAAAACTAAGGCTAACCCCTTTGGATTTTTGTCGAAAATTTCGACGATTACGAAAAAGGCTGGAATTGATTTCTTAGGGCACTATTCCGACGTAATTTTGCGAGAGAAATCGATTGAGCGCAGTCCCAATACGCTGCGAGCAGCGCCTGAAAAGTTACAGCCGAAAAACTGCAGATTTTCGTCGTCATTCCTCTGCTGTTGGTCCCACGCTCTTTTTCATGTGTTTTTTGAGTTCCTGGTGGCCGAATTACTCTAGAAAGGGTCATACTAATCGATTCGGAGACGCAAAATTTTCGGCTCCGAAAATCGAGAAAAAACTAAGGCTAACCCCTTTGGATTTTTGTCGAAAATTCCGACGATTTTAAAAAAGGCTGCAATTAATTTATTAGGGCACTATTCCGACGTAATTTTGCGGGAGAAATCGATTGAGCGCAGTCCCAATACGCTGCGAGCAGCGCCTGAAAAGTTACAGCCGAAAAACTGCAGATTTTCGTCGTCATTTCTCTGCTGTTGGTCCTACGCTCTTTTTCGTGTGTTTTTTGAGTTCCTGGTGGCCGAATTACTCTAGAAAGGGTCATACTAATCGATTCGGAGACGCAAAATTTTCGGCTCCGAAAATCGAGAAAAAACTAAGGCTAACCCCTTTGGATTTTTGTCGAAAATTTCGACGATTACGAAAAAGGCTGGAATTGATTTCTTAGGGCACTATTCCGACGTAATTTTGCGAGAGAAATCGATTGAGCGCAGTCCCAATACGCTGCGAGCAGCGCCTGAAAAGTTACAGCCGAAAAACTGCAGATTTTCGTCGTCATTCCTCTGCTGTTGGTCCCACGCTCTTTTTCATGTGTTTTTTGAGTTCCTGGTGGTCGAATTACTCTAGAAAGGGTCATACTAATCGATTCGGAGACGCAAAATTTTCGACTCCGAAAATCGAGGAAAAACTAAGGCTAACCCCTTTGGATTTTTGTCGAAAATTTCGACGATTTTAAAAAAGGCTGCAATCGATTTCTTAGGGCACTATTCCGACGTAATTTTGCGAGAGAAATCGATTGAGCGCAGTCCCAATACGCTGCGAGCAGCGCCTAAGAAGTGACAGCCGAAAAACTGCAGATTTTCGTCGTCATTTCTCTGCTGTTGGTCCTACGCTCTTTTCCAGGTGTTTTTTGAGTTCCTGGTGGTCGAATTACTCTAGAAAGGGTCATACTAATCGATTCGAAGACGCAAAATTTTCGACTCCGAAAATCGAGGAAAAACTAAGGCTAACCCCTTTGGATTTTTGTCAAAAATTTCGACGATTTTAAAAAAGGCTGCAATTGATTTCCTAGGGCACTATTTCGACGTAATTTTGCGAGAGAAATCGATTGAGCGCAGTCCCAATACGCTGCGAGCAGCGCCTGAAAAGTTACAGCCGAAAAACTGCAGATTTTCGTCGTCATTCCTCTGCTGTTGGTCCCACGCTCTTTTTCATGTGTTTTTTGAGTTCCTGGTGGCCGAATTACTCTAGAAAGGGTCATACTAATCGATTCGGAGACGCAAAATTTTCGGCTCCGAAAATCGACAAAAAACTAAGGCTAACCCCTTTGGATTTTTGTCGAAAATTTCGACGATTTTAAAAAAGGCTGCAATTAATTTATTAGGGCACTATTCCGACGTAATTTTGCGAGAGAAATCGTTTGAGCGCAGTCCCAATACGCTGCGAGCAGCGCCTGAAAAGTTACAGCCGAAAAACTGCAGATTTTCGTCGTCATTTCTCTGCTGTTGGTCCTACGCTCTTTTTCATGTGTTTTTTGAGTTCCTGGTGGCCGAAATACTCTAGAAAGGGTCATACCTATCGATTCGGGGACGCAAAATTTTCGGCTCCGAAAATCGAGAAAAAACTAAGGCTAACCCCTTTGGATTTTTGTCGAAAATTTCGACGATTTTAAAAAAGGCTGCAATTAATTTATTAGGGCACTATTTCGACGTAATTTCGCGAGAGAAATCGTTTGAGCGCAGTCCCAATACGCTGCGAGCAGCGCCTGAAAAGTTACAGCCGAAAAACTGCAGATTTTCGTCGTCATTTCTCTGCTGTTGGTCCTACGCTCTTTTTCATGTGTTTTTTGAGTTCCTGGTGGCCGAATTACTCTAGAAAGGGTCATACCTATCGATTCGGGGACGCAATATTTTCGACTCCGAAAATCGAGAAAAAACTAAGGCTAACCCCTCTGGATTTTTGTCGAAAATTTCGACGATTTTGAAAAAGGCTGCAATTAATTCATTAGGGCAGTATTCCGACGTAATTTTGCAAGAGAAATCGATTGAGCGCAGTCCCAATACGCTGCGAGCAGCGCCTGAAAAGTTACAGCCAAAAAACCGCAGATTTTCGTCGTCATTTCTCTGCTGTTGGTCCTACGCTCTTTTTCATGTGTTTTTTGAGTTCCTGGTGGCCGAATTACTCTAGAAAGGGTCATACTAATCGATTCGGAGACGCAAAATTTTCGGCTCCGAAAATCGAGAAAAAACTAAGGCTAACCCCTTTGGATTTTTGTCGAAAATTTCGACGATTACGAAAAAGGCTGGAATTGATTTCTTAGGGCACTATTCCGACGTAATTTTGCGAGAGAAATCGATTGAGCGCAGTCCCAATACGCTGCGAGCAGCGCCTGAAAAGTTACAGCCGAAAAACTGCAGATTTTCGTCGTCATTCCTCTGCTGTTGGTCCCACGCTCTTTTTCATGTGTTTTTTGAGTTCCTGGTGGTCGAATTACTCTAGAAAGGGTCATACTAATCGATTCGGAGACGCAAAATTTTCGACTCCGAAAATCGAGGAAAAACTAAGGCTAACCCCTTTGGATTTTTGTCGAAAATTTCGACGATTTTAAAAAAGGCTGCAATCGATTTCTTAGGGCACTATTCCGACGTAATTTTGCGAGAGAAATCGATTGAGCGCAGTCCCAATACGCTGCGAGCAGCGCCTAAGAAGTGACAGCCGAAAAACTGCAGATTTTCGTCGTCATTTCTCTGCTGTTGGTCCTACGCTCTTTTCCAGGTGTTTTTTGAGTTCCTGGTGGTCGAATTACTCTAGAAAGGGTCATACTAATCGATTCGAAGACGCAAAATTTTCGACTCCGAAAATCGAGGAAAAACTAAGGCTAACCCCTTTGGATTTTTGTCAAAAATTTCGACGATTTTAAAAAAGGCTGCAATTGATTTCCTAGGGCACTATTTCGACGTAATTTTGCGAGAGAAATCGATTGAGCGCAGTCCCAATACGCTGCGAGCAGCGCCTGAAAAGTTACAGCCGAAAAACTGCAGATTTTCGTCGTCATTTCTCTGCTGTTGGTCCTACGCTCTTTTCCAGGTGTTTTTTGAGTTCCTGGTGGTCGAATTACTCTAGAAAGGGTCATACTAATCGATTCGAAGACGCAAAATTTTCGACTCCGAAAATCGAGGAAAAACTAAGGCTAACCCCTTTGGATTTTTGTCGAAAATTTCGACGATTTTGAAAAAGGCTGCAATTAATTCATTAGGGCAGTATTCCGACGTAATTTTGCGAGAGAAATCGATTGAGCGCAGTCCCAATACGCTGCGAGCAGTGCCTGAAAAGTTACAGCCGAAAAACTGCAGATTTTCGTCGTCATTTCTCTGCTGTTGGTCCTACGCTCTTCTTCATGTGTTTTTTGAGTTCCTGGTGGCCGAATTACTCTAGAAAGGGTCATACTAATCGATTCGGAGACGCAAAATTTTCGGCTCCGAAAATCGAGAAAAAACTAAGGCTAACCCCTTTGGATTTTTGTCGAAAATTTCGACGATTACGAAAAAGGCTGCAATTAATTTATTAGGGCAGTATTCCGACGTAATTTTGCGAGAGAAATCGATTGAGCGCAGTCCCAATACGCTGCGAGCAGCGCCTGAAAAGTTACAGCCGAAAAACTGCAGATTTTCGTCGTCATTTCTCTGCTGTTGGTCCTACGCTCTTTTTCATGTGTTTTTTGAGTTCCTGGTGGTCGAATTACTCTAGAAAGGGTCATACTAATCGATTCGGAGACGCAAAATTTTCGGCTCCGAAAATCGAGAAAAAACTAAGGCTAACCCCTTTGGATTTTTGTCGAAAATTTCGACGATTACGAAAAAGGCTGGAATTGATTTCTTAGGGCACTATTCCGACGTAATTTTGCGAGAGAAATCGATTGAGCGCAGTCACAATACGCTGCGAGCAGCGCCTGAAAAGTTACAGCCGAAAAACTGCAGATTTTCGTCGTCATTTCTCTGCTGTTGGTCCTACGCTCTTTTCCAGGTGTTTTTTGAGTTCCTGGTGGTCGTATTACTCTAGAAAGGGTCATACTAATCGATTCGGAGACGCAAAATTTTCGGCTCCGAAAATCGAGAAAAAACTGAGGCTAATCCCTTTGGATTTTTGTCGAAAATTTCGACGATTTTGAAGAAGGCTGCAATTAATTCATTAGGGCAGTATTCCGACGTAATTTTGCGAGAGAAATCGATTGAGCGCAGTCCCAATACGCTGCGAGCAGTGCCTGAAAAGTTACAGCCGAAAAACTGCAGATTTTCGTCGTCATTTCTCTGCTGTTGGTCCTACGCTCTTCTTCATGTGTTTTTTGAGTTCCTGGTGGCCGAATTACTCTAGAAAGGGTCATACTAATCGATTCGGAGACGCAAAATTTTCGGCTCCGAAAATCGAGAAAAAACTAAGGCTAACCCCTTTGGATTTTTGTCGAAAATTTCGACGATTACGAAAAAGGCTGCAATTAATTTATTAGGGCAGTATTCCGACGTAATTTTGCGAGAGAAATCGATTGAGCGCAGTCCCAATACGCTGCTAGCAGCGCCTGAAAAGTTACAGCCGAAAAACTGCAGATTTTCGTCGTCATTTCTCTGCTGTTGGTCCTACGCTCTTTTTCATGTGTTTTTTGAGTTCCTGGTGGCCGAATTACTCTAGAAAGGGTCATACCTATCGATTCGGGGACGCAAAATTTTCGGCTCCGAAAATCGAGAAAAAACTTAGGCTAACCCCTTTGGATTTTTGTCGAAAATTTCGACGATTTCGAAAAAGGCTGCAATTGATTTCTTAGGGCACTATTCCAACGTAATTTTGCGAGAGAAATCGTTTGAGCGCAGTCCCAATACGCTGCGAGCAGCGCCTGAAAAGTTACAGCCGAAAAACTGCAGATTTTCGTCGTCATTTCTCTGCTGTTGGTCCTACGCTCTTTTCCAGGTGTTTTTTGAGTTCCTGGTGGTCGAATTACTCTAGAAAGGGTCATACTAATCGATTCGGAGACGCAAAATTTTCGGCTCCGAAAATCGAGAAAAAACTAAGGCTAACCCCTTTGGATTTTTGTCGAAAATTTCGACGATTACGAAAAAGGCTGGAATTGATTTCTTAGGGCACTATTCCGACGTAATTTTGCGAGAGAAATCGATTGAGCGCAGTCACAATACGCTGCGAGCAGCGCCTGAAAAGTTACAGCCGAAAAACTGCAGATTTTCGTCGTCATTTCTCTGCTGTTGGTCCTACGCTCTTTTTCATGTGTTTTTTGAGTTCCTGGTGGCCGAATTACTCTAGACAGGGTCATACCTATCGATTCGGGGACGCAAAATTTTCGGCTCCGAAAATCGAGAAAAAACTTAGGCTAACCCCTTTGGATTTTTGTCGAAAATTTCGACGATTACGAAAAAGGCTGCAATTGATTTCTTAGGGCACTATTCCGACGTAATTTTGCGAGAGAAATCGTTTGAGCGCAGTCCCAATACGCTGCGAGCAGCGCCTGAAAAGTTACAGCCGAAAAACTGCAGATTTTCGTCGTCATTTCTCTGCTGTTGGTCCTACGCTCTTTTTCAGGTGTTTTTTGAGTTCCTGGTGGTCGAATTACTCTAGAAAGGGTCATACTCATCGATTCGGAGACGCAAAATTTTCGGCTCCGAAAATCGAGAAAAAACTGAGGCTAACCCCTTTGGATTTTTGTCGAAAATTTCGACGATTTTGAAGAAGGCTGCAATTAATTCATTAGGGCAGTATTCCGACGTAATTTTGCGAGAGAAATCGATTGAGCGCAGTCCCAATACGCTGCGAGCAGTGCCTGAAAAGTTACAGCCGAAAAACTGCAGATTTTCGTCGTCATTTCTCTGCTGTTGGTCCTACGCTCTTCTTCATGTGTTTTTTGAGTTCCTGGTGGCCGAATTACTCTAGAAAGGGTCATACTAATCGATTCGGAGACGCAAAATTTTCGGCTTCGAAAATCGAGAAAAAACTAAGGCTAACCCCTTTGGATTTTTGTCGAAAATTTCGGCGATTACGAAAAAGGCTGCAATTAATTTATTAGGGCAGTATTTCGACGTAATTTTGCGAGACAAATCGATTGAGCGCAGTCCCAATACGCTGCGAGCAGCGCCTGAAAAGTTACAGCCGAAAAACTGCAGATTTTCGTCGTCATTTCTCTGCTGTTGGTCCCACGCTCTCTTTCATGTTTTTTTTGAGTTCCTGGTGGTCGAATTACTCTAGAAAGGGTCATACTAATCGATTCGGAGACGCAAAATTTTCGGCTCCGAAAATCGAGAAAAAACTCAGGCTAACCCCTTTGGATTTTTGTCGAAAATTTCGACGATTACGAAAAAGGCTGGAATTGATTTCTTAGGGCACTATTTCGACGTAATTTCGCCAGAGAAATTGATCAAATTTAGTCTAAATACGCTGCTAGAAACGGATTAAAAGTTACAGCAAAAAAACTAAAGAATATTTAGAATTTTTTCAGTTCGTTGTCTTTCGCCGTTCCTCATATCTGAGTAGCTACCTCTGATGGTCTGATCAGTCTCCAAAAATGACAAAATCAGCAAGGGTCACCTTACGAACATCGGATTCAAAGTTACGTCCATAATACATGAAACCTGCTACAGATTTTCTGAAAAGTGTGAAAGAAAAAACACGTCTGCTGAGCTGAAGGTCACAGTTCATTCAATAAGCCCTCATTTTAGTACAAATGTTCGTGTATTAGCGTATAGTAATCTAACAAGTGCATAAATATAATTGAAATCAACAATCAAGAATAATACAAAGTCATCATCTACAATTACATAAGAAACTACGTACTACACAAGGAAGTAGGTGCGCAGTACACATTGTCCTTATCAGAATATAAAAAATACTACATCATATAATTAATATCATAGTTTATCATACAGCTCAAGTTTTGGCATGCGTACAGGGCCAAAACGACTTTGCAGAATGTGGTATATTTTATTATAAGGTATGATATTGTATCGTCTGATCTTCATGTAATCAATATAAAAATAAATGAACAATTAATATACAACGGTTTCCTTCGTATTCCCGTCACTGCTGGTCGTGTGCTGCTCCATTTTTTCCCATCCTGAGGGTTCAACTAGTCTAGAAAGGATTGTACAATCGATCCAAAGACAAATGATTTTTCGCTCAAAAATAAGTAAGGCTTACCCCTTCGGATTTATATTGAAAATTTCATCGGCTCTGAAAAACGCTGCAAACAGTCTTTTCATGCCCTATTCTGACGTAATTTTACGTGAGTATTCGATTGCGCGCAGTCTATAGAGTCATATAGAGCGCAGTCTGTATAGAGTTGCCAAGATCTTTACAGCTCAAAAATGGTAAGTATTTGCGTATTTTCATCGTTGTTTCTTATTTTAAGCATATGGAAGTATAGAATACTGGTACATGTTTTCTTTTCAAGAAATGAAATAAAAAGGAACAGAACCCCTTTGCATCTGTGGCCGTGTTTGTCGGTATCTCAGTCTGCCGTACCGATACTACAGATCGCATACGTATCTGCTGTAATTACGGATGTCGATAAGTTACCATTAAATGTTTGTGGCAGACGAATCTACGAAAGCCCCTCTCTTTAAGAGAATATGGTTGCTGATTTTTGCGATCGAGGGCCGAGATTATTCAAGCACGGGGTGAATCATTTGGTGAGTGCGTACAGCGCAAGTGTAACGCTGTAAGGTGTTAAACAAGTAACCATCTCTCATTTGCCTAGGTGAGAAAATACGCGTATTTGTATATAAATACTTCACATCATCAATATCATTCGGTTATTGTGCCCACGGAGTAGTAGGACTGAAATGGTAATAGACTAAAAATGTGACGAAAGAGAGCTTTCCTATTAGTTTATTTATAAAAAAATAATGCTGTGTATAAACTCCAATTTACGAAACAGCCTGCGGTACTTTTATTCTATTGAAACCCTACTTATGTTCGCCGGTACTTTATGAAAAATATAGGAACATTTTTATTGAACTGTGAACAAACTGCAAGTCATAACATTATTCGGACTGTCGTATGCGCAAAACGAATGTAGATTCTCTAATAGAATGGGGAGTAAAGAGGATAGATTTGGAAAAAAGCGGCATTTGAATGAAATGTCAAACGTTGAATTACCAAAGGCGTTCACTTCAACAGATCGTAATCATTGGCGAAAAAGATCAAGAAATGATAAAGCCTATGAACCACTAGTCGAGAGTTTGTTTAAAAAACAATTCTTAATTGAGAATGATAAGTTTATCATCCCTAAACCAGAAACTATGTTTACCGATAATCCATGGGATATAACTAAGCTACAAATATTGAAAAGAGAGCTAAATGATATAAAAAACAAGCTAAACGATTATGATATCGCTAAATGGCATCAGCATACAAGGCGAAGGAACAGAGCTGGAGATGTGCAGTGGCGTCTCCGAAATGAAATAGATCCAGAATTCCTAACTCAGGCATGGTGTAAATTCTATGAAAATTTATCCTCTTTTCCATTGGTACCAAACACTGCTGTAAAAGCTGAGAAACTTTTGTCAGTTCACCTGTGTGAAGCACCTGGTGCTTTTGTAACATCCTTAAATCACTGGCTAAGGTTGAACGCACCTAACATACAGTGGGATTGGATTGCCACGACATTAAACCCATATTATGAAGGGAATCCCCTTTCTTGCATGATAAATGATGATAGATTCATCATATCTTCCTTGAATCAATGGTGCTTCGGCAGTGATTATACTGGGAATGTGATGAATCTAAAAAACATGACGAATTTGGTTGAAAAGTGTCAAGAAAAAGGAGATGTATTATTGGTTACAGCTGATGGCAGTATAGATTGCACTAATGATCCTGGAGAGCAGGAATCAATTGTTGGACCGTTGCATTATTGCGAAGCAGTTACAGGCCTGCAGCTACTATCTGAGCACGGAAGTCTACTCCTGAAAATGTTTACCATATTCGAACATGATTCATTGTGCTTAGTTTACCTTATTTCCTGTTTGTTTGATCAGGTATTTGTAAACAAGCCTGTAACCAGTAAAGAGGGAAATTCTGAAATATATTTGGTATGCTTAGATTATCGAGGACCAGGATATTCTCTTCCTTATTTGAATATATTGAAAAAATATTATGAGAAACGTCCAGATAAATCAATGTTCCGTAAAGAGGATATACCAGATGAATTTTTTCAACAAATGATTTCATGCGGCGAGTTCTTCAAAGCTCACCAGAGTGAAGTGATATTAAAGAATATAGAAGCCTATCGATGCGAAGAGGACAATGGGCACATAGATTTTGAAACAAAAAAAATCAAGCGCATCGTTGCAAATAAATTCATATCAGCGTACGGTCTTCGAAAACTAGAAAATGAAAGTTTAGAAGTAGTTGGGAAAACTAAACTGACACACATCCATTCTATTAACTTGGATCCAAGAATACCAGATGGCTCGTACAATAGACGGCGGGTAATGGAAAATCTGGAGCCAGAACGCCTTCTCTTAGCACTATGTCAGAATCTAACTCCAATTCAAGTTCGGGCAACGACGCAGTGGTTTACAGTGAGATTCTATCCTTATAATATATTTATGTGTGTAATTAATCTTCCGACGATGTTAACGGTTTAACTTAAGCATAATTGTAGTTTACAGGACCTTTGGATGCATTGCAAATCTGCTGCGGAAAATTGTTTCTGAAAGTACAGAGTTCCAAATTCTGTATGGGAAAGTTTTTGAAAATCCGTAACAGAGTTTTTGAACTATCGGAAAAACTTGGTATTGATCGTCCCTACAATCAAGTAGAATCCATTCGAAACTTTGTAAATGTGTTAGAAAATGATACGAAGAATTATAGGTATTTGAGTTTTGAACCATCAATTACAGAAAACAGTAACAATACTTTAAGTAAAATAAATAAAATACTGGAGAACATTGTAGAAAGGGACAGTCTGGTTTTGATTGGCTATTCTTTGTTAACTCAGTTGAACGTAGGAATTTTATACATATTAGCCCATATGTTTCAATCACTCGGTGTGATATTGAATGAAAAATTTGGCTGTATAGTTATACTAAAACATAATTTACGCACTAAAAGTACAATGGAGTGTTTTAAAGAAGTTCATAATGCTACAATCAAAGCTGAAGCCTCTAGTGAATCTGTACTATCAGTTCTTCCCATCACAAAACTTTGTGGTAAGAATAAAATTTTGTCCATCCTAAGTAATTTTTTCATTAACTTAAACATTCTATTATAGATTTCTTACCACTTTGATACTTTTAGAAAGCGATCTTTATCCCAGCATCGTCGACGCTAATCATTGGACCATCGAGCACTGTGTGAAAGAAATTGGCGACTGTGTACAAAAAAAATTGTCAAGTAAAACATCATGAGATTCTCTTTTATTTATTTCTCAAAAACGAATGACTGGAATCAAAGTCCTTCAAAGCTTCACAATAATATGGACGTTTTGAATAAAATTATACATGGTTGTCCTCACCCTTGCAGCACAAATTGGACTTACTGGACACAGTTAAATAAAGTTTGAAATATTTTTACTAAGGAGTGTAATATTTTATGCAAGATTTTTGTGACTCATTAAAACTGAATACGTGGCTACAATCTATCAATTATATACTTATCTGACGAATAAACAGTACATGAGACATTGAGAATATATTCTTCAACATACCTTGTAGGTCTCTAAGTTTCCATATCGATAGATAGTATATGTATAATGTTTTATTCATTGCACATTGACCTGAATGTCCGTATTTGAAGTTACTTTTACATGGTATACTCTACTGGTGATGCCCAAGATGAAATCAGAAGCTCTTTCTGTAGCAAAGCAGTCAATATACCTAGTTCTCTTGGAATAGTTGCGTAATATTTCAAAGTGTTTCAGCTACTCATTGTTACTGCTATAAAATACACAGTGTTTCTAAGTGTAGTGAAGACGTTGAAGTATAATGAATTAATATAACTAATTATAAATATTTTTTTAGACCACATATTGAGTGAAATATGAGGAGCAACCTGTTGCATAATTGTGTCCGACATTTTTCGAGCGAAAAAATCATTCCACAAATATGTGTTATCGGTGCTGGCCCGGCTGGCTTTTATGCTACTCAACATTTGATCAAGGTACGTGATGCTGATGTCGTTTTGAAATTTATTATTTGTTTTGCTCTTACATATGATACGAAGTATGATCTTTAAGAATGTTTGCTAAATATTTTTGATCTAGATGCTAATCGGTGACTAATTTTTCGTGTTATCCTATTATATAGACATTAAAAGACGCAAGAGTTGATATATTAGATCGATTACCAGTGCCATTCGGACTGGTAAGATTCGGCGTTGCCCCTGATCATCCTGAAGTAAAGAATGTTACCCACACGTTTCATAAGACTGCACAAAATCCAAATGTTAACTTCTTTGGAAATATTGACGTGGGAAGAGATGTTACTATAAAACAGTTGCGGGAGGCCTACCATGTTGTTATATTGGTAAGTACTTACGATTACTATAAAAGTCATTCATATCAAGTAAGAAAAATGCATCCAATGAATAGGTACTAAGAACCAATATTATTGTATGTAATATGCGAATTACCATTCTTTGCTTGAGAGTAGATACGAATTAAAATTACAGGCATATGGTGCAGAACAAGATAGAGAATTGCATATACCCGGTGAAAATTTAAACAATGTTATATCAGGACGTCGATTTGTAGGCTGGTATAATGGCCTACCAGTCGACAAAGATTTGAACATTGATTTGGATGTCGACGAAGCTGTAATTTGTGGCCAAGGGAATGTTGCTATGGACATTGCTCGAATTCTCTTAACTCCAATTGACAAATTAAAGGTATGTTCTCAAGATTATGAATATTATGACAAACTGATCACACATGAAATAATCCTGTCGTCATTTAATACTGCAATATTTTCACCACCTTTAAGATGAAACCTGTGATACTGATTATGACACATGAAAAAATATGAGACCATGGTTAGTCAATGAAACTGCTAACTTTTGTGAAACTGAAATACTTGATTTTAATTACAGAACACAGATATAACGGCACATGCATTGCAGCAGCTAGCACATAGCAAAGTGCGTAAGGTCTGGTTAATCGGACGCCGTGGACCTCTGCAAGCTGCTTTTACTATCAAGGAGCTTCGTGAATTGATTAAACTTGAAAACTGTAGTACACAATGGCGCAGTGCTGATTTTCATGGTGTAAGAGATCACTTACCAAATTTAGCACGACCACGGAAGCGTTTAACTGAGTTGATGCTCAAGTCTTTGGATGAAACTCCTGCTACCAAATCCATTTGTAAAAACGTATTAGCTCCTATATTTTTCCGTGGTCCTGCGGAATTTCAAGGCAGAAATGCTGTAGAAAATTTGAAATTAAGCATAAATGAGTTAAGTGGCGATAACACAACTGGACTTACTGCAACAAGTACAAACAGTTTTGAGAATATTAAGTGTGGCTTAGCACTAAGATGCATAGGCTATAAGTCGGTTCAGGTTGATCCTGACATTCTGTTTGATGCGAAGAATGGCCGAGTCCTAGCCCAACATGGTAAGATAGCAGAAAATTTTTATGCTACTGGTTGGTTGGCAACTGGTCCTGTAGGAGTAATATTGTCCACCATGACGAATGCTTTTGAAGTTTCCAATCGAATATGTACGGAGTTGAAAGTAGAAGACAGAAAACCAGGGTGGACCGAAATCTCATCTGTTTTAACTCGAAATAAAGTACAAATTGTCACGTACGAAGACTGGGAAAAAATAGACCAAGTGGAACAGCAAAGAGGAAAAAGTGTTGGGAAACCAAGAGAAAAGATTGTGGACATTTCCGAAATGCTTCATATAGCATCTAAGTAATGAATATTAAATTATAGTGAAGTAAGTTTAGTACTTTATTTCTCTACTTAAAAACGAAAAATTATTTATTTGCCATACAATCACTTTACCAAGACTTTATCAAGACTATCAACGACATTTGCATCATAGATATCCGTAGAATAATTTTTTTTGAAATGTAATTTCTCTAAAGTGAAACACACAATGAACTTGTAATACGTATTAGTTATTTGGAAAGGGAATGTGTCATAGTCAATTAGCTCATTGTGGGTTATAAATATACAAAATATGAATACATATGAGTACAAATACTTATTGCAATGGAATCTCAAATTGTCTTGATATATTGGGTAAAAAATTATATCTATATTTGTACGAAAACATATTAAATTTTTAACAATTGGCCGAAATTTTGAGGTAAATCACCAATTTACAGTTGTTATTGCACAGTTATACTTAAATTCTTTTATCGTAATTACGTACAAGTATAACAATTTTTTTATAAATATTGATTACAGTATATATTATTCATTTTCAGTGGTACGATCCCTTAATGTGCGTATAAATTCTTGGTCTGCTTGAACTTTTTCTTTAATGTATTGTGGCATATTCGGCACTATGTAGGATACAAACTTCGTTATACCAAATACGAAATGCTAAACAGAAAAGAAATAATACCATTTTACAATAGAACATAATTTCTGTTTAGAACTAGAAGCTGTTGAAATAGTGTGTGCGATATGATTTCTCATTTTTTTAAACAAGTGTGTAGCTGCTATACACTCACCTTACATTGGGATAATTTGGATGGTCTTAACATGAAAGTCTTAAATCTGTTTTTTTATATGATTTAAGTTGTAACTGTGATTTACTTGTACTAATTGCTAGCAAACGATAAGCTTACAAAACTGTTCAGTCATAAACTATTCGGTGGGTTTGAAGGTATTGAAACGTACCTCGAATATTGCGAGAAATATGAATTGCCAACATAATATGTACCAGTACTGCGGTGTTAGTTCGTATGCTAGTGGATGATCAGGTGGATAGCGGTAACCGACATATCGACACGTATCCGGTTTTAAAGTTGATTTGTAATGTTTAGTTGCAAATATTGACAGTGAGTCATTTACATAGCCTGTTAGGCTACCATGTTCCATCTTATACAGCAATTTTGGTACGAAATCACTCGTAAATCCTATAATTAAACCCTGAGAGATATAGAATAGTTTCGGTATTATTATTGCATTTATAGTGAACGGTGTACTTGAGGAATGATCATTTTTTACTCACATTAAATAGAACTGCGGTGTAGGTCACTCCTTGTAAAATATCTTCCCATGCACCCAAATTTCTCACTCTACGCGGAAAAGGTCTTCTAAGGTCACACAACATCTTCTGTGCATCAATTCGTACTTCAAATATGTTGTTTATCAATGCGAACATTGGTGCCAAAGGAAATGTTGATACGAATAAAGTTACAAATCCGTATTGTAGCACTAAATTTTTTTTCTTTTGTTAAATATCTTATTATCGTAACTTTCAATAGGTTGTTAATTTCTTACCCATTTCATGTACCTCTGCATACAAAGTGAATTGTCCATTTTCCCGAAGCAGGTAGTCTTCTTCCCAACGTGGCAAATCCTCAAATTTGTTAATCTTTCCCCTGAACCAATGTTGAACCTTTGGAACGAGTACTTCGATAATATTCATAAATACTTGCTTTCCACACATAATAATTGCTAACTGTATTGAAAGTTCGCTTAAACATCCTGCTGGATCACATTGCTGCATAGCAATTCCAGACATAAGATTCCAGCGTCCATGATCTCCAGGATGTGTGTAAAACTTTCCTTTGAAGAATGCTACGTACACTAATGCAGAGTAGTAATTAATAAATGACAGAATATAGATCTTTATAGTGTAACTCTTGTTATACTCTGCACGTGTTCTAGGATTCTCTAAATTAGTCAAGATTACAGCTAGCTTTTGATATACCTGTAAACAAGAAAAAATACAGATCAATGGCGAAGTGTCTTCTATCACGTTACAGATAGTTCAAACTTGTACTTACAAACTCCAGTGCCAATATGAAGATCAAATTTAAGAATGAAGCAATAATAATTGCTATTATTGAACTGTTCCAGCGAAGGATTTGGTTGTGGCTGATTCTCAAAAAATTTGTTATTGTTGTTCTCAAAAGAACAACGCCAAAGTATATCGAACATGCTGTAACTGTCTAAGGCATTAAAAGATATTTAGAAGTACAGGTAAATGTTATAAACCTTAGAACTCTTCATTTACAGGAAAGTCCAGTGATTATTCACCGTCAACAAAAATCTAGAAATGAATGAACTCGTCTTACGTACCAGTACCATGATGAGGCTGACAGATAACGCTACTTGCCAGGTCTTACGAAATGTATCGTGCTCCAGATGAACCTTTTTTGTCAGTGAATTATACCGATACTTGGTTGCTGCTTTTTCAAACTGTGGTCGAATGTCATGGTCTATTATTGTATCACGAAGATTCCAATACCAACTTAAAATTGATAACTTTCGTTTCCACATTTTGTTGAAGATTGTTGCTATTGAAATTGATCCATTAATGATATGTTTGCTGTAACAGTGCATAGAAAAGGACGCAGCCTAACTGTATCTTGACTTGATTGATTTAATGTACATACCCCATAATGCCATAAATGCGGTATAAAATACTGTCATATTATTATCAGCAATATGCGAAATTTTTGTGTAGGAACAAGAGTCAGATATTTTGTATGCAGAACAATGGTTTTCATCCGGACACCGACCACACATTTTTTCCTCACTTGAACACAACTCATCCCTGTATGGAAACGATTAGTTTGTCAATTTTAAATTGGAACAGTTATTAGCAAATCCGATTTCATTAATTTAATATTTTCATGATGGCATAGTCTTACACAAATGAGTTACTTCCGTGTAAAGTAGTAATTCCAAAAATGAATGTGGCAATTCCTACAACAGTAGGAAATAGCAGCATTCGATTGTAAAACGCCAGCCAAGTGAAGTAAAGACCAACTTCGCAACCAAAGTAGAGGCAGATTAAATTCAATGGTTGATATTTAAATGTCGCTTTAGGACTGCCCCACTCACGATACAGAATCTGTTGATGAGATATGATGTGACTATTTCAGTTTCAAATATGGTAATAACAAAAGTGTAAAAATGTCAGCATGTTAAATGGATTGTGATACAATGAAATTATAAATTTGTCATCTAAGTATCTTTCCTCACCCTACCCAGAACTACAAATTTTTCAATTGCACTATAATATTGTTAGTCTAATATCATGGAATTGAATATTCCAGACAATGTTATTTGCATGACCCGACTGAAAATGTTCAGCTGTTTAATCATAAAATGTTTTGAAAGAATTCAGCGTGCAAGATTACATGATTTATCTCACAAACTTGATAAAATGTATAAGAAGTAACATAATAAATTATAAAAGTACGAATCATCAGATATAATATATGAAAAATCATGTATTTCACTACATAGTTGACTGTATGATTTTTAAAAAAATTTCAAAAAGAATTTCTGACCGCGTGTAGCAAAAAAAATTGGCACACTAGATAATTAGATTTGTTGGAAAATATCCCTAACCGGAGAAAACCATGTGACACTTGATGTAAAGTAAAGAATACAAACTTGGCGATGGGTGGGTACTTCATTTTTCCGTGCATCCACGTATCCATCATGTAGTGGATATACAGTTAAAAATACTTCTTCATTCAGTAGCTTCAGTAAACCACTTTGGTATGGTTCAGGACCAAATTTTGTCCTCCACATTATCTCCCAAATGATAATTGCTCGATCTGCCGTTGTATAAGCATGTTTTTCCCATTTACTACTGAGTATGCACAGATATTTTATACATTAATTTTCACAGTGAATACCTGTTATGTTATTTACGCTCAAAGAGGTCAAAGTTCAAAAAAACAAGAACTAGAAATTTTTTTGTTCATTAAATTATGGCAAGGTAGGAAATTAAATCTTTGATACAAAAATCAAAATTGTAACTAATCTATTAAATGATTCAATCAGAAAAAAGGTTTAGATAACGATTGATATAAGTACAGTCCATTGATGATCTCATTTATATAAATTTTTCGGAGGTATTCGGTGCATTGTTCTAGCTTAGGAAAACCAATCGGAAGCCACTTATCCAACCAATGGGTACGGTATGTCTGTTCCATAATGTTATTTGGAGTTGGTTTGATTTCCAATAAATTAGCATGCCTCACCAACTCCTTATACGGTGCGTGAATTTTCACAAAGATTAATCCGCTCTCAGGATTCTGTAGAATAAAATCTCCCTTTTAATCCCCTCCCCTATGTTTTCTTGTGGTACAATAGCCATCAAAGTACTAAACTCTATAAGTGTTATGTTTCTGAGGATGAAAGTATTCAAGCGCATTTCTAAATACACAGTATTAAATATTTTTCTTCATATACGTGACAAGAAACAGCATATTACAATCAAAAGGCACGTGGATAATCAATGTCATTTCGTGATTGAGTTTAATTAAGTAGCTACCGTTGCGAGAGTTAGCTCAGTCTCCAGTCCCATTTCTAGCATAATATTGGTAAAAAACGTGTCTCGCCATTTCTGCTTTTGCGGCTCCTCGTGCGAATGTACTTTGTATACCAGTATGACATCGATATGTCTTTTGCCATCATCAAAGTAAGATGTGTCAATCTGACAGGTACAAATAAAATATTTAACAGGTTATAAGAAATGATTGGCTACCTTGTAGTAATTGAAAACGAACCATATTTCATGCAGAGTGTAAACATTTAAAATCCATTACAAACATGAATAAAAGAGCTAAAGTGAAATTGTTTATAAAAATGGCCATTCAATTTCAAATCTTGTCAGAGCTTATATTTCCCTCTTTTTTAAATATGTCACAGCACATGCACGACTGCTTTCTTTGGTCAGTTAGAGAAACATTTGCAGTGGTAAAATTTACATTTCCTGCATGCAACTCATTTGGTCTATAGATAATAACGTGCAAAATTCGTAACAAGCGATATGCTACATTCTAACAACTTCATTGATGTGTAATATTAGTCAATTGTCGTGGCTCATTGATTTCACTGCGAAATGTGAATACAAAGCCAGCATTGAATGTTAAATTCAGGTTTCAGTAACTTGTTTATCAATTTCAGGAGACTAAAATTAATCTGCACAATTTGCTTTGAGCTTGCCAAACAATTTGATAAGATTAATAATGTGAAAGTTAGAATCATGGATGTATGTAAAATTACGTAGAGCTGATGAATATAGAATAATTGTGAAAATATTATTGAAATCTTAACATAAATAAAATAGGGAAAGACTACACTTCTTAAAAGGTGCTTTATTTGCATTAATAATTGTTCGTATCGTAAGTATAAAACTACTCTAACTATATTTACTAGAATCGTCTTGTTATTAGAATTATTTTAAGAATGGAATATTTTTATGGTCATTTATGGGTTCTGTATTTCATCATTCGTATCGCATACATTACGTGTCTCTAAATATTTTCGTGGAGTTTATTTTTTCTTTGTATCTTCCAGAATCTCAATTTTTGATATCGACAAAGAATACTATACGTGAGTATCTATGATATTCTACTATAATTTTGTCTGTTCAACATTATAGCATTTACTCCAGTTTTATTTCGTATTGGTATCTAATGTTTATATTAGTTTGTAAAGATATAATATAATTGTCAGTACAGTCTGTTGTATTTAAGCTCTTTGAATATCAATTTTTTTTCACATAATGTTGCCTTAATATTGTCATCACTGGCATTACCCCCCCCCCCCCCCCCCCCGCAAATTCTTTCATACACATTTGTTAAGAGATGAATCTCTTTTCTCTCTAAATATGTACGACTTTACAGGTATCGAACTAAAATATGAGTACAACCGAAGCTATTCGTAGCTCCATTTGTCAATCATATTTTGTTGTACAATAGCTTTAATAGATAGCTGCTTGTAGCCGCCATTTTCACTTGGAATAATATTAATTGATTAATGAATAATATTCATTTACCTTGTGTCGATATAACAAGTATTGTTTCCCAAAACACCAGTTTATAGCTCGAGTTTATTGCCACCTCCGTCATGAAAAGAATTTATAAATACTTTTACTATTAACTTTATTAGAAAAAAAAATTAAAAAAAATAAAATAAAATAACGATTCGCACTATATGTAGTAATGAAGTATGTAGAAATAATTATTATCAAATATAAATATAGAATAGACACAATTCAACAGGCAAAAAACTATCTTATGGCTACAACATGTTCACGCGCGCACTTCTTTTGCTTGTTCAACATGACACCACTTTCTATATACACATTATTTCTGTCATTCGTTTCTTCTTTTATAACTTCGTGTTACATAAACTATACTTCCTTTGAATATTTTAATACCAATTCATTTCGCATCTGCATGAATACTGGATTTGTAATAATTTTATTCTTTTGCTTTAATTTAAGGAACTTAGCGGTCCTTATATTGCCAGTAGTACGTAACTGTTTCCTTCAATTAGCATAAAATATGAATTTCTTTATTCATCTGACAAATCAGCAGTTCCATCCTACAGCAGTCTTACTTTGGGTGTACTTACTTAGGTACCTACGAGTACTTACAACTGAATATTCAATTACTCATATGTGTGTTTTGTTATGTTACTCGGATTACTATAAGATTAAAGTGAAATAATCATCATTATTGAAGTTAAACCTCGGTGATATTTCTCTTTGACCTCGCATTGATTACTTAGAGAGTTACCGATGAGTGTAAGAAAAATTACCATGCAAAAAGATTTTATAAAAATTGATGCATAAATAAACGCGGTATGAAACAGTACAAATAACGTATTAAGTCGATTTAGTTATATATTTATATATATATATTTCTCATTTGCAAGAATATTTTTGCAGGAACACAATGGCTGTGCAGCTTTTGCTAACAATAGCTACTTGGCACTATATATGCTAAGAAACATTAAAAATTTCTTTTTCTTGGTATAATACCTTTCTTTTTTATAATGGATGGAACTCTCCGACTGAACAAGAAGCGGCTGAAGCTGAATTGTCAGATTAAGACCGGGTAAGGCTATAATATATAATATATATACTTTTTTTGTTATAATATATACCTATATATATATATACCTATATATATATATATATATATATATATATATATATATATATATATATATATATATATATATATATATATATATATATATATATATATATATATATATATATATATATATATATATATATATATATATATATATATATATATATATATATATATATATATATATATATATATATATATATATATATATATATATATATATATAAAATTTAATTATGTATTTATGTATAAAGTATCGTAAAAAATACCTTGAAATAGTATAACTAAATAAGGTAGTAATAATTAAGCCTTACAGATAATTGATTTAAGTACATTTTTACCGGGACATAAAAGACATTATGCTTTGTTTTTAAGTAATCGCAATTATGTACGAAATACTGGTGTTTCATAATTAAAGTGTAACTCTAAGATTACACTGGAAACATATTTCCTCTCTTCCACCATTCACACGACCAAATATTATCACTCGCACTCGGATTCTCACTTGAATGCACACTGGACGATACGGACATACCATAGGCCGCTTTAAACTCCTGTACTTAAACTTTAAAGGCAGGAATACAGGCCCTGTACGGAAGCATTTCAGTAAAAAATATATTATTATTATCTAAGTCCTCTAACAACCTAATAATCCCCCTCACCAAGAGCTAACATTATTACGGACTACTTGTTACAGTCATTTCTCTTGTCTTTAAAAAAATGTCCTTACTTACCACACCCGATTCTATCTGCTTATCAACAATCCGTATAAGCATGGAATCTATAAGAGAAAAAATTAATCGCTAAATTTTATTTCCATATTTTAGAAGATAGGCTAATACACTAAATAAGGTCTAATCAATTCAAAAGTCGCAGAACTCCACTCGATTCCAGAACAGCAATAGTTACATCAAGTGAAAATATACACTACTATTTACCTGTGGTGATGGTTGGTACTCAGTGGTCCCCGCGAAGCAGTTCCATCAATAAATTGAACGAACTGCCCTCTCCTTCGGCCCGTTTTGCACTGAGCAGTTCCTTTCCTGCTTGGCATGTTCGCTGCAAGTCTGGGATCCTGAGAAGAAGTTCACCAAACTTGGCCGGCATTTCTGGATACATGGCGATTGTATATTGTTGTAACGCCTGCAATGCTTTCTCTTGCGATGCTCTAACTTTTTCGGGCTCCTTCAACTCGCTTGTGTCAGAAGTTAGTAGAACAATTACCTTAGATTGAAAAAAATATTTATAAAAACTAAACAATTTTGAGCATCAATATACAGGGTTAAGTTAGATATTATTCAAAATCGACTATGAACAGAGTATGCAAAGTATCGTTATATAGTACGCTATTTTCGTGAGGATGATAATATCAGATTGTACTTCGTAAAGCTATTTATAAGATTATTTAAAAAAGTATTACCTTCATTGCAACGTACTCATATTGGTCCACTCTCAATCGCCTAAGGTTGTTGGTGAAAGCAAGCATTCTTTCGATGCAGCTTGCCAGACCTAGTTGCCTTGCCTGTTCAAGTGTAATTGACTTTCCCAGCGAGACTCGAATCTCTCCCGGAGTATTCACGCTTCTAAAGCAGCATGAAAATAACAATAACTCACACCACGAATTGATCAGAAGGCAAATTTGATCATCGATTGAAATGTTTTTGAACAAGGGTAGGCTCTTGCACCACTTAACAATTTTATAAAGCCGATGATCAGCAATATTGCACAGGTTTGACAAGAAATCGGGATGCTGCGAAGAATTCGCATTCGTGTTTGCATTGCTAGGTGGGTGTTGTTGATCATGATCGGTGTTTTGTGGTCCAGTGGAGCTCGGCCTGGGCTGTTCCGACTTACTACTGCTGCTACTACTTTGTGCACTCGTTGTTCTATCATTGTCATTATAATGCCACAAGTGTTCCACGTCCATTATTTCTTGTAGCAGTTGCGGCACAACATGTTGCTTGTGAGAATGGTTCGAATGATGCCTTGCTGAATGATGATGCTCGTATCCAGGAGGAGCCGGGCTGCACGTTCCACCAGCCATTTTATCACCGGGTAATCCACCAGAAGTACAGCCCACCAAGTTTGCCGGAAGTGTGTAACTGCACTGATATGTACTTCTGCCACCTCGAGTTCTGTCTTCCCTTATCGCCTCCAACTTCATTCCCATATTAAGGCATTTTTCGAACCGACAAGCAGGACACTTCTTACGAGTTGCTACGGTAACCGAACAGCCAGCCCCTCTAAGGCAGACATAATTTTTTCTGTTCTGTACAGTCCTCTTGAAGAATCCTTTACAAGATTCGCAAGAAAATATGCCGTAGTGAAAACCACTGATTTTATCACCACAAATGGGGCATGGGCTATTGATCAGTTGTTGCCTGGTCGAAATGCCCGCCGCAGCCGGTGCTATCTTACAGTCTTCTTGATCCTCGCTTAAGCCCTCGGAAAGTTCCGAATTTGTCGTTGAATAGTGATGAGATATTGGTAGGTGTAAGGGGCTGCCCTGAGCGGCGACCTGATGGTGAGGATGTGAAGTGTGAGAATGAGAGTGCCTTGGCTGTTGAACAGGTGAATGTGTTGGTGGGCTGAGAGACCCATAGCTGTAGCAGCTACTGGATGCATCAGAGTTGTTACGCGAAAGCGAATGCGAGAGAGACAAGGAAAGAGACGATGTGGAATTGTTGAAACTATGACGAGAAAGTGACAGTGACGAAGATGGTACTGGACTACCAGCTCCGAGTGCTGAGTGACGAGCAGCATGCGGGCTTTGTGTCGGAGAGCTGAACACGCTGTACGCCGAATGTATCGCTGAATCCGGGGATGGAACCTGTGGATTGGAATGATTGGAAAATTGAATATAAATACGATAAGTTTTATTTCTGTTGATAATAGAAAAATGGCAAGTTGTTGTAATAAATTAGGTCATTATAAAGAATACTAGCCTGTGATCTTGTGTGACTATGTTTAGTCAGATGATGTCTTGGGTTAAGAACTGGACTATGATTCGGAGTGGCGTTGTTGTATCCTCCTAGCAACTTTCCAACTAATAGTGGTAAATCACTTTGTTGAGTTTGCTCAAGTCCGTCTATATTCAGTTGTTGCTGTTGCTGCTGTTGCTGTTGCTGATGCTGATGCTGTTGATGTTGCTGTTGGGTGGCCGATAGGGTCACCTCATTTGGGGGGCCTAAGGGAGGCCCTGGGCTTGAGCGGAAATCTGGTTCTAGTTTTATTGCGAATTTAGGTTCCGGTGGTGCATGTGTTGGCCCTGGACTCGCACTACACACTTGAACACCTTCCATTGAAGTTTCTTCATGGTCCTAAAACCACAAGAGTTGTAATCAATAACGAGTTTGTTTGACGAATTATTTTAAAGGGTGACCCTACATTAATAGTACCCGTGCTACCAATACCTCAGATAGCGGTTGAAATACGATATTAACTATTCCTTTATGAGGAGCTGTGATGGATTTTGGTATGAACCAATTTTCACTAGCATTCTATTACTTTTAGGAATATACTTATGTTTTTATTGGGGAAAATTTCGAACTATCCTATGAAGCAAGCCTCTGTGATTCATTATACAAACATTGTTCTTGCGCAAAGAGATGAAAACCTTTCTGTATGACATTGAGTGCGGGATTCTTTTCAAAACCGATGTAACCACACGTGAATCACTATCATTGACGATTAATCATAAGTGTAAAATTTAATCTTGTGTTTTACCGTAAATTACTCATTGGTTACCCAGGAACATCTCAAGAGATATACCATATGGCAGTTTTGACCTGCATAGAAAATTCTGAATGAAAATTTCACGTCGGAAGTAATATCTTGGCCAATATTTAGTAAGTACTGCACATGAGATCGTAATACCTCGAAATCTGGTTTCAGGTTTATGGATAAATGAAATGCAATTTGAAATATGGGACAATGACATTTTTCGTATTCATTGAATTCTTACTGGGAAATCATGACATGTACGAGTACAATACATTTCCGAGTTTGATAATGTTCCTTGATACTTTTTTTCTAAGCTTCAAACAGTTCTCAGCTCGTGCAGAATATGTTATGAGAAAATTTGTGAAGCTCTACCTCAAGAAAAAATAACAATTTCAACCGCGTGCTCAGTCCGACTTTGTATTACATCATTTCCACCTTGGATTCCGAACGTTCTGACTCAGAGTGTATCCTCGAAACTCTCGAGTTGAGTCAGAAGATCGTTATTCGGAAGTGAATCACGAAAACGGCATGGCACATGGCGTTATTGATAGTTTCATCAGTAAAATGACATTGTATTACGGATAGATAAGAAAATGGAACACGCACTTGATTAGTAATTGTATTGGAAGACATTTCTTGGTCGGAGAGTTCTCCTTCCCAGGACATGGGCCGTTCTGGTTGCTGCAGCATCGCCTCGGTCACGGTGCTGGCGTCGCTTTCTTGACCCTCTGGCGCGTCCCTCTTCTTCTTAGTGCGAAGGTTTACTCCCCGGAAGTCGATCTTGCTCACTTCTCCATCGCTGTCGGCTCCGTCATTTTCAGGTTCATTTCCGGTCCCGCATCCGGACACAACGGACACCGTCACGCCATTCCGACCACCCAAATACTTAACATTTTTACCTGCGTACGATAGATAATTAACCAAATATTATCGAGTACCTTCGTAGATTCGAAATTCACTCGATATTTTACAACGATTTTAAACAATATACACGATTGTATGCAGGGATAAAAATAAAAAATATTTCTTCCCAGTTGTGTATGACAAATAGGAAACTAAGTTTTATTGAAATTTATGGTAATGGCAATGATCTATTGAAGTTTACCTGACGTTATTCACCTTTCATTAAGGCAGTGACCTGATAATCTGAATCATTTTTTTAGTTTATTTTTTGTAACTAGTACATAATTGTCGCCAACGTACAACGACACGTATGATAATATTTATTAGCAATTTACTTGGATTGAGTTATCCAGATTTTGCAATCTCTCGGCTTCGTGTGATGGCAAATTTTTTTAAATAAAAAATTCCTTCGCTTCCAGTTACAGGAAAATTAGATTGTAATTTAAGGGAAAGCGCTGCAAATGAATTATTCGCAAAAATAAGAGTAATGTCGTCCAATCAGCATGAATGGAAAGCTTCCAAAGGCATATTGTAAGGGACCGGCGCAGCCATTGGTGACTCGTGATTTTCTTGTCACTCCGTTGAGTTTCGCAAAAGGTTCAAGGCGGTTTGAAAGCACCGGTGATTTTTTCATCGAGTATCACGTTTCCCGCTCCGTTCCTGGTGTGGCGCGATTTAATGAAAACATTCCAATCGGCATTAGGTATCCCGGTAATAAATAATCGCGCGTTGGGCGGGCACGGGGCGGGACGTGTTAGACGTAAGGGGGTAACGCTGATCATAATAATTGTTTTAGCCTGCTGGTGCGATCGAAACGTGCTTCAAAGACTAAACATGCCTCCACCATCTAGTCGCCTTGTACAATAAGATTCTTTCACTTTTTGCTAACCGACGTATCGGTATTTTATACGTACGTAATCCACCTATACTTTAACCCATAGGCCACCATGCTTTATGGTGTTCACCGCGGTAACCACCACAGTTGTATAACACTGCGTGTATGTCTGGACTAGTTTATCCATTCGTACCTACCGCTACACTGTTTGATAAGAATATAGTATGGAATAAATAGAACTTTCATGTCTATCTATGTTTTCCGTTGTTTACAATTATCGGGAGCGAGGCTGAATGTCTTAAGCGTATAAATTTGGATAGAAGTTAATCGGGAATGAGTATCACTGTCGAAGTGTCCGATTGGTGGGACGTTCATGACGTATCGCCAGCGCTGTTCAATGATTTTAGAATTCTGATTGTAGACATGTCGTATGGAACCGCATTAATATATTAACTAAAACCGTTACCGAACATTGGCTACTCTGGTTGTAGACGACAAACTTCTACATATAGATCGCATCCGATAGGATTTACTATAATAGATAACATCGCATACGAAGCATAGTGACAATCGTGTTACTGTCAATCTAGTTGTAAACTACTCTTCATAATATTATTTTTAGAAACTGCCAACTGATAATGCTAAAAAAAAAATTTATTTATGTTTCGAGAAATGTTTATCAGATTTTCGATCTTTTTATTGGTATAATTTTCTTTTATCGCATATCGATGTAGGTTTGAGACATTTGAAGCATGATAAAATTGCGCGGAATGTCCGGTCACTAAAAGCGCGGTAGTTCGGTACATGTTGTATATAGCATAAGAAATATAGGTATACATATGTGTATATACATATATATATATATATATATATATATATATATATATATATATATACCTGTACAGGTATATATATATATATATATATATATATATACCTGTACAGGTACGCGCCTGTATTCTGACCGATTTGATAAAAAAGAGGGTTATAAATCAGGATGGGTTGAAGGAAAAATTACCGTCATGCATTTCGTGGGCTGGTGGAACGTTGATGGTGGTCACAGATACGTTTTTTCCTGCTTCTGGTCGTGCAGGGGCTGACGACGACTTCCAGGATTGGGCCGGAGGCCACCAGCCTGGGCCCTCCGGGGGCCCATTCTGCTCCGACATTCTCAGCTGGCTTCCCTCCAGACGCTTCTGGCGTTGACTTTGGGCCTGTGGACGCTCGCCGGGACGCCCAGCATCCTGAGCCGTCCTTTTGAGCTAGACTTCGCGTTCGACGGTTGAGAATTCTTTACGATGATTTCGGATTGGAGAAAACCCCAAGAATCCAACCGCTGTTACAGAAAGAGTGAAAATTACCATTAGCATATACTTGTTTTCCTTGAAATGTTTACAATAAAACTAAACCAACATTCAAGACATACTGCCAAAATGGAAGTGACGGCTTTTCCTTTACAGTAAGTTAACATTTTTTCGTCAGATCGAAGAAGATTGCTTATACTTCGATAATAATTTCTTCCCGACTATATGAAATTCGGTGTATAATTTCGCGAACGGTGAAAAAGAAAGTCCGGAAACGAGAATAACCTTTCTCTCGTATATCAAGGACGAATTTATACGAACGTCAACTTCCTTTCGCAAGGACTAAATGATACAATATACCCTAAAATGGAATTGAAGTACAAAATTGTTAAATAAAATTATTTCTGGCAAATTCACTTAATATATTGGTAGGATGATTTAGTTTCGGTTATTTCAATTGAAAATTAATCAAAAAACGACATGTGCTTTTACAGAGTTGAAATGTGTTCGGAAATTAATAAATATCTCACCAGCCTAACCTGCCTGCCTAACGAGCTTGCAGAATAGAAATCATCGTGAAATTAAACAATACAACCGTAGTATTGAATTTAATGTATTGTTTAGCGGACAACATCATCGCATGCGCATCGTTCCTTAACGAACTTTTCCGCATCCCCTGCAATATTACCTCTAACATAAACCTATACATACAGTATATATACAAGGAGCGTAATATGGGTACGCAAACTTTCAAAATATATGGTGTAGAAAAGAGTTACAGGCTCTACGGGAGAGTATAACTTCCGGAGTATAACGGTCGTCCCGCAAGGCCGGCCCACTTCCGGTGCCAGACGACCTTCGCGCGGAAGAGGACACGCACATGGCAAGTGTCGGTTGGTTAAATATAAATACCCGCAGCACACGCCGGCGGAGTGGAGATAGATATACATATATATATATACACACGTTTGTACATTTGTTGCCTCCAACGGCCTACATAAAAAGTTGCCAGATATGACGCATGTAGCGAATAAGAGAGACGGAAGATCAGCGACGCGAAGAAAGAGAAAGAGATCGCGGCGTCTCGTTGATGGCGGGGAGGGAGGGAGGGAGGGATCAACGAGTGTATATTACGCGTACTTTGAATGTACGTACGTACATATAGTCTCTGCGGAAAACGTGTGTGCTTGCGTAGGTCGAACAAGGATGAATTTGAGCGTGGATATGGCACTCGGAGCGTACCAGAGCGAGAAGGAAAGTGTTGATTAGGATGAGGATAAGGAGGATAAGGAGAATAAGTAGGATTAGAGAGAGGGGGAGTGGATGAGACGAAACGTGTTCCCAGGCAAAGATTACTAAAAAAGTATGTTTCGAAAATCGATTGCCTGCAGGGAAATTTGCCCGCGTGAAGAAGAAGAGAAGGGGGGAGAGTGCCAGAGGCAGTCAGGCAGCGTCGTCGTCGTCGTCTTTATACGTACCGTTGTTGGTGCGGTGGAGTTGCGCGAATGGGAACCTGTTTTTGCGGTTTTTATTTATTGACAAAATAAGTAGATAATCACAGGACCTGCATTCCTGGCAAGCCTTCGGCTTTGATCCCGTCCTGTTACTCGGCTCATACAGCTACATACGTATATACGTACTGTCTGCCTGCACCATATAGGATACTCGTCAAGTTCAACTGCACTCGCCTACCCGACTTTTCCAAGCTGTATTATACCTCTTTAATTCGCTATGCATAAGTGTAATAAACTTACGTTATACGTACACCATACATTGTACTTATACTATATATAATATATATACACTACACGTACGTTCGTACATGCAGATAATTAGATAGACAGTGATATCTTATTAGTCGTACGACAATCGAGATCCGGTGTTAATTCGAGATCTTCGATGTATAAGAAATTTCATGGCCATTCCCGGTTTTTGCGGACCCTGATAAAAATTAATACATAAATACATATATCATACTTTCTCCGCCTTGATAATCATTACCTAACGAATGAAAGTTGTCTGAAAATACGAAGAAAAAGAGAGATAGAGGAAAAAAAAGAATAATTTGTTTCTGATAAGTTTGATGAATCGCGCGAGACAATCTTTGTTTATTTCAAATATCTGGCCGATTATAAAATTCTCAGATATTTTCAGGTTGTCGTTCTCATGGTAGGTATCAAACTGCCAAATTCCATGACATAATCATTCTACGATTTCAGCGAACACCTTAGCTGATATACATATATCTTACACTGTATACATCAGCTTTGGCATTAAAGATTCTTGATCCGTACGCATACATACATTATACTTACACGAATACGCAATGACAAAAAATCAGATCAAATAAGCGATAGATACCAAGTTTATATTTGGCGCAACTGATCCCGCCTCCCAGGGCTTAATGTAAACGTATAAAAAAGTAAGACGAAAAAAGGTGACGCAATAGCGGTACCTCCTTTGTCTCTCGAGAACAGTATGTATATACGCATACCTATACATACATCATACATATCTATATATACATATACATTACAACGATCGTTCCGTAAAATTTCTGTGAGTTGGAAGGTGTTCCCATGTATATATCCATAATGTATATATAGTAACGTACACACAACTGCAATAATATTACATAGACTTTAATATGCAGGAACGGTGTAACGAGTTAGTATAGATTTGTATCGCAACATATGCCGCAACAGCAGATGTATTTTAGTAAAATCATGTAATAAATAGCGTATCGTGAAAGGCAACCACACAAAGTTTATCACAGAGGGGTTAATACGCACGCAAACGTATACCTTACTGCACGCGTATAGGTATTCCGGTACGTATACGTATGCATACATGCGGTGCAATAATTCGCACGAATTGACTGCACACAAGCAAACAAAGGACGTAATATATCGATGACGGTGGGTAGAGTCGGAGTCAGTCAGTCACGTTATCCTACGCATCGTCTTAGACTCCCCCCCCCTCGAAGTATCCCGCCAAGCCCATCCCTTCGCTCGTTATCAATCCATCCCGACTGTACGTCGAGCACAGCCCGCGCCTCCTATAAGAGGGGTTCCGTTGTAAAGGCCGACGTTTTTCGACGCGGCAGTAGTAAGTCAGTCTCTTCCCAAGCCGGTAAGGTCAAGGCCCTCGTCGCCCTACCCCATGCACCTTAGGGTCACGTGACGCCGCTCAAGGTCTCCTATCCCCACCTCGGCGAGCCGTCACTTGAGTCAGACTCCGGAGACTAGACCGGTCACCCTACCCTCTTGAACACCCCCTCGAGCCCCCGACGAAACCTCGGCGACCAATCACCGTCGAGCTTTCAAGACTATTTACCCCCCCCCCCCCCCTGACCCTCGTGCTCACCCACCCTCCGCCATAACGCGGGACGGGAAACTGTTGTCAACGATGCTCGGCTGCCCGTTAATTACTTGCAACGTACCCATGCGTGTGGGTGTCTATTTGTCTGCCTACGACGAAGCACCTAAGTACGTAGTACATACACGTAGGGGTATTGTCCTATCGTGACGCTGAATGTAGAGGCTGAAATCTGATGGATATACATATATAATTGACGGTGAAAGATTAATTGAAATTTCGTACAAGTATGATCTTTATAAATGATGGAGGAGAATAAAGCTGACGGAACGTTTACCGATGAACTATGAAGACTGTGCACTTCGTCCTGCAGAGGCATCGAGTATTATGTACACGATGAGCATGTGCATTTGTACACCTCTACAACACGTGCAGCAGTAGTATGTACACACGTCCTAGGCATAACAACGATGCACCGCAACACACGCATTGCATGGTTGGCTGGATGTGTTTGTTGCGTCTGCATGTACACGGAGAGTATAGACGAACGAAAGGTCAATGACCGGAAACGTTCGCGAGCGAACTTGCTCTATTTTAAGGGCGGTTGTCACGCGCATGCGCCAGCAGCCAACACGTGCTCTGAGAGGTCGCGTCGCGGCGCGGCGAACCACCACGGTTCCGTGAAATTTCTATAGAGTGGAAACTGTCTGATACCTTTATTAGTTTCCGACGACACGGTACCCACTTATATGCACACTTAGAACCTGCGTCCCGGCATTTCGAATTCCCTATCGACAGATATGCGAAATCTTCGTGTAAAGAGGAAGAAAAAAAGGAGATGAGAAGGGGGGGGGAGGGGGGCGAGAGAAGAAATATTCAATGAATTCATGGAACTTGAGCTGGTAGTTTTCACGTGAACGCACGGGGAACGTAATCCTCGTCGAATGTTGGTAATTCTTACGTCAAACGAAGCCTGTAAGGTCGTTTCTAATTTTGGAATGGACTCCTTCGAATGTAGTATGTATGTATGTATGTATGTATGTATGCTAAATACCTAGCATTATAGGTGTAAAATACTAACGTCTCTCCTCACGTCTTGCGCATACTTGTTATACGAGATATGTCTGTTTTCCTTTCACCGAGTGGTGCCGGGCCTTGCTTGCCGCCGCAACTACTGCATATCTTTATTCCACCATACAATACACATGTACATCATGTATATTCAAGCAAGAGATAGGTAGGCATATACATATTATAACTAACCGGCGATACCAATTGAAATTATTACTCTCGTAACGCGGATCCGTTCAAACACATGTGGAAAGGAACCGGTTCCTGATTGGATTCGAGATTTCCGTTCCGTTCAAATACATGTAAAGCCCTGCACACCGGTATCTCGATAAGGATCGGTCGATCGAAATTGCGCCTTAATCCCGGATTTTGGTTATTGATAAAATTAGCGTATACCTATTTTTTTTATGTATATCTACATAAATTTTCAATGGCTACAATAAATATAGAAATCATTTTTATTACCTATAAACGTAATCTGTTGAAATACGTAAGAAATGTTCCGATAAGTATATAATATATATATGTGTTACATGATTCAGATCACGTAGGAATTATCACTCATTATATCTCCAGTATATGAAGATACGTCATACAATATACATTATTGCGTTTTTTTTAATACTTTTTGAACGTCGACAAACTCCGAGTTCCTACTTGTGTCACACTGTTCACTTGCTTCGCGGTGTATAACGTTGTCCTTTGTAATCCTTGCCGTTACAATGACTGTATTCCGTATATCTTGAAACACTATAATTGCACGCTAATTATTTGCATTTCTAGGCCGTACACGTTAGACACAGGTACACCTTTTAAAAACGTGCACATATACGTATAATGGTATCTCCCAAGATGATAATAATAATGACGACAGTGAAAAAACAAAAAAAAAAAAACAACAAATGCGAATTGTCTCTTATCTTTTCTTTTGTTTCCTGCTGTTAATTGCACTACTGTGATTTGAAAGCTTTAACGGTCAACTATCATATGATACCGTAGCACTTTTATAACCGAATAATATTGTCCGAACTTTTCAACAATTAGCGTTGTCAAACAACAACGATAAAATTTTTAAGTTTCATACTAAGGAACACTTGTAGATACAACACAATTCAACCGAAACGTTTTCATCTACAGTTGATATTCTTCGGATTCCGTACTCGTACATTCCATTTCAATAGCACGATTACCGATCCACGAAAGAGCGAGAAAACTTTTGCACCCACAGCCTTGAGTTCTTCCCCACCTCGGTTAAAATAATTATTAAAATGTTCACCTGTATGCCGATAAATAGAGTGGTAAAGGGTTGAGGAAGAGAAAAAAAAAAATTAAAAAAAGGAAAAACAACGCGGGTCATAGACGACTTTTAATATCGACGAGAGTGAGAAGCGCGACAATGTCGGACGATGGCCACCACAAGGCGAGGAGGTAGCCGACTGACTTGGCCGAGTCAACTACGCGCCGGGGTGTCGAGCATTCGTCTGCTCCGCAACCGTAAGTTCGTCACGAAGAATCCACTTGCGGCTGCTGCATGGCCCTAAAGTTCCGGCCTCTTGCACCACGGAGAGGCTATCTGAGGGAGTCGTCGCAAGGTACCACAACCTGTAAAAAGAAGAGGAGGAAAGGGCGAAGAAGGAAGGGAAGAGAAGGGACGAGGAAAGGAGGCGTCCCATAATGCGGCACCACCTCACGCCGCATGCACGTTGCAGCGTTGCACAGTAGAGTCTGCAAACCGACCGAACGGTTGCCCCGGTCACTCCGTGCATGAGACTCATCCTCTACTCTCTCCCCTTCCTGCCCGGGAATGACCGCGATTATTTTCTTTAGTACGGTGAGCCGCTGCAGCAGGGAAACGCCGAATTTCTGATGATTTCCTCCGTCGTCGTTTTCTCGTGGGCATAAAGTAAACTCTTAACGAGAGAGTGAAGGTGCGCATGCTTATATATATATATATATATATATACACGTTAGGAGGACGAATGTACCATGTAATGTTAAAATTTTCTTATTCTTACATATGTACCTATCCATGTACATACCTACATGTATGTATGTATGGATAGTGGATTTTATTAGGTGGTTAATGGTGCCAATTCGAGGGATGGTAGGCAGACAGGTTGTGTGTATATAATAAAAATTTCGTATAGGTTGGAAGGGTGCCAAGGAAGAGATCGCGGTACACATTTACACGCACGGCGTGCTGCAGTGTAGGTATAAGAACTCGGAGCTCTGAACTCCTGGGGTAGACGTGTAGACTTGCGTTGCGTGTGTGCGGTGTTTCACGGATACAGTTAGTGACAGATTTATCGAGATCATTGAGTCTTACGCTCTCAGCCTCCGCGGCGCGGCAGGGTAAGAAATGAGAGAACCAAGAATTATAACGTGGCAAAAAAGCAGCTTGGGCGCTGCTACAGTGCTTCACACACAGCAATTCGCCAATTTAACGACACTGTATTGTACGTTCACCTTTCAGTTTTAACGACATACGCATTAGAGTGCTATATCAGATTCATACACGTGCACGTAAATATAGGAAGAAACGTCGTTACGTATGACGATTGCACAGTGTGATATTTTTATAGGTACCCATACAATTCGGGAGTCGAACCACGGAATTGGACCTCTTCAATTTTGATGGTTAATCGCATCTTCATCCTTGCATATGGTCTACATGGTTATTTAATAAGAGAAAATACAGGATAAAATTCAACCTGAGGCCAAGTATGGAAGAAGAAGACGACGATGAAGCAACCTGTTGGGGCGCGTTCCAATTCAGCGTCCGGCCGAGTACTTTCGTCTGGTTGTTCAGATTTTTCGGACCTTTAATCCTAATTATATATAATGACGTTACCGCAAATATTCCGAAATTAAGATTCCGAAGCGCATGCGCTATATGCATTAACATATAGATGCGTCATCTTGTGAAATGTTCAAAATTTCTATACTAAAGAGCGATGTCGTAAAACGCAACTTCTTAACCGCTTAGTAAGGTAGATTGTTTCTCAATATGGAAATCTGGTATGTATAATTAAGAGATAGTCGATTTTAATGCAGATAAAACGTTATAAAATACACGCGTAAAAAAAAAAGGAAAGAAAAAATATTACAATAACGTATATTTCATTTAGATTTTTTCTACCAAAATATACGAACAGAAAATTGGCAAACTTATTTAGATCTAGACTCTGTAGTATTATGCGTTGCCCATAGTCGCCTAGAAAAAAACATTGAGACGCTGTTTTGGCATTGGGCAGACTTTTTATCACTTATGAGAAATAAAAACTGGAAAGATGTACGGCTTGATCAATACGGAGATTCAGTGTTTTCAACGCCTGATGCCGGCGCGACGGTACATTGGTTTCATTTTTATTATTGAAGAATTAAAATATCGCGCAAAAACGAAACGATCTCGCAGCTCGCTGCATAAGTATGTGAAAATCTCGGATATATCATGAGTGAGTATGGACCTATACGTTGGTGACTGACCACGCGCCGCCACGCCGACTGACTGTGCAACAGCATTAAGAGTAAACTGTTGGTAACCGCTGCCGAGAAGGTCGTCCTCGAAGTCGCCGTCATCGTCGTTGTCGTCGTCGTCGTCGTCGTCACAGTAGTCGTCGTTGGCGACGGGTACCATGGAGAAAATACAGTTACATGCCCGCCAAGAAACGGGCGCCGACCAATGCGCTCGATCCGCTACATTACGTCGGGTTAGGATATACCGCACGGTAAATACCGAGCCAACTAACGACAAGTCGAGCGAAGAAGGGTAGAGAAAAAAGATTCACAAACGCGTTAAAAGGTTCTCGAATTTTCGGAGGAAATCGAAGAAAACTGTCGACGCGGTGCGGAATCTACGGCGTGACGGGTAACTTATTTGCGGGTATATAACATCTTTTATTCCAAAGAAGCAATTGCCTCGCAGCAGCGAGCGTTAAAGCGGAAGGTGAATCTAGTATTGGTTTTAGTCTTCTAAAAAGAAAGCCCGTCGCGTGTCGCCACGCGGGGTTACGACCAACTCCATCCTGTAATATGCTTACAACACATAGCTGCTGCATACCATCGCGCGGCATAGCGCAGGTAAAACTTGAGCTCTGCGTGTTATAAGAACGCGTTGGAGAGCGAGCGAGCGAGTGAATGAGCAGCGAGGTGCGGTCCGGGCTGCACTGCGTCGAGAAAGGTTTTTCATCCATATTCATAAGCCTCCGGAGGTTTATCCGCATCTCAAGGATCGAGAGAAGAGAGACCGAAAGAGGCACTCCTGCACCGTGGGTCCCTTCCTCCTCGGAGTCGATATGTGTTTGCTCATTCCTCAACTCGGAGTGTGTAATATAAAATTTATCGCATGCCGCGTAGGAATTTTTTAAATCGTCGGAAAAATCGTTGACGCAATTCTTGGCTCGGGCTGGGTTCTGTTGGGTTGGGTTCGATGCAGAGGAGAAGGAGGTGCGAGCCACCGCGAACACGTTGCTCGCTTTATCGTCTAGCTAGGTATACGCGAGTTTTAACCGATCAAGTATTAACTCGTGAATCAGCGTGGTTCAGATAAGCTGTTTCTAATCGAAATTCTTACTGTCTATAAGTATAATATCGGCCAAATCGACTCAGCGATATGCTATATCTATTTAGTTCGAATTATGTCGCGTAAGTAGTATTTCGAGTACATTAGTTTGAATTACGAGCATTCTCGAAACCCTTGAGGAGAGAAAATGAATCATTTCACCGTTTCAATATAGATCTATGACTATCGCACCTCGACGTGCACAGACAACTGCAGCGGAAAAACGTTGAATCGGGCGCGGAAAAAGAAGAGTGCTGATTTTTGGAAATGAGGTGAGGGGGGTCGAGGTATGCGATATTATTCTTTCATGCTATAGCCGCTATGACGAACCTCGCTCGCTGCGGTCAATAGTTTTACCGCTGAGGATAAGATAAAAGGCGTAAGGTGATTTGGGGGTCGTGAGGACGGCGCGGCGGGGGGAGAAGAGGACATAAAGAGGCCGGGGAACGGAGAGAGATAGAGATAGGCGAGGGGGGGCGGGGACGGCGGAGAGGAAAGGGGAGGCTCAAGGCCGGCCGCGCTGTCAAGTGTCAAGCCAGAGCCTGCGCGCCGAAATATCAACAAGCCGTCTCATTTACTCGCATGTTAATACCCGACTTTCGAGCGAACCCTGTCTCCGTCTAACTTCGCCGAGTTGCTCCTATTCGTCGTATTCGCATTATGTTTATACAAACGTTAAATTGAAGGAGGGCAACGTGTGCGAGGTAAAGGAGAGCGAGAAGGAGAGATGGATGGATGGATGGATAGATCGAGAGAGGGAGAGAGAGAGAGAAAGGCGAAGAAGGACAGAGAGACGTAACGTATCACACATATGCATGGCTTGCGAGCGAGGAGAAATGTACGCGGTGGATTGGTAGTATAATTTATAAGCGAGGTGGAATCAACTCTCGAAAGTCGTCAAATCCATCGGCGCGGTTTGTGTATACAAATATGATATTGCGGTATAGCCAGAAGCAGCGGCAGCGGCAGCGGCAGCAGCAAGCTACAAAGCAAACGGATTGTTTGCGAAACATACATGAAAGTGCCAGCAGCAGCCCGGGCAGTTATGAAACGGACCGCAGCGCGGCGGCTCGAGCAAAAACAAAAAAGAATCGGTCAGGTGCGCTCGCGATACCTCGCCAGACGACGACGACTAGATTCCCCTCGTCGTACGCGGCTGTCGAATGATCCCATGATACTCCGAGGACTCGGCGTCTCTCCGTTCGAAACGTCGAAATAGGTACATACGTACAGCGTTGACAACCTGGCCGATCGCAAGAATACACCCGAGAGACAAAGTGCCGTGACTCTGGTTCCATAGGGCAACGCGGAGTGGGGAGATGCGATGCGAAACATAACCTCTGTCCACTGGCTAACCCTACCAACACTGCTCTCTCACTGGACATTTGGTGTTTCGCCGTTGTTCTAAAACGCGTCGCGAATACGAACGTTGGATATCGTTAAACTCACCTCATGCTCCGGACGATGTCTCGCTAAAATCACCGGAATATCCTAGTCCGCAATCGGTTCCAACGACTCTCTTTCGAGGAACGCACACAGCACTTTCACAATACGCTGTCCCTGTACTACAGCAGGTAACAGGCCATCCAGGCTAGGCACACCTTCACGTTACAAGTTACAAGCCTCGCGCACAGGGGAACCTATAGTACCACGAGCCAAGGTAGTACAGTGCATCCCCGGCAGGGAGCAGCTCCGATCGGCACTTAACGCCGGCTTCCTTCGCTCCTCGTACGTTCATTCGGAAAACATCGTACTCGCCGCGACCTCAACACCCCTTCATTCTCACCCTGCGGCCTTTACGCAGCCACCCGGGTTTACTGACCACAGACAACGTCTGCTCCGTTTCGCCAGCTACGCGCGACCTATCGATTAGAAGGATATAGAGAAAAAAAAAACAAGAAAAAAAAACACTCACCGAGGAGCAAGAAAGTAGAGCCGAAATGAATAACGGACGATAAATAAAACTGTAGAAAGATGCTTCGGTTTTGCAAGCGGCGATGGTTTACAATTAGCCATAAGTCTTTGAATACTTCGTACAAGGTAGTTATAGATTTTTACGAGTTCGACACCCGCGCGAGTCGAAGGGTTGTTTGTTTGTTTTCAGAGATTATTCTCTGGTCTCTACTAATTTTGCAACGGCCATATTAACAGCCAGTCATTTGTTGGACGTGGCACTACTTCTAAGAGGAAGGGATTCATTTTTTTTTATGTTTAATTCGAACGCTGAGTGAACAACTTCCAAGACGATTCAAGAACTAGACAAATCCAATAGTTTAGTGAATGGCTTGATACAGGAAATTTTATGTTATTATCATACCTAAAGATGTAAGATTTATTGTAACTTATTTCGGACGAAAATTGTACTTATCGTTATTGCTATTCATCGATGTATTATTGGAATATGTGAATAAAACACACCGATTTTATCCTATTTACGATATTTTTACTCTTCAATTTATATAAATAATCTCCCTCCGTTCCATTGATATTAAAGTATTATGACAGAGCCAAGCTGAAGGATGTAGTACCGTATGCTGTATAGAAGTTTAGATTTTCTAGGAGAGAAGCAGCTTCGACGGGTGATGTTGACTATACTAGTAATATGTAGACAACGAATACACGACTTGAATTTTAATGAGAATATAGTCTTTGTTGCAACTGTATCATTGACGGACGTGAAAATCATTTTAAGCATCCCCGCTACGCGATATCACTATTCTTACACCGTGCTTTTCTCTGCTTGAGGGAATCCAACGCTGTAACAGGGGATTCACGGTTTATGAGAATAAGGAGTTTGAGGTAATACCAATTATTTCAACCAGAGTCCTAACACCATCTAGTGGTGTTCTATAGTCGCGTGTAACACTCTGATCTCCAAATCAACGCCACCTCCACACTTTTTAAGTCCGACCGTCGACTTCCAAGGAAAGAAGTGCCAGAGCCATCTGGCAGATGCAACTGTGAAGCAGTTTTCCTCGATCCTCAAGATCTGTGGATATCTTACAATTTCCTCATCTTACCAAGCGCGATATGCAGCTCTGATAATCTTCTGTTTCACTTCGATCCCGAAGGGTGAAAACGTCCATCGTTTAAACAGTATACTGGTTTTAAAGAAATTTTGTATTTTCTTACAACGCTTGGAATACCTTTGTCATATATTATCTTATAATAAATTCAACTTACTCCCGTAACAATATGTGTATAATGTATTATATTTTGCAGGGGAAAGTAGTGTACCACGTACGTAGAATAAGGCGGTAGACTTTACACTTGAGAGAAATTAATGTTACGCTATTAATTCTAAATTTTGACAGGGACAAAATTGCTAAATAGCTAAACACACCACTTTCCCTTGACCGTCTAAAATTAATTCTTAAACTTGACATATATATGTATATATATAATATATATCTATATATATATTTTTTAAACTCCGTTACATTGTTTTTTATTTCTGCTTTCCACTTAATTTTATCTTACATTGTACGTTTTGAAAGGCTGCAACAGTATAGCCTGAGGAGATTAGTGCGTACAGCGTGACACGGAAAGTATTTCCTTGAGATGTTTTTGGTACAACGCTCGCTGTACCTAAATATATAGGGAAAAGGTTTTTTAGTTTTTGGCTTCCTTGGATATTTTTTACCAATCCTGATAGGTTATAACAACTTGATTTAATCTCCTTCACACCATATCATAGATTGTCGTCAGGGAATTGTTCAACCTGTATGTCTTAATTTATGTATAGTAAAATAAACATAACAAAAATTTGTACACGCACTTAATTTTTTCAACTCTGTAAATTAATTATAAATAACATATGTCACCTACACATACATAATAATACGCACAGAGTAGTGTTACATTTCATATTTATATCTCGATTCCTATGTGATCACACGAATCACCACGGCCAACACAAGTCACTAGCATACCTACATAATTGTTAAAGAAACTCACTTTACTGCTATAATAGCACGATAGGTCTCGCAGCATAATTTTCTTTCCCGATGTGAAACTTACAGGTAATGCATTTCAATGTGAGAATTATCATTTCCGATGAACATTCATTTTTAGTTTTATTTACCACTATCAATCAACTATCTTATGACTCAGTCATGCTAGTTAAAAATTACATAACAGGCCGGCAAATTAAAAATTTACCACTAATCTAACGCGCCTGAAATGTATGTACATGTATAAATACTTGTGCTTATGCGTCTATGGATTTTTTATAGTAAAAATCATAGTAGAGACAGTAGATGCAGGTATCGTCACGGACTAGACAATAATAGTACACTAAACTATATTTATACATCTATAACGTTATACGAGGTTACTTAAGATGTAGCGGTATTCTGAAATAAAATATGATACATTATCAAATATCTGTCTATAATGTAATTTTTCTAGCGAATCTACGTCCTACGTGGATCGGTAACATAAAGAATGATCCTGCTCGTTTCTTGTATTCTACATATTATTTAGGAAATGGCATTTGCGTATCACATGAATATTAATCGAGAATAATGGATGTGCGTGGAGTATGCACAAGTTAAATTATATACAGTTTTTGCCATTATCGATATACATATTATTGTTAATATTATTATTATTCTCTTAATAATATTAATTATTATTTTTTATATTATTAACCGTATAACTGTAATATATTCCTATTGTTAATATACGTTTTTCAAGTTTTAAAATAGCTGTATCGCCGTATCACAGAAGAGAAGACGTTTAATAAAGACGTGTACAATCACGTGTCTCATAATATATTAATAATACTATAAAGATTAAAGGTACGTACGAAATTTGCATGCAGAGATTCAACACACAAATAAAATTCTTTCATATAATTTTTTTTAAGCACTATTTATAAATGTATATATTATATATTATTTATACGGTATATATTTATATATTATCTATAATATGTTTATATGTTATCATGCTTGAAGCTAATGCCCCAACGTGGGCTCAGTGGAATTGAGGCATTGGCGATTCAATCGTTTGTAAAAATCTTAATTTCTGTGTTTTTTTTTGTTTTAATTTTTTTTTTTTTTTTTCGTCAAGTAAAGAAAAATTAATTTCAACTGATTCGTCGCCGTTTTGTATCACGAAGTTACTTATTCATTCCGATGCCCGGCAAGCAGGGTACGTGACCAGGCGTCGGACTGCTGCTGCACGATCTACTTAAAGCTCGGCTAGAGTCGACCGTAAGAAAGTTGGCATCCCCAGAGGGTGGTGCGGATACTAAATCCGGCTCTGCAGGACTCGGGCATCGCCTTTCGCAGGTAGTAACCGTTGTTCCCGAGAGGGTGCTGAGAGGGATCTTGTAGATCCTCATCGGCTTAGCTTCGGGTGAGGCTGAAACAGGGGTTATAAAAAGATCGGGTTCGCTGCAGAGTCAGAACCGAATAGCTGTAGAATTAAAACGTGGGATGAGTGACGGCGAATGGATATATTGCAATTAGTTGATACACTGGGCATAGAAATGAGCTCGATATATCGGTCGCTAAATCGATAAAGTTTCAGAGGCATGTAACTCGTTACTTATAAAAGATGAAGCGAAGCAAATAATAGGATGCGAAAGGTCCTCAACGCGGTTTCAAGCCCGCGAAACGACCCTGCGGTAATTAAAATAATTGCGAACACCTGCTTCCTCCCTTTCATTGTTCCCGTGACCTACCGGAATGGGGCGATGCTGGCGGGCTGTTGTTCCTGTCGTCTTTATCCATCTTTCCATCAAAGTGGATCCTCTCGGTGCGGGTGGAAAAGAATTCCGGGGCCGTGGTTGCGAAGAATATGTCATTCTTCGAGGATATTAAATTTAAATTCGGCATCACCATTGTGTGTACAAGATTTCCATTGATAATCAATCTGATCTCCATCGTATCCGAAGTGAAAGCGATTACGTATGGAAATGCACATACTGTGGAAAATATGAAATCACAATCAGTATTAACGGGGTTTACCGATGATATTGTTTGAAATTTTTACACGTACCAACTGCCGTCGGTACGGAATTCCAATGAAAATCGAACGCTGTCGAAGCCATGCTTTCGTCCATCAGTTTTTGGAAATGGCATGTATCTGGAGAGTGAACAATTATTACGAAAAAGGCCTGCGGCAACGAGTCTCGCGAATCAACTCGATTCGATGTCGGATAATACTGACTATTGTAGCACAGAAGCAGTTCCGGCTCCTCGTCTTCTCGAAGATCCAGAGCAGCGACGAGATGGGGCTTGTTGCTTGTCTCGACGGATAGTATTCTTGATGCACCCTCCGCTGAGATGAGCTCGAAATTATGTCGCAGAGCACAGCAGAGTGCCCAATCACCACATCCCATTGCCCCCTCGACGATGGTCACGAAGCTGGGAACTTCGCTGGCCGTCAATTCTTTGACGAAGACGAAACCGTCGACGGTGTCGGTGTCGGATGCTGGGCACCAAGCGGTCCAAGCAGCGCTGTGCTTCCACTGCATAACGACTAGTCGACGCCCTATGGCGGCACACTGTGGAAATTTCGAAGTATAAGATGAAAATTAAAATCGTCGATAGGATAAAACGGTTCATCAGGTTGAGCCTCGAAATTTATTGTAAAACTGCTTCGATTCAGAGGTGGGACGGATTTATGACAATTTTCAAAGCTTTATAAAGGTGATAGAGCGGATCTCTTGCGCATCCGTTTTAAGCACCGCACTCGAGCTTTCGCGAGATAAGTTGCTTATCTCTAGGTAGAGGAAACCGAGAGTAAGATTACGCGGGGGCTGAATACGGTCTCGACTTGCTATGGACTCACCATTCGCAGATGCGAGCCACCCGGTCGAGTAAGGGAATATATGTGGCATCCTCTGGTGCGTTCCAGCTTTTTCTCCTTAGAGTGTGACCTCGTCTTCGGCAATGCGTCTCCAGCCTCCGCATCGAACTCGCTCAGTCGAAACACGTGGATTTTGCTATCCCTCCCACGATCACCGGCTCTAATTAGCAGGATGCCGTGTTGTTCCACCACGTCTAATTGTTTTATCTGGACCGACTTGTCGAATATTAGTCTATGCGAAAGACCGTCTGGAAGCAGTTTCAATTTCGACCTCAGTCCTTTACATACAAATTACGCTTGAGCATTTTCGAGCCTTCATTCAATGGGTACGGATTTAAAATGACGATGAGTTTCGCAAATGACACTTTGCTGTACCCACTTGGCATTGATTAAGGTCTTGTCAAGCGAGCTGATGTTGCTTCGTCGGAATCAGCGAAAAAGATAAGTCGTTGACCTTTATTAGCGTGACCTTCGGGAATTTAATCGAACTCTAAAAATTGTTGGAGGATAGCATTTCCAAAAAATATCTATGCACGTGATAGTAAGAGTTTAAATGTGATAACATAAACACGGTATAATATTCTAACCGAGCTTCACCTCGTTCTGAATATCTTCGACGGTAGATTCGTAACTCGAATCGATCAAAAGACTTTGGCAAAGCCATTCATACGAGTGAATCAGGACACCGCGGGCTATGAACAGCAAGTATTGACCGTCACCCCATCCGAGACTCTGTTCTTGTTCTCGTGACCGAGGCTTCCGCTAAACTTGTACCAAGATACACAGATTGCGAAACTGCTCTACAAGCATGCATGATTGGAAATTAATTGAGTTCTTGAAGTAATTGCGTGTACAAAATAAAAATAAATAATGAAAGATCCGTGTAAGACTGATCTGCATAAAAGAATTCTGACACAATCTCGCCTGATAATGGTTGAAGGAAATCGATAGTTTTGTTTTCAGGAGTATAACGACACGTGAATAATGCTTCTTTAGCAAGATTTTTAACAAAGAAAACTTTCATGATGAATTCATATCAAGCAAACAATTGTTTGTCGAAGTTACGAAAATTTTTTCACGAAGCTTCAGACCAAGCTTATCGGATTCACAAAGATCTTACCGAAATGTGATATTCAGAATTCACTTTATGTTGATCAGGATAAGGAATAAAATTTAAATTTCCGCAAGTAACCGAAGATCACATAATTCACTTGGTAAATTTTCAATTCAGCGAAACTCGAGGCCGATGTAAATTTGAAAAAAATGAAAATAAGGAATTTCTCTACCATTGCCAAGATTAGAACTTCGATCACTCAGACGCTGTCGTCAAGTGCGTACGCCGTAGGCTGTTTTCCACGGTTTGCTCATTACATTGTTCATTCCGACGAACGATTCAGTTACGCGGGCAAGTTATGAACTCTGAAACTTAATTTACAATTAGAACGAGGTAAGTTACAACGCGTGCGGTTATAAGTCAGTGCAGTTGCTAGTGCCGAGCGTTCGTGTATGTTCTTAACGAGAACTTAGCAGCAAGTCGTTAATTGTCCTTATTAATTATAGAATATGTCATATGGTGGTAGTGGAAGTCCGTTGAATGCAGTGCGAGAACAACTCAAAGTTAGTTTCAGATCAAATCACGTGTGAGGACGTCAGTCGGTCGGAAGTAAACTGCTCATTCGCTTACCTTCTATGAGAAACGTCCCAAATTCGGTAGACAGAACCATTCTGTTCTTCTGTGACCATGAATCTCCGCAGATGATGTCCTGCGGGAAATCCGGGTAGACGCAAAGGGGCTCCCAAGGACTCGGCTTGAAGGGACCAGCCGTGGCCATTGACGTCGGTGCGAGGCCTCTGACTATGGCTTCGAGTTTGTAAGCCTGTCCGACGCGAACCATTTCGACGGCACGTGTCTCTTCACGCCGTCGTCCCGGCGCCTCGACAACGTCGGAAAGGGCACGTCGGTTCAGCATATTCTGAAACAATTACGAATACGTTGGAAAAAAATTGAAAGGCACGGATCGTCGTCTCGTCGTCGAATGGCGATGAATGACGAGAGCAAACGTCACTGCGCGGCCTACTTACGCTGCCCTTGGTGTCCTGAACGTGTTCCTGGTAGAGGTCCCTGATCAACATGTCCAGAGTCCTTTCTCTCTTTTGGGAAAACGTGGGAGTGTTGAACGTCGCCTTTTCCCCGTTGATGAGCTTCACCAAGAGAAACTCCCTGAAGGTGTGCGGATCGTTGAAGACTGGAGGGCAGGGTAAACTAGGTCCAAAAAGGGGAACACATTCGTCGCAGTAAACCGCGACTCTCCATCCGCTACTATCGCTGCTCACTATTGCAAATACGTCTGAAAATCGAAGAGTTTCTTTCACGATAAAATTATCACCGTATCCATCGTTCTTTTTTCATACAGTGTAAAAAGGTTTTTATACCAACCCTGCACTCAAACGATTCGTATAAATAGCTCTATTTCTACTCGAAACTTACGGGTGAACTGGCTTTTGATGCAGTTTGGATTGAAGGAGTCAAGTGCAGTAGGATCATCGGTATAAATAACGTTGACTATGTCATTTCCGATGTGCCGTTTACGTTCGAGTTGTTGAGGATTGTCCTTGGAGTGCGGTAGCATCGTGCTGACGTGAAACATCACTTCATGTCCCGCGTAGACAGTGTAGACGCTTTCCTTGCCCGTCATGTCACCTGGCGGCAGATACAAGCGTGAGATCACTCGTTTTTCATTAATCGCATTCCATTTCATAGCACGTAATGTTCGTGAGGAAATTCGAAACTCCAATTTCCTTCCTTATTTAAGGTACAATTACACCTGGGGGGCGTTTGAAGGAAGGATGACCGAGTTCATTAAAGTATAGCTTGCTGAAACAAGTCAAGTTTGAATTGGTATTGTTCGTCGGGGTGACTGTGGAAGTGTTCAAAGAACATGGGGAATCGATAAACTGTGAAATAGAAACAAGTTCAAGAAAATTTATTCAATGGCTAGCTTAGAAAAAAGATAACGATGAACACTAAATTTTAGACGTGATGTTCATAGTGTGAAATACGTCTTTCTTCTTTCATAACTTTTTCCCTCTGGCTGTCCATGTTGAAGTGAATCTTCTTCAAATATCGATCATAAAGTTCGAGTGAAAAAGTTTCGAAACAAAAGACCGAGCAACGTGACGTAGGCAAATTCCTCATAGACTCGTGTGCACAGCTTTCCTTTCACGGAGGACGGTAGCATCGGTTTCGTATCCTTTCTTACGTCTCACAGATATTACAATAATTCTATAAAGTGATCTGTTCTATGTGAAGTCTACAGTAAATGCCGTACCCTTGACATCCAGACCACCCCTGTACTTGTCCCAGCCTTTCAATCGAATCCTTTCGCCAAGTAGATCTAAAAACCGGTTGAAATCGGAGCTCCCTTTTTCTGAAACAGGTATACATCAGTTGTAGATTAAGAGATTTGGTAATACCGTGGCGAAGCCTTCGACAGCGTATATCTGGCGACTTTGACTCTGCCACTGACAGCTTAAGTTCCACGTCCAATAGCATGTAAGAAAATCCAGCCGTTTTGCCGCAGAATCTACCTCACTTAGAGTACAGGACGGTAAGATGCCAGGCTGACAACTTGGCACGATAGTAAAATCCATTTTACGCACAGATAGGCATCTGATCTCGTTTTTCTTGCCTCGGAGAACCCTCGCGAAAAAAAAACTTCTAGTTTGGTGCTAGTTCGTACCCTCAAATTTTTTCTTACGGGGATTTAGCATTATCTCTAAGTTGAGGGTACGAATTTACACCCAAGTTGAAGGTTTTTTCTGTGAGGGAATGCAGACATTACACACATGGCCGTAAGCTGTGGAGGTCAAGTTGGGACGAATTTCTTTACTCACCGTTGGACAGCATCTCGTCGTCTGTCGTCTGACCCTCCTTAGCATAGACAACGCCAAACTTGAAATTTACAGAACCTTCTTGCTCCTCCAACAGTAACAAATCCTGGGAAGTAAAGAAAGAAACTGGTTCTGAATATCGCAGCGAACGCGTGCGGGGTGTCTAGACCGAATAAAACTACAACTGGATCACGAAAAGGAAAATCAATGCTCGCGAGAAGCTAGCGAAAGAAATTATAAGCAGAAGATGAAAACTAAAAGATCATTAGAACAGAATGAAGGGGGTGTAAAAAACCCCAACGAAGTGGAAAATGTGTGTTCACTTTGAATGAAATATGAATGCTGCTTTTTTGTATCACGGTAAGGGTAAAAAAATTTTAATAGAGACGTTCATTCGTTGAACAAGTTCGTAAAAAGGCTTGCGCCTAGTTAACATGGCGCCCGGAGCGAAGTCAGTCGCAAATGGTAATTTAAGCCGGAAAGTTACGCGGCGGAAACATGATATCCCCTACCTGTATTGAGCGTGAACTGCAGTTTTATCATACGACTGAGACATACATCGAAACATGACCACGTGGACATACATCGAAAAACTTTTCACGAATTTAATATCAGTCAGCAAAAGGCTTTGGAATAAAAACTTCTTGTTTTATCTTCTCGTCGCAACTGGCATATTATAAATTTGTTAAACGGAAGTTTCCGGTGAAAGACCGGAAAGAAATACTTCTCTACAGAGTTTCTCTGGATTTTACCAAACACACATCGAGTTATTTATCCTGTAATAAATTTTCCGAACTACTTTCGCTGATGTTTTTCTTTTTAGACAATTACCATGATCGAATAGATAAGTTTTAGAACATAGGCTTTAGATATACGTAATTGAAAACACGTCGCCTCTTCGTCTTCTTCCTAATAACTTCTAACTCAATTTGCTCAAACTGGACACTTATTCATTAATTATTATTTACGCCAGTACTTTTGGGCCCGATTTTTCCAAAGCCATTCGACACTCAATGATTTGACAATGCATATTATAGAATCGGCAAGCGTCACCAACATGAATTTCTAGCCTACTAAAAGGAAAACTCACTTTTTGTATGTCCGGAGAAAATATCTCACGTGGTCCTTTGTCCAGTCTGTCCATCCCCGGAAAATTGCTGAAGTCATATGTTACATCAGTAGAACAAGAATCACCGGATATATGTCTAATGCACATGTAATCTGATGGATGTATTACGATAGATTGATTATGTTCACCCACCTTAAAATTTGCTTGACCGTCATAGGTTTGTTTGCCATGTAAGGTAGAGATATTTTCTGCGCTCCCTGAAAGCAATATCGTATTTACCCGAAAAATAAGGTCTAATCAGCTAACTGCGCATGTATACATATACATAGCGAAATGGAGAAAATGCTCACTGTTCGCCTCCATAGAATAGCTCTGTAATGCGGAACGCAGCGATCTCCGGCTCCTTCGCTAAGGACAACCGAAAGGAAGATGGGACTTCTCTCTTGATCCGACCCAACGTAATTCTGGTGAACTTTAAAAAACAAAACCATGATTAGAGTACTGAAGAAGTTGCAATATCGCGCAGCCTCGTTTTCCCCAATGGTTCCTGGTCCTAATGGACATCCTTTTTTATTTTACTTCACGAGTTCTCTGCCTTTTCGGTACTTATTCGCAGGTGCAATAAACTCAAGCGTTTGTTGAAGACCGTGATGACCGTGTCGCAGACATTCTGACTACGTATATGTGCAGAAGACTGTACAGAACTTCGTAATGTACGTGAAGGATCTTGCAATTTAGTACTTACGCTTTCCAAGAAAATACTTGAAGTACCATCGAGTCTGGTTCTCCGGATTTTCGAGTACCGGCGTACTGGGCGATCCGAACATCTGGAAAGTTCATAAAACTTACTTTTCGTCTCTACGAGATGCTGGAGACGGCTTGGAACTATTTGCATAACTCATTTGAATCCGAAAAAATATGGGCATAGTTATACGTTGCTGCACAACGATATTACCATTCCATAGGTATATTTACCGTGTGTTCATCACTTTAACAGAAATTTTCGTACTGGATTCGAATGAGATTTGCACTTATAAAATATAGTTTATCATTTAAACTGTCACCTCTTCCTTTTCTCCAAGAGAGTCGCCATTTTCAACTCGAAATCTCCGTCCGTTTTCCAAGCCGTCCTGCTCGACCTGCGGCAACTATAATGCAGAGAATGCGATATCGTGTCGTTAACTTTAATCTAGAAATATGCAAGCTTCGTAACGACTTTAACTTTATCAAGTACATTTGAGCAGCATTAAATGACATTGTATATATATACACACTTAATTTACACATCCAATATACATATAAATATGTATACATAATATACCTTTTACATTTACTTATTATAACAGCTTAATGACTTTTCAACGAGTTGCAAATGAGAATTACGCAGGCTCATTTCCTTAACTGACCTCGAGAGCTATTTCCTGATGTCTTTAGAGACTCACGAAGGCCGTTAGCTAATCGCCATGCAAATTTTGATAATTTTGCGAATCGATAAATTACGAATCTCATTTTAACAGATCATTTCTGTCAAGTACGTCGTAAAATTTTCACCGCATCAAATTGCAGTAGAGGATTTTTATCCGGAAGATCGTTATTTTCACTCTGGGTAAAAGATTCGGTGTTTAAATTTAAGCAAGAGTCTTCTCGCTCTTCTTCTGAAAGCTGAATACCTATTCACAGAATTAAAAAAAAAAAAAACGAATTGCAACGTAACCTTCGCACCTGTCTAATGGAAATATCCAATGTGTGGAATTACGATGAATCGAGATACACGGTACAGTCATCAACCGATATAAATTTGAACGAAGAAATAAAAACAAATACCTTTGAAAATAAAACGGATTTTATTTCCGCGAATTGATTGTGTAATATAATTTATTTTACGGAAACCTGAGAACGCGTCGTTATCGGTCATTTCCCAAGCACAAACTGACAACGGTTTGTCGCCGTATGTTGAGCGGTCCGAAATTTACGGGGGCAGAAAACCAGCAATGAAATATGGTCCGTATATATTTCAGAGTATTCGTTTTCACCGAGTGTATCGAATACGCTGCTCAGTAACATTTTTCACACTTGTCATTGTGATTATTTACTGCCTTTTTTACGTCCGATCGGAAGTCCCGGCGAGCTGGTTGATATTCATGCAGAGCATATGGGGTGTCGTATTAACGCCCGTCGATCAATCCTGCCTACCTGCCTATCTAATTCACGCGTTTCATTTATGGCGAGAAACGACCAGCCTCGCGAAACGTAAACCGCCACATAAATTATCCATATAATTGTTACAACTAGACAGACACATGACACCCTGGATTATGTTCGGCTCGTTACGCATAGTTTCAGTTTTTACAAATCAGTTGCACAGAAAGTTTCCCATGTTTGAAAAATTTGGAAAAATACGTAATTGTTTTTGAATATCTTTTTTTTTTTTCTATTTCGTTACAACGCAGGAACTTCGAGTTTAAACTATAAGGGTTTTAACACGGAATACCTTTCGCAAGCTCTGAAATGCGAGCGTTTAATCATTCCGGGCCTCGAGAAGTTCGGGAAATTTAATTCGCACACAACTTCCGGGATTTAGGTATTAATGAATTATCGGATTACACGCGCAAATGAGTACAGCTTATACTTGTTAAGAGTTGCAGAGCTCTTTTTCAACTTTCAACAATTAAGAAACCTTTCCGAAAATTGAAATGTTTATTTGAAAATTTCAGATGTTTTTAAACGAACGATTTGTATATATCATCAAAGTTTTTTTTCGTAAAACAAGACCGAGGTGAAATCGTCTAAGAATAATCTGATAAAAGAATAGACATTCAGCTTGTTATATTCTACCTGATTAACGGTTTCGAAAAGTCTGATACCCATAAAGCCAAACAACCGGTCCTCAGAATCAAAACACACTATAGTGGAATATGCGGTTCAGATTCACTGAAATTCTGGCCTCAAATTGTTTATCGAGAGTTGTGAGAAACAATTTCATTTATAATAAGTGAACTGATGCAATCACATGTCCAATTATTTTCCGCTTACTACTTTCCACCATAGAAATTACTTGGTGTAAAATTGAAAGGCCACCGAATTTTTTTTGCCAAATTTCATTTGCAAACAATCGATGTACCGTTTAAAAGTTTTCTTTTTATGCATGTTAAGCGGACCGCATCGGGATTGATTGGCTCCCGAGACTCTTTCGCCGAATAATCAAACTTTGTCACGTTAACGCAAGGTACAATTTACAGTCAGGTAATGGTGTGGTACTGAATTTGATTGGAAAGTTTGTCACTTTTGTCAGAATGTCCCACAGGGTCATAAAAAATAAATCCTAACCGTAACTTTGGGAAATAATGGAACAAAGAGACGTAATACGAGTTCCGCTGTTTCAGCAGCGAGCTGCGGGGGCGCCAAGCATGGATTCCTATTATTTCAATAAAGAATCAGTGGTCGACAGAAACTATCCATTGGGTGCCCACCGGGAGTCCACTTCGCGCCTTCCATGCGGTCCTCTCAGTTTCCTCTGAAGCCCCGTCTCCCGAGACGTGGAAAAACGCATTTCTTCCCGCATGATTCGCACCTCCAGGGAGAGAGTGAAATGCCACAATTTTCAGAAAAAGAAATGTTTTGCTATCACCGTCGCCAAATGAATTTCCTCTCGTTTAGAAAATAGTCTGAAATTCTTCCATCTTCCCGGATGCTGTTTTTCTAAAATTATCCATACGGTTGATTACGATACATCTTCCGGTTTTTTTCGCACAGCGATCAATGGTGTTTGCGTTAAACGATGTCGTAGTACTGAAATAGAATTGTTCAATTTCTTGGTTTTCTCAATGAGTAGTTTTGTACGAGAAAACAGAGAAAACAAAATAGTAAGGATCGATTTCCAAGGTAAGGTAGGAGAAGCTTTGTCAAATGTTGAATAGTGCGTGGTACTGATGCAGAGAAAAAAACGGACCATCCTGGATGTTTTATTCTAACCGTGCAAAAGGGGGAAGAATTGTTGGGTTTGGACGTTTTGCCTCCCTAGAGAACGAGTCGCTTACCCTCATATCCGTACCATAAATCCAGCGTGAGATTTTCGAGGTTTACTTTTATCTCCATTTTTCCCATTCCGCGGATATTGAATAAAATGACAAACGGCTCTGGCCGTCTTCAGGCTGCATTGTCTAACGCATCATTTCGTCAGTAACACCGTGGCGTGGGTGGGTTGAACCGATCTGATTTGAATATATTTTCTAGGCTAGTCTCAAGCAAATGCTGTAATATGGTTAATTTGATACGTGGGATTTCGTCAGTTTCATGAATGTAGGTATCGCATCGTCTCTCTTTTACATATCTTCACCTCTTGCGATTCAACTTTTATGAAGACGTCAGTTATACTAACATTTCCATTATTAGGGTACCACGTGAAAAAGATATACGATTTACTTAGCCAAATTAAATTCTACCAACGAAGCTTTTTGACAACTCCGGTATATATAAATTAACATTGCAAACTTACCCAAATGAATTATGAATGACAGGACAAATAGCGTTTAAATATAGTTTGTCATTTTTAAGCATGAATAACTAGAGTCTGCAATAACAAACTCGGTGATTTTTTTCGCAGCAATCACGCACTTTGTTGAAGTGAAAAATGTTCAAACAGCTGATCTAACGACGGAGTATTTACTTCAGGTTCGCGTTTGTTAATTGTCCACTATCTCAAATATTTGCATCCAATACCGTTACATAGAGAGTAACGGAAACGAATTTAACAAGTATATGTAGGTACATTAAACGATCATCATTGAAAATGTAAATTACTCGTATTCACATTGATTGTGGGATGGAATTGCGTTTAACGGTTTGCTAAGTGTTTTCGTTAATTTTTTCACACTTTAATTACGTTTTTTTCTTCAATTTTTTTGGTACCTTCATTATCCGACGAGGAATATAGTTAACGGACGAACTCCTGTACTTCAGGCATTCTGAATGACTTCGTGACAGAAACCAGCTGGTTAAATCGATATTAGAGTAGATTAGGAAATAAATTGAGTTCTCAACAGGAACGTTGAACGGTGACGAGGGCGAAGAGGATACTCTCTGTGCCATTGCCCGTTACACGCAGGACACCGTTCGCACGGTAGCTGTGATCCGTTTTTTACGCTATACAAACGCAGATAGCGCCGAATAACTATAATTCGATAATATCCCGGCAATTGGTATCGAGCTTAGAATTCGGGAAGGGGGACAAATTGAGATAAGCAACGATTTGACCTAATAAATTTCCTAAATACGTGACAAAGATTATCATCACATCTATAAACTTCACATCCAGCTAGCAAGATTCAGATAAGATTAATATTCTTCGATAAGGATCTGCCTGCTCTTTGTACGTAATACTAACTGGAATGTGTGTTTGTATTGACATGGTTTAGTGTTTATGTATGAAATATTTAATTTTTCATTTATATTCTGTCACTTTATATTATTACATCGCTCATCTCTTTCTAGATCCACTATATGTTTTTCGCATCACGTATTCTTGTTGTATTGTTTTGGCTACGTATGTATGTTGGTATTGAGTCATCGGATAAAATAATTGAAATTCACGGTATTCTGTGGTTCGGGTACCGTTTCTGTTCTTGTTATTGTTATTATTATTATTGTTATCGCTGTTATTGTTATTTTCTCTTTTGACGAGCCAATTCTGAGCAGAGAAGAAGAAAAAAAAAACGAGGAGGAAATACATTTTTTTTTCTTCCGTGAAATTCCCTCGACGAATCCCCTTCTTGTTGTAGGTGTCGTATCGGAATTATGTGTGTTTGACGGTGTGGAAACGCGGCGCAATTCGTCGTGACCTATAAAACACCTGAATTCTAAATATAGAGGAGGAACGCAATTACTCAAATCGACCGTCTTGGAAGCGGTCTGGCAGCCCTTCATTGAAAATTATGAGGAAAGAGCTACGTTAGTGTGACGGGTCCGATTATCGCCAATTTCACTTCCATTCAATAGTCGCGGACGGAGCTTTCCGATATATTAAAAATTACAGGTGGAAAAGCCGAGAATAAATTTGCAGAAATGTTTTGCTGGGCATACAAATTATATTCCACACACTATTCGACGATCAATTTTTGGATTGTGCGGTCGTTGCACGGTTCCATCGTGATAGCGGCGGTATAGTGAAATTAAAATCAGGAAAGTAAAAAGAAAATTGTGATAATAATTGTGTGTGTAAAAGTCAAATTAAACGTAACGGTTTAGCCCCCAAACTCTGAATTACCGCGAGCCTTCGTAACGAACAGTTTTCATGAACTATAGGGACAATTTGTTCCAAGAGTCTTGCTTCCTCTTCATTATCATTCGCGTGTGCGATTATCAAACTGGTAGATATACATATATGTATATGTATATATATGCGGAAACGCTGTAAAAGCTTTTAACGAAAGTGGAAGATACAAGACTGATAATTTAATGGTAAATATGTGTATATAAATAAATATATAGCCGAATCTCTGCGGAGTTCTTGAGGTAAAGTGCCGCCGTGAGTGAAATGAAATAAAAAGTTTAACCTTGCGGAAAGATTATGACTAGTTTATCACAATATCTCAAATTAAAGTTTAAACGTCTTAAAAATACTACTAAATATATCAAAACAGACCCTAATTTTTTTACTCTCAAGAGATCTAGAAGAACAGAACTCGCATAATCCGCGATTTATGACTTATACATATGTACAAAATTGTTGGTTGAAAAATTTTTACCACTTGATTTACTCGACGCATTTTTCAACGACAAAAGTTTCGCCTTTAGTCGGTATATAATGGGGTCAAGTGGAGGTAAATGAGAAGTAAACTTTGGAGCGGGGTTATAGTCGTGCTTTCGATTAAAAAAATTAAGCGATTATAATGGCAGGAAAGGATACGAAAAACAAAAAAAAAAAGAAATAAAACAAAAAACAATGCCAAGAATCATGCCAGTTTACCGTTGAAATAATTTACGAAAGTTTATTCACCGACAACTTTTTATTATTTTACAGAATTTTACGCCCTGCAAAAAAAGGTACGACAAATTTTACGGTGAATCCTGATTAATCCCGCCGTTATTTTACTGGCGAAAAACTCGGCCCAGTATAGAATTAATATATTACTTAATAATTCGATATAATATTTTCACCCTTAATTAACATTTCCTTCGTGTCCCTGTTTTACTTCACTTCCTTTCTGCCGGATCGCGAAATTTATTTGCCATCTTCCGTTTCGGGTTTTGTCCTAAATTCATTATTTCGAAGTATTATTCACTAACCACGGTAGCGGCAGGCTGGCAACTTTGAGCTCGAAAAAAACAGATGTGATTTATTGTGTGAAAGAAAATTATCTTCTCGGTTGAAGGCACACATTTTTCATAACTATTTTCCTGACGAATCACCAGAGAAGTTTGCCCACCAAAATTTGATTAAACCAGCTGCGGTGAATAATTCTCTTTTCTGACAATGAATGAAACTTTTTCTCCTTTGTCCAAATGAAAATGGGCGAAGGGTGAAGTAAAAATCTGAAATTTCAACCTCGCTACTTTCTCGTTTCGCTACGATCTTCACCGAAGCCAATCCGACGAAAGAAGGATGGTTAGTAGTGAGGGCGACCGTGTGGTCAGACGGCGAACGCGCGCTTCATCCCTTATGCATTTTCATTTCTCCGTCTAAGAGGGTCAGGCGATTGTTTACCTATGAGTTTCCAGGTCACTGTATACTTTACGGAGAAAGTAACGAAACAGAGAAATTGATATTAATGGTCGTACTTGACGGACGATACAAACTCTGCAGATTGTAAGACAGCTATGCAAATTTAGCCTGAAGAATGATGGGATGGAAATTATTTCAGAGTAATATATTATGCCCTTTTAAGGTGTGTATAATATCCTTCGGACGGATCCTTTCAATCGTTTAAAGTTAGCCGAAAATTCACAAGTAGGTGATAAGAAAAGGTATTATTTACTCAAATAAGACATTATTTCACCGGAATTGTGTAACGAAGTATAGTTTTATTTTTATAGTCGCAGGTGAATTTCTAGCCACGGTAAATACGACAAGTTCGTTCATTTTAATAGGGTAAGTATTCTGTAGGTCAAGAGACAATTCATCATTCAGTCGAATCGATCACACGTTTGTTTTCTCTACCTTTTTAGTGTAAAATGATCAGGAATCAATGGGACTTGGTTGGATTTTATCTACATATATCGGATTGCGTTGTACATTAAATGTTGCATAATAACGAAATCTGCAATCGCGAATCAAATGTGAGATTCATCGAAACGTAAAGGCTGGCTTGTTATAAATTCATACAATATCACATAAATTTGAAAATCATCTGAATGGTTTAAAATCATCCATTTATATTGAAGGAAATAGTGAAAATTAGTTTACGGACGTGTTTATTTCATTAAATAAAATTCATAATTCATGTTGATTTCCTCCAGATGTTCAAGCCAAATCATTCCAAATGTGTAAATTCAGCGACACGACAAATTCTTAAATACGAGGAAATTCTATTTTTTAAGCAGTTTCAGTTAATCCGAGTGAATGAGCAAATATGTAGATAATGCGGATTTTGGGTGTAGTATTTTTAATTCTGTGCTCCACGAGATTCGCCATTGAAGCGAGAGTGGAAATTTTTCCGCGCGGACAACCGAATCTTGCATTTTTTTCTTGAGTTTTTCTCTGTTCGGTGTTCCCTCCGGATGAAACTCCGACAAGTTTAAACACGAGAATGTGTGTTTGGGGTTGCGTTGAAAGATATTAGAATATAAGGACGGAAGGGACCATGCAGAGTTTGACAGTATTTCAAACTTTATTAAACTTATGTGTGACTACGATTCGAGTGGATCAATATTTGCCGATACTCATATCACGTGTCGCTACGCACGTAAAAAAAAGTGCTATGGAAACAATATTTTGTTAATACCGATACTCCGAAAAAAAACCGACCAGATTTTTTGTCGATTCAGTTCTAGTTGATATGAAAAAACCGAAGAACTGCGGAAATAAAAATTGATTGTAGCAGGTAGAAAAAAAACTTGCGATTTAACGAATCCGCCGAAGTTTATGAGGATGCTTTTATTTCCCTACAAACAAGGGGGAAATCGTTGAAAATTTTCAATCTGATTGAATAAAATTTATAGAGCTACTTGACGAGTGATAACCACTTTCCCATTTTTCGCACGTCCGGTGATGAAATATTTATGGCCACGGCGGCGCCTCTGCACAGAGTCTGAACGTTATTCGCTTAGCCTGATATTTCGCATGAATTTTGCCACGGTCAAACCAAACAAAATTATGGAGGATTTTGGGATGCAGAGTTCAATTTTTCAGCAATGAGCACGCACTTACAAAACTGAAGAAGTAAAACATACATCTGAAAGCTGAGCAGAATATTTTCCCAATTTGATCTATCTCACGACAGAGTTTTACATCATATTTGATATTTTGAGCGATAAATAGTAGAGCGTCAACATCCAGCAGCTCGGAGCTCACGGAGATGCTGAAAAAGGTTTGATATGGGTTAGGACGCAAATGAGGATCGCAGTAAATTTACGTAACACAATGGCGAGACCTCCGATGAAATTAGCGCGTAAATCCCTGCGGGTCCAGCGTCGTTCGCAGGTACGTCCAACGTGATGCATGATTTATTTATTATACGTTCCAAAAAATGTTACAAAGGCCAAAAAATAATGGGATCCGGGTGTGTGCAGACCGTATCGGTAGATCGCTCCTTGAGACTTTGATACATGACAGGTATGTAACAGGAGTTCGTTTGCACCAGCCAGGCGATATCAATGAAACAGTTTCCTACTTTGCTAGCTGGGCACGTCGATGGTAGTCGTCTGTTTTTATCGCCTTGTCTCGTGCGGTTAATTGATCGGGCTTGGCTGCTATACATATTTACACTTCTCTCAACAGTCAAAGTGGCGAGACGAGGGGTGCAATTACAGAATGTCAAGATAATGAATTGGGTAGTCGATACAGAAAGCAGGCTCGTGACTAAACGCGGTAATGGGGATAACGTTTGGTGGCGGAACAAGATTAACCGTCGTACAAAGTGCCTCCGGAACGCGGAAATATTTGGGAAATTGATCAGGGATCTAGAACTGATAAATCGATGTCAATACCTCGTCTTACATTCCGGACAACTTTTGACGCGACAAAGACCATTTTATGAGTGAAAATTTTTCTATTGCAAGCCCGAAAAATCTGATAGGGCATGAGAATTTGTCAAATATCCATTTCATCACTTGCACCACGATATGCGGAGTGTAAAAATGGTCATGTTGGAAACTAGTAGATCTCAGCAGATAAAGTAGTGAATATCTAAATCATCGGATGCCGTTTTTTAATATAAGAGTTGGGATGTAAGAGGCGGAGAATTTTCTCGCAACTTATGCATCCAGGGATGAGAAGAAGCTGTATTCAAACGCTGAGCAAGCATCGAGATTGAATCGCAGGTGGAGAAATATATTCATTTCGGTTATAAGTAATGACCGTAGTAAAATTTTCTCGAAACATACATAACGAGAGGGTGGTTTAGTTTGTCTAACTCGTTACGCAAAAAAGTTCCCCCTGCCTCCACCTTATTCGAAATCCTAAGGACCTAATTGGTCAACCGGTTTTCGAACCCTTTTTACGGTTCAAGAAATTGCCATCTGGGTTGACGGGAGTATCTACATAGTTGAGTGGAGTATGTTTACATTTTGCGCAAGGTAGAAATTCTTTTTAGCATTACGCTTATAAGGTACGTTATTCGGAGAAAAACTAACGCAGCTTGAAAGTTGACACAGCCAAAGGCAAGAGAAATAACGAAATGAAGTCGGTAAGATTTGTGAGCAGAGGTATGCATACCTACCAAGATTTTCCACATCGTATACGTTTAATAATTCAGCACATATTGCGATTCACAGTATTTCCATTTATAGAGAGTGTTTCCGAGTAAGCACCGCAGTATATTGGGTTGCCTACCACCGAGGGGAACAAATATCGGTAAAACAGAGCTACTGAGTCATAATCGCTTCAGTCAAGTCAAATCATATGATCATCATATGACAATTTCCACGAGATATACTATAAGGGTAAAATTTCTTGACAAATCGACTGCCGCTATTTATTTTGTAGAATTATTCTCACGTTGCGAGAATAACGCAAATTTCTAAAAAAAAATCAATTCCTGAAACATGTCTAAAACACCTCAAAATCGCCCAAAAAGTGTTCTTAGTCAAACAAAAGCATTTTGAGTTAATATTTTCATTTTAAAGTAAACGGGTTGACGTTCAGTTTAAAACTCTTCAGCATGGATTATAGACAACGAAAGTACTCTTTGGCCAAATCTGCACAACCTAGCAAAATGAGCAGTTCCAGCGTACTAGCGAGGACTCTAAACGCGCTGCCTACCGATAATTCGTACCGATATTTGTTCCCTTCAGCTGTGAGCAACCCAATACACTGCAGCACTTATTCGGAAACACCCTGTATAATGTATATGCTTTACTAGAATGCCTCTGGCTTATTGCGAGTCAATAAGTATTTAAGGTAGTTACCGAAACGACAGATCACGCCAATTTCAAGTAGCAATAAATCGTGTCTAGACTTTGAAGATTTATCTTGGTCACTGTCGCATTCATGGAAGACATCAGAGAATAAACAGAGAGCCGTTTGAATTCTTGTCGATATCGTTAATTATTAATTAGTAGACATGAAACAAGGTCAAGGATCGCTATATCTTGTCTCAAGCTGTCTCGGTGAATTTTTAATAAGCGCCCTTGAGGTCGTGCGATTGTAAAAAATGTTGGCACCGTTTTTACTGGCTACAGGTGGAGCATAGCAAAGTATTTTATAAGTGAAAGTAGAGCTACTTTTCTTAAAAAATTGGTGTACCTGTTCGATAATATCGGAATCATATACATATTCTGTACTTTCCAAGGTACAACATATAATACAACATTTTGTAGTTCAATTTTGGCAGTATATTGTGCGTAATAATCTGGAAAAAGGTCTGAATTTTGGAAACCTGCGCTCGCTCGTTTAATCTGTATAACGATAGATTAACAGCAGTAAACTGAACGCGGTCGCGAACGAATTTCCGGTAAACGGTATGTTTGTGTAAATTACAAAACTGCGGGGAGATTAGAGCCGGGTTCCCTCCGTTGATCCATATTCAACGCTGCTCGCACGTACACAGGAAACGTGAGAAGTTTGAAACGTTGAAAAATAATTGTCACATTCAATTTGCATAACCGTATCCCGACGGTGGCGTTATCGCACAGATACTGCCGTTATCCCGCAGCATCGGCGATATAGGTATAGATCGAGGTTTTGATTAACCGACTTCAGATAATCGAATGTTGTTACAACCTGATTGCGGATCAGTGGATAGCGTATTTATTCTGCCTTTACGCTTCATACACGTGTTCGTGGAACTCGATTTGCTTGCTTAGCCTTTGCAGAGCTTGCGGCTTCGTAATCGAATGAAAATAGGGTTTCAAAGTGGTTGGTCTGTTGGAAATTTCACTCGATATTCACATTTCTCTTCCTCGGCATAATACCAACATTAGCACAAATATATATCGCTGAAACTTATACGAGGTAAAAGGGAGTGGTTAACCCCCGTAATGCAAAGGCAATAAATTTGTATCTTGTTTTTTCTTCTCCTTTTCTTCTCACTAATCGTTTGGATAGTCGATGAGAAAAAATTTACAATGCGAACAATTCATCAGGCTTCCAAACTTCTATGATTCTCCTCTAAGTAAACAGACTGTATTTTGATGGTCATATAGTCGCTGAGCGATCAACTCGTGTCATATAATCTGACCGCAAGTATTACATGGATCAAGGATAATAATCACTGCTGAGTCAGATAGTGAATCAAAGTATAAATTATCACGTGTGGATCACCGATGATTTGCCGGCTCGTCGGTCAGGTTTTTCGTTTTACCGTTACCATGCACTGACTGGTGCATTCGTCAAGCATTGCATAAGTATCTTACGGATACGTAAGTGCAGGCAATTGGTGAATCAACGCAGCACGTGTAATCGGTTATCGAGTCTATGCGGTAAATTAACCCAATTGACCTTACCATTTCGATGCTGCCATAGTATCGCCTCGAAAAGACGCCCCTCCGTGAAACGGTGTCGGTGGCTGGTGATCTGAAACAAGTATAACAAGAGGCAATTGAGTGCGTGTATTGAAACGAATGCTATGCTGGGATTGATCGACGCCTTTAATTCTAAGCCCCGTCAAGCGATCGGAAGGAACTTGAACCCGTCTGCCTGATGTCAGTTCGAATTGGGACTCTTTCCACGGATTAAGCTCTGAAAAGCTGCACGTTTCAGTCTTGGACTTGACAGCCGAGCGGAAGTAAAAGATATGGGAGGAAATTCGTGAGAGAAGATATACGGAGAAAGACGGAAATGGGGATATTAATTAAAAAGAGTCAGGTCCGCTTTATACTCTCGCAGATATAGGTTAATGAGCGATCGAAAGGGTGAGTCTCCCCCATGCGCGCGGATAGGAATCCCGTCTTTGGCTCTCAGTTTTCAATGTTTCCACCTGTAGTTGTCCAGGTGAAAGCGAGACAAAGGCGAGACGAGTTCAGAAGAATCCGATATAATTAAATCCGTGAAATGAGAAAAGTACCTCAATAACTATTACATGTAGATTTTTTTTTCTATACACGCCACCCACGCATTGGATGTTTTTACCTCAGCTATTGTTGCTTCTTGCTCTATACCCACTTCTATAATAAATATAGGAATAATTTTGATATAATAGAACAGAAATTCGGTGCTTATCGTACGGAACATTATGTTAATATTTCATGTTTATGAATTATTCAGACGCTTGATTAGTTTTTGCGATTACCTACGCAGGGCTGGGCTTAGCGCTGAAATCCGCCTACGTGACATCAATTTCCACGCGAACGTGTACATACCCAATATATTGTACACATTCGACGTTCGGCACGATATTGTAAAAAAAATAGCCGCAAGAAACCGCGCAACTCGGTTCGGATGGTCCGTCGGTGACTGTGCAAAAATAAAGCTCGTTCTCCGCCAAATCACTTTTTTCGCGCATATAAAGGCGACGGAAGGATCGCACGGTTCCACAGTGTTTCGTTACCACGCCGTACCTACAGGTTGCACATCAAAGGCACATAATGAAAATTTGAAAATAAAAAGTGACTCTACCTATAATGGATCACCGAGGAACGCGTGGCTCTCGAAGCAATTTTACTGCGTGACCAACCGAATTCTAAGGTCCATAAGTCCGAGGCTAATAAATCGTCTTCGTATAGTGGCGTAAAACGGTCCAGGATTATCAGGGGGCTTAAGACCTCCCAAACCGTAAGAAGAAGTGTCAATTTTTTTTTCACACAGCCCATTATGATCCGGGGAATACCATTTATGAACATGATCGTATAAAGCTGTTATCTTCAAGCTATTGCAGGACCTGTTTTCACGTCGTAGCAAACAAGAAATAAATCAATTTTAACCCAAAATGGCGGAGTAACAGTGACCTCAAGGTGTGTACTGTAACCACGGGTCCCTCGTTATTCACTGCCACGCGGAAACTAGGGATTTAACGTTTATATTCTGTTAACATTTTCGCCCTATGTTTTGCATTTTGCCTATAGCGTGGTATTAATCTTGGGATAAAATCCTCAACTTTATGATACAAGTTTAAGTAGACTTTTCGTACTTGGACGTTTATATTCTAGTCGTGAAGACAAAGAAAAAAATGTTGCGAAAGTTTTTCTCCTCTAGAATTTAAATGCGAACGTTTTCCCACTTTTTACTTTACTACGTACATCGGTGGCTCAATTGCGATCGTGGTCATCGTGATTTATTGATCGATAATAAAGATATCTTGGAGAGGCTATTGTACTGTACGGTGTTTTTTTTTTTCATCGAATGGAATTAATTTTTATACGCCGAAATGATACCTAGTACCTGCATTGGAGTTGACTTAGAATTAAACTTTGTTATCGGAAAAGACGTACATCACTGGAGAAGTACTTTTCCTTAAAAATGGAAGCGTATATTTTTTGTTTTTATAATGTCAATCTACAAATTCATTTTCTATACAGTAGCTGTACATAAATTCCTTCGAAACGCTTCAGCGTTTCGGTTGAAACTCTGTTAAAAAATCGAGTATTCGATGGAGATTTTTAATTTTCGAACTTATCAGACTTCAGACTACAGTCGATCACTTCGACTTCCGAAGAATTGATATTTCTCGCGATTTGTTCAGAGACTGTACAAGAATTTGGCAAGTGCATACGTGAATTTATCTAAGTATAAAATTTTGCAGCTTTGCCAATTCCCTTGCCAAATTCTTGTACAGTTTCTCTATTATAGAATTCATGTAAAAAATTATTTTTATTAAAATCATTAGTTTCGATTAGTATTCTGATGTTATAAAATCATGACGATACTTGACGTACATATTGTGACTGGCGCGACGATGAAGGTGTCTCAATTGCGAGGAATTGAGGACGGGTACGCAAACGGAACGCGATCTGTCCCTGACGATCCTCGGAGGTGGGCTGGCCGATGCAAAAGTGGTATCTGTCGAACTTGAGAAGCGGTCATCCTCGTCGCTTTCAAGATCAGTCGAGGGCACGACGCTGCTTACGCTGCCACCGCGGTTCCTCCTTGGAGTGGCGTCGGAGGCCGAAGAGGAACCGGATAACCCTCTCAAACGAGACACAAGCTTCATATCGAGACACAACATGCCTTAAATTCAAATGCTGCTTATCAGCAATCCACCGCCGCCTTTCTTATCATATGCAATACACACAGGTATGCATATACGTAAGTATATCGGCGTGTTACATTTCGTGTTATTCGTATATGTCGGAAGTATTTACGATAAAAACCACGAGCCTCGCGCCCTCAAGAGACACCCGACAAGTTTCACTTTATTGACAAATACACCCGGTGACGAGTCGGCAGCGTTTGTGTATATTTACAGGCGGCAAACACCTGCGACTCACACTGATTCGTATATCCCTTATACGCAGTCCGGTGAACACGCGTTCGTGTTGACGATCGTTTCAAAAGCTCGTTTCCAAGTGCCACTAATTGTTGAAAGCAAGCATTCTAATCGTCAAATCAAATCCTAATTGCAAACGTCCTACTGCAGAAATTGCTCAGCCCGCGCTTACACGCAACCTCCAACCCCCAACCCCCCGTCAAATTCGATAACCCTTCAGATACCAGCAGGTCTATACCCGACGTTAATGCCAGCAGTATCCTCAACTTTTTTTAAACTTTTTACTGTACGTCACCCCACTACCGTAGATCGAAAATCCCAGATGATGATCATCGTCTGATTTTGAAATTGTACTTAATGCTACCGCTTCTTCACCCCCGGTTAAAACGATTGCAGCGAAATAGACGCCAGACGCAGTGAGTCGTCGACGTACCGCTTCGCGTTCGGACTACGACTGGGCCAGGATCACGACGTCGTCGTCGTCGGCGGCGGCGGCAGTGGCGGCGGCGGGGGCGACGGCGGGCGTCGCGTGCGACCTAACCTGACATGATTCCCTAGTCTTTGCGTAGCGTGTAAGTTTGGCGTCGAGAGGTGTCGATGAGGCGGTTCTTCGTCACTGACACACTTTTGCACGCAGTTGTCTATACCCGTCTCTTCGACGTGGATAAAAAGGTGCCACAAAAAGCGTATCAAGGTCCGGCGCAGGTGACTTTCCCTTTTCTTCCATCAACCTTCAGCATATTTGGAATTTGAGACGAACTTATTCAATTACCGCAGCGAAGTTATCTCCTCACGTCCTCTAGCGAGTTTGATAACTTTTTTTATCTTTCCTTCGATGGAATCCCATGATACGTTGGCTAAATTTTTGATCTGAGGATTCGGCCGTCTTTGCTGTACCAGCAGCGGGGGCTACTCGCGAATTAAAAAAGGTTTTCACGCGGCCTTTGACATGAGGGATTCGCAACTTCTTGTACAACTTCTTTCTGTAGTTTTGTTTAGAACGGTGACGATATTTCACACCCTTTGATCCCATCTTCTATTTATTCATGAAAAGTTTCAATCTTAACAACACGTGAGAAAGTAGGCCATGGCTTTTGGAACTTCTTTCCTACACCTTACGCTGACAGTATATTGGGTGCGATACACTTTGAATAGTGAAAAGCGTTGTCGCAAAACAGATTTCATTTTCAGCCTCCTCCTGAATTCACAAGGTCTTTTACTCGCTGGCAGGGCGGAAAAAATAAGACAATCTACACGGCTAGTATTCTGAAAAAAGTAATTTTGTCAATGATATTGAGGTGTGGTCGAAACGTCAAAGCGTTCGAAACTTCATCGTCTATCACAATCATTACACTCCTGTTACACGAAGTTTAGATCTATGGTCGTTAAAAACCCTGCAAATTGTTTAATACGAGTAATTCGAATTGATAACTTTTTTCCCTTCGTCTAATCCTTCATGTTTCGCTCCGCGCAAGAAACTGACGTCGTAATAATAATTCTGAATTATTCATCCGATGTATAGGCGTGACAAGCTGTGCTGCACGTGCTGTATAAATTTTGACAAGCCAACCGCAATTAATATGAGGAAAACAAGATCGTTGTTTCAACCCTTAAGAGAAAGTTCAAAACCCTTTTTAACAAAGTCGACGCAGAAAGAGACCATATCTTCAAACGTATTTATAAAATTTAACAAAATCTAATAGCGCATAAATTTTTGTCTTACTAAGAAATTTTTAGAATATCCCTCACTACAGATTTGATACATCGAATTTTCGGCCCACCATCCACGTTTCTTACTATACTTATATACATCGAAAAGGTGCTAAGAGAAAGAAAGTACTCGTCATTAAGTAGTAGACAATTTATTAATATATCAAGTAAAAGTATTTAAAAATAGTAGAAGAAAACGAGAAAACCATCAAGACTACTGCATTAGCCACAAGAAAAAGGATTGTTCAAGGCTGAGTCATGCCGTGGTTAAACCATGCTGACTAAACCTTTATCCCAGTGATCGAGGCGTCACGTCGGCGCATTCTGTATAAACTATAAATTTTATGGAGAACGTTGACGGGCGGGTATAGGAAAACGATAGAAGGCTCTACCACGTAGTGGGGCTACAGAGTTACTGCGTTTACCATGGAAATAAAAGGCGGCTTACCTCCTGCACTGCCTCTCTTGAACGCGGCAGACCCCATGACGCATCGAAAGTCACGCGATATAGATACACGTCCTAAACGCAGGCGTGGAATAATCGCTTCTGCGTATAATGAGCCATGTGTCGCAAGGAAGGTCGCGTTCGTTTCGTAACTATAATTACAAAAAGTAATAAAAAACAAAAACAAAAAAAAAAAAACAAAAAAAAACAATTATCTCCCGCTGATTATTACTTTCAAATAATATCGCTGAACAAGTCCTATTAGAGTAGCCACAACAGATTACGAATGTTCCGTTTTGTTCTTGCTGCTGTTGCTGCTGCTGCTGCGGGCCTGCCGATATGACTTGAACGATAAATAGGCGCTCATTACCCGACAGAAATAGAGACTGTAACAATTAGACTCTCGTGTGTCGTGTGCTGGCAACCTACCATCTGCACAATCCCCTGTGGCAAATGTCATTCGTTCTATCATCTTGTACTATACTCACACTATATTTGAGTTCAATTATTGTATGAAAGTATTCAATTTGAAAACCTCACGCTGCGTTACTGGATCTATTGAATTACATCACATTCATGCCATTTTATAGCGCATGATTATTATCTTTTTACACTTTTTTTCAGTTCATTATGGCAGATAGAAGTTATTCTGCTCCGGTGATCAATTATCGATGAAACATTGAAAATAAAAATAAAAAATAATAATTAACCAACAATTGTACCGTAAACGATTGTTATACGGCTAGTGGCTGCTTCTTTAATACCACTTGTAGACTACGCGTACGAGATAGACTATAAAGTGCCAATTAGTCGAGGTCGCCGATTACATTTTTTAATTTTTACGCCAAGGAATGATATATAAGTGATAATTTTGAAACATATTCATAATATGTATGTAAAAACATCATACACTTTGTTATGTATAATTATAAGCTTCCTACTCTGTGAGAAATTTCACTTTGCGCACTAATCTCAAATTCATTGAATCGTATGACTGAGTATGCCTATATCTATATGCGTGTACATTTATTTTGGATTCAACAAAAGAACGAGTCACTAGAATTTTATTAATCAAACCACGAGTACAAATGAAGAAAGAAAAAAAAAAAATTGGAACAACAATCTATCGATCTGATATTCACGCGGTGAAACTGTCACCACGGGGTATTTATATTTGTCGTGAAAAAATCGTTGTACCAAGGCAACGTCAATAAGAAGAAATATGAGCAAGAAAAAAGAGAAAATAAATAACATGAATAAATAATTTCGGGCAAAAGAAGAGACGTATAATCAATTTCCCGATTACACCTACCTGCGTTCAAATTATACGGGACGGGGTACAGCGGAGGTTTTCTTTACCGTCCGAGCTCGAAGTCACCCTCCTCGAGTAATTGCAAGTGATTAAAAGTATTGCGACCCGAAGAAACGGCCTCCACGAAGATCGGCTTTGAATGTATGCCGGGTGTATACAGATATACATGCGTATCGATGCCCGCAGTGTTCATGTACATGGATAAAGGTAAGCCTTCGTGTATACGGGCATCATACCCACGTGGACTACAGTCGTCGTAATCAGGGAGAGTCGAAAGTGCTCCAATTTGCGTTCGCGTTGCTTTCCGAGTTTTCGTAATCTCGAAGAATACGCCGACGCTGTTATCCTCGTTAAGTGTCCGACGTCGACGTCGGGCGTCCTTCCTTACCCTCTTTCCGCCGCCCCTTCATCGACCCTTCAATGCCCTGGATAGATATTTCACACTCGCCCGCGTTCGCTTCCGGCCAACCGAGTTTATGCAAAGCACCATGAGTATACGGACTGGCATGGGCTGCCGGCGGCGGCTAGACGTTGACGTTCTACACACCATGAGATAGTTTATTATGCATAATGCACGTGCATATAATTACGTAACATGTTTCTACAAGTGTAAAGAAAAAAAAACATCAAACTCGAATATGAATCATTATCGATCGTTAATTCACCTCTTGTTACCACATGAAATAATAATTTGCGGCAACTGACCCTGGATAATTATTATCATGCATTGTCCTTCGATCTATACAATAAACTGCAACAAGATCCATGTCGGAGTAATAGGTAAAGCCCACAATGGCCTCGGCGTTCCTTGTGCACACGTAAAAATGTATACAAAACCACCGGGAAGATAAGAGCAAAGATTATATTGACTGCCTGCTCTTTCTTATGTCCAACACTTAACCCCAATCTGTTCAGCGAACGTTACGACCTCCGAACAACTCAGGCATCCCATTATACATGTATACATAAGTATAACTTATGATATGTATATATATATATATATAATATATGTATAAACGCGGATGTAATTATTATTGCTTGGAACAGGCTTATTGTTAAAGTGAAATTGTACGTCATCGCTTTGCTATTGTGCACACGTGGACATCCACGGTTGCATAATAATCAGTTGTTTTCAAACGGAGGGTGGAGATCACTCGAGGTGGAAGAAATTTACACGGCAAATAACGACCGAAATTATAGTGGAAAAAATTTACGGGAACAGTACAAAAAAAAAAAAATAAAGAAATAAAAACTCACAAAAGCGAGTAACGTCGAGTTATGAGAGCGAATAACAGAATTTGCAATAAATTCAGGCGAATGTGTACACCTACATGCATTGCATGCGTATCATACCAGAGAGGCGTGAAAATTGCCCATGGGGGTACGAAATGCCCGTATAGTAACGACCTGCTTTCACTGACGTGTATATTCCAGGGGAACACGAGGGAAGTGTTAATGCGTAACTCGTACACTTATAGATCATACAGAACTCGCGTCTCATCGGTACGTCCAAACACGTCAACTCAGAACAATATTCCGTTTAAATTCCGTCTGCTTTCTGTGCTGGTTCGAGTAAATTTGGTTTGTTTCCTTTCACCGGCCAATTTACGAAGCTTTTTTGCGGTTGCACGCAATGCAGCTGCAATCAGTCCAATAATTCACATTCGGCTCGTTGTGCGAGACCTTCTGCATATATGAGAGAAGATTGGAACGAAATTGGTGAAATGAGCCAAGTGAGCTGAGAAAATTGGGTCGAAAAGAATTTGGAGATGTTCTTTATCGTTCCCAGTGTCCCCGATTTAGGATACGGGGCCGCTCACGCGAGATCATCGACCCTTTCGAATGGGTCTCGGATTTCCACGCCCTTCTCAAAATTACCCCATTCGAGCTGCTACAAGGAGGGTGGTTTTTCAGACTGAATGTGCCTGGATCAAGTCGTATCTGCTGAAATTATCTCTGCGATTATTAAATTTCGTATTTCACATAACAGATATAAGAATCATGCATTTCCAAACCGTTTAAGGTAGCGTGAAAATTTCACGATCGTTGTGCAGACATTTGTGTCATTGAGGTTCAATATTGGGAGTAGGTCAAGCATCGGGCCATAAAATTACATCTGATAGTTCCAATTCTGGTTTCCTCAGCTATTCCGTACGTTGTAATATCCCCGACGACGTCAGGGAAGTTGGGTGCCGTCGGGCGTCGAACTCAAACTCGCGGAGGACGCCTGGCGTCGCACCAACGAAACCCAGAGATTGTAACAAAACATCGTCTGGGTCAGGCGCAATGGCGCCACTTCGCGAACGGTTTACTATACATGTATATTATACACATACATACATATATATGTATATACATATACATATATGCGATGCATACTCCGTTCATCGAACTCTGAGGAGGTTTACAGCCACGGATTTATCTCCGAACGTTTTCATTCTTATAGATTAGGATATAGTTTGTTTATACGCGTACGATTTTCTCGTTTCCATTTCCTCTTCGCATCAGCTGTCCGAAGTTTTACCCGATAGAAGAGTATATACATCAATTTATACTTTGCCCATACGTTCATATACTTATTTACAGATATTTATGGATATGTTTATACGAGTGCAAATTCCAGGAGAGAAAAGCAGTTGAAACACCGCGAAACCGTAACTTCTTTCCTCGCGATGATATGTTGGAGCTTCCATACCTATTCTGGCAAAATAGTAGATTACATCGGCAAGTTTTCACGACAGCTGGCTGAACTTTCCTATCCTATCCTTCCTACCCGCCTGACAAATGAGACTCGCGATTCGTATCGCATCCGAAAGTTTATTATCCACCATCTCGGTACCGCTCCAAAGATTTTGGATAGTGGGCATTTATTTCCCCGTCCTCTAACTACCAAATTGCTGAAAATCAACGCCAGGCTTCTTATAGGCAGAATTTAAATAACTGATTTCGCTCTGGTATATATACTTCTTTTTTTACAAACTTTTTCCAATCTTTTCAGCCTCTATAATTCTCCGCGAGTTTTCCGACAGAGGGAAAGAGGAGCATTACTTTGCTCAGCCGTACGATGCTTTGTGACTGTTAATTCGCTTCACTGATTTATTTCAGTCAATCGTGAAGATTGATGCCGACTCTTTGCCCGAAAAATTTCTTCAGGTTAATCGGGTTTCCAACATTTTAGATGTGAACACTTTTTCATCGCCAATTCTTTTTCTACAGTTCGTCTGATTCTGCGATTTTTACGATGCTTATGGCATCCAAATCGTAGATATGTCATTGGTTTGGAGTTTGGGATCGACGAACACGCATCGACAATGCCAGGTTTGAGAAGAATGTTATTTCTCAATCAGTAAATCAGACAGTATCGCATTGCAAAGAAGTTTCGGGTCGAAATGAAAAGTTATTACAAATCAAACCCCGCGACTGTTGGAGAAAATCTCTATGGCTATTCAGATATCAAATTGGCCAGGAACACAGTCCAAACAATCTCGTATTCACTTACTTCCCAGAAATACTCTGCTGTAGGTGCAAGGGGTGGCAAAAAGTTGGTAAGCTTGCACATCCAGCTCAACGTGGTGCGGGGTTGAAGCGTCTGAGCAAACAGGTTTGAATGGTACTTTTGAAACTTGGTAAGTATGTTATACATCGAGTTATCCGAATACAGGTCTCTGTGCATGTGTACAGCAGACTCGGCATTGCAAACTAGTACCATTGTAGCTAACTTTGAACAGACACGTCTTCGGCAGTTAGAATATCCCGGCTTTACCACCCACCCGGTACTTTTAGCTTGTAAATCGCTAAAGTTGCAAACAAAGTGGCAATTCAATGTGTCCACGCGGTGGGGCGCGTCAGGTGTAGTGAGTGGAAAATCTTTTCGGGGAAGGCTGAAGATCTCGAAGGGATGAGAAACGACAGCGTAAACTCTGCGGGTACAATAGTTAATGAAAAAAAGAGAAAGAAATGTGAAATTAATGGAGGGTAAGTTCTTCTTGCAGTGCTTTGCGAGGAAAACGATCATCACGAAATGGTAACGAGTATACCTCTAACTTATCAAAGAAATAACGTCAAGAGATGATGATCTGCAAAACAATGATGAGTGTAATGGTACGAAAGAAGCAAATTACAGGACATGAAGCTTTGCTGGAGGAGGGAAATTTCAATTTTTGTGCAAAGGATTTGAAATTACCTTTGGTATTCCGAACTGCTTGTAGAATTTCATATTGGATTATATCAGTCAGAAATAGTGAGGTATGCAGCTATCTATCACGTGTTCACAAATGGCTCCAATGAAAGCCTTCTGGACCTACATATGCACATAGTTACATGATAACGAAACGTTCAGGGATAGAAAATGCTTGAATGTTGAATGACATCACAAAATCGTGGGATACTTGTGTATTCATATATTCTGTACACCAGAAGCATTCTATAGATGATATGGTTCATTCTAGGGAAACAGTGACCTGCACTCAGGCAGTGAAGTGAGATTCAATCATGACTCGGCTCCTCTTTCTCTCTTCTTCAAGAACCAGGATAAAACTACAGTCAGTTGTAGTATTAAATGTACGCTCATCCATTACTTAACGTTTGGTACTTTTGTGAAAAGGAGCAATTAGCAGTTGTGAAAGAAAAAAACGACATCGAGTGATATGAGAAACAGGCAATCGTAGCTCGGAGAAGGAAAAACAATACTCATGATTGCACGAACAGAGGAGCATTTATAACAATAAAAAAACTCATGCTTTATTTATTCTGCAAAAATTTTAATTTGCAATAACATCGAGAAATTGATATAACTATCGTTTTAATTTACAGGTGTTCTAAAAACGTTTACAATGATTCGGCTTGGGTCATTGTTTGGCGTGTTTTTTTTTTCTTAACGAGTGATATTAATTTGTGTATAAAATTCATTTAGTGGTTGGATAAATTCAGAATGCCGTAATATTTATTGCCCTGGGGAACGCGTGAACGATTCGGTCGCGATCCGCCGCAGACGGGATGTCAGGTTTTGTTGGAAGCCTAAATATTAATCACCTTATCAATTTCAGTAATTGAATGGAAAATAAGGTGAATTCTTTTACGTGACGTGATGTAATTGGTATCATAACTTTAGGCGTACGTTATGAATACAGAAGCCATCCATAAATTATATAACGCTGATGGAACGACCTCCGTTATGCAATGTGATTTTTTGCTAAAAATTTTACATCTTTATTATTCACAGAGTTTCTATCATAAGGTTGTAATAAAAAATATCTTGCAATCTTTCTTTCCCAAATATGTATGAATCTGATGTCAGAATTTCAAAATTCAAGATGGCGGATCTAATATGTGCGAATAGGATCAATTTTTATATTTTCAGTCCACCACATTGGATCCGCCAACTTGAATTTTGACCCTGAAAACCCTGATATACCCAGTTTCAAGGAATTTAACTGCAAGGTAAAATGTATGCTTCAAAGGATTAATATTTTATTGCAAATTTGTTTAATTCGAAAAACTGCTCCCAAAAAATCCGCAAATCAATTACGTTAATTCTTTAGAAGCCTATAACTTAACAACTAAGGGTCAAAAATGGCCATCGGATGCCTCCTGGAAATGAACAAAGTGATTCTTTCATATTCGCACGATCGTTGTTGGGTTTACATCGCACACGGATTCAATTTAATCCCGGTATTTTTGAGTATAACAAAAATATTGCTGACCCCCTGTAAATCCCCATATGCGTTGTGACATGAAGGTTGAAGGCTTCAATGTGGAAAAGCCTAAGGATTAAATTTCAAATCGTAATCGGCACTCAAAAGTTTCACTACAAATCTCAACCTTTTCTACAAAAGATCAATAGTGTAGTATCCTCCCTCATAATAAATCCATCAAATGAACAGAGATAATCAGCTTTTCTATGGCAGGTAAGTGTTCTCCAACCAAAGCTCGGATCGCGTTTGATGGTAACATTTTTTATCTCGCTGCAATGGTTCGTAGGTACACGTAGTTCGTCAAGCCCCGTCGGTCGGAAGTACAGAAATCTGTTTGAAAGCTCGAAGCGTTTCCAAGCTTTCCCGAGAATCGGATTCTCTGTCATTCGGAGCGTCGTTAATATCTGGGTTCTACCTTACCTTTGCAAGCTGAATCGATACTCATTGTCAGCGCAGCGCCCGATTATTCGTTTACGGTCCAATTTGCTATTCATGGTTTCAGCACGAATAAAGTGTGGTAATAAGCTTTGATTTGAAGAGGTATTGTTTTAACCGTTTCACCAATTATAACGATTTGAAAATGACTGAAATCACCGGTTAGAGAGAAAATTTACCAGCTAAATAAGTTTTTAAAATCGCTACCTTGCTGAACATTTGTTACCTCATCTCGGGGTGTATTTCACCGGCAAGATTTATTACCCTCTTAAGCTGCTAAAATCAGGATAAAAACTTATTTTGAAGAAAAAGCATGGATTCGTGTGGTAAATCCGACAGTTTAACCTTCAGTCTCAAATTACCTCCAATCTAAAAGCACAGCTCTCCGGGGAAATTTCTTTCTAATGAAAATGGTTTCCTTCTTTATTTATTACATCATATTTGTATCGACCAGGTTCGTATAAACAGATTCTTATTTTTAGTCTGGTAACAAAAGCGCAGTAATTCGATAACAGAAATAGAAACAAACCGTTGAAACCCGTATGCAATTTTCTATCGTCGAGGGAGGATTCAGAGTCAAACATCTGTTAGCACGTGTCTGCCTTGTATCTCAAAAAAATTTCACCACCGTAGCTCAAAATACACCCCATGAGGCTCTGATCAATTTCAAATAAAAGCAGTTCAAACACGGTGACACAGGCGGGTTTGAATTAGGAATTTTTTATTTTCAAGGCATAGGGGGGGTCAAAGTGAAGCCCAACATTGCGGAATATTTGAAGCTTCATCGAGCAAAAGGTGAACTGCAAACCGTTAAAGCAACAAGGGTCACCCAATTTGCTACATGGCTGCTGCCTAATATTATAAACGTAATATATGCATAGGGTGCATACACGGGCTAATACTAATAGTGCCAGTTATATGCTAAAATAATAAATTAACACGATGTGCTGCTGCGTTGACTACGGCGCGATTACGAGCCCGGCTGCCGCTGCCATCGACTACGACAAATATGTATTATAGCCTGCATGGATGCCGATAAATTGCATTACGCAAACATAATGCCCATAACCATCCGCTACGCTAAGTGAGAAAACTTTCCTCGGCGAATAATAATCTGAAGCGACCCGGCAGCCGTGTAGCAGCAATATAACGCGAGTTCGAGAGGATGATCCATCACGTTCAACGTTAGCAACGCGTTTGGAAAAGTTTTTCGCTGCATTATAAGACTTGAAAAATATATATCCATACATCATTTCATCTATCAACTTGCGGAAATCGAAGTTGGTGACATTGGGCGAAACTTGACGAACGATTGGCACCAGTTCACCACCATTTGTAACCATTTGTGGAAAACCGAGTGAGAAACTACCAGGAAATAAATTGAGATCACGGATCAACGGAATTGAAATAAATCTGGTGACTTCGGATAACGGTAATTGGATTTTGTCTATGTATTTGAAAAAAATTAAAAGCGGTAAAAATCAGGCTGTTGGTAGTAGCGAAAGAGGTCGCGGTCAAAATTTACATTGGAATCTGCAAACGCAGAGATCGATCATCACGCGTAAGTTCGCCATGCTAGTTCGAACCACTAATAAATATATTGGGAATGTGTATTCGGGTAATTGCGGTCATGAATTACGTTATGTCGACCCCCTGAGCATTGCGCGGTTGTAATATAAACTCATGAAATGACGTCGAGGAACGTTTTCGCGGGAGATCAGTTTTCTCCTGGAGTGATGCCGACAGGGCAAACGTGTAATGCAAGCGTATTAACACCCCACGAAGTATACTTACGTGTCGTAATAATTTATAGTATGGTCTCATCGAAATTTCAAAGAATGGAAATTTCTCCTCTCCGCATAAATTGTCTCATTCCCTCCTAGATTGCAAGTAATCTTTTGGAAGGGTTGAAGAGCACTCGAGTGTATCACTGGCAAAACCCCTGCTAACTCCTATGTGTAAACACTGTTTGGTGCCGTTATTTGGACGACGCGACCCCAGAATTTTCTCTACAGACTTGTTTACTCTTACTATAAATTGTCGTATCATTTACGATAGCACTTTTTGCGAGTAAAGTAATCAAAAGGATTCGCTTTGCCAGCGGAAGTAATATCCTACCACTTTGGACAGTAAGAAAACTATGAACTATACTCGCAGAGAAAACATTTATTTCCGGTGCTGATGTTTTATTTATCGCCAAGTGAAAAATGAAATAGTTCATTTTCTTTGCTTGAAATAATTTCGTTTCATTTAAACAGAGCTACAAAAATTTAATCTTTGCTTACTTGATTTCTTCCTGATTCCAAGCATACTTTGTTCGTAACGAATTCAAGTCAACTTTTCAAAATTAAATAATTTCATGCATATTTCCTCCTTTAGGTAAAAAGATTTCTCAGTGTACTGTAATGACTTCGAAGTTATTAGTCTTGTCCTCGAAATCTCGGACAGGTCACCAATTACCCAGTTCACAGATACTGTGGAAACTTCCTTCACGACTTATCCCGGTTTTCCATGAATACAAATTTCGCATTACTGTGCGAACGCGCATGTGAGTTCGTCGGTGGCATTGTCAAAGTTCACCTTCACCGCGACTAGGTTGATGAATCCGGAAAATGGAGGAATAATCGGTGGCTCTTACAATATCATTTCGAATATCAACGCGGGTATAATACCTGTGAAAATTTATGAGTATTACATATTCAGGTAATGACATAGGCAATGATGGCCTGGCTTTCCCATGAAATGTAACGTGTACGCTTTAATTTATAGTTCTCTCTTTCTCATATCCTCTAATCTAGAGTTGTTGAGGACGAAATTTCCTTGTTCGACTGTATCTTCACCTACACGCAGGTAATCGATATTTCCACAAATTACAACAGATCTCTTATACATATTACGCGTCACTTATGCTGTAATTTTTGATAAAAAACCTTGTGGGTTAGCTGATATGCGTTAATAACGCTGAAATAAATTATAATTGCACATGCATACCCGGAATACCAAATAATACCACAATACCATATGGGAACAATTTATTTCATTTACTTTGGAACGGGGATGAAGAATGAAATTTTCCCAGGGGAATGTGCGCAAGTAGAATCTGTCACCTTTACAGGCACGTATGCGTATGATAAAATTCGTACTCCGCAATTGTGCAGTAGTACAAGGAACGCGCAAGACTTCGAATCCAATTATTACGATATAATATAAGCTCGGCGATACTAGATATGATAATTGTAATTGGCAATTTACTGTCACTGAGTTCATCAGCATTAATTAATGTTATAAGGAAATGAAGGTTCCATAGCTTAAAGTCAATTCGAATCCTGACTGTATGACTTCTTATCTAGACTTCAGCAGGTTGATAGAAGCTCTTGAATATCGCAGTAATTTATTTATGAAGAAATTGGAACGACGTTACGTTTATGCTACAATTAAATCAGAACACGACGATGGAATTTTTTCTTCTTAAAACATAACAACTCTTGCTGTTCACGCTACACCTAGATCAATCCCGAAGTCCAGACATTCTCGACTATATAGCTCAGGTTTCTTAATACCCAAAGTTTCAACGTCCATTGTGGAATGCGAGGATTTGCATGCGAGCGAGTTCTCGGACGAGATTTTCGCCTCTCAGTTTCCTCCTGAGAGATTTACGCTTAACCGGTTGACCGCCAGACGGGTAAACCTAAAATTTATGGGGTACAATTTAATGTGATCGAATGCTGATCCGATTAGTTTGGATTGGTTCTATTTGCACGAGATATTCACTTTCACAGTTCGCCTTAGCATAATTCCAGCTCTTCAAAAATCCACGGGTTCCTTACCGGTAAATACATCGTACTACATAGTTAATTTTTATTTGCCCATAGCACCTGATCAGTTGACTCGGTCTGTTAGTAACAAATTAAAGGAAATTATTATACGTAGCAGAAAATGAATGATGATCCTGTGTTGATATGACGGTATACACATAAGCAATTCTCCGGGAAACATCGCCGCAGGAAGTGGATAAATATAACCTGACTAACAATAAAAGTTATTTCAATAGATTACTTCGCGCACAGCTGTCGATGCGCATAAGTCATCAAAAACGTTTACGTTCTTGCTTATGTAAATACGATTCTTCCTTGTTCGCCGAACAATGTTAGCGACCGATACTCATGGTACCTAACTGCGTGTTTCCGCCGATACAATTCAGATGCCAATCAAACCGATAGAGTTTCGACAGATAAGTGGCGTAGTAACGTAAACAGTTCGATACCCCAATCTTCTATAGGAGAATATTCTAGTCATCAGCCTTCAACGGCAACCGCATTGTGACCCATAGATTATGAAAATGGTTCTACCGTCCATCCGCCTTCGGAAAACCTTCCCTGTACTCATCAAACGCAGAAAAACTGGCGATTTCTTCGATTGAGCCCGGAAGAGAATAATAGATATGACGATCAATAGAGGGAAATGGCAACTCATGTACGTGTGTGGAATTAATCATCGACAAGTTTGCTACTATTCAAAGGATTGTTTTTGATTGATGCCTTGCGGGAAATTGATCCGTGATGTAATGGGAGAAGTTTTGTTACATGAATCTTGAGTGCGAACGTGAAGAATCACGGATTAGCAGCATGTCGGTGAAAACATTCTGTAATAATTCGTAGATGCGACTCGACGGATAAATGGCTCGACTTCGAACGCTCGGGGACAAATATTTGCGTTGATTTACTTATTTGAAAGTGTTTAAACACGAGGGTTCAACTTTGTTCATTGAAAATTCAAATAGCCGTTTTGTTTACAGAGATGCTTACATGCAAAATGCAAAACCAGCGGATGATGCAGGATGACAAAGTGTTCTTTTAGCCACCGATGTCAAAGCCTACGGTAACTGTCTGTGTACCTACTGTAAATTTTCACTGCCGCATCACAGTAATTCTCTTAACCAAATAAATCGTCTCAGTAAGGTAAAAGTTTGCTGCGAGTCGTCGGGCTACTAGTTTCTTCATCCTAGTCGGAAAACATCTAATTCTAAAAGCGGATCTGACAAAAAAGCGCTTGATGAAGTTTCTTGTCGAGATCTTCTGCTGATTAAAGAGAAACAAAAAGTTCGCTCGTACGAATCATTTAGAATTATACAAGTGTGAATTCGTAACATTCCCGATGATTGATTTTATTCTCATAGCACATCTCGTACTCGGATATATGCATAAAAGATGCTCGGACCCGTTGTTTTCCGAGCGAATGTTTTCACCCGAGGTAACAAAAGATTTTTAATATTCACCGAGCTGCAGCGGAGCGCCGACAGGGTAAGAGATGTTTGTAACAATAGGATCCTTTCACGGGTCCCAAGTGATCTGAATACGAGAGAATCCTACAGGCTTCAAAGACGCTTAGATATACTTGTTGCTTGTGAAATATCTAGGATTTGAAAGCACTCGGAGTTTCCTAGAGGTCGAAATTATACGCTGATCTGTGCCGCGGCCCTGACAATGGATTCAGTACGACGCTCCAAGATCAAGCGCGACTTAACTTGAAATCATTGACTGTAAATCTAGGCGCTTAACAGACTCTCGGTAAAGGCGTGCATTCGCAAAGATACGGGATGTACTGCAGAGAGCGATGCAGGTTACTCATCTTCTGCAGCGGAAGATTCCATTCTCCGGCTGCGAATTGCCGTAAATAAACCATAAAGGGGAGACATGTGTGGCTGCTGCATAAATTCTACCCTGTATTATGATCTTGCACATTGATGCTGTTCTTCGAGTCGCGACTCGAAGCAAACCCGGGCGTTTTCCATAAGTGTACTCACCTCGAAACCGCGATGGACAATGTCGTCTGATGTAGGTGATGCAAAATGTCAGCAACCGCGCTCCGTCGCCGGTGACTTCTGGCCGTTCGTTTAGCCCGCGCATTGAACGTCAGGGCTCTTCTCAAGGGGCTTTCTTCTTCCGCCATTAAACCCGCCTTTGCACCCTTTTCGAATTCCCCAATGCTTCCCCATCTGGTTATCACTCCATGCTCGGTAGCTGTCCCAGTTCCGGTTCCCGTGGGCAGAGGAACCAGCGGCACCGGAATCACCTTTGGTAGACAAGACGCCTTCCTTGCATGGCTCACTCTTGCTGCTTGGTCCATTCCAAGCGCAGGTGATCCGAGGCTTCTTACGTCATGAGTTGGTCGTACGTTACGTCCTCACCTTTAGCTTCGTTTTCCGGATGCGATGCACCAGCTTCAGCGATCGGCTCAATTCCGGGTTGGACTTCAGACTGATTGTGAAACGAAAACGCTCTAGCCCGAGGCAATGAAACGAGATTTCTGTCTACTGTGCGCACACGAAACCGTTCTCAACTTTCTGTACTTCCCTGAGGAGGCACTCTACTTCCGTTAATTATATCCCCCACGTATGAGGATTCGTTGGGAGATTATACCACCACTTCCTGCTCTTTGATTTCAGGCCTCCGGCGATATCTGCTCTAACTATCTTGCTGGGATACTGCAGTCTGATTCAACAAGGACATAAGCGTTGATGCTTAAGGTGGGCTAACTCGGCAATAGCTGTTCAGCTCTGCAATATGGTTAAGAGCAGGATAATAACTAGAACGAACCTCTGTCTTAAGAGGATTTGACTAGTTTTCAAGTTGGAATACGCCATTACAATTCTAGTCCGAACAGAGTACATCAAGTGCGATTAGCAACGATGATTAATGCAGTTCAGTTTTTCAAACGAATTTTTTGCACAAAATTCAGCACTTGAATTATAACGTCTCTTACGAAGATATTCCGCGGATTTGCATTTACAAAATGTTATATTCCAGTCACTGCAAAGAAAAACCAGGTAGAGACTATCCGGTTGATTTGAATCTTCAGTAGATATATCAGTAACGTCAAGCAGTATCTGCGATGAAAAAATTTCACTCAGCTTGGCAATCTTGAACATCAAAGTTCAAAAGTTCATTATCTCAGTATTTTCTCATATGATCGCAACGAGCAGCGACGTGTCTTCTTAAAACTCAGAGTTCATATCACATTTCACCAATGATTGTATGCAATTTTTTTAGCATGGACCGAAATCTGGTAACCAGTGTTGAGCCAATCCAACTTCAGCATCCGTTATGATTATACGTATAGAAGTTGGTAACATAGTTCAGAGTGGTTGTTTCCTCTGGGATGTGCCGAGGCACGTTCCACCGGAAGTTTACACTGTAGTTTCAAATCGCACCATAAAAGCATATCAAATGAGAATTTTCGGGCGTCGTCGTTATAGTCACTGTCACTCACTCGGTACAAGCTGGACTAACTTCCTTTGCCCAGGTTCCATTGTCGCTTTTCCCTTCCTGCAGCATGTAGAATAAATAATTCCCGAAGAATTGATGCTCCACTTATTCAATACCGGTATGCCCGTTTACATCGGTGCACCGTATCTACAGTCCTCGCAGTTTTCACTGCTGAATACAACGTGTTTCTCGCGTGCCAACACCATCCGTTATGAGCCCGGCCTTTGGTTCTCGTTAGAGCTTTTACGCGGGGCTATGAAGAAGCGGTGCGCGAGTTTGCGAAATGCCCTGTCGATAGGCTGCTGCTTTTGCAGGGGATCATTGGGTCGTTCGACGAGCTTCACCTAGTGTGCCTGGGTATAACGGGATATCGGACAGTGTGACGACGTGCACAATACCTCGACAAACACCCGCCTCGCCGCTCAACAAGTGAAGCTTTGATCATCGGTTAACTTGCTTCTCTCCCATACGCTGCGCACCAGATTCCCCCGTACAAACCACCACGCCATTCTCCCATCCCCTGACCAGCCTTTCCATTTTGTGGCTGGAAACTCTGTTTTATCCATATTTATTACTGAACATTGTATAGATATACGACTTGCCTCACTAATATTAAAAAAATTTAGAAACACTTTTACTGTGTCAGTATTTAATTTTTCTGTTGACACATATTAATGTTATAACAGTGAAGGTCAATAGAACAAAAGAATTTTTCTACAAAATTTAAAATCATGGTTCGTCATTTTTTTTTTTACATATTTCACTGTGTATTCTGAACAACTACACATTTGCAAGCAAAATTCACCCCAGAATATACTTTTTTCCGATATCGGGTTTTCTGAAGCTGTGGACCATGCGTGAAGTGCCCCATTTCCGAACAGTGCGGTAAAATGACGTTGACGCATACACACAGGCTTCAGTGCTCGGTTTTACACACTAGGACTTTGTTTGGCGCATGCGCGCTTTCAAACAGTTTAATTTCACGCATTGTGCCATTGTGCATAAGTTACCTAACCCAAATAGGTATTATGCGCTATCACTGACACCATCATCGATTTTTAAATAAAAATTTCGCTTACAAGGGTTGCAAAAACAGCGTGTGTCACGTGTGGATTACACTAGACTCGTGCGATTACAGCACTAACTTTTGCGGCTTACGCTGAAAACTTCACACTCAACGAAAGACACCCACTTTCCTCACCAGTGACACAATATACTATTTTGCACATTTTACCGTCCGGGGTGAAAAGGGTTTAGAAGGGGGTGAAAAGGTGCTTCATCTTGTGAACATCTAACAAAGTTTTGCTTACGACAACAAATATTACAATGTATTTGTATCACGTATTTCAAAATTCGTGATAATAGTTGCGAGAATGGAAAAGTTGTCGATTCAATTTGATCAAACACCACGAAGTATTCCATGGAAAACAAATTATATAGTAATCAAAATTCCGTGATACCTTTTGCTTTCCAGTTTGTAATGTAAGTAAGTTTGACTCGGTTGAGAGCGTTGAATTGAATTTGCTACTTTTGATAGCCTGACCAAAAAGTTCGAATGCGTCTGAGGTACCTTAATGGTGTCTGGTCATTCAATCCCCCCACACAATTCTTGGAAAGTGAATAACATTTAAAGGGATAATTGTCCCGCTTAATTGAAACTTCTATACCCTGTCCGCCCTCGACTAACATTTTCCACGGCCGTTCGAACTTCTCCTTTTGAATTCCTGTGGCTAAATTTCAACAGTATAGCTTGTCTTTCACACAAAATTTTCCCTAATTTGTCTAAATGCTATGAAGTTGAAAAATCCTAGACTCTTTAGCCTTTTCTTTCGGAACACCAAGAATTCGTGAAGGGGTGCTAATCAAAGCTTGTTTTAACTGCTTTTTTCCTTTAGATGTGAGAATTTAAAGGTTATTTGCTCTCATGTAACGAAAAAGCTATTTTACCTCTTAAAGTTAAAAGTGTTATGTTCTTATCGATTGTAATTTACTGTGAAATATTTTTTTTCAAATGAAAAGTTCAATGAATTAATCCCTTAACACCCTATCTGTGACACCCATACTCCACTTTAATAAATTTTCAGTACACACCAGCTGCCCTTGCATAGATCCTTCTATTACCTCCAACAGACTTGACGATGAACAGTACCGAGAATTCAATTGACGTTTGCCGTCAAATTTCATTATTTGCAGACTAGATATATATGTACAATTACCGAATCCGTCTGTAACGTCATTACGAAACCATCTATCATGGTATTCGAGCGTTGTAATTTGAACTTTGATGGTTACGACTTACCGGCACTTTGTTCTGGTGTCGAGTTTACTTTTGATTAGAATTTCTCTGCCATGTCTACACTAATTTTAGTATACTAGAATTAGAGGGAGTCCGTTTCTGGCGTTACTCATAATCACCGTAACCCATTACGCCATTACAGAATCTGGCACGTAAGAGTCTATGAGTAGCGAAAAACTCTCAGCTTTGTACCTACGGTTGGAATTAATACAGCATACCAAATTGTTGATCGTTTCATAACGTAATACAATTTCTGTTGAGTATTTAAATTTTCAACCGTTTACGTATTCAAGTACTGATCGCTTCTGCTTGGCACGATAGAAATTTTAGACGCACACATGCAGACACCTGTAATTAGTGACGTACGTGACCGTGGTTGTTCTTGGTTAGTATAACATTAATCAACTGACGACGGTACGTGGCAGCTAATCCGATGCTGATTCACTTTCGGAATGTGAATCAATTCAAATTGGATTCAGCACTATTCGATTTACGCGGTACAATATTGCAAAACAGCTGGGCTTCACTATTATATACGCAAATCTGGATTGGTACATTCCTAGAGTTGTTACAGGTTTCATGAACCGGAGTTAATCAAAATCGAAAAAACTTTTTGAACTATTTAACGTCAGGGAAAGATCGGAGAGTTCCTTTATGCAAACATGGAACCTCGTGGAATGGAATACGGTATTTACGTATTTTAACGTGGTTGATCAACTGTTTCAACAAGACTTATCCCCATTTGCGGTATGCGGTGCGCAAACTTTACTTGCATAATTTTATGTCTCAAATACGCTTAAATTGCGAAAGTAAATATCAATAGCTACTACTTTATGATCATTCAAGGCGAGACTTATACCAAGTACAAATTCCGATAGCATTCTCTGTGAACAAGGGTCGACAGAATTGAATTAAACCAAAAATTGCTGTAGCAATAGTTCGTATAAAAACAACCCTGATTTCATATTCATGTATCGTTGGATCTTCTTATATCAGAGTGATTTCTTTTTACTTGTATATGAATATAGTGAAGGGTGCGACCGCTCGAAGATCGATGTCTCGTCTTATTGAACTGGCTGCATCGGATCATTTTTCTCGCAAGTCGAAATAGACGATTTCAAGCACGTCTGCGTGATTCCCTGGACCATGAATTATTGAGGGTGATTCGATCGCTATTTCTCTCAACGCTGCAGAGGATTAATTATTCATAGTGAGAAGGTCTCAACCGACATACTAATTCCTTTATATCTCAGTCACCCACCGACCCGACCCGAAATAAAATTTATATTTTTCGAAAATAATTATCTGCGTTCACGAAGTTATCAAAATGGTCGATCTTTAACTTCCTAATTTCTTTATTTTCTTAGATTTTGAATTGGTGTTAATTAGTGCTAGTCATTAAGTAAAATACTATTAACTTTGCAACTAATTGTAGTATAATTTTAAGTATTATCAAATACGAATAATACTTTATTGATTCCCGTGAAAATATATGGTCTCCATGGACATGGTTCAGACCTAACGTTTTGTTTGAAATTTCATGAAAAGGGAAATATTCTATTTCGATTTCTGACAACGTTTCAGAGAAAAAGGAAATTGAATTATTAGGTAGTCATGCAACTATATCGAGATATCATCATACGACTTTTACCGCGGCAAATATGTCGATATGTACAAAGTCTGATTTCAGGCTTGATCAATAAATTGATCTTCAAACATTAAATAGTGACAAGTTCCTAAGTGTAAAAGTTTTCATGAAAGGTTTGTTTTCTTGCAAACGTTTTTCACGTTTTTAGTTTTGAATAATTTACCGTCGTTCCTTGCAAGCCTTCCGATACTTAATTTTCTCCTTCACCCTGATACTCGCGTAATCGTATTCTTTTCGCTGTTGGAACTCTGAGAGATGTAACACATAACGTATTCCAAGATCGGCATCCAACATGTCGGCAGCTTGGAATGATTAAGCGCCTTTCATTCGTATCCACTTTTTTGTTTCCACTCTTTTGGGTCTCTTTTGTTCGGCCAAGTTTCGACCCAAGCTTTGAGCTGGTGTGTCACCATAGCTTCGTTATGCCGGTGAAGTCGACGTTGTGGAATCGTTAGCCCTATAGCCCGAGCGTGTGAAGCCGATCGTGTAGATATTCGGATTTGGGCTACCGCGAGCGGCAACTCGTCGGGCAAAGTAATCGGAAGCGCTCGAGCTCTTCTGTCTTCCGCTCGATCGGGCGTGCAGAAAGTCGAGGCACCATGGGAATCGCGTTACGGTCAGAAAAGGGAAAAATGACGCGAAATAATGGCTACCAACGGAAGCCTGCCAAAGGGAAGAACGAAACAGCGGCTTCTCTTGTGAAATTGGACCACGACTTGGGAATTTTTGTCCCCAAATATATATAGCAGCCTGCAGTATGTCTCGCTGTCCAGATTTTTTACTAATGTGACAAGGCCGCGGTGTCGGGATCTGCCTTAACCCTATTTTATATCTATGTTTAATATAATTACTCCGTACAGGAATCACAGAGGTATAATTTGTACTGCCATGACACTGTACAGAGAAAAAACAGTTGAACTTGTGAACTCACTCGGAGTAACCAGAGTAAGCAAATTTCACGAAATGGTTGACTGTGACTTTGTCATTACACATCCGAGCATTACATTTACCGGAAAGGAAACTGTCGAGGGTCGGTAATTACGTAGAAGCCTCCAGCAGAGAGTAGGCCAATGTTATTTTCGAAGAGTTAATCACAGGATAGGATTGGCGTTGAGAGAAGTCAAACAACTGCAATTTATCCACGATTTGCGTTGTCGAATTTCGTTATCCGATCACCTAGTACCCTCGACTTTGGCGAAAGTATCGCTGAACGTGTATTACAATAAGTAATCGGACCCTCGCACCTGAAGCAGTTTCGGCAAGATAATCGATCGTGTAATTACGAATTGGTCGAGTGCCTTGAGTGCCCAATAAACGATACATTCGATGGTTGCTTAGGGGTGACTGATTGATTACGAGGCTTTTTCTTTGGTGGTGTTCAATCTTCCGATACGAAGGACCAGGCAATGTTAGTCCCAGATTTTTTTGTACTACCCTCGCACCACATACTGGAAAACATAATAGGTGTGGTGTAGAATTAGTAGTGCAATTACTTTTTTAAGATAAATTTTACAAACAGCGAGTAATGGCACTGCTATTGAGGAAAAGAATTTCATTCAAATCACGTTGAACATATAATTTTCAGTGTGGTCTGAATTCAAGGTGGCGACCTGCGAATGCAATATTTGCATAAGTATTCCTTTCATGAAAAATCGCCAAACAATACAAGGTCTTTGTTCGATAACGTCTCAACGGGTAACAAATGAAACACGTTTCGTGAAAAACGTATCCTGGATGATGTTAATGCAAACCGTCGCTCAGACGAAGTAATCACGAAAAGCGCTCTCGGATTCCGTTGAAAAATGTTTCTTTCTCCACGTACCACCTCACGGTTTCAAATCCCGATTTAAAGATCCAGCGCCAACACAGCCAAAGCAGAGTCCTCGGGATTCGAAGAAAGCCCGGACTTCCTTCTGTCGGAATGCCGCCAGAAACGTCTGCTGGTCCCTTGATCTGGTCACGTGCTCAAGATCCGATGTCTAAGCTCAATGGATCCGTACATCTGAGGGAGGTAAAAAGGTAGATGGCGAATCGCTTGATAAACCCGTTCTTGCTCAACGCGAAGAACGGGCAATCGAAAAATTCCGCGTCTAGCATAACGAATCTCATTTGATACGCCGAGACGCGTCTGAAATTTAAAACAGCCTGGATGACCTGAAAGAGCACCCTTGTTCGGCAAACCCCACATCCTCTAGGCCAGCATATTCTGCTTGTGAATCCCTGGTGGCAAATATTCTTCTTGTCATCTCGATCATATAGTATATGCCCGCAGACATCGTCTTGGTAATAAATTTGAAGGATATTTCTCTTGAGGTGCGTTTTTCTCGAGCTGTCGACATCGATGTCAATGCGACGGACGCCAAAGGGCCTTCTCGAAAAAAGTGAGGGTGATACTCAGCTGACTGATCGACCCCACAAGTCCTGCCGTTCACTTCATATTACCTACCCCTCTTACATAATTTACTCCGGCTTTTAATATTGGAGCAATTCCCTTGGGCACTTGAACAAAAAAATACCCCTTTTCAAGGTGTCGTATAAACTTCATTAACGGACTACTTAGCCGTGTGCGGAGCAGTTCATGCGTAGGTTTAGACAACGAAAGCAGGTGTGTTAGTGGGATCGGCTTAACTGCCGGATGTGGTCCCAGTTTTCGTTTCAATTAGGCATACGAGCTGCGCATACGCGTGAGTTCAGGCCTGAAATACTAGGAAGTAGTAGTTAATTAAAAAGAAAAAGCTTTAATGGGATTCTCCGGTGTCAACCGCAATTAGCCACTCGGGTGGAAGATGAAAGGGGGTGCAGACCAGGCTAACGCCCACGAGTGTATATTACCTTTCACGTTCCGTTCCGCGAGCCTCGGGAACAGCACGTGTTGAAGTTAAAATCTTTGCTTTTGACGGCACAACGACACCGATGCAGACAGAGAGACGATGGCACCAATTCAACTTCATGGTTTTTCTTGCTTTTTTTTCTCTTCCTCGACATCAAGAAGATACCTAACAGACCGTGTGGGACAGGATTACGTCCAGGTTACCGGGTGGCTGGACACGTGACTAATCGGGTGTCTAACGCTCTCGCTACGTCATCCGTGCAGCTTCGAGTGGGGTACGTAGAGCTTTTACCGCAGGCGGCTACAGCTTTTATGGAAATGTGGTATAAAAAGTATAATTTTCTAAGCGAACTGCACTTTTTTCAGATAATTCGAACCCGCACTTGCGCGACATTCATATTTCTCTCGACTCGTGAGTTCTTTAAAAACTGAGTGAATTCAATTGATCGATGAATAGATTTGAATATATTACAGCTGCACGAAGCTTTACGCGATCGATCTCGAAACTTTAAAAATATTCTCATATTTTGCAACGGTAATTTAATCTTCGACGAACTTATGTAAAGTCCATAGGACAGTCGATTAGTTGAAATAATATGAATATTAAGTAAGAAATTCAGGCTCGGTTCGTAATACACCAAGAATATATGAATACATTTTTTAATAATATGTACTTACAGAATTTTTTGTTGTGCTTAAAGACAAAAAAAAGATCTTCGTCCAATTCCAGACTTGGGTCAGAAGCATGTAATCACCGACTGTTTAATCACGCGGGGCTTACTGTGGATTACAAAATTCAACTCAGTTCAGGAATTTTCAATTATAACTCTGTTTTACTTGTGAGTACGAATAAAATAGGAAGATGGTCTCTGGAGAACGAGTTGCTGACACGTTTGTTATGTAATAGTTCACCGGAGCGTCACTCGCGTAATCTCGTTATTTCATTCAATTCAATTAATCTCATTAATTAAACGGGTTTCGCAGATCGCTGTATATATAGGCAGCGTATTTGAATCATTTTGAAGCGGCAGATCACAGACTCAACGTTGTTACTGGAAGATTTGCAATTCGGTAAAGGGTGGCATACATATTCGCATGTCCTCGGTGGTCGAGTAATGACGCACGTTGTGATTAGTCTACGCGAAAATTGCCGGGCGATCGTTATAAGCTACTCCGGCCTCGGTCCCCCGCGCATTGAAAAGTCCTGGGAACGCAATTTTCACTTTACGAAAAATTCCGCTTCGTCCTGCTGCCCAATTTCTCTGCGAACCGACGATCCGATTAAGCAACGCCAAACGCCGCGGGCTCGATACGTTCGAGTTGCGTGATAGCGAATGAGAATCCAGCGAAACTTGACGTCGAGTGAAGCTCACGCAATAATTAGCGCAGCGTGAGATCTTGGCGTCTGGGGACCAGGTTTGGGATCGTGTGCTGTGGCCCTGAACGGCATCTGCCCGAACTTGTCAAGGATTAAGGCTAACGGAATTTCCTACAGGTATTAAAACTTTGGCGTCCTCATAGCAGCCGAGGAGAAACACGCGAGATGAGGGTGAGAGCAACAATGTGAATATTTATTAGTAATATGTGGGTCAAAAGTTCTAGGACTCCGTGACGCCAAACGTGGCCGTGAGTCGAGATGGTGCTGCGCTCGGTTCATTTTTTTACTGAAATAATCCGCAGGTACGAATGCCTCTTGCAATGTCTGCTCCGACAACGCTGAGCGAGGAACGTTTTTGCGGCTGAACATCTGGCTTACTCGTTTTCAAAATTCATGCATGTACACGGCTGCTTATGAAAGTGTACAATGTACTCTGGTATAAAACAGCTGTGCAAATTATTATTATTATTATTATATCTAAACCAATGAATTATTAACTTTGTTAGGTTATTTTCTTGCCTTCGTGTGTTTTGGCTATAAACATATTATGCATTTATTCACCGTCACGAATGTGTGTTGAACGGATTATGAGAGCGAGTCCTGCTCATTAAAATAACATTTCTTTTTCTCTTTCTCACTTTCTTTTCCTTCGGTATTTTCAGTCGTTATTTAATTTGACCGAGAATATTAAGTTCAGTTTCGTGTTCAGTGATGATTGATGATCGTACGAAACGATTTATACATACTTATATTTAAGGCCATTGCAACTTCCTTTAAATCATCTGTTTGACTGATGGTGGTTGAAGAGCTTACGGAAAGACCTTTGCCGAGCTTAAACCATCTCGAATTCAATTTGTACTGCGATATCATTGCCGCACGCCGGTTTGCTCACAGCTGCGGTGTATGTTCCACTCAGAAAGCTCCCTCGCTTTGGTCGGAAACTGTTTGAAGGACATTATAAAGCTGAGCTGAGCACAACTTCATCCCAAGCTCTCTCTCTCTCTCTCTCTCTCTCGCTCAAGTTTCCTGTAACTGTAATATAGTGTTGACACTCCCACCCTTCGGGGTGAACCGCTACTTGCAAAACTATGACCGAATATATCCCAAGTTTTGACCCTGCGGTCACAGCAGTCTTCGTAACTTGACCACTAGCACCTTAATTTAACCGCCCCGATGCGGCCCGCGGCGGATAAGCCCAATTTAATGCGTTGACAGTATGGCCAAAGTGCGTCGATTCCGAAATGTGGGCAAAGGGTATTGCCATATGAGGAACTGTGCTGTATCATCTGTTTCGAATGCTCAGAACGTGCCGAGAATATGAACACTTTGGAACGCGATTGAACTAGCAAAAGGGTAAAAAGCCGCGAAACTGGAAGTCTGATATTCCCTCCGGGCCAGGCCACGGGTATTTATTTCTCTGGGTCGAAGCCACTATCGGATAGTGATATTAAAGGCCCTTCGAGGATAGAGCAGACCAGGCTGGACCACGTATCTCGCTAAACGTGGAATACACGCGGCTGTATGAGTGCTCGCACATCCTTGACCGAAGACACGTCGAGTGAATGGAGAGACGAATGTGGAGGAAGGTATAGATCAGCTAACAACGAGTTGGGCTGGAGATTAAAACTCACCCATATGGAACTGACTAGCTTGCTATAACTCTACGTTTAGCCCATCTATACATATGTATATAGATATACGGAAACTCATAGCCCAGATGAACCGCAAAGCGTCCAACACCCGAACAAAGGTATGTCTTGCATCGAGAACTGCGGGATCGTCGTTTAACAATTTTTTTTTTTTTTTTTTTTTTATATCCAATCGGATTTCAGAGCACTGAACTGTGGCGGCCAGTAGATCATCGAATTGTTGTCGTTTTTCCTAGATTTAACCTAGCTGCGATGCGGCGAAATAAACCATCTGGTTTAACTACCCCCATTCATCGTCCGGAGACCATATTTTCTGGACTTTTTTTCATCCTGATAAATAGGTGTATAAAAACATAATAATTCTTCTATAAAAACGTATTGCAGCCTTGCTTCCTTGAGAATGAACTAAGAACCAAGCTCCGAGTCCTGCTCGTGCTCTATCGCAAAGATTCAGGGAGTTGTACAGACAGAGATATGGTAATGAGAGAGCTGCCTTATTTCGGTAGATATAATGGAAGTGCGCTCCTGGCGAAATAATGGATTTCCTCGGCCGCTCGTAGACATGGCTGTGGCTCCGGCACAAGCGCAGCTGTGTCGTTTTCACTTTGTGCAGAAAGCAGGTTCAAGTTGATGTGAATGATACGTCAGCAGGCCATTGTTTAACGGGGATGAAAGTTGTCAGCCACCGAGAAATTATAAATATGAGAAAGGCTTGGATGAATGTTTTTCTTTCTCGCTTTTTATTTCTATACCACGAACAATTGCCGTTTTTTACGCATGCTGAGAGACCGTCGAAAAGTAATAGCACATTCGTACGCCCCGAGAAATTTACTTTCAAACTCAATTTGGCGTGTGATCGGTTATCGAAGAGCTTAAGACTTCGAGCAATTGAAACCCCTACACAGTTTCTTGAACCTGCGCTTGCTGGCAAAGCGTGGTCAATGTATCCGACTGTGCCCATCCACTCCATCCAGTAGTTCAAAGGTTTTTGGGGTTCAGTCGTTTAGTCATGAAAATGTATAAACCTTGGTTATAAATTCTCGGGGTTATCAGATCCTCCAAACGCTTCTCTACCAAATGCTCGCGAGATATTTAAGCCATCAATTTCGCGTCCGATATCCACAGCCCTAGTTTTTAAACTCCACGATTCGCTCAATTCAAAATGAATTCGTTTTACCTCCCCCCGCCTGCCTCTTTCTTTTTTTCTGGGAGATGAGGTCTTGGGACAATTCGGAAAGAAGCCAACTGGGATGAAGTGAATAATCAACGTTTTTAAACTGCTTGCGGCAGTCTCTTGGGCCTAATGGAACGGTATCCTCTTTCATATACAGGGTGTCCAATCCAAGCACGATATGTACACAGATTTATAATTTGAGTGAAATAGGAAAAGATTAGGTTGAGAATTCCTCAGCTCCAAGTCCACCCACGAATATACTTTTCATGACCTTCAGATAGGCCTCAAGATGCAAAGATAGAGAAGTCTAGTAGCACCTAATTTCGCAAAGAACTTGTATTTGCAATCAATCTTACAAATGTAGCATAAAAATGTATATATTCTTCGTAAAATTAATCGGTCAATGTCTATCTACCGGTTTGATAACAAATCGCAATCAGCGTGCACACCCCGTATATTATACGTTATATGCATCGCGAGCATGTTATATGAATCCCAGTAGAGTTGTACGCCGTCGAACAACTTTGACTCCAAATTCAGGATCCTCGCGTCACCCTCCCGTTCTTTCCATATATCCCCCAAAGCCACCTGCCGGAGAGAAATTGTAAATCAATTTCCAAAGAGGAAAGAGAAGAGAAGTTCTCCTAAAATACCGGTGCCTCTTTCTCCATGGATCATGACAATTATGAAATGAAAAATGGCACGGTAGCTTTCCTACATGGTTGTTGGGAAAAAACAAAAAATGAATAATATCGATGCAAAGTTGATTCAGAAGTATAACAAAACATGGCGATATTCAATGCAAAAGATATTACCTCAAGAAATATTTTATACATTGCAAGGATACAAAGTTTAAAACAACACACGGTTACCAAGTGTAGTATTAAATCACGGCTAAGTAAGTTGGGCACACTTGGAAAAGTATAATGTAAGACCAGGGGTGTTGGCATATTTGCTTTCAGACTGCAAATACGGCAGCAAAGCTTACCCAAGTGGAGGACGTAGTGGAACTAAGATCCGTTTTTGGTTCCCCCAAGGTTTGCTACTGCTAGTGATATTTCAGGTTAGTCGCGGTGACGAGATTTAGATCTACAAAGGATCCGTTTGCAAAGGAAACCTACCTAAGCAGTTAGTTTAAAGATGGGATCTGTATTGTGTGTAATTGTGAAGTTCGTTGTCGGTCCAAACGGGATCGGGAGTGTTAATTAAAAACCACCGTCAGCTTTTCCAAAGCTTTCCCAAAGAACCTCGTGACCATACTCTTGCTAATTTTATTCCAAGAATTGAATGGAATTACAGGGCTGAACATTTTCCCGTCGCTTCCTCGCACCTGCAGCGGCTTCCGATTAATCGAGGAAAACAACCCTCAGCTGGGACCGTGCCAGGTGGGTGAGGATATGTAGCCTAAACAACACAGAGCTGACGCGATGGTTCGATGGGAACCTCCGTGTAACCGTGTTCCCCGTGCACGCCGCATACCCACTTCCCCTTCATCAGGGACTGACTTAATCTCCACCCACTTCCACTAGCAGCAGTTCCATAAGCCAGACTCAAGACCAGAAAGCTCAACGGCAGATATATATCAACGTGTAACATTTAACGCTCCGAAGTAAAAAGAGAATGATTGATGACCATGCTTAAACCATTCAGAAGTATTGTGAGCTTGCCAGGCCAAGGTTAGTCGTAGCTTGGTCAGTACCTTATACCAGGACTCGTTATTGGCGCCCCTCTATTGCCAGCTTTCTTATAGCTTCTATTGATTGGGATCCGACAAAGTACCCCAGGCTACAAATCACTGCCACCTGACCGTATCCCTAATTCACGAACTCTGAAAGGGTACTAGGAATGAAACGGCGGTGATGAGAAACTGGGTGATATTTTTCTTTTTTTTTTTCAATGTCATTTATTTCTCTTATCCGTTTTCCTTTAATTCAACTTCACTTCGTTTTCGGCACCGTACACAGAGTATTGACCAACCAGTCTGGGCTCGAATCATACGTCAACAGCAAAAGATCGATCGAGGTATATAACTTACGAGGCGAAGAAATAAAAAGAAACATACACGAGGTCATGCCACAATGGCACCATAACTATAAGGAAATATTTTATGTGTCATTTGCGACTGAGATTGTTCAGTGCAACCTTTTGCGGAACCTTTGAAATCACCTTACGTACACATGCATACGTTTTAATACGGTAAACCCATGGCTCTTTTTAGTAATTGCTTTCGGCGTCATGAGCGACTAATGATCGCTGCAAATCGCTTGCGGAAAGAAATTATGTACACCGTTGTGGGAATCGATGGCAATGGCAATGAACACTGTAACTCACAAAGTAACGAACTCATTTTTCACCGTTCTGTCACAAAACGTAAGATGGACCGGTGGAAGGCATTGAAAGTGAGTTGTTTTTAATTACAATTTTCAATAATTAATTTCAAATTATTTCTCTATTTATTTTATTGTGATACAGAGACTAAAAATGACAATGAATTTATTTACTTTTCGTAGTGATGTGTACATGTTGAACACCGAAGTTTTACCAATAGAGAATGACCTGTATACGTACTAACGTCTGTACGTTTATATTTTTCCTTACTTTTTGATAAGCGAAACAAGAATCATTGATATTTCACGATATCGTTTACGCGTATGGTGACATTGGTGACATAAAGTTGTTTGGCCACCTAATCTCAAATGTCTTTGGAAATGATGACGTTTAGGCTAATTATAAGCCCTGAAAAATATTTGCAGCATGAAATTTCAGTTTTCGATGACCTTCTTGGAACTTGGTAAAAAGAATTTTCAGTCGATAAACTACCTACTCGTCTAGTTGCTTAAAGTACCGAACCTTTTAGTATCTAAGACTTCTATGATGAAAGGGCACACGGGCACTGGTATTCAATCCAATGGATACGTATGTACAATTGTGCAGACTTGAACTATTCGGTCAGCTTGACAGGAGCATTTTGTATCTTAGGTTTTGATGCACGCCGCTGAAAATTTGATGTCATCGAAAGCACCCTTGAGGGTGACTTATTAGCGGTTGAAAGCTCACCTCTGAGAGTAGAACCTACAATAATTTACCACGCAAAGCTCGTCCACGGTTCATTGTTGCCAGAGGTGTGGGAAAAAAGTTCGAAAAAGTCACACGTGATTGCGCGTGACTCGCATCTTGTGCCAAAAAGTTTCCCTAATGATTCACCCGAACTCCGACAATGTGGAAGATTTGCAGAAAGTTTAAGAACAGTGAGCAAAAAACAAGAGAAGATGAATTAAATGAACAACGTTGTAAGTGCTAAAAAATTACTCTGGTCATAAAGAAACGTGCTAAATGTAACGTATATCTCCCCCAGAGAAGTTACAAAGAAGTACATCCCTCCAAGCTTCTTGCCAAAGCTCATATTTTAAGCGAAATTTTCCGAGAGTTTTGAGGGAGATGAAAAGCTCGGCGATGCGGCTGTAAGTGTACAGCGGAATTTAAAGAGCTCAAGTCTAAGGATCAACCGCGGTGCTCATCCAGTCAAATATGCGATGAATTCAGTTAAGGTGGTAGTTCCGTAGACTGTTTCGTCGTCAAAATGAACTTAAGTGCCTACTAACCACGGTATATAAAAGAGTTCAATGAATTCTATCACTATGCTCATTTGGTCATGAACATCGGACACTTTTCTCATGTGAAGGACATTCCACATTACTATACCCAATAAAAACTCACCGCGTTGTCCATGGCAGCACCCTGTTGGATCCCTCAAAGCTGACACTTCTCAATTCATACTTGGACCTGGCGTGGAGAGGGGAACCGGTATTGCTGTCTCGTCCGATGTTTCCTGGAGATAGATTCCTCACACTTGGGGAAGAGCCGATTAGCACATGGCCCATGCGACGTGCACTGCCGCCTTTGGCGGTCGCTGTTCTTTTCACGGAGCTCATCGTGCAAATTTTGACTTTATCGCCTGAGGTTAAATATTAATCACGGTACGTCAAGTTTGTGTTATAATATAATTTCGCGAGAGTTGCATCACGTACTACGTGGATCCTCGAATGGCACATTTTATGGTTGAACTTGACCATCCTGGATAAAAGCATCGTAAATTCTTGTTATCTGGTGAAATCACATTTCGGTTTTTAGAGGTCTGAACTTAAGGGTTTGGTTGGCTCTCCGTATACCCTGAACCAAATAAGAGCCAAAGATGCCAGGGAAGACTGCTGAGCACTCAACGTAGATATTCCATGTTTTGTTTATGCTGGTTGTTCTATCTTTAAGGATTGACAGAGATGGATGTCGAGTTTGCTTAGCTTAATCTCACTCTTCAACATCAAGTGGTTTTTCTTTGAGCGAGCGACACTGCCGAATGAACCGATTAGTCTTGGGCCTTCTGTCGCTTCGACGATGTTAACCCGACAAAAAAGAAAAATTGTCCAGTTTCTAGTCAAGCAGTCTGCAGTTCACTTATATGATCAATGGTCGATATGGATAATAATATTTTTAATTAAATATCTGTTGCCTTGTCAACTGTCGAGGGATTTCTTGGCTTAATGCGTTTTTAATGATCCAAAGGAAACCCTACTGTTTCCTAGCATGTCCTTAAAGCGGAAATTTCGGCTTGATGAAAACAGGTGATTGATTGACCTGCCACTTCTGCCAAAATGTTCACAGGATAATTAGCACTGCAATACCAGTGGGGTGGAGAATTTCTCACAGCTGGTAACTGCTGAAAATCTATACCGAGCCAACTAATGATACAATTTCCAGTCTGTCGACTGCAAATCTGTATCGAAAAGCACACATGGCAGGAATGGTGTTAAATAAATGACTCTCACAGGGCGGATAACCTGTTGATGTAGATTCAAATTGATCACCGCGCTGCAGTCTGTGCAGTTCCTCATGTAGACTCTGCCCCAAACGATATTACCCCACCACCCGGTCAGACCAGATGCAAGTCAGCTGTTTCCGAAGCACTAAATTGTCTGATCTTTAAAAATGGTGTAATAATTTTTTATCCATTTAGAAAAATATCTCCGAGTTCATTATCAATATTATACAAGTAATCGCGTAACTGATTTATTGTTATCACAACCTCATCCTGTACGACTAATCTCGTGAAATATGAGCGCCGAGTTTGTTTTTACAACGTATAATGAATGAAATTTCGCTAATTTTCGTCAACGTTTTCAATCTTTCTATTATTATTATTATTGCGTGTATTAGCGTCTATCACTCTGTTTTCGCCCGAGATATTTTAATCGCCGAGTCACCGTCCGCGAATCGTTGTCCGTGTTGGAAAAAGTAGGCAAATGGATCACGCGAACACATACTTTCGTTCGTTGTTAGAGTTGAAATTGGTGTTTAGTTTTTCGTTCGATATTGAGTAGAGTCAGGCAGTCGGACGACGATTAAATAGTAACAGGCGAAGATGGTAGTAGCACACTTGTTGAAGGTAGCTAGTATCACGCTGCGACTGAGCGTGGATACCTACAAGGCTATAACCTCGGCTGAAGCTCCGCTCTCCTACCCCCTTTACCTCGAGCAACCCGCACGTACAAAGTTCGAACCACCCGATCCTGCCCATTACGCTGAGCCCACGCATGCGTCACACCGCGAACGAACCGCAGCTATAAGGTTCTTCACAAACAGAGTAAAGAAAAAAACTGAGCTCACGCTACCGAACACTGATGAATCACTCGCGATTGAAAGTGCCAATTTTTTTATCTTAAATATACCGATCTATTCGAAGAATGTTCGCAAATGATTCCTGCTTGGAGTAATTTTGACCAATTGATGAAAAATTAATTTTGCAACATTTTATTTGTTTCGAAAATTCTTAGTAATATATTTTACACGTCTTTCCTTCTCGCTAAATGGACGTTGGTGCCGTGTTTCTTGTGCTTAGCATTTTTCGTTGCTAAATATTTAGAAAATTTTCAAATGCACGTTGAGTTCATCGGAAAATTAGTATTTGAAAAAAAAATTGATTCTGTGATTAGCTAAATTGGATCTCAAGTAAATGTACTGAAGATTGATAAATCATCGATATCAAATTATGAACTTCAAGTATCTTGCTGCTTGGATAGTCAAAACAGGCTTCGACCTCTCTATTTTGAAGTGCCACATGACAGGAATTCGCAAACGCACGTAGATCGCTCTATACTACAAAGAATGTCTAGCGGGGTGCGGCGAGAAGTTAGGGTTTCGACGGTACGCGATTGTTAGGCGGCATAGTTGACTATGCGGAGCAAATTGCGGTGTTGAGAATTGTTGACTTCCTACAACTAGGGATGTATCGTAAATCCGCCCTTCCGTGAACATTGTCGCCAGTCAACCCTGGCAATGTACCACCAAACGCTATCTGTGGCAAATGACAAATTACAATTACTGACGGATCCTTATTCGTCGGCTAAATTCCAATTTACCAATTCACCCATTTGGGCAATTTATGCTAATTGATTATCTCATCGTGCAGAACAGCCTGAAGAGATACGCATGTTTCGAATTCGATACAGATTGAACCTCGCGATTTACTGCTAAGGTGAAAGTTATAAATTGGGCATTTCGCTAATGCATTTTATTATGCAAGGCAGGTGAATGGGTGAGTTGAATATTTTTTGGGAATATTAACGCAGGCGCATGTGTATGGAAGGCGCCTAACTGCGACGTGTTTGTAATAGCGCTCGCCACTTCGAGCCTTATCATGCTCTTGATGGAATAAGGGTGGATGACTTCCGGCGTTTAATGCTCACGACGCTCTTTGAGGCACCGGCTCCCCATCAAGCGACACTTGTCACGAACATGCCCTTGGCCCGAATGTTCGTCGTAAATTATTTTGATGATTAGAAACAGGGATAAACGGTTTTTGGGGTTTTGAGTCTAATTTTAGAAGACATTTATTTTCCAACAATGCATTAACCCATTAGACTGCGAAACCATGCATTACTAATAAAATGAAACACATCCCGATTAATTGTATTAGGCAAAGTTGGTAAACCTGAACCGATCGTTGTTATTATTTGAAAAAAACACCTATGATGTTGCGTCGCATTAGCCAATAAAAATAAATGTATAAAAAAACAAATAGCAGAAGTGATAGCGGCTTTCCTTAAGAGCAGAAATATAGGACTACCTACGTTTTTTTAGTCACTTTCATAAATTTTTTTGGCAAAAAAGGAATGTATATAATTTAGTGAAACTTTGAGACCATTTCATACATATATTCAAATAAACATCGTAATTTTTTTAAAGTATTGCCCCGGAAATATGAAAGCTATCAGCCTCCACCCATCGGAGGTCACCATGAGACTGTGTACATTCTGGAAGCCACAGTTTTCATCTAAAACCAATAAGGTTACAAATTTACTTTAAGGACATGTCTTTCTTCTATATGAACTGAAATTCGGTCAAAATCATTGTTCAAAGTATTTTTTTATTGCAAAAAAAAGTGATAAGAAAATAGCAAAGAATTATGCTCTTGTGTTCAAATACCCCTAAAAAATGGAATTTTCAATCTTTTTGGGGGAAGGTTAGTTCATATACAAGAAAGACATGTGTTTAAAATGAATTTGAAATCCTATTGATGTCATACGAAAACTGTGACCTCCAGAATGTACACAAGCACATACGTCTGATGGTGACTGAGATAAAAAAGAAACCTTCTTTTCCCGCGGCCGTTTTGATTTTGTGTTTATAAATTTTTGGATGTTTTATTCCACATTCGAAATATACGTACATATAAGCAAAAAAAAGTCAGTTCATTTTCTCCCATAGGTTATGTGGACAAAAAATCCAAAGTGTGACTCGTTTTTCGAGCCGCCGGGTAGATGTGCACCCTTAGCACAACTCGAAATGTTAGAATCCAAGTGCCCTGGCATTATAGATTTTTGCTATATTTCGAGTAGCTTATTAGAAATGATTCTTCGTAAAGAGATTGATGAGAAAATTACTCACACGCACGAGTCCAGGTCAACGACAAACGTCTTTAGGCTGACTCTGATGAGCTCTTCCCATCCAGCTGACCGTCTCGTGGAACTCGATTCCTTGACCGAACCCGATGACTCTCTGGTACATGGTAAATGGGAAGAAGCATCATCGCCAAGAGTGCGTTGTGCCCGTAGACGTCTTCGTCGTAATCGGGCGCCGTCCATCTTCTTTCAGATCCGTAGCAAACGCGGCGAAGTAGCTTTCACTTCCCCACAAAAATAGTCACACAAGAATACTGAAACTGCTTGCATAGTTCCTCTGAGAAATGTTAAGCTCGAAAATGATGAATCGCATGATCACCGTTCTCGCGAATAGCACGTGGGCATGATCCCGCATTCCATCGTCGCGGGGACCAACGATGGTAGGTACTGTTCAAACTTCGATCTCAACCAGGAACGCGAGTGCGTTGATTGACGTAATTACGCGTCTGATTCGACAGCTACGACTGCACAATATCGATAAAGAGTCAAAAACACAGGGAGACTGAAATCTTTTCGTCCAGTTAGCCCGGAAATTTTCGCACGAGTGCCTCCCGCACAGTGAAGCTTCGGCGCACAAATGCGAGGGGAACTGGTGTTCTGGTCGCGACGACGTTCGCCACACTTCCTCGACGACGTGGGCGACGTCTGGCTGTGTTGGCAGAGGGCTGGCGCCAGTCTGACTGTAACTTTGGCCGCGTCTGCTGAAGCTGGCAAACTTTTGTCCCTGTCGCTATACGAAATTTAGCTATTCCTGGGGGTGATCAGGAGGGGCGGCTATCGACGCGAATATTCCAGGCGGCTCTCCCGTGAAGCGCCACGTGTCGTTTACCCTGCAAATGAATCATAGAATCCTGATCAGGATAGGTGATCCTGGCGTTGCTCGACTTCGGCAAGGACGCGCCAGTGACAAACACCCGCGAGGATCGATCGAACTATTAGAAATTGGGCACGACGTGACAGGAGTCAGTCTTCACGTGGCTCACCAGACATCGGAAGAGTCTGTCTCAAACTGGACAAAGTACCTTGTAAGCTTTACGTTAATCCCTTTAACGACACTCGGTCCTGCTGGAACCTTGATGCAACTTCGGTGTGCGACGCACGTCGCCGCTCTGACGGGTTAATTTGAGAAATTCGGCACCCTGTGGTGTGTAGGGTGTTCTAAATAATCCACCGTCTAGACGCCGTGCTGATAACCGAACGACTTTTTCGAACTCTAATCAAGACAATTTTATGCGCACCGAGTTATAAGAAGTTGCGATGAAGCGCGCATCAAGCCTCTAATTAACGAGCGTAATTGAGAGCGAGGGGTGTCAGCGAAATGAACATGCCCTGAGGGCAGAGGCGCACTATCAGGAACTATCAATGTCTTTGCTGCGCTGTACGATTTTTCATTTCCATCCTTCGCTCTTCCGTTCTCAGTGATGAAGCGCTTTTTCTGCACCTTCTCATGGGTGACCCGTCTTCCGTAACACCTGATATGATTCACCGCACGTAGGTACGATATTCATTCCTGCACCCCGTCTATTCTTTATAACCACGGCTGTTTGTTCCAGGTAGTAAAGTTCACCCCGCGTAACAGCCATTCATTTCAGATCAATTTTGTTACTCGAGTGAAAGGAGCACAACAACGTTGGACGTCGTGCGGTTATCACATTGACGAGGGTAAGAAATTGATGGGGGTCGTTTTGCCCCTTACATTCTATAATACTTGCGACGTTTTGACACGTTTACAAGTTATTCTGGTGAATTTGCGTGACTTTTTAGGGTATCTGTTTAAAAGTTTAATATACACTCTTTTCTTTCATCTGCTTTGAGAAAGATTTGAAATCTTATAGTCGCGAGAAAATTATGATAAGATAGGTATTGTTTTAAGGGTTTAAATATTATCGAAATTACAAGAAAGTGCGTTACGAGTAACTATTTATTGTAATTATAATTTTCGGCACTGTATTTTCTGGTTATTGCAACGTTGAATTTATTTGTTAATTGGTGAATCATATGTTTTAGGTGAATGACTCCTAAACACCAATTTACTGTTACACCAACATCAAATTATCACAACACTCAGAGTAAAATGTAGCCTACGTGATTGTTTGGAGAGATAACGTGAGATTCTGGATCATTGACGTAGGATCCGCAAATTAGCGATAACTACCTATAGTACGGAATCGGGATGATGATTGTCGATAGAGAAAGTTGATTAACAATAACGAGATACTTTATTGAGAACCATACGCGACACGATCTGTACCGCAAGAGAACGGTTAGACAACTGAGGTTTACAGAGGCGAGAGAATACATAGATGATACACAGATATGATTTTGAGACAGTAGAGAGTACATGAAATACACAGTCGATCTGTTTTGAGTCGCGACACGGGCAAGCGGCGAGATTTCAGGTAGAGACGGATAAGTAAACATTGCGCGCGAGTGTGAGAGCATGTGTGAGGACGATTTTAAATAGCGAGTGAAATGAGACAGAAATGAGCACGATACAATACTTTGATTTGAACTGTTCCATCGCTACTTCGCCGAAACAGTGATCATGATCAAAAATAATAGCAAGACATGCTAAATTTTCGAAGTCAGGCTACAATGTACGTTTTTCCTTTCTACGTGGAACTGTTTTTTCGGTTACAGTAAAAAATGAAAATAGTCGAGGAACTATGACCACAAATTTCTTTAGATGTATGTATATTATACGAAATCTACGAAAATATCGTCTGGCACGTGAAGTCGACTTTTCAGAGTTTTACCACAGTAAAAGGTTAATTGTTTTCGCATATTAAATTATTCGCAGAATTCACGAGGTCCCGAAGTAAGCTATTGTACAAAATTGAATTCCTTCTTTTTAATTTGCACCCCAAATTCTGTGCGACCCTCTGACCGATATTAATCATCCAAGCCTTTGGTTGGTTATAATTTGCTATACAGCTTGCGATCTGCCGGGGTAAATGAAAAACACATAATTTTATAATGTGAATAATCAAACACATTCCGTCCGAGCGTACACGCGGTACATCCTGTCGGATGCTTCAGGCATTTGAAGGGGATGATAAATGTGTGCACGACCGTAGAATACTTTTCAAGTGAGACAAATGAACCTCGAGAAGAGAAAAAATTGCTCCTGAAAAATAACAAACCGCTAAAACGATCGTGCTTCGTTAATTATATTCGGTCTTTAATACCTCTAATGTTCTGAAGGGCTGAGGGCCTCAAAAGATTGAGGATCTCGCTGACGTTAATCTACTACTCGATACCGTGAAGCAATAGCAATCCCTCAAGTTTATCATAAAGGACCCGATACCCTTTTCCCACGAAAAAACATGTCATGTTTTTTAGCCTCACTCGGAGCGGAAAAAAAACTCTGCATAGAGTACAATGGACCACGTTAAGATAGCCGACGTGGAGCCCAGCAGCCCGGATACACCGGGGATTAGGCGAGCTGGCTTATTTCTGCACGCTCAGAAAATCGATAAAAACGAGCAAAGAGAACAGCTGGGGTTAATTGGAAATGTTCAAATCCATGAATCTATACGATTTACCCATTGCACCGAATTACAGCTGATTTATCGGGGCTTTGTTCATTATTTCGTTATAGGTTTACAGTGCCACCTCCACTCTGCTATTGATTATTTCGTTCCGCCTGTATCATTTTATTACGCCATGCAGCTTTTTTATTGTGATGCGCACTCTTCTTATAATGTGATAACAAATTTATCGGTTTATCTGACCCTCTTCCGATCACCTGCGATCTCGTTTACTTTATTGAGTCCGTCGAAGGTGGTTTTTACGAGCGGTTCTCCAACTCAAGCTTGAATAGTTCTTGCTACTTTCATTGAAGTGAAACTTTCGCAGCGATTGAAGAGTGTAAGCGTAATTGGAAGAAGATGACTCGGTAGTTCGAGATGGATTTACGTAAAAATAGTAGAAGCATCGTTACATTTTATTTCAAAGAATTAGTGAAAATTTACAACGAGTGTTTTACAATTTATTAAAAAAAAATCCATATGCCTCGCAACGTGATTTACCTCGTATTACCTTTTAAAGATCTGTCGAATTGTAGGGGAAATTTTTCTTCCGCATTAAGTCAGTGTATATACAGAGTAGCACCTTACTAAAGTAACTAAATTTAAATGGCTAAAAATATATGTCGACAATAGAACGATTCTCTGTAAAAAGGGGCATAATTTTTGCATGTCTAGTTGGCTGGCAGTTGATTATGTATAACTTTGTATATTGAGCAGGATTGTCGAAATAACGATTCGTTCAAATGCATAAACTGGCGATAAATGAATGTGTACCTACAACGTGCAACGACCCTTTTACAAAGACATTCGAAATATTTCCTCGAAGTTACAAAATAGGTTTCTTTTCATTTTTTTTTTTTGATTGTCTTTAAATTCGTATAGCGTGTTACAATATTATATATATGTATATTATTTTTTTTTGACACTTTTATCAATATTTGCATCATCTGTCCAAAATACGTATATCTGTTGAATACATACATACATACATACACATATACATGTATCTATTTGCAGTATGCGTATATTATCTACTGGTAAGTATAAAGTTTGAATACGGTAGGTAGGTAGGTACGTACATGTGTGTTTATGTATACGAATGGTATAGAATTTATCGTAGCTTAACTAATCGTTAAGCGTAAACCCAGCACCACTTTTTACCTAATCCTATTATCACTAGCGATCGCAAGGGAATACGGTCAGTCAAGTTTCGAAAGTGGCCAAGCTTCGGCAAGTCGGGTTCATTTTACTCTCGTCGTAATTGGAGACTTTCAAAATCTGTCTGACCTTCCTGTTAGGAAGCCAAGTCTGAGTTACGCATAAAATTATTGTCCTGTTAATCCTATTAGTTTAAAAACATTTGAAGCCAAACTCTACAGTCCCACTCGCACCCTCAAGAATGGTTTAAAATGAAAATTGAAAAGTAAGTAAGGAGGGGCAGAGGTTGGAGGGATTAAACCGGGGGAAATGCGAGTAGCTAGTGTAAAGCCTGGCTTGTAGTTTGTGAGCGATGCTACGAAATCCCTTTCCTCAATAGAACGTATAAGGTAGATTAGTTGACGAGAGTCTCGCTCCAGCCGTAAACTTTATAATTATAATGCTAATTTAAACGTATCATTTTAATGACTTTCGCGGCAAGACTTGGTGAACCGCAGGACGGATTAATCCCCGTTAATAATGGGAGTTCGAATTCTCTCCAACTTAGCGAGGGCAATGTCTATATACCTACGAGAATAAAAGAAATTTGAATGTTAATGGTTAAGTTGAACCGCGACGCAGGAGCGCCAAGCTCGGCGAATGCCGAGAAAATGTACCGACGGATTTTCAAGTCCGTTAGCAAGTCAGCTGATCTGTCGAGCTCGGGCGATTATCATAACAATGACGATCCTACGTGAGCGAGCATTAATTTACGCCTGGGAAGCTCAGAAGTTCGGTCTGGCAGTGTAGCTTTAAAGAAGACCCGTTGTCCTGACAATGGCGACAGGTCTCGTACTTGGAAGGCGGTATTCGCATCCGAATGACCAACGGGGTTCAACGGGAATTTCCGCAGGGTCTCTTACTGTGATCCGATATTCCAAGGGATGAAAGCGGAAGTACAAACGGAAGGGACCAACGGCCAAAGAACGAACGTGGGCGCAACTGAGGGATTTTTAATTAAATTTTCAAACAGTTGAACGAAATTATAACTTGCTAGCTACCCTCGTGCGTGTCTGATCTTTACAGTATAGTTGTGACTTGGCCGTTGACAATAAGATTCTCAAACCGTTTGTAAACTCGTTGTAACACTACGTCATTTTATGGATTCGTGGCACATTTGGTACAGATAGAACAAATTCAGCACGCAAAACAAACTTCTTTTTTAAGGAGTGCCGTTAGTCTCTGCATGTATAACCATCTGCATACTGGACTTCATACCCTAAAATCCGTTAAACTGGTCTGACCAATTTAAAAATAGTTTATATACCGTACGTCCGACGAAAATAGTTACAACCGGTTACGGTGTACATTTTGCATAATGAATTCTTCTTTTTTTATGGTTCTGTTTCTGTCGAGTAAGTACCAAGTGCACAATGAACTGCTACGTTTATGAAAATATCGAATCAAAAGTAATATTTTCCCATTAAAGTTGGGACGGAATATTTTTCATAATAAACGCAAAGCTCTCGATATGCGAATGAGAATAAAATTGTATTTCGTTTACGACTTGCCAATAAATGCATTTCAAGATCAAGCTTAATCTATAAAAATTTTCTCTTCAATATATAATATTGAATAATACAATTTTGAAGATTAATCTGATCCCTTAGAAGTTATAATGCAATAAGTTGAAATAAGATATGCCGAAAAAACAGTGTCACAATTATTTCATCGGATTTAGGGTTTTGCCGATAATACACACATATTGAGAATGAAATTGTTACCTTCGCCAAATGCGTTGTTTCAATATTGTTAAAAGAAAATCGCGCACCAAGGTGAATTTTTCGGAAAAGTCCTTTCGATAATCTATTTTGATTTTGGACTATGAGACGACGCTGAGTCGTCAATAGGCATCTTTATCACTTTCTCCCTAATTTCGTAATCATAAAGATCCTCAGATCTGCATTTCCGGTTCCGAGTCGTCATGGAACCAACTGGAACTTCCCTGCTGCTGGGTTTCTCGAACGGTCTCAGAGTACCTGGCCTCCCTGAAGACCATTCCCTGCGTCCCCGGTGCTCCACCGGTAGTGATTACGCCCTGTTGAGCGTTGCTAAAGACGGAAGAGGTCACCTCCTGGCGGTGTTGTTGATAGGGCATCCGCCTCACGGGTTGTGGTGTCGTTTCCGCGGAGCTGACACCGTCCTCGCCACCCCAAGTCCCTCTGGGAACCCCCCAGTGTTCTGTGAACTCAGAACCGGACCTGGCAAGACTCGGTTGACTCAACGACCTGACGAGAGACTCGCCTTCGTAAGAGCTTAGACTGGTCAGATCATCGCGATCCGCTCTGGCGAAGTCCCTAACTGTCATCTCTGACATGGACCTGAGGTCGGCTTCGCTGCCACCTCGAGTCGTTGAGCTCAGGCGTCTGTAGCGTCCAGGAGGAAGAGGAGCTCCTCCTCCTTGTCGCTGGTCCTGGGTCAGCGTCCTGACTGAACTGCCGCCGTCACTCTCGTACTCGTAGAGCGTTGGAAGAGACGACCTTCTTGATCTGGTGTCCCACTCGGAACCCTTTCCGCGCTTGTAACGCTGCCCACTTTTGCCGGGCGGAGCCGAAGATGGAGGGCTGAGAATCCTGATGATCACGTCCCACTTTTCTGATGAAAATAGATTCGTGTATCGCACATCCTTTCTGATCAGCTCGTAATCCTCCTTCACCACAGCCTCGGTAAGGAGAGTGCGGAGGGTGCTTTCCGTGGTGATTATCTCTCGCCACTTGACGCGTTCCTCTTCCGTCAATTCCGCCGCGTGTTGCGGTTCGAGTACGCGTATCAGGACGCTCCAATTTGGAACCGGATCTTCGTCGATCATTCTGGGCGGCATTTCCACCCTGGGTGTGTACGTCGGCTCTATGTTCGTATCGACCATATCAAGCAGCTCGGGTTCGGGTTCGTGAGGCGTTGGGTCGTTTGTGATGGTAAGATTAGACGCCGAGCTTATGTCAGAGAAGTTCTCCCATTCGGGAGGAGGTGGTGGAAGCTCCTCCGTCGGATAGTTTCGAATGGTCACGTCCCACTTCGGGTCTGGAAGGACTTGCGGTCTGGCATGGTACTCGGTCACTTGTCGTCTGTGACGTTCGATGTCCTCTATAGTCCGCTTCTCAGTCACGGTTCTTAGGAAGACATCGTCGACCTCGTGTGTCGTAATTTCCGGGCGTCTCTGAGCGACCACAGGCTCGACGAGAGGCTCAACTCGTTCAGCGGGTAGTTCATGGTGCAAAACAGTCGTGTGCGTGCTCGGCCCGATGGATGGTGGAGGCGGTGGCGTCGGTGCGAGAATGCTGGCGACCTTGTACCTAGCGTGAGTATTGTCGGTAACTTCAGTGAGGGAGTGAGTATCCGTCAATTCCGTATTCAGCGAGGTCAATGACCTGGGACGATGAATAGCCATCGGTGGTTCCATCGCCTCTCTCTCAGCCTGCTTCCTTAGAATCCTCGAGTACACAGGCGGTGTCTGCTGTCTGGATATGGTGGCGTTCGGAGGATAGTGCAATTCGGGAACATAGGAGAATGAGGTCATCTGAGGTGCAGGTGGTACTGGACTCTCCATCGATCTGGCGGACTCTTCTCTTTCCAAAATTGTCGTCAAGTTTCTTTCCAGGGCGATGCTTGCGTCGGACTCGGATGGCAATGGACTAGGTGGCGGAGGTGGCGCTCTCTTCACTCTCATTTGTACGTCGAATTTGGGTTCTATTGGAAGAGCGACGGGGTGTCGAGGAACTGCAATTCTGGATGCATTGGCGGCCGTCATTGCCGAGGTTTCCGCGTCCGCCACCGATTCCGAATAGAGCGAACTCGGCGTGCGAATCTCGGCCTGTTGCTGGTGCATGAAAGCTTTGTTGTCGTAGGATCCAGCGGAGGAAACCGGTAAGGAGCGTTCTTCGTCAACTTCCGAATGGCTCTCACTCGGATAGTCACTGGGAAGGGTATCTGAATGGTCGATGACAAGATTGGTCTCGCTTCCGGAGGATGACGGAGCTGCGTGAAGGAGCGCGTGAGCCCTGGGGATCTTGAGACCCTCAATCATGGACAAATTGCTGAGGGATGATGTCGACATTTTTGTTATTTCAGAACCGGATCCGGTGCTGAACGGATGCCGGTGAATAACGCGGACGTTTTTCCGCTTCAGGCACATGTACGAACAGCCCAAGCCAAGAAGTAGAAGCGTGAGGAATAAGATTGCGCAGATAACCAGAAGAATTTGGAATCCCTGGAGTGGTGCTGGCAGGACAGGACCTATGGTGGGCTCATCGCTGTAATTATACCGATAATGATTATTGACAATTCCTACCCCAGCCAATACTTTTTAATCAAACATTTACTCACACTCTTATACGCTGCGTTGCGGGTGGTACTAGTACCACTGGAGGAGGGTATCTGCAAACAATGGTAATAACCTCGTCACCTTCCATTTCGAGACCAGGATGGAATCGCACCACTATGTTGTTAGTGAAAACACGCTGGGGATCCTGGACCGTGCCACAACCTACATTAAAAAGATGGTGATTATTACGTAGTTGAACTCAAGGATACCTCAAGTGGCAAGCAATGCACACCTTTAAGTGGTAATTCCAATTTGGTAGAATTAGCGCCGTTTCCTCTAGCCATACAGGCACTGTTGCGATCAAAGTCAGCGTAAGCTACACCGTAAAATGCTTCATTGAAGTGTAGCTCGACTTCCATGCTGCCTTGAGCACAGTTCAGATGAGCCTTAGTACGATTTAAGGATATGTCTGAGGAAATGTCGTCCAATTTTGTGACTTTGCCGTCCAGAATGGTACTAGGCGGGAGTCCTGGCTGGTACTCGATGCTGTTTGCCTGGGAAGCATAGTTGCTCTGAGCCAACACCTGCGTGAATAACGCCCCGAACACGGGGATCAGCAGGTATAGCGTCATCTGAAAGTAACAAAAAATATAGGAAACTATAATTGTGAATTTTTAACGAAAGCCACAACGTTTCCAACAAAAATTTCCAATTAGATGATATTAAATTTTTCTTAAGTGTTATATCAATTATTGATTTTCAGATCCAATTGATGGTTTTCTATTTGATTGCCAAAGTTATACTTGGATAAAAGATCCATAGATATGGAGAACTATATGTAATTTGCAACCAGCTCCGAGTAGCTAGAAATAAGATCGTTACGTTACGCATCGACGGCACAAATGAGATTTTCCCAGTTAGAGTCCAGCGAAAGTTGCCCCAGTGGGAAAATACTGATATTCTATCTAGCGCTCGCTAAGACCAGTTTTGTATAATCTGCAAAGATCGTAATTCCAACGTATCAACCAATCTCAATCAATTGATGAAACCAATTGCGTCAAGCATGGTCCAAATATGGACCACTGCCTTCGGACTACACAATCACTTTCACCAGCAGTGATTGAGAATATACGATCACTCCACGTACGCAGCTGTAAACTGCCCAAGGACAATGCGCGTTGGACAGTCTGCAAGGAGCCTGCATTCCAATGTACTGGTTAAACTCGCTTCGCGTTCTGACGAATGGAAAACGAAAAAGAAGCGATAACTTCCAGCGTTTCGAAGTGCTGGAAAGTTTGACGCAAAATTGAGCGAATCCAGTGGTGCTGAATTTGTGTAAAAAAAAACAAGAATCGAGACTACGACCTGGTTAGCAAAGGACGGTGCGATTTTCGTCGAATAATATATAACTAGACGTAGACTTTTATGTACGTGTTTACGTCTGAAAAAGAAATTGGTTTTGTACAAATTTATAATTTCCTAAAATGTCAAAGTTCACCATTTGACCAGCAAGGATATACTTAGAATCGCATACTGATGTAAAATGAGATGCTATATTATTACTGTGACTAAAATTGAACGTCCTTGTTCGCAAGGTTACTTGTGGGCGACTACTTTCCATACCGCAGAATGGACTCAATCCTTTTGATCAAAATATATTGAACAGCGTTGGTTTAAGCTTATCATTACGGTTACAATTGAAGTGAAAAGATTTGTAGGATCAGCAAACTTGTAAACTGTATCAGGCTGTAGATAATAAAAATTTCATTATAATTTTTCAAACTTTCTATAATGTGCATAGGGAAAATCTTTCTAAATAGACGTGTAAATCGTCTTCGCAAACCGTGCAGCTCACTACAAAGACAATCGATTTTAATACGTTTTTTAACCAGGTGAAAATAAACTATTCCCGATAGTTTGGATCAAAATCTGAAAAGACATCCTTGGCTTCGTTGAGGTGCGCTCCTTCGGAGAAAATCCATGAAATTCCACTCCAAGGATTCTCGGCCCCTTTTTATGTTCGCCCATTCTTCGAATCATACTTGATTACCTACACCTACGCCTACGATCACTTTGACGATCTTTCTCCGACCGAAAAGTGTCCCCATACGGCGTATCCGATTCTGCCTCAATCTCTCGCTATTTTTCTCTCTTCTGCCACTGTTTTTCCTCCGTGCACTACTTAGTTGATATCTGTGCACACAGAACAAAAAGACGGCGGCGCGGCGACTTGTCCGTCGTCTATAAGGATTGATATTTCCTACGAAGGTAGGATTCGCCACCGTGAAATTCTGCGACGATCTTGGAGCCAGTGGCCCTTTTTTGTGCAGTTATTTTGTCGTCGGGAACGAGGTCCAGTCAGGGATCTCCGTTGCAATTCACTGTCATCGGTAAGTAACGTCATCCACGTTAAACGGTGGATTGCCAATTCGCCAGCAAAATCCGAGATACGGGTCGCATAAATTCTACGGCATTTTTGTGTGAACAGTTTCCGACCTTGGGCAATCCGGTTATAGAGGAAAGATACGATCTGAGTAAGTCTTACCAACATATTTTTGCCCGAGTTGAGTGTAGCTCACCGTAAAATACATGACACGAAAGCATGCAGCATGTCCTCGGGGGTAATTTTTAATAAAATAAATATGAAGATTCTGCATCACTTCTAGAGGTAGAACTGTATTCTAAAAGACCTTCAGACTAATCTGTGATAATTTAACTCTGAGTTCATCGAGTCTGAATCGCTCGATAGCGTGTTTTTTTTAAGTTTAAATCACTAACGGGATTCGGTCGCTTAATCAAGCATTCGCGGTAGGGCTTAGACCTCGCGCAGCCTCTCACTGCTCTGTAAATGCGTGCCTATAATATACATGATATATATATATATATATATATATATATATATATATATATATATATATGTCTGTGAATGGCTGTAGGTAACTGGCTGCAGCGCGTTAGTATGTGTAGGGGCAGGAACTGGACGATGATGTCAGACTCGATGAAAAACGTGTGGGCAGAGATCGGAGCTTAAGTGTCCGGACTGGAAACATACGGATGATTCGTGGCTCACAATTAATGATGACTGAGAGATTGACGGGATAATAATTCGCAGAAGCGCACCACGCCGTGAAATGTACAACGGTAATTCGATTTTCAATTTAACGTAATGGTGGATCGACGTCGGTAGTGTTTGTCGTTAGTGCTTTTTGTCGAGTCCCAGGTCGCGTAACCACTGGGTTAGGCAAATGTGAGCTGGAGTACGTGATCGAATACCGAATGGCGCCAAGTGTGTACGGAGCTTAGATTCCTACCGTATCGACGTACGCGAAACGTGAAACGTGAAACTTAACTGCAGAATCCAGTCAGTCAGTCAGTGAAGTATCTGGAGCAAGGCTGCAAAGCGTTGTGTAAGAAACGGTCGTCTCCTCGACGACTTTCAAGTGTGTCTGCCAACTTTGAAACAATGCATTCACGTCGGCGTACATCCCTCGAGATTTCCCTTTGCTCCGGGGAATCTTCCGGTGGTTTCAGTTCCTCGAAGGATATTAGCATCTCTCACTCAGGGAGATTGCGTATAGGTACAAAGAGGAGTCGAGTTCACGGGGGCCGGAAAAATTAATCCTAAGTCCATTCATCTTCAGCATTTATACGTATGAAAGTTTGACGAACGCTCAGGGAACGTTCGGATGAAAATTTCGTCCATTTTTAACAATGGGCTTTTCGCTCGCCTCTTCTTCACGGTACATGCTCCGGTGCGCCAGACACCGTTACCCTAACCATTCTAGTTAATTTCGTTAGCAAGATGATGTATCAACATTATCAGCAATGCACTGGATTTGCATTTGCATTTCATTTGTGATCAAAATATTTCTTCGTATCGAATATCATACTCGTGACGAATATGCTGTTTTATTACCTTGCTCACGTAATGATGACCCATCTTGTTCCAGGTAAATTAATGGCTCATCGCCGTCCCATGGCTGGAAGTTCTGCAAAAGAATTTTAAATCGTGAAGAAATTATGAATTGTATTAAACTTGTACACGCATAAAAATTCCATATGGTGTGTGACTGTTTTTTACATATATTCATTTTCACCACCTATACTTTACACGTTGTTGTCCGAACGTAATGAAAAAAGTCTATACGCTGTTTTCGAAATTCTATATAGTGTTTGGTATTCATTAAAAAAGTATCTGGCAATGCACTCTTCAATCGTGACAGGAATCAATTGGATTGTATTGGAAAAATTTGTTGTACCCTGTTCGTGAGCAAAATTAGAATTATTTCAGTAAAGGATGATGAAGGAAACTTTAGTATCCGCATCAATACTACGAATGTCAAATTTTTACCGTGCTCACACATCCAATTAACTGTACTTGGTTGGCTAGCATGTTTAATCGTACCGTTGATCTTCAGTACACGTTCAAAATTAATACGAAAAATTGTGACGTGAAATGGGTAAAACCGCAAACTAAATAAATTTCAACTTATACGTAATCATTCTTGGCTAGTTCGGTTAGTAATAATTCGCAACTGCTGTTAGAATATTCTTCCAATCAAGTTTCTCATTTACAAAATGAATCACAAACCGCGTAATCTGAGAGACGAATTACTTACTCGATACTGAAAGAGTAATCAACGATATTGAATTTTTAAAATAGGGTGCTTTTTCAGCTCCCTCGAGTTTAGTAAATAAATCATGATCAAATATGCACGTTGGCGGGTTGCAGTTGTGCCGAGAACTGTGATAAATGCGCCGCTGAGGGGAGCTTGAACAGTGCGACAAGGCGCAGAACGTGTTGCTGTCACGATACATTTACCGTCTTTCAACCGCCCCGTTGTCCGAATAAATAGAGGCCAGGCAAGTTGACTCGCGAATGCTTTCGTGCAAGAACACACCTAGGTTTGAAAAATTACGTAAGTCAACTGGTCTGCCAGCGATCAGGACGACTACAGGAAGGCCCGACGAATGGAGCTTACACGCCTGTTAAAGACAGAATCTATAGACTAGACAATCCATCGCACGGCGATACGAAGGCGACCTTCGACATTTCCGGCTCGAAAAACATGCAGCACGTAACGCGTCGACCAGCAAAGTAGATGCGACATCGAAGCAGATAGAAAGTTTTATTACCAACGACGAGAAAGGAGGAGAAGAAGAAGAAGAAGTTCCAAGCATGACTCGTTATGAATTGTCAACAAGGAAAATCGTGTAACACGTATGTCTTCTTTGTTCCCGTGTCGTATATGCTTCCATCCGTTCATTATTCAGGTACCGAGCCATGCACCTCGCTCCTCACGCATTCGAGCAAAGACCACGACCCCCTCTACAACTATCCCAAAAAGAAAACGCTCTCTTTAGCCATTTTTCAGAGGTATCCATGGCACTCGAATTCACTTCATAGTTTTATCCCATTCGCGATTATGCCATTAAAATTCACGGCTCATCCACAAGTCATGTTTACACAAGAATAATGGATATTCCAATAAGAATAATTTTATGAAGAATACGTGACGGCTGTTGGCGCTGCGGGCTGAATCGTTCTTGACATGCCTGGGCTAAAGCACCGCCCCTCTCCGTCCTCTTCCCACTTTACTGACGTCGTGAGTTGAAAATTCGGGCGGAGAACGAAAGAGCTTTTGAAAAATTAATGAGAAGTCTACGGCACGGCGTGACTCAACACTCATTGTTGCCGTTGTGACAACTATCCGGTCGCACCTCTCGATTTCCGCAAAACAATCACCAAATTCCAATGCCCTTTTCTCGCAAGGTTTCGCTCCCGGTTCTGTCCGCCTTCAGCCCCGCCATATTAGTGCACTGGGACATCTCGTAGATTCGAATGAAGCTTCCTCAGGACGGTGAGGTTCGCTATGCAGTTGTTCTTCCGCACTCGAGTGTAACCTGGCACAAGAGCTGGGGTGATCGGTACCGTTGGATCGTCCGAGAGCGCGCGGATTGCGGATGACGAAGGCGGGAATACGAAAAAAATCCTCGGCCGTTTTTGGTCCGAAGGTTTGTGCCCAGTCTCTGCGGTTCCGCAAAGTGGATTTTTCCGTGCATTCGTTTTGGTCGGTTTCAATCGCCCGGATTGTCTCAACTGTCGACACTGTCACGACGGCTTACGCGACACCGGAAGCTTGGATAATTCGTTCCTAGCAACATAACTGCTGAATGGCAACTGAGATGCGAGATGACGAGAAAATTGATATTTCGTGGAACTAAATGAAATTTTTCAGCTTGTCGATTCTCCGATCGAGCTTGGCGGAAGAAATTTGACGTCGCACTCGACTCTGTTTAATAATTCATCTTCAACTACCTCCAAGCACGATTAGGGTTTCCATTACCATTATGCACCGACAAATCATTTTGTATTTTTCTCAGAACTAATCAACAACTCGGTTAATCGACGCGAATGGAATAACTCGTATATACTTTGCGCTACGGAGTCTCTAATTAGCGGTTCGATCATTCGAAAGAAGGCCGCAAAGTTGCTGGCGTGAACTGCGAACGATATGCCTTTATGAATGTTACAGCTAGAAAACCGTTCAAGTTCCACAGCGGTGAGTGTAACCTGTTTGTAGTTTAACGAAACTTTCATCAGTTTTAATTGATGCAGAGTAAGGCTAGGAAAAGTATTACACACTCTTCTCCAACTACCTCCATTTTGCACCAGGTAAAATGTTATATTCTGTGAATTGACACCAGATAGTATGTATAGCTACAGAATTCGATTACTGTCGTACGATTAAGATTGTGAGATGCCGAATTTCTATCCTCTGAAAACCGTATCCGTTTTTTTCCAGTTTGTGTAAATGACCTTGGAAACGTTAAATTCGTATAATCTTGGTTCATAATCTTCAAGTCGTTTGCTGCATCGCTTGTCTCTATACGATCTCGCGTCGTGAAGTGACTGTTATTTTTTTCCAGCTCGACAGCCCGCGTGTAGGAATCTATGTTGGTATAATCATAATGGACGTTATAATTTATGTACATACTATAGGATATCTAAGAACGTACAGTATGTTGTTATACTCGTGTGCCCACACAAACATGGTACATGTGCTGCCAACAAGCGCTCCAACTTTTTCGTTTCAGGCGTCAAATAAGACCGGCCGAGTCGATATTGTTGCGCAAAGGCTAACTTTCACTGCTTCGTGTCCTGTGCCACGCCATATACTCGTGGATACGAACGGTGTACCCAACACACGGACAACCCGGCAGATAGCCATCGTGTATTTCAAGTCAGCGCATATTACGCTCTGCACACACGCGTGAGCTGACCACACTTACGTGTCAAGAGACTGGGACGGCGTGTGGCGAACGGACGCGAGGACCGGACCCGCGGAGAGGCGAAGACTCTACCAATGACGTCATTTCGGCCGAGAACCAACATGGCGGTCGCGTCATTCGGAGAATTATTCCGGGGACTTTTGAACCACTTCGAAACGCGGTTCGTCGTTATGATTCAGGAGCACGCGATATTCGGAGTACCACAAACTCTTTCGTACAATTATTATTCGTTCGAACATCGCCGTTGTAGGTCCTTGCGATCTGTGTACCTGTGTGAGTTTTCGGCCATGATCGGTCTATAAATAGAAAAATCATCCTTTCACACCGTGCAAAACCGTTCGAGCAACTTTTAAGCTGGCAGAAGCGTGGATTGCTTGCATGTATCTTGCACGTGTGTGCGACTGACGTAGAAACGATGTACAACGCGAATGCGAGCGCGGTGGTAACGACGGAACATTATCATGACGCAACCTGGTCGAGAGATAAAAATAACAAAAACACACAGGCGTCACTTGAAATAATCGTAATAAAAGGTGGCTACAAGTTCGTGAGTGTTGATTGTGGCCTGCAAAACAGCGCGAGAGAGATCGGAAAAATTGGAAACCTTGGAGGCTTCGGTCACGGTACATAATCACGACGTATTTATCCATACTACATACACGGAGGTGACGTACGTCGTCTATTTATTCGGCCTTCGCTCCGGGTATCGGATGGGAGAGTTCGATGTCGCACTCCTAACGGCCATCTCGCGTTCGCATAATGTGTACGCAAGGCAACGGCTGACTCGGTGCAGCATCCGGAGAAATAGTCTTACCCAAGCGTCTCGGTCTCCTCGAGGGTCTCGGGAACTGACTGCACTATTCCGCACACATTGATCACTCGTCGAAGACGATCGTTTACTGGTTATAGCGTGTTTGCGTTTAGTTGGAAAGAATATTCGAGGTGTTAGGCGTTGCGCGTAGTTCGGACAACTGCGGAACCGGATGAATCGGTTAACTTGGTTCTTAAATCGGATTATTGTTACGGGGTTATTTAATTACGGTTACATGCGAATTCGCCGGTGAATCGGTTAGGGAAGAAACAGACCAAATTACGTTGAAACACACACCGTTTTTCTTCGTTTGTGAAATGAAAAAAAGTATCGAATCGGCAAAGCAGCCTCGCTACTAGCTTGGCTCACTGGGAGGCGAGGCTGACGGCAACTGCAGGCTGCTGATCCAAACTTCCCCGCGTTTCCCTCACCGCCGTCATGATGGACTCCCCACCTTCCTCTGAAGTGGCCAGTGTCTCCATCCTTTGCGGTTCGGTTTCTTTGCCACTCCCTCCTTCTCTCTTTGCTCTCACCTGAACAACAATCGCATTTTCTCTCTTGGAATATATTTAACGGCGTAGTCGCTTTGTGGTATTGTACATGTACATCATGCACTTAAGGCCCGTGCCCGCTTCCTGCGGTCTCTTTTTTCTTTCAATAAACACAGAACAAATCATCTTCCCCAGTTGATTCTTCTCACTCTCCTTACTATAACGTTTCTTATCACTTTCTTTCCCCCACACTTTCCATCTACTTTACCACCGTTTTCGATTTACTTCTCAATCAACTAAGATCATTTCAATTTCACCTTTCGATTTTCCCGCTGATTCACGACAGATGCGACGCTTCTGCAGACTTCGAATTGCACAGCGATTAGTGCATTAAGCGGAACAAAATGATTCTACGAATCTTCTTCTCTAGAAACTTCATTGATATTTGTGCAAGTAGATATTTCTACACAACGGTCGATGATTTAACATCTTTAGCAAGATACTTGGTTTATATAATTAACCATTACGCGTAATACCGCATGCGAAATCGCGAAAACGACTACAGAGCACGAAAGAACAACGATGAACACTTTTTATTGATAAAGATTGACACAACAGCTGTTGTACCTAGGCTTTCGTCGTGTCAATTTCATTTGTAAAAGCTTCTTCCAATAATAACTGTAATTATACCGTATAAATATAACCTCCTTTTGCACTTATACCGCATGTGAATTCTTCCATCAAATAAAATATAGAACTCTAGAACCACTTATGGCAAAAAAAGTATCCACTTCTGGTACCCGATGCTACGTTTTCTTGGAACTGACTTTTTTTCATTTCCTTCTCACAGTGATTAAGAATTTTTAAAGTTACCGCCCATCAGGAAATTTAATTTAACGTGTGTATACAGCTGTCGCAGTTTACTGTTACGAACAAAATCTTTAAGCAATGCAAATCCTAATGTTCAAGTGTTTCCTACGCCTAAGGCAATCGCTATCGGAGTACCGATACTTAATTGCACACATTCACTTCAACTGAAAAAAATTCTAGAAATAATTGCTAACAACGATCGGAATACTTTTAAATTCCGATGAAATTTATGTATAACAGCCACTTCTTGCTACTGTTGAGCGATTGTTTATATTGAATAGTAAATAATAATATTCTACGATGAGTCACGTTCTCCACTTCCAAACCGTAGCGTATTTGACAAAAATTTCACAAAACGAAGAACAGAAGCAGTGGATGTCCTCCGAATTTCTACTTTTTAGCCTATTTATTACACTAGCGAGTCTCACACCTCGTAATCTGGTGTTTAAACATTTGCTTCGCCGTTGCAAACGAGGATCATTCGACGTGTTATTTCAGGCACGAATAGACAACAGACGTTGACAATTGTAGATACCAGGCTTCAACACGCGCGTGCTCACGTCATGCTCCCACGAACTCTATACGTGCTTCGGTGTGCTCGACTAATCCCTGCAGCCGGGTATGAATATCTTTCCGGTTTTAATGATCCTGCGATTTTGATACCGTATGCGAGAAATCTAACTGCTGGCACACATGCACCCGATCCTGCACCAAGGCTGAAGGTTCTACCTGCCTTATCCAGACGGTGGCTCGTGTGGGTAGCAGCAAATGAGGACCGCCTACTCTCCTCAAAGTTCAAATTCTATATAGCTGTGCGAAGCTTTCCTGCGCACTGTTTCACCTCTACAGATGCACGCCTAAGCCATACGAATTCATTAACAACTTCCGGCTCACGTCCCCCTCCCTTTGCCGTTCCTCCTTTATTCCACCCCTGCGCCACCCTGCAATTAGATGGGCTAGATTTACCTTGGTCAGGATGCGTTTACTGCATGTATGAGGTGTGCCTAACTTTCATATTGAAACATGCGTGTGTATGTGTGTATTCTCCTATGGGTATACGGGGTGTTACAGAATAATGTACCGTTCACATGTCGAATTGTATTCAATGCGAGTTACTTTTAATTTCCAAGGTGGTGAACCGTCAAACAGTGTCATAATTTATCAAATCAATACCTGCAGGATCGGAACTTTTTCTTGAGTTGGCAATAAAATTGGTTTTATACGGTAGATGAATTGAAATACCTTGTTATTCGAATGAAAAAAGGATAGTCATCTTGAACTGCGAAGACGGTACAAATTTTTTTTAGACGTTTTACTTTTCTCCGAACAAAAGTAAAATTCTACAAGCATGTAAAGCGCATTGTTACGCTTCTCAGTCTTTACCCTGTACACTTGAATAAATAGATACCAATCGAAGTTTGATAAAAAATATTTTTTGCAATTACATACCAATTTACATGCAGTTTAATTTGGAAATTAAAGTCAGTCGAAGGAATATCACAATGAACCTCAACGAATATATTCCTTAGTGTATAATCTCAAAATGTTGTCATACACGATCACCTCGATTACTTAAATGAGCTGAAATTAATGTAAAAAATAACGAGCGTTACCAAAAACGAGACTATAAGGAAAAGCTAGGTCTAATCTTCCGGGAATCGTCTAAACGGAAATGAAACTTCCTTGCCCCCGCGCCCACATTATCCTAATTTCATTCAAACCAGGTCTTATACGAGTCTCGAGGGCGCAATGCTCCTCGTGCATGTTTTAGAGCACGGTGTATAAAGATATGTATATAATATAAATTGTGGTGGGTAGATTTCGGGTATTGTGAGGGGCACGGAACGCAGGTGGGTAGGGTCACGCTTCGAAGGGTCAGTTAATCACTCCCTCGTCGTCGCTTATTGTCGCTGCACCTGTAGCTCGGTTTTCGTTTCTTTTTTCTCGCTTCCGTCCTCGCCGCTTTGCACGGATCCTTATAGCTCTCAGTATCAGAAGAAAGATTCCTCTCAGAGGCCAAAGGCGATGAAAATGAGATTAAACCGACATCGTGCCATTGTTTCTTGTGTTTTTTCAGGTCAGGTTTAAAACTTTCTGTAAACAATGTCAGTACATGCGAATGAAATCGGAGTATCCTCAACGTGTTTAACAAGTCACAGGTAGACTTAATTTGATGAATATTTAATGCAGTACGTGCTAGAAGTACACCTGGAGAATTATTTACTTCTTCCAAAAACTGTTTACAGTTTTTAGAGTGCACAGATTTGACGGAATCGTCAACACCTTGGAGGATAAAAAATATCTATCTTAAGGTTCAAACGATTTTTAGGGATGTTGCAATCTATTGCACTATGGAAACCATTAAACGTTTCCTTATAAAATTTAACGGTGCTTCGTGCAATAGACTCGTTGCCTCGAAGAGTACGTGGTTGACTCTTCTACCCTACCGTATACTTACACTGTCAGTATCATTGTTTGCTCCACCGTACTGTCGGAAGGTTGACAATGTAGCCTGCTCGACTTATGAATTACAGACCCAGCTGCTTCCATCCGGATCACGTAGGAAAAGTCCCTCACGTGCGTGTCTTACTGTGTAATCCGACTATCCCACAGGGCGTCAAGTGTACTGTAGAAATTTCTCCCAACGGTATCACAGAAACCTTTGGTATCGTACCATCTACTCTAAAAGCATAAACTTTGAGAGTGAACCATAACTATTTCGGCATGAACTATTTAGACGCGACGTTCAGGAATGACAATTCACTTTCGGAACCTCAGCTGCAGAAATCATATCTCAGTCAATTGCCAAATTGACAAGGTAAGAACATACTTACAAAAAAATAAAAATTACGGTGTCGAAAAGTCATAACAGCCAGAATCGCCATATTCATGGCTAAAAATAACTAATTCTACAAAATAAAATTCCATTTGAGAAATCCGGTCGCACGAGTACTGCATATGAATTTCACGCGATGATTCACTCTAAGAACGAATAATTATTCTCAAAAACGATCGTCTCCTCTAGCAAATTGAACCTGAAGTAAATGTAATGACGTTCATCGAATTTTAATTATCGCGAACTATGTACCTACGTACACAATATATATATATGAGGCAGATTTACACAGGTGGAATGTAATCCAGCAGCCGTACGCTTCGGTTTTTAATTGAATCGGTAAACGTCGGCTCTTGTGTGTACGTGAGCACGAAGAAGCGGCGGAAGAGGACCAGTTTTTCATCTTTCGGGTTATTATAATTTTTTTCTCTTTATCACTGCTTTCAATTAAAAAAAAACGCTTCTTTCGAGTCTACTCTTTCGCGTCGTATAAACTTTTTTCTTCATCTTCTTCCCCCACATTGCTTCATCGCTTAGGCTCGTCTCGCTTCTTTTACCCGCAGGGTTCATGCGGCCATCTCTCCTCTCGGCTGACACTCTCTCTCAGCCTCCGTTGCTGTACCTGCCCGTAAATGGCGACTTGTACTTCGAGTTCGGAGGCCTTGGGTGCCCACGCGGTCGCCTTCTACCCGCACCGACATGACACCATATGGATTCGCTTTTCTTTAACTCCCGGCGTTTCGCAATTGTGCCAGAGTACGAGCTGCTCGATGTGGAGTTAATTAAAGGCGATTAAAAGGCACCGCCTGCACCGTAAACGCATGTCGAACTGCATTCGTACCTCTTACTTATTTACACACCGTAAATGTAGGCATAATAGAACGATTATTTCTGTAGCAATCTAGCTGTATACAGTCATTCATCTGCGTCGAAGAAAGAAATCATTTCACACCAATCATTTTTATTGCTGCACTCTTTAACAAAACGGTCACGTGTTGAATGTAGTTTGTCAGTCAATAAATAATAATCATCTCTTATAATGTAGGCTATAATTCGATTGTGATGTCTATATTCTCATTGCAATAAATAATTATGGCTTGATCCTGATCGTTTGAAATTCATTATTGTTCATCACCGGACTCGTTGTATTTAAGGTATTCACCTGAGATAATTTTAAGTAAAAAGAATACAGGAACTAGCTCACATAGCCACATAGTTTTTGCATCGCTATTCCTTAATATCCGAATGATTCGAAGATGCAAAGCTGAGTTTTTGAAGTTATTTGGTAGATTTATAATTTCCTTAACCTACTCCAGAATGCCATAGTTATTTTCGTCCTTATTATCTCAGTGTCATTAATGCCGCTGTTATTATCATCGTCACGTCGGCGCGGAGAACGACTGGAATCGCCGTCTGCACGCGAGAATGAACGAGTATTATGAACTCGGTCGATTTGTATGCGCCGACCGTATCGCGTTGTGTCTATCATAGGGAAGATCTTGGAGGTTTCGAGAGATGGAAAACAAGAAAAGTTGTAAAAAATCAGTGTTTGAAACGCCGCCGACATACATGAGTAGCTGCGGGATATTTCAGACTTCGATAATTCCGAAATTCCGAAGATACTCTTAAGTCAGAAAGTCCGATATCGATTTACTTCCTAAGTGACAAGCGATTCGCAAAGCTTTTACCATCAATTTATGAGACGTTTCTATATTCATTATTTAGAGCTGATTAGAATTTGTAAAGAAAATCCAATTAAGACTGCGTTGATGCATCATCGCTCTTCCTGCCGTCGGTCACAGTGGAGAGCGTGTCTTGGCACTTTCTCCGTTCGCAGCCGAAGACCTTGAGTCGAGACATCTTCTGATATCTCGTGTAGCTAGTGCAAGTACGCGAGTTTCTAGACCTTCATAGAACGAGTCTCGGGGGCATACTGTACAGTTTTTTTTGTTCTCATCATTTTATTTTATTATAATTCGATGTTTTTGTAACTGAGCTTCTTCAAGTTATCGCAAAATTGAACTTTGACAAAATGCAGTTACATACCAAAGATATCTGTTGGCTAAACCTACTCAATACGATCTGCTTACGGGCATGATACTTGAGCTTGTTATTCATACTTGCAAACAAAATCCCTACAAAATTTTCTTGGACTAATTAAAAAAATATCATATTTTATATCTGGCAGATAGATTATTTACATTTATAATTTCGGGTATATTGCCTTTGGAATTTTTTCGATGGTCAATTTACCGATAACGCCTACATTTCTCTGTCAATTTTCTGACTGAGAAACGAGATTTTGTTAATCAGCCTTCAGGTTAGAAAGAAAGTGTATTAAAAGAGACCAATCAACATTCTAGTAAGCGTGTTAAGGTTGAAAAGATACGTGACCAAATACTTCACACCTGCAACCACGCACTTTTGTACTCGAATAACATTTTGCGTTGTGTACACGTCGGTAGAATAAAACCACACGGTGTGTCACGATTATTGTTACGAATACAAATCGTTAAATATTTGTTCGGAATTTATTATGTTTGTTCTACGAGCAGTATATATGCAGTATAATCACTACAGAATTGCGATTTAACCAGTCGCTTCAATTCAAATCTCAATCAGGTTAAAAACAAGAATAATTATTATGCTAGGAACGAAAGTCAACTCAAGCCACGATGTTGTTCAAATTACGCGTTGAATTACGTGCACATAAAATATTTTTGTTTAGTACAATTCTTATTTGCCTTCGAATGAACTGAAGTCTTTTGCAGAGTGGTAAGAGAAATTAATTATAAAACAACTTGACATATTTTGTAAACCAGAATATAAGTGTCAAGTGAAGTTATTGTTTCTTTCCAAAATCTTTACCACATTATTGGTTTTTTTTTTTTCAAGAATCTTTCATATAATGGTCATTTGATGAATTCTAAAAAACAAACTGCATTTTAAAACGAATCTTGACAGTGATATAATAAAGTAAAAGGAGACAGTTCGAATGATCAAGCTATATTTTTTACGTAAAACAACTTTCGATTTTTACGACTTGCACGTTGAGTACATATATATATATATACATGTTTATTATAAAACAGTATAACAGAAAGCCATGGAATCACGAGAATATCTGTCAGCCGATTTCTGCTCAATTTAAGCGAGGCCTGTACTACACCGATAGAAATAGGTATGTAGGTATAATGCAGACCTCGCGGGACAAAGACGGCTAGACAGGCGATCATTCGGCGGTGGAAGAAAAGGGGGAGCGAGGCCATTTCGCACATGGTCAACCGGTGCTCATCGGCGACGCTCAGGTCGCTCGCTCCTCAGCTCCGCGTCTCCGATCAGCCTCCGACCATGGATGCTGCTTGCTGGACCTGGATGCCCACCGTTCGTGGGCGAGGGCGACGACGGGTGCCTCGGTCCATGCAACGGGTGGCCGCGGCCGGTGTTCGCGCCCGGGCAGTAACCTCTACTCGGCGCGTCAGCTCCCCGTGGGCCACGCGAACGAACGAACGAACGAACGAACGAACGAACGAACGAACGCCTTCCACTCGATCCTGTGAGATTCCTCCCGCGAGCAACGCGCATCTTGAACGTAACTACCGGTTAGCCCAGGCGCGGAGCCAGCCAGCGAAAGTCCCCCGAGTACTTTGGTTCGTTGAAAATCACCGGATTTGCCCAACAAGTATTTCAGCTTACCTCCCACATCAAGAGATTTTACCAAACTAGTGTTTCAAAGAGAGAGAAAAAATTATATTGAAGGTTTTCGCGCATGAAATAAACGCTATTTTGCCATATTTTATTCACTGCAGTCGTCCCCCCTGAATCTGTCCGATTTGTCAAACATGAAATGAGGTATACATGTATGCGTAGGCTTGGGTATGTTCCGTGAAACGCTTTGTATAGAAAGATCCGTTACCAAAGATCTGTAAATGGAACCACATGCACATTACACAAAATTATTGCGTTGTATAATATTCTGTATTTCTGCTTAGTTTTTTTGTTTTTTCTAGCTTCTTTTCGCTTCTTGCCTTTTCATTTGTTGTTTAGGCTCTTAAAAGTTGCTTGATTTATTCGAGCGTCGAGTTTTTTTTTTTATCTTTGCTGCTGCTTTTTTTCGAATTATTCAGATAAGTGCGATTGAAACGATGTATAAAGACATTCATGAATACACACTTCGTCGTCTATACTCAATGTATTGTTTAGAATTTAAAAAAAGCAAATGAAAAAAGCTCTCAACGAGAAAACAAGTATCATCCATTATGAGGCACGCGATTTTAATGTTGAAATATCAAGCTGATAACATGTAACGTATAACAATCCTTTGGACGATGTATGGTCACCATTATATCGGTGTTCAAAGTTACGATCTATAAAAATGAATTCCCTGTTGAGTTTAGATTAAATATTATCGATTTAAAGGTGAAGGTTTACGGACAATATCAAATCTGCAGTTTTGTAGGGTTGTCAGTCTGGATAGTAAGCCGGGGCTTGAATCATACAGATTGTAGAATCTCATAATAATTTCAAAGCTAATTGAGATAAAAGCTAACGACGTTCTGACAACTTGTCGAATAACGAAGAGACGAAGTCCGGAAACCATAAAAATGTATAATCTAAATTGGACACGCCAAAAGCCAGCCAATTGCTATAAAACTGCACCTACAATACGCCGTATCAGAATTTTATAAGAGAGAGACCGAGATGGGTTAAAACCAGGACTAAATTATGTCCCGGTGAGCGGAACGGGCTTTAATGATAGGAGACGTGGGAATTAAACTGCCTCGCTTGGAGATTTAAATTAATCGAAATTCAGCGAGAGGTCAAGCGGGTCCGGGATTACGACTAGGGTGTGAAAATGACTTGCACATCGCGTCTTAAAATGGTTATGGAGACTCCAGACAGCAGTGGCGGATCTTTCGAGATATATTCTGTGAAATACATTCGCGAAATGCTGTGAGAATCTTCTATCGTTAGTGAAAATTCCAGGTAATTCTTAATAGTAGGTAAGCGACCGAACAAGAGCGTTGAACCGTGTCGCTCTGCAAGCGAGAACCACAGAAGACTCGATAGTCTGGGTTTCAGGGCCTCGAGGGCCTGTGAACGCCCTTTTGCAATTTGCTCAATCTCGTCGAGATTGGTTGCGGCTGGTATAATACGCCCGTCCGTTAAAACTGTACACTTTTCCAACGTTTCAACAATCACGACATTACCTACACGAAATGGTTCGCCTACATTTTTCCAGGGATTCTTGTCGTCGTTTATGAAACGAACCATTCGGGGAGCAGGTTGGATGGAATGTGCGGGGTATTCATCTGCCCATTCATCATCTCCAATGTGCGGACCCCCATCACCCTACAGGGAAAGAAATTCTCATTTGAAATACCGCTGGGAGATAAGAATTGAAAACCGATATCAGAATTGGATTACCCTCCCAACCTAAACGCTGATACCGTAAAATTGCCTATAACTATAACTATACCTTAATACGTACGTTATGTCTAGACGAAAAAGCTATATGGACAATCAAGATAAATTACAAATTTCACCCAATTCACGTTTGAAATAATAGAGTTGGTGAATAATTCGTCTCAACATACATCATTCTTTTTAACAACCCAGCCTTCAATATCGTTATGGCACGAAATAAGCAGGGTTTTACCAAAAGAGTATTAAAACGCGACATCGGTTGGATGTGAATGTTCATAACGAGAGCTGCATAACGAGAACATCGATTAATTAGAAGCCTCTACGTAACGGGGCCCCCAACAATAAATAATTGATTGTGAGAAGAACGAAGCAGTCAAAGACTATACACACAAGGATCGCGGTTGATGATGACATTGGAATTGGAGCCGGGCAACAGATTGCCTTTAAGGGATTTCTACGAGGTGAGCTCCTGTTCTCCGCGTCCGAACGGTACATCGTCGAATGGACGATAGGCAACGAGCAAGGCAGCATCGACGTCTGAAGTTTTTTTTGGAAATTAGAGTATTCCTGGCCGCCTGCGATCTGAATTCCAGCACAGTTTGGCGAAGATGTTTACACGAAGATGCCCCGACTTCCTCGCACGGCTTATAGTGCCGCAATCAAACCAAGGATCGCCTTCGTCTACACGAAATTTTTCGGGTTCGATGCGGTTCAAAAGATTCCCTTTGTCTTAGGTACGTTAGCGTTGGAAACGCCGAGACAACGGTCTGTAGACATCCCTCGAGGGGTCTTCGGATTGCTTTATTCCTCTGATTGTTTTCGTTCCGTTGTTACACCGACCAGCGAGGTTGATACTGCCGAGTGGCTACGGGGGTTTGTGTATTTTGGCAGCAGGCACCGAGCAAAACGCTTTCAAACGGTTTAATAGCTAATTTTAATGCTGGGGTTGCGCATTCTCCGTCATACCGCGAGGCCTTGGATACGATGCTGCGTTCCGGTTATGATTGGTTTTGACAGATATCTTTGATGGAATTCTCAAGATATCGGGTTTGTTTGGATTCTAAATAGTCCTGCAGCAGTCTTTGGACAAAATTTATCGCTCCTCTTTCGACTCGGTCACGCCCATCACTAGAGTTATTATTATTATTATTATTATTATTTTTTTTTTGCGCAATGCAGGACTCCTTCTTGTTAACGAGTAGAGTTATGGATCATGGTGTCTTCTACACGATGAAGCATCGATTCTCCAGTATTATCCAGAATAATACAGAAACACCCTCACTGGCAGGCACACTTTCACTTACTTTAACTGAGTATCGACATGAAGGTGATATAATATAGCACGAAGTTTTGATAGAAATGTATATTTTTTACCCTATACCCCAGGCACTAGTGTTATACTTTCACTTTAAAATTGCTTATTAGTAAGACTTGAATTAACCCATCAGTTGCTTAAATCAACTTCGTCGATTTTCAATTTGCATTTAAGACATCAGTCCATGTGTTTTTCATAAAATCTGCCTCCACTATTTCAGGGGTTTTATAAATTCAATTTATTCATGGTACCACGTTGTAAACCGATATCCAAAGCATTTATTATGTAACAAGAGCTTCAATTTTTTTTCGAAGACATCGGGTTCGAGTATTATGAATTCAGCAGAAGCGTGTCACGAATTTTCTTGCACTTTGCATTACATCCAAAAAATGTATTAAAGAATTATGATCGATTAGCGTGGACCATAAAGCGGTCTATCATACTCCTCTATAAACGGATGTGACGCTGATGAGTAGGCTTATTGTTTATTGTTATACTTGATCCGCACACTATATAGTCGATGCCAAACAATCGGTTACCACTTGAAAGGCCTGAAAAGTCGCTTTTATTATATCGTATTATAGCATAAAGCACATTGACGTCAGATCATAAAAGATTTTTTTTATAAACATCCCTCTCTCGTTAAGAGGTTGATAATATTTAAAGTTTTTAGGATGGAGAGGAATAAAACGAAAAATACCGGCGCGATCAACACGAGAGGCGATAATAAATATTCATGAAAAAACATATAGGGCCGCAGACTTTCGCGGAATTAATTCTAACGTGTTGTGGGTCGTATGTGATTTCTGAATAAATAAGAAATTGAAATGTTATTCATTTGCAGCTGACCTCCGACTACGCAGCCGCTATTTGTCGAGCCAAGAGGCCAGGCCAGTAAAGAGGAAGAGCTTCTTCTTCACTTATATGCACAAGCCACACGTGAATTGGATATCAAAATAATCAACCAACACTACGTCAGATTTTATATTGAAAATCGTTTATTTTTTCACGTTCGTCTCATTCACGCCAATCTACACACTTTACATGCAGACATATATGCGAATATATAACTGCATCACTTCCGTTCTTTTTTCTTTTTGTTTCAACATTTTCCGTTATACGTCCAAATTTTCGCCATACACATATATCTGTTTTTGATGTATGCATGTGTTGTTTCTGTACACATAAGTAGGTGTTATAAACAGATCGGATTTAAATCTCGTCAAATTCGCTGCAAGTAATGCGATTAATTATCTGTACAAACCTCCTACACTGGATTTATTGAACGGATATATGATTCGTTCGAGAAGCCTTAATCTGCAACTTTAACGCGAAAGGCAAGAATGTTTATCGAAATTTACCTTGGTCCTCCGTACCATTTAAAAATAGGTTAATATCCCTATACACTCTTCGAATCACGCGCAATCGTGGCAGTTGTCTTTTTTCAACTATATAGATATTATTATTATTATTAATCAATAAAATTTGATTTATTCGTTAAATAAATCTTCACTTCTTTATCGAGGTATAGCGATCCGCTTTACGAGCATGTACCCCTCGATTTTATTTTTATTTTTATTTTTCATTTTCATCTCGTTAATTTTTTCACTCTCTGTAATTATTACTATAATTACCACCTATCACTCGTACAAAACGCGTCTTTTTTTAAGTTTAAAAACTCGATATAAATAACGGTAATAATAATAATAATAATTGTAATAATAATAATGGCAACATTAGCGATACCGTAATAACAATGAAGAAATAAAATAACAATAATGAGAATAATGATAACAATAAAATTTATCGATCTAGCATTGGCGATACTGCCAATGATAATAACAATAATAATGATAATCATGTGTAGTATTAAAGTACCTGTTACTATAAATAATTATAATACACAATTAAGCCCATATCCACTATCCTGCATGATTTTCATACATAAATTTCGTAACGACAGGCGTATTCATAGACACGTCCCTACACATAGGCAGATCATTTTGATGCATAATCTAGTAGATACGAAATTGATATAAGATGCAAATAAATAATGAAACTCCTTTGGTTGGTTGAGATGCTCTCGGCTGGAGATCGATGGGAAGACACAAATCGATGTTGCTGGCGCCTGAAATAAGAACAATTCACGTATTACAGTTTGTGACGCCACCGCAAATGGCATTGCGGCGTTTAAGTTCATGCGATCCGGTTGCGTCGGATATAAATGAATATTTCAAAATAACAATCAAAAACGTAGACGACTTATAACCCGGACGAGATCGAGGTCATCCTGGGGCGATATCGCGTCGTTTAGCATTCGTCACAGTTATAGCTGAATCGTGAGGTACTCATATAGTGTACCTATGTGGAATGTGTCAGTATATATGAGTTCACATAAGTATTGTATTTTTATTTTTCGACTCTTGTTCCTTATTTGCATTATAATCCGAAATTCTTTTGTCTCTAGCTTATTGTTAGATGACTGCCGATAGTCGATAGATCACAATGTACTAGTTTTCTTTTACTAGGTCGACAAATATCCTACTGCAGATGGGCTTTGATCCGGCTTGTAGCAGAAAACGACTCGCGAGAATTAAGGAAAGCAACGTATTTACGTGCGTCCGTCACGAACGAGCGTTTGATTATAATTAGATTAAGATGAAGCACGTTAAGACGAGGTAATCGATATGGAAACTAATACCAAGTGTCGCTATCTGTTGTCGCGGACTAGAAAATCTCTGTTAGCGCTGTCGCTAACTGTTACAACTCTAATCCACAAGTTCAACGTCGATAGTTTGCACCGAATAATTCACCCGGAACTTGCTTGTTCAAATAGCAGTGATAATAATGACGATGATCGAAATGTTTTCTCTATTCGCAAAGCTACCTGTCAACTTCTCCGATTCGTGGGTGTCAATGGATGTCAGGCCTATAACTGCATCACAACTGCTCATTGGCTAGTGTCGTGTGACGCAACAGAAAGTAGTTATGACAGTTGAATAATAAAGCAGACATGTGGATAAAAACTTCTACTTCAAATAAAACAAATAGTGAAAATTGTTTCATTTCAAAATTAAAAACGGCTCCATTGATAACTTCAGTTCTTGTAGTCTTACGCCTAAGAATGGTATATGAAAACAATGTATCGCTCATGTTATTACTGTCAAGGCTCTAGTTTTTACTGTTTGAGCGCAACTTGTCGTTAACCTCGACGTAATTGTTATGTCCGATTATATCATATAATTATCACCGTATTTCCGAAGGACCGTAACCATAGAGTACGGCCTACAAAGATGGCTGACTGGATGGTACCCAGCGGGACCCGACGGTCCGTGACGATAACAGTGCTTTAAGTTTTCACCATTTGTTACGTCTTAAGGAAAACATAAGACGCCTTGCTAGCCGTGGCGAATCATACGGGCAGGGAGGGCAGGCCTAAAACAACAAACGAACCGTGCTCGCGTACAAGCTAGTTAAATTAATTCAGCTCGTCGTTGTGATCGGTAGAGCGCGCCTGCTGCTCGGTCACTCGAGGTGAGGTAAGACGCTCCCTACAGAATCGACAGACCGTCTGGCTGGCCACATGCATACGTAATACATATGTATGTACTACCGGTGTCCTGGTTTTTCCCGCATATACCTACCGATCCCGCGACCCATGATTAAAACGAACGGAGTGATTCCAGAAGCTGTCTGCCCATCTAATATTTGGGTCCTTAACGGCGTCGTATACCAACTATACTTTAAACAACTTAACTAGCTTGTATAACTTCCGAGTGTATAATTAAGCATATTATTTGTTGCCGCAGTCGAATTATAAGAGGATACCCCGCGAAAAACGTTCACGATATTGCCAAACACGTACTCCACATATTTACGATATGCTGTGCAATAACGTGGCCACGTTGTTTTTATACTTGTAACACAGTAGCCGCTTCTCCCAGGGTTTCATCGTCTCAAGCATCATGAGAACACCGGAAACTCGGGGCTCATTCCTAACGCCCTGTCACTCTGTCGTGGCTATTGTTAGCATAACATCAAAGTGATAGCTAAGGAGAACGATGAGACGCCTCGGCATGGCGGCAATAACTTTTTCCAGATAATGGTAAAATTCGTTCAAACGCATAATAAAAATAGATAAAGAACGACATAGAGTATCGAGGCTCGCAACTGCAGGTTGACTAAATTTAGAACCAAGCTCTTCGTCGGACGAGGGAAACAACAATTCTCTCCAGAACGGCGCGGGAACCAAAGACCGAAGACCGATCGCCCAGCTCCGATGGCCAGTTTATAAAACAGTCTCTCGGGGCCGCAGGGTAACGAGACTCTACACACCGTCGCCAGAGCGGTGCCGGTGGCCGTTCCTATCTGTCTATCGAGCAATAGAGGAATATTTTAAGACTGCATGCTTGCCGCGCTCCAAATAGGAGCGGCCCACCACCCCCCTCCTCGGCCAGAGCCCCCCAAACCGCGTCACGTGTAGTGGCGTTGCTTTCCGAACTCGCGGGCACCTCGCCGATAATTTATTGTTAAGGTTCGTCCTCAGCTAGGGCAGATGATGAGATTCTGTGCGAATAGTGTAAGCTTCAATGAGTTTCGAAACTTACGGATTTTTGGCTACGCCTCCTGGAGCTCGCCTTTAATGCCGGGGACGCTGTGATGATGCCTCGATGCCAACTTGTTGGCCAGGTCGTGCATCACGTCCCTGTATATCACTGTGTCCAGATTCTCCCCTAGCATGTAGAGGAGGAACCAGTCTCCCATTTTACTCCGTCTGACTATCGTCTCCACAGCTTCTCTTCGGACGAGGCGAAATCTCAGTCTCAACAGGTAGACCCTCATTCGTGGTGAGAATATTATCACGATCTGTGGTGGGCCAAAGATAAACATTACTTATGTACGCTTGATGGAGTCCGTCGTCAACGCGAGATGTTGATTCAAGGATTTACCGCAGAGCTGCACGCGCATATCAATTCACGCCGAAACTTTACGACATTGAGTGCGTTTGCTTGTACCTTTTGCAAAATCCAGTAGCCGCTTCGAGCGATAATGGTACTCATGGCACGGCAGTAAATGCGAAATGACTCGTTACAGGGATATAGTGCTGATACTTTGGATAAATGTGAAACTGATTTCCGAAGCAAAGCATCATTGATACTCGTTATTGCGATTAATTTTGCGGTGTGCAAAACATTTCATAGTCTGTATGAATTTCAAAAGGTTGAATATTCCATACTCCGTTCATACCCCCGATTTCTCAATATTTGTAACAACATGCCTCCAATAACCTCATGACTGAGCCTTGATCTTTAAAGGATGCTTATGTGATGACGTCAACTGCTGCCATCGGCATTTCCGGCATACCGGGATTCTTGACGTAGGTTATATCAAACCCATGATTCACGAGATTACTTAGAGTCAAAGACCGTTGACAAGATTGATATCCTCACAAGACACTAGAACGGAAATTGAAAAATTTTGAGGACCTACGTACCCTGTACACGACGGTCATGAAGCTTAGAGCACCGAGAAGTAGGAACCAAAACCAGAGGAAGACATAAATCTTCTCGTTTACTACGTTCAGAGGCAGTATGCAGACTGCGTCATGTTTCTCCACCTCCCCGCCAACTCCGTACTTGTAAAAAGTACACTTCGTCATCCGCGGAAAGACGAAGATCATCGGATCGACTCGGTCCTCCTGGTCGGATTCAAGGAACCTCAGAACGTCGATACCAAAGGTCAGGAATGCTCCATCGAAGAACCGGTTCATTAGAAACATTTGACCTGTGCAAAAAAAAAAAATTTAAATCAGGCACTGCTGTTTCCGACAATCGTTGCTTGCGATGTAACACGCCCGATGAGATACCAGTTGCATTGCCAACAGATCTGAAGGTGAAAACACTAGACATGTGATTCCATTAGACCATGTACCACTCGTTCGGACGAGGGGCGTCGTCTCCGACTGATACGAGTCAAAGAGCAAACTCTGGGTCGTAGGAAACGTTTAGAGATCACAGAGGTACATTGTTCTGATAGCCGGTTCTAAGATTACTGTGACGTTGCCAGTTGTATGCCTGCCAAATCGCTATAAATAGTTCATTCATTTACCGATCTTTTTTTTACGCTTGCAATGAATAAAATCAGCTTATATCGTTATAGCCCATCAACTATTCGTCAAGTGATATACATAGGGTATATACATATCGCTAAACTTGGGACGGACAATTCACCCGGCACCTATGTATGTCAGACTGAATTACTCCGGGCTAGCAACAGAGGAAAGGAGAAACGAAAGGAAGAAAAAAAAAGAGAAAAAATTCATGCGTGCTCGAACTTCGTGGAATAAGTTATTTACCAATGACGTTAATGAGGGCCAAAACCTCACAGAGGTAGTACCTATACGCCCACCAGTTGTGGTACCTCAGGTTTTCCCACAAATAATCTAGTAGCAGCTTCTTCTTTTGTTTCTTTTCGACTTCTGAGCAGATGCCAATATCCAGATCCATCATAAGCGCGTGGATCTTCCCACCTTCCCATCCTTTCCACAACCATCGCGGTGTGTAGAACAGAATTGCCTGTAACAAAATTGGCCAAGTTTGGTAAATGAAAAGGTCAATAAAAGTATCTCAACGAATAACACATACAGAAATAAATATTCACAACTCGTGCAATGAGCTTCTAATCACACCAATCCATTGTTCGCCATGTTTGTACAGACATTTTGAAGCCGGTGTCAATGCACCTACGTTCACGTGCGAGAAACAAAACACGTATTCAACGTTCGCGCGTCTGCGAATGAGGCTTTAGTTTTTCCATATCATAAGCTTTTTGGCACGACTCCAAATCTTACAGTTCCGTCGCCCGCGTTCGTATCGGCCACCGACTACTAGCCGCTTGACCTAAACATATGGACCCTAAGTACTGGATTCGCACATACCGCCTTACCTCGACTTACATAAAACAGAGGATGTGTTTTAGGATGCCATTAGAGCACGCTTTGGCATCCTTTTAATTCCACTTTGCAAGTTATTATATCGTTTCCAAGAATAATTTTAATGTTACTCTCGACTACCGATACA